>NC_044033.1:177640617-178900617 GCF_901765095.1 Microcaecilia unicolor
CTTGCTGAACATGGTCTTTTTTTTTTTTTTATAAACCTGCGACTGGAAGTTTTGAAGAGAGGGATATTCTGGGAGGAGAGAGGTAGGAAAGGGACGGGTAGAGATGCTGCACTGTGTGTTGTGGGTAATGGACAGGAGGGAGGCACTTTGTGTTGCAGCGTACGCCCACGAAGGGAGTGCAATTTTAGCACTCTCGGCTCTCTTGCTCCCTCTGCGACTGCACTGGGCGCACATACATTGCTATGGCCCTGTTAAATATAATATTAGTAGTATAGGGGTGCGGGAACGGTCACCTGTGATGAGAAAACCAGAAAGGGGCAGCAGGCAACATTCAGCCAATCAGATTGCTAAATTCACTTTCCCCTGGCACTGCACCTCCTCTCATCCTTCCTTTTTCCCTAGCTCTAAGAAGTTTTCTGTATTTCTTTCCTATAAGAGTGTCTAAAGATGGGTATTACTGCTGTTTGTTTTGTGGACACTGTGTAATTTTAGAAAAATTCTCAATAAAGATTAAAAAAAAAAAAGAATGCTTCCCTGTGTTTGTGTGTGTGTGTGTGGTGTTGTGGTGGTGCACCTGTATGGTATGCCCTGTGCTGCTGGGAGCAGAGGCATTTCCAGGAGCTTTTCATACCATTTCCAAATCCACAATTCCTTCTCTGCCATCTTTGACCATGGATTAGCCTGGAGCTGAGGGTATCCCTCACTTCATGTTTTTTCTGAAGCATTCACGGGTGGCAACACATTTCCGCGACCATGAATTCTCTCTCATAAATTCTCTCCAACTGAACTGTAACCATGACAAGATTTTACCCCTAAGACTTAGCTATAAAAATCCAGACATGAAACACAAGAATCATTGTGGAGACCTGACAAGATTGAGAGATTGGGGTTATTGAGGGTTCTTTTTTGTGTTGTATGTTTATTTTTTCTCGGTCCACACATAGCCAGGGGTTGTCAGGAATCCCTTTCAAAGGTCATCCATTTAAAGGAAATGGGTTCCAGTATTTTGAGCTATGTGAGGGGGCAGCAGTTGGTTAGACTCGAGGGCATATGGATCTGGATGTGAGGGAGTCCAGCCTGGACCATTTTTTCAATTGCCTCCTTTCCCCCACTGCAGCTAGATTAGAAGATGGAGGTCACTGTTGTTGCCCCCCCCCTTTTTTTAATAGCACTGTGGTAAGCTATTTTTCTTTACAGACTGATGGCCATGATGTCAAAGAGGAGGACAGTGGTGGTGTTTTGACATTCCAGAGATGCCAAGTCTCACTCATTAGGAGCGTGTCACATTCATTTGAAGACTTTCTCAGGTTCACATCTTTGAGCCTTTCTCAATCCCTGTGCACTGTGTGTTCCCTGCTTTCATGAGTTTAAATCTAAGATAAGAAAAGCCAAGTGCCCCATCAGTAGGAAGAAACATGAACATACGTTCTTGAGTACTTTGTACATCATGTCCTATCTTTTCTTCTATAAGTAGATGTGCAATGAAACAACCAACAAGATTTCAAATTTACCGCCTCTTTAACTGCCACAGGTAGAATAAGCGAAAGAATGTTGTTAGAGTTACACTGGAGTTGTCGTCGTCGCGGTGGAACTGTAAAACTTTAACACTGGCTGAACGAATAGAAGTTCTTAAAAAATTAGAAAACAAACAGTCAAGCATCTATTGCTAAAGAATATGGTGTCAATCCCAGTGAAATTTCAAGTGTCTTGAAGCAGAAAGATCAGCTTCTGGAAGACTGGCAAAACAATACAAATCCACACAGGAAACATAAAAGGGCGGGAAAAGCTGAGGAGGTAGAAGATGCTCTTCTTCAGTGGTTTTCTCGAGTCAGGAGCAGACAGTTTCCTGTCAGTGGTCCTCTGCTTATGGAGAAAGATATCCAGCTAGCTGAAAGTCTTGGACTAACGGAATTCAAAGCCACTGTTGGATGGTTGGAAAGATGGAAGGAGAGGAACAACATAAAATTCAAGAAACAACATGGTGAGAAACAAGACGCTGATGACTTTGGTGCTGAAAATTGGGTTGTTTCAGTTCTTCCTACCATCTTGAACGAGTTTGCGCCTCGTGACATTTTCAATGCTGATGAAAACGGTCTCTACTGGTGAGCGATTCCTGATGGAACGCATTCAAACATGCCGAAACTACTGGAGGTAAAACGTCGAAGGACCGACTGACGATCCTCCTTTGCTGCAATATGGATGGGAGTGAGAACTTGGAACCCCTCGTCATTGGAAAGAGCAAACAGCCCCATTGCTTCAAGAAAGTTAAGTGACTTCCTGTGTCATACGAGGCTAACGCAAATTCGTGGATGACTAGGGAAATGTGGAAGCAGTGGCTAAAGAAGTTAGACACTAGAATGCGGGCACAAAAGTGTCAGATTTTGTTGCTTTGTGATAATTGTGCTGCACACAAGGATGATGTCAGGCTGTCTAACATCAAGGTGGTCTTCCTGCCACCAAACACTACCTCTCTGATGCAACCTATGGATCAGGGCATAATAGCCAATTTCAAACAACATTATTGGGCTCTTGTGCTATGTCGTCTGATGAGCATTATGGATGACCAGACTGGCAAGGATAAACGTGCTGTTGCACTGACTCGTAATCTATCACTCTTGTGTAGATCCCCTATGGGTGAGGTTCATAAAAGAGGGTGGTACAATAATAAAATCATGGTGTAGGGCCCCACGGTAAACACTCATCACTTAGGGAAGGTATAAAGAAAGGGGAAATTCTGTATATTAAGCAGTGTGCAATTCGAGATGTTAAGCGAATTTCCCTAGATGTTACAAAATTTTAATAATGACAATTTTGCACACTAAATTTGGATTTCAATAATTTATTGCACACGATGGTTTTAAGGTGCAATGAATGTTTGAGAATAACAAATAAGTTCAGCTCACAATAACTTTCAACTCTTGTATAATTTCATGTATTAACAGATCTACTAATGTCTATTTCTTTTCTTTAACAGCAAGCATCCTAGCGAATTAATCTAACACCTGTGTCAGATAAGTATTCAACAATTTTAACTCTCAACCAACACTTAATAATGTTAGAATTGTTTCCTTATGTGAAGAACTGATTTTGTGTTGTTTTCTTTTCCTCCAGGTCTCACCATCAAAAATCCGAAGGTAAGTATACAGTATTTCAGCTTATTTCTTTTAACCTTTTAATTTAATTAAAATTTCAGTCCAAAACTCGAGCAGGTAAGTACTTAGCTGCAAATCTGCTGCAAAACTTCTTCAGCTTCTCCCTTTTCTTGCGTTGGAGCTCTTTCAGTCGGGATGTTTGCAGGGTGGACGGTACCTGAACTCAGCTCACTTTCAATATCAAAGTACCCTTTTTCAATGTCACTTATTTCACTTTAAAACTCATAAATCCATACTTTTTCTCTTTAAAGACACACAGCATACATTTTACTCTCCCAGTCATTCCCTGTCTTCAGTTCACTCAGTAGTCTCCCTGGCAACTCACCCCCTAGAGGAACATCTGACATCACTCAACCAATCAGCTTGTCAGCTAAAGATTGGTTTTTCCCTCTGATCTGTTTAGAATCTTGGCTGCTCTCCCTCCCCCATAGACGTTACTGCAAAACTTCCTATATAGAGAGTTTCAAAGTCAATTTTAACCTGATTGTACCCAAAACAGCAAGGAACATTTATTACCCCATTTAAAGTTGGATTCCCTACATATGCAGAAAGAAGCCTGGAATCATGTTACACAGGCAACCATTGTGAACTGCTACAAGCGGCAAGCTTTGTTAAGGATGTGGAGAGGGATGAAACAGATGTAGCTGTTGCAAACGCGTCAGATGAACAGGTTATTGACATCCCAGCCGGTGTTACTGAAGAGGAGTTCATCGCTACGTAGCTGTTGAATACGATCTACAAACAGCTGAAGACAGCACTGATGTCGAAATATGTGCCTACACGCAGGCAACAACGGCTGATGATGAAACAGATGATGAAATGAGCAGCGAGGCACATGCTGACGAAATTCAACAACCTCCTCCTGCCACTTTTGCAAGAGCGCTGGAGAATCTCAACACCGTGCGGGCCTATCTGGAGGCCACTGGATGCCAGTGCTATGACAGTTTTTACCGTCTGGCAGACGTAGTCTATGGAACTCACAGACCCAATAGTGTACAGAGGACTATAACTGATTACTTCAAGTAAGCCTAACGTCAGTTAACGGAGACTGTATACTGTACATATACCAATAAACAGTACTGCACATATGTTTATCAGAAGTCAAGCTTCTTTGGGTCAGAACGGTTAAGTGCACGCTCCGGTTAACTGCATGCATTTCTTTGGTCCCAGACTCTTGCACTTAAGTGGATTGCACTATATATATATATATATATATATATATATATATATATATATATATATTATATATATATAATATATATATATAATTATACTTCCTTTCAGTTATTAACCTGATTATTGTGTATATTTCTTAATCATTGTGTATCTAAGACAATAATGACTTATACACTCTCCGTTTAAAGTGAACCTCTAATAAAAGTCTCATTTACCCAATAAGAATGCAAAGAATCTGCAGTAATTTACTTTCTGAGCAGTCTGTAGTGATCATAGGCGTAGTTTGACTGTTTCATTTGTGGTGGGGGGGGGGGGGAAGAATGGGCGGAGCATATTAGCATATTCATTTGCATGTATACATATGCAAATGAATATGCTAATATGGAGGAAGGAATTGAAATTTACAGGCAAAATATCACAGATGCACATTTCAAAAAGCTGACATATTTCAATTAATAAATTCTGAATAAAATACTTTTATCTACCTTTGTTGTCTGATCATTAGTTTTTCTATTCGCTTTGGCCCCAGTGTCTTCTGTTTTATGTAGGGTCTTCTTTCCAGTAGGCTTCCCTCTGCTCCCCACCCTCCCAGTCCCATCCATCTCCTGCTCCTTCCCTCTGCTCCCCATTCCTCCCAGTCCCATCCATCTCTTGCACCTTCCCTCTGTTCCCCACCCCTCCCAGTCCCATCCATCTTCCATCTGCTCCCCACCCCTCCCAGTCCCATCCAACTCTTGCTCCTTCCCTCTGCTCCCCACCCTCCCAGTCCCATCCATCTTCCCTCTGCTCCCCACCCTCCCAGTCCCATCCAACTCTTGCTCCTTCCCTCTGCTCCCCACCCCTCCCAGTCCCATCCATCTCTTGCTCCTTCCCTCTGCTCCCACCCCTCCCCGTCCCATCCAACTCTTGCTCCTTCCCTCTGCTCCCCACCCCTCCCAGTCCCATCCAACTCTTGCTCCTTCCCTCTGCTCCCCACCCCTCCCAGTCCCATCCATCTTCCTCCTGCTCCCCGCCCCTCCCAGTCCCATCCATCTCTTGCTCCTTCCCTCTGCTTCCCACCCCTCCCAGTCCCATCCATCTCTTGCTCCTTCCCTCTGCTCCCACCCCTCCCAGTCCCATCCATCTTCCCCTGCTGCCCCCGCAAGGTCCAGGATCGTGGACTCCGTTTACCCCCTCTCTTCCTCCCTCCCTCCGGCACAGGAAGCAGTCTTCTTCAACCTTTCTGTGTTCCTGGCAGCGGTAGCGATGTACACACTGCCTTCGGGCTGCCCCGGAAGCCTTCTCTTCAAGTTCCTGTTCCCACCTATGCGGGAACAGGAACTTGAAGAGAAGGCTTCGGGGCAGAGCCGAAGGCAGCGTGTACGTCGCTACCGCTGCCAGGAACGCTGAAAAAGAGCTGCCTGTGCCGGAGGGAGGGAGGAAGAGAGGGGGTAGACGGACACGCTTGGCTTCCCTGCCCTCTCTGTCTGCATCCCGCCCGAAAGGAAATGACATCAGAGGAAGGCAGGATGCAGACAGAGAGGGCAGGGAAGCCAAGTGGACGGAGAGGAGCGCGTGCCTGCTTGTTTATTTTCCACTACTGGCGCGGCGGCGCCTCATCGTCATTTGGGGGGCATTGCCCCCCTCGCCCCCCAGTCTACGCCCATGGTAGTGATTAAGTATGCAGACTGTGCTTTTAGAACAGAACAGTAAGTTGGAAGAAGCATGTGACACCATTGTATATTCAATTCCATTGGTCACCGGTGAAATATTGATTTTATAAGATTCTGATTATGGTTCATGTGGAGGGGCATAATCGAAAGGGGCACCCAAGTTTTTCTGAGGACATCCTCGCAGGACGTCCTGGCGAAGGGGCGGGGAAACCCGTATTATTAAAACAAGATGTGCATCCATCTTTCGTTTCAATAATACGGTCGGGGACGCCCAAATCGCGAAATTTAGGTCAACCTTATAGATGGTCATCCTTAGAGATGGTCATCCCCGATTTTTGGTGATAATGGAAACTGAGGACGCCCATCTCAGAAACGACCAATTCCAAGCCATTTGTTCGGGGATGAGCCAGCATTCGTAGTCACTGGTCCCCTGACATGCCAGGACACCAACCGGGCACCCTAGGGGGCACTGCAGTGGACTTCAGAAATTGCTCCCAGGTACATAGCTCCCTTACCTTGGGTGTAGAGCCCCCCAAAACCCACTACCCACAACTGTACAACACTACCACAGCCCTAAGGGGTGAAGGGGGGCACCTACATGTGGGTACAGTGAGTTTCTGGTGGGTTTTGAAGGGCTCACATTTACCAGCACAAGTGTAACAGGTAGGGGGGGATGGGCCCGGCTCCTCCTGCCTGAAGTGCACTGCACCCACTAAAACTGCTCCAGGGACCTGCATACTGCTGTCAGGGAGTGGTATGAAATTTGAGGCTGGCATAGAGGCTGGCAAAAAATATTTTAAAAGTTTTTTTTAGGGTGGGAGGGGGTTAGTGACCACTGGGGGAGTAAGGGGAGGTCATCCCCGATTCCCTCTGGTGGTCATCTGGTCAGTTTGGACACCTTTTGAGGCTTGGTCGTAAGAAAAATGGACCAAGTAAAGTCACCCAAGTGTTCGTCAGGGACGCCTTTAATTTTCCATTATCGGTCGAGGACGCCCATGTGTTAGGCATGCCCCAGTCCCGCCTTCGCTATGCTTCCGACACCCCTCGTGAACTTTGGGCGTCCTCGTGACAGAAAGCAGTTGAGAATGCCCAAAATCGGCTTTCAATTATGCTGATTTGGGTGACCTGGGAGAGGATACCCATCTCCTGATTTGTGTCAAAAGATGGGTGCCCTTCTCTTTCAAAAATAAGCCTGAAAGTATTGTATAGGGGGACTCTTTCTTATTTTCAATCTATGATCCACCTCTATGTTCCCCCTAGAGCTTTAAGGTCTGGCAATATTTTTTGTTGGAACTCCCTGAGTCATCCCAAGCTCGGTTGACAGTTACTAGGGAAAATGTCTTTTTTTTTTTTTTTTGGCAAGCTCCTGTTTTGTAGAATCAGCTTCCACTGGAGTTGCGAAGGGAAGTATCATTGGACCAATTTAAAGTGAAATAAAAAAAAACAATTTTTTTCAAAAAGTGTTTGGATCAGTTGGCTGACCTTTGGCAATGACACTTGGTAGCCTGTGAAAATAATGAGAATACTGTGTGAGTGGGACTGATCTATATTGGCATTCTTTTTTGTTTATTCATTATTCTATTGTGAACCAATCTGACTGGTATTAGAAGGGTGGTATACCAAGTATTTTAAACTATTAAACTACTTTTTATTTAAATTCTTATATTTCTATTGTTCAATATATTTTTGTAAACTGCTTTGAACCTATTCAGAGATTAAGTATTTATTTATTTTTGTTACATTTGTACCCCGTGCTTTCCCACTCGTGGCAGGCTCAATGCGGCTTACATGGGGCAATGGAGGGTTAAGTGACTTGCCCAGAGTCACAAGGAGCTGCCTGTGCCTGAAGGGGAATTGAACTCAGTTCCTCAGTACCAATGTCCACCACACTAACCAGTAGGCCACTCCTCCACTAGGTTTTAAGTGTTCAGATTAGATTAGACTTTAATGTGCTACATCCCCATCAATCTGAGTTTAGGCCTGAACATTGCACAGAAACTATCCTCAAGGCCTGCTTAATGAATTACATACCACATTTGAAAATGGTCAAGTAGTACTTGCTGTCTCTCTGATTGATCAGGACTTGCTCTTCTTAAAGCTACCTGACCTAGGATTAATTGGATTGGTTCTGTAACAATTTTACTTCCTTTCTCTAACCATTCATTCTCTGTCTCCCTACTGTCTTCCTCTTCTCCATCTTAAGACTTGCTCTGTAGAGTCCTCCAGGGCTCCATTTTTACATTCCTCTTCAATATCTATCTTAGCCCGTACACTACTTTTGTACAGGACCATGGAATATCAGCATACTGTTCTGCAGATGATATCCTGATATTATCTCATCATGACCCTGGAACCTAGATCTCATCTCAGTATAATGTTTCTTGATTCCATCGCTCAATGGTTTTCCACTCACCACATTATCCTGAATCTAAACAAAATCACTGTGTTACGGACTACCAGTCACCCATCTTGCCCCTCTGTTACCTCCTTTATCTGTGGTGTCCTATACTGATTATCTTGTGACTCACTAGGTATGTCACAAGGGGCAGGGAAGAGATCCAGTATTTTCTCCAGGCACCCACAGAACCCCAGGAAAAATGTTTAAGGATATAGTAAAGCTTGGGTTTGGAGCCTTATAAATAGGGAGTTATAAAATACCTCCTAGGAAAAATCCCAACCCCCACACTGGAAGAACTCCCCTAGTTTAGATGGATAGGGTTTCCCACTGAAGTTTTTCCTGACAGACACGAAAAGGGAGGGGCTCAGATGCCATGGGAACCAACCAGCAGCCATGAAAGCTCTCCCCTGTCAAAGAAAGTAGAGAAAGGCTTTGAGTTAAATGGACACTTTTGAGTTGCTCCAAAATAGTATTTCCCCTGAAGGTATGGACATTGATGACTGAAAAATAGTTGCTGGATGAGCTCATTTTGTGGTAGATTTTTGCTGGAGATGTGAGCAGGCGGTACCTTACTTCCTCCTTCATTCCCCTATCAGCCCCAAGGGATTAAAGGTCAATGAGGGGAGATAGTAGCATTCTAAGCACCAAGAATTTGAGTCTGAACTTGTTTTTTCTTTTTTCTTTAGGAGGACAACAGAAAAGAGGACCTTACTACAGTGGCGTAGCCAGAAGGCAATTTTGGGTGGGCCAACAGGTTGGATGGGTGGGCACTAGAGTTGCCAACTTTTTGAAAAAGAAAAAAACAGCAAACCTGATGCCCCATGCTCTGTCCCTACCCACTCCCCATAACTTCAATGAGGGTTGCAATGCAGGCTTCAGTGGCTGCAGGCCAATTTAGAGCTAAGGGAAGTACAATAGACTGCACTATTCAGCCACACTGAGCCATGGTCCTCCAACACATATATGGTATTGAAGCCAAACACATTCTGCATCCAGAGAACCTCCTGGCCCTCCACCAACAATGGATACAGAGCACAGCAAGGACAATTCTCCATAAAACTCATCATATAAAGAAATTTTGTTTTCTAGTGTAATCTCAATTACAGACATATTATAAATTAACTTTAAAAAAATCTATAAAACAAAAGTCACTCAGAACCTTGAGCAAATCTACCATGCTAACACTAACTTCCAAAAACAAAGATCCTACCTATGAAAAAGAAGTGCCTTAAATATTATAGTAGGCCCTACAATACAAATACATTTATCAGGAAAGCTGAACAAGCCAAATTACTACAGAATGCTACATGGAAACTTCATGCTAACAGAATACCTCAGTCACACACACAAGACACAAATGCCAAATACAGAATAAGTGACCACAAACTCTAGAAATATAAATAATGGAAACCCCAAGAAACTAGACCTTGCATGTAGTACAACACCAGAGAAACAAGAAAGAAAGGCATTTGCTCCTGTGCAAATATAAAGATGGCACATGCCAGGGATGGTGTTAGGGGTTGGTTCCTTGGCCAGGAAAGCCTGCATGCTGGAAGCTGAAGGCGCAGCCTGGTAATGGACTTTGGGGTCCTTTCCTAGATTTCTGTCCTGGACCCCAGCCATGTTTACCATCAACTTTGGCAAGATGTACATTCCAAATCCAACATATTATATTCACAACATTGAAAATAAAATATTTTTTTATACCTTTTGTTGTCTGGTCATTTTTTCTCAAATCATATTGGTCCCAGTCTCTGGTTTCTGCTTCCCTCTATCTTCTCTTAACTCACTTGCCAGGGTCTCCTATTTGACATTTCTTCTTTCTTCATGTCCATCATCCATCTCCCATCTCTGTTTTCCTATATTTCCTTGTTCATTATCTCCCTGTTTCATATCCCCTCATCCATCATCATTCCTCTGTGCACCTATGCACCCCATGCCCAGCATATCCCTTCTGCGTTCCTATTCTCTCCCTTGTCTAGTATCTCCCCCCCCCCCCCGTGTCCATATACCCCCCTCTCCAGTGTCCAGCATTTATCTCTATTCCATATCCCCGTCCCCTTCCCCCCCTTGGTCAGGCATTACCCCTCCGTGCCCATGTGCTATCCCCATACAGCATCTCACATTTGTGTCCCTGTCTCCATGCTCTCACCTAATGCCCATCATCTCCCTTCTGTATCTGTATACTTCCCTATGTCCCCTTCTCCTCCTCCACACCAATGTGTCCCTCTCCTCTCTGATCCCAGCCCCCAACCAGCTTCTCTTCCTCTCTTTCCTTCCCCTTATGCATCTGGCTCTTTCTCCCTGCATCTCTCCCTTCCCTCTGCATATCATCATCTGCATATCCAGCACCTCTCCTTCCGCTCCCCCCCCCACACGTCCAGCATCTCTCTCCCTTTCATCCAGCCCCCATACATGTCCAGCACCTCTCCCCTTCACTTCAACCCTCTGCATATCCAGCACTTCTCCCCTTTCCCTCCACCCCCCTGCATATCCAGCACCTCTCCCCTTCCTTCCACCCCCTATATACCAAAACCTCTCCCCTTCCCTCCAAACTCCCCTCTGCAAATTCCAAACCTCTCCCCTTCCTTCCAACTTCCCCTCTGCAAATCCAAAACCTCTTCCCTTCCCTCCAAACTCCCCTCTGCAAATCCAAAACCTCTTCCCTTCCCTCCAAACTCCCCTCTGCAAATCCAAAATCTCTTCCCTTCCCTCCAAACTCCCCTCTGCAAATCCAAATCTCTTCCCTTCCCTCCAAACTCCCCTCTGCAAATTCCAAAACCTCTCCCCTTCCTTCCAACCTCCCCTCTGCAAATCCAAAATCTCTTCCCTTCCCTCCAAACTCCCCTCTGCAAATTCCAAAACCTCTCCCCTTCCTGCCAACCTCCCTCTGCAAATCCCAAAACCTCTCTCCCTTCCCTCCAACCCTCTGCCCCTGGCAAGTCCAGCACCCTTCTGTTCCCTCCCCTCCCTGCCTCCCCTTACTTCTGGGCCAGCACGCAGCACCCACTGACTTCCTCACCCCTCTCCCACCCCTGCCGCAGCGCTTCATTTAATGTTGTCGGCGCTGCCGTTACAGTTTCCCACCCCCGCGGCGGCGCTTTTCACTTTACCTAACAGCCAACGCTACAGATGCAGCGCTGACATCCGAATCCGACGTCGTGCTCCGGGGCCTTCCACGCTGATGTAACTTCCTGTTACGGAGGCGGGACACGGAAGGCCCCGGAGCAGGACGTCGGATTCGGACGTCAGCGCTGCATCTGTAGCGTTGGCTGTTAGGTAAAGTGTAAAGCGCCGCCGCGGGGGTGGGAAACTGTAACGGCAGCGCCGACAACATTAAGTGAAGCGCTGCGGCAGGGGCGGGAGACAGTCCAGATAAGGATCTGCTTCGGGCGGGCGGGCCTGAGGCTAAACTGGGTGGGCCTGGGCCCATCCAGGCCCACCCGTAGCTACGCCCCTGCCTTACTATCTTTGTTGCACAGCTAAAGCTGAGCCATTTTGATGGAAGGTGGCCGGTGATATGAACTAAGCCCTAGGGACACGGACAATTTATACTAAGAGATTATAATGAAAGTGGGGAAGCAGTGTTGCTGAAGGACACTTTCAAGTCTGCACAAGTTTGATAGATAGATAGATAGATAGATAGATAGATAGATAGATAGATAGATAGATAGATAGATAGATAGATAGATAAAAACCCATGGTAGTTATTAGTTTATTTGGGAGTTTGGGGAGTGAGCTATGAGTGTTACTGCCAGCCCTAAGGGGGCTGCCTGTTAACTATCCCTGGAGTCATGTCTCCACTGGCTAGTGGCACAGATTAAAGACCTTTTGTGTTTTGTTTTTAACTGCATTGAAATTTGTTATTCTCCCTTTTGAGAGGTTGTCTGCCAGCCCCTCTGAGCCACAGGCTTTGATCAAATGTAAGATCCATTTTCTGCCACAGACTAGGCTGCAACGACAGGACTCCACGTGTAGCCACACCAGCATGAGGTGACAGTCTCCACTGGCTTCCCCTTACTTTCACCATTTAGTTCAAGATACTTATCCTTACTCACAAAATTGTCCAAACCAATAATTCTCCTTATCTATCTTTCCTCCTTACTTTCTGTACCCCAGCTCAAACTCTTCCCTCTGCACAAGAATTTCATTTTACTATTTACCAAGCAGGTTTTGAATTTACTAGGCAATCAACCTTTTTCTGTACTACCCCAGTCGTGTGGAAATGTTTGCCAATGTGCGGTCAATATTCAAAGGGGTTTAACTGGGAAGGAGAAGATCCTGCTCAGTTAAATCCAGTGGTGTAGCCACGGGTGGACCCAGGTAGACCTGGGCCCTCCCAGTTTGAACTCGGGCCCACCCAAAATCTAGTACCTTTGTTTTGGCTGGCGGTGATCCCCAAGCCCTGCCAGCTAGAAGAGGTACTTCAGTGAATAGAATAGCTCATTCTCCTACTGCCTGCAGCCAGCAGCACTGTCCATGCATTGCCACCATGCCACCGCCTCCCCCCACCCCGTGTATGCTCATTCAAAAACTGAGCATGTGCAGGAGGGGAGAGGCTCGTGCAGCAGAAGCTTGTGGACAGTACCACCAGCTACAGCAAGTAGGAGAATAACTTGTTCTGGCCGCCAGAGGACTTTTTCCAGCTGGCAGGGCTTGTGAATCCCTGCCAGCTCAGGTATTTATTGGGGGTCACTGGTCCAGCAGCAGAAGTGGGGCAGAAAGCATGGGGGGTGGATTCTGTACCCACTCACTTTGGGCTCAGGCCCACCCAAAATATCATGTCTGACTCTGGTTAAATCCCGCTGAGCAGGCCAGCCACTTTAGTGCCAGATAGGTTAGAAGCAGTCCAGGAGTGGAGATTGGACAGATCCACTATCTAGCCAGTCCGCTAACCAGCTAAGAATGTGGCTAACATTAGGATATCAAAAAGGCTGTCTTAACTTTTAAAGTTAAGACAGACTTTTTGATAACCTAATGTTATCCACATGTTTGTGATCCGCCTTGAGCCACCTCTGTAAAGAGGAATATAATGACTCTGCAGCCTGCCTGTCTTGTACTGTGTCATCGTTGTGATGCCAAGTGTTTTCACCATTGCTGACCCTTTGCGGCTGCACACATCGATGACACACACTGGCTGGTCCGTTCCGTTGTTAACTCTCCTCCTGTGGATTTGCTTTTACTGCTTCTCCTCCTTCTACAAGAACATCTCGTTTCGCAACTACAATGCTGCTTCAGGAAGGAAAAAGATTCTAGTCAAACTCTGTCCACGAACGATTTCCTGCTCCAAGATGGCTGCGTTTTTTAAATGGACGCCTTCCCCTGCTTCCATCCAATCATCAGTCCCCATTTTTTTTAAAGGGCTAACCTCTCTTAATAAAACGCTTTCCATTCAATGTTTTTGTTCATACCCTGTGGTGCAATAGTCCTATAAGAGTTTTTTACATTGACCTATGAGTACTTTTCTCCAGCAAGTTAACGATAAGAAAGAGGACCAATGATAAGACCAGCTCCAGTGATAGCGTTGGCGATCTTATGAAAATACTGAGCAATCTGCACATTATGGAGATTTGCCAAGCATGGAAGCATTGAGGTCCATTTAAATAAAGTAATCGCTATAAATACAAGCTGTGAGATGAATAACTAAGTACCTACTGGTAAAATATAGGGAATTATGGTATACCACTTGCAATGTTAACACAATACGTAATAGAACATTATAATTGGTAGTGAAGGGTAAGACAAAGTTGTAACATATAGATGGGTAAGAAAGTAGGAAGAATTAGAAAGTAAGTTGCACATGAGGTCAGAGGATAGTTAAATATTATCTCAGCTAGGGTAGGAGTGGATAACATGTCCCGCTGCAGTATGTGCCGCCCGAGTCAATCCTTGTGTGTGTGAGTGAGACTAACAAGTTAGTTACTTCTTCCATTAAAGGCCTGGTTGAAGAGCCAAGCTTTCACCTGCTTCCTGAACTAGAGATAGTCTTGTGTTAAACGGAACCTTTCAGGCAATGCAGGAAGCCCCCTTTATTAATTGCGTTGCATTAGTTGAAAGTCAGGAAAAGGATTGCATTCTAAAATTTGGTGTTTTGTGTTCCATGCTCTTGAAGTGTTGGCCCAAACTTTATGAAAGCCCAGATCTCCTGGTATCAACGTGCTTGTACCGAGGTCATGCTAAGATTGGAACTTGGCCGTTCCTGCAAAATCTTATTCTTATCAGAAGAGTATTCATGAGTATTCATGAGTGACTTGGAAATTATGGAATGCCTTACCCTTTTATCTGAAGGAAATTAGATTCCATTATTTGGATTTTGTTGTCACAATTTGAAAGTCTTTTGACCTTTACGTTAGGTGAGTTGGTCACTATGTTATAAGGAGAAGTGATGGGGGAGGGGGAAGTGAGGAGGATGGGCGTCTGGGGGAAGGGGAGTTTAACGGAAGGAAGAAGTAGAAGAGTGAATGCTGTTTTAAGGGAAGAATTGGTAGATTACTGGATGTATTGTATTTTGTTGTTTTGACATTTATTTAGTAATTTACTGTTTGAGAGACAGGTTGTATAAATGCCTGCAGTAGTAGCATTTTAAAATTCTGCATGTAATGGGATCCTCTTCAAACTGGTCTAGTATCAGGAACAAATGGTATATAAATGCTGAATTAAATGAAAATTAACAGTCTAAGGAGACAGCTTTTGTGTTCCAAAATTATAGTCTTTACTGAGAAAATTTCTTCTAACTAAGAGTGCAATTTATAACAGTTTTGTTTACAACTTAAGGTTGACAGGATACACAGTAAAATAAAGGTTTCTGATTCTATCTTGCACAATCTGTTGGACTCTTTCCATCCCTTCTCTCTGATTTAGTCTTCCTTTGACTGGTGCTGGATTCTCTGACTCCAAGGGCCGTTGTCATACCTCTTTCTCTTCTGGTCTCCTGGATAAAGCACCAGTCAGGCAGGTCTCTCCTTTCTCCTCTGGATAGATACATGTCACACACTTCTCACTATTCCTGCAAAGATCTTTCTATCTAGAACACAGATTAGGGTCCTCTTTCCCAAGAGACAGAGTGAGAGGGATACTTTTATTAATAGCTACATATAGAGAAATGTCAGAAGCATCACCACAGGGAGTGTACCGTGTGGCTGCCTGCAACCACTGGAGATATGAATCTTGCTTCCTCCCTCTTCAGTTTTCTTCTAAGTTTCAGAAACAGGAGGCTTACCTGTTATTTCTCATCTTCCAAAATCTCTGACTAGAGCAGTCTCTGGTTGCACTGAGCAACACCTCGAGCTATATCATTGTGATCATTCCTAGATGGGTATCCAATGCTCACTACACTGACAAGCAACTATGTTTTCTGCTGGCAGGAGCCAGTTCCATAGAAGACTCATGAAAGACTCCAGAGGAAATTGGAGAATCATGGGATAGGAGGTAGAGTCCTATTGTGGATTAAAAACTAGTTAAAAGAAAATAGAGAGTAGAGTTAAATGGTCAATATCTCAAGGGTAGATAGTGAGGTTCCCCAGGGGTCTGTGCTGGGACTGCCGCTTTTTAACACATTTATAAATGATCTAGAGATGGGAGTAACTAGTGAGGTAATTAAATTTGCGGATGACACAAAGTTATTCAAAGTTGTTAAATCACAAGAGGATTGTGAAAAATTATAAGAGGACCTTATGAGACTGGGAGACTGGGCATCTAAATGGCAGATGACGTTTAATGTGAGCAAGTGCAAAGTGATGCATTGGAAAAGAGGAACCCGAATTACAGTTACAGAATGCAAGGTTCTACATTAGGAGTCACCAACCAGGAAAGGGATCTAGGTGTCATCGTTGATGATACGTTGAAACCCTCTGCTCAGTGTGCGGCGGCGGTTAAGAAAGCAAATAGAATGTTAGGTATTGTTAGGAAAGGAATGGAAAACAAAAATGAGGATGCTTATAATGCCTTTGTATCTCTCCATGGTGTGACTGCATCTCAATATTGTGTTCAATTCTGGTCACCGCATCTCAAAAAAGATATAGTGGAATTAGAAAACGTGCAGAGAAGAGCAACAAAATGATAAGGGGTGTGGGACGACTTCTTTATGAGGAAAGGCTAAAGCGGCTAAGGCTCTTCAGCTTGGAGAAAATGCATCTGAGGGAGATATGATAGAGGTCTATAAAATAATGAGTGGAGTGGAACGGGTAGAGGTGAATCGTTTGTTTACTCTTTCAAAAAATACTAGGAATAGGGGGCATGCAATGAAGCTACAAAGTAGTAAATTTAAAATGAATCATAGAAAATATTTCTTCACTCAATGTGTAATTAAACTCTGGAATTTATTGCCAGAGAATGTGTTAAAAACGGTTAGCTTAGCGGGGTTTAAAAAAGGTTTGGATGGCTTCTTAAAGGAAAAGTCCATAGATATTTATTAAAATGGACTTGGGGAAAATCCACTGCTGATTTCTAGGATAAGCAGCATAAAATGCATTGTACTGTTTTAGGATCTTGTCATGTACTTGTGACCTGGATTGGCCACTGTTGGAAACAGGATGCTGGGCTTGATGGACCTTCGGTCTGTCCCAGTATGGCAATACTTATGTACTTATATAAGGACCCATAAACCTCTTTCCAATTTATTATGTATACCTCTTAGCTAAGTATAATCCACTCAATGCAGACCGTAATATTATAGACCGAAAAGCCGGCTATGGTGCATGTTTTAGAAGCCCTCGTCTGAAAACCAGCATTGAGATGTCCATATTGTATGCACGTCCAAGTGCTGATTTTCTAAAGGCACAATATGGACATCTGAAATTGCTTTACATTCATAGGGCAAGGGAGTGTGGTCTGGGCATGTTTGGGGTGGGACTTGGGTAGGCTGAAAACATGGAAGTTCATCCCTTATTGCAGAAGAGGAAGGAACGTCCATGTCTAAAAAGGTGGATGTCTGGATTTAGACCTGCCATCTGGAGCACCAGTTTGGAAGAGTCAGACTTTGCACTTACCCTGTGTCATCTGTAAAACAGAATACTGAATAAGTGCAAAGTCTGTGTGGCACGTGCAAGGAATGTGCCCAGCAACTGCCCTGCATGTATTGCACAGGGCATATGTGCCCCCAAAATCCCACACATCATGGTGGTACCCTCTAAAACCTTTGTTCTCCCTTCCACCACCCCCTCCAGCAGTACCAAAGCCCCATCCCACCAGCCCCACGTGTTTATGTTTATTCAGTTTTGATATTCTTCTTAAACTATTGCATAGGCCAATGCAGCTAACAAAATTAAATTAAATGTGATTGATAGGATAGATAGCCTCACTCAACACATACAGTTCTGATCCCCCTCCTGAACTCCCCTCCTACCGGTGCCATCTTGGATCCTGGTGCTTGTGCCTCTAGAAATGCTGGAAGGCAGAGGCACCACCTTTGATCCTGGTGCTGTCCTGAGCAGCAGTGCAGCCTGGGACCACTACTGACCACAATCTACATCACTGTTAGGTGTTGAGTTGGTGGGGAGGAGGACTGGGGTGATAAGGGTTGGGCTCAGGGGCGTCCTGCTTTCTTTTTCCTGGGCAGGATTAGGAATTAGAGCTTGGGGGGGGGGGTAGGAAGGGTATCAGACCTTAGGAGGGTAATCGGAGCTCTGGGGGGGGGGGGGGGGGAGGCGATTGGGTGACTGCCTGTGTATTATGAACATCTGTGTTGCTATTTCACAACATAGATATTCATGTACTATGAAAGGGATGTCTATGTGCCAGATATTTGGCTGTCTATATTTTGGATGGCTTCTTTTTTTTACATATATAACAAAAGAGAGGGAACGAAGTATAAACTAAAGTCCAAACAAAAAAAACAGCACCACGGGCCTTTAAAAATGGAACACAGTTCTTTAATGAATGAGCCTTGACAAAAAGACCCAACACGGGCCGTATTTCGGTGACTAGCACCTGCGTCAGGGGTCACAGTGATGACGTGGAAAACTTGGGGAATAACTCGAATATATTCCTCTACAATATTATTCCTTACCCCATGTCTCATATAGTAAAGCTACAAAGCACCAAGGCACTTTCACTTTCTGTATCTGTTTTTCATCCGTTTGGATACAGAAAGTGAAAGTGCCTTGGTGCTTTGTAGCTTTTACCAGTGGCGTAGCTTTGGAACGCTCTACCAAGATCCATCCGAACAATTAACGACTATTTACCCTTCAGAAAAATGTTGAAGACACATCTCTTCAAGCAAGCTTACCCTAACGACCCAACTTAACCTTATAAGCCCACCCACACAACTCCTGCTCTGAAGATGATTATACCTTAAACCATGTCTCCCAGACTCCTTATACTCATCCTCCAGTCTTCTGTTCTCCATCTTCCCTACACCATACCCTCCCAATCTCTTCCTTTTGCCTATCATTCCTTGTTTACCTTTCCATGTTCAATTCACATATTCTTAAAACCTTACTATTACCATGTTTATTACCATTTGTAATATTCTCCTTACAATACTTTGTAAGCCGCATTGAACCTGCTGTGTGTGGGAAAGCGTGGGGTACAATAAATAAATAAATAAAATTTGGGGTCTTTTTACAAAGTGGCATACTGCTCGTTAAAAGGGAAGTAATGTCGGGCTACCGCAGCAGTCCGGCTGTAGTTCCCATCCCCAGTAAGAGTCATATCCGGTGCTACAAAAATATGTTTATTTTTGTAGCGCTGGTGTGTACCCGGCAGTAATTGGGCAGTGCTGTGTGATGCCTGATTAATGCTGCGTTAGCATGGGAGCCCTTACCACCACTTCAATGGGTGGCAGTAAGTGCTCCCCCTGAAATGGCTGCATGGCAAGTGCTTCACTTGCCATGCGGCCATTTCCTGAAAAAACAAAGGCCTGCCTTTTACCCACTGTGGTAAAAGGGGGCCTCGACGCTTGTCAAAAACACACACTGACACCAGTGCAGGCCTCCTTTTGCTGCAGCTTCGTAAAAGGGGCTCTTTATTTTTCTAATCATGTTGGTCCCAGGCACTGGTTTCTGCATTTCTCTGTTTTCTCTTAACTATCTTGCCAGGGTCTCCTGTCCATTTTACATTTCTTCTCTCTCCATGTCCATCAACCATCTTCCTTTCTCCCATCTCTCTTCTCTCTGTCTCCATCTCACATAACAATAAATAAGAATAGCCATGAAGGGGCATAATCAAACGGAAACGTCTATCTCCATGGGCGTTTATCTCTGAGAACGGGTCCGTGAAGGGGCGGACCGAACTGTATTTTCGCAAAAAATAGACGTCCATGTTTTATTCGACAATTTGTGAGCTGGGCGTTTTTGTTTTTCAGCGATAATGGAAAATGAAAGCGCCCAGCTCAAAAACGAATAACTCCAAGACATTTATTCGTGGGAGGGGCCAGGATTCGTAGTGCACTGGTCCCCCTCACATGCCAGGACACCAAGGGCACCCTAGGGGCACTTCTACAAAAACAAAAAAAAAGGTAAAAGAGCCCAGGTGCATAGCACCCTTCCCTTGTGTGTTGAGCCCCCAAATCCACCTCAAAACCCACTGCCCACAAGTCTACACCATTACTATAGCCCTAAGGGGTGAAGGGGGCACCTACATGTGGGTACAGTGGGTTTGGGGGCGGTTTGGAGGGCTCCCATTTACCAGCACAAGTGTAATAGGTGGGGGGGGGGATGGGCCTGGGTCTACCTGCCTGGAGTCCACTGCACCCCCTAATAACTGCTCCAGGACCTGCATAATGCTGCCAGGGAGGTGGGTATGACATTTGAGGGTGAAAATAAAAAGTTGTGAAACGGCATATTTTGTGGTGGGAGGGGGTTTTTGACCACTGGGGGAGTCAGGGGAGGTCATCCCCGATTCTCTCCAGTGGTCATCTGGTCATTTAGGGCACTTATTGGGACCTTATTCGTGGAAAAACAGGGTCCAGGAAAAGTGCCCTAAATTCTCGCTACAAACGCATATTTTTTTTCCATTATCGGCGAAAGGCCCATCTCTGATCGGCCGATAACCACGCCCCAGTTCCGCCTTCACCACGCCTTCGACACCCCCATCAACTTTGTCCGCATCCGCGACGGAGTGCAGTTGAAAACGTTCAAATTCGGCTTTCGATTATACCGCTTTATTCGTTTTTGTGAGATAAACGTCTATCTCCCATTTGGGTCACAATATAGGCGTTTTTCTATTTCAATTATAAGCAGGATACTGGGTCAGATTAATGGTCTATGTAGCCCAGTATCCTGCTTCCAAAAGTGGCCAATCCAGGTCACAAGTACCTGGCAGTAACCCAATGAGTCCGAAAACAATCTAGAAGTGATGCCTTGTGGCAACAAAAATCATATCACAATTATAAGAAAAATTTGTCACCCAAAAACTAATTCATATTTGTATTCTTACAAGCAATAGATGTCTTTTAATTATATGCTCTTTTACTTGTTACCCCCTCCCCCCCTCCGTTTACTAACGTCATGTGGCAATGCTGTGTCGGCACTAGCGTGGCTTAGTAAACAGAGGGGTTAATTTTTTGAACTATTTTTAACACATTTTTAAAAAGGACAAAGAGGCATCAGATGGCCAACATGACAAACTATCGGACCTCTTATAGCGCACAGCTATTCCAAGTCCAAGCATTTAACAGCAATCGTCAATCATTCGCTTCTGTGTACCTAAACTATTTCTAAGTGTGCTCAAACAGTTACAAAGGCCAAAAACACAACAAACTTTCAAATTCAAACTTCACAATAACATATGCAAAAAAGAAGAAGGAAAAAAATTAGCAACCACTTAGCTTCACAAACATGTGGACTTCAGTGCTGATGAAAGCGAATCAAACACCCGATGCCTACACAGGGTGATAAGCATTTTGATCACCTGACCTACTTCAGGGGATTTCAGATAATCACTGAACAAAATTGCTTTCACTGGCAAAAAGCCAAGGCAGTTAAAAATATTGTTTAAAATATTAAAAAAACTTAGGGCCCTGTTTACTAAGCCGTGCTATAGGCGCACTAGCGTTTTTAGCATGCACTAACGCTAGAGATGCCCATAGGAATATATGGGTGTCTCTAGCATTTAGCTCTCCCTAAAAACGCTAGTGTACCTTAGTAAACAGGGCCCTTAATAAGTAAAAAGCATATAATTGAAAGATATCTATTGCTTTTGAGAATAAAATGTGAATTTATTAGTTTTTGGGTGAGCTATTTTCCACGGCACTGAAGTCAGGCTTACCAGTCTGTAATTACCCAGATCAAGAACCATCCTATTTAATAAAATGCACTCCAACATTCTGAAGCTGACTGCATGGCTGAGGCATTCCTGCTCTCTGTATCCATCTCCTGAATTGACATCACGTACTTCCGGGTTCGTCACAAGCAGAAGTGACCAACCACACGAGGTTTCTCGGCTTCAGAATGTTGGAGGTGCATTCTATTAAATAGGATTGGTCAGTTCCTTGAAGCACAGCCAGAGCTCAGTGTCCTGCACAGTAATGCTCAGACACCAGAGAGAGAGAGAGGGGGGGGGGGGGGGGACCTGACACCAGAGAGAGGGAGGGAGGGAGGGGGGCCTTATACCAGAGAGGGGGAGGTATCTCTGTCACACATACTCTCTCTCTATCTCTCTCTTCTCTCTCTCTCTCTCTCTCTCTCACAGTCAATATCTTTCTCTCACTCACACACTGTCTCTCATACTCTATGTCTCACACTGTATCACATTCACTCTCTATGTGTCACACAGTCACTCACCACTCTCTTGGTCTCATACACTCAGTCTCACAGAGAGTCTGTGTCTCTCACACACTCTCTCTCTCGCACACACTGTATCTGTGTGAAACACACTCTCTCTCTCTCACACTGTCTCACATATGCACTTGCACACACTCCTTCTAGACACACACTCTCTCTCTCACAGACACACTCGCACCAGCTCTTCTCTCTGCTCTCAAACACATCGCACATTCATCTCTCTCACACACAGTCACTCTCACATACACTCTCTCAAACATATACACTCCGAGGAAAACCTGCTAGCGCCGTTTCATTTGTGTCAGAAACGGGCCTTTTTTTTTTACTAGTTTTTAATAATCAACGTTATATTGGCCATCTTCCAATCTTCAGGTACTATGGATGATTTTAACGACGTTACAGATCATCAGTAATTTTTTTGTTTGAGTTTTTTCAGTACCCTGGGGTGTATGCCATCTGGTCCAGGATTTATCTCTTTTTAACTTGTCAATTTGGCTCAGTGTCTTCCAGGTTCACTGAAATTTCTTTCAGTTCCCTCACATCGTCACCCTTAAAAACCATTTCCAGTTCAGGTAGATCTCTTATATCTTCTTCCTTGTCTCCCTGAGTGCCCCTTTTGCTCCTTCATGGATCTAACGTCCCATGGATTCCCTCACAGGCTTTTGCTTCTGATGTACCTGAAAATGCTGTTACTATGAATTTTTCTTCATATTCCCTTTTAGCCTTCTTTATCAATGCTTTGCACAGCTTGACACTGCTTATGTTGCTTCTTATTTCTCATCGGAGTCTTTTTCGTTCTTTGAAGGAGGCTCTTTTGGCTTTGATAGCCTCTTTCACTTCACCTTTTAACCATGCTAGTTATAGTTTGCTCTTCTTTCCACCTTTGTTAATATGTGGAATACATCCAGTCTGGGCTTCCACAATTGGTATTTTTAAACAACACCAGATTTTGCCTGTGTTTACTAAGAGGCACTGTGGATGCGTTAGTTTTTAATGCACGTAAATGGTGTACGTGCATTAAACGCCAATGCCCATAGAAATATATAGGCATGTTAGCGTTTAAAGCGCCTTAAATTTACAGGCATGTTAAAACACGCTAACACACCTTAGTAAACATATCCCTTAAAGTCCTAACCTTTGTAGCTGACCCTTTTAGCTTCTTTTAACCATTTTTCTCATTTTGTCAAAGTCAGCCTTTCAAAAATTAAATGCTGCAACAGTTGATTTCTGTAGTGACTTCACTCCAGATATCAGCTCAAATTTGATCATTTTATGATCACTGATTCCCAGGATCCAACACACTGTTACCTCTCGTACCATCCTGCATTCCACTAAGGACTAGATCTAAATAGCTCCCCCTTTTGTGGTTCTTGGTTATTAGATCTAAGAATTTTACCTCCCTAGCGCTCCTTGGTATAGCATTTATCCAGTAAATATTGTGTAATTGAAATCACCCATTATTATAATGTTGCCCAATTTTCCAGCTTTCCTAATTTCTATAAACATTTGTTCATCTGTCTGTTTGTCTCTGGCGGACGGTAGTACAGCCCTACCAATATATTTTTTCTCTTCGCACATGGAATTTCTATCCACAAGGATTCCACACTGCTACTGTTTCATCAGAATATTTATTTTGTTTGACTCAATTCCCTCTTTAACATATAGTCCAACCCTCCTCCAATTTGATCCACTCTATCATTGTGATATAATTTTACCCTGGTGATACAGTTTCCCATTGATTGTTCTCCTTCCACCAGGTCTCTGAGATGCCTATTATGTATACCTCTTCATTTAGTGCTATATATTCCAACTCTCCCCATCTTATTTTTTAGGCTTCTAGCATTTATTTACAGACAATTGAAATTGTGATTTTTCCTAGCAGTAACTCCCCGCAGTGTTCATATCTTCCTTATTATCACCCTTCTATGTCCCTATTCTCCCTGTGTCCCAGCATCACCGCTGTGTCCCTATCTCTATACTTCCCCCATATTCAGCATCTTCTTTCTATGTTCCTATTCTCCCCATCCAGCATCTTCCCTCCATGTCCATATACCCAGGGCTGTGCTTAGAACCACAGCTATAAACGAATAGTCCTAAGCAAGTCAAACAGAAATCACCAGAGAGGTAGCTCAAGGCTGAGCTAGTAGTCCCAGCTAAACGAAGAGCTGTCCACTCGTACCACACGAGAGGTAGCTCTGAGCGAGTAGTCACAGATAAACAGAAGAATCACCCATTCAAACACAAACAGAACCAGAGAGGAAGCTCAGGGCTGTGCTAGTAGACACAGCTAAACGACAGAACAGTCACTCATGCCACACAGAGAGACCACTCAAGGCTGTGCTAGTAGTCACAGCTAAATGAATGAGCAACCCACTCAAACACAAACAGAAGCCAACAGAGAGGACGCAGCTGCCTCCCTGTGGGTTTTCTTATCTTTTACTTGTGGTTTCTCCCATGTGAGTCTAAGTGGGTTGTCCTTTCCCTTCAGTTTCTTTGTGCCTGTGTGTAGGGTCTTTTGACCCTTGTTTGTGACTCTGTTTAGGCAGTGTGTGTGCCACTGCTTGAGTAATACTTGCTCAAGAGATTCTGTTCTGTTTCTTTTCCCTTCCCTCTGGTATGAGTGGGTTCCAGTTCGGCCTTGTGGCCCGTATGCTTGGACTCTGTTACGGGTGGGATCCAGTTTGGCTTTGCGGCCCGTATGAGTGTCCTTCCTTTGTTCCTGGTTCCTGCTTTTGTAAAGTTCTGTTGCTGGTTTTCGCTTTAGCCAGGCTCTGGTTTTCACCTTGTCTTGATGTGCTCTGTCTATTTGCCATGTCTGGTATCTTGTTTGTATTCAGTGCCTGGCTCGCCTGTGCTCTGTGCCTCCCAGAGGACTTGTCTGCTGCAGCCTGGCTGCAGCCCAAGGGCTCACCATCCCAGGTTCCGTGACAGGTAGGGGGAGGTACATTTTCTTCTGGATGGGCCTGAAATGAAAGTGGGTGGGCCCTGGCCCCGGGGTATTAGGTCTGTTTGAGTAGCAGGGAATCGATATATCAAGATCTTTAGTATTAAGGCTATCAGTCATAAATCCTGGACTTAAATGAATACCCTCAGGCCAGGCATAACAATCGGAGAGAGTACATTTTGAGGAGATGAATCTTCATTCTTAATCAGTGGCATAGCTACAGGTGCACCTGGGTGGGCAAAGGTCCACCATTTTTGATTCAGGCCCACCCTGTCTGGTCCCCAAACAATTAAGTGGTGGCTGCTTTGCTCCCCTCTCTTGTTGTCTCCTCCACCCCCAGATCTGGCATTGGCCACTGCCTGTGGCCAACAACATCCCCCTCCTCACTCTACCTCAGCAACTTTTCCAACAGCAGCAGTAATGCACATCAGCTGCCTGCAAAACAGAGGGGGCAGAAGTCTCTCAAAAATTCAAAAGATAATTCACTTTCATTTGGAAGGCATCATCTCAGGACACAGCCCAGATCCCATACCTCTGTGTCTCTTCTGTAATTCCACAAGAAAATCAGTGCAATTAGTACTGGAAGGCAGAAACTTCTTCTTACCAAAAGTGCCTTGCAATTTTCATACATATTAAAAAATGTATTTAAATAATACTTCCTCAAGACAATTTAAAATTTTTTTTAAGAAGTGCTCATAAGCAATTGACAGACTTTCACAACCACTAGGATTACAGGTACATAGCTCAAAAGTTTATAATCACAGCACTTTAAGCAATCAAAATTCACGTCAACTTCAAGCCTTATAGTATGTTTGCAGTAGACTGAAATACAGTTCAAATATTGCACTTATGTCCAAGAAAGCAGTCTTCAATTCAGAGATCCATGGAAAAGATGCAAAAGGTTCAAAATCCATTGGTTATGTGATGAAATTAGTGCGTGTTCTGTTTTGAGGTGACTCACTTTTGTCCATGGTTTCCATGAAGAAGCATGTAGCGAAACACTGATCATATCAGGGCTCTTTCTTTTTTATGGATTGAAGATTGCTTCAGTGGCTTCCCCCATATCTATCTCAAAAGCAGGACTATGGACTTTTCTTCCAGGACTTGTCTATACCTTTTTTAAACCCAGATATGCTAACCGCTGTTACTACATCCTCTAGCAATGAGTTCCAGAGCATAACTATTTGCTGTGTGAAAAAATATTTCCTCCTTTTTGTTTTAAAAGTATTTCCATGTAACTTACTTGAGTGTCCCCATAGTCTTTGTCAAAGAATGATCTGACTAGATGCAGCGGTCCTCATTTTGAATAGTGTTTTCTTTCCATAGGTGA
Organism: Microcaecilia unicolor; assembly: GCF_901765095.1. Classification (NCBI taxonomy): domain Eukaryota; kingdom Metazoa; phylum Chordata; class Amphibia; order Gymnophiona; family Siphonopidae; genus Microcaecilia; species Microcaecilia unicolor. Next base: position 177,666,991 of record NC_044033.1, read on the forward strand.
TTAATATTGGGAAGAGAAGGTGAGTGAAGAATCAAGCAAGACCCCTATTATTCTCGTTTCAGATTCGGCTGTAAAGCTTTGACCATTGGACAAAGATATTGATGATGGGACCTCTACTCTCTGATTTCATAACCACAGGACCTTGTTTTTTTTTGCACATTTAGTTTCAGTTTATTGGTCAGGGCCCAGGTGCTAACAGCAGTCATACCATTCACTACAGACTGAGTTGGATCTTTGTTTGATGCTGTTAGTGGTAAGAGAAGCAGGATGTCATCCGCAAAGGATAATAGTAGTTCATTAACTGTATTGAGGCAAGAGATGGCATAAAGAGGTTGAACAAGATCAGTGAGAGGGGAGATCCCTGCAAGACCCCGCAGTTAGTAAACCAGTAGTTGGAAAGTTGGTTGTTTTGCTTGACAGAACAGCTTGATTTAAAAGGAATTCACTGAACCATCTGAGCACAGTCCCTGTTATTGCTATCTGATCATATTTGTACACAGATCTCTGGATTGTGTACAAATTTGGGTGCCCAACTCTGGATACCATTTAAAGAGTCTGGGGAATAGTGGCTGAATATCGTCAATATATCTAGCTATCAGCAGCAAACAGTTTCTAAATATATTCAGCATTGCTGCTTATCTGGATAACTGCATTAAATATACATATTTTTTTAAATGCCATTGGTGATGTTACAAAAAATTAAAAAGCCTGCTGCCAAGTCTGAATATATATATTACTCTCTCTGTCTCTCTCTCATACACTCGCTTATACATACACACATACACACATTATACTATCTATTTAATTAAATATTGTTTACAATTATTTCTAAGCTGCCTTAGTATTCTAAACATATAAATAAACAAGCACAAACAATAAACATAAATCGGTATCAGTAGGCATCATTAAAAACTTTACAATCCCTACAAAACTAAATACATCTTAAGCTATTTCCTTCAACATAAGTATTCCTTGCTCATCTGATGCTTATCTCAATCTACTACAATTTGTTATTAAAGACTCACCTTCACTTGAGACATACATTGGACCAATAGGGCTCCTTCTGGTACTCCACAATTTGAGTGCATTGCATCCAAGATTGGTAGAAAGGACCAGGAGAAATGTAGAGTGAATAAAACTAAGATGGTGGATGTCTCAGATGCTGGAGGCTTTCTGGTCAATGATGCAATGATACACATGGTCATGGTAGCAGTGACTATGGTCCTGGATGTTAAATATGAAAATGTTTTGAAAAGTCAAATGACATACCCACCATGATGAAGGCCTTCAAAGAACAGCTTTTGGCTGTAGATCAAGATGATCAGTGGGAAGGAGGGCTTGCAGTCAGTGCAGACCAAAATAGAGAAATTTGAGAGGATTACATAGGCCTATTTATTTATTTATAGCATTTATATCCCACATTTTCCCACCCACGGGCAGGCTCAATGTGGCTTACATCAGTCTGAAAAAGGCATACATCAATCCGGTAACAAACATTCAAGTACATTGAAGTTGAAGAGGTTAGTGAGTAATTACAGAGTGGAAGAAAAGGAGAAAGGGTAATAGAGTTCAATATGTCGTTATGATAGCTACAGTTCATTATGGATACAAGGAGGGACTTTGGCATAAGCTTTTCCAAATAAGCTGGTCTTGAGAGATTGTCTGAAAGTCGGATGATCGTGAGTAGTTTTACAGATTTAGGTAATCCATTCCCACAAATGTGCGCTAATATAGGGAAAGGTGTATGCGTAAGTGGTTTTATATTTGAGGCCACAACAAGTTGGGTAGTGGAGATTTAAGTACGAATGAGATGATTTGTGAGAATTCCTTGGTGGCAAATTGATAAGGGTATCCATATAAGCTGGAGCTTCACCATAGAGGATTTTATGCACTAGGGGGCAAATTTAAAAGTTATTCGGGTCTTTGACAGGAAGCCAGTGTAGTTTCTCACGTAGTGGTCTAGAACTTTCAAACCTCGATTTCCCATAGATCAGTCTAGCAGCTGTATTCTGGGCAGTTTGTAATTTTTTTTGAAGCATTTCTTTGCACCCTGCGTATATTCCATTGCAGTAATCAAGGTGGCTTAAATCTAATGATTGAACTAAATTGTGAAATACTTCTCTAGGGAAATAAGGCTTTATAAGTTTTAGTTTCCAAAGAGAGAAGAATACTTTTTTGGTGGTGGAGTTTGTTTGTTGCTCTAGTGTTAAGTTTCTATCAACAATTATGACAATAAGATGAAGGATTTACCACTTGAGAAGGCATAATCTGTAGTTTGTAAATTTGCCTGAGAGTATTGCAGAAAATTAATTGTAGAGCTTCTTGGAAGCATGGCACCTTTGAGAAATGAGGGGTCCTTTTACTAAGGTGCACCGAAAAGTGGCCTGCTCTGCTGTAGACGCGTGTATTGGACACGCGCAGATTCCATTTTCAGCACACCTGCAAAAAAGACCTTTTTTTGGCTGAAAATGAACGTGCGGCAAAATTAAAATTGGCGTGCGTCCATTTTGGGCCTGAGACCTTACTGCCACCCATTGACTTAGCAGTAAGGTCTCATGCGTTAACCGGGTGGTAATCGTCAGCGCGCGTACAATGCCGATTACTGCCCAGTTAGTGCTGCACACCAGAAATTTTCTGGCGTGCATAGTGGGCAAGCAGAAAAAATGAAATTACTGCCCAGGCCACGCAGTAGCTGGGTGGTAATTACAAACTGGCGTGCATTGGGCGTGCATAGGCGCCTACGTAGCTTAGTAAAAGGGCCCCTGAACCTGGTCTACTACACTGAGAAATAGAAAGTAGAGAGGCTGCATGGGCTGGTCCCCAAAACCAATGATTTGGGTTCACCAAGAGTGACAATTGCAACATTATTGAACTTTGTTCACAAAATGGCTATTTTAAGAGTGGTATGAGAAGGTCTGCAGCCATTACATGGAAATAATAAGATTTTTTAATCTTTCAGGATTATTCCTGTGAATTTTCTGCTCAGCAGAGCAAAAATTTCTTTGGTATACTGAAGCCTGCTTACTCTAGGGGGTCCGTTTTACTCTATAGTATTTAATGAAGCTATGTGTCTGTTATGGAGAAAAAGCTATTGTGTACTACGTTGATTAAATGGAGAGTGGATAGATTGTTGCCTTGGCAGGAGTGCAAAAGCTTCAGGCACCTTGATTCAGGAGTGAAAGAAAATAGACTTCTCTACAATTTTCTGAACTGATGAGGTACTACCAGAGGAGACTTTATGGAATGTGGAATAATGGCAGAAAGCAGACTAATTAAACTATCTCTTCTATTCTGGGAAGAAGCTGGAACTTGGTTTAGATGAGGACCAGATGTGTGTGGTGATTTTAGGGGCCCTTTTACTAAGCCGCGTGGGCGTGTATGCGCGTCCTACATGCATCAGTTTTGAACTCCCACCAAGCTACTGCGTGGCCCAGACGGTAATTTCATTTTTTTATGCGTGTCCACTAAGCGTGCCAGAAATTTGCTGGCGCACGGAACTTACAGGGCAGTAATCAGCATTGTATGTGCGTAGACCATTACTGCCCGGTTAACATGTGAGACCTTACTGCTAGGTCAATGGGTGGTGGTAAGGTCTGAGGTCCAAAATGGATGCGCGCCAATTTTTATTTTGCCGCACATCCATTTTCGGCCAAAAGAAAAAGGCTGTTTTTGCAGGCGTGCTGAAAAATGGATCTGCACGCATACAATATACGCGTCTACACCAGCGCAGGCCATTTTTTGGCACACCTTAGTAAAAGGACCCCTTAGTGAGGGATGCATGTGTGGACATGTGTGATTTTTCTTTTCTTATGATGGTGGGGATTGAAACGGAACATTTGATTGGACTCAGAGACTGATTTGCTTGTGAGTGGAAACTGGAGGATGACATATCACAGTCTGCTGAAGAATTGGGCCTGCTTTTTCTAAAAAGGCTGGGCCAGCGATTAATATAATCCTTCTCCCAGGAGCTGACCACCTGCCCTACTGTTACCTTATATGTGTCACAGTGGCAAATTCACCTCAGACATGTTTTCCCTCTAGAGAAGGAATGAAGGTCTAATAGAAAAAAACTAATGTCCCAAGAACCTCAAAGGAAAAAGAAGGAACAATGATTCTAATTAAGATATTGATTTTCAGAGAAAAGATGTTACCACTCTGTTTCTATAAATAAAGGACTAAAATAATAAAGATGACAAAAGTGTCTTTAACAATTATTTAAACTTTTATTACACCAGATGGAATTCAAGGGTTTAAACTTTAAATTGAACAAGTTCTAATTAAAATAGGTATTAGGATAAATTTAATTTGAATTTTTACACAGTTTATCTCAAATATTTTTCACCATAAGTCAAGTTCTACAATCTGAACATGAACTGTTTGCACAGGAATATAATATAAACTCATTCAAATCAACAGTGCAGTAACATCAGATATCTTAGGGCCTGTTTTACAAAGCTGCGCAACTGATTCTTGGTGCAGCAAATAAGAGGAAGCAGCTTTGTAAAAGAGACCCTTAGAGGGGCATAATCGAACGCGAATGCCCATCTCCATGGGCGTCTATCTCCGAGAATGGGTACGTGAAGGGGCTGGGCAAACCGTATTTTGGGAAAAAATGGACGTCCATCTTTTTTCCGATAATAGGGTTTGTGCCAGCCAAATGCATCGGATTTGTGCGGATTTGAGCTGGGCGGTATCGTTTTTCAGCGATAATGGAAACCGAAGGCGCCCAGCTCAAAAACGAAAAAAATCCAAAGCATTGGGTCGTGGGAGGGGCCAGGATTTGTAGTGCACTGGTCCCCCTCACATGCCAGGACACCAACCAGGCACCCTAGGGGGCACTTGTAACAATTAAAAAAAACAGTTAACTACCTCTGAAGTCCATAGCTCCCTTCCCTTGGGTGCTGAGCCCCCCCAAAACCCACTGCCCACAACTCTACACCATTACCATAGCACCTATGGCTGAAGGGGGGCACCTAGATGTGGGTACAGTGGGTTTTGGGTGCGGTTTGGAGGGCTCCCATTTACCAGCACAAGTGTAACAGGTGGGGGGATGGGCCTGGGTCCACCTGGCTGAAGTCCATTGCACCCACTAACAACTGCGCCAGGGACCTGCATACTGCTGTGATGGAGCTGGGTATGACATTTGAAGCTGGCATACAGGCTGGAAAAAAAAGTTTTTAAAGTTGTTTTATTTGGGTGGGAGGGGTTAGTGACCACTGGGGGAGTCAGGGGTGGTCAACCCCGATTCCCTCCGGTGGTCATCTGGTCATTTAGGGCACTTTTTTGGGACTGGTTCGTGAAAAAAAAAAACAGGTAAAAATAAAGTGACCCAAATTTGCGCTAAAAACGCCTTTCTTTTTTCGATTATCGGCCGAGGACGCCCATCTCTCCTCGGCCAATAAACATGCCCCAGTCCCGCCTTCACCACGCCTCTGACATGCCCCCATCAACTTTGGCCGTTTCCGCGACAGATTGCAGTTGAAAACGCCCAAAATCGGCTTTCGATTATACCGATTTGGGCGCCCACGGGAGAAAGACGCCCATCTCCCGATTTGGGTCGAAATATGGGCGTCTTTCTCTTTCGAAAATAAGGCGGTTAGTTTACCATTTAACTTTTAATTTTACAGTTTCTATGTACCAAGCATTAACTCTTTTTCTCTTTCCTTTCTTTTCCAGAGTTTTCTAGGATGTTCAACTTGATTAAATATATCAGTTAAGTGTTATTACTTTTTCTTTTTCCTATCTTCTTTCATTCAAATGTTCCTTTTTTTTTCTTTCAATCACAGTTAATTTTTTTAGTTTGCCCAACAATGCCATTTATCTTTCTCACACATGTTCTTATTTAATGGATTCAGTTCTTCATCTTTCTCGGGATGGATATCCTGTAGACTCGGTGGTTCTAGCCTGCAGCAGAGGTAATGGTGGCAGCACCTACTCCCTAACTTTAAAAACCAATAAAGACAACTATTTCCTTGTGTAAATTTTCTCTTTGGGCTCCTCAGAATTGCATTTTCTAATAAAATGGAAAACTACTTCATGAAATGAAAGGATAATTGGAAGCTCCTAAGGGGTCCTTTTACTAAGCTGCAGTGGAAGAGGCGTGTGCTAGCATCAGCGTGTGTTTTTGATGTGCGCTGCGGCAGGTAAAAGGCTGTCTTTTTTGTTGGAAAAGAAATAGCTGTGCTGTAAGTGAACCACTTGCCGCACAGTCATTTCAGGGTGAGCACTTACTGCCACCAATTGAGGTGGTGGTAAGGGCTCCCACACTAAGCCGGTGGTAACCCGGTGCTGCCCGATTTCGGCAAAAAAGAGGCCTTTTTCACAGGCGTGCTGAAAAATGGAATAGCACATGCCCAAAACCGCCACCTACACTACCACAAGCCATTTTTCAACGCGCCATTGTAAAAGGACCTCTTAGCCTTTGCAACAAAGAATCCTGTTTATCCTTGACTCCTGCTCATAATTTTCTTATCTAATTTTCCCGTTCTTTTCAGGCCCACGCACCAGGACCTGAGCTCAAAACATATATATTAAAAAAAAAAAAAATATATATATATAATTACCATAGGTTACATGAAAAATATTCCCCACCAGTGAACACTTTTAAAATTAGTGTTCCTTCTGAAACTGCTCCAACCCTGATCCTTTGTTAGATGATCGTGCCCCTTTGAACTTACTCTCCCACCCATTATGAAATGACAACATTCCCATTTCCCATCCCTAATGAAATTACAGAACCCCAAACACCCTTCCCACTCCTTACCTATTTTCAAATCAGACCCATCTCTCCCAGTCCCACCCACTCCCCTGCACCCCCAAAACTTACCAGAGTTTCTATGATGGGTAGTCGGGTGCTAAAGTGACCCCCAGCACTCCTACCCTGTGGGCTCATTTAGGGGTCCTTTTACTAAGGTGCGCTGAAAAATGGCCTGAGGTAGTGTAGACGCATGTTTTGGGCGCGCACAGAATTATTTTTCAGCGCACCTACAAAAAAATGCCTTTTAAAATTTTTGCCGAAATTGGCCGTGCGGCAAAACGAAATTTGCCGTTCATCCATTTTGGGTCTGAGACCTTACCGCAAGCCATTGACCTAGCGGTAAGGTCTCACGTGGTAACCGGGTGGTAATGGTCTAGGTGTGTCGAATGTCAGAAAATAAAAAATATTTTTCGGACGCGTGCCAAAATTGAAATTACCGCAAGGGCCACTCGGAAACCGGGTGGTAACTCCAATTTGGCGCGCATTGGGCGCGTGTAGGTGCCTACACGGCTTAGTAAAAGGACCCCTTAAATAAAACAATGGCCTCATCGTCCTAGAGGTGAACTTGCATTACTGCTGCTAGGGGACCTTTAATGGTAGCCTCTCAAGACTACTTTAGGGTGAAAAGCTGGGGCAGGAGCTCTGGGGATCACTCCTGCCCCCACCCCCTTCAAGGGTGCCTGTGGTAAGTGCTGGGGACATGGGGGTAGCTGCGATCAAAGGGCAAGTGTGATTTGAAAATAAATTGGAGTAGGAGATTCAGAAGGGATACTGTCATTTCATAAGAGTTAAAGGAGCTGGTGGTGGGTTTGGAGGGCCCTGTAATTTTAAAAAGTGATTTGTAAAGGGTGGTTAGTTTTAACTAAACATAGGCTGCTTTAAGTTGGTCTCTGGGAGCATCGGGCCATGAAAAGTTAACAAAACCTCCATGAATAATACAGCTTCTGAGGTTTAAAGCAAGCTGCATTATTTATTTTGCATAGTAATTTGCTGCTTTAAATGCATTTGTTTGTGTTGCAGCTGATTATTATTTAATGTACATTGTGGTAAAAAAAAAATTTAAGCTGCGTTTTTGGCAAATAACACATATTGCCAATTAACACACTTTACTTGGGAAATAATGCTTGTTATTGTCTTAATACAATTTAGTAAATAGACCTCTAGATTTTAAGCCCTCTAGGGAGAGGGAACAGGGAAGTATCTTCCTTGCTTGCATATAACTCACTTTGAGCTATCAATGATAAGGCATGAGCTATATCCGACATAAAACAAGGGCACACACCAGACAAAATTGCAGGTTATGCCTTCTTTTTGTTTTCAGCAGTTCCAAGAAGCACGCCCCCAATATTTAGATGTTTGATGAACATATAATTTGAAATGTTAGCCTAGACATTTTCAAAATCAACTATACAAAATCTGCATAACTCTGTCAAAACGTGACCAATTTCAATATCATCCTGAATAAATTTGCAATAAGTCTACACATGCTAGCCATCTCACCTAAACAATGTCACTTTCAGGCTTATTTTTGAAAGTCATCGCTGGGCATCTTCCGATATAAATCGGGAGATGGCCAGCGATCTCTCAAAAGTGTCAAAATCGGTATAATCGAAAGCTGCTTTTTTGACACCATCGCCGCTTTCCCGTCGCCGAGCAGGCGAAAATTCAAGGGGGCATGTCGGCGGGGTAGCAAAGGCAGGACATGGGCGGGCATGGGCGTGGCTACCAGATGGCTGGCTTTCGCAGATAATGGAAAAAAAGCGGCGTTAATCAGTATTTCGCCGGGTTTACTTGGTTCTTTTATTTTCACGACCAAGCCTCAAAAAGGTGCTCCAACTCACCAGATGACCACCGTAAGGAATGGGGGATGACCTCCCCATGCTCCCCCAGTGGTCACCAACCCCCTCCCACACTAAAAAAAATAAAAACCTTTTTTTGCCAGCCTGTATGCCAGCCTCAAATGTCATACCCAGCTCCCTGACAGCAGTATGCAAGTCCCTGGAGCAGTTTTTAATGGGTGCAGTGCACTTCAGGCAGGCAGACCCAGGTCCATCCCCCCCTACCTGTTACACTTGTGATGCTAAGTGTTGAGCCCTCAAACCCCCCCAAACCCACTGTACCCACATGTAGGTGCCCCCTTCACCCATAAGGGCTATGGTAATGGTGTAGAGTTGTGGGGAATGGGTTTGGGGGGGATTTGGGGGGGGGCTCAGCACCCAAGGTAAGGGAGCTATGCACCTGGGAGCTATTTGTGTATTAAAAAAAATTTTTTTAGAAGTACCCCCTAGGGTGCCCGGTTCGTGTCCTGGCATGTCAGGGGGACCAGTGCACTACAGATGCTGGCTCCTCCCATGACCAAATGCCTTGGATTTTGCCGGGTTTTTTCCATTATCGCTGAAAAACAAAACCGGCCATCTCAAACCCGGCGAACTCTGGCATTTGGCCGGGCCAAACCGTATTATCGAAAGAAAAGATGGCCGGCCATCTTTTTCGATAATACGGTTACGGCCAGCTATTGTGTCGCTGCCAAAATAGATCGCCGGCGTCGTTCGATTATAAGTACATAAGTAGTGCCATACTGGGAAAGACCAAAGGTCCATCTAGCCCAGCATCCTGTCACCGACAGTGGCCAATCCAGGTCAAGGGCACCTGGCACGCTCCCCAAACGTAAAAACATTCCAGACAAGTTATACCTAAAAATGCGGAATTTTTCCAAGTCCATTTAATAGCGGTCTATGGACTTGTCCTTTAGGAATCTATCTAACCCCTTTTTAAACTCCGTCAAGCTAACCGCCCGTACCACGTTCTCCGGCAACGAATTCCAGAGACTAATTACACGTTGGGTGAAGAAAAATTTTCTCCGATTCGTTTTAAATTTACCACACTGTAGCTTCAACTCATGCCCTCTAGTCCTAGTATTTTTGGATAGCGTGAACAGTCGCTTCACATCCACCCGATCCATTCCACTCATTATTTTATACACTTCTATCATATCTCCCCTCAGCCGTCTCTTCTCCAAGCTGAAAAGCCCTAGCCTTCTCAGCCTCTCTTCATAGGAAAGTCGTCCCATCCCCACTATCATTTTCGTCGCCCTTCGCTGTACCTTTTCCAATTCTACTATATCTCTTTTGAGATACGGAGACCAGTACTGAACACAATACTCCAGGTGCGGTCGCACCATGGAGCGATACAACGGCATTATAACATCCGCACACCTGGACTCCATACCCTTCCTAATAACACCCAACATTCTATTCGCTTTCCTAGCCGCAGCAGCACACTGAGCAGAAGGTTTCAGCGTATCATCGACGACGACACCCAGATCCCTTTCTTGATCCGTAACTCCTAACGCGGAACCTTGCAAGACGTAGCTATAATTCGGGTTCCTCTTACCCACATGCATCACTTTGCACTTGTCAACATTGAACTTCATCTGCCACTTGCACGCCCATTCTCCCAGTCTCGCAAGGTCCTCCTGTAATCGTTCACATTCCTCCTGCGACTTGACGACCCTGAATAATTTTGTGTCATCGGCGAATTTAATTACCTCACTAGTTATTCCCATCTCTAGGTCATTTATAAATACATTAAAAAGCAACGGACCCAGCACAGACCCCTGCGGGACCCCACTAACTACCCTCCTCCACTGAGAATACTGGCCACGCAATCCTACTCTCTGCTTCCTATCTTTCAACCAGTTCTTAATCCATAATAATACCCTACCTCCGATTCCATGACTCTGCAATTTCTTCAGGAGTCTTTCGTGCGGCACTTTGTCAAACGCCTTCTGAAAATCCAGATATACAATATCAACCGGCTCCCCATTGTCCACATGTTTGCTTACCCCCTCAAAAAATGCATTAGATTGGTGAGGCAAGACTTCCCTTCACTAAATCCGTGCTGACTTTGTCTCATCAGTCCATGTTTTTGTATATGCTCTGCAATTTTATTCTTAATAATAGCCTCCACCATCTTGCCCGGCACCGACGTCAGACTCACCGGTCTATAATTTCCCGGATCTCCTCTGGAACCCTTCTTAAAAATCGGAGTAACATTGGCTACCCTCCAGTCTTCCGGTACTACACTCGATTTTAGGGACAGATTGCATATTTCTAACAGTAGCTCCGCAAGTTCATTTTTTAGTTCTATTAATACTCTGGGATGAATACCATCAGGTCCCGGTGATTTACTACTCTTCAGCTTGCTGAACTGACCCATTACATCCTCCAAGGTTACAGAGAATTTGTTTAGTTTCTCCGACTCCCCCGCTTCAAATATTCTTTCCGGCACCGGTGTCCCCCCCAAATCCTCCTCGGTGAAGACCGAAGCAAAGAATTCATTTAATTTCTCCGCTACGGCTTTGTCCTCCTTGATCGCCCCTTTAACACCATTTTCGTCAGCGGCCCAACCGACTCTTTGGCCGGTTTCCTGCTTTTAATGTATCTAAAAAAATTTTTACTATGTATTTTTGCTTCCAACGCTAATTTCTTCTCAAAGTCCTTTTTTGCCCTCCTTATCTCCGCTTTGCATTTGGCTTGGCATTCCTTATGATCTATCCTGTTACTTTCAGTTGGTTCTCTTCTCCACTTTCTGAAGGATTGTTTTTTGGCTCTAATGATCTTTACTACCTGGTTCTTCAACTGTCGCAATGTATTAGCCTGACTAAGTTCAAAGAGGGTGCTATAACTTGACTGAGCCCTTCCACAAAAAGATGTGCTTCTGAGAATTAGCAATGGAATGTTGGGGGGAGGTGAGGAGGTTTTAGGTGATTGGATGAAGTAGGAGTAGAGAAATTTGAGCGGGAAAGTAGCTGAAGGGAGTAGTCAGCTGAAGAGAGGAGAGTCCTGTGAAATTTTCTATTTAAATTAATTATTAAAATTGCCCACCATGGTTAGAGAGTTTTAGGATCTTGTATTATTGATGGTTTTGTCACAGCTTAAGAGTTTGTGATAGAAGTTAGAAGTGAGTGGCGATTGTTAGAAGTGTAGGCAGTAAAGGAATGTGCGATACCGCTGTGCCTTTAGGTTAAAAGAAAGGGGGTTTGAAAAATAATTTATATTATTTGCAGTCTTGTGTTACCGCAGGCTGTGAAGAGATGAGTTATGTATTGAACGTATGGACTAGTATGGCACTGTCTGGTCCTTTTCAGTCATTTATGTTCATTTATTCTTAAACATTTTATTTATAATAATAAAGCTGCGGCCAAGATTTGCCACCTAATAGTTGTGAAGTCTGAGTTATTGTTATTCATTTATGCTTTGTGCTGCTGCAGCTAGGAAAGCGAATAGAATGTTGGGTATTATTAGGAAAGGTATGGAAAACAGGTGTGAGGATGTTATAATGCAAAACTAACGCTCCAGTCCAATTTTTAAAGGTGTTTTATAGTTATAACAGAGAAAAAAGCCCTCAGAAACCACTGGTAAATTACCTGTGGTTTAGTGCATAGTTATAGATAATTGATTTAAATAACTTATGCAGTGTTTCTATCACTGGGCAAAAAAACTCTGTTATTTTTAGGGCTAAATTGAAAAGCCTTAATTTAATGTTAACTGGCAGCACAAACTTATGTTGACTGACTGCATTAAATACATCGGGCTCGGTTAAGAAAACCTGAAGTATCAGCAAACCAAAAAACAAAAAACTTAGCTTTGAGCTGGTTTTAAACACTTGTCATAATCCGTTCTACGGAGATCACCGTTTCACCTAAGACCACGGCTTCATCAGGAACGGAATGCTGATCATAAGCGGTTGCTGAAGTCTGAAACAAAGGTTATAAATCAATGTAAATTGCTGTCAGAAAACAGTATAAATGTAAAACACAAAAGAATCACACCACGAGCAGGCATACTGATATTGAAGGTTCAGTCTCTATTCAGAAAATGGCGCCTTAGCGTTCTCATTAGAGCAGCTGTTTAATATGCTTTCGTCATAGTGACGTATTTGAACGTTAGTAAAAATTGAACCAATCGATTGCATTGTTAAGTCCATTGGGTTCTAAAGTGTCCCATTCAAAAATCCACTTAGCTTCCCTTCTTGCAAGTGCAATTTTGCGATTGCCTCCCCGATGGAATGGCTTGATCCAATCAATTGCAAGGCATCGTAAGTCTTCAAACTTATGCTTGTATTCAATGCAATGTGCAACAATGGGTTCTTTGATCGCTGATCTTCTAAGGTTAGACCTATGCTCAAGGATTCTGACCTTAAGGGATCTTGTAGTCATGCCTATATATTTTTTGTTGCAAGGACACGTCAAACAGTAAACCACATGATTGGAAAGGCAATTGGTGAACTGCAAGAGTTTATGAATCTTGTTGGTTTTTGGATTTGTAATCTGTTTGGTTTGCGTGGTAATATTGCAAATTGAGCAGTGGCCACATTTGAAATGTCCATAAATTCTGGTTTCATTTTTATCTGTCGAGAGTTTAATGTCAGCGGGACTAAGGATCTCTTTGATGTTTCTTGTCCTCGAGAAGGCAATACGAAGGTCCATATCTTCAAAAACATGCGATGTCTTCATAATTTGCCATCTTTTCTTAATCATTGTGGCTAGATTCTCACTATGTTCACTATATTGCATTACCATAGTGAACTTACCAGAATCTTGACGTTCTAAATGCTTGGATAAAAGTAAATTTCTATCATTGTATTTTGCCCTTCGATATGCTTTCTTCAAAATCGCTCTGCTATAGCCCCTATCTTGTAGGTTTGACATTAGATTGTTGGCTTGAACTTTAAACGTGTTGAAATCAGAACAGATACGTCTAATCCTGAGCATCTGTGAAAAAGGAAGACTCTCTTTCAAGTGTTTTGGATGACAGCTGGAACTGTGTAAAAAAGTATTCCGGTCTGTCTCTTTTTTAAACACTTTGGTAACAAAGCCCTCTGATGTCTTGTTGATTTCCACATCTAAAAAGTGAATGTTAGTAAATGAATGTTGTTCCGTAAACTGAATGTTCTCATCGCAACTATTGAGCCATCTCATAAATTTATGAAGATCTATGACTGTACCTGTCCAAATCATAAAAATATCATCGATGTATCTCCACCACCGTGCAATGATCTCAGAAAAAGGGGATTTGTCTATCCATGTGATCTCATATTGGGACATATATAAGTTGGCGATGGACGGAGCAAATGTAGCTCCCATTGCCACCCCACTTGTTTGTAAATAAAGTTTATCGAGAAAGAAAAAATAATTTTCTTTCATTGCTATTCTTGCAAGTGAAAGGAGAAAATCAGTAGGGATGTGATGCGGTCTGATTCTATTTTCAAGAATATTCCTTATATTGTTTAAGGCTTCATCTTGGGGAATGGATGTGTATAGTGAGCATACGTCCAATGTGACCATGAGTGCATGAGGATAATTAGATCCAACTTCTTCAATTTTTTCAAGAAAGTGAGTGGTATCCCTAATATACGATGGGTATTTTGACACTTTCGGTCGTAAAAAAGTGTCAATAAAGGAAGATAAAGGTTCTAATATGGAGTTTCTTCCCGAAAGAATCGGTCTGCCTGGTGGATTCTTAAGACTCTTATGAACCTTCGGTAGAAAATACATAACCGGTATAGTTGGTGAGCCACGACATAAAAATTTTTTGTCTTTAAAAGTGATATATCCTTCTTCTAAAGCTTTAGTGGTAATTCGATTAATCATAGATTTAAGCCTGTTAGTAGGGTCAAGCATCAATCTTTTGTATGATTTGATGTCGTTTAATTGTCTTAAAGCTTCATTGATATAATCACACCGATTTTGTATTACTATACCTCCACCCTTGTCCGCCTTTTTAATAATGATGTTATTATCATTTTTTAAGGTGTTGAGAGCTTGCATTTCTTCCTTTGAAATGTTAAATTTTTTAAAATGCAAAAAACTGTTATTGCGTTTGTATTTTTCTAAATCGCTGAGAATCATGGTTTTGAACGTATGTAACACAGGATTCTGTGAAGCAGGGGGTCTCCAAATGCTCTTTGGTTTTATAATGGTTCTGTCATTGGTGGTATCTTGACTATCAAAGAACAATTTAATCTCAAGTTTTCTAATAAATTTCTCTAAATCTACATGAAATTGAAAATCTTTAAAATGCGTTGAGGGAACGTATGACAGACCCTTCAGTAAGATGGATTCTTCAACTGGAGTTATTATTCTGTTAGATAAATTGATAACAGCAGATTTTATTTCTGAGACCGTGTACGGGGTCTGTTCCGTTGTCCTGTGTTCCCTCTTCTGTTGACTCTCCCTTGTCTGTTCCCCAAAAAAGGCTTTTGTCTATTAAAATTACTGACTTCGCCACTACTATTGGATGATGAAGAATCATAGAAGGAAGTACTTTTCTTATTGGAAGGTAATTCTACATCATCAGCTTGCATCCAAGGGTAAACGTTATTTGTGGTGTAGTCTTTTTCGTCCCTGATTAATTTTTTAGTTTTGGATTTTTTAAGATTCTCACGAAATTTATTCACATGATCTTTTAAGATTGAATGTTGTTGATCAAAATCTGTTAATGTGGTACTAGCCTTCAATTTGGTTATTTCAGCGTCTAATTCTTCTTTTAATGAATTTAAATTGCTTTGGCTTTTTTCAATGATGAGTAGCATTAAATCGAGGGAACATTTATTCAGTATTCTGTTCCACTTTTCAATAAATTCCTTGTCTTCTGTGAAACACTGAGGGGCTTTGTTAACACGAAGTCCCCTTGGTATTCTTTCTGTTTTGCAATATTGAATTAACAAACCGCTATTTAACTCTATTTGACGTGTCCTTGCAACAAAAAATATATAGGCATGACTACAAGATCCCTTAAGGTCAGAATCCTTGAGCATAGGTCTAACCTTAGAAGATCAGCGATCAAAGAACCCATTGTTGCACATTGCATTGAATACAAGCATAAGTTTGAAGACTTACGATGCCTTGCAATTGATTGGATCAAGCCATTCCATCGGGGAGGCAATCGCAAAATTGCACTTGCAAGAAGGGAAGCTAAGTGGATTTTTGAATGGGACACTTTAGAACCCAATGGACTTAACAATGCAATCGATTGGTTCAATTTTTACTAACGTTCAAATACGTCACTATGACAAAAGCATATTAAACAGCTGCTCTAATGAGAACGCTAAGGCGCCATTTTCTGAATAGAGACTGAACCTTCAATATCAGTATGCCTGCTCGTGGTGTGATTCTTTTGTGTTTTACATTTATACTGTTTTCTGACAGCAATTTACATTGATTTATAACCTTTGTTTCAGACTTCAGCAACCGCTTATGATCAGCATTCCGTTCCTGATGAAGCCGTGGTCTTAGGTGAAACGGTGATCTCCGTAGAACGGATTATGACAAGTGTTTAAAACCAGCTCAAAGCTAAGTTTTTTGTTTTTTGGTTTGCTGATACTTCAGGTTTTCTTAACCGAGCCCGATGTATTTAATGCAGTCAGTCAACATAAGTTTGTGCTGCCAGTTAACATTAAATTAAGGCTTTTCAATTTAGCCCTAAAAATAACAGAGTTTTTTTGCCCAGTGATAGAAACACTGCATAAGTTATTTAAATCAATTATCTATAACTATGCACTAACCACAGGTAATTTACCAGTGGTTTCTGAGGGCTTTTTTCTCTGTTATAACTATAAAACACCTTTAAAAATTGGACTGGAGCGTTAGTTTTGTACTGTGGTATATTTTTAGCTCCAGCGAACTGCATTTTGTTCTAGTTACTATTTGATATAGTCTTTCAGCAGTATGTCACAAAATCCATGGAGCACAGGCTACAGCTTTTCTAATGATCAATTCAAGAACTTGCTTAGCTTTCCATCAGATTTCTCTATAGATTCAGAATCTCCAACTACCGAAAATAGTTGGAGTGACATCACTTCAAAATCTAAAAATATTGTTAAAATAGAGTTAAATAGCGGTTTGTTAATTCAATATTGCAAAACAGAAAGAATACCAAGGGGACTTCGTGTTAACAAAGCCCCTCAGTGTTTCACAGAAGACAAGGAATTTATTGAAAAGTGGAACAGAATACTGAATAAATGTTCCCTCGATTTAATGCTACTCATCATTGAAAAAAGCCAAAGCAATTTAAATTCATTAAAAGAAGAATTAGACGCTGAAATAACCAAATTGAAGGCTAGTACCACATTAACAGATTTTGATCAACAACATTCAATCTTAAAAGATCATGTGAATAAATTTCGTGAGAATCTTAAAAAATCCAAAACTAAAAAATTAATCAGGGACGAAAAAGACTACACCACAAATAACGTTTACCCTTGGATGCAAGCTGATGATGTAGAATTACCTTCCAATAAGAAAAGTACTTCCTTCTATGATTCTTCATCATCCAATAGTAGTGCGAAGTCAGTAATTTTAATAGACAAAAGCCTTTTTTGGGGAACAGACAAGGGAGAGTCAACAGAAGAGGGAACACAGGACAACGGAACAGACCCCGTACACGGTCTCAGAAATAAAATCTGCTGTTATCAATTTATCTAACAGAATAATAACTCCAGTTGAAGAATCCATCTTACTGAAGGGTCTGTCATACGTTCCCTCAACGCATTTTAAAGATTTTCAATTTCATGTAGATTTAGAGAAATTTATTAGAAAACTTGAGATTAAATTGTTCTTTGATAGTCAAGATACCACCAATGACAGAACCATTATAAAACCAAAGAGCATTTGGAGACCCCCTGCTTCACAGAATCCTGTGTTACATACGTTCAAAACCATGATTCTCAGCGATTTAGAAAAATACAAACGCAATAACAGTTTTTTGCATTTTAAAAAATTTAACATTTCAAAGGAAGAAATGCAAGCTCTCAACACCTTAAAAAATGATAATAACATCATTATTAAAAAGGCGGACAAGGGTGGAGGTATAGTAATACAAAATCGGTGTGATTATATCAATGAAGCTTTAAGACAATTAAACGACATCAAATCATACAAAAGATTGATGCTTGACCCTACTAACAGGCTTAAATCTATGATTAATCGAATTACCACTAAAGCTTTAGAAGAAGGATATATCACTTTTAAAGACAAAAAATTTTTATGTCGTGGCTCACCAACTATACCGGTTATGTATTTTCTACCGAAGGTTCATAAGAGTCTTAAGAATCCACCAGGCAGACCGATTCTTTCGGGAAGAAACTCCATATTAGAACCTTTATCTTCCTTTATTGACACTTTTTTACGACCGGAAGTGTCAAAATACCCATCGTATATTAGGGATACCACTCACTTTCTTGAAAAAATTGAAGAAGTTGGATCTAATTATCCTCATGCACTCATGGTCACATTGGACGTATGCTCACTATACACATCCATTCCCCAAGATGAAGCCTTAAACAATATAAGGAATATTCTTGAAAATAGAATCAGACCGCATCACATCCCTACTGATTTTCTCCTTTCACTTGCAAGAATAGCAATGAAAGAAAATTATTTTTTCTTTCTCGATAAACTTTATTTACAAACAAGTGGGGTGGCAATGGGAGCTACATTGCTCCGTCCATCGCCAACTTATATATGTCCCAATATGAGATCACATGGATAGACAAATCCCCTTTTTCTGAGATCATTGCACGGTGGTGGAGATACATCGATGATATTTTTATGATTTGGACAGGTACAGTCATAGATCTTCATAAATTTATGAGATGGCTCAATAGTTGCGATGAGAACATTCAGTTTACGGAACAACATTCATTTACTAACATTCACTTTTTAGATGTGGAAATCAACAAGACATCAGAGGGCTTTGTTACCAAAGTGTTTAAAAAAGAGACAGACCGGAATACTTTTTTACACAGTTCCAGCTGTCATCCAAAACACTTGAAAGAGAGTCTTCCTTTTTCACAGATGCTCAGGATTAGACGTATCTGTTCTGATTTCAACACGTTTAAAGTTCAAGCCAACAATCTAATGTCAAACCTACAAGATAGGGGCTATAGCAGAGCGATTTTGAAGAAAGCATATCGAAGGGCAAAATACAATGATAGAAATTTACTTTTATCCAAGCATTTAGAACGTCAAGATTCTGGTAAGTTCACTATGGTAATGCAATATAGTGAACATAGTGAGAATCTAGCCACAATGATTAAGAAAAGATGGCAAATTATGAAGACATCGCATGTTTTTGAAGATATGGACCTTCGTATTGCCTTCTCGAGGACAAGAAACATCAAAGAGATCCTTAGTCCCGCTGACATTAAACTCTCGACAGATAAAAATGAAACCAGAATTATGGACATTTCAAATGTGGCCACTGCTCAATTTGCAATATTACCACGCAAACCAAACAGATTACAAATCCAAAAACCAACAAGATTCATAAACTCTTGCAGTTCACCAATTGCCTTTCCAATCATGTGGTTTACTGTTTGACGTGTCCTTGCAACAAAAAATATATAGGCATGACTACAAGATCCCTTAAGGTCAGAATCCTTGAGCATAGGTCTAACCTTAGAAGATCAGCGATCAAAGAACCCATTGTTGCACATTGCATTGAATACAAGCATAAGTTTGAAGACTTACGATGCCTTGCAATTGATTGGATCAAGCCATTCCATCGGGGAGGCAATCGCAAAATTGCACTTGCAAGAAGGGAAGCTAAGTGGATTTTTGAATGGGACACTTTAGAACCCAATGGACTTAACAATGCAATCGATTGGTTCAATTTTTACTAACGTTCAAATACGTCACTATGACGAAAGCATATTAAACAGCTGCTCTAATGAGAACGCTAAGGCGCCATTTTCTGAATAGAGACTGAACCTTCAATATCAGTATGCCTGCTCGTGGTGTGATTCTTTTGTGTTTTACATTTATACTGTTTTCTGACAGCAATTTACATTGATTTATAACCTTTGTTTCAGACTTCAGCAACCGCTTATGATCAGCATTCCGTTCCTGATGAAGCCGTGGTCTTAGGTGAAACGGTGATCTCCGTAGAACGGATTATGACAAGTGTTCAAAACCAGCTCAAAGCTAAGTTTTTTGTTTTTTGGTTTGCTGATACTTCAGGTTTTCTTAACCGAGCCCGATGTATTTAATGCAGTCAGTCAACATAAGTTTGTGCTGCCAGTTAACATTAAATTAAGGCTTTTCAATTTAGCCCTAAAAATAACAGAGTTTTTTTTGCCCAGTGATAGAAACACTGCATAAGTTATTTAAATCAATTATCTATAACTACGCACTAAACCACAGGTAATTTACCAGTGGTTTCTGAGGGCTTTTTTCTCTGTTATAACTATAAAACACCTTTAAAAATTGGACTGGAGCGTTAGTTTTGTACTGTGGTATATTTTTAGCTCCAGCGAACTGCATTTTGTTCTAGTTACTATTTGATGTTATAATGCAGTTGTATCGCTCCATGGTGTGGCTGCACCTTGAGTATTTTGTTCAATTCTGGTCGCCGCATCTCAAGAAAGATATAGAGGGGCATAATCGAACGCGAACGCCCATGTGTAAAAACATCCATCTCCAGAGATGGCTCCGCGAAGAGGCGGAGCGAACCGTAAAATCGAAACGAGATGGCCGTCCATCTTCGGTTTTGATTATACGGTTCGGCCCGCTGAAATCCCATCATTTGTGTCGACTCTAGAGATAGACGACAGAAATGGTGAGATCGCTGGACCTAGAGATGGCCGTCCGCGGTTTTCAGCGATAATCGAAACCGCTGCCGGCCATCTCAAAAACGGACCTAATCCAAGCCATTTGTTCGTGGGAGGGGCCAGCATTCGTAGTGCACTGGTCCCCCTGAGATGCCTCTATGCCAGCCTCAAATATCATACCTAGCTCCATGACAGCAGTATGCAGGTCCCCGGAGCAATTTTAGTTTAGTTGGTGCTGCGCGGGACCCATGCAGACAGCAAAAATCGGAAGAAAAAAAAACATGCAAGTGCAGTCAGGGACGTCCAAATTAAAACAATAGTAATAGGGGGATTTGAACCAGAGCAATTTTAGTTTAGTTGGTGCTGCGCGGGACCCATGCAGATAGCAAAAATTGGAAGAAAAAAAACCATGCAAGTGCAGTCAGGGACATCCAAATTAAAACAATAGCAATAGTGGTATTTGAACCAGCCACCTTCTGGTTACAAGACCTGTGTTTTAACCACTGCACCACTTATTCAGCTGCCTAGACTTTCTTCCCTTTCCATTAAGTCCCTCCAAGTTTCTGTCAGCCAATCACAGCTCCTTTAGCTGACACCAATGTCAGATAAATGAGCTGTGATTGGCTGACAGAAACTGGGAGGGACTTAATGGAAAGGGAAGGAATGTCTAAGCAACTGAATAAGTGGTGCAGTGGTTAGAGCACAAGCTTTGTAATCAGAAGGTGGCTGGTTCAAATTCCCCTATTACTATTGTTTTAATTTGGACGTCCCTGACTGCACTTGCATGTTTTTTTTTTTGGATGTCCCTGACTGCACTTGCATGTTTTTTTTTCTTCCGATTTTTGCTCTCTGCATGGGTCCCGCGCAGCACCAACTAAACTAAAATTGCTCGGGGGACCTGCATACTGTTGTCATGGAGCTAGGTATGGTATTTGAGGCTGACATAGAGGCTGGGAAAAATATTTAAACAGTTTGTTTTTTAGGGTGGGAGGGGGTTAGTGACCACTGGGGGAGACAGGGGAGATCATCCCCGATTCCCTCCGGTGGTCATCTGGTCAGTTTGGGCACTTTTTGGAAGCTTGGTCGTGAAAAAAACAGGACCAACTTTGTGTGGACTAAATGCTCGTCGGGGACGTCTTGCTTCTTTCCATTATCAGGCGCGGAGGTCCATCTGTTAACCACGCCCCGGAATGCCCCTGTCCTGCCTTCGCTACCGTTCGGCCAAGCCCCCGAGAATTTCGCCCGTCCCCGTGACAGAAAGCAGTTGGGGCCGTCCAAATTCAGCTTTCGATTATACCTGTTTTTGAGACGGACGTCCATCTCCCGATTTGTGTCGGAAGATGGGCGTCCGTCTCTTTCGAAAATAAGCTGGATAGTAGAATTGGAAAAGGTGCAGCGAAGGGCGACTAAAATGATAGCGGGGATGGGACGACTTCCCTATGAAGAAAGACAAGGAGGCTAGGGCTTTTCAGCTTGGAGAAGAGACGGCTGAGGGGAGACATGATAGAGGTATATAAAATAATGAGTGGAGTGGAACAGGTGGAAGTGAAGCGTCTGTTCATGCTTTCCAAAAATACTAGGACTAGGGGGCATGCGATGAAACTACAGTGTAGTAAATTTAAAACAAATCGGAGAAAATCTTTCTTCACCCAACACGTAATTAAACTCTGGAATTCATTGATGGAGAACGTGGTGAAGGCGGTTAGCTTGGCAGAGTTTAAAAAGGAGTTAGACGGTTTCCTAAAGGACAAGTCCATAAACCACTACTAAATGGACTTGGGAAAAATCCACAATTTCGGGAATAACATGTTTATAATGTTTGTACGTTTGGGAAGCTTGCCAGGTGCCCTTGGCCTGAATTGGCCGCTGTCGTGGACAGGATGCTGGGCTCGATGGACCCCTGATCTTTTCCCAATGTGGCATTACTTATGTACTTATGTGATTTATGTTCTGAATGGGGAAGGTGCGAAAACCACTTTCTGACTGGCAATTAGTTGAGCCCATTTCTTGCAATTTCTTCAAAACATATTCTATGCTTACCCTGTTCCACCTATTTTCCAGAAACTCTTGCACCAGTCTATGAGAACAATAACCTTTCTCCAGGTAAAATTTTTTAATATGGATCAGAAATCATGGTAATTGTTTATGTTTACAGCAAAATGGCATCTGCGCATATAACGATAATCGCTAGGTGGTAGTGATGTAATTTAGATGAGGTAGACTGTACGAGTGCAGGCTTATTGCAAATTTATTCAGGATGACATATTCCAAATTTTATTGTAATTGGTCAAGTTTGACAGAGTTGTGCAGAAAAGGATCTTGGGGTGATAGTATCTGAGGATCTGAAGGTGACGAAACAGTGTGACAAGGCGGTGGCTGTAGCCAGAAGGTAGCTAGGCTGTATAGAGAGAGGTGTGAGCAGCAGAAGAAAGGAGGTGTTGATGCCCCTGTATAAGTCATTGGTGAGGCCCCACCTGGTGTATTGTGTTCAGTTTTGGAGGCCGTATCTTGCTAAGGATGTAAAAAGAATTGAAGCGGTGCAAAGAAAAGCTACGAGAATGGTATGGGATTTGCGTTACAAGATGTATTAGGAGAGACTTGCTGACCTAAACATGTATACTCTGGAGGAAAGGAGAAACAGGGGTGATATGATACAGACATTCAAATATTTGAAAGGTATTAATCCGCAAATGAACCTGTTCTGGAGACGGGAAGGCGGTAGAACTAGAGGACATGAAATGAGGTTGAAGGGGGGCTGACTTAAGAAAAATGTCAGGAAGTATTTTTTCACGGAGAAAGTGGTGGATACTTGGAATGTCCTCCTGCAGGAGGTGGTGGAGATGAAAACGGTAACGGATTTCAAAAATGTATGGAATAAACATAAAGGAATCCTATTCAGAAGAAATGGATCCTCAGAAGCTTAGCAGAAATTGGGTGGCAGCACCGGTGGTTGGGAGGCGGGGCTAGTGGTTGGGAGGCGGGGCTAGTGCTGGGCTGACTTCTACGGTCAGTGCCCTGAAAATGGCAGGTACAAATCAAGGTTAGGTATACATATAAAGTAGCACATATGTGTTTATCTTGTTGGCCAGACTGGATGGACTATACAGATCTTTTTCTGCCGTCACCTACTATGTTACTATCCAGCTTATTTTTGAAGGAGAAGGGCACCCATCTTCCGACACAAATCGGGAGATAGGCGCCCTTCTCCTAAGGGCGGCCAAATCGGTATAATCAAAAGCCGATTTTGGCCAGCCTCAACTGCTTTCCGTTATCGGCGAAAACCGAGGTCGGCCATCTCTAAGTCCGGCGATCTCAACATTTAGGTCGACCATCTCTAAGGTTGACCTAAATGTTGAGATTTGACCATCCCCGACCGTATTATCAAATCAAAAGATGGACGCCCATCTTGTTCAATAATACGGTTGACTCTGCTCCTTCCTGGGGCCGTCCCCGGAGATGGGCGCCCTTAGAGATGGGTGCCCCCATTCGATTATGCCCCTCCACGTAGTTTTTTTTTTTTAGTTTACTCATAATCTGAGGCATCTGAGGGACCCTTTTACTAAGCCACGTAGGTGCCTACGCATGCCCAATGTGCGCCAAATTGGAGTTACCGCCTGGTTACCTTGTGGCCCTTGTGGTAATTTCAATTTTGGCACACGTCGGCTACACATGTCTGAAAAATATATTTTTATTTTCTGACGTGCGGCATTACTGCCCGGTTACCGCGTTTGATCTTACTGCTAGGTCAATGGCTTGCAGTAAAGTCTCAGACCCAAAATGGGAAAGAAAAGGGCATCTTTTGTAGGTGCACTAAAAAATAATTCTGCGCGTGTCCAAAACACGCGTCTACACTATCGCAGGCCATTTTTCAGCACACCTTAGTAAAAGGACCTCTAACCTGCTTATTTTCGAAGAAGAAAGGCGACCATCTTCCGACACAAATCGGGAGATGGGCGCCCTTGTCCTAATGGCGTCCAAATCGGCATAAACGAAAGCCTATTTTGGCCGGCCTCAACTGCTTTCTGTCGCAGGGCCGGCCAAACTTCAAGGGGGCGTGTCGGCAGTGTACCGAAGGCGGAACGGGGGCATGGTTAAGAGATGGCCGTCCTCGGCCGATAATGGAGAAAAAAAGGACAGCCCTGACGAGCATTTGGCCGACTTTACTTGGTCTCTTTTTGTTCACTACCAAGCCTTGAAAAGGTGCCTGAACTGACCAGATGACCACTGGAGTGAATTGGGGATCACCTCCCCTTACTCCCTCAGTGGTCACCAACCCCCTCCCACCCCCAAAAAAGCCCAAAAATCATTTTTTGCCAGCCTCTATGCCAGCCTCAAATGTCATACCCAGCTCCATCACAGCACCATGCCGGTCCCTGGAGCAGTTTTTAGTGGGTACTGCAGTGCACTTCAGGCAGGCGGACCCAGGCCCGTCCCCCCCCCCCTACCTGTTACACTTGTTGTGGTAAATGGGAGCCCTCCAAAACCCACCCGAAACCCACTGTACCCACATCTAGGAGCCCCTCGTTACCCTTTAAGGGCTATGGTAGTGTTGTACAGTTGTGGGTAGTGGGTTTTGGGGGGGGGGGGGGTTTTGGGCTCATTACAGAAGGTAAGGGAGCTATGCACCTGGGATCAATTTGTGAAGTCCACTGCAGTGCCCCCTAGGGTGCTGGGTTGGTGTCCTGGCATGTGAGGGGGACCTGTGCACTACAAATATTGGCTCCTCCCACGACCAAATGGCTTGGATTTGGCCGAGTTTGAGATGGCCGCCATTAGTTTCGATTATCGGCAAAAACCAATGGCAGCTATCTCTAAGGGCGGCTCAAATGTTGAGATTTGGCCGGCCCGACCGTATTATTTAAACAAAAGATGGCCACCCATCTTGTTTCGATAATATGGTCGGGTACGCCGCTTTACGGGGCCGTCATTACAGATGGCCACCCTTATAGATGGGCGGCCCCGTTCAATTATGCCCCTCCACGTTAACTAAGCATGTGCAAGAACTGAGCATGCCTGCGGTGTTAGTAGTTCACAGTGTGCTGCTGACAACTGCACTTTAATGATGGGGAGGGCAGCCTCTGGATGCTTTCAGTTGGTGGTGTTTTAACTATAAAATTTGGTTGTGGAGCAGGGGTACGGGGAGGAAAGAGGAAATGCATGCACACCCATGTTACCCATTGGTCCACCCAAAAGTTGCTTTCTGAATCCCATTTTAGCTACATCAATGGTGTGCCAATGCTAAGTGGGCCTGAGATGAAAGTGGAGGGGCCCAGGCCAGGCTCACTTGTGACAATGCCTCTGAGGATAGCATATCCTGAGCTTGGGAAGCAAGGCAGGCATCTGGAGATCAGGCAGGGTCTGCTGCAGGAAGGTGGAATGGGTAGAAACTGGGTGGGCCTGGAGCTATTTATCTGCAGTCGGAGGCTGTTTTCATCTCAGTCAAGCAGAGCAGAGGAAACTGAGTCCACCTCAGAACAAAAAAGGAGAGGAGTTACTAATTTCTAAACAGGAATTGCCCATCACCCAAAATGCAAAGAGAGATGGAAGAGAGCTCCAGATTCTAATCACCCCCCCCCCCTCCAAATGCTTGATGTAATAATGAATTCACAAAGAAACTCAGAAGAGATCATTTAATCTAATACCCTGCTTGTGGCAGAGGGGCCTCTGGAGTCTGTCTGCTTAATTTAACAAACGAAAAAGAACAGCTTAATTACAGTAATCTGCAATATCAGACCTATTATGGTTGGTTCCAAGGAACTTGAGAATTATCGGAAAACGTTTGGCTTATATTCTTGATGGGATTCAAATAGCAAACAAAATCTTAAAAGAAAAACAAAAATAAATAAATAAAGAGCTTCCCCCACCTGCCACAGCCTGTATTCTGCAAAGCCGCCTCTGCTGCTCCCCAGCTCCCTCACAATCTGCAGGAAGGGAACCAGCGAGAGACCCTCATTATTTTCCCAGCTATGGGGAGAGCAGATGTGTGTAATTACGGTGTAGGTATAATTGGATTTATCAGCAGTTAATAGGAAATTATCTGAAGGAGGCTCACTGTTCGACCGACAGCAGAGATGATAGCACCTTGCAAAAAAAAGAAGAAAAGAAAAATTAAATTGCCATTCAGCTGCAAAGTCTATTTGTGGCAGAAAGTCATTTTAAGGTCCCTGATTCAGGGAGCTTCTTAAGCACACAGGGTGGCTAATGAGCATGTTTAGCTGTAGGAAGAGGAGCCAGGATTTCTATGGAAGTATGCTGGGGATTTACAGGTTTATGGGTTGATATTTAAACCCTGCGCTCAGTGTTTTTCTGGTGGCACTGAATAAATGCATAGAGCGGCGACTGCCACTGCTATGGGGGCCTAGAATTAGGTGGTATGTTTTATTATGTTCCATCATGTCTTATAGTCCGCCAACACCTACTCAGTTCACGCCGGATCACGACAATATAGAAGCCAGACCCAGTAACATCTGGGAATAACAATAATGAATGCACAGCATCCTGGATAATCGCATAAAATCCAAATCTAAGACGTCTGAAACCCTCTCTGTAAAAAGAGAAATGTTTTCACATTTTTCCTACACACTAGAGAGTGTTGACAACATTGCAAAAACAGAGGTAACGAATTCCAAATAGTAGCCAGAGGGCATGCAGTAGGAGTCTATTTTATACGAGAACTTAGGTGCCTTTATAGAATACTAGCATACCTGGGTATTAATACTCTTAACATTTACACACTTGCACTTATGCCTAAGCTTGTGTAATCGCACCTAAGAGTGGCAGGTACCCATGTAATTTACAGGGAGTTACACTTGTAAGTGCCCCTGTGAATGCCCTCCTTTGCAAATACGCACTTTGGGGCTGGTGCAGAAAACTTTCCTTGTGGTTAATGCGGGTTTTACACCGTTTCACGTGGGATGGCATTACAGAAAGGATTTCAGTGCGAGTGTTAAATTAATGTAAATGCAGTGTTTAGCCATTCCGCAACAAGCACCAATAAAAGACAAACTGTTTTGGCCATGCAACTACTGCAGGAAAAATTTGTACTAGGGTCCAGGGCAGCATAGAAGGGTTGGTTGAGAGGTGGGTGTCTACTGGCACCCCCTCTCTCCTCCCAACCCGGCCACCCTGCCTCAGATAGCTTTTTACATAGGGCCCTGGCCTTCCTGGTGTCTAGTTGCACCTTCCACTCAATTGACCCCTCCCTAAGGTACCCTTTCCCTCACTCCACTCAAAAGAAATACTCCCTGGTGTCTAATGGCACCTCCTTCTCTTTCCCTATGACTCCAAAAAATAAACCCTGCTATCTAGTGGCACACCCTACCCGACACCTCCCCCAGGTATCCATGAACCCCCCCCCCCCCCCCGTCGTACCATAAGAGGCAGGAGCATTGGCCACTCATTTCTGTCTCTGCTGTCGCCATCCTGAAAAATGGCAGCACCCTGCCTCACGCAGTGCATCCTGGAGATGCACTGGGCAGGGTCAGTATGCCATATAAGAGAAAAATATATATTTTTTAGTTGGGTCGTTGAATTAGGAGGAGGAGGAGGAGGAGGAGGAGGAGGGAGGCCTGCCTGGGGTTGATGCAGACCCACTGTCATTCGTCCTGTTAGTGCCTGAGCCAATCACCGCTGAGCACTAATTGGCATTAATTGAGATTTACCGCACAACTCGCTAAGTGTGTTCTATAACCTGGTGCACCTAAATTCTAAGTTGCGCAGTTGAAACGTGGGCACGGCCATGGGAGGGACATGGACATTTCTAAAATCTATGTGCATTATTATAGAATACACCTGATCTGCGCTTAATTTAGGCGTCGGGATTTACACCAACTAAAATGTGGCTTAAATGGACATGACCAAATTTGGTTGCTTGGAGAGCCACTCAGCGTATTCTATATACCACGTGGAAATTTAAGCCTATTCTATAAAATGTAGGCGTACTTTGGAGAATACATCTAGGCATACAGTTTTTCCATGCAGATCTTTCAGGCACCATATATAGAATCCTGCTCATAATATATAATCTGCTGTAATATATACATATGTGCATAGAATATGCAAACTACTATAATGTGTACATATAGGGGTCCTTTTACAAAGGCACGCTGAAAAATGGCTTGCGGTAGTGTAGGTGTGGGTTTTGGATGCACACCGATCCATTTTTTAGCACGCCTATAAAAAAGGCCTGTTTTTAAAATGAAAATGGACGTGCACAAAATCAAAATTGCAGCGCGTCCATTTTGGGTCTGAGACCTTACCGCCAGCCATTGACCTAGTGGTAAAGAATCTGGGTGGTAATGTCCTACACGCGTCAAATGCCACTTGGCGAGTGTCTATTACACATGCCCTAAAATAAAAAATAATTTTTCAGATACGTGTATCGGAAGCGCACAAAAAATGAAATTACTACAAGAGCCACTCGGAAGTCGGGGGCAACTCCATTTTGGCATGCGTAGACGCTTACGCGGCTTAGTAAAAGGTCTCCATAATATATAAACTGCTATATTATTATTTATTGCATTTGTATCCCACATTTTCCCACCTATTTGCAGGCTCAATGTGGCTTGCAGAGTATGGTTATGACATAATCATTCCATGGTAACAGATACAATTATTAAAGTTTGAAGATTAGGTAAAGGAAGATTAGATTAGATTGTGTACAAATGTACATATATTAAGTTGCTATAATGTATATGTGTATATAATATGTAAACTGTTATAATGTGTTCATATAATATATAAACTGCAATAGGGCTTTATTCTATAAAGGTTATGCTCCTAAATTTACGCTCCTAAAATTTATGCTCCTAAATGCTCCAAAATGGATTATGCTTCTAATTTATGAGCATAACTTCATGAGCATAAATTATGCTCATAAAGTAGAAGCATACATTTTATGATCATAAATTTAGGAGCATAACTTTTATAGAATAAAACCCACAATGTGCACATATGTACATATAATATGTAAATTCCTATAATATATACATATGTGCATACAATATTTAAACTGCTATAATATGTACATATAATATGTAAACTATGTGCACATATGTACATATGTAAATTGCTATAATGTATACATATACGCATATGATATGTAAACTGCTATATTGTGTACATATAATGCTATAATATATACATATGTACATATATATTATTATTTATTGCATTTGTATCCCACATTTTCCCACCTATTTGCAGTCTCAATGTGGCTTACATAGTATTGTTAACATAGTTAATCCAGTATATCAGGTATAATTAGTATTGTGTAGAGATTAATTAAGGGAAGAAAGGAGAGGAATGGATTTAAAAGGGTATTTATAAAAGGTGTGCTTCCATAGCTGAATGGGTTGGTGAAGTGGATTAGTGTGGCTGTGGGTTCTCGTTGTAGGCCTTGTTGAAGAAACATGTTTTTAGTGATTTGCGAAAGATAGTTATTTCGTCAGTTGTTTTCAGGTCTATGGGTAATGCATTCCATATCTGCGTGCTTGTGTAAGAGAAGGAGGTGGCATGCATCAGCTTGTATTTTACTCCTTTACAGCTGGGGAAGTGCAGGTTGAGAAATTTGCGAGATGATCTTGTGGCGTTTCTGGGAGGTAGGTCCACGAGGTTTAGCATGTAAGTTTGGGCTGGGCCTCATGGAAAATTGGGCCACAATTTTCAAACTTAAACTGAACTGAGACAAAACAAAATTCCTTGTTCTATCCAGTTCGCACAATCCAACCACTTATCAAAACCTCACAATATTTTATTTATTTATTTGTTACATTTGTACCCCACATTTTCCCACCTATTTGCAGGCTCAATGTGGCTTACATAGTACCGTCAAGGTGTTCGCCAAGTCAGTTGATAACAAATACAAGGTTATATTGTGGTTGAATGAGGTAGATGTGTAACAGGCACTATGAGAGTCAAGGGAGTAAAGATTGTATGTTGTCCAGTACAGTCATTGGTTATGCTGTGTTGCTGGGTGTGGGGATTTACGGTGGGTCGGTGGGGTAAGCCTTTTTGAAGAGGTTGGTTTTTAGTGATTTCCTGAAGTTTAGGTGGTCATGGATTGTTTTCACGGCTTTTGGGAGTCCATTTCATAGTTGTGCGCTTATGTAGGAGAAGCAGGATGCGTTAGTTGTTTTGTATTTAAGTCTTTTACAATTTGGGTAATGTAGGTTTAGGTATGATCGTGATGATCCAATTCTGTTTCTGGTAGGTAGATCTATGAGATCTGTCATGTATCCTGGGACTATGCCATAGATTATTTTGTGGACCAGAGTGCAGATTTTGAAGATGATCTGTTCTTTGATTGGGAGCCAATGCAGCTTTGCACAGAGGGGTTTAGCACTTTCGAATTGTGTTTTACCAAATATCAGTCTGGCTGCTATGTTTTGGGCGGGCTGGAGTTTTTTTGTGAGTTGCTGTTTGCATCCTGCATAGATTCCATTGCAGTAATCTGCATGGCTTAGGACCATTGATTGTATTAGGTTTCGAAAAGTTTCTCTTGGGAAGAAAGGTTTTAATCGTTTCAGTTTCCACATTGAATAGAACATTTTCTTTATTACGGAGTTTACTTGGTTCTCGAGGGTAAGGTTGCGGTCGATTGTGACGCCATGTATTTTTAGGCTGTCTGAGGTAGGGAGGGTGTGTCCTGGAGTGTTCATGGTTCTGGGTTTGTACTGGTTATGTTGAGATGAGAGGATGAGGCAGTGTGTTTTTTCAGTGTTCAGTTTCAGTATGAATGAATTTGCCCAAGAGTCCATGATGTTCAGGCCATCATTGATTTCATTGGTTATTTCTGTGAAGTTATGTCTGAAGGGGATGCAGATTGTAATGTCATCTGCATAGATGAACAGGTTGAGGCCTCGATTGGATAGGGATTTTGCCAGTGGGATCATCATTATGTTGAAGAGTATTGGTGATAGTGGTGATCCTTGAGGTACTCCGCAGGCTGCTTTCTACGGTGGTGAGATGTTTGAGTTTGATTTTACTTGGTATGTTCTGGTGGTTAGGAAACCCTTGATCCAGTTAAGTACATTTCCATCAATCCCAAAGTGGCTAAGGAGTCTTATTAGTATATTGTGGTTTACCATGTCGAATGTGCTTGACATGTCGAATTGGAGGAGAAGTATGCTTTTACCTGTGGCTATTTCCTGCTTGAATTTGGCCAGGAATGTGACTAGGACAGTTTCAGTGCTATGGTGGGGGCGGAATCCTGATTGAGAGTCATGTAGTAATGAGAACTTGTCCATATATTCCGTATTCTGTTTGGTCACCAAGCTTTCCGTCAGTTTGACTACTAATGGGATAGACGCAACTGGGCGGTAATTGGTGAGATCGTTTGTGTTTTTCTTAGTGCCTTTTGGTATTGGGGTGAGTAGGATGTTGCTATATTCCTTGGGGAAAAGACCTTGCTGTAGCATGAAGTTTAGGTGGGATGTGAGGTCTGCTATGAGACGGCCGAGGGCAGATTTGAGTAGGTGACTGGGGCATCTATCCAGTTTGCAATGGGTGTTGGCAAACCTATGAGTCGCTTGTGTAACTGATTCAGTGGTGAGGGGGTAAATGTTGACCAGATACGGTCAGCTGGGTATCCATCAGGGATTAGGTCCAATAGATCAACAAACGTATCCAATCGAAACACAACTTAAACTACTGGGAATCATCATTGATAAACACCTGACCCTTGAAAACCAGGCTTCTGCAGTCATATCAAAAAGCTTCTACACACTATGGAGAATGAGAAGAATCAGAGACTATTTCTCCAGACAATCATTTTGTCTTATAGTGCAGACACTGATAATGTTCCAACTAGACTACTGCAATGCTGCATATGTAGGGTGCAAAGAAAACACACTAAAATCACTGCAGACCATCCAAAACACTGCAGCGAGACTGATATTCAAAAAATCAAAATACGAAAGAGCAATCCCACTACTCAAGCTGCTACACTGGCTCCCAATCAAGGCCAGATTAATTTTCAAAGCGTGCACGATCATCCTCAAAATACTGTTTGGCATGTTAGACCTGATTACACTATCATCAAGAAATGCAAATCCAGGAACCAGGGGATACCTACTACTCCACGTGCCTAACTGCAAAATCATAACCTACAAATCCATCTACACGGCAAGATTTAGCTACCTGGGCTCTAAATGATGGAACTGAATCCCCAAAATAACAAGAAGCATCACAATCTACCTTCAATTCAGGAAAGAGCTAAAAACATACCTTTTCAAGAAATTCTGTGACTAAATGAATGTGAACAATTAATAACGACACCATTCTGCAGGAACGTTGTTCCACACAACTCCAAATTGTAACCCTTATATCTTAGCGACTGTCATGAATCAATGTAATCTTCCATAAATGTTAAATGTAAGCCATATTGAACCGAAACTCGTTTTTGGATAATTGTGGGATACAAGCATGCATGCATGCATAAATAAATAGTGCTCATCCCAGAGCGCTCCTTGATTAACGCTGGGTGATGCTTTTTTTTTTTTTTTTTTTGCATCCAGATTTGGCCGCCATTTACTAAATCCGGCCCTGTACAGCTAAGAGGTTTAATTTTGCTTTTCTTAATTTAGCTGCTTAGCTATCTAGACAGCAGCTGAATTTTGCCGGCTATCCATATAGTTTTGCAGAATGCCCACACTCTGCTTTTGCTTCGCCCTGGCAATATAGTGCCAGGGTGGTCTGTAACACTTCATTGGCAATATCTGTACACTAATGTATAATCTCCCCACTAGTAATGCATGCTAAACTAGCTGTGCATGTTAGTAACATACTTAATGTACATTTTGTACTTCATTTTCATTTTATGCGACAGGAACTAGATAACTCGTATTAAAATGCGGTAGTGCATGTTACTTACACATCTGTTAGAAGAGTTTTTAGATGTTGAATATGCCAAGGGAGACTCCAGGTGCTACCTATGTGCAAGACTGCCCTCTGACTTGCAGCTTGGAGCTACTCAGTTTTTTTTTTTAGCTTATGTTCAATCACTGCAGTGAGAAAATGGACCATGAAGCTCAGATGGTGTTTTTATAATAGACAATAAGATAGTCTCTGAGACATCTAGTTAGGAAAAATCCCATTTTGAGCTTTGTGTTCAATTTATTTTCTGTGCAAAAGCTGAGGGAAAAAAGAGACAATTTAAACTGTGAAGTGATTAAGTATAGAGTAACTTATCAAGCACAATAGCAGAAATGTCCTTTCTTCTTCCTGCTAGCCCCATTTAGAATCAAGCCTGGATCATCACTGTAAATACTTATTTCCTGGCTTAATAAATAACTTGTAAACATGTTTGTGTGATGTTTTCAGGTTGGGTTTTTTTTTTTTTTTGCCTTACCAGTTCTCATTTTTGAGGCTTAAATTTAACCCCTAAAGATTTGAAGTGTTGAGTGTCTGCTTAGCTTATTAAGCTTCATGCTAAAGTTCTTTAAACACTAAATACTCTAGCGTCTTTTGACATTATGGAGCCTAATCTACAGGGCCCTGGAGCTCCAAAAATGTAAACTCACTCTTCATGTTAACAAATTTAAACCCTCCTCTCATCCCCCAATAGTATTGCTGGAAATATGCCAGGAAGAGAAGTGTTTAAATAGAGTACAGCACTCAATTACTGTGAGGTTCAACTGTATGACCTAGCAGCTCATCTTGCCACACAGACATGCATAAGAAGCTGCACGTAACACACACTATCACACATACAGATAGGATAATTTTATAAAGATTTCCCATGTGCAAAGTATGTTTAATTTGCAGAAAATGTCTATCTAGTAATGTGACTAGCAGATAGGCCTGAGCCCTTGATAAAAACAACCACACATGGGTTAAAGGTGAAAGGAAAATATGT
Organism: Microcaecilia unicolor; assembly: GCF_901765095.1. NCBI lineage: Eukaryota > Metazoa > Chordata > Amphibia > Gymnophiona > Siphonopidae > Microcaecilia > Microcaecilia unicolor. The sequence goes on from NC_044033.1 coordinate 177,701,214, forward strand.
ATTTACATGCAGAGAAGTGTGTAACTTGTTCTCTCCAAAGGTCAGAGATAAATAAAGCTACAAAGTCACTTCTTACAGTCACAAGCTGTCTCTCCTGTGGCCTGCCCAATAGGCGCATGCCATACGCTTGGTCGTCCCTCTATCAGGCAGCCCAACTACCTTGTCTCTTCTTCCAATGTCCACACTGGGCACCGCTTGTCCCTGACTTCCCAAGTTACACTGTCTACCAGGTTGTAAGACAAGCTTGTCCTACCTCAGCCCTCTTCTGCTCTGTCACCTTTTTCCCAGGCATAGGAGCCAGCTGTGTGGGTGTTGTGGGTGCCTGAGCACCTGCAATTTGAACAAACTCCTTGACTATCTCCAGGGAGAGATAATTTCTATTCGGTTTAGCACCCCCAATAATTTTGAAAAGTTGGCTCATATGCCTGTTCCCAGGTACTGCAGCCCTGCTTGCCCCACCCTTGGAGTCCTCTGCACTCAGGGCCTCTCTGATCTGTCAATCTCAGGGCATTTAACTCCAGCCTGGTCTGAGCCCCATCCCTCTGTCTCAGTCTCAGCTGACTAGCACCACCCTGCAGTAAGGTAGTTGAACTGCACGTCAGTGAGGGAGTGCTCTTCACTATACCATCCATTCCCTTACATACCCTCCCTCTCAGCTCAATCTCTTAGGCTGAGCACCTGCCACAAACACCCCCCCAAAGAGCTGAGGATAACCATTCCATAGGGCACTCAGGACTCCCACAATCACTAGGAATTGCCAGGACTGCCTCAGGCCATAACCAACCTACTATCCTGGACATGCCCTGCTTCTATCACCCCCATGTGAACAAAGCAAGTTAAACACAGCAGCCAATAATAACTCCCCATCATACAAATGGCCTGCAAGTCCTCATCTCCAGAATATCCATGGGCAGCACCACAACCAACTTCTCCAATGGTTGTCACTGTCCTTCCATCTGGAAAGGGTCATCACTTCTGGAACATACCATCTTCCAGCAGATTGTCCTCTTCATTCTCCATGACCCATCTGAATGCCCTTGCATTCTCTCCTTTCTCACAACCACTCTGTATGATGGGCCTTTCTTATTGAACTCATCATACGGTTCCACAACTGGAGGCCATCGTCCGATCAACTGATTCTCCAATCCCAAGTTACCATTCCTGTGACTCATTTGTGGATCAATGTACTGGCACCCTCTTCCGGGCTACTGGACCCTCATTCAGAGCCTTCTCGCTCCTCCGGCAGGGAATTACTTTCACCATCTCTGACTGTAAACTCTTCTCTATCCTTGCCCATTGTAAATGTACCCTGGCCCCCAGGTTAAGGGTAAACCTCTAACATTCGGCTCATGGGATGGTCACCTTTCACAGTGATGTCTGTCACTCCTTCCATTGTGCTACTTTCACCTTCCTGAAGCACCTCACTTCACAAATCAGCAGTCATAACTGTTGTTCCTACCTCTAGGGTGTGGAATTGACCATTCTCCTCAGTATCAATCAGATTGCACTCTTCCTGACCTGATACTTCCGGTTTAAGATCAATTGATTGAGAACAATTGATCGCTGGTCAGTTGGTTGTGGTACAATTGATCGCCTGGACTTTTGATTGTGCAGTCAATTAATCGCATTACAATTGATCTCACGTACAATTGATCACAAACACAAGACTTTACACTGTTAGCTACCACAGACTTCAAAGTGACACAAACACAAGACTTCAAAGCATTAACTAGTGAAAGTATTGCAAAAACAGGGAATTATGATAACACATATTCATACAACAGGCAAAAACAGGGCATAAGAAGCATAAAAAGATTAAAGTGAAACACTTTAGATAGGCTACCCATAAACAACAAGCACTTGATCCATAGAACTTTTGATCGGCATTAATTAGCATAAAATGATTAAAGTGAAACACTTTAACTAGCGTTACTATAAACATTTCGTACGTTAGTTCTGTTACTAGCATATTTAAAAGTTGTAAATCAGAAAACGCATTTGAATGGCATTAGAATACATAAATAGTGAGAAAAGAAAACCTAAGCTTATAGACAATGGTTATACATTTTTTAAATGAGAAATGCAGCAATAATAAGATCTATTAGAAGTGTGACAAGTCAAGAATGTCAAGTTGTAGGGCATGCTTACATACCGATGGACACAGCATTATTGCAAGACTACGTGAACATAATCACACGGCTGATGTTGCCCAAGTTGAAGCATCCAAGGTCATACAAGGAGCTAAAGAAAAAGCTTTGACCACTCAGAATTTGGGTCACCAGATTGTTTCACAAGTATCCGTGGGAGTTTCGTCGGCTGTTGCTGCTATGCTCCCAGCACAAAACATAATAAAGCGTATATTACATCATGTGCAACAGAGTGCTACGATGCCACTTTTGAATCCACAATCTCGACAAGAATTGCAGATTCCAAGAGAGGTAATTATGCTAGACAATAGAGAAGTGTTTTTAAAATATAACAGTGGTGCTGATGAAAATAGAATTTTAATATTCAGTACGAATCGAAACATGGGTTTACTTTCTCAATCACAACATTGGTATGGTAATGGAACTTTTAAAACTGCACCCCCTCTTTTCGAACAACTTTACTCCATTCACGGGATTGCAAATGACGTCATTCCAGCAGTATTCTCATTGCTGCCTAATAAGACTGAGGAAACGTATGGACATTTCCTGGCAAGTCTCAGTTGATTCCAAATGCAGCTCCGCAATCAATACTGACTGATTTTGAATTGGCTGCAATTAACGTGATGGCCTCTGCTTACCTTAATGCAAATTAATGAGGTTGCTTCTTTCATTTCGCTCAATGTATATATCAAAATCTCCAGTCAAACAGTCTCCAAAACAGATAAGCAAGCGATGCAGACTTCACTCTGACAATGCGATATTTACTTGCTCCCGCATTTGTTCCACCTGCTGATGTAACAGAGGCATTTAGTGTGCTCTCTGAGAGTGGCCTATTCTCCCCGAGGCACAGTCGGTACTTGATTATTTTCAGAACACATGGATTGGTCGACCAATTTGTCATAATAGATGAAGGCCTCTGTGATTCCCACACATGATGTGGGATTGTAACAGATCTGTTATTGATGGGTTGCCCAAAACAAACAATTCATTCGAGGGTTGGCATCATAGCTTTGCGGACATGCCAGGAAGTTGCCATCTTTCCATGTGGAAATTCATAATTGTGCTGAAATTTGAACAGGCAAAGAATGACGCAAGCATCAAACATTATTTAGCAGGGCAACAAACTTCTATGCAACGTAAAAAATAACGTGACACAGCAACACAACTTGCCAGTGTTGTTGATCGTTATGGCAACATCGATCTATTGGACTATTTACTTGGCGTATTGTACACCAATTACAATTTCTAATTAACCAAAATCATGATTGCTTCACATATGTATTTCATTTACTATTTTGTATTATGTATTTACTTAAACACTGGATAAACTGCTTAATAAACACGTTTTACTTTGAAGTCTTGAAGTCTTGCAGTTAAAGCATTTTTTTTGAAAATTTTCAAATACAATCAAGTAAAACACTTGAACAGAAAAGAAATTTGGCTTAACATTTTTCCACCACCAAATGAAAAAAAAAGGGAAACATTTTACTCAAGTCCACATTATAGAGAGCTAGATGTTTCAAAATGAAGATAGTCATTCAAAAAAGAAATTTACTTAAGAAATCTGCTCGATGAATACCCTATTGGTTCATACATTTATATAACAAGAGAACTGATGTTAACCCCTCCATTAATTTTAGCTGATAGAAAAGTTGTTAACTGGGCTGGCTCAAAAAAGACATACTTTGTTGATTGATATGTAACCACACAGTTACACGGAAATCTCAAAAAGAAAGTAGCCCCTAATTGTAAAACTCCCGGTTTCAAAAGAAGAAACTGTTGATGTCTTCTCTGTGTATTTTTGGAAACATCTGGGAATATTTGAATTCTCTGTCCCCAAAATAATTTTTCTTTATTTTTGAAAAATAAAGTCAGTAACCAATTTTTGTCTGGATTTAGAGCAACTGTAGCAATTAATGTTGATAGTATAACTGTATCATTACTCGAAGATTCGAGAATAGCTGAAACATTTAACGCTTGAATTTCTCGATTTTGTTGTTGTTTAACTGGAAGATAATAAATCTGTGAAAATGGCAGAATGGCCTCTTCATCTACTCCAAGTATTTCCTTCACATATCTCCTCAACATATCTCTCGGAGGAACGGCAAATTGTTTTGGAAAGTTCAAAAATTGGAGCGTATTACTGTTTTCTGCTCTAACTCAGTCATATCTTGAGCCAGTTTTTGTATTTGTGGACACATTACTTTCCCTAAGTCCACAATAAGTGTCCATAGGCTATCCAGGGTCACTTCTTTAGGTTTGTTAATCATAGTAGAAAATAATGTAGACAGTACCTCAGTCTCTGCCGTAGTTTTAAGCTGTGCCGTTTATCCAGCCTCATTCTCCTTCGCAGTTGTTAAAGTTGTTGAAGGGCCCCCCTGAGCACTTTGTTCTCCAACCAGGGCCGTGCTGACACGGTAAGCGAGGTAAGCAATGCAGGGGGGCGCCGACCTCTATAGAGGGCGCCACTCACTTGCAAAATCTTTTACCTGAAGTTGTGATTCTCCTCTCTCCGCATCAGGAAGTGAAGGTAGCCCACCAGTGCTGAGACAGACACACTGCTCTGCTAAAGCTGTTTCAAAGAGTACAACCAGCAGCTATTTATGGCTTTGGTGTGTGAACAACTTTCATTCAGGGTGAGCTGGAACAACATTCAAATTAAAGAGAACAGGTTTGGAGGCAGGTGTGCAAGTGAGATTGGGGAGAAATAAAAAATAAATAGTGTAATTGTTATCTGTAAGTGGTTCAAAGTTTTTGTTTGTTGAGCATGTACACTGAGAGGAGGGCATGACTGCAATGATGTGTACATAATTATCATAGCTACAGCTAAAATCCATTTAATTGGCTGAGGTTCAAAGAGGAAGTTTAGCTGACGTATAGTGTAGAATAGCTGGTAAGTAAAAATCTGATTGCTTTTTTTATGTGTTTGCTTTTATGTAAAACATTCTGCTTGGATAGGGAGAGTTTGTGATATTTGAAAATATATTTTGCTTTAATGAAATTGCTAAACTTTAGAGTCAGAGACTTATCAATGAGGGATACATACAGTGGAAAGGAAACCCTGGAAACAGAGTTAAGAGGACAGATACCAGCAACAGAATCAGATACTGGGCCAGCATTATCAGAAAAAGAAAGTCACCAGCCAACAAAGGTAGAAAAAAATCATTTTATTTTCATTTTAGTGTTTGGAATATGTCCACTTTGAGAATTTACATCTGCTATCTTATTTTGCAATGTATAGCAGTCTCCAAGAGACTGGGCTCCTCCCAGTGAGCCAGGGAGGTCAGACTGTGTAAATGAGATGGAGACCCCCCCCCCCCCCCCTCACACTGTAACAAAGACAGGAACATGCATAATCAAAGCTTAGGTCTCTGCAGTTACAAGGGTTGGCCATCCCTAATTATGCTAATAGGTTTTAATAGGCTAAGTCCCACTGAAAAGCCTCTTTATAAAGGCAGTGCTTTCTCTGGAGAGCAGTGTTAAGAAACAGCAGGAATTGTGTTTATTTTTTTAAACTGCTTTCCTGTGTAAGCTAATTTACAGTTTTCTAGTATTTGCTTGACATTGAAGGGTGTGGTAGACCCTTTTGTCAGGTCTGGCTGGGCCTATAGTTTTCAGTCTAAAGGAAAGACAGGTAGCAATGGAGAAACATCTAATGAAGAAGTGAGATGGGGTGGGGGCACCAACTGGTAGTCTGCAGGGGGGCACCAGAGACCCTTGGCATGGCCCTGTCTCCAACCATCCGAGAATTCTCTGCTGATGGTTCTGCCTCTCGTCCTTCTACTCCTGAAACGATCAAGGAAACTGGGCTTAGGGACGCCAATAGTGGAGAGCTGCTACAGGCAGGTTGTGGAAGAGGAGCTCTTGCGTTGGGGCTGAGCGAAAGCTCTAGTCCTGGGGACGCTCCGGAGGCTCCATTCACTCCGGAGCAATCCAGCGGGCTTCCCTCCGGCGTAATTGGAACCATTCCTCTCTGAAAGTATGACTGAATTCCTGGTGTGGTTTGAGACTGCTGCTGAGGAGCAGTGGAGGCAAAACAGCCTCTTCTCTTTGGCATCTCGAAATTGAGGAAAACAGAGAGCTAGCAGGTATTCATGCATCTGCAATGGCGGCCATCTTGTACTCTAAAGTATTTTTTTTGTGACCAGTTTTACTTTTGAAGTCTGTAGTAATACAATCTGTATATGCTTTGAAGTCTTGTACGTGCAATCATTTGTAATGTGATTACTATTTTGTATTATATGTTTACTTAAACATTGAATAAGATGCTTAATAAACACGTTCGTTTTACTTGAAGTGCTTAATAAACACATTTTACTTGTAGTCTTGTATTTAAAATGTTTTTTTTTTGTGACCAGTAATACAATATGTCTACGCTTTGAAGTCTCGTACATGTGATCAATTGTAATGCAGTTATTTTGTACTATGCATTTACTTAAACATTGGATAAACTGCTTAATAAACACGTTCGTTTTACTTTGAAGTCCTGTAGTCTTGTAGTTAAAGTTTTTTCTTTCATGACCAGTTTTACTTTCAGGTCTGTAGTAATACAATCTGTCTACGCTTTGAAGTCATGTGTTCACGATCAATTGTATTTGCGATCATCTGTAATGTGATTAATTGACCGCACAATCAAAAGTCCAGGTGATCAATTGTACCATGACCAACTGACCAGTGATCAATTGTTCATGATCAATTGACCAGACACCGATACTTCCAGCCCCAGCATCATCATCTGCTCTCGGGGTTCCAACTCAGAAAGAACAAATAGAATTTGAAATTCAACATGGTGATCACTCAAAGGTATTTGCTATGCCTACTATTGATCCTGTGGCTAACTAAAGTATTAACTTGGTTTCACAACTCAAAACCTCATCTCCCTATCCTTCTATCCTCCGTATATCGCCTATACGACTTCAGTCTGATATACAGAAACATAGATCCAGAGGTTGTAGCACTATAGAAATGCTAAATAGTAGTAGTAGTAGTAGTAGAGGCAAGAGGCCCCCTCATCATCCAACATCCCTATTCTTATCATCACTTAACTAGAGAGATGCCTCCAAAACAGAACCATAAAGCATACACACCAATAAACACCAGTTAATAATGATCAATTGCACTGATACTAGCCCACATTCCTACTTACCAATCCCAATAGACTATATAAATGCAAGATCAGTGGTAAATAAATCAGAACTCATAATGTCATAGGTGGAAGACGAAAACCTAGGACTAGCCCTGATCACAGAGACCTGGATTCCCACAAATGAGGACCCTATAATAAATGATCTGTGCCCTCCAGGCTACAAAATCATCCATCTGACTTGGCCCAAGGAGGGGGCCTAGCTATCATCTACAAACCCTTCCTCAACATAACCAAGATCTCATGATGCCATCACTAGAAATACTTGCATTCACCGTAAATGACACTACCCTCTTGGGCAATCTCTGCTGCACACTTTTATATAGACCACCAGGTAGCTGGGCCAAACCTAGAGATGACTTCACTGACATCATTGCAAACGTATGTACCTCCCACGCTTATGTTTTACTAATGGGCGATATCAACATCCACCTGGAAGACACAAAAAATCATTACACATGAGAAGTTCTTGACTACCTAGTTTCCTGGGACCTTACCATACCTAACAACACCTCAACTCACTGCAAAGGCCACCACTTTGACCTGTTCTTACACAAATTCATGACTCATGAAAACTTACACATATGTAACAATACAGGGACACCCATCCCATGGACAGATCACAGCCAACTTACCTTTACCCTTAACTGGTGAGAGGAAAGCACACACCAGAAATCAACACCTCAACCCTCCAAGTTCTCCTCAAGAGACAAAATAACAGCCACTGACTTCTGGACCAAAATATTGACTTGTCACCCACCACTAGAACCCGACTTGTCAGACTTCCTCAAAAGGTGGGACCAAATAAGTACAGACACATTAGACGACATAGCACCTATGAAAATGAAAACTAAATGCACCAATAACATCTCTCCATGGTTCAACGACGAGATACTTGCCGTGAAAAGACACTGCAGGCAACTAGAGAGAAGATGGAGTAAAGAGCCAACACTGGAAAATAAAGTCATATGGAAACAAGCGACCAGAAACTACAAAAAGATTTTCAAACAGGCAAAAATGAAATTCTACGAAATATATGTGGGATCAGGTCAACTCAACATTAAGAAACTATATAGATTAGTAGACAACCCCTTGGACATACACAACATGACAACCACAAATGAGAACTCACCAAATGTGACTGACTTAGCGACATACTTTGAACAAAAAGTGACCAATATCAGGACAGGCATCCCTATACTCCCAACCTCTATAGATAGCTACCTGGGTACCAGAGCGTTACACAGCGACTCATCACATGCTGATAGAACCTGGACCTCGTTTACCATACCTACAACTACGAAGTCCAAAATTCTCTAAGGAAATATGCCAAATCACATTGTATATTCTCTATTGTGAGATGCCCCAGCTTGGTTCTTAGATCTACTAACCAAACATATCTCCTTCTCTCTGCACATGGGGAGTTTCACAGCAACCAAATGCAGTATAATGTTGACCCCTATCTCAAAAAACACACACTGGCCAAGCTAAATTATATCATAAACTACAGACCAGTTGCCTCCATTCCACTCCAAGTCAAATGCATAGAAGAATTGGTCACCCACTCGATCCTATACTACTACTACAACTCCTATACCCTTCCCAATCAGATTTCAGACCATACCACAGCACAGAATCAGTACTTATCTCGCTAGTTCATGGCATCACACTAGAAATTTGAAAAAGGAGACAAGGTTCTGGTGCTCTAGGTCGACATGTCCAGTGTTCTTGACATAGTGGACCACGATATTCTCCTTTACCTTCTAGACAACATTGGCTTAGAAGACCTGTGCTAAACTGATTCTCTGGCCTTCTCAAATCCAAAACATATCAAGTCAAGGCAGCCAACCTTATATTCCCACCGTGGTCCCCAGGCTGTGGTGTACCACAGGGATCACCACTATCTCCAACACTATTCAACATCATTATGGCACCCCTTAGCACCAAACTTGAGAAAATTGGTTTAAAATCACATATATTGTGATAAAGTCATATCCAGGATAGTTGGGTTAAGGCAGTTTGTCTGAACTACAAGTCCCAGAAGGCATTGCAGGCAAGGAGCCCATGGGTGAGATGAAGAACCTGGACTGGACTTCTAGCTGCAATAGGGGAAGACAACGGAATAAGCTGACAGGATGTGTAGATTGGCTGCCCCTAGGGGGAAAGAGAGCTAGGAAACCCTGTGTGCAGGAGCTCCTCATTAGGCTAATGCTCAACTCAGCTGGTATGGGGGAAAGAGAGCTTGGATTCTTCTCTTCTGTTGCAGGCTGCATCCCATCAGACGGTCGAGGAAGACTCCGGAGCCATGGGAAGGCCGAGATGGGTCAGACCGGAAAGAAAAGTCCAGAGGCCCGAGGGGCCAGAGCCCAAGTCACCTGCAGAAGGAATGGACATGGCAGGGATGGACACCATGATCCAGGTTCTGGGACTTGGAGGAGGACTTGTCTAAAGACTGGTGGGACTATGCTTAAGCCTGAAGGGGTGTCTAGGGAAGACGGGACCCCAAGGAGGAGAAAGAAGGTTGAGCCAGTGTGTTACCAATGTGGGGAAATAGGCCATGTTGGAGAGTGGTGTCTGGAAGTATTCAGTTCAGAGGATGAACTGGGAGACTGGGAGGATATAGGTAATTCTACAGTCAATTGGGGGGTGGGGGGTTAAGTGACATGGCAGGCAAGAGGAAGCCCAAAGGCCATGGGAGTCCGGAGGTGACCCATTCCTCGGGGGCAGACTTCATGGTTAAGCCGGGAACCCAAGAGGAAAGAGGTGTCTGCAGGGAAGAGGAACAGGAGGAACCCGCTGCAGGGACAGCCCAGTCTCTCGGTGGCCCTGAAAATAAGCACATGCTTAGGGCACCAAGGGAAGGGGGGGGTACCCCAGAGTTTTTCCCCTTCGCTATCATGCCCTTAACTCTTTCACTGCCGTCTGCCACACCCATTATCCAGTATGAATGTCAGTGTTTTTCTAATCATTATAAATATATATGATATTTTGTTTTGTACAATAATATTTCTCAGCACTTATTGAGTCTCAATGTCTTGTCAGTTAAGCAATGGAAGGGACGAGGGACACCAATGTTAGGCTGTGATTAGGGCATCAGTTGGCCTTAATCCAGCCCAGAAGCACATATACGTGCAGGTTGCTTTTACAAAGTAGGCATAATAGGTATATTTTTTTGAATTTTCTGTAATTTATTTATTTATTTATTTGTTACATTTGTATCCCACATATTCCCACCTATTTGCAGGCTCAATGTGGCGTACATAGTACCGGAGAGGCGTTCGCCAACTCCGGTATGAACAAATACAAAGTGATGTTGTGGTAGGATATGGTTCATGTGGAATAGACACATTAGGGAATCATAGAGCGGAATATTAAAGTCTGCCAGAATATGTAGATTAAATGGACGTAGTTAATAGTATGGGGGAGGTTAAAGTAAAGGGAGGAAGAGGAATGAAGGAGGGGGGAGGATAAAAATTTCAAATGTTTGATCATGAAAGTTGTTTGGTAAAGATATCATGCCTATATTGTGTTTTGTTTCTCATATTCTGTAATGCTTGCTATGGTATAAAAGTATTCTTAGAGTCTTTTAGACACACTGTTGTGCAGACTTGTAGACTTTCAAAAACAGCTGCACAGACACACACTTATCATATTCTCACAGACACACAGCTGCACACATATTCTCACAGACACACAGCTGCACACGTGTCATCTCTCACACATAGTTACACACTGTCCAAGTCACACTTTTCGCTACACGCATGCAGACCTACAGTATGTGCCTGTGGTACTGGGCACACACCGCTGTTACGCACAGCTGGACAAATCCTTGCTTTGAGTTGAAGAGTGACAGTGGAACTTCTCATTTCTGTCCCAGTTTTTTTTCCTCCTGTTTGATTGTTCTTCATCCTCCCAGAGGCCACAGACAATCCATCACTCTTCCATCCCATTTTCTCTTAATGCTCCCCTAAAAATCAATGCGTCCGAACATACCCACAGCTGGCAGAGGTGCATAAAGGATTGCTCAGTTCCAATAGAAGAACTTGCAGAGTTCAAAGATATTTATCTTCTTCCTGCTCAACAGCAAACTAATACTTTTTAAAACCATTACACCAAAATAGTTATTTTTTAAAAAGTCTCAGCTGGTAAGCGTCTGATGGCTCAGTGTCTCTGCTGTATTCGATGTGATACACTGTTGTGAAAGAATGGCAAATATATATTTTATTTATTTGGATTTCCTCACACCTTTTGCAGTAGTAGCTCAAGGTGAGCTATATTCAGGTACACCAGGCATTTCTCTGTCCCTGGAGGGCTTACAATCTAATTTTGTACCTGAGGCAATGGAGGGTTAAGTGACTTACCTAAGTTCACAAGGAGCAGCTGGGCACCGTTGTATGTCACGATTGGTCAGGGCCGTAGAGAGACTGAGCTGGGCATGGGTCTCCACGGACCGCCACTGCCGCCTCCCCAGGACAGCCATGTAGCCAGACTTAAAGAATTGGGGAGGCCCGGAGCCCAAAAGGGGAGGGGGGCACATTTTGCCCCACCTCTCTGCCCCCACTGCAACTCCAAATACCTTGGTTGGCGGGTGTCCCCAAGCCCCGCCTGTAGAAGCCTTCCTCCAGTATTGTTCTCCACCCCATTGCCTGGCCTGCGGCTGCTTTTCTCCTCACGTCACGTATGCTCAATTTCATCAAAACTGAGCATTTGTGATGTGAAGGAAAAAGCAGCCGCAGGGCAGGCAATGAGGTGGAGATCAGCGCTGGAGGTGGGGCTTTGTGACCCCTGCCAGCCAAACCAGAGTCCCCAAAGCCCTGAACAGACCCGCCCCTTAGTCTTGGTTCAGGCCACAGACAGCCTATGAGTGGCGCTGCCACTACCCGAGTAAAAACTGCAGCCAACCTCCTTCACTGTAGAAGACTGTATTTTAAGGTGGGGGCGAGGGCCGGGTCTGACAGGGATTGCGTATGCCACTTCTCTTGCACCTTGTTTAAATACACCACTGGTTGCTGAACACAACCCAATATTCTCCCTCTCCCCCAGTTTCTCATGCCCCTCCCCAGTCTTCATCCAGATTCTCTTCCCCTCCTCCCCACAGCAGGGCTCGGGGTGGGCTCCAGATTTTTGCCCCTTCCACAGCATTCCTTATCTCCCCCTGCATAGCCAGGCTCTGCAGATGCTTGAGCCATTTCCCAGCTTCCTGCACTGCAGCGGCTCAAGTCAGAGACTGGTCCTGCAGAAGAGGGAGGAGAAAAAGAGCCCTGCTGGCTGCTGTAGAGGTAAAAGTGTAAGGTGGGGGAGGGGGAGTCAGCATTAAAATATGAACGCGTTAATAGCATTACTAACACGTTAATTACCCACAATGTCCCTTACCAGGAGGAAGCCTTGCGTGGGTAGAAGAGGACCTCGGCTGGTGGGGGTTGGGGTCCCCTGCCAGCAAAGGTAGGCGGCAGTGGCAGCGGGGGAAGGTTGGCAACAGGAGGGGGGATTGAGAGGGTCATCGGTACGGGGGGGGGGTCAAAGTTGTTGTTGGTGGTGGTGGTGGCAGCGGTGGTGGCGGCAGGGAGGGGGTCGGCAATGTTTGGGGGGGTTGGCGGCGCCGGGGGGGGGGCTAAAATGTGCCCCCTCACCTCGGGCTCTGGACCCCCTCCCGCTGAAATCTGGCTATGCCCCTGGCGCAAAGCATGCCCACTCTCTACCTCCAGACCTGCCAGCACTAAAAAATACATTTTCTTTTATAGCCTGTGGATAGTATGCGCACATCCTCAAGTTACCACCGGATGCCTCAGTGCACCCTGCGGTAACCAATTGTTTGCTGTGGTAAACATGCTGAGGGTTAGAATTCTATATGTGGCGCCTGAAAATTCCGCGTGGAAAAAAAATACATCTAGGCGTATTCTGTAAATTTTATAGAATAAGCTTAAATTTCTGTGCCATATATAGAATAACGCTGAGTGCCTCTCCACGTAACCATATGTAGTCGTGGCCATTTACGCCATGTTTTACTTGGTGTAAATCCCAATGCCTAAATTAGGCTCAGGTCGGGCAGGGGCGTAGCCAGACATCCAATTTTGGGTGGGCCTGAGTTCAAGGTGGGTGGGCACGGAATTCATGCTTCCCCCGTCCCTAGACCCCTTTGTTCTGCTCTGTTCTCTGCTCGTCATCCCTCCCTCCACCTGCAAGCCCACAATATTAAATATCTGAGCAGGAGGGGGATCTACAAACCCCGCCAGCTGAAAATTTCTTCCTGCTCAGGCAATCAGCTCTCTTCTAAACAGCAGCCAACAGCACTTTCCTCGAGTTGATGCCACAGCCAGCAGGCTGTGCATGCATGAAAACTAAGCATGTGCAGAGGGGCTGGTGTTGGTGTCAACTCAAGACAAGTGCTGCCAGCTGCCGTTTGAAAGAGCACCGGCTACCTGAGGAGGAAATCTTCAGCTGGCAGGATTTGAGGATCTCTACCAGCCATAGCAAGAGTGCCACAATTCTGGGTGGGCCTGAGTCTAAATAGGGGTGGGCCCTGGCCCACCCTGGCCTACCCATGGCTACACCACTGAGGTCGGGTGTATTGTATAACAACGCACATAGATTTTAGAAATGCCCCGCCCATGGCCATGCCCCCTTTTCAACTATGTGACTTAGAATTTAGGCACACCACATTACAGAGTTCGCTTAGCAAGCTGTAGACATAAATCTTAATTAATGCCAATTAGTGCTGATGCTTGTTAACATCCAATTAACAGTGCTGATTAGCTAGTTAATAAATTAAGTTATGCGCATTGTTATAGAATACGCTTTGATTTCCACGGGGAAATTAAGGCGCCATATATAGACTCCTAGGGTTAGTGCTTACCACACCTTTCTAAAAGGGACCCTTTAGGTTCTTTGTTTTGAATTCTCCTTATTGTTTCTGTTGGATCCAAAAAAGCAGCATAAATCTGCATTTGGACGTTTTTCTAACAAAAACATCCAAATTGGTATTTTCAAAACCAATTTTTAGACATTTTTCTATGAAGTCCGTCAGAAGTGCGTTCAAATCACAAGGGGGCGTGTCAGAGGTGTTTTAAGGGTGGGACTTTGGCGTTCCTAACACTTAGACATTTTTCAGCCATAATGGAACAGAACAAAACCGTACAAGACTAACACTAAGTTGTTTTGAGCTAAAGTTTTTATAACAAATAAGGCACAAAAAGGTGCCTAAATGACCATATAATTGCTGGAGGGAATCAGGGGTGACTTCCCCTTACTCCCCCAGTGGTCACTAACTCCCTTCCACGCCCCAAAAATGTGATTAAAAACATTACTTGCAATCCTCTATGCCAACCTCAGATGTGGGCTTTTTTTGAGGGGGTACTTAGGGGTACTGAGTACTGGCACCTTTTTCATTGTCTGCTAAAATTGACCCATGGATTGCAAGTTTTAATGAAAGAGCTCAGGCTCTACACACCAAGTCTTCCTTGTCATAGTTTCTGTGACTGGTTGCAGGGGCCCTGGCAATTGTGGGGTGGGTCCTTCAGTGATCACCCCACCCCTGAAGGGTGGCCTAGCATTTGAGTACCGGCACCTTTTTTGCTAGATAAAATGCACTGGATGTTATACTCAGGTCCTTTAGAACAGCATGCAGATCCCTGGAATAGCCTAGTGGTGGGTGCAGTGCACTGCAGACAGATGGACCCAGGCCCATACCTCTCCCTACCTGTTACACTTGTGGAGGAAACTGTGAGCCTTCCAAAACTCACCAGAAACCCACTGTACCCACATATAGGTGCCCCCTTCACCCGTAAGGGCTATGGTAGTAGTGTACAGTTGTGGGTAGTGGGTTTTGGGGTATTTTGGGGAGCTCAGCACAGAAGGTAAGGGAGTTATGTTCTTGGGAGCAATTTATGAAGTCCACTGCAGTGCCCCCTAGGGTGCCCGGTTGCTGTCCTGGCATGTCAGGGGGACCAGCCTACTAAAAATGCTGGCTCCTCCTACATCCCAATAGCTTGATTTTGTGCATTTTGCACTTGGACGTTTTTGTGTTTGAAAATGGACCAAAAAACAAAACGCCCAAATCACAAAACCTTGTATTTTCGAAAACAAAAGATAGATGCTTTTCTTTTTTCAAAATGACCTTCTTTACTATTCTGATTTTGGATGGGTTTTTTTGCAAAACATCCAAAGTTGGACTTAGACGTCATATCGAAAATGCCCCTCTTAGTCTTGTTGTGGACTTGGTGGGTAATAATAAGTTTTGCATTCTTTCTTGGTAATTTTAATTTAATGTTATTTATTTAATATGTGTGCCCCATTTGCTGTACATGATTATTTCTTGTAATTTTTGTTCAGATTTAATAAATATAAAAACAAACAAGCAAACAATCAAATATCCAGGAGCATTAACAAGAGCAAATAGTGCAGGCTTTTCTAGAAAGCACTTAATAACATGAATGCATCATAGAGCTACAAAGCTGATACCTGATGATCAAATGCGAGCTAGAAATCAGATTCCATAGCAGCTACAGATTTCTTGAGTGGAGTGAGATTCAGATGAATTGAGTCTGAATATACTATCAGCAAAAATAATGGCAATTGATATGTAAAGATTGTACAAGCAATGTCAGTGGATTAAATAAGATGAGGAAAAGAACTGAGCACTGCTGTCCTTTGCAACATATGGGGTATTTATCAGAGACCAATGAGTTGAAAACCACAGAGTAGGCATGATTACTTATAAAGATGTCGAGCCATTGGAGAACTTTTTCTTCTCTTCCATGATCTCTTAGCCCTGATAGCAGCAACCTGTGATCAACTAAATCAAAGACCACAGAGAGGCTCAATGAGACTATAAGTGTTACTTTACCCTTATCAAGAAATCAATATATCTAACACATAATCGCTATGGTGTTTTTCCCTAAACCCAGATAGGCAGGGATGAAATTATCTTTCTTGGAGATAAATTGAGGTTCATTGTCAAAGCACATGGACTTACAAAGTTACATAGGTTACCACATAAGTTTGTAAGTCTATGTGCTTTGAAAGCAAGCTTCAAAATCTACTAAGATAGATACTATTTAGTGCTATGGCCAAGGAATTCAACTTGAATGACATTTTGCTTGATATGTCCTTTTAAAGCCTATGGGGCAGATGTCGCCAGAAGATGCATGATCACTCTATTTCCCTTAGCATTTTGCTTGACTCTGTTTTCCCTGCTAAGACTCCTGACCTTTTTGCACTTGGCACAGAGAAATTAGAACAATTAATCATCCCAGATTACCCTGTTGGCCAGAAATAGCAGGTTCAGAAATAGTGAGGCCTTCCACCAAAGGTCTGTTAACTCTTCTATGATAAATCCACCACTAGCAAACAGAAGAGTCCCTTCAATATTCAAAACTGCCTAGACTGCAAAGAGTTCAAGGCAGTCTGCAGATGCTTTTGTGAGGGAATCTTTGAAGTCCTCCTTTTTGTTATGGGCCCCTGATTCGTTTATTGATGACACTTTTCCTAGGGGAATTAAGAGGAAGTTTTGCTAGAGGATTTTAAGGGATAAAAACCACTGTACAAGAATGGACTATGTTCTTTCCTTTCTACCCTTCCTGTGGTGTGTTGGACTCAAGGGAGTATCCAATCACTATGAAGTGTGTTCCAGGGGTCGTAGAAGTCCAGGGATTTGGAGAGGAGGTCCACTTGAAGGAACTGGGCTTTTGGTGTTGAGTTTGTTCAACAGCAAGTGCTGGAAGGAGTGGTTCAAGGAGTTACAGCAAAGAGCAGATCCTGTAAGGAGAAGCAAAGCAGCTGAGTAACCTCTGATTAGTGATCAGAAGAGTTACTCAGAGGAGTACTGTAGCTCTGAGACTGGCTGTCCTGGACTGGAAAGAATCCCAGGAAGTCTACACAGTTACTATATCTTTCCAAAGGTATCAGAGTTTGCACTCCGTTTGGAAAACTCAGTTGACCTGTGCATACTAATGTTATGATTTAAAAGGGTTCTGTAGTAAGTCTGCTTTGGTTTTGAAAGCCAAACCTCTGTGGTCATTGTCTTTCTTTTGGAGTAACTATATTCCTTTTGGAGACTCCTGGTTGTCATCCATGACCCTCGTTCTGTGGAACTTACACCATCTCTGCCCACCCCCACCTCCTATGGCCCAACATGGCCCAAGGGGGCTTTGAGTTGCATCCAGACCCTGACCTAAAGAGATGAGGTACCCCAGGGTTACATTTAATTCAAAAATTGTCATAAGCGACTCTGGAGCAGGTATAATTATACATGTGTGCCTGCTGCTGTTGGTTGCGTGAGTAAGTAGCAAATTTTAGAAGGAAAAATACATGTGTATATTCTCCATCTATAATCAACACTTTTAGACAAATACTAGGCACATCCATTTATACAGCTGGTTCTAACATTAACTCTTTAATGTAAGCAGTGGATCAAAAGATCAAGTCAGCATATGTAATATCACATCATACCTTATGCTATGAGTTTATCTTGTTGGGCAGACTGGATGGACTATACAGGTCTTTATCTGCCATCATCTACTATGTTACTATGAGAAAGGATTCTATACTAGAACACGGGCCCTACACTTCAGAAGGGCTAATTTTAAGAAAATGAATGATTGTGTAACCCTCTCCTGTCTCCCCTGGAGGCACGGTGTGTAGTTAATTTCCAAGCTGGAAAGGGGGAAGAGGGGAAAGCGAAAAGGGGAAATGGGACTTGATATACCGCCTTTCTGAGGTTTTTGCAACTACATTCAAAGAGGGAATGGTTGCTTTGACATATGGTCTTTACTGTAACAGAACCTATTCGGTAAAGGTAATTGGGCATACAGTGTATTTATGTGTGAAGAATCTGTACTCTTTCTTCGCTCATTCAGTTTACCCGTATGTAATTGAATATAAATCAAGATATTTTTTTTTGGTCAAAAAAGAAAACTCACCAAAAAAAATTGCATCTTGGATTATATTCAAGCCTTAACCCCTCCCCTGTGGTATCTGGCACTACATGTATCCCACTTCATGGTCATGAGTACCTCACATCTCAAATTAAATTGAAAATACACTGCAGTGCATGTGGTGTAGAGGCTGAGGAGGTCTCCTCCTCCTATTGGCTAGTGCCTTTAAAGTTCAAGGAACACTCTGAGGCCTTTTTACTAAGCCATGTAAGCGTCTATGCGCACCCAATGTGCGCCAAAATGGAGTTATTGCATGGTTACCGCATGGCTCTTGCAGTAATTTCATTTTTGGCCTGCATTCGATACGCACGTCCGAAAAATAATTTTGGACACACGTATTGGACATGCGCCAAGTGGCACTTGACATGTGTAGGTCATTACCGCCCGGTTACTGCATGAGTCTTTACCGCTAGGTCAATGGCTGGTGTTAAGGTCTTAGACCCAAAATGGACACGTGGCAATTTTGATTTTGCCGCATGTCCATTTTCGGTAAAAATTTTAAAAAGGCCTTTTTTACAGGCGCACTGAAAAATGGATCAGCATGCACCCAAAACCCACGCCTACACTACCGCAAGCCATTTTCAGCGCACCTTAGTAAAAGGATTCCTCTATTTGGGTAGGCTTATTTCCAAAGTGGGTGAGCCAAAGCCTTCTCATTGCAATGCCCCTGTATCCAACATATATGGTTCAATAGCTAATTATATCAGACTTACACTGAACTTACCCTGCTCTGCATCTGGATCCTCATAACCTATTTTTCATGATACAGTGTCTAGGTATGTAACAATTAGCAAAACAGCTAGCAGACATCTATTTCAAAATTCATTATAAAATACATTGATTTACACTTAATATGCTGCCTGTCTACTCAACTTATTATTGCTATAGTATCAAATTACAAGACTCTGAAATGCCTCACCATTGTTCCTATTACATTGTATTAATAAGAATCAAATTGCTCATCTATTGCTTAAGTAATTTTGAGATAATTAAATGGCAAGTCAATTTGTGTATACTTTAATTTTTTAAAACCTTAATAAAACACATTTGGAAAATTAATTTATAAAAGATCAACATATAAAAACTGTTTTGTAATATACACATTTGGTTAGAAAAGTAAACACAGAAACTAAGCATCAAAAAGAGAAATGTGATATATTTTTGACATCAGAAGTGAAATTGCGGACTTCCGGTGACGTCACGAACTGCAATGGCGGTCTGAACGCGCAGCTCCCGAACACCAGCCCGAATACCAGCTTAAAAGAAGAGCAATTAGAGCCCGAAACGGAAGGCGTGTAGTAGAACAGACAGTGGAAGACACGCGCTCCCGAAGATGGCGCACTCGAAACCCAAAACGGCGGATTTAACTGCATTCGCATATCGGGACCGCGACCACGTGGCGGACAGGCAGGCAGGTGATCAGCCAAGTCAAGGGGCCTCCCTAAGCCAGCGGCCTACATATGCGCAGGGCGCACACGAAGAAACGCAGGAAAATGAGCTGGCACCAGATAAATGGGAACAGCTGAGTACCTGGCTGTTGGATATTAAAAAAGACATTAAAGAGATGCGGCGTGACTTTGCGCAATTGAGCGCAGACCTCAGAGAGGAGATCAAAGAATTGGGAAATCGAGTTAATGAAACTGAAGTGGGCCTTGAAGAACATGCGGATATGATAACGGGGTTAGAACAGCAAATGGGTGAGCAACAAGCAAACATGAGATTTCTCACGGACAAGGTGGAAGACCTTGAAAATAGAAGTCGGCGAGCTAACATCCGAGTACGGGGCCTACCGGAGCTACCAGAATTTATCAACTGCGAAAAAGCAGTGCAGGATATAGCGGCCCATCTGCTCTCTACCCCGGAGCACACAGTGGCACCCGAAACAATTAAACTAGAACGTGCGCACAGGGCACTGGGTCCGAGAAAGGCTAATGTGCCTAAAGACATTGTAGCTTGTTTTACAGAGTTCAAAATGAAAGAGGATGTCATGCGCCAAGCAAGGGTAGCTAGCCCTATAATATGGGAGACATATCCCATTGAACTATTTCAAGATTTAGCGGCTACCACATTGAAAAGGAGAGGAGCGCTACGTCCATTAACGGAAAAGCTCCGAGATGAAGGAATCAAATACAAGTGGCAGCATCCTTTTGCCTTAGTGTTTTATAAGGAGGGAAAGCAACGACGAGTGGTCACGCCTGAGGAGGCCCAGGAGTTTTTGGGGCAGAACAAGGAGACAACAGCGAGCACAGCACACCAAACCAATGGACCTCCGAAAAAGAGCAAGCAGCGATGGCAGAGAGTCTCACAGGGGCGAGGACGGCTGAGAAGACAAGCATCAGAACAACGGCTTGTGGCAGAGAAAGGCACATGACAACACATTGCACATTGGAACTAAATTTTTGCTTAGAGAGTCAGGCTAAACTCTGATCTGAAGTCAGCGGGAGCGGTGCCTGTAAATCATTAAGGGCCAAAGCGCTTAAATGGACTGGTGTAGAAGACGTGAACGGAAGTCCACAATTTTTCTTAGCATGCCTTCAAAGAAGAAGGGGGCATGCTATTTCAGGTTATTGGGGAAAGAGGGAGGGGGGAGGGGGGAAAGGGACAAGGGAAAACGGTGGTGGATATATTATAGTTTGACAGAATGGTATCGGGTGATAAAGTGTTTAAATGTGTAACATTCAATGTGAGGGGCCTTAACTCGCCTATGAAACGCCAGCTAGCATTTAAAGAAATGATACGCTTGCGAGCAGATATAGTGCTGTTACAGGAGACGCACTTGAAAAAGTGTCACGAGCGGCTGGTGGGTCATAGGCGATACACTACAATCTTATTTTCATCATGTATGGACAAATCTAAACAGAGAGGGGTATTAATAGCACTGTCGGATTCACTTCCTTGGCAGGTTCAACATACAGTAACTGATAAAGAGGGCAGATTCCTGCTGGTAAAAGTGTCACTATATAATACTCAGTACACCATTGTTAATATATATGCCCCGAATTCCGGGCAGAAACAGTTTATAGAAAAAGTGGAATTACAATTGCAAAAGCATCAACAAGGTCGACTCCTCTTAGGGGGAGACTTTAATGTCACGATTCATCCCCCGTTAGATAATTCTACAGGCCAAGCTGTATATGCTAAAATAGATAGGAAAGGATTGAAAAGTTTCTTGGCCAGATGGGGATTGACAGATTTCTGGAGGGCAAAACACGGACAGGAAAGAGACTATACATACTATTCTGCTAAATATAGATCTTATTCTAGAATAGATGGATGGATGGGAGATGTGACAGTGGCTAATACCATAAGTAAGATCAATATAGAGCCACGCACCTGGTCGGACCACGCTCCAGTGGTATTAGAAGTACATATAGGAATTAGACAGGTGGGAGAGCGATACTGGAGGTTAAATGAGGCAATCCTAATGGATCCCAAAAACATTCCAGTGATAGAAAAATATATTGAGGAATATCTTAAATTCAACGATGTGGGTGAGATCCGCTCAGAATATTTGTGGGAAGGTCTAAAAGCGGTCCTTAGAGGACAATTAATAGCATTAGGAGCACACATAACCAAAACACGAGTGGAACAAGAAGAGAGTATTAGGACTGAAATATTAAAACTAGAACAAGCACATAAAAAGATCCCCACAGACTCAAGGGGGCAGACAAAATTAAACGAGCTGAGAAACAAACTTCAAGAGTTGCAGCTGGCAGAAGTGGCCGCTAAACTACAAAAGACACAACAGGAACACTTTGAACTAGGAAATAAGGCGGGTAGACTGCTAGCTTGTAAATTGAAAAAGCTAGCACAACGTAATCATATAGGGGGCATACAAACAACTGATGGGAACTTTGTAACACAGATGGAACAGATTCAAGAGGAGTTTTTGAATTACTATACAAATTTATATGAACCAGAACAAGTCCCAGAGGTAGATGAAATAGAGCAGTATTTACAAGGGGCGGACCTCCCGCGGGTGGAAAGAGGAGGATCCGAGCAGATGTCAGCACCCATTTCACTAGAGGAGATAATGTGGGCAATAACAGATATGGCAAATGGTAAAGCCCCGGGGCCAGATGGATTCCCCACTAGGTTCTACAAGGTGTATAGCAAACATCTGGCCCCAGTCCTACTGAAAGTGTTTAATGATTTATCAGAGTCGCAGGAATTACCCTATACATGGAGATTAGCAGCAATAACTTTAATATTGAAGCCGGGGAAAAAACCCCCGGCTTTGTAGCTCCTACAGGCCAATCTCGCTTTTGAATGTGGATTACAAGCTATTTACAAGATATTGGCCTGCAGACTACAAAAACAGATTCCGGGTATAGTTCATGAGGATCAAGCGGGATTTATAGCGGGGGCGACAGACGTTTGACAATACCAGATGTCTGATGCACATTATCCAACAGGTGAGAGACGACCAGACCCCAGCAGTATTGTTATCAATCGATGCAGAAAAAAGCAATTCGATAGAGTGGACTGGTCGTTTCTATTCCACGTATTGCAATGGGTAGGGATAGAGGGGAAGTTTCTGAGTTGGTTAAAGTTACTAATATCAAGGTCCAATAGCAACCTTAAAATTAATGGGTCTTATACAAGAACATTTAAGCTCCAACGTGGGACCAGACAGGGATGTGCGATATCTCCACTTCTTTTCGCTCTGTCACTGGAGCCGCTAGCCTGCATGCTTAGGAAAGATGGGGAGGTGAAGGGAGTGGTGAGAGGATGGAGAGAACACAAACTTATGCTGTTTGCCGATGATATATTGCTCACAATTGTGAAACCAGAAACTTCTATAAAGAGAGTAATAGAACACCTCACGCAATATGGGAAATTATCAGGGTTTAAGCCGAACTTGGAAAAATCCACCTTTTTGAATCTCACAGTGCCTCCCAAAGAATTAGAGGTTCTTAGGACTGAATTTCCCTTTGTGTGGGCGAAAAAGACTATTAAATATTTGGGCATACAGATAACCTCACAACTAGAGGGGCTATATGCAGCTAATTTCCCCAAGAAAGCAGAAGAACTTTTTCAGGAATTAGACAGATGGGAAGGACTCAATATATCTTGGCAGGGGCGCATACATGCTATCAAAATGATGCTGCTACCGAAATTGCTGTACTTATTTATGGCAATCCCGATCCCAATACCCGCAAGCTTTTTTACAAAGCTAAATCGCAAAATGTTTGCATATATCTGGAGGAAACGCCCACCACGAGTAAGGAGATCTATGATGTTTCAAACATGGAAGAGAGGAGGTATGGGAGTCCCTAACTTCTACCTATATTACCAAGCAGCCCAGATTAGGGTCTTGGCAGAGTGGTCACCTGGGGCATCTAAGAAATGGCTTCACTGGGAAAGAGCATGGTTGGGCAGGCGAGAAATAGAAGATATTTTATGGGTACCAAAAGAGGAACTAGTGCCCACAATAAGAGCAATGCCTATTGGTTTGAGACATCCTTTATGGACGTGGTATCAATTGAGGAGACGTCTGTTTCCGGAAAGAATGTATTATCGGCAGACAGCAATACGTTGGGCAAAAGGGTTTTCATTGGGGAGATCGGAGAAGATTTTTGACAAATGGGCCCAAGCAGGGTTGCGCACACTAGGGCAAACATGGAAAGATGGAGAAATGATTAGTTTTGCAGACCTTCAGGAGGAATATGGTCTGGTAGAGAGAGATCTTACCTATTATTGCAATCTGCGTAATTTCCTTAAGAAGAAAGCGCAAGACGAATTAGACCTAGCTGAAACAGATCTAGAACATGCGATTATTAGAGGAGGAGGCAAAGGAGGGATAACACGTATATACCTGGCTCTGCTGGGACAGACTGATCCTCAGGTACTATATCAAAAGAGATGGGAAGAGATATTGCAGAATACATACTCCACAAGGATGTGGAAAAGTACTTATAAATATCTACTTAAGTCATCCATAGCACAAACGGTGAATGAAAATGGTTTTAAGATGTTTTATGGGTGGTATTACACACCAGACCGACTACAAAAGATGTTCCCGGAAGCATCAGGTCAATGTTGGCGGGAATGTGGCCATAGAGGCACATTCCTACATATATGGTGGTCCTGTGAGAAAATAAAAGAATACTGGAAAGAGTTACTGCAGCTGGTTGATACAGTTATACAAAGACAATGTCCATGGAGGGCGGAACACTGCCTTCTACATTTTAAACCAGATGAGATATCTGGCTGGCAACACAGACTGGTGACTCAATATTTTGTGGCAGCAAGGCTTGGAATAGCCCGGGCATGGAAGCAGCTGCAACCACCAACATTACAAATAGCAACTGGAAGAGTTGAATACTTATACCAAATGTCAAAGCTGACAGCCATGCGAAGAGGCTTCATGCGGATTTTCAACAAAATATGGACACTTTATGAACAGTATAAAGAACAATCAAACACACCACTGGGATAGGGAGGGAGGGGAGGGAAAGTTAAAGTTAGAATTAAACAAGCTTGATGTGGAAAAATATGTTGATGAACAGCCGATTGTTGGCTATTTTGTATTTGAGCAATCTTTAATAAAAAATCTAACAAAAAAAACAAAAAACAAAAAAAAAAGAAGTGAAATTGCAAATATGAAAGAACCAAAGTCTGTAGAAAGATAAAAACAGTCTCTCCAAATGTGTGACCATGCTTATTTTACATTATAAACACTTGTTGATAATGAAGGTTTCCTTATCATCTCACCAGTCCAGTCCAGATACTTGGGTTTGTGCTGGCCTGCCAGCAGATGGATACTGAGAACTACTGAGATGTGATGCCATCACTTAAGGACCTTATGCAACTCGATTTCTCAGTCTTCAGCAGGTTGCAGGCTTTCCATATAACCTCTGGTGGTGTGGTAGGCCTATATTTCCTTTTCTATGGTCAGTCATGTGAAAAACAAAAGCAGCCTTGGGAGGTTTTCTGGTTATATATAAAAAATAATTATAGGCATGTAACACCTAGGGGTTCCAGGTCCCACCCCCCCAACTAAACATTTTGTTAAGGGGTTAGGTTTTTCTTTGCCTTGGACCTTTCCCTTGGGATGAGTGCCTAAACTGAATTGCAGCTGAACAGTTTGACTGACAGTTGCAAGTTTCAGTGCTTCTTTGGTTCTGACTTACCTGCTGAGGTTTACTGGGACAAAAAGGCTGCTCCGGAAAAGCTTTTGTTTCTGCCTTTGTTGGTTTACCCTGTCAGACTAGACTCCATGCAGGGTCACTGGTGTGTTTTTACAATAGCAGCACTGCAGGATATTAACAAGCACTGTTCTGTTTGTGAGGCCTGAAGGTCAGCTACTGTGGCAGCAGGGAAATGCTGAGAGTGTGAAGAGAAAGCTGCAGCTTCCTTTATTTCTTGGTGCTGAAGGATTGTTTAATGAGCAATGCTCTGGTTCCTTCATCCGCGTGCAGCTGGTAGTTAATATAGCTGAAGTGATGGCAGACCCAATTTTGGCGGGAACTGCCCCCATGTTTGCAGTGGTCCAAGAAAACAGCAGGGTAATTGATCTGCAAACTCCAAGATGGACACCAAATGAAGCAGATACGTATGTGGAAAACAATATTTAATTGATATGGATCAATAAAAAATTAACAAGCCCGACACAGGTCATGTTTCGCTCCACTGGGCTGCATCAGGGGCTACAAAACAAACAATCATATAACAATTAGAACAAATATAAAAGCAAGTAAACATAAAAATAGATATAAAATAATAATTACATTTCATTACCATAATCTCATACTCGGCTGATAGTAATAGAACACCATGGTGATACAGTTAAATAAAAAAATTAATTAATTAATTGAAATATCAAAATGATATTGTATAGAACTTAATTGTACAAATTGAATAAAAAATATGAATAAAAATAATATAATGTAAATCACTAACATAACATTCATAGGCAAACAATATATATATATGTGTGTGTGTGTGTGTGTGTGTGTATGTATCCTGTTAGACATCAAATAAAACACATATTATGTTAATAAATAGTCAAAAACTTCATAATATATTTAATATATTTAACTGTATCACCATGGTGTTCTATTACTATCAGCCGAGTATGAGATTAATAATTAAATATTGTTTTCCACATATGTATCTGCTTCGTTTGGTGTCCACCCATGTTTGCAGTGTTCATGATGGTTGCTGCCAAAGGAGACTCCTCAGTTGTCTCCCTTCCTGCTAACAATGATGCATTCCTCTCTTGTGAGTAGGTCACAGGACTTAAGTTTTGCTCAGAATTTCTCACCCAAATTTATTCTTTTGTGGCACAGCAGTGGCATAGCTACAGGTGGGCCTGGGTAGGCACATGCCCACCCATTCTTGACTCAGGTCCACCCTGTATGGCCTTCAAAATAGTTCAGCATCAGCTGCCTCACTCCCCTCTCTCCCTCTCCTCCACTCCCAGATATGGCATTTGCCTCCCGCCCGCAGCTCCACAACACCTGCCTTCTCTGTTCTACCTCAGCACCTTTCTCAGCAGTAGCAGCAATGTATGTTTACTGCCTCCGTCAGACTTAGAGGCTTCCCTCTGCCTTGCCCTCACTGACATCACTTCCTGTTTCTTTCCTGGCAGGACGCGACTGAGGGAAGCCTGCGGGGCTGGCCAGGCAGTGGATGTACATTACTACTGTCGAATGTACTAAGGTATGGGGGTAGTTTCAGAGAGGGGAGAGATGCTGGGCCTTGAGGAAAGGGACATGCTGGATATGGGAGTGGAGGAGAGGGAGAAAGATGCAGGACAAAGGAGGGGGGATTTTGGAAGGCCCACCCATCCAAACTCTGGGCCCACCCAAAATGAAAAGTCTGGCTATGCCCCTGTGGCACAGAGCGTTTTGTATGGACAGAGATTTACCTTCTATTTTTTTTGCTTTACCTAATGTCCCTGCTGCTTCTTTTAATGTAGCCATGGTATTTTACTAAGCTGTGATAGCGTTTTTAGCTCGCAATAGAAATCAGCTAGATGTAAATGCCAAGACGTCCATAGGAATATAATGGCGTTTACTGCTAGAAGATTTCTACTGTGAGCTAAAAATGCAACCATGGTGTAGTAAAAGATCCCCTTAAATTTAATAAATGGCATCTTTAAAAAAAAATCAGTATAGCGCTATTCTATAAATGATGCTTTACACCAAGCTTCAGGCCACTTATTGAACTCCTCTGTTTTAAAAGTCTTTGTAAGAATAACTTCAGAAAAAGCTGCATTCTGATCCAAAGACTTGAGTCCCACTCCAAGCTTCTGGAACACTCTTTGTGCTCCAAACTTGATATTGTTGGCCAGGTCATTTGTCCCCAGGTGGATTACAATATCAGTATTATAATTCTTACTTTCTTCTCAGATAGTAGTTCTGGTAGCAGAGGATCTGGGAAGAGATTTTATTAAGCTGGGACCCTTGAGCTGTGTTTCTAAGTTAATGCCTCTTATAATGGAGTCTCCTAGCAGTAAGAATTTTCTGCTTTGAGCTGATGTGTCATTGTTTTGGGGATGCCCTTTGGATTGTATTACATTCCTTGTCTCTGGCTCAACCTCAGTACTTCTTTTCTGAGAATCATAATGTTCCAGTACAGCAAAGGAATTATATATGGGCAAAGGTTGGGAGGGTGAATCCCTCTGTGACACAGGTCATAATCTACCTGAGCCTACTGTGACCCATCTATTCCTCTGTTGCTTTATGGCAATGCCGGTGGTAAACTGACTGGGAATTTGGTAGTCCTGGATGCTTCCTTAATAGCAGCCTATTCCTTCTTGAGTTTGTTGATTTCATCTTTCATAGCTGATATCTGGAGACAGATTGTGCAAGCTCTAATATTCCAGATGGTTTAGGCACAACTTATATTACATTGAATGAAAGTAATGTTGATTTGATTAACAAATGTGAGAAGGTGCACAATGTTAGAGGATATCAGTGAGCAGGATTGTCCAATAGAGGGTTTATTAAAGATAATTGTTTCTTGGTTTTTCTATATAGGTAGAGCTAGCCTAGGGTTGGGTGGGAGAGGGGTGGGAAGGAAGGGTCTATAAAGTCAGGAGGAGGACTGGAATATAGAAACCAGCAGCTCCACAAAGTGAGAGGAAAGGTAGTTAAAAAAGTAGAATAGATGGAGGTAAAGTCAGTAGATTATTAAGAAAGATATGAATAGAGAGGGACACACAGGCAAGAGAAGTCTACGAATCACTGCAAATCAAAAAAATCTGATAATATATAAATTCAGAAACGCTTAGCTTGTAGCAGTGTTCCAATACACATGTGTGTGTTGCTCCAGGAAGCAGCCTCTCCCTTAAAGACTCAGAGGGGCATTTTTGATATGACGTCCAAGCCAGACTTTGGACATTTGCGCTAAATATCCCAAATCTGAATTTTCAAAACCGCAAAATGTCTTTTTTTTTCTGAAAATACTGTTTGTAACCAGTTTTTGTGCTCTGTATGTTTTTGGAAAAAAAAAGCGTACAAGTGAAAAATGTAGAAAATGTAGAAAATCAAGCCATTGAGATGTAGGAGGGGCCAGCATTTTTAGTAGACACCCTAGGGGCCGCTGCTGTGGATGTCATTGAAATGCTCCCAGGTACACATTTTGCCATTGCTCCCTTATCTTGACTGCTGAGTTTCCCAAAACCCACTACGCACAACTGTATACAACTGCAATAGCCCTTATAGTGAAGGGGGGCACCTATATGTGGGTACAGTGGGTTTCTAGTGAGTTTTGGAGGGCTCATGGTTTCCACCACAAGGGTAACAGGTAAGGGGAGGTATGGGCCTGGGTCCACCTGGCTATAGTGCACTGCAACCACCACTAGACTACTCCAGGGGTCTGCATGCTGAGGCTGTTATAGAGGCTGGTAAGTACTATTTTTATTCACATTTTTGGGTTTTGGGAGAGGAGTTAGTGACTATGGGAAAGTAAGGGGGAGTCATCCCCTCCAGTGGTCATCTGGTCATTTACGGCACATTTTTGTGCCTTATTCGTTCTAAAAACAGGTCTTGACCAGTGTTTAGATTTTTGCCCTGAAACGTTTCGTTTTGTTCCATATAGCTGTAAAATGTACACGTGTTAGGCACACCCTAAGTCTACCCTAATCCCACCTTTGGAACACCCCTAATATGCCCCCTTGTAATTTTGGCACTCTGCAGATGAAATGAATAGATAAACGTGTGGAAAAAGAGGTTTTGAAAATACCGATTTGGACATTTTGAAAAGATTTTTGTCCAAATGCTGCACTTTGTGGATGTTTTTCTCTTCCGAAAATGAGCCCCTCAGTCTACTAGGCATCAGGTACAATGGGAACAAAATAAATTAAACCTCAAAGTCTGCAGTAGGAAGAAGGTTCAAAACATTTCTGGAAATAAAACACCCTTATTCAACAGTCAATTTCAGCATAAAGACACAAGGCAGAGAACAGTTATAAAGCCAGGATGAGGACTGAAATATTGAAGCCAGCAGCTCCATAAGTAAGAGGAAAGATAGTTTAAAAAAACATAGAATAGATGGTAAAGTCAGTAGATTATCAAGAAAGATATGAATAG
Organism: Microcaecilia unicolor; assembly: GCF_901765095.1. NCBI lineage: Eukaryota > Metazoa > Chordata > Amphibia > Gymnophiona > Siphonopidae > Microcaecilia > Microcaecilia unicolor. The sequence goes on from NC_044033.1 coordinate 177,730,978, forward strand.
AGAGAGACACAGGCAAGAGAAATCTTTGAATCACTGCAAAGCACAAAAATCTGATAATATATAAACTCAGAAAAGCTTGGCTTGTAGCAATGCTCCATTACATAAAAAATAAACTGAACCTCCAATATGCTGCACTATTCATGCAGTATAACACTAGAGAAATAGGAGATGCAACTCTCCCGTGCAAAATATAAAGTTAGCAGATGTAAATTCCAAAAAATCAACATATTCAAATCACTAAATTTGAAAATAATTTTTTCTGTCCTTGGTGTCTGGCCATTTTATTTTTCTAATCATGTTGTCCTCAGTCTCTGGTTTCTGTTATCCATGTCTTCTATTAAGTCTCCAGCCAGGGTATCCACTCTGTCTGACGCATCTTCTCTTCCTTCTTGTCTTCCTCACTTTCTCTCATAGATCCATCATAGACATTAATTTCTACATCTCAGTTGCTTCAATTTAATTTCTCTCTCTTTATTCCACTAAGATTTTGCTCCTCCTCCTCTTTACCATACATTCTTCACATGGGGGTAGTTTGGGGGGAGGGTGAGTGGGGTGAGGGGGGCATTACCCCCACCACCCCCAATGCAGGGCCAGCGCAACACTGCTGGCAGCTCTCAGTCCCTCCTTCCCGCCCTCAGCTTCCCGATAGCCCTCCTCTCCGTTCCTTCCTGCTGCCTGCGTTTAAACCTTTTATTTTCAGTCGCAGCGACGGCAGTGAAGAAAACAGCACAGTGGGCTCACCTCCAGCCTTTCCCTTCCCTCACACAGTGTCCCACCCTCGTGGAAACAGGAAATACATCATTAGAGGAAGGGAAGGGAAGGGAAAGGCTGGAGGCGATCCCGCTGTGCTGTTTTCTTCACTGCCGTCACTGCGACTGAAAATAAAAGGTTTAAATGTGGAGGGGGGCAGGAAGGAACAGAGGGCTGTCGGGGAGCTGAGGGCAGGCAGGTGGGGCTGGGTTGGAACTGAAGGAGACTGAAAAGGGGGAGCTTGGGAAGTTCTCTAAGTCCAGCATCTCCTCTGTCTTTCAATTTCCACTTCCTGTCCAGCATCTGCACTCTTTCCTTATCCCTCCTAATGTCCATTATATCCTGACCATTTCCCTATATTGCTGTGTCCTACTTTTTCCTTCCATCTCTCTCTTTTCCTCCACATCCAGCATCTCCCCTCATCTCTCTTCCCTATCTCCTTTGCCTCTGTGTTCAGCATGTCCCTACATCCATACCATTTCCAGCATCTCCCTTCCATCTTTATATACCTGCCACCTTGTCCATTATCTTCCTTTCATCTCCCTATATCCTCTTATGATCACAATCTCCTCTCTATCTCTTATCTTCCACCTTCAGTGTGTCTACCATCTGCACTGTCTCTCCTGATCTCTTTCCATATTCAGCATCTGCACTCTCTTCTTATCTCTCCCTATTTCCCTCTCTGGTGTCCAACATCTTTCCTCCGAATTCTATGTCCTCATCCAGCATCTCCCAACACATCTCCCCTACTTTGATACAGCATCTGCCCTCCATGCACCTTTTGACTCCCCTCCCTCCCCATGCCCAACATCTCCCTTTGGTCTCCTTATCTTCTCCCATGTTTAACATCTTTCCTCCTTCCTCTCCACCCTCAGGCCCAACATATCTCCCACTTTTCCTCCCTCCCTTCCACCCTGGAGTCCAACATGTCTCTATCCTACCCTCCACCCAGGGGTCCAACATGTCTCCATCCCCCTCCCCTCCTCTCCCCTATATCCTGGGGTCCAACATGTATCCATGTCCTCCCCTCCACCCTGGGTTCTAACATGTTTCCATATTCCTCCCCTCCCCCTTTCCCCCTGGGTCCTCCATGTCTTCATCTCCCCACCCTCTCCTCCCCTGTCCTCTACCCTGGGGTCCAATATGTCTCCAACTCCCCTCCCCTCTACCCTGGAGTTCAACAAGTCCCACCACTCTGGGGTCCAACAAGTCTCCATCTCCCCCCCCCCCCCCACCTTTGAGTCCAACATGTTTCCTTCTCCCTCCCCTCCCCTCTACTCTAACCTGGGTTCTACATATTTTAATCTCTCCTCTCTTCCCTCCCCTCCCCTCTACCCTGGGGTCTAGCATGTTTCCATATTCCTCCCCTCCACTCCCTTCCCTTCCACCCAGGGTCCTACATGTCTCTTCCCTCCTCTCCGATCTGGACCTAACCCAACACGTTTCCTTCCCCATTCATGTTGCTGGTCACACTTAGTTTAATTCTCTTCTCTGCCAGTTTTGCAGGCATCTTGACCAAACTTTCTGCATCTTCTATATTTTGGTCCAACCATATCTTTATAACTTTTCAAATAAATCTTTTCAAACCTGTCCTTTTTTTACCTCATCAGATTGCATTATTGAGGAAATTGCTAGGAATTATTAGGAAGGAGATGGTAAATAAGACCGAGAATACTCTAATGCCTCTGTATTGCTCCATGGTGCAATCTCAACTTGAGTACTGTGTTCAGTTCTGATCTCCGTATCTCAAAAAAGATATAGCAGAATTAGAAAAAGGTTCAAAGAAAAATGACCAAAATGTTAAAGGGGATGGAACTCCTCTCATATGAGGAAGGGCTAAGAAGTTAGGCCTCTTCAGCTTGGAAAACAGATGGCTGAGGGGAGATATGATTGAGGTCTACAAAAAGTACAAACATTAAGGAACACTCAATGAAATTATGTGGAAATACTTAAAAAAAATAAGAGGTAACATTTTTTCACTCAATGAAGTTAAGTTCTGGAACTCTTTGCCGGAGGATGTAGTAACAATGGTTAGCATATCTGGGTTTCAAAAATGGACAAGTTCCTGGAGGAAAAGTCCACAGACTGCTATAGAGACCGACATGGTGGAAGTCACTGCTTGCCCTGGCTTTGGGAGCATGGAATGTTGCTACTATTTGGGTTTCTGTCAGGTACTTGTGACCTGGATTGGCCACTGTTGGAAACAGGATACTGGACTGGATGGACCATTGGTCTAACCCAGTATGGCTATTCTCATGTTCTTATCCTATTACCCTTCTATCCCTTTCCTCCTCCTTTCTATCTGACTTTGTTTCTCTTTTGATCCATGATCCAACTGCCATCTGGGACACAGTTCTCTGTACCACTTCAGATACTATAGCTCCACCCTGTCTCATGTATTCATTATCCCACGATTCTTACCTATGGTTCCATTCAGGCCTTCGTTTATTTAGACCACAGGTATGCAGTATGGAAAAGTAAAGAGAAAGTTCAAATCCATTACTTCTCTGGCTAAGTGCAATGAAGCACTTTGGTTCTATAAAGCTCAGATCCAACTGTCCAAGAGGTATTACAATACTAACAAGTTATATGCTTTCATTGATAAACCAAAGAGCTTTTCTCAGTCTTAACTGAATTAACCATGACTAGCTGACCTGACCCAACCATCATAACTCTGGAACTAGCAAAATACTTCCCCAATAAGGTTTCCTCTTTAAGGAACTCCCTACCCCCTTTAGCCACGGTCATTTCTACAGTCCATGACTCATTTTCCTCTTACACCTTCATTTTTTGCAGAAAACATTCTCCTCCATGAGGAAAACTTTTTTTTTTAATAAGGTTTTAGATATTATGGGATCAATACTCAGCCGTTTGTCTTAGAAAAAAAAAAAAAACACTGTCTAAGACTATGAAGGAGAAGACTGTGCCTACTAAAGGCACTTACCAGGAAGAGAGGTTTCAAAACCCATCTATTAGCAAATAAGATGCAGAAGAATAGAGGAGACAGTCCACCACAGAAGAGGTCAAGGACTGTAAATACTTTGAGCACCTTTGATACTCTTTGCCCTCACTTCACTTTGTTTTTATGGACTAACCCCCAGATTCTATATGGTACGACTTGGGTTGCATACACAAATCATGTCATATTCTGATTAGTGCTTGGAACTTAATTATCTTAACAAGCCAATCAGCGTCAATAATTGCCACTTAACAAGCAACTGTTGACACTAATTGGCTTTAATTGGAATTTACACGCACAACTTGCTAAGCATATTCTGTAAAGCAATGTGCGTAAATTCTAATGCATGCAGCTGAAAAGGGGGTGTGGCCATGGGCATGGAATGGGCGGTCTGTGGGTGTTTCTAGAAATTATGCTTGCTGTTATAGAATACATCAGCTCCGCAGTTAAGTTAGTCATTGGCATTTACACCAAGTTTTACGTGACGTAAATTCCCATGATGAGATTTGCTAGCTTATTTTTGAAAGGGAAGGACGCCCATCTTCTGACACAAATCGGGAGATGGGCGTCCTTCTCCAGAGGTCGCCCAAATCGGCATAATCAAAAGCTGATTTTTTGCATCCTCAACTGCTTTCCATCGCGGGGACGACCAAAGTTCATGGGGGCGTGTTGGCAGTGTACTGAAGGCGGGACGGGGGCATGATTAAGAGATGGGCGTCCTCGGCAGATATTGGAAAAAAGAAGGGCGTCCCTCACGAGCATTTGGTTGAGTTTACTTGGTCCCTTTTTTTCACGACCAAGCCTCGAAAAGGTGCCCGAACTGACCAGATGACCACCGGAGGGAATCGGGGATGACCTCCCCTTACTCCCCCAGTGGTCACCAACCCCCTCCCACCCTAAATAAATTTTAAAAACATTTTTTCCAGCCTCTATGCCAGCCTCAAATGTCATACCCAGCTCCATGACAGCAGTATGCAGGTCCCTGGAGCAGTTTTTAGTGGGTGCAGTGCACTTCAGGCAGGCGGACCCAGGCCCATCCCCCCTCCCCCCACCTGTTACACTTTTGGTGGTAAATGTGAGCCCTCCAAAACCCACCCGAAACCCACTGTACCCACATGTAGGTGCCCCTCTTCATCCCTAAGGGCTATGGTAGTGGTGTACAATTTTGGGAAGTGGGTTTTAGGGGGGGGGTTGGGGGGCTCAGCACCAAAGGTAAGGGAGCTATGCACCTGGGAGCAATTTGTGAAATCCACTGCAGTGCCCCCTAGGGTGCCCGGTTGGTGTCCTGGCATGTGAGGAGGACCAGTGCACTACGAATGCTGGCTCCTCCCATGACCAAAGGGCTTGGATTTGGTAGTTTTTGAGATGGGCGTCCTCGGTTTCCATTATGGCCAAAAACCGGGGACGACCATCTCTAAGGTCGACCATCTCAATATTTAAGTCGACCATCTCTAAGGTTGACCTAAATGTTGAGATTTGGGCGTCCCCGACCGTATTATCGAAATGAAAAATGGACTTCCATCTTGTTTCGATAATATGGGTTTCCCCGCCCCTTCGCTGGAACATCCTTAGAGATGGATGCCCTTAGAGATGGTCATCCCCGTTCGATTATGCCCCTCTTAGTCACACAGTTGGGCCCTAGGCATATTCTACAAACTGCGCATAACTTTAGGCATAGTTTATAGAATAGGCCTAGGTATATATATTTTTGGTGCCAAATTTTACGGCACCATATATAGAATCTAGCCCTATATGCCTCATTGCTTTCATAGTTCTACTTCTGTATATTTTTATGTGCTTGGGGAGGGTCTAATAAATGAGCGCTTTCATTCTAATATTTACCAACCTCCTGCAGTTATTTCTCCAGTGTGGGTGTTATGTGCCTGTCCAGAGACTATTCATAGATTACACAACCAGCCACCAGGGGGCCATATACTTCTTGTGTGTGCTTGAGGGAGGCTTTTGGAGGGCAGGTTAATTTGATAACCACAGGCATCAAAAATAACATATCCCAGGGGGTCACTCTCAGCCCCACCACATCAAGGGCATGGCTACAACAGGATACCTAAAGTATAGTTCTAGGATATCCCCAGTGTAGTTACTGATTTCTGCAGTGCAGTTAGAAGACATCTGTAGTGTAACTGCAATGCGATTGCAGTGTGCTTTAGTCGCAGTTTACCTGTACTGTAGTTAATCTAATGCATAACTTTTTAGGCAAGTTACACTTTTTTTACCACTGTCCATTCTACTCCTTGAAAGTGAGCATCTGGTTCATCTCCAAGTGCTGCACGTTTTCTTCCTTTCATGCCTCACTGGGAAGCGGTGTACGATCCACTCAGTGCTGTACTCTCTCTTTTCCTCGTCCCATCTTCCAGGCGGGGAATGAATCACAGCACTGAAATGTTATCATAATAGGCTTTTGAGCATATTGCTTTATGCTAACAGGAGGGGAGCAATGTTTAGGCAGCCAGGGGTGGTAATACAAATTTAACGCCCCGGCACTTAAATCTCAACCGGTGAAAGCTCCATTAGGATAATCAGATTCACTCCGTGCTCTACATCAGCTGAAATAGCAGTTTTCTGTTCTCTCTGACAGATCAATACCAGCAGGATAATAAATATTCTTGGGGGCTGCTGTCCAAATCTAATTCCAATTACAAGCTGGAAGGAAGCTGTAAGAACAGGTCCTGCCAGTGTCTGCAGGAGGAGGGCAGGCCTTGGATGCTCCAGCTGTGAGCAGCTGCATGGCCTATTGTTTTGTTTTGCTTTATTCTGTCTCGTTCTCTACCCCTTTGGCATATCCATTAGATTAAAGTAATTCTGGTGTTCTTGGTTTCCGTCATAGACCGTTCTCGAACAGTCCCAATTTTCATTCCTGGAAACAAGAAATGGGCAAAATAGATGTTGGGTTTAAAGAAATGCTTGATGTAGACTATATTATGGGCTGGAAATTCCAAACTGCAGAAATGCACAGAAATTATATAAATAATGAGGAACAATCACTTAAGGTCGTTTTTGAGGGCTACATCTGCTGACAGCACAACTAAGTGCATCATATACCAGACAGGCCAGCATATTGGTTCACCACAGTTATTCAGACCCAAGCAGAAGCTCTGCTGAGACCTTGTCCAATCACGTAGTCTACTTGTAATCTAGGAGAGGTATCATGTGTTAGTGCATGTCAGGTCAAAATTCAAAGGATGCTGTGCATTTTATGTGCTTAAGATCAGGTGAAATTTAATCCAAAATTAGATGCCTACATTTCAGGCTGAAAATTTGCATCACTTATGCCCTGGAAAGTCAGGTCTTTATTTTAAGCCTGTTACTCACTTTCCTAAACTCACCTGTGTGAGTGCCTTTCTTTCTCCTCAGTATGACTCCTACTTTTTTTTTGGAGGGGGGGATTTTTAAAGTTATATGACCCCCTGGAAAATGCCCTTTGCTGTGGGTGGAGGGTGGGAGGAATTTCCAGGGGGTAATGAGAATGTGGGACTGGTAGAATGGGCCTGGTATGTGGTGATGGAGGGAGCCCGGCCCTTTAAGGTTGGGTGAGAAGTAAATAAAAAGGGTTGCAAGTAGATGATCAGTGTCTTTGGTTGCCCAGCCCCTGCCGAGACCTGAGGGACTGAGGAGGAGTCCTGGAGGGAATCAAGTAAATCCTGGGGAAGTTGGACATTGTTAATCCCTATCAAATAGGTAGAGGGGACTGCTGTTAGAATCTTTCCATTAAGGAATTCGGAGAGAAGCATGCCTAGTGGAAAAGAACACCCCAGGCACGACGGTAGTGGGCACAAAGGAGCCTCACTCCCAAGAGAGGGAACAGTGCAGCCTTTCAGGAGCTTATCTGGACCAGAATGGGGACAGACTGTTGATGAACAATAACTGGATGTGATTCTGTCTTGTGCATCTAAACCAATACAGATGAGGATTGTTTATGAACTGTTGATGGTTTGAAGTTGTTCCAGTAAAAGAAAGTTTGAAGTTACTTAGTGAGACTGTTGGTCATCTTTTCTGAGAGCAAATTCTTGAGTATTCCAGGGAGAAAGCGTCCTTCGGCCTACCGGGATTTAGCCCGGCCCTGGCCTGTGACCAGCTCGACTGAGGTACAATCTGTTTTGTGGACCCTGGTCCTGGGTACTTGACCTGTGGAGCTGAGCCAGTGGCCCTGACTCAGGGTAAACCAGGGTTTCAGTTATCTTCGTGTATAAGTAGCCTTTTATAACATTTTGACTGGTGTAAAAGTATGTATAGTGACATATGGTGTTGCAGACTTCACTGGTAGATGTGTGCATGGGCAGAGTTTGGGTGAAGTGTGGACAGAGTATGCAAGTGCATGCACAGATTATTTGAAAATACTTTTTTTACTGAGCGGTCACAAAAAGAGATGCAAAGCAGTCAACATAAAGCATCCAAAATCTTCTACAAAGAGCAAGATAGCTGGATATGATTTACAAAGCTAAGAAAAGACCACACTTCAAGAAAATATGTGGTTATTAGGCTCTTGCTATACCACCTTTCAGAGCAGGAATCAAAGGTATGCACAAACTAAAAAAAAAATAGAAAGTTTTGAAAGGAATTACAATCTAAGAAAGGAAAGGAAAGAACACTTTGGAAATAAGAATCCAGGGAAAGGAAAAATGAATGCTAAAAGAGGATAGAGAGCACCACCAAATTAACCATCAGGAGGAGGGAGAGAGGATCCTGGAGTTCACCAGCAGCCAACACAGCCGAGATCATGGCACCTCTGGGAAAGCTCTTGAAAACAAGTAAGTCGTTAGGAGAGCACGGAACTGGGGAAAGGATTCAGCAGCCTGAATGTCAGCTGGAAGAGAATCCCAGAGAGAGGGAACTAGAAAGAAAAAGAAAGAATGGCCTCTGGATTCCAATCTAGCACGGCGCAAGAGTGGAACAGAGAAGTGATTACCAAACGAGGAACGGAGTGTACGAGGAGGATGGTAGGGAGTAATGAAAGTGGCCAAAGAAGGAGAGCCAGAATAAAGGACCTTGTGAGCAATGGCTAGAGCCTTTTGTTAATGGGAAGCCAATGATATTGCTTCAGTAAGGAGGTGACTATAAAGCAGCAAAAAACAGTCTCTCTCAAGGCACAAAAGTAATAAACACAGCGAAGGTGATACCAGAAGAAAAGTAGACTAGATGATGATGTATAAATAATATATAATTTTAGTTAAAACATCCAAAGACTCGACACGAATTGTGTTTCGGCCACAATGGCCTGCCTCATGAGCCTTGAAAATGGATGCCTTCTAGTGGTAATATTTCTCAAATGTCATACGAGAAGTTAATGCACCTTCAAATATGCAAACATTATCGCACTGGTAGTAGTATCACTTGTTCACTCGAAAGTTAAACAAACAAGTGACTATAAATCCCCTGCCCATCCCCTATACCCCTTCTACCCCCAACCCCACCTAAACCTCCACCCCCAAAAGGAATCCCAATAACTACAGAGCACCCCAGTCAGGTTATCAATCAAACCAACACAAAACTTCAACAATTAAAATTTCTGCTCCAGATTATAAAATGTGGTAATTTATGCAAGTACAAAAATAATCCAGGTATGCACATTTGCAGTTGCATGAGATCAGGTGTAAATGTCTGCACCTGTAATATCAGTGCAATTATGCATCCCAGCCAGCAAAGGTAAAATATTTAGTGAGGAGGGGGAGCTTAGAGGAATGGGTGACCCCCCCCCTCCCCCACCAAATGGGCTGCTGGCTACACCCCTGCAATGGGGCATAAAGAGACCAAAATGATTAAGGGGATGGAATGACTGTCTTGTGGGGAAAGCCTAAAGAGGCTAGGGCTCTTCAGCTTCGAGAAGAGATGGCTGAGGGGAGATTTGATAGAGCTTTATAACATCCTGAATGGAGTGGAATGAGTAGATGTGAATTGCTTGTTTACTTTTTCCAAACATAGAAGGACTAGGGGGAATGAAGCTACTATGTAGTCAATTTAAAACAAATTGGAGAAAATATTTCTTCATTCAACGTGTAATTAAACTCTGGAATTCATTGCCAGAGAATGTGGTAAAAGCAGTTAGCTTAGCAGGTTTTAAAAAAAGGTTGGGCCCATTTCCTAAAAGAAAAGTCCATAAGCCATTATTAAAATGGACTTGGGAAAATCCATTGCTTATTTCTAGAATAAGCAGCATAAAACCTGTTTTACTGTTCTGGAATCTTGCTAGATTCTGCATGTAACTTACAGAATACTGTAAATTATACATGTCACTTGGTGCACATAAGCGCTAATAGTTAAGCCTGCCATAGACACGGTGTAAATGTTGTCTCTTACTTTTAAGCAGTGAAGAGAGAGAGAGAGTCCAAAGTACAAAATAAGAAGTTAAAACAGAGCAAAAAAGCACCAAGGGCCTCCAGGATAGAGATAAAAATCTTTGTTTTGGTGCAGATTGGATTGAAGCTGCCACCGAGAAGTGCTTGAATGAGGATCTTTTGGCTTTTTTTTAAATTGACATCGTATGCTGGATTGTGGCAACTCTGTTTTTGGATAGCATTTCTAGATCAAGTGGATTTTATTATACTGACTCATGACGCAGGTGTGTATGCGAAATACAGCCCGTGTTGGATTGTACAGTAAAGTTCTGCTTTCCCTATCCTGGAGGCCCTAGGTGCTTTTTTGCTGTGGGCTCTTACGTTTAGGCATCATAGGCGCAACCTATAAGAGGCTTGGGGAGACACTAAAAGCAATGTGAATACACATGGGACCAATTTCCTGGGTGTGCCCCTGCTAGCTCTGACAGTCACGCCTCCTCTGATAAACTTCCTCCATCAGAGGGGCATGACCGGAAGAGCAAGTGGTGGTCACCCTGCACAGGAAACTGATCCTACAGGTCTTCACATTGGATTTATAGTTGATGGCTTCTGGCCTGCTGCTGAGCAGGGAAATCTGCAAAAGGGTGAGAGGGAGAGAGAAAGTGAGTGATGCTGCCTTTGGTGGAGAGGGTGGTGGTGGTGGGGAGCAGAAAAAGATAGCTAGAGGGAGAGAGAGAAAGTTTGGAATAATACTGGATGGGGATAAGAGAGAAAGAGATTGTGATAATGCTGGATTAGGGAGAAGAAACAGAGAGAGAGAGAGAGAGAGAGAAAGAGAGAGAGAGAGAGAGTTTGGGATAATGCTGGATGGGAGAGAAAAAACCCAGAGAGAGAGAGATAGAGAGAGAATGAGAATGGGGTAGTGCTGGATAGGGAGAAGAGACAGAAACATAAAACAGGGTAATGCTGGATGGGGAGAAGAGACACACAGAGAGCGAATAGGGTAATGCTCGATGAGAGACGAGAGAGAGAGAGAGAGAGAGAGAGAGAGAGAGAGAGAGACATAAGTACATAAGTACATAAGTAGTGCCATACTGGGAAAGACCAAAGGTCCATCTAGCCCAGCATCCTGTCACCGACAGTGGCCAATCCAGGTCAAGGGCACCTGGCACGCTCCCCAAACGTAAAAACATTCCAGACAAGTTATACCTAAAAATGCGGAATTTTTCCAAGTCAGACAGACACACTCTCACACAGAGAATGGGTAAGGTTGGATGGGGATAAGAGACATACAGAGAGACAGGGCCGCTGAGAGACAAAGCTGAGCCCGGGGCAAGCAATCTTATGGGCCTCGCTATCACCCCCCCCCCCCCCCACTGCCACTGATGCTTCCTCCTGGCACCACTGTTGCCGCTGCTACTCCTCCCCCACAAGTTGGAACCTGGAGAGCGATATTACTGGTGAAAGAAGAAGCTGGGGGAGTAGTTAGGCCTTATGACTGGAGAAATTCTGTACAAAAAATTACAAATAAAGACTGTAGTAAGAAGTGCTTAGGAAAGGACAAACAATAACAGAACCTAGTAATACTTTGCCAAAGACAGAAATTCACCCTGTATAGCATTCCTCTGGACCCGTGCGTCTAGGGGAATAATACTACAAAAACATTAAACAGGTTTTGTTTCACATTGATAGTACCCAATGAAGACATATCCCAAAATGTGGAACTATACATCTTTATTATAGAATAATAATAATAATAATAAATAGTGAAATAGCAAACAAGCACACAAAATAAATACTACTAGGAATATACCCAAGGTCTGACTAACTAGCACACAAAAATAGATATCTGTATGTATATATATATATATTTTTTTTTTCTTTTTACAAGATGCTGAATTTTAAAATATTATGCACAGAATTTCCAAAATGTTTGTGCAAAATTTGTCATTTTGTACCAAATTCCATCAAGAGTAATAAGTAGGGTTCTTTCTGTTTATAACATATTTGCTAAGTGTATGTTGAGTTTGGATTTTCTTTAGGTTTTGCATTGTACAATGTGCCTGGTAGAGAGATTTATGTTGCTATTACTCTGATTACATAAGAATCAGAATAATTGTATTGTGACTTCCATGGAGAAATGTCCTGGTCAGGATTTGCATTTGTTGGAGGGGAGTGGGCTATATTCCCGCTTGAAATTTGGACGTTTTTAGCAAAACGTTCAAAGTTGGACACATTGTCATATCAAAAATGCTCCTCATAGTGTCTTAGTGGAGGGAGTTAGTGTGGCTATCACTGATTTGACACCAGAGTTTGTATGTTGAGTTGAAAAGTGAAACATTCTACTTCTAATCTGTACCTCTTGTGGGGAGAGTTTTATTGGTTGATCTGGGAATGTTCCGTGAATGAATAATTATACTCTATATTCTCTGTGAGTCCTTGGTTTCCTCATTTGACTTCTGACCCCAAATGGACAACTATTCCTCAGCTCAAGAGAAAAGACCGGGAGGGTGTTCAGACAAATCAGGTTGGTTGAATAACTGAAGCTGAAAAACTTTTGGTCTGAGATTAAATCACAGTTGTCTAATACTTGTTTATAAAGATGGTATTTCCACTGCTAAAAATGTTTATTTTGGGAAGCTGATTGCGGAAGGAATGATAAATCAAAATGTTATTTTTAGTATTTTTAATAAGCTTACTCAAGTATAATTGATGGTTGATATTCCCAAATGTCTACAGCCATCCTCAATAGAGTTGGAGAATTACTTCATAAATAAAATAAATCTCATAAGGCAATCTCTTAAGAGCTTAGTACAAGAAATTGACCATTCAACAAGTGAAGTGGTGTTTCTATCCCCAGCAGATAGGGATTGATCCTCTTTTGCATTAGTAGAAGTGTCTACAGTGACTTTTTTGTTGAAGAAACTTTCTCATAAATCTTTTATTAGATATTTAACCTTCTTACCTATTGAAGGATATTCCATCTGAACTGATAGACTGGCTTACAATATTGGTTAATAATCTGTTAAAGGTTGAGCTGTTTCCTCCAGAATTGGGGTAGATTATATTAACCCAAATTCTGAAATCTCAAGGAGCAGATTTATCAGTTGTTTCTAATTTTCAACCAGTAGCCAGCATCCCGTGGATGGCAAAACTTAAGGAGTCAATAGTTGCAATGCAAATTACATTGTATTTGGAACTTTTCACTGTTCACATAGTTTTCAATTTGGTTTTAGGTCAATGCATAGTACAGAATCATTATTATTTTTGGTTTCCAAAATCCGAGAATTTCTTAGTCAGGGGGTTCATTCAGTTTTGCTCCAGTTTGATATCTCTGGAGCATTTGATACAGTGGATCACGATATTCTGAGGTATAGATTCAATGAACTTGGGTTATCCGGAATGATTTATAAATGGACAGGTTTTCTAAGAAATAGCACCTATTGTGTTAAGAAGCATAATATTTTTTTCATTTACTTGGAGATCAGATTTGGTACTGGGGCCGCTTGATAACAGTGATCATAATATGATCACTTTTGATATCAACCTTGAAGTAACTATACACAGGAAGTCAAATACGTTAGCGTTTAACTATAAAAAAGGAGACTATGATAAAATGAGAAGAACGGTTAAAAAAAAACTTAGGGGGGCAACTGAGAGGGTAAAAACTATACAACAGGCATGGCCACTGTTCAAAAATACCATCCTGGAGGCTCAGGCCAAACATATTCCGTGAATTAGAAAAGAAAGACGGAAGTCCAAAAGACAGCCAGCGTGGTTGAAAAGTGAGGTGAAGGAAGCTATTAGGGCTAAAAGAAACACCTTCAGAAAATGGAAGAAGGAACCGTCTGAAAATAACAAGAAGAAGCATAAGGAGTGTCAAAGCAAATGCAAGGCGCAGATAAAGAAGGCCAAGAGGGATTACGAAAAAAAGATAGCATTAGAGGCAAAAAAACATAGCAAAAATGTTTTTCGGTATATTAAAAGCAGGAAGCCGGCAAAAGAATCGGTTGGGCCACTGGATGACCGAGGGGTAAAAGGGGCAATCAAGGAAGACAAAGACGTCGCGGAGAGATTGAATGAATTCTTTGCTTCGGTCTTCACCGAGGAAGATTTGGGTGGGATATCAGTGTCGGAAATGGTATTTCAAGCGGACGAGTTGGAGAAACTTACTTACTTCACGGTAAACCTGGAGGACGTAATGGGGCAGTTCAGCAAACTGAAGAGTAGCAAATCTCCTGGACCGGATGGTATTCATCCCAGAGTACTGATAGAACTGAAAAATGAGCTTGCGGAGCTACTGTTAGTAATATGTAATTTATCATTAAAATCGAGCGTGGTACTGGAAGATTGGAGGGTGGCCAATGTAATGCCGATTTTTTAAAAAGGTTCCAGAGGAGATCCGGGAAATTATAGACCGGTGAGTCTGACGTCGGTGCTGGGGAAAATGGTAGAGGCTATTATTAAAAACAAAATTACAGAGCACATCCAAGGACATGGATTACTGAGACCAAGTCAGCACGACTTTTGTGTGGGGAAATCTTGCCTGACCAATTTACTTCAATTCTTTGAAGGAGTAAACAAACATGTGGACAAAGGGGAGCCAGTTGATATTGTGTATCTGGATTTTCAAAAGGCGTTTGACAAGGTACCTCGTGAAAGGCTACAGAGGAAATTGGAGGGTCATGGGATAGGAGGAAATGTCCTATTGTGGATTAAAAACTGGCTGAAGGATAGGAAACAGAGAGTGGGATTAAATGGGCAGTATTCACAATGGAGAAGGGTAGCTAGTGGGGCTCCTCAGGGGTCTGTGCTAGGACCTCTGCTTTTTAATATATTTATAAATGATTTAGAGATGGGAGTAACTAACAAGGTAATTAAATTTGCTGATGACACAAAGTTATTCAAAGTCGTTAATCACGATAGGATTGTGAAAAATTACAGAAGGACCTTATGAGACTGGGAGACTGGGTGGCTAAATGGCAGATGACGTTTAATGTGAGCAAGTGCAAGGTGATGCATGTGGGAAAAAAGAACCCAAATTATAGCTACGTCATGCAAGGTTCCACATTAGGAGTTACGGACCAAGAAAGGGATCTGGGTGTCGTCGTCGATAATACACTGAAACCTTCTGCTCAGTGTGCTGCTGCAGCTAGCGAAAGCTAATAGAATGTTGGGTATTATTAGGAAAGGTATGGAAAACAGGTGTGAGGATGTTATAATGCCGTTGTATCGCTCCATGGTGTGACCGCACCTTGAGTATTGTGTTCAATTCTGGTTGCCGCATCTCAAGAAAGATATAGTAGAATTGGAAAAGGTGCAGCGAAGGGCGACTAAAATGATAGCTATACCGCTATAGCTAAAAACAGATCTCAGCTGTTTTCAGACTAAAAGCCCTGTTTACTTAGGTGTGTTAGCATTTTTAACGCACCTACAATTAGTGCACGTGCTAACCGTGTAGATGACTATAGGCATATTGTAGGCGCGTATAATGTTAATGCTCGTACATGGTTAATGTGCATTAAAGACGCTAATGTGCCTATAATGCAGCTTAGTAAACAGGGCCCTAAATAACAGAAGTCAGAAAGGAACTACAATATAAAATGGGAAAATGAAGGACAACATCAAACAGAAGTCTTAACCATATTCTGGGTGTATGAGGGAAAGATCTAAAAACAAGAGGAGGGGAAACAGAGGAGAGAGGAGGGGAAGGGAAGTAAGGGCAGAACTCAATGGTCTGCCCTGCTAATCACTGAACAACTAAATAAAATTCCCTCCTAAACTCTCTGGTAACAACTATACAATATCATACAAACCAGAGTACCAATTTAAGCAGAATAGTGAGAAGACCGACCTCGCAGAATATACTCAAACTATAAGTATAAAGAAATTTTATGAGAGAAGGGGATGTTCTCAGAGTGTTAACTCACCCAAGCGAAGCAGTACACAAAGGTAAATCCTGCTTCTAAGGGTGGACAAGTTTCTCGATCATAGAACGCCCCCAAGAAAACTTTTTTGAAATTTTTAAGCCTATCAGGGGCATAATCGAAAGAGAAGGGCGCCCATCTTTCGACACAAATCGGGAGATAGGCGCCCTTCTCTCAGGAAATAATGCTTATTTCCGATCTGACGAAGAAGGGCAACCTTCGAAAGCTAATCAAGAAATGTATTAAGTTATGTCCAATAAAAAAGGTATCATCTTATTTTCTTTTCCATGTTTTATTTTGTTTGATTTCTATTGATTATCTGTCTTCTGCAACCCAGTTGGGTTTTCAGGATTTCCCCAATGAATATGCATGCCTCCATTGTATGCAAGTAGATCTCATGCATATTCATTGGGAAAATTCTTGAAAACCTGACTGGGTTGTGACTCTCAAGGACCGAGGTTGCCCACCTCTGGTATATCAGAACTTTCTAAGACAGTAGAAAGAACCAAAGTACCCCATATCAAACCTCCTTTGGTCTGACTTCCTAGAGAAGATTTTTTTACTACTGTCAAATATAACACTTTAGACAATGGAGGCATACATTCTTCCTGGACCATATAACGCTGCTCTTGATGAACTCTCATTGGCTTCCCATGACTCAGAGAATTACATATAATCTACTTCTTATGGTTTTCAAAACTTTAGTCTCAAAGGAGCCTCTATATGTTTACCATCTTCTACTCCCATATGCTCCCTTGTGTTCTCTCCATTCCCAGGATCCAAATTTACGTGATTGTACCAACTTATAAACAAATTTCTCACGAACATACTCGTGCCTCAATCTTCTCAGTGCAAGGATTGCATCTTTGGAACCTTCTATCTACTTCTCTGCAGCAACAGACTGCCTCATCAACTTGTATATATATATATATATATATATATATATATATATATATATATATAATGTTAGCATGCACCTCTCCGTGCTGTCTGCTCTCGACCCAACACCTCTCCGTGCTGTCCGCTCTCCACTCAACACCTCTCCGTGCTGTCCGCCTTCACCCACACAATTGGTGCTAATCCACTTCCTAAGAGGAACTGCTTCTGCTCACTTGCAAAAAGTAATTATTCACAGTACTATATTTATTCTGCAGAGTACTTTATTCCACAGCGGTACCGGCGGGAAAACAGTATGTCCACTGTACTACAGCTGCAGGTCTCTGTGCACCTTGCTTCACTTCTCAAACACACAACAGTTCAGAACAGTTCAGTCTTAGAATTTGCTAACCACTTGGGATAAACCTGTGGTTCAGTCTATTCCTCCTCTCCTTTCTTCTACTGCCTATGAGTAGGAGGCATTTTCACCACCCTCGCTTGTCAGCCACCAGCACACTGACAACCTCCCACAAAATGTTCAGACTGACCTTCTTCAGGTACTTAATCCTGCTAGTTCCATGAAGTCAGATCTCCACTAGGCATTGTCACTTAGCGGCCCCAAACCTCTGGCTTCCCTCTCTACAGTCTCATCCATTTCCACCTTCCTTTGTCCAGAGCAAAAGAACTCCATCTGCTCCTCCCCACTCTCCTTCATGACATTTTCACTTTCCTCCCCTAGTTCAATCTCCTCCCACTCCATGGAGTCTTCCCCCACCCTCTCCCCCAGGTGCTGCTCCTCCCCCTGATTATCCTCCATCTCCCAATCACCCCCTGACTCTACTACCTGCTGGGAGTTGTGGTACTGTTTCTCTTGTTCCCGCCTCCCTTGCAAGTGTTGCTGGGCTCTGTAGTTCTCTTCCCTTCTCATCAGTCTCCTACTCCCTTTTCCCCTCTGAGGGTTCTTCTCCTTTCCTCGCTTACTGTCACTATCAGCTCTTCTCTGCCTTCTTTCTACCTCCTCCTTACAATATATATATATATATATATTTTTTTTTTTTATTTTTTTTATTTTAGAGACCTGCACGGGAACGGGGTTCACGGGAATCCCGTGGGATTCCCACAGGGATGGAAGCAGTTCTGCAGGAATCCCGTGGGGACGGAAGTAGTTCCTGAGGGGTTCCCATGGGGACAGTCAGAAGCAGTTCTTGTGGGGTTCTCGTGGAAGTGTATGCTGCACTTGCGCCAGCCTCTCACTTATCAAGTACCAAGTTCTTTGAGTGCTGTCTCCTCCTCCTCCTGGCTTTTACAGCACAGATGTGGAAAGTCTCCATTAAGGAAGTGGTAGAGATACAAATGGTGATGAAATTCAGAAAGGTGTAGGATGAACACAGAGGATCTCCAATTAGAAAATGTAAGTTATAAAAAACCTAAACCTAAATGACTGCATGTGTGGATGTGTCGCGTGACACTTAGATGGTGACTGTGGCTGTGATGAACTAAGGCCAATACCGGGAGACCTGTACGGTCTGTGTCTTATATATGGAAATCTGGTTTAGGATGGGCTGGAAAGGGTTTAGACAGGTACTTTAGTGGATGGAACATGAGGACAGTGCTGGACAGACTTTTATGGTCTGTGTCCCGCAAATGAGAAGATGAACAGGCTGGAGTGGACTTTGAGGGCAACTCCAGTGGTTGGAACATAAGGCTAGGGTCAGACGGACTTCTATGGTCTATGTCCCAGAAACACCACAGAAAGACCATAATCAAGTATATAATATCACATTCATTGTTGATTTAACCATGAATTGATAATTATTGTGACTATTGGGCAGACTGGATGGGCCGATCCGGTTTTTATCTGCTGTCATTTACTATGTTACTATTAATCCTCTTCTCCCGGGCTGATGCACAGACCTCAGCTCTGACATAGGCATGAGCATCAGATGTCACCTGACCTACTGGCGCGTGCATGTGGTGATCTCTTAGCATACAGTGCCAGTGTGCACACCAGAGTGTTCCAACTTCTGTTCCTTCCTTGCCTGCAGTGTGGCGGCTCAAACCCAGAGACTGAGAGAGCCGACAGGAATTTTGTTTAATGTACCATTAAATTCTTGTGGGACTGGGTGAGGACAGGTTAAATTCTTGCGGAGACAGGTAAGATTCCCTGCGGGGACGGGCAGGGATGGGTTAGATTCCCCATGGGGACGAATGGGGACAGGTTGGATTCCAGTGGGGACGGGCGGGGACGGGTTGGATTTCTGTCCCTGTGCAACTCTCTATTTTATTTGTCAACATTTCAAAATTAATCAAGCAAAGAAAAAATAATCGTACAGGAAAGTATGATATAGCAATAAACATATTCCAATATTAATAAAACAAAAAGAAAGAAGAAAAAAATCATCTGTTAATCATACTCAAGTCCACAATTAAGATCCAAGATTCTGAACAATGGAAAATTCTAAATTAAGGAAAATAATAAAGGCAAATTTTACCTAAATTTAACCTAACATGTCACAGAATTCCTATTTCAAAGAGAGAGCCAATCACTAGGTAGGTATTACCCCCCTAGTGATCCGTTTAGATGTCAAAAAAGCTGTAAGATGGGAGGGTTCATAAAAAAACATATTTAACTGATCAGTATCTGATTACACATTTACAAAGATAACGTAAGAAAAAAGTAGCCCCCAACTGAAGAACACCTGGTTTCATTAATAAAAATTGCTGACGTCTTTTCTGAGTATCTCTTGAAACGTCCAGGAAGATTTGAATTTTCAGTCCCATAAAAGTCTTTTCCTTATTTTTAAAGAACATTCTCATTAACCACATTTTATCCTGTGCTAACACCACAGTATCCATCGAAGTTAATGCAATAACGAAATCAGTATCTGAAGACTCTAACAAAGTGGATGCATCCAACTGTTGATTATCTTGAACTTGCTGGTTATCTACAAGTTTAGTAGGCAAATAATAGACTTGTGAAAAAGGTGAATACTTTCTTCAGCAACCCCCAATATTTCCTTAATATACTTTCTAAGCATATCTTGAAGGGGAAACTACAAATTGTTTAGGAAAATTAAGAAAGCGGAGAGATTATTACTCTTTGTAAAATTTTCAAGCGATTCAGTTTTCCTCCTCGTTAGACTTTTACTATATTACTTTGAAGTGCCTGTATGTGCTGAAGATCTTTCTTTTGTAACTGAGTTTGTTGCATTAAAGACTCTAGTCCAGCATCTGTTTCCTACACGGTCCGTGTTTCGGCCGAAAAGACCTTCTTCAGGGGTCTTCAAATTGACGTATACAGATGTTCCTCCAAAATTCTCACGGAGTGAAAAGACATGAACTCAGTCAGGTCGCAATTATGGAATAATAGCTCCAGCGTCATATGCTGGGGATTCAAGTCTTCTCTCCCTAGGCATAATACTGTACCCAGGTCCATAATTATTACCACAAACTATCCAGGGTTACCTCAGGAGACTTAGAAAACGATAAAGTAAATTGAGCAGTCAGTACCTCAGATTCCCTTTTAGAGTAAACACTCTCCTTACTCACAGATTCCATCTCCCCCATAATAGATATAGCTGCTTCAGCCGTAACTGGTAGAGCCAGCAACTCCAAGCCCTCCAGAATTCCCTCGGGTAAACAAGGTGCCTCTCGTTGTTTGACTCCTGCTAAGCCTTTCAAGTGCAGGGTCGAAGGTGCCAACATTGTGGAGCTGCTGCCACACGGTTGCGGGGGAGGGGCTCTCTTGTTGGGGCTGAGCGAAGCCTCCAGCCCAGGGATCATTCCGGGACCTCCATCAGCTCCAGATTGGTCCAACGGGCTGCCCTCCGACGTCACAGGAATCCCGGTTCTCTGCAAGTAAGTATCAATCAAGCCGGTTACAGAGGGAAGACTGCCGCTGAGAGGCCACGTCAGCGGCCCGACCCCTTCTCTTCGGCATCACGATAAAAGGTAAGGGTCACAGAGAGCAGTCTCATATGTCAAGTTCAAACGGCAGCCATCTTGGATCCTCCCTACCCCCAGGTACCCTGCCTTATCAACTTTTAAGTCTGAACTCAAAATGTTTCTATTCCAAGATGCATTTTGATAGATTCTCTATTTGCAGACTGCTATGTTATTAATCCTGAACAACTAAGAGCATCCCTATCATCTGTTCCTCTCCTCTCTTTTTCTTGAACATATGGATTTCCTTCCCTTTTCCCTCACTCTCTGTTTGTTTTATGTGCACATTCTATTATCTCTTTTTATATTGGATGATATTGTAAGCCACCTAGATGGTACTCCCGGCTGGCAGATTAGTAAATTTAAATAAACTTGGAAAGTTGGAACTTCCTTCATATAGCACTTAAACATATCCCTGGAAAAGACACTTTTGGAAAAATTTATGACACATAAATTACTGTCCACTGTCAGAAAGCACAATTGTCCTTCATTAAAGCCGAATGTAAACATTAAGCAGTTATTTTAAATATATCAAAATCTTAATTAATGTTTTATAGTTCTCTGCATGGACTGTACAGCAGTCTGTATTCACCAGACTGCTGCACAGTCCATACAGATCCTGGAAGGTAAAGATTTTTTTTCTGGATCTCTTTGGACTTTGACAGGTCTTATTTATGGCTTGCTCTCTGAATCTGAATTGCAAAACAAGTATTCAAAGATACTTGGAAATTAAGACACAGTGTAGGCAGTTTCAAGGAGCAGACGATTTGCAGTTTGAATATTTCGAATTGAGGAGAAAATAGTTAATGAATTCTTTGTGGCAGATGAGTAAAAGTGAAAAAAACCCCTCCCATACATGTAACATATGAGGGAATGATGATTTCATTTAATGTTCAATCTTAAGGGGACTTTTTACCAAGCAGCGGTAGGGCTACTGTGTGGCAAAACAGCACTATCTGAGTTTGCCGCAGGCCGTTTCCTATGCTAGAAAATAATTTTTATTTCCTAGCATGGGGGCAGGGAGTAGGCATTCCTGGAGGTAATTGGGCAGAGTGGGCACATTGCCACATGCGTCCTGATTACTGCTAGGTTTGCGTGTGAGCCCTTACCGCCTCCTAAACAGGTGGCAGTAAGGGCTCAGGCAGTAAATGGCCATACACTAATTTTGCTATTAGCACATGGCCATTAACGACTCAAAAAAGCTAATTTTTCCCGCCATAGTATAAAGTGGCCTTGACATGTGGCAATCCAACACACCAATATTACCGCAGGCCACTTTTGGCCACCGTCGCATACTGGGCACAAGATTTCAGTATATTGCCTACAATGACACCTAGATCTTTTTCTTGGGTGCTGACTCCCTAGCATCAGGTAACTATGATTCGGATTATTCTTCCCAATGTGCATCACTTTGCATGTGTCCACATTAAATTTCATCTGCCATTTGGATGCCCAGTCTTCCAGTTTCCTAAGGCCTTCCTGAAAATTTTCACAGTTCACATGTGTTTTAACAACTTTGAATTGTTTTGTGTCATCTGCAAATTTAATCACCTCACTAGTCGTTCCAATTTCTAGATCATTTATAAATATGTTAAATAGCACCAGTCCCAGTACTGATCCCTGCAGCACTCCACCCTCCTCCATTGAGAGAAATAGCCATTTAACCCTACCCTCTGGTTTTCTGGCTAATAGCTAATTCCTAATCCACAACAAACCAATGCTTTCTGTCCTATGACTCTTTAATTTTCTCAGTCAAAAGCTTTCTGAAAATCAAGATGCACTACATCAACCAGCTCACCTTTATTGACATGTTTATTCACACCATCAAAGAAATGAAGCAAATTGGTGAGGCAAGACTTCCCTTGCTGAATCCATGCTAACTCTATCCTATTAAACAATGCTTGTCTATGTGTTCTGTAATTTTATTCTTTATAATAGTTTCCACTATTTTGCCCAGCACTGAAGTCAGGCTTACCAGTCTGTAATTTCCCAGATCACCCCAGAACCCATTTTAAAAATCACCATTACACTGACCACTCTCCAATTTTCAGGTACTACGGACAATTTTAACAACAGGTTACAGATCACTAACAGCAAATCAGCAGTTTCATGTTTGAGTTCTTTCAGTACCCTAGGGTGTATGCCATCCAGTTCAGGTGATTTACTACTCTTTAATTTATTGAATTGGCTCAATATGTCTTTCAGGTTCACTGAGATTTTTTTCAGTTCCTCTGCATTATCACCCTTGAAAACCATTTCTGGTACAGGTAGATCTCTGATGAGGGGATCAACCATGTGAAGTAGAGGAACACCAGTCCCTATGGCTGTAGTAGAGATAACTAAAAAGGAGTAGGGTAGGAGGGTCATCTGTTCTCCCTTGTTTCACTGGAAGTGTTTATCCTCCTACCCTACTCCTTTTTGGTTGCAGGTAGATCTCTTAAATCTTCTTCCATAAAGACTGAAGCAAAGAATTCATTCAGTCTCTCCGCTATAGCCTTGTCTATCCTGAGTGCCCCTTTTGCTCCTTCTTGATCTAACAGTGTCCCAAGGATTCCCTCACAGGCTTTCTGCTTCTGATGTACCTGAAAAAGTTGTTACTGTGAGTTTTGCCACTGCAGCAAGTTTCTCCTCATATTCTCTTTTAGACTTCTTTATCGAGATTTTGCACCTAACTTGTCAGTGCTTTTGTTGCTACTTATTTTCTTCAATTGGGTCCTTTTTCCATTCTTTGAAAGATGTTCTTTTATCTCAAATAGCCTCTTTCACTTCATCTTTTAACCATGATGACTGAGCAATTGTGTAGTCATAAACAATCGGTACTCAGTTTTTTGGTGCACAACAAACACCTCTGGTACCGACATAGCAGTGCTTATTTAGAATCAAAAAACTGAGTACCGATTGAGCGATTGTTTATGACTACAGAATTGCTCAGCTTATCTGGATTCCTCAACTAATTAGAGTACCAATATTATTTGTCAGTTTGTATGATCAAAGATTCCTGATGCAGGTCAAACAGCCGAAACACGGCCCGTGTCGAGCCCAATAGAAGACGATCATTAAAGTTATAACTGCACCATTGGTGTCTTGTTGCTTTGTTGGTCATCTCCACTGTTTCCAGTGTAGTATTGAGTGGTGTGGAGTTTTGTTCTTCTGTTCTATTTTGTGTGCCAGGGCTGGGTTGTAACATAGTTAGTCTCACTCACATATGTAAGGAGTGACTCGGGTTGCACATATAGCAGCAGGACATGTTTATCCACTCCTACCCTAGTTGAAATAATATTTAACCATTTCTCCGTCCTCATTTGGAACTTTCTTTAAATCAGTCACCTTACTTTCTAACTCTTCCTTCTCTCTTACCTATCTTAATGTTCCATCTTTGCTTTACCCTTCACTATCAATTATAATGCTCTATTATGTATTGTGTTGACATTATAAGTAGTATACCATACCATACTTTGTATTGTTATTTGAATATTTTTACTGCTGTAATTGTCTATTGCTCATGTTTGACCTATTCTTACTGTACACCACCTTGAGTGAATTCCTTCAAAAGGCGGTAAATAAATCCTAATAAATTAGTAAATAAATAAGTAAAATAGTAAAATTACTTAATTACACTATTTTGTTACATTTTTGAGTAGTTTTGCTTCTAATGAGTTACAAAAAGGACACAGTACTTTGCACTGCTTACTTTTCTTGTGTACCTTCTTACTTTGTAAAGAAGTACTCATGTTAAAATGTTGTTTCCAAAAAAGAGTACTGTATACATGCCGCCTGATATTCAAAGAGATTTAAACAACGCGGAGAGGTTGTAGGCTATTTTAATCGCTTCTCCGGTGCTAATTGGAAATATTCAGTGACAATTCACTGGTTAGTGCCACTGAATATCCGTGGTTAGCACCTAAGCCAAAATTGGCTAATTTGTGGGTGTTCCAGGGGCGGAGTCGGCACTTATGTGCTTAAGTGCTGACATTCAGCCATTAATCGCATAAGATAACCTATCTTTATGCGGTTCAGCTTATGCAGTTAAGGGCTGAATATTACACTTAACTGCATAAGTTTTAGCAGCGAACATAGAACTGGCTATTTAATGCTTGTGTCTGGATATGGCTCAACATTGAATATCCAGGAATACAACCTGCAGCAGACATAAAAACGCTGATCACCTCTGGCTGAATATCGGCGGTATGATACCGTGTGCCCCCCCTTCCATCCAGTGTCTCTTTGTTTCTCTCCCCTACTCACCCTTGACATAGAAGCTGAGGCCCCATGATCATCATCAGCAGCAGGAGTGAAAATGGTGAATGAGGATCAAGTTCAACAAACCAAAGATAAGGGAGCCCTCACAGCCTAAGCTGTGAGGGTAATAACATTGACTGAAGGCAAAAGTCAGTCAAGTATGGAGGGAGAGGTGTGAAATAAAGGGAAGGAGTGGGGGTGGGCAGGTCAGATGAGGGTAGGCAGGTTAGCAACAGAAAGGAAAAGAGAAGATTGGATGGAAAGGAAGGAAGGGGATTGGATGGGAAGAGAGAGAGGAGGAGATATGAAAAAGAAGTTTGGCGCTCAAAGTATTCTGTGGGAGGGTAGGAGAGGGTGAGGGTGGATTGAGGGGAGTTTTGGCGATTTAGGGTGAAGGAATTGGAAGTACTTACCGGGAGTGCCTGGTGTGGAGCGGTGGGGGGTTGTCGGTGGCTGTTTGCTGAGGCGCGAGGTCACTTCCGGTTTCGTCGGCTGTGGAGCGGGAGGTCTGAATATTTGAGGAACCGGCGGTAAGGTGCGCTGCAGAGAGGCAGCTTTAAGTCGGCAGTGACAGCAGGAGTGACGCGGAACAGGCAGGCGGAGGGGAGCGGAATCTGTGGGGGGTGAGTGCTTTGTTTTTTGGGGGTGTTTGAGTGGAAGTTGCTGGTGTTTGAAGCGGAAGTGGAGAAGCGTTTATCGGGGGAGGAGGAGCTGTAGCGGCAGCGTTTCTAATAGATAACGGAGGGAAAGGAGACAGAATTGTGGGGGATGCATATATGGGGTAATTGTGAAGGGAGAAGAGGGTTTGTGGGTAATAAATAAATAAACGAAGGGAAGGCATTGTTTTTGGGGAGGTAGGAGTTTGTGAGTGGGAGAATTGTTTATTGGGGAAGGGTGGTGTAGTGAAGTGGGAGTGACTGCAATATTTTGGGAGTATTTGTGTAAATGGGGCACAAAAAAGTGGCAAAGAGTGGGGGAAAAGTTGTGGGGAAGAGAAAAAATTGTTTGGAAGGTGCAGAGTCGGGGGGGGAGGGGTATACTTATGGGGAGAGATGGAGAAAGTGTAATAGGGGACCGGGGTCGATTGTTGGTGGAAACGGGGTGTCAAGTGGGCTGGAACATAGGGCAAGAGCGAGCTGAATTGATGGCAATGGGCAATCCAGCAGGAACAGGAATGAGCAGTGGTGTGCAGCAGCGGGATGATGGGCCAGATGGTGATGGAGCTGGTGAAGATCCGCTAGAGGGGCCTTCTACAGGAAGAGCTGTTGGTGAGTTGACAGATGTCAGCGCAGATATGTATGAAAGGGGAAGGGAGGGAGGGCAGTTGCGGGAGGGGATTCGGGAAAGGAGTGGTCAGAACAAAAAGGTGCATGGTCGGGGTTTGAGGAAGAAGTTGAAGAATAAAAAATTCTTGCGGAATTTATGTCATGTAGTAAAGAGATTAGAGCGTGAAAAAAGGGAAAGGAAAGGAGGGAGCGGTGACCCGTTGCAAGTTTGGGAATCGTCAGATTCATGGGATTCTTCGGGGTCGTCTTCATCTTCTTCTGAAAATGAGGAAGAGGGTATGGGAATAGGGGTATCGGGTGTGGAGAATACGCAGATTCCAGGTGTGTGTGCCAGTTCGAGGCTGGGGCATACATTATGCAATATAGCACCGTTGGATAGTTATATCACGGTGAAATGGAGACAGCGAATTTTAAGGGGTAAATTTATTGATTTATTTGCATTGCTAGCGCAGGATAGAGATGGTAATGCAGGGAAGGATGGGGGGAAGAGGAGGGTAAAAAGAAGAAAGGGAGGGTAGCGAAGACGATTATGAATTGGTTGTTGAGTTTTCATGTTTTTGCCAGTGTGCTGGGAGCTAGGAAGCCGGAGTTGTATTCAGGTTTATTGAGATATTGTGATTTAATATTAAGGGCATATAGAATGTAGGGGGGGGGGGGGTGGGTCAATTATGACGAGCAGTTTAGACGGAGTTTAGCGAGGGACAAGTCTGAGAATTGGGGTGTACGTGATGTGGATTTGTGGATTGCAAATTTTACCCCTACGGTTAATGCCCCCTTTCGTATGGGAGCCTCTGCCGGAGTGCCCGGGTATGGTAGTGGCTCAATTGGGTTTGCCGGGGGAGCGGGAGTGGTGCGAACAGGTAATGTCGGTTCGGCAGGAGGAGGAGGATTGGGGTCGAGTGGCTTCGGAAGTAGGGGGAGTGTTCCCAGTAATGCGTGTTTCCAATTTAATGCAGGAAGATGTACTCGGGCTGCCTGCAGATTTAAGCATTGTTGCGCCATATGTCAGGGACTTCACCCGGCGTTTAAATGTAACAGAGGAGGATTCGCAGGTAGGGGGAGGTCGGGTCGAGGAGGAATTCCGAGCGGGCCCGGTTTGGGCTGGCAAGGCCCCTTCTCCTATTAACCTGTTGGTTTTGGAAACCTGGTTGCGCCGGTATCCACTTGGTGGAGAGGCATATTTGCTCTGGGTTGGGTTTTCTGAAGGTTTTCCAATACCGTATGAAGGACCACTGTTGGTGCATAATGGTGAAAATGCGGTATCGGTGGTGCAGCATGCGGAGGTGGTTAAGAAAAAGTTGGGGAAGGAGTTGAGTCTTGGTAGGATTGCAGGACCCTTTGCAGACCCGCCAATTCAGGATTTGATTATATCTCCATTGGGTGTGATACCGAAGAAAGAACCAGGTTCCTTCCGGTTGATTCATAATTTGTCTTATCCGGAGGGTTATGGGGTCAATACTTTTATTGATCCGGAATTTTGTTCGGTGCAATATGCAAGTTTTGAACGGGCGGTGGAGTTGTTGAGGAGGATGGGACAGGGAGCGTTGATGGGGAAAGCAGATATTGAGGCAGCTTTTCGTTTGCTCCCAGTGCACCCGACGGCGTTCAAGTTGCTGGGGTTTAAATTTGCAGGCAAGTTTTATTTTGACAAATGTTTGCCTATGGGGTGTTCAATTTCTTGTAATTATTTTGAAGCCTTTGCTACATTTTTACAGTGGGTGGTGCAACAGGTTAGTGGTTTGGATGCTATGGTGCATTATCTAGATGATTTTCTTTTTGTTGGTCCAGCGAATTCGGATCAGTGTGCGGCTTTGATGTCGGCATTTGGTACAGTGGCAAAGGAGATGGGTGTACCTTTGGCAGTGGAAAAAGTGAAGGCCCGGTCACTCAGTTGGTGTTTTTGGGAATCGAACTAGACTCTGTGAGGATGGAGTCGCGTTTGCCCAGCAAAAAGATTATTGCGTTACGGGAGGAGATTGATCGGGTATATACCAAGAATAAAGTGACTTTGAAGGAGATTCAGTGCTTATTGGGGCATTTTAATTTTGCCACAAGGGTGATTCCCATGGGTAGAGTATTTTCCAGACGGTTAGCTTTGTTGTCAGTGGGGCTGAGGCGGAAGCATTTTAAGGTGCGTTTGACACAAGCGGTGAGGGCGGATTTGCAGTTGTGGAGAAAGTTTTTGTCGGTATTTAATGGCATATGTATCTGGCAGGAGGTAGTAGTGTCTAATGTGGATTTGCAATTATTTACTGATGCATCGGGGGAGATAGGATTTGGGATTTACTTTGGAGGTGCATGGTGTGCGGAGGTCTGGCCACAATGGTGGAGAGAGATGGGATGGTGTGCAAATATAGCCCTGTTGGAATTATTTCCAATTTGGGTGGCACTGTGTCTTTGGGATCGGAGATTAAAGAATAGGAGGATTGCTTTCTATTCAGACAATATGTCAGTGGTATGGGCCATCAATAAGCAATATTCGCGTTGTCCACTGTTGATAGAGCTGCTGCGGTTAATAGTGTTAAAATGTTTACAGTTGAATGTATGGTTAACTGCTAGGCATGTGCCTGGTGTGTCCAATGAGATTGCTGACTCTTTATCTCGTTTGCAGCTACATCGATTCAGAGCTTTGGCCCCGTCAGCCGATTGGGAGCCTACAAGGATGTCCGAAGATTTGTGGCTCAATTTTCGAGAGATTGTGAGTCGCTGCTGATGAGGGCGCTAGCTACAAATACGTGGAAGGCGTATGGAGTTGGTTGGCGTAGATTCTTAACCTTTTTGGAAGAACAAGATTGGGATTTGGTTTTTCCGATTGGAGAAGAGAGAGTGGTTAGATTTATTGCTTTTGCGGAAAAAAGAGAATGGTCGTTTGGGATGGTTTCCCAGGCGATTGCCGCGTTAGCATTTGTTGCAAAATTGCTGGGTTGGAGTGATCCCGCCGGAACTTTTTTGGTCCGCAAATTATTGTGCGGTTATTCAAGGAAGAAAAAGGGTTCACGCATGGAGAGGGTGAGGCTGCTACTGTTCTATATGCAGGTTGTGCAGTTGTGTAAAGTTTTGCCGAGGATTTGTTTCTCGGAATACGAAGTAAGGTTGTTTCAAGTGGCGTTTGTGGTGGCTTTCTTTGCTGCTTGCAGAGTGGGGGAATTGGTGGTTTCCTCGAAGAGGGCAAAGGGTGTTGAGGGTTTGCAGAACAGAGATGTGATTGTAGAGAAGGGAGTGTTGCGTTTGTATTTACGTAAGTCAAAAACTGATCAGGCTGGTAAGGGCACATGGATTATATTGAGGGCAGGTAAGGGTTTGGAATTTTGTCCGGTGCAATGTGCAGTGGATTATAATGGGATAAGGCCTTTGGGTGGGGAGGTGTGGTTGGTACATAAAAATGGTATCCCATTGACTAGGTATCAGTTTGCAGCTGTGCTCAAAAAGGGTCTCAGACAGATGGGTTTAGAGCCTGAGGAGTATGGGACGCATTCATTTAGAATTGGAGCGGCTTCTAATGCAGCTCATGCAGGGGGGTCGGGAGCTTTGATACAGCGTTTGGGGCGGTGGCGTTCTAGCCGATATAAAGGATATATTCGTGAAGGGAAACTGAATATTGCTTGTTAACTGTTTTAGTTTATTTTGCAGATGGATTGCCTCCTGACATTTGTGTGTGGATTTGTGGCCATTCATATGTCTTCTGGGCCCACAAGCATGCTCGGGAGTCCAAGTGGGGACCCAACTTGGGACTCGTGAAATTCGGTATTAGGATTCGATGGTTGACCATACGAGGCATGATGTGGAAGCAGTTGGTGCCAGCATTGCTACAAGCCCGGAGATTTTCATCCCCAGTTTTAATTTGTATTCATTTGGGGGGTAATGATTTATGTAACATCAAGGGAGTTGATTTAATTCGGGTTATGAAAAAAGAATTATTAGATGTGAAGGGTTATTTCCCAGAGGCGATGATTGTATGGTCACATATAATTCCCAGGCGAGTGTGGAGGGGGGCTCACAATCCTAAGGGTGTTGAGCGTTTGCGGCGTAGAGTGAATGGGGAAGTGTCTAAATTTCTGGGAAGAATGGGGGGTTTGGTGTTAGTGCATGAGTTAATTTCTGCGGATTGCACAGGATTATATAGGAAAGATGGAGTTCATCTTTCAGAAATTGGGATGGATATATTTTTGAGTACACTCCAGGATCTCTTGGAGGATTGTTTAACAAAGGATTTGGCTGCAGCTTATATGGGGGGGGAGCGGTGACAAGATGGAATCTGTCACCGCTTGTGGCCTGTTTGAGGGGTTAAAAGGCACCAGAGGCGGTTAAAGGAATATTGGGAAAGATGGAATGAAAAGAACTCGGGGGCGGCACCGCCACGAGTAAGATGTGGCTTGACGGCACCGTAAGTCACATGGGGAGAAGGGGGATAATGTGGGTGAAGTGAGCCAGTTTCGTTACCGAATGGCTTAGCAATAGTGAACCGCTATGGGCAATTAAATGGGTTTAAAAGATTTTGATGTTACAAAGACAATGTTAGGTGATGTTCAGATATTTACTGATGTTTGGTGAATAAAGCTGCAGCCAAATTTTATTCCAAAAAAAAAAGTGTTATGGTATTATTTGAGTTACTAGTAGAGTGTGTTGAAGAGACTGACTGAAGTGCGAATGTCAATGTTAGGGAGCCCTCACAGCCTAAGCTGTGAGGGTAATAACATTGACTGAAGGCAAAAGTCAGTCAAGTATGGAGGGAGAGGTGTGAAATAAAGGGAAGGAGTGGGGGTGGGCAGGTCAGATGAGGGTAGGCAGGTTAGCAACAGAAAGGAAAAGAGAAGATTGGATGGAAAGGAAGGAAGGGGATTGGATGGGAAGAGAGAGAGGAGGAGATATGAAAAAGAAGTTTGGCGCTCAAAGTATTCTGTGGGAGGGTAGGAGAGGGTGAGGGTGGATTGAGGGGAGTTTTGGCGATTTAGGGTGAAGGAATTGGAAGTACTTACCGGGAGTGCCTGGTGTGGAGCGGTGGGGGGTTGTCGGTGGCTGTTTGCTGAGGCGCGAGGTCACTTCCGGTTTCGTCGGCTGTGGAGCGGGAGGTCTGAATATTTGAGGAACCGGCGGTAAGGTGCGCTGCAGAGAGGCAGCTTTAAGTCGGCAGTGACAGCAGGAGTGACGCGGAACAGGCAGGCGGAGGGGAGCGGAATCTGTGGGGGGTGAGTGCTTTGTTTTTTGGGGGTGTTTGAGTGGAAGTTGCTGGTGTTTGAAGCGGAAGTGGAGAAGCGTTTATCGGGGGAGGAGGAGCTGTAGCGGCAGCGTTTCTAATAGATAACGGAGGGAAAGGAGACAGAATTGTGGGGGATGCATATATGGGGTAATTGTGAAGGGAGAAGAGGGTTTGTGGGTAATAAATAAATAAACGAAGGGAAGGCATTGTTTTTGGGGAGGTAGGAGTTTGTGAGTGGGAGAATTGTTTATTGGGGAAGGGTGGTGTAGTGAAGTGGGAGTGACTGCAATATTTTGGGAGTATTTGTGTAAATGGGGCACAAAAAAGTGGCAAAGAGTGGGGGAAAAGTTGTGGGGAAGAGAAAAAATTGTTTGGAAGGTGCAGAGTCGGGGGGGAGGGGTATACTTATGGGGAGAGATGGAGAAAGTGTAATAGGGGACCAGGGTCGATTGTTGGTGGAAACGGGGTGTCAAGTGGGCTGGAACATAGGGCAAGAGCGAGCTGAATTGATGGCAATGGGCAATCCAGCAGGAACAGGAATGAGCAGTGGTGTGCAGCAGCGGGATGATGGGCCAGATGGTGATGGAGCTGGTGAAGATCCGCTAGAGGGGCCTTCTACAGGAAGAGCTGTTGGTGAGTTGACAGATGTCAGCGCAGATATGTATGAAAGGGGAAGGGAGGGAGGGCAGTTGCGGGAGGGGATTCGGGAAAGGAGTGGTCAGAACAAAAAGGTGCATGGTCGGGGTTTGAGGAAGAAGTTGAAGAATAAAAAATTCTTGCGGAATTTATGTCATGTAGTAAAGAGATTAGAGCGTGAAAAAAGGGAAAGGAAAGGAGGGAGCGGTGACCCGTTGCAAGTTTGGGAATCGTCAGATTCATGGGATTCTTCGGGGTCGTCTTCATCTTCTTCTGAAAATGAGGAAGAGGGTATGGGAATAGGGGTATCGGGTGTGGAGAATACGCAGATTCCAGGTGTGTGTGCCAGTTCGAGGCTGGGGCATACATTATGCAATATAGCACCGTTGGATAGTTATATCACGGTGAAATGGAGACAGCGAATTTTAAGGGGTAAATTTATTGATTTATTTGCATTGCTAGCGCAGGATAGAGATGGTAATGCAGGGAAGGATGGGGGGAAGAGGAGGGTAAAAGAAGAAAGGGAGGGTAGCGAAGACGATTATGAATTGGTTGTTGAGTTTTCATGTTTTTGCCAGTGTGCTGGGAGCTAGGAAGCCGGAGTTGTATTCAGGTTTATTGAGATATTGTGATTTAATATTAAGGGCATATAGAATGTATGGGGGGTGGGGGTGGGTCAATTATGACGAGCAGTTTAGACGGAGTTTAGCGAGGGACAAGTCTGAGAATTGGGGTGTACGTGATGTGGATTTGTGGATTGCAAATTTTACCCCTACGGTTAATGCCCCCTTTCGTATGGGAGCCTCTGCCGGAGTGCCCGGGTATGGTAGTGGCTCAATTGGGTTTGCCGGGGGAGCGGGAGTGGTGCGAACAGGTAATGTCGGTTCGGCAGGAGGAGGAGGATTGGGGTCGAGTGGCTTCGGAAGTAGGGGGAGTGTTCCCAGTAATGCGTGTTTCCAATTTAATGCAGGAAGATGTACTCGGGCTGCCTGCAGATTTAAGCATTGTTGCGCCATATGTCAGGGACTTCACCCGGCGTTTAAATGTAACAGAGGAGGATTCGCAGGTAGGGGGAGGTCGGGTCGAGGAGGAATTCCGAGCGGGCCCGGTTTGGGCTGGCAAGGCCCCTTCTCCTATTAACCTGTTGGTTTTGGAAACCTGGTTGCGCCGGTATCCACTTGGTGGAGAGGCATATTTGCTCTGGGTTGGGTTTTCTGAAGGTTTTCCAATACCGTATGAAGGACCACTGTTGGTGCATAATGGTGAAAATGCGGTATCGGTGGTGCAGCATGCGGAGGTGGTTAAGAAAAAGTTGGGGAAGGAGTTGAGTCTTGGTAGGATTGCAGGACCCTTTGCAGACCGCCAATTCAGGATTTGATTATATCTCCATTGGGTGTGATACCGAAGAAAGAACCAGGTTCCTTCCGGTTGATTCATAATTTGTCTTATCCGGAGGGTTATGGGGTCAATACTTTTATTGATCCGGAATTTTGTTCGGTGCAATATGCAAGTTTTGAACGGGCGGTGGAGTTGTTGAGGAGGATGGGACAGGGAGCGTTGATGGGGAAAGCAGATATTGAGGCAGCTTTTCGTTTGCTCCCAGTGCACCCGACGGCGTTCAAGTTGCTGGGGTTTAAATTTGCAGGCAAGTTTTATTTTGACAAATGTTTGCCTATGGGGTGTTCAATTTCTTGTAATTATTTTGAAGCCTTTGCTACATTTTTACAGTGGGTGGTGCAACAGGTTAGTGGTTTGGATGCTATGGTGCATTATCTAGATGATTTTCTTTTTGTTGGTCCAGCGAATTCGGATCAGTGTGCGGCTTTGATGTCGGCATTTGGTACAGTGGCAAAGGAGATGGGTGTACCTTTGGCAGTGGAAAAAAGTGAAGGCCCGGTCACTCAGTTGGTGTTTTTGGGAATCGAACTAGACTCTGTGAGGATGGAGTCGCGTTTGCCCAGCAAAAAGATTATTGCGTTACGGGAGGAGATTGATCGGGTATATACCAAGAATAAAGTGACTTTGAAGGAGATTCAGTGCTTATTGGGGCATTTTAATTTTGCCACAAGGGTGATTCCCATGGGTAGAGTATTTTCCAGACGGTTAGCTTTGTTGTCAGTGGGGCTGAGGCGGAAGCATTTTAAGGTGCGTTTGACACAAGCGGTGAGGGCGGATTTGCAGTTGTGGAGAAAGTTTTTGTCGGTATTTAATGGCATATGTATCTGGCAGGAGGTAGTAGTGTCTAATGTGGATTTGCAATTATTTACTGATGCATCGGGGGAGATAGGATTTGGGATTTACTTTGGAGGTGCATGGTGTGCGGAGGTCTGGCCACAATGGTGGAGAGAGATGGGATGGTGTGCAAATATAGCCCTGTTGGAATTATTTCCAATTTGGGTGGCACTGTGTCTTTGGGATCGGAGATTAAAGAATAGGAGGATTGCTTTCTATTCAGACAATATGTCAGTGGTATGGGCCATCAATAAGCAATATTCGCGTTGTCCACTGTTGATAGAGCTGCTGCGGTTAATAGTGTTAAAATGTTTACAGTTGAATGTATGGTTAACTGCTAGGCATGTGCCTGGTGTGTCCAATGAGATTGCTGACTCTTTATCTCGTTTGCAGCTACATCGATTCAGAGCTTTGGCCCCGTCAGCCAATTGGGAGCCTACAAGGATGTCCGAAGATTTGTGGCTCAATTTCGAGAGATTGTGAGTCGCTGCTGATGAGGGCGCTAGCTACAAATACGTGGAAGGCGTATGGAGTTGGTTGGCGTAGATTCTTAACCTTTTTGGAAGAACAAGATTGGGATTTGGTTTTTCCGATTGGAGAAGAGAGAGTGGTTAGATTTATTGCTTTTGCGGAAAAAAGAGAATGGTCGTTTGGGATGGTTTCCCAGGCGATTGCCGCGTTAGCATTTGTTGCAAAATTGCTGGGTTGGAGTGATCCCGCCGGAACTTTTTTGGTCCGCAAATTATTGTGCGGTTATTCAAGGAAGAAAAAGGGTTCACGCATGGAGAGGGTGAGGCTGCTACTGTTCTATATGCAGGTTGTGCAGTTGTGTAAAGTTTTGCCGAGGATTTGTTTCTCGGAATACGAAGTAAGGTTGTTTCAAGTGGCGTTTGTGGTGGCTTTCTTTGCTGCTTGCAGAGTGGGGGAATTGGTGGTTTCCTCGAAGAGGGCAAAGGGTGTTGAGGGTTTGCAGAACAGAGATGTGATTGTAGAGAAGGGAGTGTTGCGTTTGTATTTACGTAAGTCAAAAACTGATCAGGCTGGTAAGGGCACATGGATTATATTGAGGGCAGGTAAGGGTTTGGAATTTTGTCCGGTGCAATGTGCAGTGGATTATAATGGGATAAGGCCTTTGGGTGGGGAGGTGTGGTTGGTACATAAAAATGGTATCCCATTGACTAGGTATCAGTTTGCAGCTGTGCTCAAAAAGGGTCTCAGACAGATGGGTTTAGAGCCTGAGGAGTATGGGACGCATTCATTTAGAATTGGAGCGGCTTCTAATGCAGCTCATGCAGGGGGGGTCGGGAGCTTTGATACAGCGTTTGGGGCGGTGGCGTTCTAGCCGATATAAAGGATATATTCGTGAAGGGAAACTGAATATTGCTTGTTAACTGTTTTAGTTTATTTTGCAGATGGATTGCCTCCTGACATTTGTGTGTGGATTTGTGGCCATTCATATGTCTTCTGGGCCCACAAGCATGCTCGGGAGTCCAAGTGGGGACCCAACTTGGGACTCGTGAAATTCGGTATTAGGATTCGATGGTTGACCATACGAGGCATGATGTGGAAGCAGTTGGTGCCAGCATTGCTACAAGCCCGGAGATTTTCATCCCCAGTTTTAATTTGTATTCATTTGGGGGGTAATGATTTATGTAACATCAAGGGAGTTGATTTAATTCGGGTTATGAAAAAAGAATTATTAGATGTGAAGGGTTATTTTCCAGAGGCGATGATTGTATGGTCACATATAATTCCCAGGCGAGTGTGGAGGGGGGCTCACAATCCTAAGGGTGTTGAGCGTTTGCGGCGTAGAGTGAATGGGGAAGTGTCTAAATTTCTGGGAAGAATGGGGGGTTTGGTGTTAGTGCATGAGTTAATTTCTGCGGATTGCACAGGATTATATAGGAAAGATGGAGTTCATCTTTCAGAAATTGGGATGGATATATTTTTGAGTACACTCCAGGATCTCTTGGAGGATTGTTTAACAAAGGATTTGGCTGCAGCTTATATGGGGGGGGGAGCGGTGACAAGATGGAATCTGTCACCGCTTGTGGCCTGTTTGAGGGGTTAAAAGGCACCAGAGGCGGTTAAAGGAATATTGGGAAAGATGGAATGAAAAGAACTCGGGGGCGGCACCGCCACGAGTAAGATGTGGCTTGACGGCACCGTAAGTCACATGGGGAGAAGGGGGATAATGTGGGTGAAGTGAGCCAGTTTCGTTACCGAATGGCTTAGCAATAGTGAACCGCTATGGGCAATTAAATGGGTTTAAAAGATTTTGATGTTACAAAGACAATGTTAGGTGATGTTCAGATATTTACTGATGTTTGGTGAATAAAGCTGCAGCCAAATTTTATTCCAAAAAAAAAAGTGTTATGGTATTATTTGAGTTACTAGTAGAGTGTGTTGAAGAGACTGACTGAAGTGCGAATGTCAATGTTAGGGAGCCCTCACAGCCTAAGCTGTGAGGGTAATAACATTGACTGAAGGCAAAAGTCAGTCAAGTATGGAGGGAGAGGTGTGAAATAAAGGGAAGGAGTGGGGGTGGGCAGGTCAGATGAGGGTAGGCAGGTTAGCAACAGAAAGGAAAAGAGAAGATTGGATGGAAAGGAAGGAAGGGGATTGGATGGGAAGAGAGAGAGGAGGAGATATGAAAAAGAAGTTTGGCGCTCAAAGTATTCTGTGGGAGGGTAGGAGAGGGTGAGGGTGGATTGAGGGGAGTTTTGGCGACCCTTCCCAGCCCGCCCGATGTATGCTTTGGAAGGGTGTATAGAAAGGGTGCGAGTTAGCGCAAAGGGGAGAGGTTAGAGGGGGGTCTGGGGTAGTTGGGAATGGTAGCAGCTTTACAAAGGGTGCCTGTTTGAGGGGTTAAAAGGCACCAGAGGCGGTTAAAGGAATATTGGGAAAGATGGAATGAAAAGAACTCGGGGGCGGCACCGCCACGAGTAAGATGTGGCTTGACGGCACCGTAAGTCACATGGGGAGAAGGGGGATAATGTGGGTGAAGTGAGCCAGTTTCGTTACCGAATGGCTTAGCAATAGTGAACCGCTATGGGCAATTAAATGGGTTTAAAAGATTTTGATGTTACAAAGACAATGTTAGGTGATGTTCAGATATTTACTGATGTTTGGTGAATAAAGCTGCAGCCAAATTTTATTCCAAAAAAAAAAGTGTTATGGTATTATTTGAGTTACTAGTAGAGTGTGTTGAAGAGACTGACTGAAGTGCGAATGTCAATGTTATGGAAACAGTTGCCGTCTTTGGCTTCCATGTGCGCAACTGCTGCTCTGCTGGAAATGCCCCTCCCAAACAGGAAGTCAACATCAGAGGGAGCGGAGTCAGCAGCTTCTTTTGTGTCTTGCCTGAGATGGAATGATACTTTTTAATTTGTAATTGAAAAGTATGGAGTTGTTATTCACTGATTTAAATGGCCAGAAACGGCATTTAAACCGTATGTCCAGGGCTAACTGGGAATATTCAGCAGCACTTAACTGGACAGTGCTGTTGAATATCCCTATTAACTGACCGTGCTGAAATCAGCTAGCATGTGAGTGGTCTGGGGGTGGAGCTTAGTAATCTAGCTGATTAGCACAGATTTTCAAACTGCTAACTGGCTGAGAAACCTAACTTTATGTGATAAAGTCAACTGGGCTGAATATCAACGGGTGCTCAGTTGACTTCTAGGTCCTGGCTTGATGTTCTGCTATCCCCCTCCATCTCTGGAAACCCTCCCCATATCTGGAAATTCCCTTCTGACCTCCCCTCCCTCCCACCCCCACCCAGAAGCACACCAAGACTTCCTTTTCTCCCACCAACCCCTGGATGTCCAGAAGGACCTCTCCTTTGTGATACCTGCTCCCCTCCCTCATCCCCCCTGGAAGCCAAGGAAGCTCCCCCATCAGATCCCACTGCTTCCCCTCTCCCCTACCCCTCCCAAAACTGCAAGGCTCCCCCAATGGTAGCGGGTTTACCTGTCGATTGCTCTAGTGATCCATTAGGAAATGGGCAGGAGAAATGCCATCTTGCTCCTGCCTGTTATGGCAGCCTCTCTAAAATGGCTACCATGACCTCTAGCGGCAGCCTCACAGTACTTTGAGGTCATGGTGACCATTTTGAGATTGGAACTGGCATGGGCAGGAGTGAATTGGGATGTCTCCTACCCTTGTTGGTTCTATTCTCAAAATGGCCACCATGATCTCCTGCTGCAGTCTTGCGAGGCTGCTGTGGGAATTCCCGGCAGTCATTTTGCTTGCGTAAGTAGGATGGGCAGGAGCGAATCAGAATGGCTCCTGCCCAAAGAGCCACTACACCACCAGGGCTTTTAAAGGTAGGCCCAGAGGGACTTCTTGTCTGCTGGGGGGTGGGGCCTGGGGTGATTTGCTGTCTGGCGTAGGATGCTGGGGGACTTGCTGACTGCAATGGGGGAGGGTGGGGATGGGTAGGTGACTATTTCGGTTTTGGCTGAAACTAAGTAGCAAATTTTGGCTGCAGATTTAGTTTTGGTCAAAACTGACAATCCCAGTTTTGATTGCCCTCTATTTGACAACTGGGCCAGAGCTTGGGAGTCGGTGTGGTCTTATATGTATCCCTATACCAATGAGATATTGTGATTTTTCTGCCATAGCAGCCACAGACTCAGCAATGCGAGCAATAGATTCACTGCCTGCCATGCCTTAGCAGAAATAGCTAAAAACTGTACTATGACTGAACCCAAGTTTTAAGCTCCTTTGAGCAGGGACCGTCCTTCTTTGTTTATTTTGTACAGCGCTGCGTAACCCTAGTAGCGCTCTAGAAATGTTAAGTAGTAGTAGTAGTAGTGGATAGATAATTGCCTCATTAACTGGAAGCTCTGGTGCAATAAGAGTATATGGATGGTGGGAGATCTTACAGAAGTGGGAACCCTACTGTCCTTTGGTGGTATATTAAATTTCATTGCCCTAGTTCCTCATTTTTCAATGGTTGCAACTAATTCATTGCAAAAAAGTACTGGGCTG
The DNA here is from genome assembly GCF_901765095.1 of Microcaecilia unicolor. Taxonomy (NCBI): domain Eukaryota; kingdom Metazoa; phylum Chordata; class Amphibia; order Gymnophiona; family Siphonopidae; genus Microcaecilia; species Microcaecilia unicolor. The sequence continues at coordinate 177,770,307 of NC_044033.1, forward strand.
CACTTAGCAGAACTGGAGTCACCCTGACCTGTTATCAACTGCTGAACAACTGCTAGTATTACCTTCCTGTGCCTTTGGTGGAGAGCTGGAAAACTTGTCCACACAGGACTGTTATGAGTGTGCCGGTGTGGGAGATCCCACCATTCTGCAGGTGGGGATGGTAAGGTATGGATAGTCAAGACTGGCTAGCTGGCCCATGATGTTATGGGTGGAACCACATCCTGGAAAACTGAAGAGGTAGGTAAGTGAGTCAAGGGGCCATTGCTGGAATTAGATGATGTGGCTAACTCCATGAAAGACAAAAAAAAACAGTTAGGCCTAGCTGATCCAAGGCAGGCCAGGGGGAATGGGCATACTTAACTTTAAGTTAACTCGGTTGCTAGTTGGGATGGATATGTTGTAAAATTCTAATCAAGCTCAGGTGCCATCTACCACTTAAACCCCCAGATTCTATAAGTAGCATGCAAATTTCTGCATGCAAAATTGCAGACTATTCTGAGATGTGTGCGTAACTAAATTGGCTAATGAGCGAATCAGCGCCAATAATTGGGTGCAAATAATCAATTATTGGCATTAATTGGCAACAATTTGGATTTTATTTATTTACTAGTAAAAAAGGCCCGTTTCTGACACAAATGAAACGGGCGCTAGCAAGGTTTTCCTTGGAGTGTGTATGTTTGGGAGAGTGTATGTGAGAGTGACTGTTTGAGAGTCAGAGTGAGTGTGTGAGTGTGTGAGAGAGAGAGTGAGTCTGGGTGTGAGTGTGTTTGTGAGAGAGTGTGTGTGTGAGAATGAGAGTGTGTGCAAGTGTGTATGTGAGACACAGTGTGAGAGAGAGTGTGTGTATGAGACCAAGCGAGTGTGTGAGTGACTGTGTGGCACATAGAGAGTGAATGTGATACAGTGTGAGACAGAGTGTGTGAGAGTGAGAGTCAGAAAGACATTGTATATGAGAGAGAGAGTGTGAGCCGTGCCCTCCCAATCCATGGCCATCTGTCCCCTGCCCCCTCCATTCATCCTTTTCCAGCAATTCCCCTCTCTCCCTGAGCCCTGCCCTCCCAATCCATGGCCATCCATGTTTCTCTGTCACCTGCCCCCTCCATTTTTCCCTATCCAGCATTTCCCCTCTCTGCCTGAGGCCTGCCCTGCAATCCATATCCATCCATGCCCATCTGTCCCTTCCATTCATCCCTATCCAGCAATTCCCCTCTCCCTGAGTCCTGCCCTTCCAATCTATGCCCATCCATGCTCCTGTCACCTGGCCCCTCCATTTTTCCCTATCCAGCATTTCCCCTCTCTGCCTGAGGCCTGCCCTGCAATCCATATCCATCCATGCCCATCTGTTCCCTCTATTCATCCCTTTCCAGCAAATTCCCTCTCTCCCTTAGTCCTGCCCTCCCAATCCATGCCCATCCATGCTCCTCTGTCCCCTGCCCCCTCCATTCATCCATTTCCAGTAATTCCCCTCTCTCCCTGAGCCCTGCCCTCCCAATCCATGCCCATCCATGCTCCTCTGTCCCCTGCCGCCTCCATTCATCCTTTTCCAGCAAGTCCCCTCTCTCCCTTCCATGACCCCCCCCCTCGCATCCATGCTCCTCTCTCTCCCATGTCCCAGCCTGGCCCGCCCTCTTCTCCCCCCCTTCGCATCCATGCCCCCCCTTCGCATCCATGCATCCCCCCCTTCGCATCCATGCCCCCCCCTTCGCATCCATGCTCCCCCCCCCCGTTCGCATCCATGCATCCTTTTTTTTTTTCTTCTTCGTTTTAACTTTACCTCCGTGGCGGTTCGTGCAGCGAAGCGTCAGGGAAGGAGGCGGCGCTCCCGACGTCTAGCTTTCCCTTCGCTGTGTTCCGCCAAGGCGGAACACAGCGAAGGGAAAGCTAGACGTCGGGAGCGCCGCCTCCTTCCCTGACGCTTCGCTTCCAGATTTGTTTGGTTTGAGGTGAGGGCGGGGCAGAGACGGCTGGCTGGTTTGAAGGCTTCACACCACGAATCCACGAACCCTTCAGCCTGGGAGTGACGTCAGATGGCTTCAAGGCTTCAAGGCTTCAGGGCTTCACGGCTTCACAGAACGTTGTCCTCAGAACGTTGAGGGTGCGTTTTATTATATTAGATGGGGCGTGGCTGAGGGCAGGTCTATGAGTGAGGGTGACTGGTCCTAGCCTATGAAGACTACAGGATTTTTGTGCTTCTCTGCCTTGGAGTGAGCTTCTCTGCCTTGGAGTGAGCTTCAGAACATTCAAGGTGGGATTTATTAATATAGATTTATTATAACTTTTATATTCTGCTTAATCCACAGTTTTTAGTGGATTACAACAACGACATTCATAATATAAAACAAGACAGAAATCATGGAACATAATAATAATATACATAATCAATCAAATATTTACTGAGCTAAGACCAGATTTTTAAATACTCCTCCAGCTGTAAGCCTGCATAAACACCAAAGTTTTAAATTCTTTGAAATCTGTGATGTTCCTAACTTTTAAAAGTAACTTATTCCATAAAATAGGTCCAGCAACATAAAAAACCCCCGCTGTGTCTGAATTCATCTAATCGAAGGATATGATGAGATAGAATATCCAATATATATTTTAGTCCCTGATCTTAATGATCAATTTGGCTGATAAATACGTAATCTAGCTGCCAATATTTCTGATGCATGCGCATCTTGCTAAACGATATTCTATAAAGGTCTGCATGCAAATCTTTTAGCGTGCAGCTCAAAAGGGGGCATGGCCACGGTAGGAGCATTCACTAAAAATGTGCATGGTATTACTGAGTACCTGGGATCCACTCCTAAATGACGTGCCAGGCTTTACACCAGGTTTCAGTTGGTGTAAATCCTCATGCCCAAAGTTTAGCACAGAATTCAACTCTTAAGCGCTATTCATTAAATGGCATTCAACTCGGAGCGCTGCTTATAGGATAGCGCTCCATGCAGACTTTTTTTTTTTGGCACTGAACTCTGAGTGCCATTTACTGAATCTAGTCCCAAATGGTTTGGGTTAAATAATGTCTTGTATTATGGGGGGGGGGGGGGGGGGGGGGGGGGGGGGGGAGGTTATGTTCATTTTTGTAGAGAACGGAAGTTTTGGAGAGGGAGGCAAGAAGATAGGAACACTTCAGATTACCTGGGTTATTAGCACAGCAGTCTGGAAGAGTTCACACTGAGCATTCAGCAGCCACTATCTCTTCAAACAATCTCTATCTTTTATTCCATTCCATTTTGCTGCCTCATAATTATTCAATTAATCGCAGTCAATTTACTCTTTAATTAGAAAGGCTGATGACCTCTCTGACCCTGCTGGCATTGTTTGCGAAATATCAGCTGGGTTTCTGGCTAGCAATTATTTAGCGGGTTAATGAGGGAGGCAGCAGACTTTAAAAGCAGCCTCCACCTGGGGGAGCTGTGGATCTCATCAGGAGGCTTGGCTGATGCTTCTCCTGGGGCGTGGACTCTTCTGACCTTTTGTGCAGGCTCAGAAGAAGTTTCCATCAGGACTTAGGAAAAAAAAAATAATAATTCAGTGTCCTAGTAACTATATTGGTCCTAGAGAAAAGTGGATTTTTGTTTTAGTTTGGGAGAGTTGAAAGACATCTGGAGAAGGGACCTTTGTGGTCTCAACAGCTTCATGACAAGGATCTGTTGTCCGTAAGGCTCTGCTCGGTTATTTCATTATCATCAAGTGCACAATTTCCACCTGAATTTAGCTACTGTACAATTTTGCAGTTTTAGCTAGTTTTCAAATTAAGTGCTCCTGGCAGGGTTTCCCTCTCTCCCATGATTCATCTTTCTCTCTTTAAGTAAATTATTCATGAATAAAAATGCCATGTGCCAAGCATTCTCAAAAGCATACTGTGACTTCTGCATGTATTTTGAGGGGTGGGGAATAGATTATTAGTCTAGGTAAATTGATGCTACAGATTCTCTAATCCCCTACCATCACTTTACTCTTCAGACATCCACCATCCACCAAGGCAGTCAATAAAAAGCTCAGCAATTTCTCTCCTGAGAGCTGTCAACCATTTAACCCTGGGCATCTGTTCAGTAATAGGCTACAGCGCCTCAGAGCTCTCCCTTCTTCCTGTAGTAATCTGGCCAGTGGAAGGCTTGTACTGGAGAGGCCTATCCTAGTGCACATCAGCCTGGGATTATGTGGCAGCAGGACACTGTTGAAGGAGGACAGGGCAGGGCAGGGAGAAGGTGGAGGCTATGAGTCTCTTGGTGCATAACAGTTATGGAGCTGGAAATGTGCTTGACTTGTAAGACAGCTAATGAAAGTCTGGCTGCAAACTTAGTGGATATGTGTGTGCATGTGTGCATATATACACATCTATGTGTGTATGCAGTGCAAGTGGTTTACAGTTTAGATATTTGCCTCTTGTAATGTAACTGGAAAGGGAAGGGGAACAGGGGATGGGGATGGGGTTTGATATATCGCTTTTCTGTGGTTACAAAGTGGTTTTGCACAGTGGCGTTCCTAGGCTGGCTGATACCCGGGGTGGATCGCCGATGCGTCCCCCCACCCCCAGCGAAATTACAACCCTCCCCAGGTGCATTTTTACCTGCTGGGGGGGGGGGGGGAGTGCCACGCGCCTGTTGGCTCCGAGTTCGCTCGTTCCCTGGCTGCTGCTCCCTCTGCCCCGGAACAGGAAGTAACCTGTTCTACGCAGAGGGAGCAGCAGGGAGGGAACGAGCGGACTCAGAGCCAACAGACGCGTGGCACCCCCCAGTGGCGTGCACCCCGGCGCGAACCGCCCCCACCGCCCCCCTTGGTACGCCACTGGTTTTGCATATTATATACAGGTACTTATTTTGTACCTTGGCCGCCGAAAGAGTGAGCCGGGCCCAGGGCAGGGCTACCGCTGACAGGCACCACCCCAAGACCGCTGCTGCCGTGACATCCCCCAGGACCACTGCTGCCACCCCCCAGACCACTACATAGCCAGACCACAAAAATTGGGGGAGGGGGAAGCCCAAAGTGGGGTTGTGCACATTTTGCCCCACCTCCCTGTCCCCGCTGCAATTCCACATACCTTGGCTGGCGTGGATCCCCAAGATCCGCCAGCAGAAGCCATCCTCCAGCACTGTTCTCCACAGCATTGCCTGCCCTGCAGCTGCTTTCCCCCCTCACGATTTGTAAGGGGAAAAGCAGTCGCAGGGCAGGCAATGCGGCGGAGAACAGCGCTGGAGGATGGCTTCTGCTGGCGGGTCTTGGGGATCCCCGTAAGCTAAACCAGAGTCCCAAAGCCCTGTGTCTGCTCCTCCCCAGCCTGTAAGGGGGGCCCAGCACCAGAGTTTTCTCTCTTCTGCTCCTGTCAGGATGTGATCACCCAGATCCCGTCAGGAGCAGGAGAGAGACAAACAGACCTCGGCACTGGGCCCCCTTGGAGGCCGGGCCTAGGGGAATCTTGCCCCTCTGCCCCCCCTTTCAGCAGCCCTGCCTGGGGCAATGGAAGGTTAAGTGACTTGTCCAGAGTTACAAGGAGCTGCAGTAGGAATTGAACCCGGTTCTGCTGGTTCTCAGGCCACTGCGCTGGATCTGATTTCTTTGTTTTGTGCTTACATTCCATCATGGCCCATCTCCTTCCTCTTGCCCTCTCCAGTACTTGGCATGCAGTCCCAGCATTCTGCCTGCAACTTCTCCCATGTGGTAACAATGCCCCTTGAATTACCTACATGCAACATCCTCCTTGCTGTCCTTGCTGATAGTGTTAGTGTCAACCACTAGATGTGATTTCAGTTGTTGGAGTCGTGCCATTCTACTGTTAATCCAGTATTCACCATGCGTTACAATACACAGGGAAAACATAAAATATGAATACATACAAAATATTAAATTGTGAAATAATAAGATATGAAGAAACACTTTAAATACATACTACATGAAGCCCAATTTTACACAGCATATTGAGGGATGGGAAGAGATATACAAGTCAGGAGATCTACACAAGTGACAATATTTTGTAAAATGGATGCAGAGTGTATAGCCTTTTGTAAAATGTACGTATCTCTGTCCCAGGATGGCACTCTCTCCCCTTCCCTTCCAAAAAAAAGATGTCAATGGCATATGCATGTGCAAGTGTATGGAACCAGAATATTTGAAAATCCTGAAATCAGCCAGGTTTCCACGTCGAGCCTGTCAATGGGGGAGATGTGCACCTGCATGAGTCGTGCACCAAGTAACCACATGTACATGCAGGTGGCAACTGACACCACAAAAACGTGCAGCTGCTTCCCCAGGTGAGGCTGTACAGGTGCAAACTGGGCTGATTTCAGGATTTTCAACATGCAAACATGCACGTGTATTTTCCAGTTTCTGTGTCAGCTTATGTCTGCCTTCCTTCTCCTCTCTTGGGCATTGCACAGATTGCAATGCAGGGCCTGTAGCATATGCCTCCAGTCTCTGTGGTGTCCGGTGGCTTCTAGTGACCCAAGCTAGAGAACACAAACAAGGCCACCACGAGGGAGAGAAACTTTCACAATGCACAAAGCCTTCTTTAACGACTCAGGAAAGTCTGTAAATCAATCAGAAAGATGTGGGCAAGATAAGACCCAGTCAATAGTTTAAGCACTGATCAGATGGTCTCCTATTGGCCTCGGTATCTGTGGTTGTGAACTTAGGGGTTACCTATCGAAAGATCTCCAAGGGCTTTGCTGTAAGTCCTGGGATGAACATGAAAGCAATAACCACCTGTGAAGGTCTATCCATCACATCCCAAACTGTGACTAAAGGGGTACCACTAAAACATGCAGGCAGGGTCCCCAAGACTTCAGGTCTAGCTCACAAAGAAGATTCATTGTACGTAGCTTCACTATCAGCCTTGGCCACCTTTGCCAGCAAACCTTGGGGTGCCCTCACCAACACATTCCTCCCTCACAAAAGACATTTAAAATGCTCACAGATCTAGAACTCATGTGTCTAAGCAGTACATTACAGGGTGACCAGTATTTAGGGAACCTAAGAGGTGACTGGAAAAAAAAGGCACAGTGATTACTTGGAGAGAAAGTGAATTGCCCAAGGGTCCATGATGTAATCACGACAGGAGAAAATATAGAATCTAAGAATACCAATATTCCCAGGCCATTGTTGTCAGCATTGCACTATCTCCTCTCCTGTAGGGTGCCAGTGCTGTCAGACACAAAGCACCAGCTATAGTGATCCTGCCTATGAGATGGGATGTAGGCCTGGGGTATGCATCACTATCAGGCGTTCCTTAGATGTCTTTCAGCTGTAATGGAACAAAACAAAAATGTCCAAGACTAAAGCTTAGATATTTTGAGCTAGATCTGTTTTTATGACAAATAGCTGCACTGGGAATTGAACCCACTTTGCCAGAATTGAGGTCTCCTGTGCTGGCCACTAGGCTATACTCCACAGAAGGGGTGCCCCAAATAACCAGATGACCAGAAGGGAATCAGGGATCACCTCCCCTTACTCCCCCAAATCACAAAACATTTTTCCAGTCAGCATTTTCAAAAGGAAAAAATAGACTTTTTTTTTGTAGACAATGACCTTTCCTGTTCTGATTTTGGACAGTTTACAAAAAACGTCCAAATTCAGACTTAGATGTCATATGCAAAAATGCCCCTTGTGCATTTGACTTGCCCAAAGTCACAAGAAGCAGCAGTGGGAATTAAACCCATGTTGCCAGGATCAAAGCCTACTGCACTAACCATTAAGCCACTCCTCCTCTATTTTGAATGGCTTGCATTTGGACGTCTTTTGTTCGAAAATAAACAAAAAAAGGCCATCCAAATCACAAGACATCCATAGCATTTTCGAAAATGTTGAAAACAAAAGATAGAAAATGACCTTCTTTCATATTCAGAATTTGGATGTTTTTGTAAAATGTCCAAATTCTGATTTAGACGTTCTATAGAAAATGCCCCTCCACGTCATAGAACTTTAACCAACTTATCCTTACCTCCCACATGCTTTTGGATCCAGAGGGACTTAGAGGCTCTCAAGACCAGGTTCTGGGTCCTCTGGAAGGCTATTGGATTACCTTCTGCAGCAGGTGAGGGAGTTGCTGGCTGCAAAGCAACATGAGATACAGACACAGAGATTCCCGTTATGTCATCTGCAGAATAAACTGATATTCATAATGGTAACTGCATTTCTTTAGCAGATGCCATGCTGAGTGATCATAGCAAGTAAGAGAAGCTGGTTTCTGGGAATGAACAAAAACATGCTGGTTTAATGAAAATGTTACAAAAAATAAAGGTGTTGGGCTCACACCTCTGAAGAAGCCTGAATGTTGTTCAGTGAAACGCTGGTACTGTATGGTCTAAGGTTAAGTTTTCCTAGCTCCATGCGGGCAGTTTTTTGTACCCAGCACAGATTATCTCTATATAATAATTGGTCAATCTGTCTCCCTAGATGGCTGGCTGGGTTCGTAACCATATGCTAATGAGCTTACGTCAGCTCGCCTCCAGTGTTCCCTTCCCTCTCAGTGTCCCGCCCTTGCGGAAAGACGAAATGACGTCAGAGGAGAGCGGGACACTGAAAGGGAAGACAAGGGAAGGCTGGAGGTGACGCGAGCAGAGCCTGCTGCCGCTGCGACCTGAGGTATGGATGGGAGGGGAGGGGAGAGGAGAATTGCTGGACATGGTTGAGATGGGATGGGAGGGCAGAGGGGGGAGGGGAGAATCGCTGGACATCAAGGGGAGCAGAGAATCGCTGGACATGGAGGGGATGAGATGGGATGGGAGGGGAGAGGAGAATCGCTGGACATGGAGGGGAGGGCAGGAGAGATAGACAAGAAAACGCTTAGATGATAGCCTTTCTAGGGCCCGTTTCATTTGTTCTGAAACAGGCGTTTTTGCTTGTATAATATAATTTGGAACTGGAACCAAGATTTAAATTGCACTTAATAGGAATGTAGAATGTGTGTAGGAATTTGAGCACTTGAAAGATTATATAAAAATGGCTCTGGGAGGTTTTTTTTAATGACCAATTAAAGAAACATTAAGCCTAATCTGAGATATTTTATCATTAATCTCTGCAAAGACTTCTGAGGTATTTTTCTCCCATCCAGTTATATATGGATTGTAATGCAAATTAAGTTTCAGATTTTTGTCCTTGAAATTTGACAATTTTTAATTTGATTGCCTTCTGTTTTTTTTTTAATAAGTACATAAGTATTGCCATACTGAGAAAGACCAAAGGTCCATCAAGCCCAGCATCCTGTTTCCAACAGTGGCCAATCCAGGTCACAAATACTGCTTATCTCAGAAATAGTGGATTTTCCCGAAGTCCATTTAATAATGGTCTATGGACTTATCCTTTAGGAAGCCATCCAAAGCTTTTTAAAACTCCGCTAAACTAACCGCCTTTACCACATTCTCTGGCAATGAATTCCAGAGTTTAATTACACGTTGAGTGAAGAAAATTTTTCTCCGATTCGTTTTAAATTTACTACATTGTAGCTTCATCACATGCCCCCTAGTCCTAGTACTTTTGGAAAGTGTAAACATACGCTTCACATCTACCCATTCAACTCCACTCATTATTTTATAGACCTCTATCATATCTCCCCTCAGCCGCCTTTTCTCCAAGCTGAAGAGCCCTAGCCACTTTAGCTTTTCCTCATAGGGAAGTCGTCCCATCCCCTTTATCATTTTTGTCGCCCTTCTCTGCACCTTTTCTAATTCCACTATATCTTTTTTGAGATGTGGCGACCTGAATTGAACACAATATTCGAGGTGCGGTCGCACCATGGAGCGATACAAAGGCATTATAACATCCTCATTTTTGTTTTCCATTCCTTTCCTAATAATACCTAACATTCTATTTTCTTTCTTAGCCACAGCAACACACTGAGCAGAAGGTTTCAATGTATCATCAACGACAACACCTAGATCCCTTTCTTGGTCTGTGACTCCTAATGTGGAACATTGCATGATGTAGTATAATTCGGGTTCCTCTTCCCCAAATGCATCACTTTGCAGTTGCTCACATTAAACGTCATCTGCCATTTAGACGACCAGTCTTCCAGTCTCATAAGGTCCTCTTGTAATTTTTCACAATCCTCCCGCGATTTAATGACTTTGAATAACTTTGTGTCATCAGCAAATTTAATTACCTCACTACTCCCATCTCTAGTTCATTTATAAATATATTAAAAAGCAGCGGTCCCAGCACAGACCCCTGGGGAACCCCACTAACTACCCTTCTCCATTGAGAAAACTGACCATTTAACCCTACTCTCTGTTTTCTATCTTTTAACCAGTTTTTAATCCACAATAGAACACTACCTCCTATCCCATGATTCTCCAATTTCCTCTGGAGTCTTTCATGAGGTACTTTGTCAAACACCTTATGAAAATCCAGATACACAATATCAACTGGCTCACCTTTATCCATATGTTTGTTCACCCCTTCAAAGAAATGTAGTAGATTGGTGAGGCAAGATTTCCCTTCACTAAATCCATATTGACTTTGTCTCATTAATCCATGCTTTTGAATATGCTCTGTAATTTTGTTCTTAATAATAGTCTCTACTATTTTGCCCGGCACCAACGTCAGACTCACCGGTCTATAATTTCCCGGATCTCCTCTGGAACCTTTTTAAAAAATCGGCATTACATTGGCTACCCTCCAATCTTCCAGTACCACGCTCGAATTTTAAGGATAAATTACATATTACTAACAGTAGCTCCGCAAGCTCATTTTTCAGTTCTATCAGTACTCTGGGATGAATACCATCCGGTCCAGGAGATTTGCTACTCTTCAGTTTGTAGAACTGCCCCATTACATCCTCCAGGTTTACAGAGAATTCATTAAGTTTCTCTGACTCGTCAGCTTTGAATATCATTTCTGGCACTGGTATCCCACCCAAATCTTCCTCGGTGAAGACCGAAGCAAACAATTCATTTAATCTCTCCACTACGGCTTTGTCTTCCCCGATTGCCCCTTTTACTCCTCGGTCATCTAGCGGTCCAACTGATTCTTTTGCCAGCTTCCTGCTTTTAATATAGCTAAAAAAATTTGCTATGTGTTTTTGCCTCCAACGCAATCTTTTTTTCGAAGTCCCTCTTAGCCTTCTTTATCAGTGCTCTGCATTTGACTTGACATTCCTTATGCTGTTTCTTATTATTTTCAGTCGGTTCCTTCTTCCATTTTCTGAAGGATTTTCTTTTAACTCTAATAGCTTCCTTCACCTCACTTTTTAACCACGCCGGCTGTCATTTGGTCTTTCGTCCTCCTTTTTTAATACGTGGAATATATTTGGCCTGGGCTTCCAGGATGGTGTTTTTGAACAGCATCCACGCCTGATGTAAATTTTTGACCCTCGCAGTCGCTCCTCTAAGTTTTTTTCCACCGTCTCCTTTTTTAAAGTTAAACACTAACGTATTTGATTTCCTATGTATACTTACTTCAAAGCTAATATCAAATCCGATCATATTATGATCACTGTTATCAAGCGGCCCCAGCACCATTACCTCCCGCACCAGATTATGCGCTTCACTAAGGACTAGGTCTAGAATTTTTTCCTTCTCTCGTCAGCTCCTGTACCAGCTGCTCCATAATAGTAGATGTCATGCATTCTCCCAGAATATAAACTGACCCTTTGAAATGTCTGAACACAGCCACTACTTACTTACACATGGAGAAAACATGCATGCATCCCCTATTGCCCTTCATTCCTACATATATGAGTGTTGGCAGCTATTAGGGCAGCATGCTGTTGGGGTGAGTCTCTATGCATGATGCTGGTTTTGAGCCAAGCCAGCAATACGTACCTGGGTCAACATATAGTAGCATAGTAACATAGTAAATGTCGGCAGATAAAGACCTGTACAGTCCATCCAGTCTGCCCAACAAGATAAACTCATTTACATGGTATGTGATACTTTCTATGTATACCCGAGTTTGATTTGTCCTTGCCTTTCTCAGGACACAGACTGTAGAAGTCTACCCAGCACTGTTCTTGTACTAAGTTCTGGATCTATCGTTGAAACCCCTTAAAATTACACTCTAGCCCATCCCTATCTATTCAGTCACGATCAGGGTATTGCCACCCAATCTCTGCTAAGATTCCGCAGAACCATTCCTTCTAAACAAGATTCCTTTATGTTTATCCCACGCATGTTTTAATTCCATTACCGTTTTCACTTCCACCACCTCCCGCGGGAGGGCATTCCACATATCCACCACCCTCTCTGTGAAAAAATACTTCCTGACATTAGTCCTGAGCCTGCCCTCCTTCAACCCCAATTCACGTCCTCTAGTTCTACCGCCTTCCCGTCTCCAAAAAAGGTTAATTTGTGGATTAATACCTTTCAAATATTTGAACATCTGTATCATGTCACCCTTGTTTCTCCTTTCCTCCAAGGTATACATGTTCAGGTCAGCAAGTCTCTCCTTGTACGGTTTGCAATGCAAATCCCATACCATTTTTGTAGCTTTTCTTTGCACCGCTTCCAGTCTTTTTACATCTTTAGCAAGGTACGGCCTCCAAAACGGAACAAAATACTCCAAGTGGGGCCTCACCAATGACTTGTAGAGGGGCATCAACACCTGCTTTCTTCTGCTGGTTATGCCCCTCTCTACGCAGCCTAGCATCCTTCTGGCCACAGCCGTTGCCTTGTTGCATTGTTTCTTCACCTTTAGATCCTCAGACACCAACAACCCAAGGTCTCTCTCCTGAGTCAAGCTTACTAATCTCTCCCCTCCTATTCGGTATCTCTCTTTCAGGTTTCTGCACCCCAAGTGCATCACTCTACACTTCTTGGCATTACATTTTAAAGACTGGAGGATGGCTGACTACAGTAGTTTCATTTATTACAGATACAAGCATAAGCACGAGGTTTCCTTGATGACGCCGAAATGGCAAAATGGGACCCCATTAGGCAATCAAGATAAGTGCTATATGCTCAAATTTAACAATAAAGGCTATATATGAATCAGGCATCACTTGCTTAGAGTTAATTACAAAACATAAACATAAAAGATAAAGACTAAAAGAAAAATTGGAGGTTTTTCAGCCAATGAAGAGTCCACCCCGTGAGTCATATAAAAGTTAAAATATTGACCAGGGATACAGAGGCTTTTCTCCTCCATTATTTATACACAATCACCACGTTTAAATAAAACCACATTCTAAGTATTAAGGAATTCTCTTACGCAATATTGTGGTTAAGTCCTTTTTAGTTAAATGGATCTGTATAAAGATGTCATCATAATGAATTTGTTTAAAATGTTTCATATAAACCTTTTTTCTACTAATACAAGTTTTCATGTTTTTCATCTGCACTTGAGAGTTGCTGTCATACATTTGTTCCTACATCTCATAACATTGTATCAAAATAACAACTATGACACTTTCCCCTGCATATACCATATTCCTGTCCTCACACCTCTGTATTTCCAGTTCTGATATTCACCATGCCATACAGTGTGAGGGAGGTTTCATGTGGTTTCAGAGGTATATATATAGCTGTTAAGCAGGAGGAAAAACAGAGGTAGCCTCTCTCCAACATTCCCATCTAGAACTCCTGATAGTTATAGATATGTTCCTTTTTCCATGTCCCACAGATCGACAAAGAAAGCAGGTCAGTCCGCCCCTGGGCTTGAGCACTAATGCCAACCACAGAGCTTGTGTAAATGCTCAACCTAGATGCCTAGTTATGCAAATGTGAATCCCACCCCATGTCTTGCCCAGACTCTGCTCATGTGTATGCCTACCTGTCAAATATGCACTATGTAAGATATGTACATATTTGCAGAATAGCATTTAGGTGGATTTTCATCATTTCCATATAAATTTGCTGGTATTCCGGTCAATTCTGCATGTATATGGTACTTAAAAGGTTGCATCCACTTTATAGAATTACTCTATTCATGATTATGAGGAAGAATGCTGGCTGAAAAGCATTGATTCCCTTATGGCAGTCTGTAATAGCTGATCTGTAGAAAGCAATGAGGCAGATCACCTGGACTAACTAGAACTGACAACCCGATGCTCAGAAATGCTGCGGTAAGCCAACAGCGCAGAAAAAATACCACCGGAAACAGCACAGAAAATTAGTGCGCCAATGCTCAAAGGAACTAGTACACAAATTATATGTGTACTGTTAAAGTGAAAGCGAGGAGGGGGATGTGCTTGGCGCATGCGCAGAAGAGTTTCTCTGTAAGTCGAGCTCCTGTGCGCATGCGCCAGGCAAAACCCAAATGTGAAGCACACATTGACGTCTGTTTTCTGCGCCTTTAAATATAATCTTTTCAATTTTTCTTATTTTAATTGGAAGGCTTATATTTAAGCGCAGGAAACAGGCATCAACGTACGCTTTCAGTTTCAGATTCATGCACATTTGTTTCTCACTACTGGCATTTAGGGGCATCCTTTTGCTTCCAAATTCGATAAAAACCAGCAGATTTTAAAGAAAGAATCATGAGAAATCCTCTCTTCAAGCACCCTAACGCCTGCTCCGAGCTGGCATTATTTTTTCAGCGGTCAGGTCGGCTTTGTTTTGTGCGCCGTTCTCTGAGCATTGAGAGGGAATAGGAAATTACCTCATTAACATCCATTTGACTACATTAGTATGCTATTTGCACTAATCTCTGGCACGCTCATTGTTTTCCGTGCCAGAGCGTCTGTGCTCACTAATACGGGTGCTAGTTCGGCGCTAAATGCCTCTAGTGCTCGTGTTTGATTCTGAGCATCGGGGGGGGGGGGGGGGGGGGCCTGAGAGAACTAATTAGCTTCCAAGAACTCTGCATTCTTGACACAGTGAACTTTTTTTACAGAATGACCATGTCCATCATGTTCTCGTTCACCTTTATAATGCAAATCCTGTCTGTTGAGGGAGTAGTTGGCAGTCTCCTGCTTCACTTTGATCTGTTCGGCCATCTGTTTAAAGCTCTGTCTAGATGGAGAGTCTCTATGATTAAACACAGAGCACCCTGTGCACTGCTAGACCAGAGGTCCATTTACAGGTAATATCCTCACATTAAGGCATCAAAAATGAGTCTGTTTAGTTAGAGGATAAAGGAGTCAAGGGAAGGAGAAGAAGGAGGGGACGGGGGAAGAGAAAAATCAAAAAGAAGTTGCAAATGAGTGTTGTGATAGTCCAGCCAGTCTAGTGCAGACTACAGATAATAGGGGAGGGAGGAGAGGAAAAAGAAAATGCAGGGTGGACCTAGTGAAAGGAAAATGGAAACTGAGAGACAAAGAGAAGGAAACTTTCTGAGGCTGTGGTAGTCTGGAGTCACAAATGTGACAGAGGCTGTTGGCATCTTATAGAGTAACCGTGTGAACTCTCAAGGACAAGAGTCCAAATTGTCAGATACATGAACTGTAGTAGTTTGGGTGGTGGGTGAATATACGTGAAGATGAACATGTGGGAGTGGGGGAGAGGGAGAAGGATATAGAGAAAGCATTGGAAAATGCAAAGCAGAGTAAGGAAGGAAGACAACAGAGGCAACAAAATGAATGAGAAAAAAAAGAGAAAAGAATACAGAGAATGTGACTGACTAGGATCTAGGGATGTGTATGGCAAAAAAGTTTGGTTCAGTTCAGATTTGGGTCAATTAAGGTCAATGGAGAATTCAATTTTGCACTCTTCAGAGTGGGATTTTCCATTCATTTTTAGTGAAACTTGCTGAAATGCATATGCAGTCCAAGACATCAGGGGGGAGATGCACAAAGGTCCCTGGAAAGAACTGCCTGGTATTTCCATCTCAGTAAAAATTACTGAGGTGGAAATACCGAGCAATTCACAAAGTAAATCGCAGGCAAATGAGCTGCTCGCAAAAACAATGAGCAGCTCAGTAGGAGGGAAGCCAATCTGTCAGCTGAGCATGCGGAGAACAGCCAATCGTTAAGATTTCATAAATGCATAGAAGCTGAGTGTATGAAAACCGTGTGTAGCTTTTTTTGTTTCAACCTTATTAGCGGTACAAACGCTTTTTACGTACAAGGAACTTTACAAAGCAATAATGGCAGCGAGCCTGATTTCTGGAGAGATGTGCTCGTCCCCCCTGCCTGGCAGCAGCATGGAGTTGCAGTCTGACCACTGTCTCCTGGGCCTGGCACCAATGTCCTTCCTCAGCAGGAACTGCCCAAGATCATGGCACAGATCTGTACCGAGGAGCTCAAGCAGGTGCTGTCGATCCTTCCTATGGTGCTCTTCAGGCCAGCGACAGAGAGCTGGGGCTGCAACAGCTGAGAAAACCAAGCCAGTGCCCACCTGAAAAAACCTGACCTGCTACTACTCGGAGCCTATTATCTGTATACGGGTTCCTTCTACATGTGATCAGGGGCCTCTGAACTGTGGTAGTGTTAGACTCACCTTCAGATCCTCCTGTTGACTGCACCACCAAGAAGTAGCTGTCCAGCAATGACAGCTCCTGATCACCCGTAAAAGTTTTATTGGGAAGGTATGCTGTCCTTTCTGTGCATTGCTCAGAAAACGGCTGTGCATCACTCAGAATGCACATTTGAATAGTAATTAGCTCATTAAAATAACTTTGCATACAATTCTTGTTGGCTGCTACTGTGAAAGGAAAAGAGACCGCAGAACCACTTTGTGCATGTCTCGCTGAACTCCTTGCTCGCTAAACCGGCTAGAACCAGTGAAAAAAGCATGTTGCTGGCTCGATATGTTTTGTGCATTTGGGCTCAAGAGTGGCATGAAGACCACTGGAACCAAAAGGGGGGCAAAGGGCACTAACACTGGCATGAAGTCTCCAAGAAACCTTGAGAAGGACAAAGTGGCAGAACAGTGGACTGAAGATCCCAAGGCATGGGGAGAGGGGCAATGTAGCAATAAAACTGGCATGATGACACCATGGCACCAGGAGAGGGATGACACAACATCAACATTGGCAAGGACACCCCAGGCAGCAGGAGAGGGTTAGACTGGAATTAACAATGGCACAAAGGTCCCAAATGCTCTGGTTTAGAGGGATAGAAGCATTAGGAGGGTTAGGTCAGGGCTGGTGTTTTGTGGGAAAATGTGCCCATTTGAGGGGTGCATGAAAGAGTATATGAATGTCTCTCTTGACAGGGTTACAAGCAAACGCTGGGAGGCGATGATCTGTAAGCAAGCAAAGCAGCAAAACACGGAGCAGACCAGTGGGTGTAGAAGTAGACGGTTTATTAAAACAAGTACCTGGCATAGCCATGTTTCACACAAAAAGGCTGCATCAGGGGTAAAGGTGGAGTCCAAACATATAAATTAATTAAAAACATACAAATGAATTATCAAAAATAATTTCAATAAAAACATACACAGGTAAAATTAAATGAAACATAAAATACAAATAATGTAACAGTGTAGTCATAAAGTGTAACATGAGTGAAACAACCATAATTATGTGGCATGCAAAGGAACAAGCCACATTAATAGGATACAGATAGTGCGTAAATTGACTGTTATTGCAACAGAGCAAGCCAGTATGAAATACAGACTAGTGGTGCACCAAGCAGTGGCGTAGCTATGTGGGGCCACGGGGGCCTGGGCACCCGTAGATTTGGCCCTGGACCTCCCTGCTGACGACCCTCTCAACCCCCCCTCCCGCGGCCAACCTGCCATCGCCGTCGCCTACCTTTGCTGGTGGGACCCAAACCCCCGCCAGTCGAGGTCCTCTTCTTCCGGTGCAAGGCTTTGTTCTGTTTCTGTGAGTTGTCTTCTTCCGGCACAAGGCTTCGTTCAGAAGAGGACCTCGGCTGGTGGGGGTTGGGGTCCCCCGCCAGCAAAGGTAGGCAACGGCGGTGGGGGGGGGAGGGTTGGCGGCGGGAGAGGGGGTCAAGAGGATCATCAGCAGGGGGGGTGAAAGTTGTTGGTGGTGGCGGCGGCGGCGGCAGTCAGCAATGGTGGGGGGGGGGACTAAAATGTGCCCCCTCACCTCGGGCTCTGGACCCCCCTCCCGCCGAAGTCTGGCTACACCCCTGGCACCAAGGGTAGGGCAGTGAATGTGGTCTTCCTTGACTGCAGGCAGTAAAGGTGTGCACTGAGCAGTTGTGTGGCTGTTGCCTCTGCTGATCCCCTGCCCTGGAACAGGAAGTTGACATCAGAGGGGGCAGGGGACCAGCAGAGCCAACACCCCCTTTACTGCTTGGATAGAGGGAAGGTGGGGGGTGAGGCACCTGAAGGAAGGGGGGGGGGAGTGCTCTGCCCCAGGTGGCAATCAAGCTAGGTTTGCCACTAATACAGACAAAGTGAATCACATAAGGTTCTCAGGAATATTTTTATAGACATGCAAAAGTGGCACCAACTAGAAACAAACTTTCCCCTAATAGCAAAATTCTATACAAAACAGCCTAAAAATAAACAGTTTGAAAGAACGCTTTAATTTAAGAAGGCATAAATAGCATAAAACAGTGTTTAAAAAACCCACTAACCCCCCTGTTTACTAGGCTGCGCTGTGCTAATGCCGACACAGCCCATTCACTTTGAATGAGCTATGTCAGCATTGCCGCACAGCTTAGTAAATAGGGGGGAGGGTAAATGTTTGTTGGCTTAAAAAATACTCACAAATACAGCACTCTTTCTTCAGAGCAGCAGCACTTCTACTCCACAGGCTGAAATGAAGAATCTGCCATGCTGTGGAATACTACTAGCTTAAATGTCTCCTCTGAGGTGAAAGGTCATAGTGCAAAAATTCTTAAAAACTTACAAACCAATAATAATAAGTAAGAATTAAGTCATTATTCCAATTGTAAGACCAAACAAGTTATATATGCAGTCATTTGCCCATTTATATTCTCATCCATCCTGTCTCATCAGCTTGTAACCTTGGGGTCATCTTCGACTCCTCCCTCTCCTTCTCTGCACATATTCAGCAGACTGCTAAAACCTGTCGTTTCTTTTTCTATAATATCACCAAAATTCGCCCTTTCCTTTCTGAGCACACTACCAGAACTCTTATCACCTCTCGCATAGACTATTGCAACTTGCTTCTCACAGGTCTCCCACTTAGCCATCTCTCTCCTCTTCAATCTGTTCAAAATTCTGCTGCACGACTAATATTCCGCCAGTATTGTTATGCTCATATTAGCCCTCTCCTCAAGTCACTTCACTGGCTTCCTATCCGTTTCCACATACAGTTCAAACTCCTCTTATTGACCTATAAGTGCATTCACTCTGCAGCTCCTCAGTACCTCTCCACTCTCATCTCTCCCTACATTCCTCCCTGGGAACTCCGTTCACTGGGTAAATCTCTCTTATCTGCACCCTTCTCCTCCACCGCTAACTCCAGACTCCATTCCTTTTATCTTGGAGCACCATATGCCTGGAATAGACTTCCTGAGCCAGTACGTCAAGCTCTATCTCTGGCCGTCTTCAAATCTAAGCTAAAAGCCCACCTTTTTTATGCTGCTTTTAACTCCTAACCCTTATTCACTTGTTCAGAACCCTTATGTTATCATCCTCACTTTAATATTGCCTTATCTCTTGTTTGTCCTCTTTGTCTTTCCTAATTAGATTGTAAGCTCTGTCAAGCAGGGACTGTCTCTTCATGTTCAAGTGTACAGCGCTGCGTATGTCTAGTAGTGCTATAGAAATGATAAGTAGTAGTATACATTAGTAAGACTATGAGGGGTCCTTTTACTACACTGCAGTAAAAGGGGGCCTCCGCTAGTGTCAGTGCGTGTTTTTGACGCACGCTGAGGCCCCCTTTTACCACAACGGCTATTTTTGGAGAAAAGAAATGGGTATGCGATAAGTGAACCATTTGCCACGTGGCCATTTCGGGGGGGGGGGGGGAGCACTTACCACCATCCATTGAGGTGACAATAAGGGCTCCCATGCTAACCCAGCGGTAACTGGGCAACATTTGGCACTCATGATTACCACCAGGTAAGCATTAGCGTTACAAAAATAGAAAATATTTTTGTAGTGCCGAAAATGGCGCACGCTGAGGGGTGGGAACTACCGCCGGGCTCCTGAGGTAGTTTCGGAATGGCGCGTAGCAAGTCTGTTGCTGCGCTCCAACTCTTTAGTAAAAGGGCTCCTGAGAGCTTTAAACAAACGCATTATTGAACACAGAAGTGCTTTGAAAAGAAATGCACCTGAGAAACCACTTGTGGAGCATATGCAAGCTAAGTGACACAAGTTTGATGATTTTATGAACTCCAGAAAGAAGCTTTCTTTCACGTAATGTGAGTGTCAGTAGTTCATTTGAGACTGAGATCAAACTCCACATATTACTGTCATGGGATGCGCAAAACTAACGGTCACCTTGTCTGCTGTGGGGTGAAACTAGACTGAGAGTCATTGGTAGGAAGTTAGTTGTGGTAGGTAGGAAGAAGTTCTAGTTAGACAGAAATATAGGGGGGGGGGGGGGAGGAGCAGCATATTATTCATAAAAGATCAGCCAGATTAAATGACTGGCTGCAAGGTTTTTGGTTATTCTTTATCTTCTATTTTCTGACTGTGAGTATCGAGTCATGTTTATTTATTAGGATTTATTTACCACCTTTTTGAAGGAATTCACTCAAGGCAGTGTACAGCATGAATAAGTCAAACATAAGCGATAGACAATTACAACAGGAAAATATTCAGACAATAATACAAAGTATGGCATAGTATGCTACATTTATGCCAACACAATACACAATAAAACATTGTAACAGACAGCATAGAGGGTAAGTAAAGATGGAACATATAGATAGATAAGATAGAGTAACAGGAGTAAAACAGATAAGGGGCTAGTTAAAGAGAGTTGCTTGAACATTATCTTGGCTAGGGTATGAGTGGATGTTACCCTGCTTTAATAGTGCAGTGGTTTATTTTTAGGGTGTGGTACCTATAAACCTCTCTGAGGGGTCCTTTTACCAAGCTGCGGGAGAAAGAGCCCTGTAGTAGTGGCAGTGACCATTGTTAGCACGTGCCAGGGCCCTTTTTATCGCAGCAGGTAAAAAGCCCCCCCAAAAATACATGACCATGTGCTAAGCTTTCATTCACCATATGGCCATGCATGGGGGAGAACTTACTACCACCCACTGAGGTGGCGGCAAGGGTTCCCGTGTTACCCTGGCGATAACCAGACAGCGTGCGGTGCTGCCCGATTACTGTGGGTATCCCCCTGCTGTATTTTTTTTTAATCCAGTAGCGTCAGAAATGACATGTGCTGGAGCTGGAACTACCACCGACAGCCATGTTGGGCCGGCAGTAGTTTTGAGTTGCTCTGCTGCAGCGGCGTATCAAGGGCAGGGCAGGGGGGATTGCAGGGAGCAGCCGTGCGACTGTTGGCTCTGCTAGTTCCCTGCTCTCTCTGATGTTACTTCCTGTTCTGGGGCAGAGGGAGCAGGGAACTAGCAGAGCCAACAGCCGCACGGTTGCTCCCACCACCCCAGAAGGTAAGAGTAATGCACCCAGGGGGAGGTGTGTTTTGAGGTGATGCGGGGGGCAAACTTGCCAGGGTTGCGGTTAAGGCGCCGAATTGGGCGGCTTTTCGGAAACGGCTGCAGGGAATTTTCTAATCGCGTGGGTTGCGGGGATTTGGGCGGGTTTTCGAGCGGCCGCGGTGTGGGATTGGGTGGGTTTTCTCGGCCGCCGATTGGCCAGTTTTCCCGCTGCCGGGGCTTCTATTGGTCCAATTTGGTCCAATAGAAGCCTTTCAGGGGCGGGGTTGATGTCAGGGGTGACGTCTGGGGCGGGGCTAGTGATGTGGGAGGCGGGGTTAGTGACACGGGAGGCGGGGTTAGGTGACGCAGGGGCGGGGTTCGGTGACGCGGGAGACGGGGGTTGGCTGCGGGCGGTTTTTGGGCATATTTACGGCTGGTTTTGGACTGGGAAAATTTTTCCCAGCTGGCAACCTTGGCGTGGGGGGGGGGGGGGGATGCTGCATCGGAGATGGGTACGTAGCGGCAATCAGTCCCAGGTGGCAGTCAACCAAGGAACACCACTGTTGCGCTGCAACCTTTTAGTAAAAGGGCCCTGGTAGGGTTACCATAAGGCTCCAGAAAAAGGAGGACACATTGATCCAGTCCGGGTTTTGCTTCCATTGAAAGCAATGGAAGTAAAACCCAGACTGGCTCAATCTGGCCTCCTTTTTCTGGAACCATATGGTAACCCTACCTGAGGGAACTAAAACAAGACAAGAAACAGCCTTTCATTATCTGCAGAATGCAGCAGGATGCATACCGTGAGCCTAAAAGCTGATGCCATGTCTCAAAGTACTGGGATAGTGAAGTGTAGTTGTACAGCCCAGAGTATGGACTTGGACAGCCCACTTTCCACTATTCACTGGGCCTTGTATTGTTCTCACCAATGACACACACACACACACGCATATATATATTTATACACACACACAGCCAGAGCAATCCCGAGGGAAGGGAGCCGGCTGAGGGGAAGAGCCATCTATAGGAAATCGGATAAAATATTTAAGCACAGTGCCACCACTGTTTGGATCTCCTCCAGCTAAGCTGGAAGCCTGTACAAGCAAGTGACTGATTAGCTCCTAGCTGAGGGGCAGTGGTGCTAAGTAGCAGGACTGCGTTGACAAGTGATGTTAACAGGGAGCTCACCAGAGACCCCCCAGAGCGTAATGCTAGCCTACTTGAGGGGATTTAATGAGAGACAGTGCCAGATGCTGCCTCTGGCTCTTTTTATTTACCAGCTTAGGAAAACTACAAACAAAGTGAGTTTTGCTTTCTATGGACAGAACACTCAAACTCCCAAGTGTTTCACGAAGAAGCTACTATGGGATACACTATGCATACGTTTTTAGCACATCTCCTTTTACAACCTTTTTAATTATTATTTATGTATTTATTTAGATTTTCTCACATCTTTTTCAGTAGTAGCTCAAGGTGAATTACATTCAGGTACTCTGGGGTATTTCCCTGTTCCTGGAGGGCTCACTATCTAATTTTGTACTTGAGATAATGGAGGGTTAGGTGACTTGCCCAAGATCACAAGGAGCAACAGTGGGACTTGAACTGGCCACCACTGGCTGTCAAGACCAGTTCTCTAACCAGTAGGCTATTCCTCCACTCCACTTTAATTTATATTGTGCTTATACTAACCATACATAACGCAGCTCTAATGCACCTTTAGTCAGTGGCGTACCAAGGGCGGGGCGGTGGGGGCGATCCACCCCGGGTGCACGCCGCGGGAGGGGTGCAGAGAGCAGCCGCGTGCCTGTCGTCTCCGCTGGTTCCCTGCTCCCTCTACCCCGGAACAGGTTACTTCCTGTTCCGGGGCAGAGGGAGCAGGGAGCCAGCGGAGCCGAGAGCCATGCAGCTGCTTCCAGCAGCTAAGAATGCACCCGGGGAGGGGTGTCTTTGCGCCAGGGGTGGGGGTGTCATGCTGCACCCGGGGAGGGGGTGCGCATCAGCGATCCGCCCTGGGTGGCAGCCGACCTAGGATCATCACTGCCTTTAGTCCCTCCTTGTAGGACCATCCTTCCTCAATACACATAGCTCTGTTAATACAACCCATCCTGCCTTGTAGCATTGCCTGTTATTCCAGTACTGAGACCTTCATTACACCTTACTGCTGACCTACAGAAGCCAATCTTCCGGTATTTCTTGATTTTATGATGTAAATGAGCATCTAGTGGTGACTAGTCTAAGGTTACTTATTTTAGGGGTCCTTTTTACTAAGGTATGCTGAAAAATGGACTGCGGTAATGTAGGCGTGGGTTTTGGGCGCGCAGAGAATCATTTTTCAGCGTACCTTTAAAAAAGGCCTTTAAAAATTATTTTTTCCAAAATCGGATGTGCGGCAAAATGAAAATTGCGCATCCTAGCAGTAAAGTCTCATGCAGTAACTGGGCATGAATGACCTACACGCGCCAAATGCCACTTGGCACACGTCCGATAGGCGCGGCAGAAAATTAAAATTATTTTTCGGCTGCGTGGCAAAAATGAAAGTACCGCAAGCGTCACGTGGTAGCCGTGCGGTAACTCCATTTTGGTGCACGTTGGGCGTGCATAGCCGTTTACAAGGCTTAGTAAAAGGGCCCCTTAGAAGGGTATAATCGAAAGGGGTGCCCAAGTTTTCCTGAGTACGTCCTCACAGGACATCCTGGCGGAGGGGCGGGGAAATCCGTATTATCGAAACAAGATGGATGTCCATCTTTCGTTTCGATAATGTGGTCGGGGACACCCAAATCGCAAAATTTAGCTCGACCTTAAAGATGGTTGTCCTTAGAGATGGTTGTCCCTGATTTTCGGTGATAATGGAAACCGAGGACGCCCATCTCAGAAATCCAAGCCCTTTGGTCATGGGAGGAGCCAGCATTTGTAGTGCATTGGTCACATGCCAAGACACCAACCGGGCACCCTAGGGGGCACTGTAGTGAACTTCAGAAATTGCTCCAAGGTGCATAGCTCCTTTACCTTGTGTGCTGAGCCCCCCCAACCTCCCCCAAACCCACTCCCTACAACTGTACACCACTACCATAGCCCTAAGTGGTGAAGGGGGCACCTACATGTGGGCACAGTGGGTTTTGTGGTGGGTTTTGAAGGGCTCACATTTACCACCACAAGTGTAACAGGTATGGGGGATGGGCCTGGGTCCGCCTGCCTGAAGGGCACTGCACCCACTAAAACTGCTCCAGTGACCTGCATACTGCTGTCATGAAGCTGGGTATGACATTTGAGGCTGGCATAGAGGCTGGCAAAAAATATTTAACAATTTTTTTAAGGTGGGAGAGAGTTGGTGACCACTGGGGGAGTACGGGGAGGTCATCCCCGATTCCCTCCGGTGGCCATCTGGTCAGTTCGGGCACCTTTTTGAGGCTTGGTCATAAGAAAAAAAGGACGAAGTAAAGTCGCCCAAGTGCTCGTCAGGGACGCCCTTCTTTTTCCATTATCGGTCAAGGATGCCCATGTGTTAGGCATGCACCAGTCCCGCCTTCGCTATGCCTCCGACATGCCCCCGTGAACTTTGGCCATCCCCGCAATGGAAAGCAGTTGAGGACGCCTCAAATCAGCTTTTGAGTATGCCAATTAGGGTGACCCTGTGAGAAGGACGCCCATCTCCCGATTTGTGTCGAAAGATGAGCGCCCTTCTCTTTCGAAAATAAGCCTGTAAGTTATTCAAAGTTATTAAATCACAAAAGGACTATGAAAATTTGCAAGAGGACCTTACGAGACTGGGCATCCAAATGGCAGATGACGTTTAATGGATGGAAGTGCAAGGAACCCATTCTGGGGGGCTTTGCGTGGGGCATGGGCATGGTAGCAGAGTCATGGAGGTGCGGGGGGAATGAGTCCTTTCCTCACATTGGTAGGCAACTCCGACTTCCCCGCAGGTGAGAATTCGGTTATGTTTCAAAAATGGGCAGAAGGAGGGTGTAAGTTCCTGGGGCATCTACGGTTACTAGGGGATACTTGTTTTCCTTCCTTTGACCAAGTTAGACGTGCGTGGACTATCCCCAACTTCCACTTTTTTGCCTACCTTCAGGTCAGAGATTATGCTCTAGCCACTGAGAGAGGGCTGAAGGCACAGGTAGTTTTTCACAATTGGACAAGTTCTTTTTGCAACTGCCTTCTAAGTTAAATAAGCTATCTCACTGGCACCAAGTGATTAGGGACACTAGGAGGGTACCTCATTTGGGGCAGTTAGTGGAAATTTGGAGCACTGATCTAGAGGAAGGTATAACAGTTTCCCAGATGGAGGCTGCATTTGAAGGCCTATATAAAGTAACACCCAATGCAGCGTTACAGGATATTCAATACAAAATTTTACACAGAGTTTACATCACAAGGCATAGAGGTAGGTTGACGGGTTTGTGGGAGGATGATACTTGTGTGAAATGTGGGAAAGGTCCAGGCACTTTCCTCCATTCCTTCATGGAATATATCGAGCTTTCCAATTTTTGGACCGCGATTATAGGCGTAATTGACTCTATAGTACACTGTCCTTTTGAATGGTCTTACACTGTAGTGTTGCTGGGAAGTAAAGGCCCGTTGGCTGCAAAGGGTGTGGGAGAGGTGCAGAGTAAATTCATCCCGCTGGCTACCCTGCTTGCTAAAAAGGGATCATGGGCCGACCCAGCACCTCCATCTTTAGCTGTGTGGCACAACCTTATGTGTGAGATGGATAGCTATTTCTCTTAAATCCTCTTCCACACTGCAGCAGCGTTGCTACCGGGATCTCTGGAATAGATATGCTTCCGAGTACCCAGTGGAGAGAGCAGAAAGGGAATAGCCCATTTAAAGGTGTATCTGGACGTGTCTTAGGGGTGGAGGGGGAATTTTCTTTTGTTTTATTTCATAAAGTGGGCCTAGGGGGTGTTACCTCATTTTAGGTTACAAGTTTAGCCTTATTCTTATCTCTTATGTGTAGGAGGTGTGTGAGGTATGTTTCTCATCGTTCTAAGGATGTTCATTGTATAATTGCTATTCTTGTGTGGGTAATCGCTGTTACTTTTCCTTTGGCTTACTCAAGATATTTTCAACAAAACAACAACAGTTAAGGGGAGGGGCAGGGAGGGGGGAGGGTAAGGAAGGTTGTGTGTGTGTGGGGGTGTTAAATTCACTAAAATGTGAATCAGAGGGGTATTTTGATTATAATCTTGGTGTCTGGAAAGATTGGGATGTGATTTTTGAGTTTAATGTTGCTTATGTGTACTTTGCGGTGTTTTTGTAACGTGTTAGATGGGCATGTTTATGATACATTCTGCTGTATGCATTTCTCTGATTTCAATAAAGATATTAAAAAAAGAAAAGAAAGAAAGTGCAAAGTGATGCATGTAGGGAAGAGGAACCCAAACTATAGCAAGGAAATCCAGAAGAGGAAAACAAAAGTTCTGTAGAAAGATTAGTACAGTCCACAAAAGCAGAATACACATCTTTTAATAGTTAAAAAGGCTTTTATTCTTGCCACTTTAAAACACAACCCGACATGGCCACGTTTCATCTCTCTAGAGGCTGCATCAGGGATTATCAACTATTAGGGTCCCAAAGGGCACAAACATGTAATAGTTGGTAGATGTAACAATAAAAACAGCTCAGCAGCTAGCAAGTGTTCAAGCCTCTCATAGACTTGTTACCATAAAGTCTATGATATCTTGGAGTATAACCTTGGCACACCAATGACACCTGAAGTCTCTAACATTTTTCTGAAGTCTCTTTTATTTGAATAAATCACAGATAATTTTACTCACAGTCAGATGTTCAGAAGTGCTGCCCCAGGGCACAGAGACTCCGTAATTCTGAGAGCTGTTTCAATGGTTGGAGGTGAGAAATAGTTGAGCAGATAGAAGTATCTCAGAGCTGGGTGACTGGAATGTGCGATATCTCATTAGGGAGGAGATATTTTCAAGGTAAAAAAACAAATTCATTGCAGGGAGTTTCAGCAGGACAGTGCTGCCTGAAGCAAGACGGTGAATGCCTCATGGCTCAAGGGACAAAGAGGTCAGGAAGCCTTATAGAGGCTCAGGGAGGAGCAAGTAAAGACCAATGGGGACAGAGCCTGTCATCGGGTAGCAAGGGGTGGTCCTAGAGGACGGCTCTCGATTGGAGGGAAAGGTCATACCTGGCTGACTTCTCAGGACAGAGATAGTAAGACTGACCAGGAAATGATAGCAAGTAGACACAGGAGCCAAGCTTGGCTGAGAGAGAAAAGAGGTCTGGGCAGCCTCACAACCAATGGTAACCGTTCTTATACAGACAGACAAGTGTGATTGCATTGCCTGTGAACTACATTGCACACAATGCCTTGCTCACATATCTTTGCAGAGGAAACTGCAGCAGTGAAAGTCCTTAGAAATGAGAATAACAGTAAAAGCATTACACACATTTTAGAATCACATTATAAATTAGTGCAAGGCTGTCAGAGGACAGAACAGCAAAGTTCCACATTAGGAATCACCGACTAGGAAAAGGATTTAGTTGTCATCATCAATGATAAGTTGAAACCCTCTGCTCAGTGCAGTGGCGTTCCTAGGGTGGCTGACACCCTGGGTGGATCGCTGATGCGCCCCCCCCCCGGGTGCAGTGCGACCCCCCCTGGCAAAACAACAGACACCTCCCCCCGGCAAAACAACACCCCCCCCCCCCGGGTGCATCTTTACCTGCTGGGGGGTGCCGCGTGCCTGTCGGCTTCACTCGTTCCCTGCTCCCTCTGCCCTGGAACAGGAAGTAACCCGTTCCGGGGCAGAGGGAGTATGGAACGAGCATTGCCGACAGACGCGCGGCACCCCCCCCCCCAGCGGCGTGCACCTGGGGCGGACTGCCCCCACCGCCCCCCCCCCCTTGGTACGCCACTGGCTCAGTGTGCAATAGCAGCTAAGAGATCCTTTTACTAAGCAGTGGTAATCCCAACATGGGCTTACCACTCACTATACAGGAAGTACCTCCGGGCGACCGCAGCAGCTTGGCGGTACTTCCCACCCCTAGCACACCATCATTTCTGGTGCTACAAAAATGTATTTATTTTGTATTGCCGGAGTATACCCGGCAGTAATCGGGCGGTGCTGCGCACTGCCTGTTTACCGCCGGGTTAACGCGGGAGCCCTTACCGCCACCTCAATGGGTGGCGGTAAGGGCTCCCCAAAATGGCTGCCTGGCAAGTGCCTTATTTGCCGCATGGCCATTTCCTGCAGGGAGGCGAGACTTCCCTTTTACCAGCTGCGGTAAAATGGGGCCTCGGCGCGCATGTAAAACACTTGCTGACGCCAGCGCTGGCCCCCTTTTGCTGCAGCTTGGTAAAAGGGGCCCTAAGAAAGCAAAAAGAATGTTAGGAATTATTAGGCAAGGAACAGAGAACAAAACCGAAAAATATTATAATACCTTTGTATTGCTCCATGCTGCGACCACACCTCAATTATTCCTCAGGATTCTATATAGTGTAACTTAAGTTGTGTGTACAAATACAGTCGTATTCTGTATTTGCACATGGTACTTAATTAATTAATAACTAATCAGCATTGATAATTCCCAATTAACAAGCAATTATTGATACTAATTGGCATTAATTAGAATTTACCTGCAGAACTGTCTAAGTTTATTCTGTAACGTAATGTGCATACATTCTGAGTTACATAGTTGAAAAGGGGGCATGGCCTGGGCGTGGAATTTGCGGGTTGTGGGTGTTTCTAAGGTTGTGGCCTAAGAGCCAGCCTCATCAGTGATGTCACAATGGCTTGATTGTCCTATATTTGTCTCACTCTTATCTATTAGATTGTAAGCTCTTTGAGCAGGGACTGTCTCTCTTTGTTAAATTGTACAGCGCTGCGTAACCCTAGTAGCGCTCTAGAAATGTTAAGTAGTAGTAGTAGTAGTAGTAGTTTTTCTAAATTCTATACACATTGTTATAGAATACACCAGGTCTGCGCCTAATTTAGGCACTGGGATTACACCAAGTTTTACTTGGCATAACTGCCTGTGATGAAATTTAGTAACGCAGATGGGTGCTCCGTGTAGTCTCCATGGAAATTTAGGCTTATTTTATAAAAATGCACCTAAATTAAGGCATACTTTATAGAATACGCTTAGGCGTATTTCACTTCAGTGCCAAGTTTTTAGGTGTATATATAGAATCCAGTCCATTGTGTGCAATTCTGGTCACCGCGTCTCAAAAAAGATATAGCAGAATTAGAAAAGGTACAGAGAAGGGTAATGAAAATGATAAAGGGGATGGGATGACTTCTCTATGAGGAAATGTTAAAGTGGCTAGGGCTCTTCATCTTGGAGAAGAGATGGCTGAGGCATTGGCGTAGCCAGACTGCCAATTTTGGGTGGGCCTGAACCCAAAGTGGGTGGGCACAAAATTTTCTCTCTACCCCCCCCCCCCCCCCCCCCAGCAAAATGTAGTCACACTCAGATGCATTTGTCACACAGGGTAAAGTGCTGCTTTTCAGTGCATCAGATTTCAGACAATTTATTTAATAGCCTTAACACCCTTTTCAGTGAGCTTTCAGAGGCCAAAACCTCCTGCCTTAGGTCAGTATAATGCTGTTACGGTATCCTCTCCTGACCTAAGGAAGGAAGTATTTGTCTCTGAAACTTTATTAACACCATATTACTTTATCCTAAATTAAAAATAAAATTATTTTCTTTACCTTTGTTGTATGGCCATTTACTTTTTCTCATTGTGTTGCTCCCAGTCTCTAGATTCTACTTTCCTTCGTTTTCGCTTAACTCTTCTGCCTGGGTTTCCTGGCCATTTGTCATTTTTCTCTCCTTTTTCTTTGCTTTCTTCAATATTTTTCTGCCTCTCTCTGTGTCCAGATTTAATTCATTCTTACTATCCATTCTTTAATTTCCTTCATCTACTTATGGCTTTTCATCTTTTTCTCACCCTTGTTCTCCCCATGCCCCTTCCTCTTATTCTCCAATCTTTCACTACTCCCCCTTTCCATGCAGCAGCTCTCCTCTTTCTCTCCCCATCCTTCCAGTGTCTCCCCTCTCTCTCCCCATCCTTCCAATAGTCTCCCCTCTTTCTTTCTGCATCCTTCCATCCAGTGTCACCTCTTTCTCCCTACCCTTCCATCCAGCGTCTTCCCTCTTTCTCTCCCCATCCTTCCACCCATCTACCCTCTCTCCTGATCCTTCCATCTAATGTCTCTCTCTCCCTCCTTCTAACCAGTGTCTATCTCTCTACCCTTTTCTGTTCAGTGTCCCTTCTCTCTCCACATCCTTCCAGTCTCTCCCCTTTTTCTCTGCATCCTTTCATCCATCTCCCCTCTTTCTCTGCCATCCTCCCATCTGTTTTCCCTCTTTCTCTCCCCATCCTCCGTTTTCCCTCTTTCTCTGCCATCCTCCCATCTGTTTTCCCTCTTTCTCTCCCCATCCTTCCATTTTCCCTCTTTCTCTGCCATCCTCCCATCTGTTTTCCCTCTTTCTCTCCACATCCTTCCATTTTCCCTCTTTCTCTGCCATCCTCCCATCTGTTTTCCCTCTTTCTCTCCCCATCCTTCCATGTTCCCTCTTTCTCTCCCCATCCTTCCATTTTCCCTCTTTCTCCCCATCCTGCCATCTGTTTTCCCTCTTTCTCTCCCCATCCTTCCGTTTTCCCTCTCTCTGCCATCCTCCCATCTGTATTCCCTCTTTCTCTCCCCATCCTTCTGTTTTCCCCTCTTTCTCTGCCATCCTCCCATCTGTTTTCCCTCTTTCTCTCCCCATCCTTCCGTTCTCCCTCTCTCTGCCATCCTCCCATCTGTTTTCCCTCTTTCTCTCCCCATCCTTCCATTCTCCCTCTCTCTCTGCCATCCTCCCATCTGTTTTCCCTTTCTCTCCCCATCCTTCCATTTTCCCTCTTTCTCCCCATCCTGCCATCTGTTTCCCTCTTTCTCTCCCCATCCTTCCATTTCCCTCTTTCTCCCCATCCTCCCATCTGTTTTCCCTCTTTCTCTCCCCATCCTTCCATTTTCCCTCTTTCTCCCCATCCTGCCATCTGTTTTCCCTCTTTCTCTGCCATCCTCCCATCTGTTTTCCCTCTTTCTCTCCCCATCCTTCCATTTTCCCTCTTTCTCTCCCATCCTTCCATTTTCCCTCTTTCTCTCCCCATCCTTCCGTTTTCCCTCTCTCTGCCATCCTCCCATCTGTATTCCCTCTTTCTCTCCCCATCCTTCTGTTTTCCCTCTTTCTCTGCCATCCTCCCATCTGTTTTCCTCTTTCTCTCCCCACCCTTCCGTTTTCCCTCTTTCTCTGCCATCCTCCCATCTGTTTTCCCTCTTTCTCTCCCCATCCTTCCATTTTCCCTCTTTCTCTGCCATCTTCCCATCTGTTTCCCTCTTTCTCTCCCCATCCTTCTGTTTTCCCTCTTTCTCTGCCATCCTCCCATCTGTTTTCCCTCTTTCTCTCCCCATCCTTCCGTTCTCCCTCTCTCTGCCATCCTCCCATCTGTTTTCCCTCTTTCTCTCCCCATCCTTCCGTTCTCCCTCTCTCTCTGCCATCCTCCCATCTGTTTTCCCTTTCTCTCCCCATCCTTCCATTTTCCCTCTTTCTCCACATCCTGCCATCTGTTTTCCCTCTTTCTCTCCCCATCCTTCCATTTTCCCTCTTTCTCCCCATCCTGCCATCTGTTTTCCCTCTCTCTCCCCATCCTTCCATTTTCCCTCTTTCTCTGCCATCCTCCCATCTGTTTTCCCTCTTTCTCTCCCCATCCTTCCGTTTTCCCTCTTTCTCTGCCATCCTCCTATCTGTTTTCCCTCTTTCTCTCCCCATCCTTCCATTTTCCCTCTTTCTCCCCATCCTGCCATCCATTTTCCCTCTCCCATTCAGGCCCACCAGCCCCAGCTCCCATTGCCGGCCACTGCTGCTTTTCCTGATGAGCAGCTGGGCCGGCGCTACAAAAAGAAGAAGCGCTCAGCTGACTGAGCTGAGCGCCAACGCATCGCTAACCCGACGAGAAAAAATGTTTTTAAAAAAACGCGGCACTGCATGCAGCCTCGAAGCATTGGCTGCTGGCTCTGCAGGCTCCTTCCGTCTCTTACGTCACTGCCCCTGCTTCGCTACAGGGGCAGTGATGTAAGAGACAGGAGGAGCCTGCAGAGCCAGCAGCCAATGCTTCGAGGCTGCCTGCGGTGCCGCATTTTTTAAAAAACATTTTTTCTCGTCCTTAGCGACGCATTGGCGCTCAGCTCAGTCAGCTGAGCGCTTCTTTTTGTAGCGCCAGGTGCCGGCCCTGCTGCTCATCAGAAAAAGCAGCAGTGGCCGGCAATGGGAGCTGGCACTGGCGCTGGGCGGGCCTGGGCTGAAATTGGGTGGGCCTGGGCCCACCCAGGCCCACCCATAGCTACGCCCCTGGGCTGAGGGGAGATATGATAGAGGTCTATGAAATCTAGAGTGGAGTTGAATGGGTAGGCATGAATTGCTTGTTTACTCTTTGCAAAAATACATGGACTAGGGGGCATGCAATGAAATTACTAAGTAGTAAATTTAAAACAAATTGGAGAACAGATTTCTTCACTCAACTTATAATTATATTCTGAAATTCATTGCCAGTGAATATGGTAAAAGAGTTAGCTTAGCAAGATTTTAAAAAGGTTTTGGTAATTTCGTAAAAGAAAAGTCCATAAACCATTATTAAGATGGACTTAGGAAAAAATCCACTGCTTATTTTTAGGATTATCAGCATAAAATCTGTTTTATTCTTCTGGGATCCTGCCAGGTACTTGTGACCTGGGTTGGCCACTGTTGGAAACAGGATACTGGACTTGATGGACCTTCGGTCTGTCCCAGTATGACAACGCTTATGTTCTTATGTTCTTACTGACTGTACTAAAATGTCATAACAATAGAATAGCAGATCAGATACATGAATAAACATAGAAATCAGAACATCAAGTCCATGAGTGTGAAAAATGAAATGCAGCAAATGGAATGCAATTTCAATAAGCAAATTATTTATTTATTTATCAAACTTATGTCCCGCCTATCCAGTCCATCAAAGCAGGTTACAACGTAACATCCATATAGCAAAAACATCACATACAATAAAGCATATAATAAAACTGCAATAAAAATTAAAATGTATAAATCAAAAAATACACCCTAAAACTACACTATAACTAACATAAAATCCATAATCGGCCAAAAGACTCATGAAACAAATATGTTTTCAATTGCTTTCTAAACATTGGCAAAGAAGCAATTTGGCACAATTCCAGAGGAAGACCATTCCACAAGGTGGGCCCAGGTACAGAAAACATTCACAAACAGTTCTTTGTAAGATGGACCTGGTGAAATAATGGAACATCCAAAAAAACACCCACTTTGAGATCTCAAAACCCGCAAAGCATTTATAGACCATCAGATCCTGCATAATGGCCACTGGGGCATCGCCATGCAAGGCCTTGAAGATCAACAACAAAATTTTAAACTAATGCACCAAACCTCTGGAAGCCAATGCAACTTAATCAACTGAGGAGTGATATGGTCCGTCCTTCTCCTCCCACCAATTATCCGAGCTGCAGAGTTCTGAGTCACAGAGCAAGCATTCATTATAATGTCCATTCTTCAAAATTGTGACAGTCTACTCTACGGAATGAAGTCATATGACTCCGTGAATAGAAAAGTCACATCTGGTGACAAGTAGTCAGGTAATAGTCCAGAAAACAGCAAAGCAAGAATTATTCAATGTAGTGTATAATGTGTTCTGTAGAGGGTCCATATCATGTGGACTAAAGTTGTGGTTTGCAAGTTGCAAATTGTTTCAGGTGTTAATTTAGTTTATCAAGATGGTACTTCTTGGATTTTAACCAGGTGATCCAGTGCATATGGATGTTATTCCTGTGTCTAATGAAATGTTCATAGCTTCTAGCAAGGTGGACAAGGTCAGCTGAAATTATAATTAGAATGGCACACTACATTAGCAATAAGAGTATACAGGAAGCAATATAATACCCGCTGTTGAAGAGACTTTAGTTAGTGGTATTAGTTGCCTTAGTAAAATGCTTCAATGCACAAATTAAATATAATTTCAAGCTTTTAGGTTACAATAATGTAGGGAAAAGGGAAAATAGAGAGTGTATGGATATTAGTGTAAATGAATCCTAACTCTAGGGGATGGCATTTGCTAACCTTACTCTACAAAAATAAATGCGTGGCTTTGCAGCATTGCTAGAAGCAATAAGTATTTATTTATTTATTTTCAAAAATTTATACCCCACCTATTACCTAAGTGGCTTACAAATGCGGTATAATACTAAAAGGGTACCCTATTAAAAAAAACGACTGTGTGGTGCGAAATCAACTCAGCATTCAAATCCATTCAGGATATGTAGATATGTATATTTATGGAACACACATGTGGTATAATCAGGGCTTTTTTTGAAGGGCAGTGGCGTAGCAAGGGTGGGGCGGTGGGGGCGGTCCGCCCCGGGTGCACGCTGCTGGAGGGTGCAGAGAGCAGCCGCGCGCCTGTCGGCTCCACTGGCTCCCTGCTCCCTCTGCCCCAGAACAGGAAGTAACCTGTTCCGGGGCAGAGGGAGCAGGGAACCAGCGGAGCCGACAGGCGCGCGGCTGCTCTCTGCACCCTCCAGCAGCCAAGAATGCACCCGGGGGGTGTCATTGCGCCAGGGGGGGGAGCTTGATGCACCGGGGAGGGGGGGTGTCATGCTGCACCCTGTGGAGATGGACGCCGCTACACCTGGGGGGGGGGGTACGCAGCGGTGATCCACCTCAGGTGGCAGCCGACATAGGATCGCCACTGTTGAGGGGGTTCTTGGGGGTACAGAGTACCGGCACCTTTTCCATTGTCTGCTAACATTGACCCATGGTCCCCAAGTTTTAATGAAAGAGCTCAGGCTCTACAAACCAATTCTGCCTTGTCATAGATTCTGTGACTAGTTGCAGAGGGCCTGGCTATTGCGGGGTGGGTCCCTCAGTGATCACCCCACCCCTGAAAGGTGGCCTAACATTTGAGTACTGGCACCTTTTTCGCTAGAAAAAATGCACTGGGTATAATAATAGTAAAAGAATAGAAAGTAAAGGTGTAGTGTAGATAGAGACAAATATATGGAATAGAACCCAAACAGAAACTTTCAGAAAACTATAGGAGATGCATAGGAGGAGTAGCCTAGTGGTTAGTGCAACAGACTTTGATTCTGGGGAACTTGGCTCAGTTCCCACTGTAGCTCCTTGTGACTCTGGGCAAGTCACTTAACCCTCCAATGCCCCAGGTCCAAATAAGTACCTGCATATACAATGTAAACTGCTTTGAATGTAGTTGCAAACCCCAGAAAGGCAGTATATCAAGTCTCTTTCCCTTTCATAACTACATTTTTTTTTTTGGGGGGGGGGGGGGGTTCTAAATATGTTGTCTAAAAAATCTGCACAGAAAACATTTCCTGCCTGAGTGTATTTTATAAGCAGCCTAGATTTAGGCATGGTATATAGAATATGCTTAGTTGATATCCCAGCACCTACAACTACGCACATCCATTTATGCCTGCAAAAACATTATGTAAATCCTGGTGCTGGGCTATATTCTATAACTACTAATGGACATTTCATGGGTGTTCTGAAATGTATGCATAACCACATGCATACATTTCAGAACACCCATGAAATGCCCATTTCACTACCCATAACCACACCCCTTTTGGTCTACATGCATTAGAAGTTAGGCACAGTGAGTTGCAGAATACGCTTAGCGAGTTGTGCATGTAAATTCTAATTATTGCCAATTAGTGCTCATTATCACTTGTTAAGTGCTGTTATCAACATTAATTAGTTTCTTAAACCAATTAAATTACATACATTGTTATAGAATCTGCCTGGATTTCTGCACGGATATTTAGACACGCTGTATAGAATCTGGGAGATGGGGGGGTCACATGATGCTAAGGAGCTGAGCGGATGCTTCTTTACCGGCTCTGCTTCTGTCGCCCTGAAATCGGTCATTTTATCTGCATTATAGCCCCCGATTCGGTTGCTAAATCATCCGACTGGGTTTAAACAGAACGCACGCTCGTAGTGGCAGGTTACTGGACCCTACTCACCAGAGACACGGTGGCTATGCCCGCAAAGGCCCCATGAGGGAAGAAGCACAGCATTCAAGGACTGCAGTCAAAGATGGCAGTGGCGCACGAGACCACACCTGTTGCCAGCTTACCCACGGATCTTATTCGGGAGTTAGTGCAACAGATATCAGTAGTTCTCGAGGAAAAGCTGTCCAAGCTTCAAGCCTCTGTAGACCACATACGAGAGTTCCTGGAAAGACAGGGCGTGTGTTTGCAACAGGTGGAAGAGCGTGTGTCAAATCAGGAGGACCGGGCAGACAGCGTGAACTACCGCTGGAACAAAAGTGTGCGCAGTTGTCTCAGAAAGTAGATGACCAAGAAAACAGAAGCAGGCGCAATAACCTTAGAATCGTCGGCATTCCCGAGTCGGTGAAAGATAAGGACTTGTGGAATTTAGTGGAGCAATGGATGCCTACGCAATTGGGCCTACAGCTTGCTGCAAATGTGCTGCGCATTGAGAGGGTGCATAGAGTAGGCATCTTACGAGAGGGAGATCGTAGGCTGCGTCAGGTGCTGGCCAGAATTTTCAACTATGCCGACAAAGAGAAAGCGCTACAGGCGTACAGAGGGAAAAAGGCCATTGAATATGAGGGTCAGAAAATCTTATTGTTCCAGGATTATTCTGCGCATGTGTCCGATCAGAGGAAGCAAACGGGGCGCCATTGCAAGCGCCTCTTTGACAAGAGAATTTGCTTTGCACTGCTGTACCCAGCTAAAGTGCGTGTCCTGCATGAGAACAAGATGCTGTATTTGACAGAACCCGCGGAGCTGGGAACATTTGTGGACAAGTTGTAAGACTGCCCTCATTGTCGATTGCTGGATTATTAAGAAAGCAGTTATTAGAGGGAACCTAATTAAAGGAACCTAACAGCATGGATTCCTTTGCACTATACCACCGGATGTACCGGTAGAAAGAGGCCCGTTTATTCACCATTGGCATATCAGCAGCAGTCTTTGCCGGAGGGCCGAAAGGTTTCGCTGGATGGTCAGTGCGGACAGGCCACTCAAGATTTGTGCATGCACTAGTCTTTTGTATTCTATTGTTTACAGTTAACACAGAGCAGATCACTAGCTCACAGCAAGTGTCTTATTGAAATGCAGGTTTAATGAGGGGGGGGAGCTGTTGCGGGA
Organism: Microcaecilia unicolor; assembly: GCF_901765095.1. Lineage (NCBI taxonomy): Eukaryota > Metazoa > Chordata > Amphibia > Gymnophiona > Siphonopidae > Microcaecilia > Microcaecilia unicolor. The sequence continues at coordinate 177,807,828 of NC_044033.1, forward strand.
AAATGGGGGAGGGCGAGGGAACAGGGAGTCCGGGAGGGTTGGTGGTGAAGGGGAGGGGAGTGCTTGTTGTGAACTGGTATGCTATGGGGGGTTTGTATGCAGCGTTTTTGGTAGTGAGTTTATGCCTAATTAGGGGGGATTTGAGTTTATACATGAGGCGGGGGAGACGGGGTGGGAGGGTGGGGTTGGATTGTCCAGTTCATTAATAGCAAGTCTGACAGGTTTACGGAGGTGGAGGAGGAGCTCCTGCTCTGTAACGAGTTGGTTTTGTGGGTGGTACTGGCCACGGAGGAGTATGCCTGTTTGGGGGGTCCAGCTGGGAGACCCTTTGAACTCAACCATGCATTACTGTCTTGATCTGCTTGGTGTCCTCTATAACGGCCCATGGGTAACTTGAAAATAGTGTCACAATATTGATGGTGTGCACTCTCCTATAAAAAGAGCAAAAATATTACAGGCTCTCAAGAGGCAGCGGGCTGACGTGGCATTATTACAGGAAACACACTTAGGGAAATCTGAGCACCTCAAGCTGAAAAGGGATTGGGTGGTTGATTTATATTTTGCGGCTTATAACAGCAGGCAAAGGGGAGTAGCCATACTGATAAAGAAAACTGTTGCGTTTAGTATGCAGAGGCTATATCGACCCAGAAAGCCATTTCGTCATAGTGGCAGGTACCCTGCAGGGCATCAAGGTGGCACTATGTAGCATTTATGCGCCTAGCAATTACTCTCACAAATTTTTCACACTGTTGACAGCCTGGTTGGCCACTTTTGACGATTACCCGCTTATCATAGTGGGGGGGGGGGGGGGAGATTTCAATATAACTAGTGATCCCTTGATAGACTGTAAGCCCCCAAAGAAAGCTCGTAAAGACCAGGATGGGCGAGGGGTGAATTTTGTGGTCAGGGAATTGGAAATGGAGGATATTTGGCGCCTTCATCATTTGGATGAACGTGATTATACCTTTTTTTCCCACCCGCACTGAGTCCATGCACGCCGTCCATGCACGCCTAGACTACATGCTGGTGTCCCACTCTTTAATTTGGATAGCAGAGCAATTGAGAATTGGGGTACCGGATGTCTCAGATCATGCCCCAGTGTGGGTCAGTCTGTAGTGGGGAGTAGGGTGAAGCCCAACCCGCTGGTGAATGAACCTGGCTCTATACCAGGATAGGGAATTTCGTACGTACCTGCGGCAGGGATGGCTAGATTATGTGAGAAATAACAACATGAAATTTGTTGGGCCCAGAATATATTGGGAGCCGTGAAGGCGGTGCTTCGAGGCAAAATTATAGCTTACACGGCATCCTTGAACAAGCGCCGAGAATCCCAAATCAAGGAGTTAACAATTAAATTGAGGGATGCCCGCAGACTATTTATTCTAACCCCCTCGGAAGACATGAGGAGGGCCTATATGGAAAATAAGAAACGGCTGCAGGAATTACCCAATTGGATCAAACTTTCTTGCAATTGCCCCCTGACCTAAACAGATTGTCACAATGGTACCAGTTGATTCGAGATGCTAAAAAAGCACCTTATCTGGTGCAGTTAGCGGGAGCTTGAAGTACGGACACTGCTGAACCTATTTCAGATAAGAAATTGGGAGAGGTATTTGAAGGTCTTCATCATGTGACCCCTAATGCTGCATTGCAGGATATTCAGTATAGAATCTTGCACAGAGTGCACATCACCAAGGAACGAGGGAGGGCCATGGGCTTGTGGGACAATGATGCGTGTAATAAGTGTAAGGTGAGTGTGGGTACCTTTCACTCCTTCATGGAATGCCCATCTCTCTTACCACTTTGGACGGGGGCGCTGGGTGCCATTGAAAACGTTCTGCAAATGCACAGTAGAGTGGAGATATGCAGCTGTGCTGATGGGCTGTGAGGCCTCGCTCCGAGAGCAGGGATTGGGAGATGCCCAGTGCAGGTTTATTCTGTTGGCTACTCTGCTGGTAAAGAAATGCATTCTGCAGGCCTGGGTAGATGCCAAGTCCCCTTCAATAGTTATGAGGGAAATGGCTAGCTGGATGCTCACATCACTTAAATTTTCTACATCCCTGGGGCACCAATAGTTTCGGGACCTGTGGAGTAGGACACTATCTTTGTTTTCATCAGAGGGCCTGTTGGATGAAGCTTGTTGACATTAAGATGAGTGGACAGGAACAAGGGGGGTTAGGGTTTGATTTATTTTTATGTTGTTATGCAAAGTTAAAAAAGAAGTAGAGGCAATGGGAAATCTACAACAATGTTGCACTGTTTTATGTGGGGGTTGGTTGTTTCCCCTGGTTATTGTTTCCTTTCTCTTTTTCTGCATAGTTGTTCTTCTGGGGTGTGACGTGCTCCTCGTGTGTTTCTTTGTAATTGTCTCTATGACTCAATAAAGAGATTAAAATTTTTAAAAAAAGAATCTGGGGGATGGCACTGGAAAAAATTGGTGCCCAATTTGGCCATGCATCCCCATTATTTTATAACATTGCACGCAAATTTTCAGAATGCTCTGACCCGCCCATGCCCCTCCCATGGCCACACCCCCTTTTGGGTTGTGTGCTATGGGATTTGGGTACCCAGTATTACAGAATAGCACTCAGTCAGATGCATGCACAAATCCTAATTGGTGCCAATTAATGTCAATAATTGATTGATATCACCGAATTATTGCTGTTAATTGGCTTATTAACCAATTAAGTTGCATGCACATTTCAGGGTCACACCCAAATTTTGGCACACAAATTTGGGCAACCTTTATAGAATCTGGTGATAAAGGGTAAATGTTAACCTTTCAATGGAATTTGTTCTCATAAATTGGAATTTGATTCTTTTTGGAGTGGAATTTGGAATTGGATTTATTGGTAACCATTAACATGTGATAGAAAAATAAAAATAAGCCAGGGTTGGTACAGTCTGTGTAACACGTCAAAGACCCATTGTTACAAAAGAAAGATGCTGTAGGCCTGTTGGTGGTTGGATAGCCAAGAAAAAGGAAACAAAATTCCCCAAACATGTTTCCCAAGGACATGTATGCATTGGCAAATGCGAGCACATAGCAGACAATAAAAGCTTGCAAGGGTGATAGATAGTCAGACATGTCTTGCAACACTCCATCAGTACAACCAATGAGGCAACTTTGGACTCTAATGTTGGGATATCAGGAACAAGTTTCAAGCATTTCACATCTTCACCTGTAACACAAAAGCACAACTTACTCAAATCCTTGATTAGTAGGGTGCAGTTCATCATCACCCATTTCTACTGCTCTAAACTTGCTAGAGTGACATGGCCTCAACTGCAGGGCCGCCTCAGCCTATGGACCAGGTGAGGCACTGACTCAGAGTGCCGGTGATAAAGGGCGTCAGAATCCCAGTTCAGTCTACTTTGAAATTCCTAGAGGGATAGATCACCAGTGCCTCACCTGGTCCAGCAGGCAGGGGGACTTGAGAGAAAGGGGGAGGTACTGGATGACAGGTAGTGGTGAGGAGAGATACTAGATTGGGGGGGGGGGGGTACCAATGCTAAGTTGGCCCTTGGCATCACAGTCCCTGCTCAGCTGATTGATGTGGATCCAGGTAAGGACATTCCACCCTCAACATCTTTTGTAATGTGAATTTGATAGGCAACAGGTGAAGCTTTATCTACAATGGAGTATGGGCCATGCCAGCTAGCTAAAAATTTGCTTGCTTTGGCTTTATGCTTACCAAAGTTATAATATAATACTATATCACCAATTGATACTTTTTAGAGGTCATCCTCAAATCATAGTTTGCTTTCCTACTTTGGGCAGAAGTGTCTACATTTTTTGGGGGTGGAAATGAATGTACTGTGTAGGTGTTGATGTGAATGGGTGACAAGCTCATATATGGTAATTGCACTGGTGAGATTTACATCATTAGTTTGGTAAAGAAGATGAATAGGTAGTATCGTATCTCCACCTGTCATCATCTCAAATGGAGATACTCCAGTGGTATGATGAGGTGTGGACCGGAAGGCTATCAGTACCAAAGGTAGCTTCATATCCCAGTCTCTATCAAAGTGGGCACATACTTTTCAATATGCTGATAATGGCTTTATTAGCTCTTTCAATCTGATTTGATGACTGGGGGGTGATACACAATGTGGAACCTGTTCTTCACTCCTCCTAATACTTTCCATGTATGCTTGATGACTGGTCCTGTAAAATAAGGTCCTGGTCTGAGTTTACCTGCAAGGGCAAACCCCCACCTACTAAAAGCATGGTTTATCAGCAAGATGTTACCGGACGGTAATCGGGCAGCACCATGTGCTACCCGGTTACCGCCATGTTAGCATGGGAGATCTTACCGCACCTTCAATGGGTTATGGTAAGCGCTCCGCCCCCCCCCCCCCCCCCCCCCCCCGGATAGCCACACAGTAAGAGCAATCTTACCACATGGCTATGTATTGTTTTGGCTTTTTTACCCGCTGCAATAAAAAGGGTGCGGAAAAAACAGCCCCCGCTGCTAGAGCAGGATCCATTTTTCAGCAGCTTAGTACAAGGGCTCCTAAGAGCGCTCATTCCGGAGCGCCCTTTATTGAATAGTGATGAGTGTGAATATTTCTTGGCATCTAATTTTTGGATACAAATCTATTTCACTCTGGTGGAAGTTGCTTAAAATAGAGTACAGATCATATAAACACCAATACAAAAGTACTGTAATATTTTATAGCACCTGCTCTTTAATACATATTATGACAAACAATAACACTAACCACAAACAGATATGATACCTTAGGAACTCACTCATACAAGTCTTTCACACCGCCATTCACCTCTATACCCACATTGATTGCCTGTTATATGTGATGCAATACACCGTTGCATCACGATGTTACAATTGCAAACAAATCAAAAATATATAGCACTGTGCAGTTTCAGGATTGTATTGCATCACATATAACAGGCAATCAATGTGGGTATAGAGGTGAATGGCGGCGTGAAAGACTTGTATGAGTGAGTTCCTAAGGTATCATATCTGTTTGTGATTAGTGTTATTGTTTGTCATAATATGTATTAAAGAGCAAGTGCTATAAAATATTAGAGTACTTTTGCATTTGGTGTTTATCTAATTTTTGGAGCCATTTACTGAATCCAGTCCTACATGTATTCAGTTTATATCAGTAAGCCTTGTTGTTAAGTATTATGCATTATGAATGATTCTGGTTTGCCTATCATTAGCTCTTTATTGGATCAGTAAGTTTTCTACAAATGGCATTCATGTGCATGCAAAATTGAAGAGAAGCACACGGAGGGAGGGGGACTATGAAAACTATGGAGACAGAAAAGGGAACACGCTCTCAAAAAAGTTGGAAACCCCTGATCTAAGCCGTTTACTGGAGCGTAATTCTGTAAGAATGAGATTAGAAAACTTGACTTGGAGCAAGATAAGAAAGAGAGCTGACACTGAATATGGAGAATAAAGGGCAGATAATAAGAATTTATATTTCTAGACCACCATTCCAATTTTAGATGAATTATATTAGAACTTCTTAAGTCAGAGGTGGCCATTGGCAAATCGGCATGTTGCAAGGTGCAATCAGCTCTGATGAGCAGAAAGGAGCTGAAATGGAGAGGATAACCATATATACATGTGTGATCCAAAGGTTTCATTTCTTTCTCTCTTTTTATAAAGTAATTTCTACATAGAAATTGATCATCAGAGAACAGGGAGTTGAAATGAAGCCTGTGCTGTCTGCTGTAAGCAAATATTTGAACAGGGGCAGGTGAGCTCATCTGCCCAGGAGCTACAAGCTGGAGACTAAAAACATTCCAATAAGAAAGGTGTATTGCATCCTATCCGCAGGCAAAGAGAGGTTTTCTTCCAAATAGAATTGTTTTCTCTTGAGATCCTGTACAAAACAAGCAAACAAAAACCTTACAAAAAAATCTATTTGAATTTAATCATATATGTTTTTTTTTTATTTCTTCTAAAACAAATTCTCAGTGTATTACGAATACAGAATTCCCCGCCTCGATAATCTCAATCTATTATTGAAGAAACTCTGCTGTCGGGTTCCATTACATCAAAAAGAAAGAGGGAGAGAGAGAGAGAGAGAAAAGAATAGTTACAAATGAACCTTAAGGCTCACGGTTTGAAGCCCAAGCACAGTTTTTCTACCTGAGTATCATGCTCTGAGAGCTTTTCATATTCTGTGTAATACAGATGGTACAAATGGAAATGTGCTTTTATAAAAAATGTTATTTCTTTTAGTTAAAGAAATAATCAAATTAAGATGCCCAAGGGAATTATCCCCCGGATTCTATATAGCATGACTGAAACTGTGTGTGCAAATCTGGACGTATTCTGGATTTGCAAGCACAACTTTATTAGTTAACAAGTCAATCAGCAGTGATAATTGCCACTTAGCAAGCAATTATTGACGCTAATTGGCATTAATTAAAATTTATTCACAGAACTAAGTGTATAGTTGAAAAGGGGGCGTGCCCTTGGGTGGGTCGTAGACATTTCTTAAATCTATGCGTGTTGTTACAGAATACGCCCGGTCCACACTAAATTTAAGTGTTGGGATTTACACCATGTTTTACTTGGCATAACTGCTTGTGACTAAATTTAGTCACGTGGATGCGCACTCGGCATATTCTGTAATCCATGCGGAAATTTAGGCTTATTCTATAAATTACACCTAAATGTAGGTGTACACGCTTAAGTGTATTTTTTTGGCATAGACTTTTCAGGCACCATTTTTAGAATCTAGCCCTAAATGCTAAATTATACCTTCAGAATAGTCAGGAGAAGGGACTATGTCACACTTTGATACTTTCTGAAGCTTGAAAATGTAAAGATTGCTTTCACATGCTCCAGTTCAAAAATCTAGCCTGTTCTGCAGTCTTACTGGCTTTATCCAGGATGGCAGTATTCTGGTCTGGACTGCAGATTATTTGGAAACATTCCTCAGATTATAACAAAAGGTTGGCCAATATCTCTAAACTCGTACTCAGCATCTGTGCTCTATATAACTTTTCCACTGTATTAATATCTATTGGAAGAAGCACATATATTTTGGAAAAACCCAGTTAAATTTCCAGGAATATTGAATCTTTGTTGTTTTATGAATGGTTATTGGATCAGACAATTGATCAGTTATCAATTTGTAATTGTTTCATTGTTACTACATTACTGTGGAAGCCAACTTGTTTGCTGGAATATTAATACCAACATAAAATGTATTGCATAGTATTTTATGACAATTTTAACATGCACATTTCAGCTTTACTGACATGTATTAACACTTTTACTTATTTATTTATAAAATGTATATTACAAACTATCCTACAGCTCTAGGTGGATCACAGTATCACATACATAATAAAAACATAAAACCAAACCAAACAAATAAAATGGACTCCAATCAGATCAAGTTTGGTTCCCACTGCTGCCTAATGGTCATCAGTGGGTAAACATCCTGGGAAACCAGGTTGAATTCCCTCTGCAGCTCCATTTGACCCTGAGCAAGTCACGTGGAGGGGCATAATCGAACGGGGCGCCCAAGTTTTCCTGAGGACGTCCTCGCAGGATGTCCCAGGGAAGGGGCGTGGAAACCCGTATTATCGAAACAAGATGGGCGGCCATCTTTCATTTTGATAATACGGTCGGGGACACCCAAATCTCAACATTTAGGTCAACCTTAGAGATGGTCGTCCCTAGAGATGGTCGTCCCTGATTTTCGGCGATAATGGAAACCGAGGATGCCCATCTCAGAAACGACCAAATCCAAGCCATTTGGTCATGGGAGGAGCCAGCATTCATAGTGCACTGGTCCCCCTCACATGCCAGGACACCAACTGGGCACCCTAGGGGGCACTGCAGTGGACTTCAGAAAAAGCTCCCAGGTGCATAGCTCCCTTACCTTGTATGCTGAGCCCCCCCAACCCCCCCCCCAAAAAACCCACTCCCCACAACTGTACTCCACTACCATAGCCCTTAGGGATGAAGGTGTTGGGTTCTCATGGCAGAACCGGAATACGTGAACCCTTGGGCCACTGCCGAGGAGCGGCAGCGGCAGGCAAGACCACCCTGGAACTGGATACACAGAAGAGCAGGACTGGAACTCTGGACTGGAGTAGTACTGAGGCAGGCAACTAGAACAGGCAGAACAGGAACAACTTCACCTGCGCTTGACCACCGTTCCTCCGGAGTTGAGCTCCGGAGTGCGGGACAGCCAACGGATAATAGAATAAACCAGGCGCAAACAGAGTCTTTGGGCAGGCAGCAGATAATAGAATAAAGCAGGCGCAAACAGAGTCTTTGGGCAGGTAGCAGATAATAGAATAAACCAGGAGCAAACAGAGTCTTTGGGCAGGCAGCGGACAATAGAATAAACCAGGAGCAAATAGAGTCTTTGAGCAGGCAGCAGGCAGAGGAAAAAACCAGGGATAACAGAGTCAGCCATTTTCTCTCTGTCTGTGTTTGAATGGCTGAAACTTCAGACTCCAAACGCAGAGCAAGGCAAAGGAAGGACGAGCAGTCCGCAGACACAAAACAGAAGGGCAAAAGCCCACACGGAAGGACTAGCAGTCCACAGACACAAAGCAGAAGGGCAGTGCCCACATGGAAGGACTGCCAGTCCACAGACACAAATAGCAGATGGGCATGAGCCCCAGAGAAAGGCTAAGTAGCAGCGCAACAGTGCTCTCACTAACCTCACGGCCGTTTGGCATAACACTCTTACTTACTATGCAAAGGCCCTGAATGCAAGCACAGCACTTCCTTATGAAGGCTCTCACTGATGATGTCACCTACTGCAGGACAGGAGCAGGGAACACACTCACACCAAGGAGAGGCTTGGAACACATAGAAAGAACAGGCAGGAGCCATCTTGGAAGCTGGCACAAAACAAGCGGGAGCCATCTTAGATGCTGGCTCCTCAGAGAGGCATAGCCCACACAGGTGAGGTCTAGTGAAGCAATCAGCACACAGAGACAGAGACAAGACTAACACAGAAACAGACAGAAGCCAGCATAGATGCTGACCCCCAGAAATAAGGTAAGTCTGAGAGTGGTCACGACCACAGACGTGACAGAAGGGGGGCACCTACATGTGGCTACAGTGGGTTTTGGGTGGGTTTTGGAGGGCTCACATTTACCACCACAAGTGTAACAGGTAGGCGGGGATGGGCCTGGGTACGCCTGCCTGAAGTGCACTGCAGTACCCACTAAAACTGCTCCAGAAACTTGCATACTGCTGTCATGGAGCTGGGTATGATATTTGAGGCTGGCATAGAGGCTGGAAAAAATATTATTTTTTTTTTTTTAGGGTGGGAGGGAGTTAGTGATCACTGGGGGAGTAAGGGGAGGTCATCCCCGATTCCCTCCGGTGGTCATCTGGTCATTTAGAGCACATTTTTGTGGCTTGATCGTAAAAAAAAAAGGACCAAGTAAAGTCGGCCAAGTGTTCGTCAGGGACGCCCTTCTTTTTTCCATTATCGGCCGAGGACGCCCATGTGTTAAGCATGCCCCAGTCCCGCACTCGCTATGCTTCTGACGCACCCCCATGAACTTTGGTCGTCCCTGCGACAGAAAGCAGTTGAGGATGCCCAAAATTGGCTTTTGATTATGCTGATTTGGGCGACCCTGGGAGAAGGACGCCCATCTCCCGATTTGTGTCGAAAGATGGGCGCCCTTCTCTTTCGAAAATAAGCCTGATAGGGTGTCTTTTACAAAGCTGCGCTAGCATTTTTATATCACAGTAAAAAGCTGGCGGTAAATGTTGAGATGCCCATTATATTCCTATGGGCGTCTCAGCTTTTTCCACCAGCTGATTTTTATCATGAGCTAAAAACGCTAGCGCAGCTTTGTAAAAGATCCCTTTAGCCCTCCATTGCCCCAGGTACAATATACTTAGATTGTGAGCTCATCAGGGACAGTGCAAGTACCTGTATAGTTATATGTAAATCACCTTGATTCATGCTTCGAAAGAGGTGGTATATCAAATTGATAAACTTAAAAAATTGCAGTAATAAAATAGAATCCAATTGGTTCAAATGCAGTAATCAAACAGCTAAGAAAAAGGAGGTAAAATACCTCACGAGACCGTGAGATGTAGAAACAACAGTGAGGAAAAAACCAAGGAGGATGCCAAAAAACTTTATTGGAATTAAAAGCGACCCGACATGCCCAAATATTGGATAATATAAATCTTCCTTCAATCTTTCCTCCTTTTCAACTGATTTACACGACATTTTTTCAAGGAGGAAAGATTGAAGGAAGATTTATATTATCCAGTATTTGGGCATCATTCTCATCGGTATATTAAATTACACTGCTACACCCAGATTGATCAAGACCCCTGAGGCAGGCCTTAGGGCCGAAACACGACCGTGTCGGGTTGCTTTTAATCCCAATAAAGTTTTTGGCATCCTCCTTGGTAATCAAACAGCTAACATCAGCATCTCAATAAACATATCTCTAAGCAGGTGCAAAAGCTTGGGTAAAAAGATGTGATTTTAAATGTTTATGAACTTGAAGAAATGAGGTAATACTTTGTAAACTAAAAGGTAAAGAATTCCATTGCTTCGCCCCCTCAATATAAAACATGGAAGAGCGATATTCTGTTAATCTGATGTGGTGAAAAGAAGGAATATCAAGCAGTAATTTATCTGCACGACGCAAGACCTGAGAAAGGCAATAGATTGTCAAGGAGCTTGCAACAATGATAGGAACATCGTTATTCAGTGCCTTGAAAATCAATGTCAAAACCTTAAATCCTATCCTCCATTGAACAGGCAACCAGTGCAGATCTTTGAAAATCGGTGTTATGTGTGAGAATCAAGATGTATCTGTAAGTAAATGGGCAGCAGCATTATGTGAAATTTGTAAAGATCAAATCCTACCTAAAGGTAATCCTAGATAAAGAGAATTACAGTAGTCCAACAATAGTGTAATTACGCACTGGTGCACAGTTCTGAAATTAACATAAGATAACAAATATTTCAGTCTTCTGATTAGTCACGGTTGAAAGAAAACTTTCCAGACAGTAGTTCTAACTTGAATTGCTAAAGGTAAATTAGTCTCCATCCAGATACCGAGGTACTTTAAAATCTTAACAGTTGGAATTTAGTCTATAGGAAAAATTTCTGGAACCAAAGAGGAGACTTTACTAGACAGAAACAAGATGTGTGATTTAGAGACATTCTTCTCAGACCTTGCCCCTATCCACCAGAAGCTTTTAGGTCATATTCCCTATTGCTTTTGAGTACCATCCCACCTTAATTATTCCGTGTGCTGTTTTCAAGCCTTGCTAACTAGATCAGGTTGCAGGGTGGCCATGTAAATTGTGCAAGGACAGCCATGTGACCCACACTCCTACTAACTAGACTGGACACAAAAACATGTTTACACATTTAGTGTGATTTGTTGAGCAAGCAATGGGAGAAGGGGAAGTGGACCTTTTTACGGAGACAGATATGTGTGTGGGTGAGAGACGGTTATACAAGATCTTGGGGAGGGAGATGCATCACAAGAATGGAAAAAAACCCTGCTTTTTATGTATTTTTGCTAACCAGTGTTAAGGTCATGTCTAGGGCAAGATAATGTACAAGACAGCTTAAGAATTTATTGATTGTGAACTTTGTTACAAGCTTTTAGAAGATAAGTACATGCATATAGAAAGGTCCAATGTAATTAAGATAACTTTAATGGATATTTAGATTTGTATTAATTCCTGGGTCAAGATTTCCTATTTCATACAGTTTGAAACCACATTGTATCTGGATGGTGAAAAGGGGAAGTTGGGAACAGTCTGCTAGCTTAACCACAAGGTCAGCTGGTACTTATAGTTTGGATATGTGATATAAAAAAACTGCTGAAGTAGCATGGGAAGGTGGGCTCGAAATTTGTGACAGAAGGTATGGTGGGAGAGAAGTTACTAGTAGGTGGATGAAGATAGCTTGGCTTTGTGACTCAGAATCAGGTGGAGTGGCTTAACTGCTATTCTAGGAATTAGGGTATGAACTGATAATTGATAGGATAGAAGTCAGATGTGTTGGATTAGGAAAGTAGATGATTAGTTGGTGGGATGTGCTAAAATGATAATTAGTTTCCAGATTGTTGCATAACATGTACTAAATCAATTGTATAAAAATGAGAGAAATCTATGTTCGGGGGGCTTCCTTGCTCCAAGGGCAGTGAACTGGCATGGAGACAAGGGAGTCTCTCTAATCATTTCTTTTCTGTATTTCAGATTTGCAATAAGCCTCTGCTTGAGCCACTATTTTACTTGTTTCCAGAATAAACTTTTATTTTTATTTCACTTCTAAGTATTATTTGTTTTATTAGTGTAAGAAACAAATCCAAGAACGTGGGTGTTCTAGCAGTAATCATTTGGGGTTTGACTAATGTGGGTGCAGACCCCAACAGCTGTGAAATCAACTCAGCACTCAATTCATTCAGGATATGTAGATATGTATGTTTATGGAACACACATGTGGTACAATAATAGGAAAAAATAGAAAGTAAAGGTGTGATGTAGGTAGAGACAGATATCAGAAAGCTATAGGCAATGAATAGGAGGAATAGCCTAGTGGTTAGTGCAGCAGACTTTGATCCTGGGAAACTGGGTTCAGTTCCCACTGCAGCTTCTTATGACTCTCACTTAATCCTCCATTGCCCCAGGTACAAATAAGTATCTATATGTACTATGTCAACTGCTTTGAATGTAGTTGCAAACCCCCAGTAAGGCAGTATATCAAGTCCCTTTCCCTTTTCTTCTTTTATGCACGACCTCTGGATCTACCTTCACCTCTTCATGAAAAGTCAGCTACAGATATTAAGAATGATGATAGATCCATCTGGAAACCTATGCAGTCTGGTAGTGCATGCCAGTAAACTGTAATATGCATGTTACAATGGGTCATAACCAGTGGCGTAGCCAAGGATGGGCTTGGGTGGGTTCAGGCCCACCCAGTAGCAGCATACCTATGATGTGGCTGGCAGGGATCCCCAAGCCCCACCAGCCGAAAACTCCCAACGTGTCTCTCCTGCATACCTTGTAAGTAGCAGATCTTCGCCTGCAGTGAGCAGTGACATACATACTGCTTGCACCGGCCCCACAGCCTTCCCTCTGAAGTATTTCTGCCTAGGCGGAAACAGGAAGCTGCATCAGAGGGAAGGGTGTGGGGCCAACATGAGCAGTGTGTATTAGTTGTTGCTCGCTGCTGTTGAAAATCTGCGATTTAAAAAGTATACAGGAGAGGGGGGATGTTTGAGAGACCATATAGCATGCAGGTGAGAGAAGGGGAGACCAAATCACCTGTGGGACGGGGCGAGGTTCTTCTGCCCACCCATCTTGAGCCCAGGCCCACCCAAAATTGGGTGTCTGGCTACGCCCCTGGTCATAACATGCTATGTAGAGTAACAAGAACAGTGGGACGTGGACTTGGCACTCCAGGGACAAATCAAGGAAGCTTCAAATTCTCAATGGAAACAATATTTACTGATGGAAGACTCAAACGATATTTATTGATAGAAGACTCGACATAGCACTGTGTTTCAGCTGAAAGGCCTGATCCAGGAGTCTTTTTATATTGTCTGGAGAGTAAAACCTTCCAATGGTAAACGTGCCAATCAGCACTCAAAACAAGCAGTAATAGAGGCGCAGGCTGCACTTTCCAGAACAAACCTGTAACTGGCAGAAGCACGGGAACAGTGAGAAAAACCTGTCCCTGGAGTGTCTGGTCCACTTCCCACTGTTGTTGTTACTTTGTGTGCTTCTTGGGATTTCAGTGTTCCTCCACCAAGGTGGATTTTCTCAGTACCCTCATAACATGCTACGCAATACATTTTGGGGTCCTTTTACAAAGGTGCAGGAAAAAGTGGCCTTAGTGTGCCCTTATCCTGCGTGCTAAGGCCACTTTTCTACCTTAGCAGTAAAATGGCCGCGCTCCCATTTTTTAAATGAATGGACATGCACTAATGTTGCCATTAATTAAAAAAATGGGAACTCGGCCATTAAAACAAATTAGCATTGGAGCACTTAAAGACACTTATTTTTGTAGGTAGTAAGGAGGAGAATAATCGAACGGCGCTGGCAAAATAGATTGCCAGCGATCTATTTTGGCGGTGTCGCAAACAGCTGGCCGAACCATATTATTGAAAAAGATGGCCGGCCATCTTTTTTTTCGATAATAAGGTTTGACCCGGCCAAATGCCAGAGTTCACCGGGTTTGAGATGGCCGGTTTTGTTTTTCAGCGATAATGGAAAAAAATGCTGGCGATCTCAAACCCGGTGAAATCCAAGGCATTTGGTCGTGGGAGGAGCCAGCATTTGTAGTGCACTGGTCCCCCTGACATGCCAGGTCACCAACCAGGCACCCTAGGGGGCACTTCTAAAAATTAAAAAAATATATACAAATAGCTCCCAGGTGCATAGCTCCCTTACCTTGGGTGCTGAGCCCCCCAAATCCCCCCCAAAACCCATTCCCCACAACTCTACACCACTGCCATAGCCCTTATGGGTGAAGGGGGCACCTACATGTGGGTAGAGTGGGTTTTGGGGGGGTTGGATGGCTCAACACTTACCACCACAAGTTTAACAGGTAGGGGGGAATGAGCCTGGGTCCGCTTGCCTGAAGTCCACTGCAACCAACAAAAACTGTTCTAGGGACCTTGATACTGATGTCAGGGAGCTGGGTATGACATTTGAGGCTGGCATACAGGCTAGCAAAAAAGATTTTTATTTTTATTTTTTTAGTGTGGGAGGGGTTTGGTGACCACTGGGGGAGTATGGAGAGGTCATCCCCCATTCCCTCTGGTGGTCAGCTGGTCAGTTGGGGCACCTTTTTGAGGCTTGGTCATGAAAATAAAAGGACCAAGTAAAACCAGCGAAATACTGATTAACGCCACTTTTTTTCCATTATCCGCGAAAGCCGGCCATCTGGTAGCCACGCTCATGCCCGCCCATGTCCCGCCTTCGCTACGCCACTGACACGCCCCCTTGAACTTTTGCCGGCTCAGTGATGGGAAAGTGGCGATGGTATCAAAAAAGTAGCTTTCGATTATACCGATTTCGCCGCTTTTGAGAGATCGCCGGCGATCTCCCGATTTCTGTCGGAAGATCGCCGGCGATCTCTTTCGAAAATAAGCCTGAAGGGCTCATATGCTAATCAGCGCACGGTGTGCTAACTGATTAGTGCCGGCACGGTCCACCTCCTGACATACCCCCGCTGCCATAAAAATGAAAATACACGCCAAGTTTCAAAGTTACCACAGGACTTCCTGTGAAAAGCCCTTTTAAGCTGCGATAAGTGTGCATTAGTACTTACCATGGCTTAGTAAAAGGACTCCTTTATTATTAATACTATTTTAACAATAAAGGTGGCTTGCGTGGTTATGAAGTAACAATAAAATAATTACAACAAAGATCTAATACCCCTCTTCCCAAAAGAACTACAGCTCCTCTAATGAATCACAGACAAAATGCCCACTCTTAAAATCACTGTTTACCATCCTAGCTAATAATTTCACAAACTGATTGAATTATCCTCTCTGCTTTCTGTGCTGTGTATTAAGTACATGCAAAAAATCACCCTATATAGTTTTTTATTGTCTTCAAATCTTGCATGCTAATCGGATCCTACATGAAAAGACCGAAAAAACTTATTTTTATTTTTTAAGATTTATTTATAGGGGGGTCTTTTACTAAGCCATGGTAGCGTTTTCAGCTCGCTATAAAAATCAGCCGGCAGTAAACACCTAGATGCCCATTATATTCCTATGGGCATCTCGATGTTTACTGCCAGCTGATTTCTACCGTGAGCTAAAAACGTTACCTGACTTAGTAAAAGACCCCCTCAAGGCAGTGTACAGCAAGAATAAGTCAAACATAAGCAATAGACAATTACAGCAGTAAAAATATTCAAATAACAATACAAAGTATAGCATAGTATGCTACATTATCGTGTGGAGGAGTGGCCTAGTGGTTAGAACACCAGTCTTGCAATTCAGAAGTGGCCTGGTTCAAATCCCACTACTGCTCCTTGTGATCTTGGGCAAGTCTCTCAACCCTTCATTGCCTCAGGTACAAACTTAGATTGTGAGCCCTCCTGGGACAGAGAAATATCCAGTGTACCTGAATGTAACTCACCTTGAGCTACTACTGAAAAAGGTGTGAGCAAAATCCAAATAAACTATTTGAGATTCTGTTGCTACTATTTGAGATTCTACATGGAATGTTGCTACTATTAGAGATTCTACATGGAATGTTGCTATTCCACTACGAGCAGGACGTCAGACTCACAGAAACAGAAGCCTGCGCGGCAGCGTTGCTGAGCTGCAAGGGCAGGCTTCTACATGGAATGTTGCTAGTGGAGGAGTAGCCTAGTCAGTGGTTAGTGCAGTGGAACTTTGAACGTTGCTATTTGAGATTCCGTTGCTACTATTTGAGATTCTACATAGAATGTTGCTATTATTGCTGATTCTACATGGCATGCTCCTGAGTGGAGGAGTGGCCTAGCGGTTAGAGCACCAGTCCTACAATCCAGAGGTGGCTGGTTCAAACCCCACTGCTGCTCATTGGGATCTTGGGCAGTCACTTAACCCTCCATTATCTCAGGTACAAACTTAGATTGTGAGCCCTCCTGGGACAGAGAAATATCCAGAGTACCTGAATGTAACTCACCTTGAGCTACTACTGAAAAAGGTGTGAGCAAAATCTAAACAAATATGCAACAAAACATTTTAATAGACACATAGGACTACATTCTATAAATGGCACCAAAAAATTTGGTGCAGTAGTAGAGCTTAGCGCTCTTCTATCAACCATGCTTACAGTTAGGTGTAGTTTATAGAATAGCATTTAGCACCAGCCAACTACATTTAGGCGTGACCATTTCCATCAATGAAAACCAGGTGCATATACTCACACGTAATTTAGGTGCAGATCCTCCTAAAGAGGGGGATCTGCACATGGGTGGGTGGGTGGGGGAATGCTTCTCCCATGGCCACACCCCTCTTTATAGGCCTAAAATGATACGCATGTAAATTCTAATTATTGCCAATAATTGCTTGTTAGTACCCTATTATCGGTGCCAATTGGCTCGTTATTCCAAATTTGCGCATACAACTCAAAGCGTCATATATGGAATTCAGGAAATAGGGTGCAAACAAAGATGGAACATATAGATAAGATAAGATAGAGGATCAGGAGTTAGAAGATAAGGGAACTAATTTAAAGAAAGTTGCAATTGATGTCAGAAAGGTGCTTGAACTTCCTTCCTGCACCATGAGAACTTCCCCAGCATATCAGATACCCCATCCTCTCCCCACAGCATATCAAAAATTCTCATCTCACACTGGTAAGACACCCTGTCCCACTATCATTAAACAGCTGTACCCGTTACAAGATAATGTCCCCTCCCTAATGGCCAGCCCCAACTCCTCATCCCTTCCACCTCTCTGCAGTGCCTTCTTACCATTCCAGAAGGTGTGCAGAATGTAATTTAATATTTTAAACTTCCATGGGATAGTATCTGAATTGCAGTATGTAAAGAAATATACTACATCAGAGCCCAGCTGATGCAACTGCTGCTGAATTCTGAATGATACCACTAGGTGGCGCCTCAAATGTTGAATTTATATTATACACCGTTACAATGAAATGGTTTCAGACTTCTGTGCTCAGTGTTCAGTACTTCTGGTTTCCCATTTTTCTGCAGCCCTGGCAAGTTGCCCTTTCCCACAGAATCATGAATAAAGAACTGAGGGCCATGGCTTTTTTTCAGTTTCTCTACACAGCCAGGATGACACCGTTTTTTTTTTTTAATTGGCAACCACCAAACGGAAAGGGCAAAGGGCAACTGAATCAAAATCAGGAACTCAGCTCTGCTCATAATCAGTTACTTAGCCTTTTATCAAAATATATTTTAACTTGGTCCACTGCTTTTTATTAAATTATGCCCACTAGTCAGGCTAATACCTTATATTAACTCACTCCTCAGAAGAAAAGCAGATCCAATTTTAGCATCCCACAAGCTGAGACATAGGGCCTCCAACCAGGAGTCTGTGAGAGTGGGGCAGGTGCAGAGGGAAGGAATATTTGAGTGGGAAGAGGATAGAGGTTGGGGAGAAGAGGGTGAGAAAGAGCAGCAGGAAGAGTGGGAAAGCAGGGCCAGCAAGGGGGGAGGGGGGAAGATTCCCTGGGCCCGGCCTCCAAGGGGGGCCCAGTACCAAAAGGTTCTGCTCCCTCGGTCTGTCTCTCTACTGCTCCTTTGTGACAGGACCCGGGTGATCGCGTTAATGCGATAAGCAGGAGAAGCAGACGCAGGATGCTAAGGGGGGTGGGAGGAGCAGCCAGAGTTGGGAGGGGTGGCGGCAGTCGCAGCCCAAGTGGAGGGGGTAGCAGTAGAGGTAGCCCTGCCCCAGGCGCCCTGTAGGAAAGAAGAATGAGAGCAGAAAATGGGGAAAGAAATGTGAGAATCCCGAAGGGATACAGAGAGTAAGACTAGGGAAGAAGGAAAGTATGAAAGGAGAATGAGGGAGGATAAGGAGCTGAGAATGAGAAAAGGAAGATAGAAGGATAAGAATAAAGAAAGACAGGGAAGAAGGATAAGAGGAGTAGACAAATAAAAGGTCATGAGAGTGAGAAGAAAAAAGGGTGAGAATATTGAAGAAAGGAGAGAAGGAAAAGTGTGTATAAAAATGAGGAGAAACGTGGGTGTGAATGGAGCGAGGCTTGAAAGACAGGGGAGGAGAAACAGGAGAGTCAAGGGAGAGATGAGCTGTAAAAGGGGTGAACTCAGAAGACAGTGTTGGAGGAGTGAGGAATAAAAGACAAAAATACAATAAAATAAACATTTATTTATTTAAAATAACTTGCAAAGGGACATTTTAGCTAGAACATACAAATCGGAATTGAGATGTCCATGTTGGGATGTGTCAAGTTCCACCAGTATGTTAGAACAGGTTCTGCCAAAGAAGAGCCTGTTCTAAAATACATCCAGGATTTGGCATGTATGTGCTGTTTACATACTATACTATACTATTCTGGCATTTATATCTACCAAGGAATCAAAGCGGGTAACACAAAACTACCTCCCTAAAGGCAATCAACTTACATGCAGCAGGAAGATCCATTTTACAAGCATCAATGACTAAAACATCATTGAGGTCAACACAGCAACATACACATGTATGTTGGTATTTGTATATTTCAGCTCATAGTCATGTATGTCTGCCTTTTTATGTTTTTCGAAGCTGTCACAGTGCGTGATATCCTTTGGCAGTATAGCTTTGGGGGGGGGGAGGGGACTGGGGGATTAAGAGGACAACCTTTTCATATCCCTCCTGTAGTGCACAACACAACACAAGCACCTTTCTAGAATCTAGATGTCCCCTGGTATAGGTATGCATGAGCCGAGACTCCCCCTGTGTCTGAATGCTCTGTTTTTCCTCTGTGTGTCACACACCAGGATTTTACCTTGGGTGAAGTGATAGCACCATACCTAGAGGTTTATATTGCCCCCGAAGCAGCCCTGTCGGGTGAAACACAGCCATGTCAGGCAGCATTGTGTCCAACTTTCTATAATAAAGGTTTTTTTACTTTCTTTACCGTATCTGCTTCTTCATCTTGGTGCAGGTGTACATCCTGATGTTGATGTGTCAGAAATGAGGAATGCACACGGATCTTTTAGTCCCACCCAAACAACACCTAGACCATGCCCCCTTGCATCTGTGAGTTGAAATGTTATTTTAACTGCAAATCTATTTTTAAAATTCTGATTCTGTTAAAACTAAAGTCCACCATCAACCCCCTCTGCATTATTCTCCAAAGAAATTCACACAGAAGTGCAAAGTACAGTCATTTGTTTCTCTTTTACTGGAAGTCTTTGATCTCCCAGTCCTGGTCTGAATTTACAATTTAAAAGGTCTGTTCTTTCCAATAATTGGGAAAGCCTATAATCCTACAGTGCCAACTGGTAAGATTGCTGATCATCAGAGGTTTTTTTTAGGGCTATAGTGCCACTCAGTGAAAAAGAATGTGCCTAGGCCCAGCAAACCAAAAGACCTTGGGGATCCCAGTTGTGTGTGAGAGAGGAAACTATAATCCCCATCAACCAAAGAGAAGGCAAAAGTGCAAGAGGTCAAACACCTGCATAACAGTGCTTAAAGGACTAATGAATGCCAGATCAGCTGCTAAGAAATCTTCAGTGATCCATGATGTCATCCATGAACAGCATCTTGACATGTTAGAAACAAGAGAAACCTGGCTAAATGAAAATGGGGGTTTACCACTAGCTAAACTATGTCTAACAGGTTTCAACATCCAACATTAACCAAGACCAGGAAGATGTGGTGGAGGGGTAGCAGTTCTGGTTCAGGATATAATCAAACTGAGCAGAATCACCATTCCCCAACTAAATGAATCAGAATCTCTTAATCCAGCTTGAAGAGGAGAAACCAACCTGGCTGCTCATGGTATGCTGAGCACCTTGTAACAGCACATTATCTGTGTAAGAACTCCTGGTCCTGATTCTTCAAGTGTTCCTGAATTACACCTAGGATGGTGATCATGGGAGTTTTCAATCTACACATCAAAACCCCCAGATATCATCACAGCTGCCTTCCTGGACCCGATGACAGCACTAGGATTCACACAGGTGATCAATTCTCCAACCCATGAAAAGGGGCACCTAATAGACTTGATATTCTACAAAGGGGTTGACATCCCAGAATTCCAGGATAACAGTATTGAAATAGCACCCTATCATGGACAGACCACTTTCTTATTAAGTTTTTCCTAAGTGACCACCTGAAACAAATGGCACCTCCCAGAGTTTGGAATGAGATCAGAGACAAAAAGAAAGCTGACCACTGAGAATTTCCTAGAGGTGTTGGACTATCCACATGTGACTGAAAAGATAACTACAGTTTCAGAACAGATTGACATTTGGAATACACTTTTAGCCAAGACCTTAGAGAAAACGGCACCACTGAAAAAGGTCTTATGCCCCACTCACAAACTCTCACCTTGGCTTTCTCCAGAACTTTAGATTCTTAAACATGAAGGACAGAAACTGGAAAGGAGATGGCATAAATCTCACCTGGATGAAGACAGGTTAAATTGTAGGAAACACATGACAAAGTATCACCAAGCCCTAACAGAAACCAAAAAACAATATTTCTCTCAATGCATTGCACAGGCTGCCAATTCAACCAAGCAGCTGTTCAGTATAGTAAACAGCCTACTGCAACCACCACAAGAGATCCAGCCTGCCCAGTCAAAACTGAACTGCAATGATTTTGCTGCATACTTTGCCAACAAAACTAAAAGTCTCCAGCCAGTCCCACACAGTCTCCAATCAGTTAACCAGGAGCACACAAACCTGCCCCCTCCTTACACAGACATATGTGACACTTTTAACCAAATCACAGAGGAGAACCTTGACAAAATCCTGAGAGACCTTTGACCAACTACCTGCTCCCTCGAATCCTGCCCATTAAAGATAGGGCAGCAGGCAAGTATGGACCTCACAGAAGGTGCCATAAAAATTGTAAACTCCTCTTTTTCTAATGGGAAACTACCAACAGCATTAAAAAGGGCAGTGGTTCACCCTTTGCTAAAGAAAAGCAAACTTGACCAGGACAAACTTGAAAGTTACCGGCTAGTATCTAACATCCCATGTCTAGGATGTGTTCAACTCAGTGATTGGCTAGAAGAGAGAAACTGGCTAAATGTATGTCAGTCTGGAGTCAGACCTGGTTATGGAACAGAAATGGTCCTCATATCCCTACTAAATGATCTTCACAGAAACCAAGGCACGGGATTTTCCTTGATGTTAGTACTGCTAAATTTCTCAGCATCTTTTGACACTGTGGATCATGATATCATACTAGCACAACTGACAGAAATAGGTACCAGTGGAACAGTACTTGCTTGGTTCAGATCCACTGCCACCATCAGCACTGGCCTTTGGGGTACTACAAGGATCAATACTGTCACCTATTCTGATCAATATCTACCTCAAGCCACTAGCTGAACTGATTCAGTTGATGAACACTCAGCTCTACATCTACGCGGATGATGTGCAGCTACTCATACCCATTGAACCTGACTTCAACAGCCCTTAATAAATTGATTACCTGTCTAACATCAATTCAAGAATGAGCTAAACACAACAAACCTTGCCTGAACCCAAGTAAAACTGAGCTTCTTTGGGTCCCTAACACAAGTGCATAAACGGCCACTAATTTAAAGTTTTCTAACAAGTACACCAGACTGTTAATTCCCAAAATAATAAATAAATTACTATTTATATTTTTTTAAATTTTTAAATTGCAGTGCTCAGTAATGCTGCAATGCCCTTTAAACCAATTGTGTACTGGAATAGGTTACAGCCGCCTTACATCACCGCACTTGCCCTTCCTGCCTGCCTTATCTTTCAAATATAGAATTCTAACTTCAGCGCTAATAGGTGAAAACTTTGTTAAGATCTAATGTATAACGTCTTAAATTGTTCTCTTCCTTATCTCTCAAATACAAGGCTCAACCTTGAGCGCTAATAGATGAAAACTTCTTATAGGCACTAGTTCATTACTTAACTAGATCGTTCAGGCAAATGCGCGGTCTGTAATCTCCAGGACACCTGTATTCAGTGTATTGTGATTTAAAACCTCATACTCCATCTTTATCCCCAACGCGGAGCCACGTTTCACTGTGTTAGCTTTTTCAAGGGGATGTATCTTGAATCTGTTAAACAAACTACAGACATACGTATATCTATTAAACATACTACACTTCTTGTTTTAATCCCACTCAATATCAATTATAAACCATAAACTTTAGAATTATTCTTGGCTTACCGGGAGAGAGTACTCAGCTCACTCCTCCCCGCACTACAGCATTACTGAGCACTGTAATTTAAAAATTTTTAAAAATATAAATAGTAATTTATTTATTATTTTGGGAATTAACAGTCTGGTGTACTTGTTAGAAAACAATTACCAACACCAGTTATTTTCTACTTGAACCCATATGTTATCACTAATTTAAAGTGCCAGCAATTACACCTGCTGAAAGCACCTAATTTAAGCGCTAATCAGGTCTGTTCTGTAACAATGCATAAAAATTCTGAGAACACCCCTGGAACGCTGCTGAAATGTCCCTGGCCATGCCCCCTTGAACTTACATGCTATTGGATTTATATTCAGAACGTTATAGAATATGACTTGTATGTAAATCCCAATTAAGGCCAATTAATGCCAATAATTAGTTGTTAGCAGTCACTTATTGGTGCCGATTGGCTCAATAAAGTTGAATGCACATATCGGCAATGTGTGCTGACTTATGCACACAACTGTAGTCACCGTATATAGAAACCCCCACAAAGTATTTTATTTGCCATCTCTGGTTTAAAAACCTACAGATCAAACTGTAGCTTCAGGGGCCGATGTTTCCTTTGAAGAACTAAGTATGGCACATATTATAACTGGAGAAGATGAAGATACTGTACCAGCAACAGCAATTGTAAACTTTGTTCTTGAGCCAGATAGAAGACTCATATTTTTGTAATAGAGAGGTAAAGATTTACATTTCTTGATCTGAGTTTGTTTAGATGTGGCTCGGGTAATTCAAAAGAGATGGAAACTATTTTTGGAGATAGGGGCTCAGGTTCATTAATTAGGGGGCTTGTTTTGCTTAAATTTTCCTCACAAATGTGTTATCAAATTGGAATCTTGAAGATATATATTTTTACAAGCCAGTTCATGTACATGCATTTCTGTCCAATAAGAACATAAGAATAGCCATAGTGGGTCAGACCAGTGGTCCATCTAGCCCAGTATCCTGCTTCTAGCAGTGGCCAATCCAGGTTACAAGGACCTAGCAGAAACCCAAATAGTGGCATCATTCCATGCTACCTATCCCAGGGCAAGAAGTAGCTTCCCCATGTCTATCTGAATAGCAGACTCCTCCAGGAACTTGTGCAAACTTTTTTAAACCAAGATGAGCTAACTGCTGTTACTACATCCTCTGGCAAAGAGTTCCCATGCTTAACTATTTGTTGAGTGAAAAATATTTCCTCCTATTCATTTTAAAAGTATTTCCATGTAACTTCCTTGAATGTCCCCTAGTCTTACTACTTTTTGAAAGAATAAACAATTAATTCACTTCTACCCGTTCTACACCACTCAGGATTTTATAGACCTCTATCATATCCCCCTTCAGCCATCTCTTGTCCAAGCTGAAGAGCCCTTATCTTTTCTAGTCTTTCCTCATAAAAGAGGAGTTTCATTTCCTTTATCATTTTGGTCACCCTTCTTTGAACCTTCTCTAATTCTGCTATATCTTTTTTGAGATATGGTGACCAGACAATATTCAAGGTGATGTCACACTATGGAGCATTAGAATATTCCTTATTATATTTTATATCACTTTCCAAGTAAATCCTAGCACTCTGTTGCATTTTTTGGCTGCTGCCACACACTGGGAGGAAGATTTAAATGTTTTGCCTATGAATACATCTAGATCTTTTTCTTGGGTGCTGACTCCTAAGGTGGAACCCAACATCAGGTAACTATGATTTGGTTTATTTTTCCCAATGTGTATTACTTTGCATTTGTCTACATTAAATTTCATCTGCCATTTGGATGCCCAGTCTTCCAGTTTCCTAAGGTCTTCCTTTAATAGCCTTTTTCACTTCTCCCTTTAACCATGCTGGCTGTTTGTTCTTCTTTCCATCTTTATTAATATGAGGAATGTATCTGGTCTGGGCTTCCAAGATGATATTTTTAATCAACATCCATGCCTGATTTAAAGTCCCTTAAGATTGGTGGGTCTTTAGAATTCTCTGGTGCCCCCTATTCACCTCTGTACTTGGATTTCATTGTAGTGCTACTCTATCAATGTTGTGCTTGTGTTTTTCTGTTGAAACATTTTGTATTTCTTGATATTGTGCCTTGGAATCCTCTATTTATACAGAGGACTGTTATAGGTAAATTGGTAAATTTTTATTGCTTCTTTAGATCTATCTTTAATATGTTATTTTGAATTTACCTTGTTTTATGTGCCAAGTTTTTGTTCTTGCTTTGAAACATCTAGAAAATCAATACAGAGAAAAAAAACCAAGCAATAAATAACACATTAAAAAAGACTCTACAAAAGAAACCTGTAGGCTATCTGAATCATTGAAAGCCAGCCCATGAAGAATAGGGTTATGACAGAAGGCAGAAGGGAGCATTCCTGGAAGGGAATATGGAACATAGCATGTCTCATGGAAAAATTTTCAACCCTTCTGCATGTGTGTGTGTGTGCACGTGTGTGTGTGTGTGTGTATACACACACACACACACACATATATATATATGTGTATATATATATACACACATATATATACACACATATAAATATATACATATATATATACATATCCTATATAATAAAACGCACCTCCAACATTCTGAAGCTGACTGCATGGCTGAGGCATTCCTGCTCTCTGTATCCATCTCCTGAATTGACATCACATACTTCCAGGTTTGTCACAAACAGAAGTGACCAACCACAAGAGGTTTCTCGGCTTCAGAATGTTGGAGGTGCATTCTATTAAATAGGATTGGTCAGTTCCTTGAAGCACGTCCAGAGCTCAGCGTCTTGCACAGTAATGCTCAGACACCACAGAGGGGGGGGGGGGGGGGGGGGGGGGCTGACACCAGAGAGGGGGGGAGGTATCTCTGTCACACACACACACCCTCTCTCTCTCATAGTCAATGTCTTTCTCTCTCTCACTCTCACACACTGTCTCTCACACACTCTCTGTCTCACACTATACACTCTCTTGGTCTCATACACTCAGTCTCACAGAGAGTCTGTGTCTCACACACACACTCTCTCTCGCACACACTATATCTGTGTGAAACACACTCTCTCTCTCACTGTGTCTCACATACGCACCTGCACACACTCTCATTCTCACACACACACTCTCTCTCACAGACAAACTCGCACCCAGACTCACTCTCTCTCTCACACACACACACTCGCACATTCACTCTCTCTCTCACACACAGTCACTCTCACATACTCTCTCTCAAACATACACACTCCGAGGAAAACCTTGCTAGCGCCCGTTTCATTTGTGTATGTATTTGCCTCTGTTTTTATTTGTTTCTGTGTATGTCTGTGGGTATATTTTTGTGTGCATATGTATTTATGGCTGTGTGGATAGATAGATAGATAGATAGATAGATAGATAGATAGATAGATAGATAGATAGATAGATAGATAGATAGATAGATAGATAGATAGATAGATAGATAGATAGATAGATAGATAGATATTTGGGTTGGCTCTGTGTATGTTCATAACCGTGAGAGGGGAGGTGAAGTTTGAAAGGAGCAATTCCCTACCCATTATGTTTCAATGTACCAATGTTTCTATACTACATATGCTGCATCTTCCTTTCGAATAGAAATGCATTGGATCATGCAACCCCCCAGTCCGACAATGCCCCAGACAGACAGAAGGACAAACATTTTTCAACTCTGTATGCATAATTTCTTTTCATCATTCTATGGGGTTGGAAATAATAAAAAGGAAAAATGGTTTGAGTAGGTTGAAGAATTATTTTATTTCATTTGTCTTGACTTAAACATGAAAGAGCAGTTTCACTGTTAAAATCAATAAAACAGGATTTCCAATCAATAAATGAGCTTATTATGTCACAGAATAGGTGCAGAAACTCTTTCCTCATGTCCTTTTTCTTCCTCCCCCTCATTTTCTCCACAAAGACTCCATCCCATTCGCTTTCCACAGCATTCATGCCCACATTTTCTCAGTCATTTGTTTTAATACACTCAAATGTGTTTGTTTATCCAAAAACCTGCGATGAGAGAGTGATGGAATAAAAACCTCTAGTGTGCCTACTCTTTGGGATTTGTTTTTACAAATTGAATTCTGTAGCTGCTCATACAACAACCATTCTGCTTTATATTTGCATTGAGTATTTGTAATTCAAATAGTGCCATCTTACGCATAAGATAAATCTAGCATATGAAAAGACAAACTTCATCATCTACTCAACAGTTTTGTATTACCTTTTTTATCCAATAAAACTGCAAGGTATATGAGTTTTTTTTCTTAGCTTATTGCATTCTATGATTATCCAGTGTTTCTGTATCGCCTAACAATCAGTCCAATTTGCTAAAATATTAATAATTCCCTCCATAGTAGATATTGCATTAGAACACATGTCCTTTAATTTTACATATTCTAGGAATTATTTAATTTTAAAGGAACAATTTTAACCTGATGGATTTTCAACAAAAAAGAGGTGTTTTTCTGTTACATATACAAAGATATAT
The DNA here is from genome assembly GCF_901765095.1 of Microcaecilia unicolor. Taxonomy (NCBI): domain Eukaryota; kingdom Metazoa; phylum Chordata; class Amphibia; order Gymnophiona; family Siphonopidae; genus Microcaecilia; species Microcaecilia unicolor. The sequence goes on from NC_044033.1 coordinate 177,835,147, forward strand.
AAATGTATGCAAATGGACCTTATAATCCTCAAAACCTGGACAGCACAATTCTAACCCTTGCAACAGAATCTGCCCTTGAACTGTGGCAGGAGAGGTGAGGCTGTGTGCTTGCACTGGTGCATCAGAGCACAATTAAATGAAAATCAAGCAAGTGTAGAGTGATTAGCCCTGAATGAAATAATGTCTGTCTTCAGTAAACATGGACAGTAGGTGCTCAAGGGCAGCAAGAAATAGCCACTGAAAAAAAAGGTTTCATGTATGTAAAAAAGTGGCTTTTTAAAAGGTCTGCATTAATTTACCCCTCCTTTTACAAAGCCACATTAGCGGCTGCCAGTGTGGTAATGCTGGCACAGCCCATTCAAAGTGAAAGACAATTAGTAATCTTCCTCTGGATATTTAATAACAGTAATCCGATTAAAAGTGATGATGAATATTTAGATTTAATTACATACCTATCCAAATCCCAGCTCAAGGCTAATGATATCGAAGTACAGTAGGTAGATTCTAGCCCCAGAGGATTACAATTTAAGAGCCTCATTTACTAACATGTGTTAATGACTTCATACACATTAATTTGAGTTAAACACATCAATAGTAAACAGACCTTATTGAGAATAATGGGGCTTATTATTTAACATGCGGTAAATCACATTAATGCTTTTTTTTGATGGGTTACACTCCTCTGCTTGAACCATTAGGCTGTTTGAAGCATTATGCAGTGAGAATTACTATGGCTGGGAATCTATCTATCTATCTATCTATCTATCTATCTATCTATCTATCTATCTATCTATCTATCTATCTATCTATCTATCCTAAATGGCAGATGACGTTTAATGTGAGCAAGTGCAAAGTGATGCATGTGGGAAAGAGGAACCCGAATTATAGCTATGTCATGCAAGTTTCCACGTTAGGAGTCATGGACCAAGAAAGAGATCAAGGTGTCGTCGTTGATGATACGTTGAAACCTTCTGCTCAGTGTGCTGCTGTGGCTAAGAAAGCAAATAGAATGTTAGGTGTTATTAGGAAAGGAATGGAAAACAAAAATGAGGATGTTATAATGCCTTTGTATCGCTCCATGGTGCGACCGCACCTCGAATATTGTGTTCAATTCTGGTCGCCGCATCTCAAAAAAGATATAGTGGAATTAGAAAAGGTGCAGAGAAGGGCGACGAAAATGATAAAGGGGATGGGGCGACTTCCCTATGAGGAAAGGCTAAAGCGGCTAGGGCTCTTCAGCTTGGAGAAAAGGCGGCTGAGGGGAGATATGATAGAGGTCTATAAAATAATGAGTGGAGGTGAACAGGTAGATGTGAAGCGTCTGTTTACGCTTTCCAAAAATACTAGGACTAGGGGGCATGCGATGAAGCTACAATGTAGTAAATTTAAAACGAATCAGAGAAAATATTTCTTCACTCAACGTGTAATCAAACTCTGGAATTCGTTGCCAGAGAATGTGGTAAAGGCGGTTAGCTTAGCGGAGTTTTGAAAAAGGTTTGGATGGCTTCCTAAAGGAAAAGTCCATAGGCTGTTATTAAATGGACTTGGGGAAAATCCACTATTTCTGGGATAAGCAGTGTAAAATGTTCTGTACTTTTTGGGATCTTGCCGGGTATTTGTGACCTGGATTGGCCACTGTTGGAAACAGGATGCTGGGCTTGATGGACCTTTGGTCTTTCCCAGTATGGCAATACTTATGTACTTATGTATGTGCTTTCCACAGAAATGCTGTGCAGGGTCTGCCAGCCCCTGTGATATCTCCATCTTCAAGGAACAAGTTAAAGTTATGTGTGGGGGATGACATCCCTCTCATGTTTCCAATAATGCAAAGGTAATCAATAGAAATAAAAAAAACATAGAAAAGAAAATAAGATAATACCTTTTTTATTGGACTAACTTAATACATTTTTTGATTAGCTTTCAAAGGTAACCCTTCTTCAGAAATCAAAAAATCATTTTTGGAGGGGTACCAATTCCATCCTTCCAATATTAATAATAAAACATATGCCTTGGGGAAGGGGATAGGGCCTTGAGCTACCCCTACTGTGGATGCATGGCTGAAGGTTTGTCTAGGTCAGAGGGTTTTTTTTAACCTAGTCCTCGGGGCACACCCAGCCAATCAGGTTTTCAGGGATATCTCCATTGATATCCTGAAAACCTCAACTGGCTGTGTGTGCCTTGAGGACTGGGTTGAAAACCCCTGGTAAAGGTAATCAGATACTATTTGCCTAGATCTGTACAGAAGCGGAGGAGTGGCCTAGTGGCTAGAGCACCAGTCTTGACATCCAGAGGTGGCCAGTTCAAATCCTACTGCTGTTCTTTGTGATCTTGGGCAAGTCACTTAACCCTCTATTGCCTCAGGTACAAACTTAGATTGTGAGCCCTCCTGGGACAGAGAAATATCCAATATACCTGAATCTACTACTGAAAAAGGTGTGAGCAAAATCCAAATAAATAAAAAGTGAGAGACTGCACTGAACCAGTAAGCTGCTAGAGCTAAGCAGAAGTAACCATGAAGTCCACCTCGGAATTCCAGTTTCAGGAAATGAAAAAGTTGAACCATTGTGAGTGAGTGTGGAAGAAAGAGTGGCCAGAGCCATAGAAGTGAAAGGTCAACCAGATCCAACCTGCACAATGCTGTGAGAGTAACCTGAGAACCATCCCAGTGAGTGAAAGATGTTGTAAAAAGAGACTCAAGTCAGAAAGCTATTTGCACATGACAGTGTCTCTTTTGTTGTCTTGCCTTTTTTTTGCTTTAATATTTATAAATTTCAACCCATTTGAAAGTTTACACTTGTACAAGGAAAATAGAGGTACAAAGAAATACATGCAAGTACTATCAAAATATAACTTCATAAAGCCCCCTAAATTGAGGGGATAGGAGATCAAAAGATGGGAAAAAGATAAAAGAATTCAAGAAAAAACAAGAAAGATCTTATAGCTGAACTAAAAATTACATAGAAGGCAAATGGTTCAAACCCTGGAACTATTTCTATACCAGAACTGCCGTAAGAACTGCCTCTTCAAAATAGCTGAATAATGACTTTGTTGTGAACACCATCTGAGAGAGGTTTTTTTGCTCCACTTTTCTTCGCTTGGCAATTGATCTTCCGTGGAGAGGTTACCTTCTGTTGATGTTGTCTTCAAAATAGCTGCCATGACCTCTGGTGGCAGCCTCACAGTACTACCGAAGTACCGCGAGGCTGCTGCTAGAGGAGGTGGCAGCTATTTTGAAATTATAGCTCTGATAAGCAGAAGAGAGTAGGCATTGCTCTTGCCTGTTCTCTCACTTTATCACCAAGTATTGAGCAGGTAGGCCTTGAGGAATCTTGGGTTGGGGGGGGGGGGGGAATTTCTTGATGTTCAGGGGGGTAGGAGGGAGGGAGGGAGGAAGGCATCTGTCCAAATATTGTTATGTGGATTCTGGTTGATATTCAGTAGGGACCATTAGTGTCTTATGCAGGTCCCAGTTGAATATCAGCCAGGACCCTCATAAGACCCAGAATTGAATATCACAGCTAATTCTCCTCATAGTGGTCAGTTAAAAAAAAAAGCTGACCATCATCAGCTGAATATTGACCATACAGTCTTTATCTGTTTCCTCAGGGCTCTCCACTCTCTAGAGACTCCTAGTTGATCCTTTTACTGCTGTATGCTCTCTGGGTTGGTTAATTCATTTACTGCTTCCCCTCCTCTGGGATAGGAGCTCCTCTGTAAGTCTCTACCTTTGTGCATCTCAGGGACTCCTCCTTGTCCTGTATTGCTCCTCAGGTCAAGATCCTTTGTTGTGTCTTTAATTCCTTCAAGTGCTTCAACTTACTCCTCACCGGCCTCCCACTTAGCCATCTATCCCCCCTTCAATCTGTTCAGAACTCTGCTGCACGTCTTATATTCCGCCAGAACTGATATACTCATATGACCCCTCTCCTCAGGTCACTTCACTGGCTTCCTATCAGATACCGCATTCAATTCAAGCTTCTCCTTCTTACCTACAAATGCACTCAGTCTGCCGCCCCTCACTACCTTTCTACCCTCATCTCCCCTTACGTTCCCACCCGAAACCTCCGTTCACAGGACAAATCCCTCCTCTCAGTACCCTTCTCCACCACCGCCAACTCCAGGCTCCGCTCATTCTGCCTCGCCTCACCCTATGCTTGGAACAACCTTCCTGAACCCTTACGCCAAGCCCCCTCCCAGCCCATCTTCAAGTCTTTGCTTAAAGCCCACCTCTTCAATGCTGCGTTCGGCACCTAACTCTTACCGTTCAGTAAATCCAGACTGCCCCTATCGGACTGACTGTTCACTTTTCTTTTAGATTGTAAGCTCCTTGAGCAGGGACTGTCCCTCTATGTTAAATTGTACAGCACTGCGTAACCCTAGTAGCGCTTTAGAAATGTTAAGTAGTAGTAGTAGTAACCCCTTATCCTCCTTCTCAGGATTTGTTGTAGGTTGGTTCACTGTTCCAGCTTATAACTGAAGGCTAGTGGAGTGGTCTCAGGACATTATAATGCCTTTGTATTTCTCCATGGTGCGACCACACCTCGAATACTGTGTGCGATTCTGGCCACCGCATCTCAAAAAAGATATAGTGGAATTAGAAAAGGTACAGAGAAGAATGATGAAAATGATAAAGGGGATAGGATGACTTCCCTATGAGGAAAGGCTAATGCGGCTAAGTCTCTTCAGCTTGGAGAAATGATGGCTGAGGGGAGATATGATAGAGGTCTATAAAATATTGACTGGAGTAGAACAGGTAGACATGAATCACTTGTTTACTCTTTCCAAAAATACCAGGACTAGGGGGCACGCAATGAAGCTACAAAGTTGTAAATTTACAACAAATTGGAGAACATATTTCTTCACTTAATGTGTAATTAACCTTTGGAATTCATTGCCAGAGAATGTAGTAAAAGCAGTTAGCGTAGCGGGGTTTAAAAAAGGTTTGGATAAATTCCTAAAAAAAGAAGTCCATAGGCCATTATTAAATGGACATGGAAAATTCATTGCTTATTTCTATGATAAGCAGCATAAAATGTATTGTACTGTTTTGAGATCTTGCGAGATACTTTTAACCTGGATTGGCCACTGTTGGAAACAGGATGCTGGGCTTGATGGACCTTTGGTCTTTCCCAGTATGGCAATACTTATGTACTTATGTATGTGCTTTCCACAGAAATGCTGTGCAGGGTCTGCCAGCCCCTGTGATATCTCCATCTTCAAGGAACAAGTTAAAGTTATGTGTGGGGGATGACATCCCTCTCATGTTTCCAATAATGCAAAGGTAGTCAATAGAAATAAAAAAAACATAGAAAAGAAAATAAGATAATACCTTTTTTATTGGACTAACTTAATACATTTTTTGATTAGCTTTCAAAGGTAACCCTTCTTCAGAAATCAAAAAATCATTTTTGGAGGGGTACCAATTCCATCCTTCCAATATTAATAATAAAACATATGCCTTGGGGAAGGGGATAGGGCCTTGAGCTACCCCTACTGTGGATGCATGGCTGAAGGTTTGTCTAGGTCAGAGGGTTTTTTTTAACCTAGTCCTCGGGGCACACCCAGCCAATCAGGTTTTCAGGGATATCTCCATTGATATCCTGAAAACCTCAACTGGCTGTGTGTGCCTTGAGGACTGGGTTGAAAACCCCTGGTAAAGGTAATCAGATACTATTTGCCTAGATCTGTACAGAAGCGGAGGAGTGGCCTAGTGGCTAGAGCACCAGTCTTGACATCCAGAGGTGGCCAGTTCAAATCCTACTGCTGTTCTTTGTGATCTTGGGCAAGTCACTTAACCCTCTATTGCCTCAGGTACAAACTTAGATTGTGAGCCCTCCTGGGACAGAGAAATATCCAATATACATGAATCTACTACTGAAAAAGGTGTGAGCAAAATCCAAATAAATAAAAAGTGAGAGACTGCACTGAACCAGTAAGCTGCTAGAGCTAAGCAGAAGTAACCATGAAGTCCACCTCGGAATTCCAGTTTCAGGAAATGAAAAAGTTGAACCATTGTGAGTGAGTGTGGAAGAAAGAGTGGCCAGAGCCATAGAAGTGAAAGGTCAACCAGATCCAACCTGCACAATGCTGTGAGAGTAACCTGAGAACCATCCCAGTGAGTGAAAGATGTTGTAAAAAGAGACTCAAGTCAGAAAGCTATTTGCACATGACAGTGTCTCTTTTGTTGTCTTGCCTTTTTTTTGCTTTAATATTTATAAATTTCAACCCATTTGAAAGTTTACACTTGTACAAGGAAAATAGAGGTACAAAGAAATACATGCAAGTACTATCAAAATATAACTTCATAAAGCCCCCTAAATTGAGGGGATAGGAGATCAAAAGATGGGAAAAAGATAAAAGAATTCAAGAAAAAACAAGAAAGATCTTATAGCTGAACTAAAAATTACATAGAAGGCAAATGGTTCAAACCCTGGAACTATTTCTATACCAGAACTGCCGTAAGAACTGCCTCTTCAAAATAGCTGAATAATGACTTTGTTGTGAACACCATCTGAGAGAGGTTTTTTTGCTCCACTTTTCTTCGCTTGGCAATTGATCTTCCGTGGAGAGGTTACCTTCTGTTGATGTTGTCTTCAAAATAGCTGCCATGACCTCTGGTGGCAGCCTCACAGTACTACCGAAGTACCGCGAGGCTGCTGCTAGAGGAGGTGGCAGCTATTTTGAAATTATAGCTCTGATAAGCAGAAGAGAGTAGGCATTGCTCTTGCCTGTTCTCTCACTTTATCACCAAGTATTGAGCAGGTAGGCCTTGAGGAATCTTGGGTTGGGGGGGGGGGGAAATTTCTTGATGTTCAGGGGGGTAGGAGGGAGGGAGGGAGGAAGGCATCTGTCCAAATATTGTTATGTGGATTCTGGTTGATATTCAGTAGGGACCATTAGTGTCTTATGCAGGTCCCAGTTGAATATCAGCCAGGACCCTCATAAGACCCAGAATTGAATATCACAGCTAATTCTCCTCATAGTGGTCAGTTAAAAAAAAAAGCTGACCATCATCAGCTGAATATTGACCATACAGTCTTTATCTGTTTCCTCAGGGCTCTCCACTCTCTAGAGACTCCTAGTTGATCCTTTTACTGCTGTATGCTCTCTGGGTTGGTTAATTCATTTACTGCTTCCCCTCCTCTGGGATAGGAGCTCCTCTGTAAGTCTCTACCTTTGTGCATCTCAGGGACTCCTCCTTGTCCTGTATTGCTCCTCAGGTCAAGATCCTTTGTTGTGTCTTTAATTCCTTCAAGTGCTTCAACTTACTCCTCACCGGCCTCCCATTTAGCCATCTATCCCCCCTTCAATCTGTTCAGAACTCTGCTGCACGTCTTATATTCCGCCAGAACTGATATACTCATATGACCCCTCTCCTCAGGTCACTTCACTGGCTTCCTATCAGATACCGCATTCAATTCAAGCTTCTCCTTCTTACCTACAAATGCACTCAGTCTGCCGCCCCTCACTACCTTTCTACCCTCATCTCCCCTTACGTTCCCACCCGAAACCTCCGTTCACAGGACAAATCCCTCCTCTCAGTACCCTTCTCCACCACCGCCAACTCCAGGCTCCGCTCATTCTGCCTCGCCTCACCCTATGCTTGGAACAACCTTCCTGAGCCCTTACGCCAAGCCCCCTCCCAGCCCATCTTCAAGTCTTTGCTTAAAGCCCACCTCTTCAATGCTGCGTTCGGCACCTAACTCTTACCGTTCAGTAAATCCAGACTGCCCCTATCGGACTGACTGTTCACTTTTCTTTTAGATTGTAAGCTCCTTGAGCAGGGACTGTCCCTCTATGTTAAATTGTACAGCACTGCGTAACCCTAGTAGCGCTTTAGAAATGTTAAGTAGTAGTAGTAGTAACCCCTTATCCTCCTTCTCAGGATTTGTGGTAGGTTGGTTCACTGTTCCAGCTTATAACTGAAGGCTAGTGGAGTGGTCTCAGGACATTATAATGCCTTTGTATTTCTCCATGGTGCGACCACACCTCGAATACTGTGTGCGATTCTGGCCACCGCATCTCAAAAAAGATATAGTGGAATTAGAAAAGGTACAGAGAAGAATGATGAAAATGATAAAGGGGATAGGATGACTTCCCTATGAGGAAAGGCTAATGCGTCTAAGTCTCTTCAGCTTGGAGAAATGATGGCTGAGGGGAGATATGATAGAGGTCTATAAAATATTGACTGGAGTAGAACAGGTAGACATGAATCGCTTGTTTACTCTTTCCAAAAATACCAGGACTAGGGGGCACGCAATGAAGCTACAAAGTTGTAAATTTACAACAAATTGGAGAACATATTTCTTCACTTAATGTGTAATTAACCTTTGGAATTCATTGCCAGAGAATGTAGTAAAAGCAGTTAGCGTAGCGGGATTTAAAAAAGGTTTGGATAAATTCCTAAAAAAAGAAGTCCATAGGCCATTATTAAATGGACATGGAAAATTCATTGCTTATTTCTATGATAAGCAGCATAAAATGTATTGTACTGTTTTGAGATCTTGCGAGATACTTTTAACCTGGATTGGCCACTGTTTGAAACAGGATGCTGGGCTTGATGGACCTTCAGTCTGTCCCAGTATAGCAACACTTATGTTCTTATGCTTTCTACTCTGCTCCTCCTGCTACAATGGTTGGGCTATCCAAGACCGTCTTCCCCTTACTGTGTGGTACAATGGCCGGGGAAGCAAGAGCCATAGACAAAGAATTCACATAGGGCTGGGGATTAATGCCAGCTAGTTTCCCTCCAAAAGGTATTTCCTCTTACCCTTACTGCACAGGCTAGGAGAGTCCTCCCCTTGTTTTGGAATCAGCGGGAGCATTTACAGTTCAAAGTCCACTAAAAAGAGGTCTCTGCTACCCAATGTAGATCTGATCTGTGGACGTCTCTAAATAGATTTATATCAGTTTGACCAGAGACAACGCTTTACATCACCAGAAGCCAGAAACTGTCTTTGAAATTCCTCTTCTGTTCTTTTTAGTTCTTTCCTTTTACCACGTTAGGGTCTGCTTCACTAAAGCTTTTCTGCAGTTCCAGAGGTAATTTTTTAAAGTCATTTTTGCATGTATATTTCTGTATTTGTATGTAAATGGTTCCTCATAAAATACCAAACAGCGTAAAAGTACAAGTGATGCTTGATAGTAGGTTCTTTGCCAGTAGGCATGTGCAAAGGTACAAGTACATATGTAGATTAGAAAATATGTGAACGTAGGTGCTTACTTGAATAATCTAGGCACTTACATTTATGCCCATTCTTGAGCAGGTGGAAGTCCTTGCCTCCAAGGTAGGAGGTGGACATGACTTCTGTTGCATACACTAATATTTTATAAAGACATGTGGAGGGGCATAATCAAACGGGGACGACCATCTCTAAAGACGTCCCAGCGAAGGGGTGGGGAAACCCATATTATCGAAACAAGATGGGCGTCCATCTTTCATTTCGATAATACGGTTGGGGACGCCCAAATCCCAACCTTAGAGATGGTCATCCTTAGGTCGTCCTTAGAGATGGTTGTCCCCAGTTTTTGGCGATAATGGAAACCGAGGACACCCATCTCAGAAACGACCAAATCCAAGCCATTTGGTCGTGGGAGGAGCCAGCATTCGTAGTGCACTGGTCTCCCTCACATGCCAGGACACCAACCGGGCACCCTAGGGGGCACTGCAGTGGACTTCAGAAATTGCTCCCAGGTGCATAGCTCCCTTACCTTGGGTGCTGAGCCTCCCAACCCCTCCCCAAAAAAACTCACTCCCCACAACTGTACACCACTACCATATCCCTAAGGGGTGAAGGGGGGCACCTATATGTGGGTACAGTGGGTTTGTGGTGGGTTTTGAAGGGCTCACATTTACCCTTCAAGTGTAACAGGTAGGGGGGGTGGGCCTGGGTCCGCCTGCCTGAAGTGCACTGCACCCACTAAAACTGCTCCAGTGACCTGCATGCTGCTGTCATGGAGCTGGGTATGACATTTGAAGCTGGCATAGAGGCTGGCAAAAACATTTTAAAGTGTTTTTTTAGGGTGGGAGGGGGTTAGTGACCACTGGTGGAGTAAGGGGAGGTCATCCCCGATTCCCTCCGGTGGTCATCTGGTCAGTTCAGGCACCTTTTTGAGGCTTGGTCATGAAAAAATGGACCAAGTAAAGTCGGCCAAGTGCTCGTCAGGGACACCCTTCTTTTTTCCATTATCGGCCGAGGATTCCCATCTGTTAAGCACACCCCAGTCCTACCTTTGCTACGCCTCTGACACGCCCCGTGAACTTTGGTCGTCCCTGCGACGGAAAGCAGTTGAGGGTGTCCAAAATTGACTTTCGATTATGCCGATTTGGGCGACCCTGAGAGAAGGAAAGCCCATCTCCCGATTTGTGTCGGAAAATGGGCGCCCTTCTCTTTCGAAAATAAGCCTGATAGGCACCTACTTTCTCTCTTAAACTACAAATTACCTTCTCTGGGGTCGATATTCAGACCGTGGGGCCAGGTCCGCCAAGAGACATAGCCGGGGCAGAACTGGACTGCCATAAGCCGCGGCCCCCACTTGTGCCACCCACCCACTCGCACCGCTGCCCCCTCCACTCACATCGCATCTCCCGCCCACCCCCTTACCCTTCTGTATTAGCCTCCAAGGGGAGAGGGGAGCCCAGGCCTGGCACCAGCAAGCTGCTTCCTGTGTGTCTGCTCCCATGTCTGTCCTCTCCTGCTCCTGTCCATGCTGCAAGTCGGAACCCAGATGATTGCATTAACGCGATATCACGCTAATGCAATCATCTGGGTCCTGGGCGGCACACAGGAGCAGGGGAGGACAGACCCAGAAGCAGGCAACAAGAAGAAGCTTGCTGGCACTGGTCCCGGGACCCCTCTTGGAGGCCGGGCCTGGGGAATTTTGCCCCCCCCCCCCAGCGGCCCTGCATGGGACGCAGCCCAGCTAACTCCTGCAGTCGGCAGTGAGACCAGATATTCAATTCCGGGCCTTTCTGGTGACCAGCATTCATTATCTGGTTTATTTAACTGGCTAAGTCAATATTCAGCGCTGGCTGGTTCAGTTTAAACCAGCCAAAGATAAGCCTGCTATTCTGGTGGCCCAATTTGGTCACCAAACTTAGCTGGCGACGTGCTGAATATTAGCAGATAGCTGGTTATTTCATAGTAACATAGTAACATAGTAGATGACGGCAGAAAAAGACCTGCATGGTCCACCCAGTCTGCCCAACAAGATAAACTCACATGTGCCATTTTTTGTGTATACCTTACCTTGATTTGTACCTGTCTTTTTCAGGGCACAGACCGTATAAGTCTGCCCAGCACTATCCCCGCCTCCCAACCACCAGCCCCGCCTCCCACCACCGGCTCTGGCACAGACCGTATAAGTCTGCCCAGCACTATCCCCACCTCCCAACCACCAGCCCTGCCTCCTACCACCGGCTAAGCTTCTGGGGATCCCTTCCTTCTGAGCAGGATTCCTTTATGTTTATCCCACGCATGTTTGAATTCCGTTACCGTTTTCCTCTCTACCACCTCCCGCGGGAGGGCATTCCAAGCATCCACCACTCTCTCCGTGAAAAAATACTTCCTGACATTTTTCTTGAGTCTGCCCCCCTTCAATCTCATTTTATGTCCTCTTGTTCTACCGCCTTCCCATCTCCGGAAAAGGTTCGTTTGCAGATTCATACCTTTCAAATATTTGAACGTCTGTATCATATCACCCCTGTTTCTCCTTTCCTCCAGAGTATACATGTTCAGATCAGCAAGTCTCTCCTCATACGTCTTGTAATGCAAATCCCATGCCATTCTCGTAGCTTTTCTTTGCACCGCTTCCATTTTTTTAACATCCTTCACAAGATACAGCCTCCAAAACTGAACACAATACTCCAGGTGGGGCCTCACCAACATCTTATACAGGGGTATTAAAACCTCTTTTCTTCTGCTGGTCACACCTCTCTCTATACAGCCTAGCAATCTTCTAGCTATGGCCACCGCCTTGTCACACTGTTTCATCGCCTTCAGGTCCTCAGATACTATCACCCCAAGATCCCTCTCCCCGTCCGTACCTATCAGACTTTCACCGCCTAACACATACGTCTCCAGTGGATTTCTACTCCCTAAGTGCATCACTTTGCATTTCTTCGCATTGAATTTTAATTGCCAAACATTAGACCATTCTTCTAGCTTCTGCAGATCTTTTTTCATGCTTTCCACTCCCTCCGGAGTGTCCACTCTGTTGCAAATCTTGGTGTCATTCGCAAAAAGGCAAACTTTACCTTCTAACCCTTCGGCAATATCATTCACAAATATATTGAATAGAATCGGCCCCAGCACCGATCCCTGAGGCACTCCACTACTCACCTTTCTCTCCTCCGAGCGAACTCCATTTACCACCACCCTCTGGTGTCTGCCCGTCAGCCAGTTCCTAATCCAGTTCACCACTTCGGGTCCTATCATCAGCCTGTCCAGTTTATTCAAGAGCCTCCTGTGGGGAACCGTGTCAAAAGCTTTACTGAAATCTAAGTAGATTACATCCATAGCACGTCCTTGATTTAATTCTCCGGTCACCCAGTCAACCAGTTATCCACTAAGAGCTGACTGTTAGGTTAATTCAGCAGGAGATAACTGGCTATCTCCTGCTGAATATTTGCGGATAGCCGGTTAAGCACTATTTAACCGGCCAGGAGCTGTTCCTGGCTGGTTAAATAATGCTGAATATCAGAGGGTCTATGTCTATGGGAACTGACCTTGATGAATCAGGAACGTCTATTACTTTGGCAATATGGGGCAGATTCTATACATGGTGCCTAAAAAAATCAGCGCTGAAATCAGAGCCGACTAAGTGCATGCTATAATCGGCACCTAGATTTAGGAACCGATCACAGAATACGCTTAGTTGCTATTTCAGCACTTAAATCTACGCACATCCATTTACATCAAGGAAAACATGGCGTAAATCCTGGCAGTAGATTTAGCTGCATTGGGCCATATTCTATAACTAGACATAGAAATTTCAGAATGCTCATGAAACGTCCTTTTCCCTGCCCATAGCCACACCCCTTTTTGCCTGCATGCAATAGAAGTTCAGCGCACATCATTATAGGCTACACTTAGCGAGTTGTGCGCCTAAATTATAATCAGTGCCAATTAGTGCTCATTTTTGCTTGTTAAGTGCTGTTATCAGCACTCATGAGCTTGTTAAATTGTGCACATTGTTACGGAATCCACATTGATTTCGGCGCAGATCTTTAGGCACACTATATAGAATCCGGGGGTATGTGTGTAAATTGCCATTCCAGTAAAGTTTCTTGAATCTTGAATCTCCCCCCAGAAACCAGAAAGGAGCTTTCTCCTTGCTACATTGATCTATTGATTGTACTAATTAAATAAAACAATTTGTTGCCCTGGAAAGCCAGATTAAGACAAACATAGTTGGGTCGATATTCAAAGCAATTTAGCCAGCTAACTTTGGGAATTAACTGGATAAATCATGCCCTTTAAATGGCAAATAGTTAAATTTTTAACTGGACAATAAGTTTAGAAGGGGCAAGAGGCATAAATATTCAGCACTATAAACAGTTAAGTCTGTTCAGAAAAATAGCTGTTCCTAAAGATAACTGGATAATGTTATCTGGTTAACTGCAACTGGGTATTTTCTAAATTGCAGACTTGGGAGGGATATTTATTTATTTATTTGTTGCATTTGTATCCCACATTTTCCCACCTATTTGCAGGCTCAATGTGGCTTACATTGTGCCGGAGTGGCGATCGCTGTTTCCGGGTTGAGAAATACAAAGTGATATTGCATTAGAGTTCATAAATGATAAGGTAAATTACAAAGTAGTTTTGTATTAAAGATCATAAATGATAAAGTAGATTATAGAGTAAGTTTGATGATCAAATATAGAAAGTTCATATCCTGCATGAGAAGTAGAGTGGTAGTGAGTAATGCGTAGCATTCAATGAAGCAGTCAAGTGTAGAGAGTTCCATTTTGCGGAAACAGGAGGGCGGGACCAGAGGCAGAGCTAAGAGAGAAGGGAAGGCAGGCTGAAGCGCTGACTCGCCGAGCCTGCTCGCCTTTCACTGCTGCCGCCGGAACCCAGAGGTAAGATGACTTTTAAATGCTGGGCAGCACACAGGAAGGCGAGGGGCAGGCGGAGGACTATTTTGAGGGAGAAGAGGGCAGGCAGCGCAGGTCGAGCTGGCTCCTGGCTGTGAACTTCCGGTTCAGGAGGGTCAAATATTGGGGGTGCTCGAGCACCCCCAGCAACCACGGAGTCGGCGCCTATGCCTTACGGTAACACTACAGGGGCAATTCTGTAAGTGGGCACCTCTGTTTAGGCACCCTGGTGCCATGTGGTAAGATCCTGTTCTATAACAGCATCTGGGCACCCATATTCAATTATAGAACACTAGTGTAACCTGGTATCAGTGTTACCATTACATTTATGCACCTGCAGTAACAGGGCTGGAGTATCTGTGGTCACATAAACATGGCAAGGGCATTTGTAACTTACAGTATTCTGTATGCATGTGAGTAGGATTCCCACCCATGTGTACGCACTACGCCACTTAACTGCATCCTCATAGAATAACGCTTAGGCATCTGGAATTGCCCTATATATATCATATTTAAACTACTACTACTACTTATCATTTCTATATTTAAAGCCATGAACCTCTTTTCTGGTGTGAAAGGGCTTCAGAAGTGGTCTTTAAACTGCTGACATCATAAGCAGCTTTCAGGATAATTCCTGACTTGGAGGCTTAACAGATCTTAAATAAACGTCTGCTGCTGTGAACAGCCACCACAAGCAGGTGATCCAGGGCAGATACAACTCATGACTCAGAGGTGCATTTAGGGGAGAAGTTAGCTACTGTTGAGACGGGTTATTTTACTGTTAACCTATGTGATTCGTAACTAGGTCTGATTGCATAAAATGAGACCTGCGCTCAAATAGCTCAATTTAATGGTGCATTAACACTTCTTAACCAAAGCCCGCGTTGATAAGTCTCCCCCCTTAGTGTGAAGAGTTCTAGTCTCTGTTAACCAGAGCTGATATTGTGATGTTACAATGTCTCATTCCACCAATGCCTATCAGTGATGTCACAATGACTTCATTTTCCTACACTTGGCTCACTTTTATTACATACAGCAGTGATTTCCATTTCTAGAGGCATTTCTTTTTTCATTTATAAAGGGGAAAGTTATCAACATGGGCTACTGTTAAGACGTGTTATTTTACTGTTAAGCCCAGTTATTAGTAACTAGGTCTCACTGCATAAAAATAACATGTTTCAACGGTTCCCTCTGCGTGGATCGCGGAGCTTACGGCGGAAGTGTCCTCCGTGATGGAAGAGCTTTTTGAACGGCGGCTTTCTCCCATACAAGCTAAGCTGGAGCAAGTGCAAGTCCAGCTTCTTGATCTTTCCCGTGACTGCACGGGGTTTCAGATGCGGGTGAGTGATGTGGAAGACAGGGTGTCTGCGGTGGAAGCTTCGCAAGCCCTAGACACGAAGCAGTTGCAGGTGTTGGAGGAGAAAATTGAAGATCTGGAAAACAGATCTAGAAGAAACAACCTTCGTGTGGTGGGCTTGTCAGAAAGTGTGTCGGAGCAGGGTTTGGAGGTTTTTTTAGCCCGTTGGATTGCCAGCGAACTAAGTCTCCCAGAATCCTCAAGGCCCCTGCAAGTAGAGCGGGCCCATCGCCTGGGTTTCAAAACTCAGGGAGCAAACAAGCCAAGAGTGATCATAGCTCGTTTTCTACATTATACTCAGAAGCAGGAAGTACTGCAGCTGCTCAGAGCCGGGAAATCATTGGCATATGAAGGATCCCCAGTGCGCTGTTTTCAGGACTATTCGGCAGGGGTGGCAGCAAAACGGCGCCAGTTTTCGGATGTCTGTTCCGCACTGTTTCACAGACATATTAAATTTGTGCTGCAATATCCTGCCAAACTGCGAGTAACACATAATGGCAGCACTAGAGTGTATGAATCGGCGGGAGCAGCCAGGGAATTTCTACAGCAGTTGGACACATCAGTCATAGAGACTAGCTGAGCTGCTCTTGGAGTGTATATATCTGTAGTCTTGTGGAAGTGGACTGCTGGTGGCTCGTGCTGATAACAACTTGTTTGCTTCTTTTCAGCAGAGACACTGTGCAGTGGATGCACAATTGGCCTGACCGGAGAGAACTTACTCAGTTTTAGTTGCAGGGTTTCTATTTGCGCTGCATGTGCTGTGCACTGTTCCTGGTGTGTACAGACTTTACTTGTTTAGTTTAACCCAGGGGTTATTTGTTTATTTACTTACTATTTGGAGGGAGGAGGGAGGACTTCGGAAGTGATGGTCCTAGTTGGAGGGCCTAAGTATAGGTGGAGAAGGGGTGTGGGGAGGGGGGAAGGGGAATGTGTGGGGAGGGGGGAAGGGGAAGGTGTGGGGAGGGGGGAGGGGTGGGGGAGAAAGGGGGAGGGGCAGGAGTGGGGGGAGAGTGAGTGTTAGGTAGAAGCCAAGTTCTTGGGAGGGGGTACATCTGGGTGGAGAGTTGGAGCTACATGATGGAGAGTTGGATGTGGGAGGCTGGAGGGGATAGGGGCTGGGATGTTCCCTTTGGCTGCAAGTACAAGTACAGTTTTTTTATGGAGGTGGTCACATTCCTCAATTTACCGCCATAGTACGCATTATATCGTGGAATGTGGGTGGAGTGAATTCGCCAATCAAACGATCTAAGATTTTGCAGAATTTACAGAGGCAGAGGTCCGATATTGCACTCCTTCAGGAGACACACTTGGATCAGATAGAGCATGCCAAGCTTTGCACTTGGTGGGTTGGGAGCTGTATAGCGGCTCATGCACAGGGGAAAAAGGGTGGTGTGGCGGTGCTGTTCAGAAAAGGTGTGGCATCGTCGATCAACCCACTTTTGGTTGACGTAGCAGGACGTTACGTCATTTTGGAAGCATTGGTTGGGAGGCAAAAGCTGTTAATTTGTAACGTGTATGCCCCTAATAGATATGACCCTGGGTTCTTTCAACCCTTGGTAACATTTTTGCTAAAGCAACCGCATTCTGCCATAGTGGTGGGGGGAGATTTCAATGCTGTCTGGGACCCCTCCTTGGACAGGTCGGCCGTGGGGACATCTTCCCCATATTATAATAACAGAGGACTTTTGCAGTTAGGCCAGCTGGTAGACCTTATTGATGTTTGGCGAGTTTTGCATCCGGGAGAAAAAGATTATACTCACCTCTCGCGGGCTCACTCTACCCAGTCGCGAATAGATTATGTTTTGACGTCTCGTCAGATGTTTGGTGAGGTGTGTGGAGCGGATATGCAGTGTCAGATCATGCATGGGTCAGTGTGGATTGGGAACCGAGAAGTGCGGTTAAGCAAGGGAATAGATGGCTGTTTCCTTTAGAGTTCAGTCATGATCCAAAGCTTAAGGGACGTTTACAAAGTAGTTGGAAAATGTATGTTGAATGTAATCAGGAGCACAGGGACGACCCAGTTTTGTTTTGGGAAGCGGCAAAGGCGGTTCTCAGAGGTGAAGTTATTAGCCATGCGCATTTTGTGCGGAAGGCCCGGGATAGAGAGATTTTACGTTTAAGCAAGTATCTTTGTCAAGAGCGCAAAAGGTTTGGGGAGACACACGCGGAGTGCCATAGACTGAGAATGTTAGAACTACAATCGGCATTGAATGAACTCCTGCATAAGAGGGCGCATAAATCGCAAACCTACTATCGTTACTCACTTTATAAATACGGAAATAAAATGGGAAAGTTGATGGCAAGACTAATCAGGCCACGGGGAGGAAATAGAAATATTCTCTCTCTTAGGAGGGAGGGGGGAGGTCTCCATACGTCTGATAAGGCTATCTGTGACACCTTCCGGGCTTTTTACAAAGCTTTGTATGCCCCTCCAATGGATGATGGTCTAACAAGTCAGATGTATTTAGATAATCTTAAATTGCCAAGAATCACACAGGAAGAACTGGCCTGCCTTAATCAGTCAATTACTGAAGAGGAGGTCAATATGGTCATAGCTCGTAGCCCGTTGCTGAAAGCCCCGGGACCCGATGGTCTTCGAGTGGAATTCTACAAATTGTTGGGAAGTGACGTAGTACCTACTATAACCAGGTTTTTGAATCATGTAATAGAGAGTCGGGCGTTACCCTCCTGTTTGAACAGAGCGCAGATCATAGTGTTGCTTAAGCCTGGGAGGGATCCTTTAGAGCCGACATCTTATCGCCCTATCTCTTTGCTGAACTATGACACAAAGTTATTAGCAAAAATCCTGGCTAATAGGTTGGCGCACTTGCTGCCTAGATTGTTACATGAAAGTCAAGTGGGGTTTGTGGGAGGTAGGTCAGTGAGCAAGAACTTACGGGCGATTTTGACCTCTTTGGAACATTGCTCGCAACGGGATTTAGCATCATTACTAATCAGCTTTGATGCGGAAAAAGCTTTTGATAAGGTTCATTGGGATTTCCTTTTTGCAACTTTAGAACGTTATGGATTCTCTGGGTGGCTTGTTGAAGCAATCCGCGTATTATATGCTAATCCCAGTGCAACATTATTGGTGAATGGCCTTGAATCGGAAAGCTTTTCGATCCAGCGGGGTACTAGGCAGGGGTGCCCTTTATCTCCGCTTCTCTTTGTTTTAGTCTTAGATCCCCTTATTAGAGATATTATGGTGAATCCCGTGATCCGGGGAGTTCGTGTGGGCTCTCACATGTTCAAGGTCTCAGCTTTTGCAGATGATCTCTTGGTACATCTCACGAATCCGAGGGAGTCGTTGGAGGCGTTGTTAGAGACGTTTTGAGAATATGGAGATTATGCGGGTTTTCGGTTAAATTTAGACAAATCTGAAGTTTTGGCCACCCCAGCAGTACAACAGTGGAACTGGGGACCAGAGTTCCCATTGCAGTGGGCTACTAAGTCTTTCAAATATCTAGGCATTCGGCTTGTCATGAATACCTCTGAACTTTACCAAATAAATGTTAAGATCTTGCTAGAGGACACTAAGGCTAAGTTGGATGCTTGGATGCATCTCCCTTTGTCGTTAACGGGCCGCATAAATTTGATAACGATGGTTTTATTTCCCCGTTGGTTGTATGTTTTACAAATTTTGCCTCTTCGATTGCTGCAGAAAGATCTGAAAAGGGTAACGCGACTTTTTTGTCATTTTTGTTGGGCGGGGAAAAAACCTAAAGTAAATCAGGATTTATTAGTTGGGAGTTGGAGACAGGGTGGTATAGGTTTCCCAGATTTGTTCTTATACAATCAAGCATGTTTGCTGCGCCATCTGGGGGACTGGTTGGAATCCACTCAATTTTACACACCCACAAACTTAGAACAAGCTTTATTTGCCCCTTACGATATAATGGCGCTTCTGCACCTGCCTCATAATAAAATACCCCCCAGGCTTAAAAATAGTGTTTTGTTGCAGCCGCTTCGTGAGGTGTGGCATTGGTGGGTGCGTCATTTAGGGGGAAAACCCCATATCACTGACTTATTACCAATTATGGGAAATGTCATGTTTCCAGCAGGAATGGACAATCCGATTTTTGGCACCTGGGCGCAGAAGGGAATTGTGCAATTAGAGCATTTGCTGCAAGATGATGGGGAGGAGTTGCCATTTGAAGCTCTACAAGACAGGGTGGGAGTGGCCTGGGGTAATAGGTTTGCATTTGCACAAGTCAAGCATTATATGAAGTCCTTGCATCAGGCCTCCTTGAGGGGCCGTTGGGGGAACCGGATTCGTGGTTTTTTTGAAGAGCTGGTACCTGATAGGCATTTGGTCTCTGATTTGTATGGGGCTCTGGTTCGGCGTATACCACAGAGAAGATATGAGGGCCTCAAGCATAAATGGGAGCAAGATCTGGGATATTCCTTGACATCATGGAATGTGGAGGCTACTTTACTAGGATTAAGGCGGTTAGTAAAGGATGAAAGATTAAGAGAATGTGGGTACAGGATAGTCCTTCGGGGTTATATGTCCACAGAGCAGCGGGCTCATGTGTTGGGTTTGGTTAGTACTGCCTGTTCCAAATGTGGGGGGGTTCCAGGCTCCTTCTACCATGCATTATGGCAATGCCCAAAAGTGCGTGCATTTTGGCAGCGGATACGAGGGTTTCTGATCAGACTAGGATATAAAATACAGGGAACGGAGGGCCAGTTTTTGCTTGATCGACCAAGAGCTTTTTCCCCTTTGTGTGCTCCAGCAACTCTGTTATGTAGAAAGTTGTGTTTGGTGGCTCGAAAGTGTATAATGCAATATTGGACCTCATCGGAAGCACCTGCCTACTGGCATTGGCGCAATCAGGTGCATCAATTAGCTTCTTGGGAGGCTAGAGATTCAAAATTATCGCCTAAACGTAGGAAACAATTTCTTCAGATATGGATGTCTTATCTTCAGGTGCTCAGCCCAAGGGGTAGAAGCTTGCTTATTAATGCTCATTGAGGATGGTATGACATAGTTCTGATGTATTTACTTGTAACCACTCAGTTAGCAGTAAGTAGGTTCCCGAGACTAAGTACTAGGGGGGAGGAGGGGTTGGAGGGGGTGGGGGGGGGGGGGAGGGAATTTTACATGTTGTATAGTTTAACCGCGATATGTATGTACGATGTTATGAGTATGTTATGTTGTTTACCTTTGTTATAACAATCAATAAAACTTAAATTAAAAAAAATAAAAATAAAAATAACATGTTTTAAAATAGTAGCCCAAGTTAATAATTTCCTCGCTGAGGGGACCATTTACAAAGACACACTGAAAAACGGCCTGCGGTAGTGTAGACACATGTTTTGGGTGCATGCAAAATCATTTTTCAGCGCACCTGTAAAAAATGTCTTTTTAAACATTTTTGCCGAAAATGGACATACGGCAAAATGAAAATTGCTGCGCATCCATTTTGGGTCTGAGACCTTACCACCAGCCATTGACCTAGTAGTTTAAGTCTCACGCGGTAACCAGGCGGTAATGACCTACGTGCGTCAAATGCCACTTGGCGTGCGCCCAATATGCGTGTCCGAAAATAAAAATTAATTTTCAGACGTGCATATTGGATGCACACCAAAAATGAAATTACTACAAGAGCCACGTGGTAGCTGGGTGGTAACTCCATTTTGGCGCGCACTGGGAGCGCATAGATGCTTACGTA
The DNA here is from genome assembly GCF_901765095.1 of Microcaecilia unicolor. Lineage (NCBI taxonomy): Eukaryota > Metazoa > Chordata > Amphibia > Gymnophiona > Siphonopidae > Microcaecilia > Microcaecilia unicolor. The sequence goes on from NC_044033.1 coordinate 177,856,280, forward strand.
GCTTAGTAAAAGGGCCCCTTAATATGAAGAGTTTCATTCTCTGGTAACCAGAGCTGATATTGTGATGCCACAATGCCTCATTCTACCAATGCCTAAGAGCCAACCTCATCAGTGATGCCACAATGACTTCAGTGTCCTATACTTGGCTCACTTTTATTACATACAGCAGTGTATTCCATTTCTAGAGACATTTCGTTTTTCATTTATAAAGGTCATCAACTTGGATGACCATTAAGACATGCTATTTTACTTTTAAGTCCAGTTATTAATAACTGGGTCTCACTACATAAAAATAACATGTCTTTAACAGTAGCCCATGTTAATAACTTCCTCCCTTAATATGAAGAGTTTCAGTCTCTGGTAACCAGAGCTGATATTGTGATGTCACAATGCCTCATTCTACCAATGCCTAAGAGCCAGCCTCATCAGTGATGCCACAATGACTTCATTGTCCTATACTTGGATCACTTTTATTACATATAGCAGTGATTTAAATTTCTGAAGACATTTCTTTTTAGTTTAATTAAGAAGAGAAATTATCAACATGGGCTACTGTTAAGATGGGATATTTTACTGTTAGCCCCAGTTATTAGTAACTAGGTCTTATTGCATAAAATGGGATCTGGGCTAAAATAGCACAAGTTAGTAGCAAAATAACCCATTTTAACAGTAGCCCACATTAATAACTTCCCCTCAGGTCTTTAGCTCATGCCTTTTGCAGTTGTAGCTTGAGGCAAGTTGCATTCAGGTACAGTACGGCTTGCAATCTAACGTCTTTCTTTTTGTATGTCTTCCTTTCTTTTATTGACTTGTAAACAAGTTTATCTTGCAAAACAGTAAAAAAAAAAAAAAAAAAAGCAATGGAAGTATAAGTAATTTGCCCAAGATCACAAGGAGCTGTAGTAGGATTTGAATCCTGACTTTCCTGGTTCTCGGTTCACTTCTCTAACCACTAGACTAGTCCCCCACTCTACTAAGATGTGACAAACCAAATCCACATAATTCTGCTCTATGTAAAAACATGTCCTGCTCCAATCTGGGGGTGTTAAGATGTAACTATGGGGCCCTTTTACTATAGGGTTGCCACGTGGCAACCCGGAACTACCGCTGGCCTAACGCAGGTGCCAGCGGTAGTTCCAACCCCAGTAAGTGCTATTTCCAGAGCTATAGAAAATCAGGTCTGATTTTCTAGTGCAGGGGTTAACCAGCAGTAATCAGGCAGCGCCGTGCGCTGCCCGGTTATCGCTAGGTTAGCACAGGATCCCTTACCGCTACCTTAATGGGTGGCATTATGTGCTCCCCTCCCCCCTAAAATGGTCATGCAGCAAGTGCAAACTTACTGCACGGCCATTTATGTTCTGAATTAGATAACGATCCCATCATTGGTTTTACTTACCCCACCTCCCCATTCCCCCTCTACTCATCCCATCCTTCTCTTCTTCATCTCCCCTTTATTTTATCCCTCCTTACCCCTTTTCTCCCAAATTATACTATCCTATCCTGTCTACCCTCTCTTATACTAATCATACATTATCAAGATCAACTTATCATACACTTTCAAGTTCAACTTATAATGTTTTGAAATTTCTATTATATGACTTTGTATTTCAAATTACTATGTAAGCCGCATTGAGCCTGCATTGTGTGGGAAAGCATGGGATACAAATGTAATAGATAAATACATTTTATTGGCCTTTTCACCCGCATAGGGCCCCTTTTACTGCAGCTTAGTAAAAGATCCCCTATGTCACAAAAGTGCAAAGGGCTACATCAGCACAGCCAACACCATTCTGACAGTGTACCCAACAGGATCAGACCACACTTGAAAAATTGTATCAGATTTCACACAGGCTTTGTGTTCTCCCTTATTGCACTACATTCTCCCACAGATGAGAGAAAAAAAATTGAAAAACGTGTGTGGTAGTATGATGCAGGGGGGAGGGGAAGAGCAATGCATAATATACAGAGGTCATATTTTTGTTTGTTTTCTACTGTTTCACCACAACCCATATCTGAATAATTACTGGATTTTATTAGTGTAGATATTAATGGCATGAAGACAAAAAAGAAGGCACAGGTTTGACTCTTTCTGTGTGTGCTGCTTCTCTTGAAATGATCTGTCTGAGGTTTCCGGGGGAGGCAGGGAGTCTGCTCCCTATTACCGTGCTGAACAAATTAATTATCTGGATTCCTCTAAAGCAAATAAGCATAGCAAAATATAAGAGCCAAAAATGAAAACTTCAGCAAATAAGAAAGGAAATAATGCTGTTGTATAAGGTTCTCTCCCATCATTTAATTACAGCAAGTACAAATTATTTTAAGTTACCTCAACATATACAACAGAAATGCATATGCATAACCCCATTTATACACACTTGACTCTCTCTCTCTCATTATATGGGAGGGTAATTCTATAAAATGGGCATTATGGACTAGATTCAGTAAAAAGGAGCAGTATTCTATAAATGGCACTCTGAGATGGGCCCCGGTTATAGAATAACGCTTAGCGCCAGAATCCATACCCAATTTTTGGCACAAGGATTTACTCCAGAACTCAAAACCATACCTTATAAAACTTTTTAATTATACATCATTTATAAACATAAATTATCACCCCAAACACTCTTAGACCTTTCCTTAATACCATTCAGACCACATAATCCAGTATAACAAGAAGATCACAAAATCTTAACAAATTAGTCCATATGGTATGGTTTAGAGCTCTGGAATAATATAGTTTTATTTATGTTAATGTAAAATTTGTTCCAGTTTATCCTCGCTTATCCCCTGTACTGGGTTGCTTGCCCACCTAACAAAACTTACTCATGAGTTTGTTTAAAGCCTGAATTTCTTTGCGCAGAAAGCGTAAGGGGAGAGTTTGGAAAATGGAGGTCCAACGAGGAAAAAGAATCATGTAAAACAATTGAATATGGCCCATCGAAGAGAAAGGAAGGTGAGCCCAGAGATCAAATTGTCGCTGGGTATCCTGCAAAAGTTTATCGATATTCGAGCGATACAGCCAGGCCAGGTCTATTGCTAGTTTTACTCCCAAATAACAAGAGTCTTGTGCCCATCAGAGGGGAAAAAAACTCCCCTACTCCTGCTACAGAGTTTCAGAGTTGGCCAACACTTCTGGCATCCAAATTTAAATGAAATCCAGCAAAATCACCATACTCTCAAAAGCTTTCCAATAAATTAGGCAAAGAGGTCTGCAGATTCTGAAGGTACACCAGGAGGTCATCCACAAATGCTGCCACCTTGAAACCCACAGCCCCCATGGTAAGACTGATGATACCCAGGTTGTCAAGAATTTGTCTAATTAGTGGATCGAGAGTAAGCACAAAGAGCAGAGGATACAGTGGGCAACCCTGATGGATGCCCCGCTGAACCGCAGAGGCCGGAGTGAGTTGACCATTGACCCAAAATCTGGCTCGAGGTTGACTGTATAGAGCGGAAATGGCTTGTGCAATACAACCCTGCATCGCATAGGCCTGAAGTACCCCTTATCTGCAGAGCAATCAGATACTACAGACCCTGAGGCAGAATGTGAAACTTGGGCCGAAGTCGGACCGTGGATGGTATTTCTCATGACTGCAAATTTCAAAAGATAAGTGCTGGATGATCCGTTGTTTAACAAAAGTAGAAACGATTCATATTTATGAATATTTTTTGAAAATACTGAGCAGTTGCCGTTTATTAAAAGTAGGAGGTTTTTTACCTATGATGATTTAAGGGTCCTCCCTTATGTTAGTCATCTAACGAAGGAGCATTTCCCTTTGAATTTGAGGTTTTTCCTCCTAATGAATAAACATATTTCAAGATTATCTGAGGATATCTTGTATTGCTATATTATTAAGGAGTAGTGTCATAAGATCTTTTTAGAGATCACATGGACAAAAATAAATGGAATATATTCTAGAACTAATTAACAAATTTGTAAGAAAGTAGTTGGACCGATGATAATTTTGTCGAGTCATGGGGCTGTGTACCTCATGTGAAATGAGTCGCTACTGAGGTCCATATAATTTCACCTTCATTAGAGAGATCAATAATGAATGGTGTCCGGTTCAATAAGTTTTAAAGCGCTGGGTTTGATATACGTTGATTTACAAACATACCCCCGCTGTTTTGTAAGATTTGACCTTCAAAAGATTTTTTTTTTTACTTCACAATTACATACATATGTAAATGGCTATTTCCAAGTCACTATTTACACTCTGAGATTTCAATGGAGTTTGGTTTGGGTGACAGCCACTAGCACGGTTTAGTAAACAGGGGGGTAAAATTAAGGGAAAGTTGGACAGTAACTGACTTTTCAAAGTGGGCCATGGCTTGAGATACATTGAACTAAAGTGCCTCTCTATCCATTGTGACATCTGTAGAGGTGGGTAAATTGATTTGTGAAGAGTTGTTAATCATATGGGTAAAGTCAAACACATGCAAATCACTTCTTAACACATGTGGTTTAAATAAGGTATCTAAAAATATCAAAATAGGGTTCTATAACTTGCATGCACATAAGTGTACTATATGCAAAGTTTATTTATTTATTTATTGCATTTGTATCCCACATTTTCCCACCTTTTTGCGGGCTCAGTGTGGCTTACAATAAGATATAAATGATGGAAAAACATTTGTTACAACTTGGTTATGGATTACATTGTACAGAGTTATGCGAGACATTCAAATATCATTAGGAATATAACAATGGGACATCAACATAGAAACATTGGAAGGAGACAATGAGAAGCTAAAAAGGGCAGTGTTAGACACAAAGACATATGGTGTTCATAGTTCCGTGAATAAATGTATGATTGACTGGATTACGGGATGAAGGATCAGAAGTGGATGTATGTTGCATTGATGAACAGTGAGTATAGACTCTATGTGTTTTGGCTCTTTCCGTAAGTTTTTTCAAACAGGTGTGTCTTCAGTAGTTTATGGAAGGAAGCTTGTTCGTTAATCATTCTTAGGTTGCGCGGTAGTGTATTCCAAGACTGCGTGCTCATGTGGGAAAAGGTTGACGCGTGTAGCGTCTTGTATTTCAGGCCCTTGCAAGTAGGGAAGTGGAGGTTAAGGTGTGTTCGGGATGATCTTTTAGCGTTTCTGGGTGGTAGGTCTATTAAATCAGACATGTATGCTGGGGCTTCACCATAAATGATCTTATGGACTAATGTGCAAACTTTAAAAGTGACGCGTTCCTTAAGTGGAAGCCAATGTAATTTCTCTCGTAGTGGTTTTGCCCTTTCATATCTTGGTTTTCCGAAGATGAGCCTGGCTGCTGTGTTCTGGGCTGTTTGAAGTTTCCTCAATATTTGCTCTTTGCAGCCTGCGTATAGTGAGTTGCAGTAATCCAGATGGCTGAGGACGAGGGATTGCACTAGGCTGCGGAAGACGAATCTTGGGAAGAATGGTCTTATCCTTTTCAATTTCCACATGCAGTAGAACATCTTCTTGGTTATGTTATTTGCGTGGTTTCGAGTGTTAGGTGGCGGTCAATAGTGACTCCAAGGATTTGTAGCATTTCTGAGATTGGGAGGTTTAGGTTTGGTGTGTTTATCGCGTTGAATTCATTTGTGTTGTATTGGGAGGTATCAGGCATTGGGTTTTTTCTGCGTTTAATTTCAGGCGAAATGCATCTGCCCATGTGTTCATGATGTGTAGACTTTGATTGATTTCGTTGGAGATTTCTTTGGTGTCTTGTTTGAATGGGATGTATATTGTCACATCATCGGCGTATATATATGGGTTGAGGTTATGGTTTGATAGGAGTTTTCCTAAAGGGATCATGCATAAAGTTGCATGCATATGTTATAGAACAGTGTTTCCCCAAGTCCAGTCCTGGAATACCCCTTGCAAGTCAGGTTTTCCAGGTATCTACAATGAATATGCATGTACTTGATTTGCATACACTGCCTCTATTATATACAAATCTCTTTCATGCATATTCAATGTGGATATCCTGAAAACCTGACTGGCAAGGGGTATTCCAGGACTGGACTTGGGAAAGACTGTTATAGAACATTAGCAGTTACATGCACAACTTAATTACTTGATCGTTAATTGGTACTAAGTGGCATTAATTGGCACCAATTACCTACAATTTGCACTTTCAGGCATAACGTTTGTAAGCTACTATTCTATAAAGTTAGCGCCTAAATTCTATAGCATGCAATAGCAAAGGTGTGTACACATGGGTGGGGTAAGGTTGGGGCATGGGTGGGCTCCCCAGGTTTCATGGATACCCTTATCAATCTACCATCTAGGAATTCTTGCAGATCATCCCGTTCATATTTAAACCTCCATCACCCCACCTGCAATGGTCTCAAATATAAGTCCACTTACGCTTCCACCTTTTCCTTTATTGGCACTCAACTATGGAATGAATTACCTAACCCTGTGAAAATTATTCATGATCATCTGAACTTCAGAAACTCTCTTAAGACCAGTTTATTTGGAAAGGCTTATCCTAAAGGACCCGTCTTAAATCCATAACTCCTGGAATACAACTTATATATGGACCTCATGGATTCTATTACCCTTCCCCTCTTTACTCTCGTCCCTTTGTAATTACTATCCTTCCCATTCACCTTATTATACTTCGTTTGTTTGTTTACCGGATTGGCGATTGCCTTTACGGTCTGATGTCAGCCACATTGAGCCTGCCAGAAGGTGGGAAAATGTGAGGTATAAATGTTATAAATAAATAAATGTATGTGCATAATTTATAGAATACTATAAGCTGGGAGAACCAAGATGACGGCTGCTTGCTGAGTTGCTGCATCAGGTGTTTCAGACTTTCTTAGGGGTGGGGAAGTGTAAAGGCAGGCAGTCAGGCAAGATCTCCCTGCCTCCTCTCATTGCCTAATACTTCATTATGTTACTTGAGCAGGGGAGTGGTGGCAGGAGGCAGCAGTCCATCAAGAGAGGACTGGACCAGTCCTATGGGCTTGACACAACATTAAGCCGGATTCAAGGATCTCTCCTCTACAGCCTAGTGTCAAGTTTCCTGATTTTGGAAGTGAGGCGTTTATTTCAGGAGGGAGAGTTAGATGCTGCCAGAGTATTAAGCGCAGTTGTGCCCTAGACAACTGTTGCCAAACAATTTTGGCTTTATGTTTTCCCCTGCATCTGTTCAGTGTGCAAATTCCTATGTTTAAAGAAGACCTCACAGAATGTCTACCAAGTATCAGTTCATCACTGGAAAAGTCATCGGTTGATTCAAATGTAACTTACTTACTAGTTTGCTTCTCCAGATTCAAATTTGAGGATCCCCAAGGATAACTGGAACCTTTAGCACAATCTGCTTCATCTCTATGGAACTTATACAGAAGTTCTATAGAGATGAAGCAGATTGTGCTAAAGGTTCCAGCTATCCTTGAGGATCCTCAAATTTGAATTAAATTTGCCAGGTTCCTCACGAAACATAGCCATCTCTTTTTGAACACAACAGAACTGTTTATCATAACTGTCCTGATTGGTATGGTCAAAAAGAAGTTTCAGAATTTTATTTCAATAAAATATCTGTCTTAAATAAGTGTTCCCTTGATCTAATGACCTTGATTATTGAATATGCTGCAACTTTGGGAACCTCAATGAAATCTTGATTGGATTCATCTTTAAAGCTTCTTTTAGACCATATTGATTGGAACAGTTAAAAATAACCCTCATATTTCTAAACATACAAATGCATATAGTACATTGCCCAGAGCAACATTAATGTTGATGGTGCAATAACTATAGCAATAAATATATTTCACACAAGAGTACAAATTTGTGCACACAGGTATATATTATACATATCCAGATGTGGATGTGCCCTGGTGACCATCCAGTGAGTAACCCCTACCCCTCCATGTGGTTTCCTTGGCAAGATACAGGAGTGGTTTTCCATTGCCTTCGTCCATAGTATAGAGGGTTATGTAAGAACATAAGAACAGCCATACCTGGTTTGACCAATGGTCCATCTAGCCCAGTATCCTGCTTCCAGCAGTGGCCCATTCAGGTCACAAGTACCTGGCAAGATCCCCAGACAGTACAATTTTATGCTGCTTATAAGCAGTGGATTTTCCCCAAGTCCATTTTAATAATGGCTTATGGACTTTTCTTTTAGGAAGATAGCCAACGCTTTTTTTAAACCCTTCTAAGCTAACCGCTTTTATCACATTCTCTGGCGAACCAAATTCCAGAGTTTAATTACACATCGAGTGAAGAAATATTTTCTCCAATTTGTTTTAAATTTACTGCTTTGTAGCTTCATTGCATATCCCCCTAGTCCTAGTATTTTTGGAAAGAGTAAACAAGCGATTCACGTCTACCCGTTCCACTCCACTCATTTTATAGACCTCTATCATATCTCCCCTCAGCCATCTTTTCTCCAGGCTACAGAGCCCTAGCCGCTTTAGCCTTTCATCACTAGGAAGTCAACCCATCCCTTTATCATTTTCGTCGCCCTTCTCTGTTCCTCTTCTAGTTCCACTATATCTTTTTTGAGATGCAGTGACTAGAATTGCACACAGTATTTGAGGTGTGGTCACACCATGGAGCGATACAAGGGTATTATAACATTCTCATTTTTGTTTTCCATTCCTTTCCTAATAATACCCAACATTCTATTAGCTTTCTTCACCGCTGCTACACACTGAGCAGAGGGTTTCAAAGTGTCATCAATAATGACACCTAGATCCTTTTCCTGGTCTGCGATTCCTAATGTGGATCCTTGCATCATGTCACTATAATTCAGATTCCTCTTTCCCACATGCATCACTTTGCACTTGCTCACAATAAACGTCATCTGCCATTTGAATACTCAGTCTCCCAGTCTCATAAGGTCCTCTTGCAATTTTCACAATCCTCTTGCAATTTAGCAACTTTGTGGGGTCCTTTTACCAAGCTACAGTAACAGGGGGCCTGCACTAGTGTCAGTGTGTGTTTTTGACATGCGCTGAGGCCCCCTTTTACCGCAGTGGGTAAAAGGTTGTCTTTTTTGCTGGACAAGAAATGGCTGTGTGGTAAGTGAATCACTTAAACACGGCCATTTCAGGGGGGAGCTCTTAGCGCCACCTATTGAGATGGCAGTGTACGCTGCCCTATTACCACCAGGTAAGCACTGGCACTACAAAAATAGAAATATTTTTGTAGTGCCGGAAATGGTGTGCACAGGGTGGGAAGTACTGCCGGGCTCCTGCGGTAGCCCTGTTGTAGTTCTTGATTGACGTGCGGCAAGCCTGTTGCCGCTCGCCAACCCTTTAGTAAAAGGGCCTCTGTGTGACTAAGGACAGCATGCAGCTCACCCCAAGCCTCTTCTGTTGCTATTCTTCATCTGGACACTAGATGCCAGCCTTTCACTCTCCATGTTGTTCCTTCCATTCCACTTCTGCTAACAGAAAATGGTACACACAGGAGCCGGGATGGGAAGGGAATAATTACCAAATTTCCAGCACGTGGAACCTTTCAGATTAGAATCCAGAGGTCAGGAGGAGGATGAACAGGGGATAGTAATGAAAGTTAAGGCATTCATGCATCTGCATGCAAAACAGCCCAAAGAAGCCTGCATTGTTATTCTGCAGACCAGCAAAGAATTCCTCATCGAACACTCCACCTCCTTCTGAGACCTTCCCCGGTCTCCAGTAAACTCGCTCTTGTATGATTAGCTTTCCTCAGCCTTGCGGAGTTTTAAAATAGGTCATTTATATGGAGTTTAGCTTCTCCCAAGATCGTTTGGGCGCCTCGGATAACTGAATATTTATGATCACAATGCTTCATGAAAAATAAAGAGTGCGGCATAGTCAGGAGATGAAGAGCAGTTGGCATGAGACTTGCAGCCAACAGTGCTGCTTCTGTTGTCAGTTCCTGCTAGCTGTATCCCTTGATTCACTGTTCCCCAAGCAGAGGGTGACACTGTGGAGCGATTCATCCTTTGCAGGCCTAACAGGGCTCATATGGAGGTTTGCTGAACATTCAAGAGCACTTCAGTTGTTTCTCAGGCTCTGAAAAGGCCTTTTGGGAACTCCAGCCAAATGCATGTGCCAGACTTCCTTGAAATTCCCTGCCCAGTCCCTAAAATGTCAAGACTCCCTCTCCCTCCACTGACCTCCTGGTTCTCTCTTCCTATTACAAAATAAAACCAGGTTCAAGGATAAAAATAACTCAACCAAAGCATTTTTGTGTGCAAAAACATCCTACCCAATATTTGCAAAACTTGTTCAAAAGACTGATTCATCTAAAAAGATTAAAAATGAGTCCACAAAACTCCCTAACATCCTCAAGGGTTTTAGGGGTCCTTTTACTAAGGTGCGCTGAAAAATGGCACGCGCTAGTGTAGGCGTGTGTTTTGGATGCACGGAGATCCATTTACCAGTGCGTCTGTAAAAAAAGGCCTTTTTTTTCTGGACGAAAATGGACATGCGGCAAAATGAAAATTGGCGCATGTACATTTTGAGCCTGAGACCTTACCACCACCCATTCACTTAGCTGTAAAGTCTCCCGCATTAACTGGGTGGTATTCATCAGCGCGCATACAATGACGATTACTGCCCAGTTAGCGCTGCATGCCAGAAAATAAAATATATTTTCCGGTGCACGTAGTGGATGCGCATAAAAAATGAACGTGGCAGCCGAGTAGTAGTTCAGAATTGGCGCATGTTGGGCGTATGTAGGCTCCTACATGGCTTAGTAAAAGGGCCCCTTAATGAACTAAGGAGAATAACCTGCTTATTTTCGAAGGAAAAGGCCGACCATCTTCTGACACAAATCGGGAGATGGCCAGCCTTCTCCTAAGACCGACCAAATCGGTATAATCGAAAGCCGATTTTGGCCGACTTCAACTGCTTTCCGTTGCAGGGCCAGCCAAAGTTAAAGGAGGCGTGTCAGAAGTGTACCGAAGGCGGGACGGGGGCATAGTTAAGAGATGGCCGGCCTCGGCCGATAATGGAAAAAAGAAGGCCAGCTCTGACGAGCATTTGGCCGACTTTACTTGGTCCTTTTTTGTTCATGACCAAGCCTCAAAAATGTGACCTAAATGACCAGATGACCACCGGAGGGAATCGGGGATGACCTCCCCTTACTCCCCCAGTGGTCACTAACCCCCTCCCACCCAAAAAAAAAAATTAAAAACATTTTTTTGCCAGCCTCTATGCCAGCCTCAAATGTCATACCCAGCTCCATGACAGCACTATGCAGGTCCCTGGAGCAGTTTTTAGTGGGTACTGCAGTGCACTTCAGGCAGGCGGACCCAGGCCCATCCCCCCCTACCTGTTACACTTGTGGTGGTAAATGGGAGCCCTCCAAAACCCACCAGAAAGCCACTGTACCCACATCTAGGTGCCCCCCTTCACCCGTAAGGGCTATGGTAGTGGTGTACAGTTGTGGGGAGTGGGTTTTGGGGGGCTCAGCACAAAAGGTAAGGGAGCTATGTACCTGGGAGCAATTTGTGAAGTCCACTGCAGTGCCCCCTAGGGTGCCCGGTTGGTGTTCTGGCATGTGAGAGGGACCAGTGCACTACAAATGCTGGCTCCTCCCATGACCAAATGCATTGGATTTGGCCGGGTTTGAGATGGCTGCCATTAGTTTCCATTATCGGCGAAAACCAATGGCGGCCATCTGTAACGCCGGCGATCTCTAAGGGCAGGCCAAATGTTGAGATTTGGCTGGCCCCGATCGTATTATCGAAATGAAAGATGGCCGCCCATCTTGTTTCGATAATACAGTTGGGTACTCCGCTTGATGGGGCCGGCTTTAGAGATGGCCGCCCGTATAGATGGCCGGCCCCATTCGATTATGCCCCTCTAAGGGGCCTAATATTTAAAACAATTTAAAAGGCCAGGAGAGACCTATGTGGCCTAGTAAAAGAGCCCTAAGTATTTAGTAAAATTTTATGTACCGCCTTTCACATATATATCAAGGTGTTTACAATAATAATAAAAAAAAGAAACGGCCCTAGAAACATGAATAAAATAAATCCACATTCCACATGACACAAAACGAAGGACTGTAAAACAGAACAATCTTTAAGTGGAGTGGAAGAGTAGCCTAGTGATTAGTGCAGTGGACTTTGATCTTGGGGAACTGAGTTCGATTCCCACTGCAGCTACTTGTGACTCTGGGCAAGTCACTTAACCCTCCATTGCCCCTGGTACAAAGTACCTGAATATATGTAAACCACTTTCAATGTAGTTGCAAAAACGTCAGAAAGGCAGTATATCAAGTCCTATTTCCCATTCCCTATTTGAGTTTCTACATAGAATGTTGCTACTATTGAGATTCTACATGGAATGTTGCTATTCCACTAGCAACATTCCATATAGAAGCCCCTTGCAGATCAGCAATGCGGCCGCGCAGGCTTCTGTTTCTGTGCAGGACGTCAGACTCACAGAAACTAGAAGCCTGCGCGGCCACGTTGCTGATCTGCAAGGACAGGCTTCTACATGGACTGTTGCCAGTGGAGGATTAGTAGCCTAGTGGCTCGTGCAGTGGACTTTGATCCTTGGGAACTGAGTTTGATTCCCACTACAGCTCCTTGTGACTCTGGGCAAGTCACTTAACCCTCCATTGCCCCTGGTACAAAATAAGTACCTGAATATATGTAAACCGCTTTGAATGTAGTTGCAAAAACCTCAGAAAGGCAGTATATCAAGTCCCATTCCCCCTTTAACCATTTACTTAGTTACTATAAGGCACTGAGGACCATAGGTGGAGGACTCCTGCTTAGAGGGTTTATCCCCTCTCTGAAAAATCTACTTTTTCCCTATAACTAAAGCTCACCCAACCTCAGACGGTGCTTGTCTGCTTGAGGATGTTTCTACTGATAATTTGAATTTGACAGAGATTCTTGAAAGTTCAGAGGAAGAAGTGATCTCCGGGTCGATATTTTTAAAGTCTTTGTTTATTTATTAAGAAAAAAAAATACCAGTTGGTAAGAACAATTTTAAACAGAGCAGTAGAGAAGAAAGAGCTGGAAATGGTCACTCATCTCATGACAGAAACATTCTATACAGAAAGGCCCAATAAGCCTGCACAACTCATTCATTGGAAACTTTGTGTATATCACAACATCGCTGTACTGGAAAAGCAGTGGGAGGATCCTAAGAGAATTATAGGAAATGAAGAGATTGTGTTCACCAGGGGCATCCCCATTTGGATTAATACAAAGCTAGATGCAAGGAAATTGGTCCTTTGCAATGAAGAACGCTGCCCTAACACATCAATCAATGTAATTTTAAAAATTCCTATCCTTTTGTCCAATAATTGTACTAAGCATATTGTTTACTTTTTGGGGTGAAGTCCAGATTTATCATCTTTAATCTGTTCCAGTGGCTTATATAGAGGTCCTGGGTTTGATTAATAATGAGTAATGTGCATCCATGTAAATGTATTTGCATATGCAAATTAGAGAGCGGGATTTGTGTCCTCCTTTTGGGTACTCCTTCTTTGGAATACTTTGAATTGACCATCCTAGTTGCCATAATTCCAGAAGTAAGCAAGCAGTTCATTGGGGACTGGCTGAGGGTGCAGGGTGGGAGGAGGGAGGAGGAATGGAGTAGACTATCCCCATGGAAAATTGTAGTCATCCGCTTCTAAAATGCAGCTGAAAGCACACTCTTTAAGTTGTGTGACCACAAAATATTTCAGTCCCAATTAAATCTCAGGCTATTTGATATGTTGATTATACATCAGAAAAGTCACAACAACAAACACAATCCAGACGTTATTAACATGTCAGCTCTGTGTGGGCAACACATTCAGGTCAGACACTCTGCAGGATATTATATATCAGGCAATAAAAGCTTCTAACCTTTGAAGTCTCATGCTTGATTCTCTGGCTCACTGTCTCTGCTTTTTCTCATTCTCTAGTCTTCTTTCTTTGGGTCCCCCCCCCCCCCCCCCCCTTCTCACTCATACTGTATCCTCCTTCCTTTTTCAGTTCTATCTCTTCCTTCTTTATTACCTTTGTGTTTTTCCCCCCTTCTCACTCCCTTCCTTCTCTTTCAGGTCTGTCTCTCCCTTCTTTGGAGTAAGCCTAGTGGTTAGTGCAGTGGACTTTGATCCTGGGGAGCTGAGTTCAATTCCCACTGCAGCTCCTTGTGACTCTGGGCAAATCACTTAACCCTCCATTGCCCCTGGAACAAAATAAATACTTGAATATATATAAACTGCTTTGAATGTAGTTGCAAAATCCTCAGAAAGGCGGTATATCAAGTCCCATTTCCCTTTCCCTATTTGAGATTTTACATGGAATGTTGCTACAATTGGAGATTTTAGATGGAATGTTGCTACTATTGAGATTGTGTTGCTACTATTTGAGATTCTACATGGAATGTTGCTATTCCACTAGCAACATTCCATGTGGAAGCCTGCCCTTGCAGATCAGCAACGTGGCCGCGCAGGCTTCTGTTTCTGTGAGTCTGACATCCTGCATGTACGTGCAGGACGTCAGACTCACAGAAACAGAAGCCTGCGCGACCGCATTGCTGAGCTGCAAGGGCAGGCTTCTACATGGAATGTTGCTAGTGGAGGAGTAGCCTAGTGGTTCCTGCAGTGGACTTTGATCCTGGGGAACTGAGTTTGATTCCCACTGCAGCTTCTTGTGACTCTGGGCAAGTCACTTAACCCTCCGTTGCCCCTGGTACAAAATAAGTACCTGAATATATGTAAACCGCTTTGAATGTAGTTGCAAAAACCTCAGAAAGGCAGTATATCAAGTCCCAATTCCCTTTTCCCTTTGTTACCTTCCTTCATAGTGGTTATTTTAATACTTACTCTTCCTTCTCTTTTGTTCTACTTTTTTTTCCCTGCTTCTCTCCTTTTAAGGCTTGTTTCGTGCAAGAAATAGCCCCTTGTGGGGAGATTCCATCCATCTGTGTTCACATCCATATCAGTGGAGGGGCATTTTCGATATGACGTCTAAATCTGACTTTGGACGTTTTGCACAAAATGTCCAAAATCCGAATAGGAAAGAAGGCCATTTTTGAAAAAAGGAACATGTCTTTCTTGTTTTTCAAACATGCTGTTTTGAACAAGGTTTTGTGCTTTGTATGTGTTTTCTTTTTACCATTTTTGAAAAAACAAAACAAAACAGCAAAACATCCAAGTGAAAAACGTAGAAAATCAAACTATTGGGATATAGGAGGGGCCAGCATTTTTAGTAGTCTGGTTCCCCAGACATCCCAGGAGAGCACTGGGGCACCTAAGGGACAAAGCAGTGGACTTCAAATAAATGCTCCCAGGTACACATCTCATCGTTGCTCCCTTATTTTGGCTGCTGAGCCCCTCCAAACCCACTACCCCATTCCCCAACTGTACACCACTACAATAGCCCTTATGGGTGAAGGGGGCACCTATATGTGGGTACAGTGGGCTTCTGGTGAGCTTGGGAAGGCTCACAGTTTCCCAGTGGCGTTCCTAGGTTGGCTGTCACCCAGGGTGGACAGCAGCTGCACCCCCCCAGGGGTAGCACCCCTCCCAGCACATCACCCCCCCCCCCCCCAGCAATTACCTCCCACCCGGCGCATCACATTCACCCCCCCCAGCACATTGCTCTTACCTCCTGAGGGTGCTTGGAGCAGTCACGCGGCTGTCAGCTCCGCCGGTTCCCTGCCCCGGAACAGGAAGTAATATTAGAGGGTGCAGGGAACTGCCAGAGCCGACAGACATACGGATGCTCCATGCACACCCCTGCAGCATGCATCCGGGGTGAACCGCCCCCACCCCCTGCCCTCGGTACTCCATTGCAGTTTCCACCACTAGTGTAACAGGTAAGGGGACCTGCAGGCTGCTCTAATGGACCTGAGTAATAACATCTGAGACTGGCATAGAGGCGGGCAAGTAATGTTTTTAATCAAATTTTGGGGGGTGGGAGAGGGTCAGTGACCACTGGGGTAGTAAAGGAAGGCAATCCCTGATTCCCTCAAGTGGTCATCTGGTCATTTAGGGCACCTTTTTTTGTTTTAAAAACAGGTCTAGCTCAAAACTTCTTAGTTTTAGTCCTGGTCGGTTTTGTTTTGTTCTATTATGGCTGAAAAATGTCCAAGTCTTAGGGACACCCACATCCTGCCCTTAACATGCCCCCTTGAGATTTGGATGCACTGTAGACAAACAGCATAGAAAAATATTTGAAAAATAGGTTTCAAAATGTCAATATGGACATTTTGAGGAGAAAAACGTCCAAATGCTGCTTTATGCCACTTTTTAGACGTTTTTCTCTTTTGAAAATGAGACCCATAGGCACAAAGAGAGAGAGAGAGAGAGAGAGACACACACACACCATACAGCCCCTGTCACCCTAACAAGATAACGCTTTACCATTCCTGTTCACATGCGGCCTCCAAATTGACACACATGCATTTGCACATGGAAAAAGGGGAAACGTGTCATTTTGTCAAACCATAAGCATGCACTTTAAAAAATTTTATTTGAAATTGAAATAAGATTACATCACAAGAAACATAAAGATGGCTTCCTCAATAATAATAATAACAATCATCATCATCATCATCAAAAAAGAAATAATTTTAATCCAAATTAAGAAAAATAGTCATAGGTAAACCAAACTCTTCCTTAGACCACTAGCACACACTTTTAAACTGATTCTCTTTCTCCATTACTTTTCCTCCTCTTTCCCTTCTTCTACATTATCTTTCTGGATTTCTCCCACAACTCCTGCCACCTCCCCCCCCCCCCCCCCCCTCATCCAGTCTGGACTCCTTTCTCTCTTTTTGTCTCTCATTCCCTTCCCAGTCCTCTCACTCTCCATAAAAGGACATGGAGTTGTCCTTCAGTCTTCCCTCTCTCTCTCTCTCTTGTTGTCCTCTCCTCTCTCATGAGTTCTTTCTCCCTGTTCCTCTTTTCTTCAGTCCTCCCTCCATTCTTGGTTCTCTGTCCCTTACCATCCTCCATATTCAAGGCCCTACCTCACATTCCTTCTTCTCCTATCCCCTATCTCCAGCCTTCTCTATCCTCTGCTTCCTGTTCTACTCTCTTTTTCCTCCACTCTCCCCTCTATCCTGGGTTTTCTCTCTTGCTATTTCCCCTTCCTTCCACTTCATCCCCTGTCCTCTCTCTCTCTCTCTCTCTCTCTCTCTCCCAGTCTAGGTTTGGTCTTCCCTCTATCTATGCCCACATCCTACCTCCTGGAAAGCTCTTTCTATCATACTCTGCCCCCAATTTCCAAAATGCTCTCTTCCATGATTGTTTCTCTGGTACTCTGTCTCCAAACCCAGTATATTCTGCCTTCCCCACTCTTTAATCAGCTCTGTTCTTGTCCCCCAATCCCCTGTACAGGCTGGCCTACTCACCTAATCCTCTCCCCTACTAGTAAGAGAAGCAATCAAGGTCACAGTGATACTTCAGCACATGAGACAATTGCCTCAGGCACAATTGCTATTGGATCTCTGCACATGGCACCTCTTCCTCTCAGGCCATTCAACTTACAATCAACTGCTTGAACTAGACAGTGCTCTGTAGATATTCTGAGGCTGAGCTTATCTGTTTCAAACCCAAAGGTCACTATTCCATCCTCATCCTCCTCGACCTATCGGCCGCCTTTGACACCGTTAATCATAATTTACTTCTTGACACACTGTCCTCATTCGGGTTCCAGGGCTCCGTCCTCTCCTGGTTCTCTTCGTACCTTTCCCAATGCACCTTCAGAGTATTTTCTAATGGCTCTTCTTCCACCCCCATCCCGCTCTCTGTTGGAGTTCCTCAAGGATCTGTCCTTGGACCGCTTCTTTTCTCGATCTACACCTCCTCCCTGGGCTCGCTGATCTCATCACATGGTTTCCAGTACCATCTCTATGCTGATGACACCCAGCTTTATCTCTCCACTCCCGACATCACAGTCGAAAACCAGGCCAAAGTTTCGGCCTGCCTCTCAGACATCGCTGCCTGGATGTCCAACCGGCATCTGAAACTGAACATGGCAAAGACCGAGCTCCTTGTCTTTCCACCCAAACCCTCTTCTCCTCTACCCCCACTTTCTGTCTCTGTTGACAACGCCCTCATCCTCCCCGTCTCTTCAGCCCGCAATCTCAGAGTCATCTTTGACTCCTCCCTCTCCTTCTCTGCCCATATCCAGCAGACAGCTAAGACCTGTTGCTTCTTCCTCTATAATATTAGCAAAATTCGCCCATTCCTCTCTGAACAGACCACCCAAACCCTCGTCCACTTGCTCGTTACCTCTCATCTTGACTATTGCAACCTTCTTCTCGCTGGCCTCCCGCTTAGCCATCTATCCCTCCTTCAATCTGTCCAAAATTCCGCTGCACATCTTATCTACCGCGTGAACCGATACTCTCATATCACCCCTCTCCTCAAGTCGCTTCACTGGCTCCCGATCCGCTACCGTATACAGTTCAAGCTTCTCCTATTGGCCTTCAAGTGCACTCAATCTGCAGCCCCCCTTTACCTTTCTACCCTCCTCTCCCCATATGTTCCCACCCGCAACCTCCGCTCTCAGGACAAATCACTTCTATCTGTACCCTTCTCTACCACCGCTAACTCCAGACTCCGCCCCTTCTGCCTCGCATCACCTTATGCCTGGAACAGACTTCCCGAGCCCAAACGCCATGCGCCCTCCCTGCCCATCTTCAAGTCCTTACTCAAAGCCCATCTCTTCTCCCTTGCTTTTGGCGC
The DNA here is from genome assembly GCF_901765095.1 of Microcaecilia unicolor. Taxonomy (NCBI): domain Eukaryota; kingdom Metazoa; phylum Chordata; class Amphibia; order Gymnophiona; family Siphonopidae; genus Microcaecilia; species Microcaecilia unicolor. Next base: position 177,874,910 of record NC_044033.1, read on the forward strand.
CTAACCACCTTCCCCATTCATGTTACCTACACTGACTACATAGTTGTAACCTTTAGATTGTAAGCTATCTACACTGACCACATAAGTTGTAAGTTACCTACACTGACTACATAATTTGTAACCTTTAGATTGTAAGCTCTCTTAAGCAGGGACTGTCCTTCCCCATGCTAAACTTGTACAGCGCTGCGTAACCCTGGCAGTGCTATAGAAATGCTAAGTAGTAGTAGTAGTAGTAAACCCCTGATTGAAGGTCAGTGGTGGGAACAGTGAGTTAGAAGGACCCGTCTCTCTCAGGTGGGTAGCCACCTAGGGAGAGACAGCAGTCCTAGGTGGTAGAAGGAAGCCATTGGACTCTATAGAGTAGGGCAGGAGCAAGGATTTAGGAATGAGGGCATGGACTAAGTGACAGAATGAAAATGGAAATTTTGGACAGCAGAAATTTAAGAACTAGGTGGGGATTTGTGAAAATATAGATGAAAATTGGATGAGAACTTGGTAATGGGGAGAGTAGGGACTCAGAGACTAGGTGGGAAAACAGAAGAAGAGAGACTCAGAAATTGAGTGAGGATTAAATAGGAGAGTGGGAACTTGGATATTCAGAACTTGGAGATTGAGAGGAGAGTAGAGAATCAGGGATGGGGAAAAGAATGGACACCCAGGAACTGGGCAGGAACTTGGGGATGGGAAGAGAACAATGGTTCAGGGACTGGTTAGGGACTTGGGAATAAGAGTAGAGCCAGAAATGAGTGATTGAGGAAGGACAGCAATTGGGTCTGGGATTTAGGGTGGGGGTTAGATGAGCTGAGAGATATGAGATGGAATGAAGTACCTGATGAGCCTGTGAGGGCGTTAAGAGGCAGAGGAAAGGAGATGAGAGAGGGTGGGAGTGGAGAAATCTGAAGAAGAAATGAAGGAGAGATAATAGAAGGTTGGATGGGACTAAAAGACTAAAGAATGGTGCTGAAGTCTGATTAAGGATGAGTGACAGGGAAAAGGCTGGGTAATGAGCTATAAGGCAGAAAAAAGTCAAATAGGGCTAGGGAGAGGTGAGTACATAAGATGGAAATGGGGGTCTAGGGAGTGAAAGAAAGACAGAAGAAAAATAGGAGGCTATGGATGGAAGGATTGAGAAGGAGAATGGGAGGGATAGGAATGGCTGGTAGATGGAAAGCTGGGAACAACAAATGTGGGCTGTTAGCCAATGCTGCAGAGAGTGGGTTGGAGGTACCTTCGTGAATGGGAGATTGATTGGTGATGTCTTTCTGAGGACTTTCTTGCCATCTTAAAATCCCTGCCCTACCATAGAATGTGACTGCAGGTGCATGGTTGTGGACATGTGCCTGAAGGGGCATGAAGAAGGGGTCAAGTTCTACTTCTTTGGAGCCCCTTCAAAGTCATCTGAGGAGCATGGAATGGGAGTCTATTTTCCAACTTGCATATGGACAAATGGAAGATCAAAGGAGGAGCTGTTGGTGGAATGAATGTGCCTCTAGTAAAGGACCATCACGTACACTCAAGTAGTGGGATCATTGCTTCAGGAACTGTGATATCCTTGTCATCAGACGAGCAAACCCCCACCCCCACCCCCCAACCTGCTGCACCACATGAGCTCTGAGGGAACTTCTCCTACATCCTTGTTAGTTACTAATTTGAGTCTAGTGTCTGTCCTAGTTAAATTTACACCTGATGTATTTTTTCCTACTGATTTAGCTCCTGGAATAGCTGTGCCTTCTTCTGGTGAGGTTTCTGTAAAAGATGTTTGGGCAGTTATTTTAAAAATGGAGAAGACACTATAAGGAAATTTAGAAAGGAAGTTATTAAGCTACATTAGGGCATTAAGTTGCATTTGCCACTACTGCTAGGGGTCTCATTTTGGATATGGCACCAGATACGGCACTGGACAACCAGGGAGTCAAATAGTAGGCCCTTTCAGAGGGGTGGGGCTCTTTGGGGGATGCAAGGCTTCAATCAGGGGAGCTGGGCTCTTGATTGGGGGTGGGGGCTTCAATTGGGGGTGTTGGGTCCGTGATCAGGGGTGGGGCTTGATCAGGGGAAAGAGGTTTAGATCTGGGGGGGCTGGGAGTTGTACTGGGGAGGGGAAAACTCTGATGGCCGCCGCCTCTGTAAAAATGCAGCTTGGAGCATCAGGCTGCAGCTTTGAGGCCCGATGCTCCCAGACAAATGCAAGACGAGTTACCATGGTTTTATTGAATTCCACGGTAAATCAAGGTGAGGTAACAGCTTACCTTTTACTGTACCTTGATAACATCCCCCTTTAGTCTAAGTGTGCACATTTTCAGAGAAAGCTTCTGAAACAATTTCTGATTGTAGTAAGTGAGTTGAGACAATGGAACAGGGTTTGCATAAAACTGAAACGCAAGTTACTGCTTTGCAGTCTGCTGTGAAGTCTGTCACCAAAGAGAATTTATTGCTGCATATGCAGATGGAAGCTATTAAAAATACTGCTAGAGCTTGTAACCGGCAAATTTTACATTTTCCTTTGACTCATTACCTTGCACCTTTGGAATTGTTTAAAGTGTATTTAAAAGATGTTCTAAATTTTCTTCAATTAGAACCTCTAGTTGTTCTTAATATATATTACTTGCCTAAAGGCTCAAGGGTTATAGAGGAATTTAGAGGAATTTTAGATGTTATTGATTCTCTTGATACCATTTTTATTTATTTATTTATTTATTTATTTATTTATTTATTAGGATTTATTTACCCCCTTTTTGAAAGAATTCACTTAAGGCGGTGTACAGTGTTGATTTTTCAAACTTTTTAGAATCTTCGCAAAACTTGAGTTCTAAAGGGACTACTTTATAGCCGTTTTGAAAGCTTGTTTTGGGAAGAAGCAATTGCCTTTCTGTGGTCCCTGATGTGGCTAGACCAACATAATTAAGGGGGAAGGTGTTCTGGCAGCTATAGCCTAAGGAAGGGGTCTCCAACGCACAGCCCACAGGCCACATGTGACCCCTGAAATCCTCTGTTGGGCCCTCAATATACTGTGCTGGTAAATATGCAGACATAAGTATCTCATTAATGATATTTGCCACAGTTATGATATTTGATACAGCTGACAAGCCACAGTTAATTGAATTTAAATATATCCTAGTCACGGACACCGTGACTCCTGGGCCACAGCTCTCCGACAGTGGCTGACTCTTTGTTTCTCCACCAGTGTGATGTCCATTCTCCTTGGGTGCATGTGCACACCGAAGCTCAGAATATAAGGGCTTGTGGCGAGAATCGCGGGAGGGTACAGCAGGATGACATTGAGGTTTGAGACATACTTATCTCTGCCTGGAACTATCCCTAATGCTCTTGCATATCCTGGCTCCTGCCTTGTTCCTGATATGCTCCTGGCTCCTGGTTCTTTGCTCCTGTTTCTTGGCCCCTGCCTTGTTCCTGAGATGCTCCTGGTGCCTGGTTCCTGCCTCCTGCCTTGTTCCTGAGACATTCCTGGCTCCTGCCTTGTTCCTGAGATGCTCCTGACTCCTGGTTGCTGGCTCCTGCCTTGTACCTGAGACGCTTCTGGCTCCTTGTTCTTGGCTCCTGCCTTGTTTCTGAGATGCTCCTGGTGCCTGGTTCCTGCCTTGTTCCTGAGACATGCCTGGCTACTGGCTCCTGCCTTGTTCCCGAGACACTCCTGGCTCCTGCCTTGTTCCTGAGATGCTCCTGGTTCTTGACTCCTTCCTTGCTCCTGAAATGCTTGTTCCTGAGATGCTCCTGGCTCCTGGTCCCTGGCTTCTGCCTTGTTCCTGAGATGCTCCTGGCTCCTAGCTCGTGCCTTGTTCCTGATATGCTCCTGGCTCATGTTTCCTGGCTCCTGCCTTGTTTCTGAGATCATTGTTCCTGAAACGCATCTGGCTCCTGATTCCAGGCTCCTGCCTTGTTCCTAAGATGATTGTGCCTCAGGCAGTACAGTCTTGTTCCTGAGAGAGCGCCAGTTCTTGAGGCACTTCAGTCTTGTTCTTGAGAGCGCCAGTTCCTGAGGCACTACAGTCTTGTTCCTTATTTTGCCCTTGTTTCTGTGACTTTATAGCCTTGTTCCCGAGTGTGCTTCTTCCTTGAAACAGACTTTCCTGGTGCTCTGTCAGCCAAGGTTGATATCTTGACTGAGGCCCAAGGGCTCACCTCCCTGATCCTAACAGCACTCAAAGGCCATCAGCTCGACAGAGTCTCCAGGCCTGCAGTTACTACAACATTGACACACCGAATGGACCAGCTGCAAGTACCAGACACCGCTCAAGCAGCCGCTGCACCTCCTGTCGCAGAGCCGGGGGGGGGGGGGGGGTTGGTCTCCAGGCGGCACCACTGCCGCACTTCGATGGTAATCTGAAGACCTGTAGGGATTCTTAAATCATTGCCAGATCATATTCAAACTGCAAGCCAGGGATTTCTTATCAGACAGAGCAAAGATAATGTACATCATCTTCCTTCTCATGGGACTGGCCCTCACCTGGGCCTCGCCACTGTGGGAGAGAAATGACCCTGTACTCAGTAATATTACTGACTTCTTGACTTATTTTCGTTGCATTTTTGAAGAACCTGGTAAAGCTTCACCTGCAGCTGCAGAACTCCTCAATCTATGACAGGGGAGCTCGACTGGAATGATGAAAGTCTCACTGCTGTCTTTTGGCAAGATGTGTCCTTGGCAATCAAGGACAAATTAGTCAGATAGGAACTCCCTACTACTCTTGATGATCTTGTACTTCTTTGTATTTGAGTGGATGTGCATATCAGAGGGTGAGCCCTCGAATGCCAGGCCAGCCATCTCCTTGTTCCACCCCAAAGTGAGTGTTCCACTGCAAGCTGGGGCTTCTGGGCCTCTCTATGAGCCCATGCAGATTGACCTCCTACAGTTGTCTGAGCAAGAGAAAAAAGTGACGGCGTACCCCGGGCCTATGCCTTTACTGCAGTGGAAAAGGGCATTTCACACAACGATGCTCTAAAAAGCTGGGAAACTGGCAGGCCTAGTCATGGTCAGGAATGCAGGACTACGACCCATGGTACAGCCTCCCTTCTTCCAGCTGTTGGTCCCAGCTCTTATCACCCTAGACTCGGAGGTCTACACCGAGGCCTTCATCGATTCAGGATCTGGGGGCAACTTTGTTGATGAGACTTTGATGCAGCATTATCAGATTCCTACATTGGAGTTACCTCACCCCATTCTAGTATCCTCGGTCTATGGACACATCCAAGGGTTTCTCAGAGCCAAGACCATTCTGTTAAGTCTACACATTGGGGTATTCCATAAAGATGCTATAACTTTGTACATGATGCAAACTACCATCAACCTCATCATCTTAGTGCTTCCATGGCAGCAGCATCATAATCCACTGATTGACTGGGAGCAGGGGCAGCTGACAGCCTGGGGTTCACTATGCAAAGAATGGTGCTTGGATGTAGTGGTACTCCCCAGGGCTGTGGCCCTTCCTTCAGCGCAGGTCAACCCTGGTTTACCCCAGGTCTACGGGGAGTTTGCCAATGTCTTCTCCAAGCAATGAGCTGAGATGCTTTCACCTCATTGGCCCTGTGATTGTGCTATTGATTTATTGCCAGGGAAAGTACTCCCATTAGGAAGGGGGTACCCATTGTCTCATCTGGAAACTGAAGCCGTGTCAGCTTACATTCGAGTCAACTTCCAACAGGGTTTTATACACCATTCCAAGTCACCAGCGAGGGCTGTTAATTTCCTCTCTCGAAAATGGCAGACCACTTGAGACATGCTACGTCATGCCACCCAACAGGCAAAATGTCATGTGGATTGGAAGAGATGCCCAGCACCCCACTTTCAGGTTGGAGACCTAGTATGGTTATCCACAAACCATTTATGTCTGAAAACCCCCTCCATCCAGTTTGTGCCCCGGTTCATCAGCCCATACCTTAAACTCTGTTGGCTTGGGCCAATTATGTATCAACTAAAACTGCCAAGCAGCTTACGGATCCACAGTGCATTTCATGTGTCCCTTCTAAAACCAGTAAGATTGAGGAAGGCAAATGTGACACATCCTGCCCCAGTACCTGTGGAGATTGACCCTACCGAGGAGTATGAAATCCAGGGTATTCTTGATTCATGTAGACTACAAGGCAAGATGCAGTATCTCGTTGCTTGGAAGGGTTTTGGTTCAAAGAAAAACTCCTGGGAACCTACTGCCCAAGTCCATGCTCCAGTCCACTGTTGACGATTTCATCGCTTGTTTCCTTACAAGCCCAAACCACAGGGTCAATGCAGGAGAAGGCCTTGAATAGGGGTGCTGTCACAGTCCTACTGTGACCCTTGGGCTGCAGCCCTCCAAAAGTGGCTGACTCTCCATTTTCCCACCAGCTCAACGTCCCTTCTCCTTGGGCACATGCATGCGCCACAGCCTAGAACGTAATGGCTTGTGGCGGGAATCGCGGGAGGGCACAGTAAGATGATGCAACTGTCTGAGATGTACTTTGCTCTGCCTAGAACTAAGCCTGATGCCTTTGCGTCTCCTGGCTTCTGCCATGTTCCTGAGATGTTTGTTCTTGAGACACTCTTGGCTCCTGATTTCTGGCTCCTGCCTTGCTCCTGGCTCCTGGTTTCTGGCTCCTGCTTTCTTCCTGAGATGCTCTTGGCTCCTGGCAACTACCTTGTTCCTAAGATGCTCTTGGCTGCTGCCTTGTTCCTGAGATGCTTGTTCCTTAGTCACTTCTGGTTCCTTGCTCCTGTCTTGTTCTGAGACGCTAGTTCCTGAGAAGCTCCTGGCTCCTGCCTTCTGCCTTGTTCCTCAGACTTGTTCCTGAGGCACTACAGTTTTGTTACTGAGAGTGCACCAGTTCCCGAACAACTACAGTCTTGTTCCTGAGGGAGTGCCAGTTCCTGAGGCACTACAGTCTTGTTCCTGATTTTGCCCTTGTTCATGTGACTTTATAGCCTTGTTCCTGAGTGCGATTGTTCATGCGCTTGTTCCTGGAAACAGACTAACATGGTGCTCTGTCAGCCGCAGTTGATATCTCAACTGAGGTCCAAGGGCTCACCTCCCTGATTATAACAATCCTGTCTTGTAGAATCAATATATCCTGTTTAATAATCACTTGATATAGTAACTGCAAACAATTTCTCTTAAGTGTGTCACTCAGATGTCTCATTTATGATATTTGCTACTGCTGACAAGCTATAATAAAGTGAGATTTTAAAATATATCCTTGAGGTGTTGTAGAATCAATATTAGTATTAATGTTTAATATCTGATCTGAAAAAGCAGATAAAAGCAGTTTACAAATTCAATAGTATTTAACTAGTATAGACTTATATGTGTAAACTTGAAATATTTTGGCAGCCCTCAGTTTTCTTGTATTGACATTGTGGCTCTTTACATGAAAAAGGTTGGAGACCACTTGCCTAAGGTTTTGGCTGTGAAAGCAACACTTTTCTTTAAAATTTCTTTTTAAATGTTTAATCACATATGGTAACAATTATATATTCTTGGATCCTGCTCACCTGGAAAATTTCTTAGTTGACATTTCTTAGTATAGAGTCAGGTGACCCAGACTGAGCAGGGACCCTTAACTTAGATTTGCAGGTGGGAAATAGAAAAAAATGATTTTTATTAATTATTGCATGTGATCTCTCTTGTTTTGAATTTGTTTTGAATTTTTGTTTCAAGCTTGCAGTTTGATGTATGTTTCTCCTTGAAGTGGACTAGATATAGAGAGTTAATTTTCTTTATGTATTTTTATCATAAAGCTTTTCTTTTTCTTTGTGTTTTCTTTGTAATGCATATTTAAAAGAAAATAAATAAAAGGAAAGCTGATAAGTGAGAGCTTGGGAAGGAGGGCTGAAAGCTAGCTTTGAAAGGATAGAAGGGATAAATAGAGAACACAGGGATGAAAGGAAAAATTAAATGTCAGGGACAGATGAAGACAGAAAAAGCAAACAAGAGAAGAGTAAAGAAACAGAAAACTAAAAGGAGACCCTAGAAAAGGTGTTCAGAGAAGATCAAAAAAAGAAGAATGTGGAAAAGACAGACCAGGACTATCCTGATTAGAAAATCCAAGTTGAAAAGTGTGCACTTTTAAGGTGACAAAATGCCACGTTTCCCTTCCCTCCATTTGCAAACTCATACATGCCAGTTCAGAGCATGAAAAGATGTGGTGAACTGTGTGTGTTTCTTTGTGTGAGCGTATCTGTGTTTGTTTTTGTGCCTATCTGTACAGACAGACAGACAGACAGACAGACAGACAGACAGACAAATGCCACCTTCCAAATAGGCACGACAAAACATGCCTAATAAGATGTCTACTCAACAAAAGTAGAAAAATACCATTTTATTTTCAGATTTTAGTGAATGGTATATGTCAGCTTTAGAAATGTGCATCTTTATTATCTTGTAATTTGCTCAGTATAGGAGGAAATGCATTTCTATATTTTGCCATGCAGAGCCTGTAGTTTCTTTTTCAGGCTTTGCACACTTCAACTTCTAATTTCTGAGCCTTTATTCCATACTACTGGGTTTTGTAGGTCTGTGGGTATCATTTGTGCACCTTTTACATATGTAAATAGCCAACCTATGTGGGCAGATGCCTGACAGCTTGGGGGGAATTGCCTTGATATAGCTATTTTTAGCGAAATGTGGTCTACTAGTAAAAAAGGCCTGTTTCTCAAACCAATGAAACGGGTGCTAGCAAGGTTATCATCTAATGGCGATTATGTTTTTAAGGGAACTGTTAGGAAGAATGTGCTGCAGTGGCATACCAAGGGGGGGGGGCTGTGGGGGCGGTCCGTCCCAGGTGCACGCTGCTGGGGGGGGTGCCGCGCGCCATCAGCTTCGTTCGTTTCCATGCTCCCTCTGCCCCGGAACAGGAAGTAACCTGTTCTGGGGCAGAGGGAGCATGGAAATGAACGAAGCTGACCAGCGCGCGGCACCCCCCCCCCCCCAGCGGCGTGCACCCGGGGGAGGGGGGATCTTTCACCGGGGGGGGGGTCACACTGCACCGGGGGGGGGGGGGGGGGGCGCTGCACCCGGGGGGCAGGGTGCATCGGCGATCCGCCCTGGGTGTCATTTCAAGTCTTTCACTATTAAGCGAGTTACGTTACATAAACCTCGCCTGGTATTTAAATTCATGAGTAGGATAATTATGGCTCCAATTTTTAAATGCACTTTATGGCAAGGCATGCCAGTTGGAGTTTGTTCATGAAGAAACTCTATAGGGTATAACTGATGTTCCTCATCATTGGAGTCATGAATGGAGTCCGAACTTAAATAAGTAATTGTCTCACCTTCTAAAATATTTAGAACAGCCTCATTTATCTTGTCAACATGTGCATTTTTTGGGCAAAGAATAGCCTTTTTAGCAAAGTTGTAAACAGTATCTGCAGTAATTTTTTCTCCAAAAACGGCATTAACTATATCGCTGTCACAAATGTGCTTCTGTGGGATTTCGATAATATCTTTGAAAACGTCTGGACATGGAAGATTTCCGTCTGCTAAAGTAATAAGCCAGTTGTTGTAATCTGGTTCTACAGATCGGACATTGTTGTTTAATTTTAGTATTTTGAGTTTTTTTTCCATAGTTTATTTAACTTAATGCTGGCTTCAATAATGTGAGCTCGATCACCGTGTGGTACCACTGGTAGAGTTTGTCAAAAATCTCCACCATGGAGAAGAACTTTCCCGCCAAATGGATTCTGATTGTTTATTGTGTCCCTTTTTCACGTACAATGTGCAGGATGTCAGACTCACAGAAATAGAACAAAGCCTTGCGCTGGAAGAAGAGGACCTTTGCTGGCGCGGGTTGGGGTCCCCCACCAGCAAAGGTAGGCAACGGTGGTAGGGGAGGATTGGCGATGGGAGAGGGGGTCGAGAAGGTCGTCGGCAGGGGGGGGGGTCAAAGTTGTTGGTGGTGGTGGCGGCGGCGGTGGGGGGGGTCGGCAATGGAAGGGGGGTCGGCGGGGGGGGGGGGGTCGGCGGGGGGGGGGGGGGGGGTCAGCGGTGCTGGGGGGGCTAAAATGTGCCCCCTCACCTCGGGCTCTGGACCCCCCTCCCGCAGAAGTCTGGCTATGCCCCTGCTCATGCCTAAAGTTAGTGAGAGGAGTTGGTGTATACGACTTTACTTGCTACAAGGATGTTGTTCCTGCAACAATACCTACGCTGTTTTTTTTTCTACGTGGACATTGTAAACATTCTGCTGAAATCCTCCACACTTGCTTGCCAGTTGAATTTACAAGAGAGCCCCTGAAGCAGGCCTTTGTGGGCGAAACACGGCCAGTGTCGGGCGATGCAAGAAGTTTCTTATTTGCATGAATAAAAGTCCATATATACCTATTACCGATCTGCTTTTATCTTTTCCATCTTGGAGCTTGTGAATCGATTGCCTTCCTATTTTTTGGGACCATAAATGGACACTTGCACTAGAACTCTATAATGTCTATAATGGGTGTCTTCTTAGTCAAGTTCGCTAGCTTGGAGTGTGAATGACACTATTAAGTTAAGTAGTCGTTTTCTCCCCCCTTTTTAATTTTTTTTTACTGATTATATTGTTTCACGGTTTAATACAATAAAAATTGAATTATAAGAAGATCGGCTACTGTGGCAAATGATTGATAAAAGTTACAAGCTTTGATCTGGAATAGCTGTGTGCTATAAGAGATCTCATAGCTGTTTCCCAAAACATCTGATGCCAACTGTGTCTGTTGGTTTAACCAACTTAGGAGCCCCTTTTCTAAGACATGCTGAAAAATGGCCTGTGCTGGTGTAGGCACAAGCGCAGGTCCATTTTTCAGCGTCCCTTCAAAAAAAGCCTTTTTTTGCCGGAAATGGCTGTGCGGCAAAATTTAAAACAGCACACGTCGATTTTGGGCCTGATACTTTACCGCCACCTATTGACTTAGCGGTAAGGTCTCATGCGTTAACTGAGCAGTAATCATCAGCGCACGTACACTGCCGATTTACCGCTCGGTTAGCACCACACGGTAGAAAATAGAAATTATTTTCTGCCATGTGTTTTGGACGCGCGTCAAAATTTGAATTACCACCCAGGGCAAGCAGTAGCCGGGCGGTAGTTCTAATTTGACACGCGTTGTACGAGCATAGGCACCTACATGTCTTAGTGAAAGGGCCCCTTAGCTATTATCGATTTTGATGTGTTAGGGTCTGCCCCGTTGATATTTCTCCCTGGTTTTTTTGTTAGTACGTAATAAAAACAATGCACGACCTAACAAACTTCCGAAAATCACTAAAAACCAACCTGTTCAAAAAGGTATTCCACAACAATCCATCCTAAATATCAGACAAAGAAACGTATACTAGACCTGGATATAACCGAACTTATTATACTTGATTGCTTCACTTACTGTCACCGATGAGCTCAAAAGCAACTCCGAAGGAAATATAAATATACCATAAGACAAACCAAAAGACAATACTACAAAACTGAAATTGGACCAAATTACAAAGACACACACAAACTCTTCCTACTCGTCAATAAACTTCTGGACACCACCCCAGTCACCAACAACAGCAAAGACACACCAGGAGCTGATGACTTGGCGAAATACTTTAAGGAGAAAATCATACAATTGCGACTCAAAATACCTGCCAGCCCCATCAAATACACCACAATCCTAGACTGCCTAGACCCAGACCCCGGAATCTATCCAACTGACAGGATCTGGACCGAATTCACAATTCTACCGAAAGTTCTCATCTCACAAACACTGAAAAGATTAGCCAAATCTCACTGCAAATTGGACATATGCCCAACCAACTTCATGAAGTCGGCCCCTCAACAATTTATAACGGACCTAACAAACCACGTGAACTTTATGCTACAAAACGGACTATTCCCAAGAGAGAAAGGTAATATTTTACTCACCCCTATACCCAAGGATGCAAAGAAAAATGCTAATGAACTAACAAACTACAGACCAGTAGCATCCATCCCCTTAATTACCAAAATAACAGAAGGCTTGGTAACCAATCAACTTACGGATTATCTAGACAAGTTCTCAATTTTACACGACTCCCAATCAGGATTTCGCTCTAATCACAGCACCGAAACCGTACTAGTCTCGCTCATGACCAAACTCAAACAACTGATAGCAAACGGCAACAATATCCTACTGCTACAATTCGACATGTCAAGCGCATTTGACATGGTTGACCATGGAATTTTACTACACATCCTCGAATACTTCGGAATCGGAGGTAACATTCTCAATTGGTTCAAGGGGTTCCTAACCTCACGCTCATATCAAGTGACATCAAATTCGACCACATCAGCTACATGGACACCTGAATGCGGAGTTCCACAGGGTTCCCCCCTCTCACCAACCATATTCAACCTAATGATGATACCCTTGGCCAAACTACTATCGAATCAGAACCTAAACCCATATATATACGCTGATGACGTAATGATCTTCATCCCATTCAAACAGGATCTAAGAGAAATCTCCAACGAAATCACGCAAAGCATGCACATCATGAACTCCTGGGCAGATGCATTTCAGTTTAAACTGAATGCAGAGAAAACCCAATGTCTAGTACTCACCTCGCAATACAATAAGAATAAATTCACTACTATTAACACACCGAAACTAAATCTACCAGTCTCGAACACCCTAAAAATTCTTGGAGTCACCATCAACCGACACCTAACTCTTGAGAATCATGCGAAAAACACAACTAAAAAGATGTTTCATTCAATGTGGAAACTAAAAAGAATTAGAGCATTCTTTCCAAGGACTGTCTTCCGCAATCTGGTACAATCATTGGTACTCAGTCATCTGGAGTACTGTAACTCACTCTACGCTGGTTGCAAAGAGCAAATACTTAAAAAGCTCCAAATGGCCCAGAACACGGCAGCCAGATTAATATTCGGCTCATCAAAATCCGAAAGCGCGAAACCCCTATGAGAAAAACTACACTGGCTTCCACTAAAAGAATGCATCACATTCAAACTCTGCACCCTAGTCCATAAAATAATCCATGGTAACGCTCCTGCCTACATGTCAGACCTAATAGAATTACCACCAAGGAATGCAAAAAAATCTTCTCGCATTTTCCTTAATCTTCATCCTCCCAAGTGTAAAGGTCTGAAATACAAATTGATGCATGCATCTACCTTTTCCTATTCGAGCACGCAGCTATGGAACGCGTTGCCACGGAACCTGAAAATGACTTATGAACTGACCAATTTCCGAAAACTACTGAAAACCTATCTCTTCGACAAGATATATCACAAAGATCAACATGAGTAACTTCATAACCTCTAAACTTCCAGTATCGTCTTATAATGTCTGCTGCTTAATACTATTATATATTTCATCACCATGTAACACCTAATCCTCTGTAACCAAATGTATATTCTCTTCTACTTCCAATATCCATGATGAATTGTAAGCCACATTGAGCCTGCAAAGAGGTGGGATAATGTGGGATACAAATGCAATAAATAAATAAAAATAAATAAATTCCACCTTATTTCACACTCCGGATATGAACTCTCTCTACTTAACTGATTAACTCACTTGTCACTTATGAACTTTTTAATGCAACACCACTTTGTATTTCTCACTCCGGAAATGGCGATCGCCATTACGGCATAATGTAAGCCACATTGAGCCTGCAAATAGGTGGGAAAATGTGGGATACAAAAATGCAGCAAATAATAATAATAATAATGGTAATTTTCTGCATGATTACTAGTAAAGAATTTGCATTTAGTGGGTTCTATCGGGGCACCTACATTTCGGTACCTTTTCTTGAATCTACCCTTATATGAATATATGCAGTGTGTGAATGTATTTGTGAACTATCTGTATATGTAAAGCCCCTCATTTCAATACTGCATCGGGACCTATTCCTGCCTAAGAACAGTTCTCACTGGTGAATATAATTCATTGTACTGCATTTGACAAATTTGTTACAACTGACTGAAAGGCGACATATCAAGAACATGGCCCCTAAGAAAAGGAATGGGAATCAGGGATCAACTTTGAAATTTTGCTGTAACACAAAGCACAGGGCTCTCTATGTTACAAGAAACATACATGTTCTAAATTTGGTAACAAACCTGGGAGGATGTTCAAGGCGATCTCATTTCACCTCTGTGACCAGAGAATTATGCCAATATATAATACATGTGGGATTTATAAAGTGTTCCATGACGTCTCTACAAAAAGAACTCTGTGAGCATCTTGACCTCAGTGTCCCACTAGGGAACGATTTCCTCATCTCTGCTGATTCCTTAGAACTCAGATGGGAAAACTTCCAGATACTGAACACACTTATTGCTGAAGAGGCAATCTCGACTGTTATTAAAAATGTAATGATTACAAACAGCCTTCACTGTAGGGTCAGAATCCCAAAAGATTATCATGGTTAATACCTAACAGGTCAGTATGTTTAATACTGCCTTGGTTTGGCATGATTATAATGATTAAGATTTTTTTCAGGATATCTTCTGGTGGGGGAAGGGAATCGCCCCGGAGATGATTCTCCCTATGAAAAATATATGTATTTATTTTTATTTATGTATCGCCTTTTTGAAGGAATTCACTCAAGACAGTGTACAACAAGAATAGGTCAAACAAGGCAATAGACAATTACAGCAGTAAAAATATTCAAATAGCAATTCAAAGTATGGCATAGTATACTACATTACAGCATCAACACAATATCCAATAAACATTTTAATAGACAGCATAAGGTGTAAGCAAATATGGAACATGTAGATAGGAGGAAAGGGAAATGGAACTTGATATACTGCCTTTCTGAGGTTTTTGCAACTACATTCAAAGTGGTTTATATATATTCAGGTACTTATTTTGTACCAGGGGCAATGGAAGGTTAAGTGACTTGCCCAGAGTCACAAGGAGCTGCAGTGGGAATTGAACTCAGTTCCCTAGGATCAAGGTCCACTGCACTAACCACTAGGCCACTCCTCCACTAGCAACATTCCATCTAGAAGCCTGCCCTTGCAGATCAGCAATGCGGCCGCGCAAGCTTCTGTTTCTGTGAGTCTGACATTCTGCACGTACAATGTGCAGGACGTTAGAAACAGAAGGAAGCCTTCTGCGAGAAGAAGAGGACCTCGGCTGGCGGGGGTTGGGGTCCCCCGCCAGCAAAGGTAGGTGATGGCGGGTTGGCGGCGATAGGGGGGGTCGAGAGGGTCATCGGCGGGGGGGGGGGCAAAGTTGGTGGTGGCGGCGACGGGTCGGCAATGGCGGGGGGCGGCGGTGCCGGGGGGCGCTAAAATGTGCCCCCTCACCTCGGGCTCTGGACCCCCCTCCCGCCGAAGTCTGGCTAAGCCCCTGATATATAGAAACACCCTATGCACTAACCACGAATATTCAGCAGAAATAACCAATTATCTTCTGCTCAATATTAACAATTAGCTGGTTAAATAGTGCTGAATATCAGCCGCTTAGTCTTTGGGGTGATTAGACTTTGGTCTCGTGCTGTATCTTGTACTGTTCCTATTCTGGTTGTTGCCTCTTGTAGCCCCAATCCTTTCAGCTGTACTCCAAGTATCACTTTCTTTTAGTTAATGCTTGCTCTGTTAAATAAAAAAAAACTTCAATTTTTTTTTATGATTTACTTAGGGATAACTCTATTACTGTCTTGTGTATTACAGATATATGACTCACTGCTTCCAACATAGTTTTATTGAACAAACTATGTCCTCCATCTTATAAAGTTTTACATAAGCTTTGATGGTTTGAACTAGGTAGTGGACTGTTATTGGCTTTTAGGGACAGTTTGCAAATGGAGATCAGTTTAGTGGATATGGTTATTAATTCCCAGTATGCAGTTTTATGTGTGACCTCTCCGTTTTTAGCATTTGGGTAGTTTATTGCCCACCTGGGTTATTATAACTACTCCTCTTTGCTGGAGTTTCTTTTATATTTGCAAATTCATTTAAATCATAGCATTTTAATATTCATGTGGATGAGGACCTGTTGTCCTTTGAATGTGAGCGTTTTCTTCAAGCAATGTCTGCTTTAGGTTGGATTCAAGTTATTCAGGGTCCCTACCCATAAGCTCGAGTTAGCTTTTGTTAATCATTGTGAGGCCAGCTTAAAAATTCTGTTTCTGTCTCTTCCAAACCTGTGCCTTGGTCAGATAATTATCCGATCAGCATTTCTTGTTTTGTGATTGCCAAGAGATGTGATAGAGATGGGGGTAAGTGTAAGGGCAATGCATTTGATATACCGCCTTTCTGTGGTACAAACAAAGCAGTCCATATATTATATACTAGTACTTTCTCTGTCCCTAGTAGGCTTATAATCTAATTTGTGTGTGTGTGTGTACCTGGGGCAATGGAAGGTTAATTGACTTGACCAGGGTCACAAGGAGCTGCAGTGGAAACTGAATTCAGTTCCCCTGGTTCT
Organism: Microcaecilia unicolor; assembly: GCF_901765095.1. NCBI lineage: Eukaryota > Metazoa > Chordata > Amphibia > Gymnophiona > Siphonopidae > Microcaecilia > Microcaecilia unicolor. The sequence continues at coordinate 177,891,276 of NC_044033.1, forward strand.
CAGGGCACTGCACTAGCCATGAGGCTCGGTAGAAGGAAGATTTACTGGAAGCCTGACTTGCTTATCATTATGGTCGATGGGGTTCAGGCTCCAAGCCAAATGGTCTAATAGAGATGTTGCTGAATTTAGATCAGATTGTTCCTTTAAAAGATATTGGTGTCAAATGCCAGCAAAGTTTTCCCAACAGCTTCAGGAAGCGCAACATCTGAACACCTTTGGAGCAAGCATTTACCCGAAGACCTGTTTGAACGATGTTTGAACTTACAGCTGTTGATACAGCTAAGAGACTATTTTTCTAGAAGGATTCAATCAGCTGAGCTGATAGTTACCTGCTAGAATTATTTTAAATTGTACACACTCTTTAACTCATCCTGCAAGTCATGCAAATCTATCTGTCCTCCTCTTTCTGCTGTGTTGTTCATGTCTTTTTTCCAGGAGAAAATTGATGAGATGGCTGCCAAATTTAAACATGACTCACCTGATGGACATCTTATGTTTTCAAGTTTGGATTTTAAAGTTGCTGTACTTGATAATTCACTTCATTCTGTGTGAGTTGAGGTTTCACTAGATTTTACTTTTTAGAGAGTCTGCCCATTCATTCAGGTGATATATGGAACACCTTCGTTTTTGTTTCTAGTGATTTTGTTTTTGAATTCTTAGGTACATGTAAGAATTCTGCTTCCTCTCTTAATCCATGCCTTATACATATTTTGACAAAGATTTGAGATAGTGGTTGCGATTCTCTTGTCTCGATTGTCAGTGTCTCTCTGAGTGGAAAATTCTGGATCAGATAAGCAAGCAGTTATTTGGTCTGCTTTTAAGAACCCTAATTTTGATAAATCGATTCTTACAAATAATAAATCCATTTCATTTTGCCATTCTTGTCTAAGGCGATTGAGATGGCTGTTTTGAAATAATTGCACAATTTTATTGAGACTTAATATTTTGGGTTGCTTCCAGTATGGTTGTCTGTCATGTGATAGTACTGAGACTTTACTAGTCAAAAGCTTATATTTGGTGCACTGTGGTTTTGATGCCGGTAGTAGATTTGTGTTAGTCCATGATTTGACCCTGTTAATCATGGAGGTGGTGGAGGTGAAGACTGTATCTGAATTCAAGAAAGCATGGAACAAGCACAGAGCTTCTCTAGGAGAGAGGAAGGGGTAGCAGATAGTATGGATGACAGACTGGATAGGCCACATGGTCTTTATCTGCCTTTCTTGTTCTATTTCTATATCAGGGACTGTATTGCAATGGTTCATATCTTTTTTGAATAATTGAAGCAAGTTTATGTTGGGTCCTCTCTGTAGACTTTTAACTGATCTAGATGTGAAATATCATTTGTTTTTGTTTTTACATTATTTTATTGTATGATTGAAAACTGTGTATGTAATTATGTACTCCACCTAGAATTGAAAAGATAGGGGCCCTTTTACAAAGCTGCAGTAAAAAGTGGCCTGTGGTAGTGTGGGCATGTGAAAATTGTCATTCCCCAAGGCCACTTTTACCACAGCAGGCATTTCCATTATTTTAAATGGAAATCGTAAATGACCATGCGCTAATAAAAATATCGGCACGCAGCCCTTACCTTCTCCTATTTAGCAGGTAGTAAGGGTTCACACGCTAACCCAGCAGTAATCGTACAGCGCACGCCGATGGCCGATTATCACTGGGCACGTCTACTCCCTGCCCCCATGCTAGAAAATAGAAAAATGTTTTATGGCGCAGGAAATGTTGATCGGCAAACACAAAACTACCATAGAGCACTGTGGTGTGCCACACGGTAGTGCTGATTTGCCGCACGCTGCCTGCACAGTAACCCTACCGTACCTTTGTAAAAGGGCCTCATAGAGCAGAAAATAAATATTGGAATAAATAAATAAATTAAATAAATTTGATGGCAGACATGGAGGGGCATTTTCGATATGACATATGTCAGACTTTGGTCTTTTTGTGCTAAACATCCCAAATCCGAATAGGAAATAAAACCATTTTCAAAACAGCAAAATGTCTATTTTGTTTTTTCAAAAATGGCCCCGTTCCTCCTATTCTAACTAATTTTATTGTATTTGAATTTAATTTAATTGCATTGTAAGCCACTTTGAGCCTGCACAACTGTGGGAAAAACGTGGGGTATAAATGTACAATAAATAAATAAATAAATAAATAGTTTTGTGCTCTGTTCATTTATCCTTTTTGTCCATTTTTGAAAAAAAAAAAAAAATAACATCCAAGTGCAAAACATACAAAATCGAGCCATTGGGTTGAAGAAGGAGCCAGCAATCTTAGTAGACTGGCCACAAGGACATCCCAGCTTCCAGGTACTCATCTCATTAGCCCACCCAAAATCCACTGCCCCCAATTGTATAGCCCTTATGGGTGAAGGGGTCACCTATATGTGGGTACAGTAGGTTCTTGGTCAGTTTTTGAGGGCTCACAGTTTCCACCATAAGTGTGACAGGTAGAGTGAGATATGGGCCTGGGTCCCCTTCTCTACAATCCACTGCACCGACCATTACACTACTCCAGGGACCCGCATGCTGCTGTAATAGAGCTGGCTGTAACATCTGAAGCTGTCATAGATGCTGGTAAGTACTATTTTTATTCACATCTGTGGGGATGGGGGGTGGGAGAGGGTCAGTGACCACTGGGGTGCTAAAGGGGGGTTGTCCCTGATTCCCTCTAGTCATCATCTAGTCATTTAGGGAACCTTTTTGTGCCTTATTTGTTCTAAAACCAGGTCTAGATCAAAACGTTGAAGTTTCAGCCCTAGACATTTTTGTTTTGTTCCATTATGGCTATAAAAAAAAACAAGTGGGATTAGGGCACACACTAAGTCCGCCCTAATCCCACCTCTGAAACACCTCCAACATGCCCCCTTGTGATCTGGACACACTGCAGATGAATTGCATAGATAAACCTGCAAAATAGGTTTCAAAAATACCTATTTAGACGTTTTGAGAACAAATGCATCCAAGTGCTGCTTTATGACACATTATGGACATTTTTCTCTGATGTATGCAGTGCTTTTTTTGTAGAAAAAAAGTGCCGGTACTCATTATGGGCGGGGGTCACCACATATGACTCCACCCCTATTATAGCCACACCCACATTAGCCACACCCCTTATACCAGCTATGGCACATATAAACAGACATCATTGAAAATATTATACAAGTATAGGAGAAAAAATTACGTGATTTTTTTTCATTATAAATAATTTTTTTTTTAATTTGTACCCTGTGCTTTCCTACTCATGGCAGGCTCAATGTGGCTTAGGTACTTATTTGTACCTGGAGCAATGGAGGGTTAAGTGACTTGCCCAGAGTCACAAGGAGCTGCCTGTGCCTGCAGTGGGAATTGAACCCAGTTCCCCAGGACCAAAGTCCACCACTCTAACAACAGATGCAAATTCTCAAATTGGACATATTCCAAACACTATAATGAAAATAAAATGATTTTTTTCTACCTTTGTTGTCTGGTGACTTTGTTTTTCTATCCATATTGGTCCCATTCTCTGATTCTGCTGCTCTTTATCTGTTCTCTTAACACCGTTTCCAGGGCTTCCTTTCCATTTATTTCTTTACTTTCCTCCTTTCTTCTTCATTTCTTGCCCTACATCCATATAAGTAAAAGCTGGGTTCTCCTCCATGGAATTGACTGGAGGAGGTATAATATGGATCCAGCTTTTGCCTATTTTCTCGATCCATGTGCAGTTTTTCTCCTCTCTTCCCTTTCCCTCATCTCAATCCATGTGCATCTTCTTTTTTTCTTTCCTCACCTCCATCCATGTGCAGCACTTCACCTCTCTCCTCCCCTCCATCCATATCCAGCATTTCTCCTCTCTCTTCCCTCCCCTGTATCCATATAAGCATTATTCTCTCTCCCCTCTCCTCCCCTCTCCTCCATCCAAGTCCAGCATTTTTCCTCTCTCCCCGCTAACTCCTCCATCCATCCATGTCCAGCAATTCTCCTCTATCTCCTGCTCTCTTCTCCATCCATTTCTAGCATTTCTCCTCTCTCCCCTGCCCTCCCCTCCCATCAATGTGCATCTCCTCTCTCTCTTCCCTCCCCTGTATCCATATAAGCATTATTCTCTCTCCCCTCTCCTCCATCCAAGTCCAGCATTTTTCCTCTCTCCCCGCTAACTCCTCCATCCATCCATGTCCAGCAATTCTCATCTATCTCCTGCTCTCCTCTCCATCCATTTCCAGCATTTCTCCTCTCTCCCCTGCCCTCCCCTCCCATCAATGTGCATCTCCTTCCTGTCTTCCCTCCCCTCCATCTATGTCCAGCATGTCTCCTCTCTCCCTTGCCCTCCCCTCCCATGTCCAGCGATTCTCCTCTATCTCCTGTCCTCCCTTGCCACCCATATCCAGTGATTCTCCTCTATCCCCTGTCCTCCCCTGCCATCCATGTCCAGTGATTCTCCTCTCTCCCCTGCCCTGCCCTCCCCTGCCATCCATGTCCAGCGATTCTTCTCTCCCCTTCCCTCCTCTCCCATCCATGTCCAGCGATTCTTCTCTCCCCTGCCCTGTCCTCCCATCTATGTCCAGCATGTCTCCTCTCTCCTCTGCCCTCCCCTGCCCTCCCCTCCTATCCATGTCCAGCAATTCTCTCTTCCCTGCCTTCCCCTCAAATCCATGTCCAGCAATTCTCCTCTTCCCCTGCCCTCCATCCCCTCCATGTCCAGCAATTTATTCAAACCCCAGCCCCCTCCCTCAGCTCCCCCCTGTACTCCCTCAGTTCCATGACTTTTCTTGAAATCTTTAATTTACCTGAAGTCGTGGCGAACTGGCATTAAAAACAGCTGTCAGGCAGGCTTGCCTCCTCGTCGCTTCCCTTCCCTCTCAGCGCGTCCCACCCTCACGGAAAGGAAATTACATCAGAGGAAGGCGGGACGCGCTGAGAGGGAAGGGAACCGACGAGGAGGCAAGCCTGCCTGCCTGCCTGTCAGCTGTTTTTACTGCCGGTTTGCCGCGACTTCGGGTAAATTAAAGATTTCAAGGAAAGTCGGGGAGCTGAGGGAGGGCGGGGGGTGGAGGTGGGGGGGGGGGAAGCACGGGTGCACAAATGGAAGAGAGTGGGCAGGTGAGCCGGACCTCACAAAAAAGGTGCCAGTACACCGTACCGGCGTGTACCGGCACAAAAAAAGCACTGGATGTATGTCTGCCAAAAATAAGCTCGGAATGTTAATTAGACCGGTCTTATGGTGTTAAGCTACATTCCCTTTACTGATATTCCACCAGTATTGTCCTGTAACAATTGAAATTTATCATTTCTACCTTGTTATATACCTTGGAGTTTTGCTTGACCCAGTTTTATCCCTTTGCTTATAAATCAAGGATGTTGTTAAAACTTACTTCATTCGATCGAGTTTATTTATTTATTTGGATTTTGCTCACACCTTTTTCAGTAGTACATAAGTACATAAGTACATAAGTAGTGCCATACTGGGAAAGACCAAAGGTCCATCTAGCCCAGCATCCTGTCACCGACAGTGGCCAATCCAGGTCAAGGGCACCTGGCACGCTCCCCAAACGTAAAAACATTCCAGACAAGTTATACCTAAAAATGAGGAATTTTTCCAGTCCATTTAATAGCGGTCTATGGACTTGTCCTTTAGGAATCTATCTAACCCCTTTTTAAACTCCGTAGCTCCGTAGCTCCGTAGCTCCGTAGCTACTAAACTTAGTAGCTCAAGGTAAGTTACATTCAGGCACACTGGGTATTTTTCTGTCCCTGGAGAGCTCACAATCTAATTTTGTACCTGAGGCAATGGAGAGTTTAGGGACCCTTTTACAAAGGTGTGCCAAAAAGTGGCCTGTGGTAGTGTGGGCACATGTTTTGGACGTACACTGGACCATTATTCCACTGCGTCTGGAATAAAGGGGGAGTTGGGGCTGGGAAATGAATGTGTGGCAAATAAAAACCAGCATGCATCTATTTACAGCCTGGACCCTTAAGGCCACCCATTGACTTAGTGGTAAGGGTCATGCGTTACCCATGTGGTAACTGTCCAGCATGCGCCAACTGCTGATTACCGCAGGGAACGCCCCCATGGTAGAAAATAAAAATAAAAAATAAAAAATTAATTTTCTACTGGGGGTTTTTGGTGCACACGCTAGCCGGGTGGTAATGCTGATGCCCTTACGCAACTTTGTAAAAGGGCCCTCTAAGTGACTTACCCGAGATCACAAGGGCAGCAGTGGGATTTGAACCAATCACCTCTTGTAGAAATGTACTGTAGTTTATGCCCTGTAAGATCCAGCAGGACCAGGTCTAAAGATCTGAAGTATTGAATAAAAATAGATGGCTTGTAAGTTCCCCTGGTATGTCTGGCCAGCTGTGGGCAATCATATGATGGAGAGATAAGTGGTTAATAGCAAACAAGACAAAGGGATGGCCTGAAGAAATCTCAAGGGTATTGTGTGTATGGAGATGGAGCAATCTAGGTGGTTAGAACAGAATGAGCTGAGTATGCAAAATGACAGGTACACATGTTTATGCAAGGGAGGAAAGCAGATGAGTCTGGTTGGCTGGTTGGTGGAAGTTATGTTAACTGGGACATAATACCATAAAGTCATGTGATATAGTAACAGAGTCATGTGATACCAGCATGTACACACAGTTAGATAAACGTATAAAAGAAATGTTATATTACTACAGAAACAGGAATCTTGCTAGCGCTGCGTAGCTTTTTTGCTCCAGGCTTGTAATTCCTTCACAGGAACAAGAAAGGAAAAAGACTTTTTGTATGTATGTATTACTTATGAATTGTAATTGGCAAAGCAGAGATTACATGTCTATTTTCCTATTTGTAATAAATTAGCTTCTATGATAAATTTATGATTGGCTAATGGTATATCTCTTCCTGTATTCTTTACTCCAAATTATTTTATCCAGGGAATAAATGTCTGAAAGTGTAGTCTTGCATCTTGCAGCCTGTCTGATAAGGAGTCGTAGGTATAAGGTTAAACACAGCCAAGGAGTTTTTCTCCCAGCAAGGATAACTTCTCTAAGGCTGAAGTGTAGTCCCCTCCCAAGGGGCAGGGGTCGGGATTACACTCTGGATATTAAGACTAGTGCTCTAACCACTAACGGGCTCATTTTCGAAAGAGAAGGACGTCCATCTTTTGACACAAATCGAAAGATGGACGTCCTCACAGAAACGTCCAAATCGGTATAATCAAAAGCCGATTTTGGATGTCCCCAACTGCACTCCGTTGCAGAGACGGACAAAGTTCAAGGGGCGTGTCAGACACGTAGTGAAGGCGGGACTTGGGTGTGCCTAACACTTGGACGTCCTTGACCTATAGTCGAAAAAAAGAAGGACGTCTCTGATGAGCACTTGGACATTTTCACCTGGACCTGTTTTTCTTACGACTAAGGCACAAAAAGGTGTCCGAAATGACCAGATGACCACGAGAGAGAATCAGGAATGACCTCCTCTTACTTCCCCAGTGGTCACTAACCCCCTCCCACCCTCAAAAAACATCTTTCAAATATTTTGCCCCAGCCTCTATGCCAGCGTCAGATGTCATACTCAGGTCCATGACAGCAGTATGCAGGTCCCTGGAGCAGTTTTAGTGGGTGCAGTTCACTTCAGACAGGCGGACCCAGCCCCCCCCCCCCCCCACCTGTTACGATTGTGGAGGAAACAGCGAGCTTTCCAAAACCCACCACAAACCCACTGTATCCACATCTAAGTGCCCCCTTCACCCATAAGGGCTAAGGTAGTGGTGTACAGTTGTGGGTAGTAGGTTTTCGGCAGCTCAGCACACAAGGTAAAGGAGCTATGTTCCTGGGAGCAATTTATGAAGTCCACTGCAGTGCCCCCTAGGGTGCCCAGTTGGTGTCCTGGCATGTCAGGGGGACCTGTGCACTACAAAAGCTGGCTCCTCGTATGACCAAATGGCTTGCATTTGGTCGTTTCTGAGATGGACGTCCTTGGTTTCGAAAATCGCCAAAAATCAGAAACGTCCATGTCTAGGAATGACCAATTTTAAGGATTTGGACGTCCCTGATGGTATTTTTGAAACAAAAGATGGACGTCCATCTTGTTTCGAAAATAAGGGTTTCCCCACCCCTGGATCGGGACGTTTTGCGAGGATGTCCAAATCAAAACTTGGACATCCCTTTCGAAAATACCCCTCTAAGTCATTCTAAGTAGCTCTGGTATAAGAATAATGGTATAGTCTCTCATAATGTTTGGATTAACGTATCTGCCTGCCCCTTGAAGGCAATAGTCAGACTTCTACTGCTCAGATTCTTTCTGATCGCATTACTCCTACATCATTTGCTTTGCACTGGCTATTTATTCAATTGGATTTAAAATTTAAGATGTTTACTGTGATTCATTATGCTTTAAGTGGTAAAGCGCCTCTAATATTTTTGTGTTGTTACAAATTTATAAACCTGCACAGTTTCTTCCTTGTCCGAGTACCAATTTTCTTGATGTTCTATCAGTTCATCAGCCTTGCTTATGTGAGACCCATGCTCATTCTTTTTCGGTATAGTGCTTAGGGGTCCTTTTACTAAAGGGTTGCTGCATGGCAATCTGGAATACCGCCGGCCCACCATAGCTGCCGGCAGCAGGTCTGCCTCCAGCTTGCGCCATTTCCGGCGCTGCCAGAATTTTTCAAAAATAATCACCGCAGGGGTTTGATTACTGTTGGGTTAGCATGGGAGACCTTACCGCCACTTCAGTGGGTGATGGTAAGTGCTCCCCCCCCCCCGAAATGGCCACAAGTTAAAAGGGAACTCTGTGTGCGGCAACAACTTGTACTTCTGCTAACGCAGAGCCCCTTTTACCACAGCTTAGCAAAAGGAGACCCTTAGTCTTTGGATATTCGGCCCATGGTGGTCAGTGTTTTATAAAATGCTAGCTGCCTCCGCAGACTTTTATATACGGATATTATGCACTGCTGGCACTGCTATCCAGGTAGCTTTTAGCTGGTGCTACTTATCCACATGCCATATTCAGACTGGTACCTGGATATATAAATGGATAGAGCAGGGGCGTAGCCACGGGTGGGCCTAGACGGGCCCAGGCCCAGCCACGTTTGCTCCAGGCCCGTCCAGCCTCTTCTGCCCGCTCTCCCCGTCCACGTGTTCTGCTCACTTTTACTGCCCTGAAGCGCCGTTCTCCATCCAGCACCGGCGATTCCCATAGCCAGCCTTCTGTCAGCGTGCATCGTCGGGGTCTCTTCTCAGGCACATCCGACCTACTCTGCAACTTCCTGTGTCCCACCTTTGCAGAAAACAGGACGTTGCAGAGTAGGCGAGACGCGCTTGAGAAGAGGCTCCGACGACATGCACTGGGGGCTGTTGCGGGGGGAGGGGGGTCGCGGGTGGAGAGGAAATGCGGCGGCAGCAGGGGGGGTGGTAGCGGATGGAGAGGAAATGCAAGGCCTATGCCCACCCAGTCCACCTCCAGGCCCATCTAAAAATTAAACTCTGGCTACGCTACTGGGATAGAGTTAGGGTAGCCTTTTTCTGTCCTAACTTTATCCGAGCAGTTACCCAGTTTGCAGACTGAACATTGCCACCAACTGATATAACTCCCAGCTCCACACAAGCTCTGCCCTGGATAATGCTGAGGAAGTCTGATCCAGACAACGCTGCTGAAAATCCTAATATAGACCCAGTCAGTGGGACTAAGGGGCCCTTTTGCTAAGCCGCGTAAGCATCTATGCGCACCCAACATGTGCCAAAATGGAGTTACCACCCAGCCACGTGTATTGGACGTGTGCCAAGTGGCATTTGACGTGCATAGATCATTATCACCCGGTTACTGCGTGAGTCTTTACCAATGACTGGTGGTAAGGTCTCAGAACCAAAATGGACGTGCACCAATTTTGATTTTGCTGCACGTCTATTTTTGGCAAAATTTTAAAAAATGCATTTTTTACAGGTGCGCTGAAAAATGATTATCCAGCTCATTTTCGAAAGTGATCGCCGGCCATCTTCCAACACAAATCGGGAGATGGCCGGTCATCTTCTGATCCCAGCCAAATCGGTATAATCGAAAGCCGATTTTGGCCGGCATCAACTGCTTTCCATCGCGGAGCTGGCGAAACTTCAAGGCAGGATACAGAAGGCGGGACAGGGGGCGGTGTGGGGGCAAGGAGGGGGCGTGGTTACGAGATGGCCGGCTTCACCTGATAATGGAAAAAAAAAGCCGGGTTTGACGAGCATTTCGCCGGCTTTACTTGGTCCCTTTTTTTCACGACCCAGCTTCAAAAAGGAGCCCCAATTGACCAAATGACCACCAGAGGGAATCGGGGATGACCTCCCCTTACTCCCTCAGTGGTCACCAACCCTCCCACCAAAAAAAACAAAACAAAAAAAACCTTTTTTGCTAGCCTCTATGCCAGCCTGAAATGTCATACCCAGCTCCCTGACAGCAGTATGCAAGTCCCTGGAGCAGTTTTTAGTGGGTGCAGTGCACTTCAGGCAGGTGGACCCAGGCTCATCCCACCCTACCTGTTACACTTGTGGTGCTAAATGGGAGCCCTCCAGCCCCCCCCCCCCCAAAACCCACTGTACCCACATGTAGGTACCCCTTTCACCCCTTAGGGCTATGGTAATGGTGTAGAGTAGTGGGGAGTGGGTTTGGGGGGGATTTGGGGGGCTCAGTACCCAAGGTAAGGGAGCTATGCACCTGGGAGCTATTTTAAATTTTTTTTTTTAATTTTTAGAAGTGCCCCCTAGTGTGCCCGGTTGGTATCCTGGCATGTGAGGGGGGCCAGTGCACTACAAATGCTAGCTCCTCCCATGACCAAATGGCTTGGATTTGGCCGGGTTTGAGATCGCCGGCATTAGTTTCTATTATCTGCGAAAACCGATGCTGGCCATCTCTGACATTTGGCCGGGCCCAACTGTATTAGCGAAGAAAAAGATGGCCGGCCATCTTTTTCGAAAATACGGTTCGCTCCGCCAACTTGCGGAGCCGGCTTCGGAGATGGCCGCCCATAGAGATGGCCGGTGCCATTTGATTATGCCCCTCCACGTGCGCCAAAAACACGTGCCTACAGTACTGCAGCCCATTTTTCAGCACACCTTAATAAAAGGATCCCTTAATGCCATAGTATCCATTCCTACCTGGATAAATACTGCTGATTATTGACCCCTTTCTTTTTTCTTATAATGTAAATTTTTAGATAAATGTCTGATGGTATTCTAGGGAAGTTACAGATTTGGAAGACTGGGCGGTTTTCAGACTTGTGGGTAACCTTTTTCTTGTCCATACTAGATCTCGCCTTGGGTTCGGGAGTACTCCTCAGCCTGTTGCTGGGGTATTTTGCAGAGTTACACTGGATTGTGTGCAGTCTTTTATGAAACAGCCTTTTGTATCTGGTGATTGCCTTATTTGTTCTATAAATGTTTTATTCCTCTCCTGCCTTGAATTATAGAGAAGGAGGGTAAAACCCTTTAAAATAAATTAACAAATAGATCAGGGCTGTCTTAAAATCTCCCTCCTGGAACTTGCTAAAATTAGCAGTTCTGAACAAATGATGGGTAAATTAGCTGTACCTGTCTTTCCACAGTCATTGGAATTTAATACTTGTTGAAGCAAGTGGCTCATTAGGGTTGTGTCTATGCAAAACAGAGCCAGTAACTGCTGGTAACACTTTGTCTGAGGGATCTGATGCAGAATAGTAACAATAATACATTTTCCTATATCGTCAGACCAACAAAAGCTCAAGATGGGTTACAATAATAAACTATAGTTTAAAGGCCATATTGCATAGGAAAAATTAAAAAAAAGAAAAGAAAACACATATATCAGAAATTAACGAGTTACTAAACAGCCACGTTTTTAGTAGTTTGTGAAAACATTCATAATTTTGTTCAAAGTCTTAGTTCAACGGGGAGCGAATTCTATAAATTTGGAAGATGATACTAATCAAATATGCAAAGGTAATGATAAATCCAATTTATTGAAATGAAGCAGCCTACCAGGTCTACTCTGAGATCATAAACATAATAAGCTAGCCAAATAAACGGGACTCAACCCATGTAGAATGTTAAAAAACAAAACATAGAATTTAGAACTCGATATGAGCTTTAATGGGTATCCAGGGTGATGACATCAACAGCTGGGTAATCCTATCATACTTTGATTTGCTGGCTGCTGTATTTTGAATCAACTTTAGACAAGACAATGAATTCTTTGTAATTCCTGAGTACAAAACATGACAATAATCTGGATGTTCGCCTGGGTTCTTGGTTGTGACCTTTTTGCTATGTGGCTTTTTGCGCTACCTATACACTTTTGTTCTATACTGTTTGGTTCTACTGTTACTGTTCAAGCCATTTGTGCTTGATAAGTCATACTTTCAAAAACAAAACAGAGCATGAACCAATTTCTGTAGATTGTTTGTAGAAAAATAGGAATGAATCTGATGAATAAGAGGTAATTTAGCAAAAGACACAGAAGTAATGTGGCAAATCTGAGTTTCACCATTCAGTACTTCAGGACTTTCTTATTATTTGTGCCAGTGCAGGGCTGAATTTAGGAAACACAAGCAACTGCCGAGGGTGCCAGATTAGGAAGCCACCAAATACTTATGCCATTGAAGAGTCTGCTTTCATTTGTTTGTGCTCTCCAATCAGTGAAGAGCATGGCAAGACATGATGTAAAGCCAAGATCTCCAACTCATCAAAATGCTTTTTACTGACAGTCTGCCAGATTTTTACAAACACCCTAACTTATTTAAGGGTCCAGTTTTCCATTGCCTTTTCGTACACAGCTGGACTCTATGAGACCAACTTGCAGTAGTACATGGAGGGAATAATTTGAAACATCTAGAAATTTCAAATTATTGATATATTCATCAACACTGAATATACTAATATATGAGTATGCCCCACTAAATATTGGCACTGCGACGTGTATATAAGTGTTAAATATCAACACTTACACATATTTCCCCCCCTCCCGTCGATATTCAAAACCATTTAACTGGCCAGGAATGGCACCTAAATAGTACTTAACTGGCTAAGTGCTAATATTCAATGCAAGATAGCCAGGTATCTCAGCTGAATATCAGCGATTAGTGGCTAGTCGGATGACTGGCTATGTCATATGACATAGCTGGTCAGCACCGATATTCAGCGTCTGGCCTGCTAAGTTTGGCAGCCAAATCTGGCCACGTCAATAGGTGGAATATCGTTGACTGGTTCCAACTTAACCGGCCAGTGCTGAATATTGGCTTGGCCGGCTAAGTTCAGAACGGCCAAAAATAAACTGGATATTTCCGGCATTGAATATCCAGGCTCAGCTTCTATTACTACTACTACTACTTATCATTTCTATTGCCCTACTAGACGTACGCAGCGCTGTACACTTGAACATGAAGAGACAGTCCCTGCTCGACAGAGCTTACAATCTAATTAGGACAGACAAACAGGACAAACAAGAGATAAGGGAATATTAAGGTGAGGATGATAAAATAAGGGTTCTGAACAAGTGAATAAGGGTTAGGAGTTAAAAGCAGCATCAAAAAGGTGGGCTTTTAGCTTAGATTTGAAGACGGCCTGTGGTCTGAATATTGGGCCCAATGACTATAGATTTTGCCATGCTGTATCTGTTTTTTCATATGGCACAGTGTGACATAGTCTATATCAAGGGTAGGCAATTTTTATACACAGAGGGCCCTATAGACAAAGCGTGAACTGTCACAGGATCTTGCTTATAGTAGGCAAGTACCTGAAGATTGGAGAGTGGCCAATGTAATGTCTATTTTTTAAAAAGGAATCCAGGGGTGATCTGGGAAACTAAAGACTGTAAGCCTGACTTCAGTGCCAGGCAAAATAGTGGAAACTATTATAAAGAATAAAATTATGGAACACGTAGACAAACATAGTTTAATGGGACAGAGTCAGTATGGGTTCAGCCAAGGGAAGTCTTGCCTCACTAATTGGCTTCATTTCTTTGAAGGCGTGAATAAACATGTGGATAAAGGTTGATGTGGTGTATCTACATTTTCAGAAAGCTTTTGACAAAGGCCCTCATGAGAGACTCCTGAGAAAATTAAAAACCCATGGGAAAGAAAGCAATGGGTTTAAAAAAGGTTTGGACAAGTTTCTGGAAGAGAAGTCCATAGTCTGCTATTGAGATGGACATGGGGAAGCCACTGCTTGTCCTGGGATTGGTAGCATGAAATGTTGCTACTATTTGGGTTTCTGCCAGGTACTTGTGACCTGGATTGGCCATGGCTGGAAGCAGGATACTGGGCTGGATGGACCATTGATTTGACCCAGTATGGCTATTCTTATGTCTCTATGTTGACTTGTGCAGTCTAAGCTAAGCTTCCACCTGCAGCTGCAATCTTCTGGTGACTAGGGTCCATTTTCCCCTGTGCTGCACCACTTATAAACTCTCCCTTTAGTGTCTAAAATCTTTCTAAAATAGAGCAGTGGCAGGCTGCTCACTCCTGGGGCACAAGGCCAGCACAGCCTGGTTCCTTCTGAGTCCAAGTTTCAAGTTTAACTTGTGTTTGATATACCGACTATCAATGGACAGTTAAGTGGTTCACAATAAGTAATGTATATATGCTGGAGAAAGGTAGTGAAACCACTGAGGTTCATTACTAGTAGAAACTCAAGGGCTTCTGAGATGACATCAGGAAAATACAGAAAGTAACACACCCACACATATTCTTTTACACATATGCAGAGACAGGCAGTCATCACCTGTACACTAACACACATACTGCTGTCCACCTAACATTACTTTAAATGTTAATCACACATCATTTTTTTTGAGTGCATAAAGTTATACATCTGTTTGCAAAGCTTAATTGGTTTGTAAGCAAAGCTTTAATTGCTGTGTGTGTGTGTTTTTAGAACTGCGTGTGCTATATTGTTTAATGAATATCATCAACAATGCAAATAACAGTACTGCGGCCTTTTGCCCTCCTCTCTCCAGAGTTTAAAGCAAAGAATTATGGCTGCTGTAGAGCAAGGAATCAGCAGTTTCCCAGGGTTTTGAGCAGGAAGAGCTGAATGTTGATATCTTAGGACCATTTGGATTTGAAAGCAGAGACACCGGGACTGACAAAGAACTTCAGGCTGCTCTAACTCCCTGCCGTTAAATATTCTTACCCCTCCCCCTCCCCAGAGATGTCAAGGGTGGATCATCCCAAAGAATGCGATTTTTCAGACTGTGCATCAGGGGTATGAATGTAGACTTACGTGCCTCTCGTGACCAGGATCCATGCACTGGCACAGAGGCTCTAATGAGTGAGAGAAGGGCTCAAAGAGTGTGAGAGGGAGATAGCTTTCAAATGAGAATGACACGCTCCTAATGAGTGAGACCTGGCATCCCTGAAAACCCCCAAGCCCATAAAATGTACACCAGTTTTGAGGCAACAATTTACGTTTTATAAATTTTCCTTTCCATTCGCTGATTTCTCCAAGGGAAATGTTAAAATCTTACTGTAAAGAGGTTTTGAATATAACTGATCTTATTCCTCCAGTGGCACAGATCTTTTACATTCCCAAAAAACCTGAAAGGAATTTACAAACGCAAGGAAATAATCAGCCATTAGATGTTTCGGCTATGCTAGAAACATCTGATTCAGAGCAAGTGACACCATCTACTTTGTTAGTAACGTTTGTGTTGCATACAGATAAGACCTGGATACTTAAAAAAAATTTTCAAGTAAGAGATAAATTATTTAAAGGAATTTTGATTCGAGTCTTTCCAGACTTGGCTCGAGAGACACAAAGGCGTAGACAGAAATTTTTACAACTGAAACAGGAAACAATACAGATTGGAGGAACTTTTTTAAAGTATCCTTGCAAGTGTTTGGTTACCTATCAATCGGTAAAATATGCATATTTTGATCCTTCGCAACTGTCCTCATTTTTAACAACTAAAAAGGCCGCATAAGATTGTAATTTCAAGCTTGTAAACGTATACCTCTCGATTTAAGTTTATTATAAGTTTTCCTTTTATTTCTCCAGGATTTGATCATGGACTCCCATATTGTGGACTTATATGATCTAATAGACATTCAATTGATAAGATGTTGGAAATATCCTCTGATATATATTTTCTTGTATTAGTATCATTTTTCATATCAAGTGTATTAACTTGTAATGTAAATAAATAAAATTAGAAATAAAACAAATAAAAAAAATTTACACCAGTTTAGCAAATAATCCAGTTGTCTTTCTTCCTCTGAGATCATTAGACAGCTGCCTGCCATCACCTTCTGATGCTGTCATGAGCAGATTGGACAAAGCATGAACGTGACATGTGATGCAGATGGTTTTCACCAGAGGGCTGAATAGATGTGGCTGGGGAGGCTGGGGTACTTCAGGCTTTCACCCTTACACAGTGATGCCTATGGGTCAGAGGACTTTGTCGTATTTTTTTATTGCTTATTAATTTGTTATACTGCATAACTGAGCCATACAGGTGACATCAAAACATTTTCTTTTCTTTGGTTTTCTTGGGTCCTGGTTCTCTTTCTGCCTGCCCCTCTCTCTCTCTCTTCCACCTTCTCTCACTTTTTCCAGATCTTTCTCCACTTTCTTTACTTACTGTCCTCTTTGTTTTCCCCGTTTCTCCTCACTCTTTGTCTGCCTGCATTATGTGTTGTCTTTCTCTCCTTTCTTCCTGTTCCTTCTTGAAATATTTCAGTCCTACTCCTCACCCATGTACAGCAAACAGGATGGAACCTCTACAAGAAGGCAGACAGAAACAAGAGGGAGTAGAGGCTGGCCAAAAGATGAACCACTGCAGGAGATGTTGCTTAATCACACTTTTATTCAAAGCACCAACCAAAAGACCCAACACTAACCATGTTTCGATGGTGAAAGCCGCCTTCCTTAAAGATATACAATTCTGATATTCAAAAATACTGGATCGGCACATAAAATGAAATGAACATAACATGCAACGTGTGCAAGAAACAGTAAAAAACATGAGAGCTAAAAACTAAAAAAAATAGAAACTAAAATATTAAAGACAGTAGACTGCACCATAAAATAACAAGAAATGTTTACATTAAAGGTCAAACCACTAAACATGAACTTCAAAAAAAGCATGCCTCTGTAGACAAAAGAGGTGTATAGTAGCTGGTGCAAAAATACTTGTAATCACTATTATCATTACAGCCATGAGCTTTGGTTCAAGGCCTGACTTTGGTTCAGGATCTAAAAATGACAGAGAAGCTTACAGGCCTGTACCTCTAATCTGAACTTTGGAATTACAGTAGAACTCATGAGCTGTTGTGACACCCTCATGCAGCAAAATGAGGAAGGGGCTAGGGTGCAAAAACCTCAATAACAGGATAGTGCGGCCTACCAACAGAGCAGAGTCAGTTACACCCAAGAAGATATGGTCAGAATGCAGAACTGAGTGGTCTCACAGGGAGATGACCAAGCTTTCTAAGTAATGCTAAAAACAGTCAAGCACGTACAGTAGAATTCTAAGAAATATTAACCATTATATTACCATAGATCCAATACGGTGTAATTACTGTCATATTACCTGTATCCTGAATGGACATATAAAAATGAGCGTACTTCATACTTCAATGGGGACAGTCACATCCAGTACCTTTGTGCAAGCAGGGCTGCTCTCCCATGAGAAACTAATCAATTGTATCTGCATTGGCAAGTAATAATAAAAGAATGTTTTTTCTTATAAGGAATAAATCCTATTGCTTTCTCATATGTAGCCTTGGGTCTTTTATCTCTGCAAATTGGCTTTGGCTGGTAATTTGGGGTGGGGGCGAAAAAGACCCTAAATAATTCATCACAAACCCCACTGTTTAATAAGCCGCACTAGCGGCTGCCGAGCGGCAATGCCAACATCCCAATCAGTGAATGGGTCATGTTAGCATTAGCGCACTGGCAGCCGCTAGCACGGCTTAGTAAATGGAGGGGGGGGGAATGAAGATAATACAAGTCCACAAATTACTGTACCACAGATATGTACTGTACCAATCAATATAGTAAATACTGTACAGTACCAAATAAAATATGTTTCTATCTTTGTTGTCTGAGGATTGTGCTTTTTCATTTGTTTTGGTCCCAGTGTTTCTTTTCTGCCTTTCTCTTTTTTTCCCCCCTTCTTTTCAAGGTCAACATTTATTTTCCTCTCTCCCTCCCCTCTGGGTACTGTATCTCATCGCATCTCTCCCTCAACCCCCTCCTCTGGCCCCAGGTCTAATACTCCCTAACTTAAATCTTTTCTCTACCCAGTCTATGGCAGTGGCAGCGATTCACACTGGTTGTCTGCCCAAGCCAGGAGTCTTCTCTCTGCAGCACCCCATCCCCTTCTAATCTAACTTACTGCTTCCTTGGGGTCTTCTGCAACCACTTCCTGTCCCCAAAAAACCATGGACATGCATTACAATGGACTTTATTACGGATCTCCCCCTCTCTAATGGTCACACTACCATTTGGGTGGTGGTGGACCATTTCTTGAAAATGGCCCATTTTGTGCCTCTTGCTGGGTTACCAACTGTGCCCATGTTAGCCCAGCTCTTTCTCTAAAACGTTTTCCAGCTGCATGGTTTGCCCGTATCCGTAGTATCAGACCAAGGGGGTGCAATTCACCTCCAAATTCTGGAGAAGTCAGAGTCTCTCACTGCAAGTGAACTGGATTTCTTTTCAGGGTATTTTGTTTACTCTTTTTCAGGTTAGTCTTGATGGAGTTAAATTTATTTCTTGGAATGTTAATAGGGTTACATCTCCAATTAAGTGACAATCTTGCAAACGTTAAATTGCCATAGCACAAATGTGGTATTTTTACAGGAAACACATCTGTCCATGTTAGAGCACGAGAAATTTAAAAAGTGGTGGGCAGGCAATCTGCTAGAAGCTCCAGCTGTACAGTGCAAGGCAGGAGTTTTAATTCTTTTTTGGAAGAATCTCAACGCATTATTTGTTACATTTGTATCCCACATTTCCCACCTTTTTGCAGGCTCAATGTGGCTTACATATTACCGTTAATGGCGTTAGCCGATTCCGGTCTGAACAAATACATGGTATGAATGAATACAAAGTGATATTGTGGTAGAATGAGGTACATGTATGGTAGGGATTTGGGGGGAACTTAGAGAGGGAAAGGGGGAAGAAGAGTCAGGTACTGTCTTTGGTTACATTGTGTCGCAAGTGTCCAGGTATTTTTATGTTGGGTCGGTGGGGTATTTTTTTTTTGTTACATTTGTACCCCGCGCTTTCCCACTCATGGCAGGCTCAATGTGGCTTACATTGAGGCAATGGAGGGTTAAGTGACTTGCCCAGAGTCACAAGGAGCTGCCTGTGCCTGAAGTGGGAATTGAACTCAGTTCCTCAGTTCCCCAGGACCAAAGTCCACCACCCTAACCACTAGGCCACTCCTCTTTAGTGCTTACCGAAAATTTAGGTGGTTGAGCGTAGTTTTTACTGCTTTTAGCAAAAGCGTTCCATAGTTCTGCGCTTAGGTAGGGAAAGCTAGATGCATAAGTGGATTTGTATTTTTGTCCTTTGCTGCTTGGGTAGTGAAGGTTTAGGTATGATCGTGCAGATTTTGTGGTGTTTCTGGTTGGCAGGTCGATGAGGTCTGTCAGGTATCCCGGTGCCTCGCCGTAAATAATTTTATGAACAGTCATGCAGATTTTGAAAGTGATACATTCTTTGATTGGTAGCCAATGCAATTTTTCTTGGAGTGGTTTGGTGCTGTCAAAATGCGTTTTTCCAAATATAAGCCTTGCTGCTGTGTTTTGGGCGGTCTGAAGTTTCTTTATGATTTGATCCTTGCATCCCGCATAGATTCCACTACAGTAATCTGCACGGCTTAGTACCATTGACTGCATCAGGTTATGAAATATTTCCCTCGAGAAGAATGGTTTCACGCGTTGAGTTTCCACATTGAGAAAAACATTTTCTTTATGATGGATTTCGCTTGGGTCTCTAGTGATAGGTTAAGGTCGATTGTTACTCTGAGAATTTTCAGGTTGTCTGAGATAGGGAGGGTGTATCCTGGGATGTTAATGTTTTTGAGTTTGTATGTATTGTATTGGGATAATTGTATTGCATAATTGTTGGAAAGACACCTCTGGACACTTTATCATTGCCTGGGTCATTCTGCAAAAACAACAATTGTTTCTTTATAATATCTGTGCCCCCAATGTCTATGATCATACTTTTCTTACCTCATTGATCACCATTCTTTTGCAACATCCTGATGTTCCAGTTGTCACGGGGAGTGATTTTAATATGGTCTATGATCCCTCTTTGGCTTGATCCTTGAGATTGAACAGAGCCTGTTTGGCTTCTCCTCTGGGTATCCCCCTTCCTCCGTTCCACGCTAGATCTTTTAGATGTTTGGCATGCTCTACACCCTGGGGAGAGGGATTATACCCATTTATCTAGGGCTCACGGTTCCCAATCTAGATTTAATTATTGGTTACTTTCTCGGACACTTTTTTCATTGGTTCAGGATGCTGGAATAGGTCCTTACAGCGTTTCTGATCATGCTTTGATTTGGTGTTCTCTTGAACTTGAAGCTCCTGGGACAGGCCCCGTCTAAGGAGATTTCCTCTTTGATTGTATTGGGATATGGAGTTTAGGGAATACCTTTTGCATCAATGGTCTGATTATCAACTCCATAATGAACTTCATTGTGATGATCCTGTGCTTTATTGGGAGGCTGCAAAGCCGTACTGCTGGGGGCTATCATAGCGTACACTGGCTTTAAAAAGAAAGCTTGTGATCAACAAATCTTGCACCTTAAAACATCAGGTCACTGTGGCACATATTCAATATGGTCATCACCCTACTCCTCAACAGAAGAGTGCTTTTTGGCACTTCAGGCTGCTCGTAATGAACTTCTTTATGCTCATGCACTGAAATCCCTACAATATTATAAATATCAGCTCTATTTACATGAGAATAAACATGGAAAACTTTTAGCTAACCTAGTTTGGTAGGCCCAGGGCAGGGGTCACATCTCATTTCCCAAGTTGATAATGGAGGAAGACACATGGTGCACACAGACCATAAAATTGCTGCACTTTCGGATATACTATCGGTTGTTGTATGCTCGCCTGACTGTAGAAGCCTTGGAAAGTGATGTTTATTTGGATGATAAAGCTTTGTCAACGCTTGCAGCCAGGTCCAAAGCTAAGCTTAATGCTGAGATCACAGTGGATGTAGTTGAGTTGGCAATAAAGCAGGGCACCCTATGTAAGGCTCCAAGCCCAGATGGATTCTGTTTGGAATTTTACAACATTTTGCTGAAATAGCTTGGCAGAGGTGCTACCATCCACAGTGGTTGATTCCCTGTTAGATTTTGTGAAGGGCTGCATGATTACGAAGAATATGCGGATGCTTCTTGCTTCTATGGAGCTGGTGGAATGATTGGAGATGCCTTCTCTGTTGATCAGTTTTGAAATGGAGAAGGCATTTGATTGTGTGAACTGGGATTTTTTGTTTGTGACTATGCATCACTATGGCATAGAGGTTTTTTTTTAGATGCAGTGCAGGCCCTTTATGTATCCACAATGGCAGTTTTGTGGGTAAATGGTATACTATCTGAGTCTTTTCTCATTCAGCAAGAAACAAGAACAGGGCTGTCCACTTTCCTCCCTGTTGTTTGTTCTTTCTTTAGATCCAGGAAGTGCTAGAGAATCTAGATATCCAGGGGGTGTGGATCAGTACGCAAGAATTTAAGCTCTCTGCTTTTGCAGACGATATTATGGTTCATGTGGTGGATATGGAGTTTAGAGAATACATTAGGGCTAACTTGGGTGCAGTTGGTAACCTAGCAAGAGGCACGAAATGGGCCATTTTCGAGAAATGGTCCACCACCAACCATATGGTAGTGTGACCATTAAAGAGGGGGAGATCCATAATAAAGCCCAATGCAATGTATGTCCATGGTTTTTTGGGGACAGAAAGAGGTTGCAGAAGACCCCAAGGAAGCAGTAAGTTAGATCAGAAGGGATGGGGGCCGCAGAGCAGATTCCTGGCTTGGGTAGACAGCCTGTGTGAATCGCTACCACTGCCACTGCCACTGCCAAAGACTGGGTAGAGAAAGGAACCCCATTTTTCTTTACCTGCTCTCATGGATAGTTTCACTGAATATGGTGATTTCTCTGGCTTTAAACTGAATTTATACAAATCTTTAGTGATGCCAACTGTTGCTTCGGTTCAGACATCTTGGGCGGATCTTTTCCTTTAAAATGAGAGCTTCAATCCTTCTGTTATTTGGGTATTCAAATGCTCCATAAAATCTCTGCACTCTATGAGTTAATGTCTCATCTCTTTTAGGATCTACAGAGGAATGCTTGGCTCACTGGATGTATTTAACCCTTACTCTTCACGGTAGGATACATCTTTTCAACATGTTTTTATTTCCTAAATGGCTTTATATGCTACAGTTGTTACCTCTGTTGAAACGGGATTTACTCTCATTGCAGAAGCTCGTATCTAAATTCTGTTGGCGTGGTAGGAAGCCAAAAACCCCATACATCTATTTACAGAGTTCATGGTGCTATGGGGGGTCTTGGACTTTCAGATTTATGGCTATATAATTTGGCCTGTCTGCTTTGCCATTTAGGGGACTGGAACTTGGAGGAACAACCTTATACACAAAGACATTATGAGCAGGCTTCTTATCATTCTTATCACCTTTACTCTTTGTTACACAGTCCTCTGGGTGCTTTACTACAATATCTTCATTGGAGCGTGTTGTTATGCTCTTTGTGAGAGGTGTGAAAGGCTCTTATTCTACTCTTAGGGGGTGATCCTTGAGTCTCTGATAATTTGCCACTCTTAGGTAATTTGCAATTTGCTCCAGGACGTGATAATGCTAGCTTCTGCAGGTGAGTGGCTAAGGGCGTACTTAATTTACAGCATGTTTTGGAGCCTGCTACTACTACTACTTATCATTTCTATAGCGCTACTAGACTACGCAGCGCTGTACACTTGAACATGAAGAGACAGTCCCTGCTCGACAGAGCTTACAATCTAATTAGGACAGACAAACAGGACAAACAAGAGATAAGGGAATATTAAAGTGAGGATGATAAAATAAGGGTTCTGAACAAGTGAATAAGGGTTAGGAGTTAAAAGCAGCATCAAAAAGGTGGGCTTTTAGCTTAGATTTGAAGACGGCCAGAGATGGAGCTTGATGTACCGGCTCAGGAAGTCTATTCCAGGCATATGGTATAGCAAGATAAAAGAACGGAGTCTGGAGTTAGCAGTGGAGGAGAAGGTTGCAGATAAGAGAGATTTACCCAGTGAACGGAGTTCCCGGGGAGGAATGTAGGGAGAGATGAGAGTGGAGAGGTACTGAGGAGCTGCAGAGTGAATGCACTTATAGGTCAACAAGAGGAGTTTGAACTGTATGCGGAAACGGATAGGAAGCCAGTGAAATGACTTGTGGAGAGGGCTAATATGAGCATAACGACACTGGCGGAATATTAGTCATGCAGCAGAATTTTGAACAGATTGAAGAGGAGAGAGATGCTAAGTGGGAGACCTGTGAGAAGCAAGTTGCAATAGTCTAAGCGAGAGGTGATAAGAGTGTGGATGAGGGTTCTGGTAGTGTGCTCAGAAAGGAAAGGGCAAATTTTGGTGATATTATAGAGAAAGAAACGACAGGTTTTAGCAGTCTGCTGAATATGTGAAGAGAAGGAGATGAGGAGTCGAAGATGACCCCAAGGTTATGAGCTGATGAGACAGGAAGGATGAGAGTGTTATCCACAGAAATAGAGAATGGGGGAGGAGGCGAGGTTGGTTTAGGGGGAAAGATAAGAAGCTCAGTCTTGGTCATGTTTAGGTTCAGATGGCGCTGAGACATCCAGGCAGCAATGTCAGACAGGCAGGCTGATACTTTGGCCTGGATTTTGGCTGAGATTTCTGGTGTGGAGAGGTAGATCTGGTATCAGCGTAAAGATAATACTGAAAACCATGGGATGAGATCAGAGTACCAAGAGAAGAAGTATAGATGGAGAAAAGAAGAGGTCCCAGGACAGATCCCTGAGGTACACCAAGTGACAGTGGGATAGAAGTAGAGGAGGATCCACTAGAGTATACACTAAAGGTACGCTGGGAGAGATAAGAAGAAAACCAGGAAAGAACAGAGCCCTGAAATCCAAGTGAGGACAGCATATCAAGGAGTAGGCTGTGATCAACAGTGTCAAAAGCAGCAGATAGATCGAGAAGGATGAGGATAGAATAGAGACCTTTGGATTTGGCCAGGAACAGATCATTGGAGACTTTAGCAAGTGCTGTTTCAGTTGAAACAGCCTGGATGTTGGAGCAAAGGGATCTTTTCACTTATAGACATCTATAGCATTACGTGTCTACCTTAGATCCTGTAGGCATAGCTTTTTCTCTACATTCTCACCTTTGAGGTTTTTTTGAGCCTTTCCAAGATGGTGGTTTGTCTGTTTCCATTCTCCATCGGGTCCTATGGGAACTCTGTTCAGCTCTGACTCAGGAGGCTCTTCAGACTCGGGTTGGGATTTGGGTGTTAATTCTCATACTCTGGACTTTGGGACACTAATTCGTCATATTCCTGCAGTTTCTATTAGTGCAGAACTCCACGAATTTCAATTTTGAGTGCTCCAGCAGGCATATTTTACACAAGAGTGCCTATTCAAAGCTGGAGGTTTGGATACCTCCATTTGTAAAAATGTCATCAGGAGGCTAATTCCTTCTATCATGCCTTTTGGATCTGTGCTAAAATTCAACATTTTTGGTGTCTTCTATTATGCTTTTTGGAATCGTTGTTACAT
The DNA here is from genome assembly GCF_901765095.1 of Microcaecilia unicolor. Lineage (NCBI taxonomy): Eukaryota > Metazoa > Chordata > Amphibia > Gymnophiona > Siphonopidae > Microcaecilia > Microcaecilia unicolor. Next base: position 177,916,033 of record NC_044033.1, read on the forward strand.
CGCTCTATACCCCCATCACCAGTAGGTTTATTTTTGGACAGATATGAAGATTTTCATATTTCCAATTGTTATCAGGTTCTTTTACTCTGGAAAGCAGGGGCATTGAGTAAGCAAGTCATTTTAGGAGCATAGCTTAGTGCTAAGGCCCCATCGTTTTAGCTCTGGAGAAACCGTCCGTTTTCATGCTTTAATGCTTCTTGAACAGAGACATTCTAGATATTCCTTTAAAAGGAAGCAGTTTGGGGGCTTTTTTGAAGACTTGGGATGCTTACATACAGTATTTACTGTACAGAGCCCTGAGTTTAATTCTTAATGCGTTTTGAACTCTATTGGGATCTCTCCTACCACTAGGGGGAGGGGGGGTCCTTGTGTGGCGCACGTCATTGGTAAACACCTGCTGTGAATGTTTTTTCCCCATGTAGTTCTGGGGTGCTATAAGAGTCCAAGCACTTCAGCATTTAATGTTTCTTTGCAGGTTGCAATTGGGGGCTAGCTTTATTTTTGATTTGTTTTATTCCATTTTATACATTACTATTATTGGTTTACTATTTGGAGTTTTGTGAATCCATATTAGGAATGGGTGAGTTTTGGGTGAAGGTGGAGGGGGTGCACTGCTTCAGTCACCATTCCTTTGCGTCATCCTCCATAATTACTGTTTTGTCATAGTTTGGAGACAGGATGGGGAGGGGGGGTGATACTTACCCTGAAAATTGTATGGTGATTTTCTTATGTTTTGATGTTGGTTGTTGTTCAACTCCTTTTATTGTAGTTAGCTTACACTAATGTGTGTAATTGTTGTTATCACCAATAAAAACCATTTAATCATAAATGGGTGGGCACAACCCGTGACTGGAAGAATTGTTGGTATCATGCAGGTTTACACCTTAAAAAATGTGTGCTACGTTTTGAGCACCTTTGGTATAAAAAACAGACACAGTTGTTATGGCAGCAGTGTATGGAATTGCATAAATGCTACATGAGGGAAATCAGGTGAGCCAAGCGGTCATACTCTCAAAGTTTGATACAGAAGATAGTTATTCTGCCCAACAATTGGTTAGAATTTCTAAATTGAACGGTGAGGCCACAAGTAAGGCTGTACTGATTCCACTGTGGAAAATTTAGCTCAGTTTTTTGTGGAAAAAGTGGATAAGTTTAATTGTTCTCAATGGGTTTGTTGACAATGAGTAGAGAAGATGTAACTTGTCCGACAGTTTCTGGGGAGGGGATGATGTGGTCTGAATTTCAAAAACTGACGTTGATAATGGTGGATAAGGTGGAGGGGCATAATCGAACGCGAACGCCTATCTCCATGGGCGTCTATGTCCGAAAACGGGTACGTGAAGAGGCGGGACAGACCGTATTTTTGAAAAAATGGGCGTTTTTCAGCTGGGCGTTTGTTTTTTTTTTTTGCGATAATGGAAACTAAAAACGCCCAGCTCAAAAACGTCCTAATCCGAGCCATTTGGTCGTGGGAGGGATCACAATTCGTAGTACACTCGCCCCCCTGACATGCCAGGACACCAACTGGGCACCCTAGAGGTCAGTGCGGTGGACTTCAGACAACACTCCCACATGCATAGCTCCCTTACCACAGGTGCTGAGCACCCAACCCCCTCCCCCAAAACCCACTACCCACAATTGTACAACACTACCATAGCTCTTAGGGGTGAAGGGGGCACCTACATGTGGGTACAGTGGGTTTTGGAGGCCTCCCATTTACCAGCACAAGTGTTACAGGTAGGGGGGGATGGGCCTGGGTCCACCTGGCTGAAGTGCACTGCGGTACCCACTAAAAGTGCTCCAGGGACCTGCATACACGCAGGCCTCTAGGACTTGTTGCTGCTATATAACATTGGCACACCAGTTGACACCTGAAGACTAATCTCTCCGAAAACGTCCTTTATTGGAATAAGCACGCTTACTCACAGGTAACTGCAGATCAGAGGTTGTGCCCCACTGGCAACGAGTCTCCCTGGTACTGAGATGAGCAGTAGATCAGAGCTGGCAGAATGGTGTACAATGCCCTCTTTCAGCCACATTCAAGGTAAGAACTAAGTTCTGTAACATGGCTAACACGTGAAAGGGATTTAAAACTGGCTTACAAAAATGGCCACTACCTCATGGACTACCGGAAACAAAACAGGGCACACTCTGACCCAGTAAGCTGGGGGAAAAGCACCAACTAACAACATCGTGAGCATTTGCCACAAGCTAGTGGAATCACGGAGCCCAATACCCTACACCCACCACAATGCATTGCTGATGTGACTCTGCAGTGCGCATAACAGAAAGGGTGTCACACTCACCCAAGAGCCACATCAGAACCAGGGAAAGGCTGTCACAGGATAGAACACATTCTGCTGTCATGGAGGTGGATGCGGCATTTGAGGCTGGCATAGAGGCTGGAAAAAAAGTTTTTAAAGTGGGTTTTATTTTGGTGGGAGGGGGTTAGTGACCACTGAGGGAGTCCGGGGAAATCATCCCCAATTCCCTCCAGTGGTCATCTGGTCAGCTGGGGCACTTTTTTGGGACCTGTTCGTGAAAAAAAAGGGTCCAAAAAAAGTGATCCAAAATCGCGGTAAAAACACCTTTTTACGATTATCAGCTAAAGACACCCATCTCTCCTCAGCCGATAACCACGCCCCAGTTCCACCTTCACCACACCTCTGACACGCCCCCGTCAACTTTACCTGTTTCCGCGACAGATTGCAGTTGGAAACGCCCAAAATCGGCGTTCGATTATACCGATTTGGCCGCCCACGGGAGAAAGACGCCCATCTCCCGATTTGGGTCGCAATATAGGCGTTTTTCTCTTTCGATTATAAGCAGGATTGTATGTCAAGTGAAAATAGGGACAATGTTGTTAGATCCTATACCCTAGAACTGGTTGTTATTACCTAAGCATGGACTTCTTCCGAGCAGGGACCGTCCTTAATTGTTAATTTGTACAGCACTGCGTAACCCTAGTAGCGCTCTAGAAATGTTAAGTAGTAGTTTTGACAATGATTTGTCAAAGCATGGAATCGAGAATAGTACCACAGCCTTGGAAACAGGCTATTGTGTGACCTATTTTGAAGGGCCAGTTACTGGATCCCTCTAAGATCAGAACATTATAGACCCATTTCGTGCTTTTTGGCAAAATTGACTGAGAAGCTGATTTAGGAGGGTACTCATGCAACGCCGATATTTAAAAAATGTTCCAGAGGGGATCCAGGAAATTATAGACCGGTGAGCCTGACGTCAGTGCTGGGCAAACTTGTAGAGACTATTATAAAGAACAAAATTACAGAGCATATTCAAAAGCATGGATTAATGAGACAAAACCAACATGGATTTAGTGAAGGGAAATCTTGCCTCACCAATCTATTATATTTCTTTGAAGGGTTAAGCAAACATGTGGATAAAGGCGAGCCAGTTGCTGATTGTGTACCTGGATTTTCAGAATGCGTTTGACAAAGTACCTCATGAAAGACTCCAGAAGAAATTGGAGAGTCATGGGATAGGAGGTAGTGTCCTGTTGTGGATTAATAACTGGTTAAAAGATAGAAAACAGAGAGTAGGGTTAAATGGTCGGTATTCTCAATGGGGAAGGGTAGATAGTGGGGTTCCTCAGGGTTCTGTGCTGGGACCACTGCATTTTAACATATTTATAAATGATCTAGAGATGGGAGTAACTAGTGAAGTAATTAAATTTGCTGACAACACAGTTATTCAAAGTTGTTAAATCGCAAGAGGATTGTGAAAAATTACAAGAGGACCTTATAAGACTGGGAGACTGGGCGTCTAAATGGCAGATGACGTTTAATGTGAGCAAGTACAAAGTGATGCATGTGGGAAAGAGGAACCCAAACTATAGCTACGTATTGCAAGGTTACACATTAGGAGTCACTGACCAAGAAAGGGATCTTGACATCGTTGTTGATGAAAAGTTGAAACCAGGGCTTTTTTTGAGGGGGTACTTGGGGGTACTGAGTACCGGCACCTTTTCCACTGTCTGCTAAACTTGACCCATGGTTCTCGTATTTTAATGAAAGAGCCTCAGGTTCTCCATACAAATTCTGCCTTGTCATAGATTCTATGACTGGTTGCAGGGGTCTTGGCTTATGTGGGGTGAGTCCTTCAATGATCACTCCACCCCTGAAGGGTGGCCTGGCATTTGAGTACCGGCACCTTTTTTGCTAGACAAAATGCACTGGTTGAAACCCTCTGCTCAGTGTGCTGTGGTGGCTAAGAAAGCAAATAGAATGTTAGGTATTATTAGGAAAGAAATGGAAAACAAAAGTGAGGAAGTTATAATGCCTTTGTATTGGTCCATGGTGCAACCGCATCTCAAATATTGTGTTCAATTCTGGTCGCCGTATCTCAAAAAAGATATAGTGGAATTAGAAAGGTACAGAGGCGACAAAAATGATAAAGGGGATAGAACGACTTCCCTATGAGGAAAGGCTGAAGCATCTAGGGCTCCTCAGCTTGGAGAAATACTATTACTACTTAACATTTCTAGAGCGCTACTAGGGTTACACAGCGCTGTACAGTTTAACAAAGAAGGACAGTTCCTGCTCAAAGGAGCTTACAATCTAAAGGATGAAATGTCAAGTTGATGGCTGAGGGGAGATACTGTATGATAGAGGTCTATAAAATAATGAGTGGAGTGGAATGGGAAGACGTGAATTGTTTGTTTACTCTTTCCAAACATACTAGGACTGGGGGCATGTGATGAAGCTACAAAGTAGTAAATTTAATACAAATCGGAGAAACATTGTCTTCACAATGTGTAATTAAACTCTGGAATTCATTGCCAGAGAATGTGGTAAAGGCAGTTAGCTTAGTGGGGTTTAAAAAGGTCTGGACAACTTCCTAAAAGAAATGTCCATAGACCATTATTAAATTGACTTGGGGAAAATCCACTGCTTACTTCTGGGATATAATACTTAGATTAGTGGACATCTTCTTGTGTATCAGTACTTACTAATGGGAAGGTCTCATATAGTCGTGGGAGTCCTCTTTTCTCTTTCTCTATTTACCGCCAATGATACACAAGAAGATGTCCACTAATCTAAGTATTATATAGTAGATATAACCGTAGTGGAATTTTGCCATATAGTTTGATCAGGTGCTTCTGGGATAAGCAGCATAAAATATATTGAACTTTTTTCGGGATATTGGATGCCACAGTTCTTGTCTTATTGGTCTCACTTGATTTGGCTTTGGCCTTCGACGTTGTGGATCATCCCTTGTTTTTGGCACAGTTAAATGAGATTGGCTGAATGATTTAGTACTGTTGTGGTTTGTTAGCTCTTTATCTGAATGTACATTTTTGGTGGTACATGAATCAGAAATATCGGCCCCAAGGGAATTGGTAATTGCGGTCCCACAGGGCTCAGCGTTGTTGCCAATATTATTTAATATCTTTTTGAGCTCATTACTGGAGGTGATCCAGCAATACTCCTTATGTGTATGCAGATGATGTTTTATTGGTAGCTAGAATTGCTACAGAGAAGTAGGATGTGTCTCCTTTGCAGAATTGCTTAATCTCCGTGGAAGGTTGGTTGACTAATCATTCTTTGGTTTTGAATGAGAATAAAATGCTGGTATGTTGGATAACAGGCTCATGGCCTCGACCTGAGCTTTTGATTAATTTATTGGGTAAAGATGTCCCAGTAATAGATACGTTTTGCTACTTTGGTGTTATTATTGATGCAAAGATGGATTTTACTGCGCATGTTGATGCAGTGGTTCGGCGCAGATTCATTACACAGATTGCACACTATTCGAAGTTATGTGGATGAGAAAAGTTTTTGATGCTATTTTATACCCTTCTACGCTTCCCGAAACTGACCTTATGACAGAACCTGAAATATGCTTCCTCTTTTACCCTTTTTGATTTCATCCCTCTTCCAGCCATCATTATACATTCTTCCTTAATTATAACACTCTACCCAATTTACACCCTCTTCCCACTCCCTCCTCTACCACTTTCTTCCCTTACTCATCTTACCCACTTTTTATTGTCCACCTCTTTATATACTATATTCACCTGTTTTATCCATTTTGCGTTATCTTGTAAACCTGTTATATTTGTAAGCTGCATTGAACCTGCTAATAAGTGGGAAAGCGCGGGGTATAAATGTTACAATACAAATCAAAATACTTCTTATGACACAGTTTGTTTATGCTAATGCCATAATAGCAGGTATTGCTAATGAGAAGAAACTTCAAACACTCCCAACACACAGCAATCAGGATGCTAGGGAGGGCTGCAAGGTGTGAACACATCACTCCATTATATATACAATATCATTGGTTAACAGTATGTTACAGAATACAGTTTAATCTGATAACATAGGGCAGTTTATGAAAAAGTACCTATAATGCTCACTATTTTAGTTCAACAATATCAACTAACAAGGTTATTATGTTTGCATTTGCAGGATAAAATGCTCTTAGAGTTCCCCCGGTTATAGAAACATGTTTGTGGTCTATAAAGAACTACTACTACTACTACTACTATTTAGCATTTCTATAGCGCTACAAGGCATACGCAGCGCAGCACAAACATAGAAGAAAGACAGTCCCTGCTCAAAGAGCTTACAATCTAATAGACAAAAAATAAATAAAGTAAGCAAATCAAATCAAATCAATTAATGTGAACGGGAAGGAAGAGAGGAGGGTAGGTGGAGGCGAGTGGTTACAAGTGGTTACGAGTCAAAAGCAATGTTAAAGAGGTGGGCTTTCAGTCTAGATTTAAAGGTGGCCAAGGATGGGGCAAGACGTAGGGGCTCAGGAAGTTTATTCCAGGCGTAGGGGGAAAGGTGCTTTTCAAAAATGTAGTGCCAGTCCTGTGGAATGTTCTTCCACAATTGTATGGGAAATTCAATCTTTGGTTTGTTTTAAACATTTGTTAAAAGCTCACTATTTCATATTAGCATTTGAAGTATCATTACCTAAGGATCAGGGGAGAGGGGGCTAATATGGAATGTGATCTGAGTTCAGTTGGGTCTGTATGTATGGCATTGACTGGTCTAGTATGATTGAGTCTGTCCTATTTTAAATGGCGTTCCTGTTCTTATATGTTCAGTTTTATTTTTGTGGTGCATCGCTGGGATCTTGCTATTGTAAGATAAGCAGTATAGAACATTTAATAAACTATAAACTATGCTGTCTCTCTCCATACATTCAGAAGGTAAGTTTTCACAGTGGTTAAAGATCGCATTGCTATAATGCAGTCTACATTGGTCTGACTGCAAAGAGTTTGCACCAGCAACAACTGATTCAGAATATGGCAGCGAGACTGATAGAAGGTTGTAAGTGATGTGATCACATCACACCAGTGCTGTAGCGAGGGCTAATGACACCCGGGGCAGGTCGCCGCTGCGCACCCCCCCTCCGGAGCGAACCCCCCCCACCCCGGAGCGCATTCTTACCTGTGGGAGGGCCGATCCGCCCTGAGTGCACGTCGCTCAGAGCTGCGTCGGCCCCGCTGGTTCCCTGCTCTCTGTACCCCGGAACAGGAAGTAACCTGTTCTGGGGCAGAGGGAGCAGGGAACCAGCGGGGCCGGCACCCCCCGAGCGCGTGCACCCGGGGCGGACTGCCCCTCCCGCCCCCCACCTTCCTACGCCACTGCATCACACCCTCTCCAAAAGACATCATATGATGTAATTCCTGCCAGCAAACCTTCTCTGGCCCCTCACACTCTGGAACACAATTCTAGAAAGGCTTCACTTACCCGAGACTATCTTTACTTCAGGAAGCAGGTGAAAGCAGAATTGCTAGAGAGAGAGAAGGAAGTAAATGTTATTGTGGTTATTTCCCAGAGTCTGTGCGAGGGGAACAGGCTGTGGGGTTGATTTCTGAAATCCAAAAAGTGTCATAAAGCATGATTTGGAGGATTCCTGCTCAAAACATCCAAATTGGTATTTTTGAACCCTGTTTTATTTATTTATTTGTTTGTTTGTTGCATTTGTATCCCACATTTTCCCATCTATTTGCAGGCGCATTGTGGCTTACAGGGTACCGTGGTGGCGATCACCAATTCTGGTAGGAGAAATACAGAGTGGTTTAGTGTTAATGTTCATAGATGATATTTTAAGTAATTAAGAGAGAGAGTTCAATTTTGTCCAGTTCTTGTAGGTGTTTCAATTGTTTTGTAGAGTTCAGGAGTTTAGGTTGGTTCTTTCTGGTATGCCTTTGTGAACAGGTAAGTTTTTAACGATTTCCGGAAGTTTATTAGGGTGTGCATTCTTTTCGTAACGTTTGGAAGTGCATTCCATAATTGGGTGCTTATGTAAGAGAAGCTGGATGCATACTTTTTTTTTATATTTTAGTCCTTTGCAGCTTGGGAAGATTTAGGTAGGAGCATGCTGATTTTTCTGTGTTCCTGGTTTTGCAGACGTCTATATATGCATTTCATCTGCAATGCATCCAAGAGATGTTTCAAAGGCAGGATTAGGGTGGGCCTAACACTTGGACGTTTTACAGCCATAATGGAACAAAACCAAAACGTCTAGGGTGAAAACTTCAATGTTTTGGTCTAGACCTGTTTTTCAAATGAATAAGACCCAAAAGGTGCCCTAAATGACTAGATGATCACTGAAGGGATTCAAGGATGACTCACTTATTCTCCCCGTGGTCACTAACCCCCTCCCACCCCCTAAAAATGTGAATAAAAATAGTACTCGCTAGCCTTTATGACAGCCTCAGATGTTATAGCCAGGTCCATTAGAGCAGCATACAGTTCCCTGGAGTAGTCTAGTGGTGGGTGCAGTGCACTGTAGACAGGTGGACTTAGGCAAATACCTACTCCTACCTGTTAAACTTGTGGTGGAAACTGAGAGCCCTACAAAACTCACCAGAAACCTAGTGTACCCACATATAAGTGCCTCCTCCACCCATATGGGCTACTGTAGTGGTGTACAGTTGGGGATAGTGGGTTTTGGAGGGCACAGCAGACAAGATAAGGGAGCAATGGTGAGATGTGTACCTGGGAGCATTTATATGAAGTCCACAGCAGTACCCCCCATTGCTCTCCTGTAGAGGATCTTCCTCCACGTTATTCCCAGCTCTGCCAATCCCCTGTGACCTCTCCTTTTTCCTGGTAAGTCATAACTGTATTTTTCGTATTAATGACCACATGCTAATTTTCCCATTAGCGCGTGGCCATTAATGTGTGAGCCTCTACCACCACCACCCATTTTGTAGATGGTAGGGACATGCTAAATGTGTATCCCGCCCGCCCTCCATTGCTCCCTGGCATTGAATTTAAGCGCCTCACCTTCGAAAGCACAGCAAGCAGCGACAGACCACTCCTTCGTTCCGTGTCCCGCCCTCGCCTGACGTAACTTCCGCGAGGGCGGGACACAGAAGGAAGGAGTGGTCTGCCGCTGCTTGCTGCGCTTTCGAAGGTGAGGCGCTTAAGGTCAGTGCAGAGGGACCAGGGGTGGAGAGAGGGCCCGGTGGCTTGTGGAGGGGGGGCCGGTGACCTTGGGTGGGGGGCCCCGGGGGCGGCCTTGTCCCGGGCTTGGCCCAGTCTCTCGGCGGCCCTGCTCTGCGCACCCACAGTAAGCCTTTTTTTTGCTGTGGTAAGCATGCCTTAGTGCTTGCTGCAGCTTTTTAAAAGGGCCCCTTAGAATTATTATTCTTGGCCTGGCTCCTGGTTATATAAGCCACTTGATAGTATTTAATCTAGCTGAGGTTTTTGTGTAAAAAAAAAGAGATCAACTGGCATATATACATATGCAGGTTTCAAAAAGTACAACCAAATAAAGTTCTGCTGTTGAAGTACACTTATTTTAAATATATAATTTGGAGTGTATGATGTCATATATACAGTTCCTGAGGTTGCTGAATGTGGGGATCGCACTGGTACACCATATTGCATAGGCAGGTCCTTGAACACTGCTTCTAAGCAGAGGGGAAAAAAAACTTTTTTTTCAAATCTTCACTCCTCATTCCTGGGGCTTTCTTCCCGTTAGACACTACTTGTCACAGGGCACATACGGAGCCCCAAGGCTACATACGTACTTGTATTGTAACTATTGGTTCAGAACCCCGTCTCTGGTCTGGACTGAGTTACTGAATGCTGGTGCAAAGGGGAGAGGGTGGAATATGTTGCCAATGCCCTGGACACAAAATAATCAGAACACAATATCCAATGAGAATAGTTCTGCAACTCAGTGCCACCTCCCTGCCAGGCAGCAAATGGTAGCCATGTGAGGACAACTCCAAACTAATTATGGTTATACATTTATGAATTCTATTTTGTACTTAATATGTCATACTTAATTAGTATTTTAAAATTTTTTTATTTATGTAACCATATTAACATATATTATAAGCCACTCTGGGTAGTCCTACGGGATTAAAAGTGTGGACTAGAAATATACAATTAAATTATTTTATTTATCTATTTATTTATGTGGATTTAGCTCCCTTGGGCCCTTTTTACAAAGCTGTGCTAGTGACTGCCGGTATGGTATTGCCGACATAGCCCATTCAAAGTGGATGGGCTGTGTTGGTATTGCTGAGCGGCTTTGTAAAAAAGGGGGGGGGGGTTAGTAGTAGCTCAAGGTGAGTTACATTCAGGTATACTAGGTATTTCACCTGGAAGACTTACAATCTAAGGGGTCCTTTTAATAAAGAGTGTTAAAATCTGGGTTTAGCATGTTTTAATGCAGGACTTTCCCATTCTAGGTATAATTATAGACAAACATTTAACATTTGATACTAAGTTTCCTCAGTAATCACAAAATCTTTTCGGTCTCTTTGGAAACTAAAAATGATCATATCCTATTTCTCATCAGAAACATTCAGACTTGGTACAATCATTAACATTATCCCAATTCGATCATGGTAATGCCATATATGCTGGCTGTAAGGAGTACCTGTTGAAAAAACTCCAAACAGCTCAAAACATTGCAGCCAGGTTCATATATAAAATCTCTCATTTTGAAAGAGCATCTCCTTTATTAAGCAAATTGCACTGGCTTCCCATCAAAGAGAGAATTACCTTCAAATTATGCACCTTTATCTTTCAAATACTAAATGGCACAGCTCCAGACTACATGGTACCATTAATAAACTTACCTCAAAGAAACACTAAACATGAGGCAAGAAACTATCTCAGACTACACCTCCCAAACTGCAAAAAAGTGATCTACAAAACTGTCCACTGTAGACTTCACCCACAATAAGAAATATACAGGAATAAACTAGATTCTGCAAAATCCTCAAATTGTTCCTTTTCAAACAAACCCTCAAAAAGAGCAACCATATTTCAAACAATTAATTACCTGAATTGGTTATTACTTTTACCATTAACTTTGTCTTTGCCTTATGTACAATAGATTTTCTAAATGTTAAACATCCATACCTATCCCAGTATGTTTATGATACTGTATTGTGAAATTGGATTCTTACAACAAATTACTTTCTTATGCATTATTCTTTGTTATGTATCCTATACTGTTTATTGTAAGCCACATTGAACTCAAACTTGTTTGGGATAATGTGGGATATAAATGTCACAAATAAATAAATAAATATGTTAAGCCCACAATTAACGCGGCATATATGGGGTTTAAAAAAACATCTTTATTGCAGGTTGCTAGTGTTGTCATTAGCGTGTGGTAACTGCATAGAGTTACTGAGGGAGCAACCACTGCCTCCTAGTTAGGAAGTGCTAGGTACTCCTGCATTACCCCTATTCATAACACGCTAGTTGGATAACATGGGAATACCCAGTCTTTACTCATGATATTCCCCTTCCAAAAATTATTTTAAAAAATAGATCATGTGCTGGTTAGTGCACTCAAACAGGAAAAATACTAGTGCTCAATGCGTGTTAAGGGCTTAACATTCTTTAGTAAAAGGGCCTCTAAGTTTGTAGCTGAAGAAATGGAGGATTAAGAGGTCCTTTTACTAAGCTGCAGGGAAAAGGGCCCTACAGTAATGGCGGAGGCCATTTTTCCTGCATGCCAGGGTCCTTTTTACAGCAGCAGGTAAAAAGCCCCTTAAAAATGGTCAGGGGCTTAGCCAGACCTCGCGGTTGGAGGGGGCCAGAGCCCAAAGTGGGGGGGGGGGGCACATTTTAGTCTGCTGCCCTGCCGCCGCACCCCCCGCCGCCTCATTGCAGCCCTCTGCTGCCCTGCTGCATCCCACATTAGCAAATTCCTTGGCTGGCGGGGGTCCCCAACCCCTGCCAGATGAAGCCTTCTCTAGTGCCAGTCTGGGATGCCGCCACATTCCCTTCCCTGCTGTCTTTTATTTAAAGGAGCATGCAAGACATCAGGAGGAAGAGAGAGCGCAGGGAAGGGAATGTGGTGGCACCCCAGATCGGTGCTGGACAAGGCTTCAGCTGGCGGGGGTTGGGGACTCTGGCAAGCAAAACCAGGGGCCCAGATGAAATTGGGGGGGGGGGCGCCCAGGCCCCGGTGGCCCCACCTAGCTATGCCACTGCCACGCGGTAAGGTAACTCTTACTGCTTGGCCATGCAGGGGGAGCACTTACCACCACTCACTGTGGTGGCTGTAAGGGCTCCAGCGGTAACCCGGTGGTAACCGGGCAGCATGCGGTGATACCCGATTACCATCAGGTTAGTGCTGCGGTATAAAATAAAACATTTTTTTACAGCGCGCACTTGAGGCAGAACTACTGTCGATGGCTGCATTGGGCCGATGGTAGTTGCGGGTTAGCTTGCGGTAAGCCCGCGTTGGGCTTACCAATGCTTTGTAAAAGGGCCCAAGCTCACAAAGAGCAGCAGTGGGATTTGAACTGGGATTAGGTATCAGTAGTGACTTTTTATAAGCCAGGGCTCTTTTATTAAGGTGTCACAGTATGTAATAACTCAGTGGCGTAGCAAGGGCAGGGCGGTGGGGGCGGTCCACCCCGGATGCACACTGCTGGGAGGGTGTCGGCTCCGCTGGTTCCCTGCTCCCTCTGCCCCGGAAAAGGTTCCTGTTCCGGGGCAGAGGGAGCAGGGAACCCCCCCCCCAGCGGCGTGCACACAGCAGACAAGAATACACTCGGGGGGGGGGGGGGCGGAGCTTGGGTAATGCGCCGAGGAGGGGGGTTGTTGCGCCGAGGGAGGGTTGATGTGCTTTGGAGGGGGCTCGGGTGATGTGCCGAGGAGGGGGGGTTGATGCGCCAAGGAGGGGGTGTCATGCTGCACCTGGGGGGGGGGGGGTGCGCAGCGGCGAACCGCCCCGGGTGGCAGCTGCCCTCACTACGCCACTGTAATAACTCTACATCTTTAGGAGTAACTACAACCAAGAGATCTTCTGGTGAGGTTTTATCATTCAGAATGACTGTATCCACAGTGACTTTAATAAGTCTGAGATGTTACAGTAAGATGTTTGGCAGTTTTATATGTCTCTCATGGTTGATGCTCCTTTGAGTTTGAAAGTAAAAGAAAGCCAGAAAATGCTAAATTAAAGAAACATATTAACAAAAAGCAATTTTTGTACTCTTGGCCTGGATCTGTGCAGCTGTCTATCTGTGGGAAGGTGAGAAAGGTGCCTGGGTAAATGACAGCCTCCTCTGGGGACAGCCTAGAGGGATCTCACAGTCCTTGACAGCCTGCAGACCTGTACTAGGACAGCTGGAGAACAGAATTAGCAAGTCAAAAGAAGGGAGCAGTATGTATCTGTGGAGGGATCCAGGGAGAGCAGATTTACAGGTAGAAACGTTTTAGAGGGAACAGGAAGTAAAGGAAGGGGAGAGAGGATGGGGAGGGGGAACATTGGAACAGTGAGAGACAGAAGCACAGGGGAGAGAAGAGATAAACAATGCATTTGTTAAATGCATCTGGAGCCACTACAACCTTATATCTTCCCAAATTAAGAGCACTTGTATGTTTAATCATTCTGGGGCCCTTTTACTAAGGCGTGCTGAAAAATGACTTCGGTAGTGTAGGCGCGGGTTTTGGGTGCGCGGCGATCCATTTTTTAGGGGGACAAAAATGGACGTGCAGCAAAATCAAAATTGCCGCGCATCCATTTTGGGTCTGAGACCTTACCGCCAGCTATTGACCTAGCGGTAAAGAATCAGGGTGGTAATGACCTTCGCACGTCCGCTATATGCTCCCAAAAATAAAAAATATTTTTCAGATATGCGTTTTGGACCCCCCCCCCCCCAAAAAAATGAAATTACCGTAAGAGCCACGTGGTAGTTGGGCAGTAAGTCCATTTTGGCGCGCGCTGGGCACATATGAGTTATCTTGTTGGGCAGACTGGATGGACCGTGCAGGTCGTTTTCTGCCGTCATCTACTATGTTACTATCCAGCTCATTTTCAAAAGTGATCGCCGGCCATTTTCCAACATAAATTGGGAGATGGCCGGCGATCTCGGAAAAGTGGCCAAATCGGTATAATCGAAAGCCATTTTTTTTGCCAACATCGCCGCTTTCCCCGTCGCTTCGCTGGCCAAAGTTCAAAGGGGCGTGTCAGCGATGAAGCGGAGGCGAGACATGGCCGGGCATGAGCGTGACTACCAGATGGCCGGCTTTCGGCAATAATGGGAAAAAAACCGGCGATAAGCAGTATATCGCCAGGTTTACTTGGTCCTTTTATGTTCACGACCAAGCCTCAAAAAGGTGCCCCAAATAACCAGATGACCACTGGAGGGAATGGGGAATGACCTCCCCATACTACCCCAGTGGTCACCAACCCCCTCCCATACAAAAAAAAATAAAACTAAAAACCTTTTTTTCCAGCCTGTATGCCAGCCTCAAATGCCGTACCCACCTCCATGACAGCAGAATGTGCCCTGCAGAGTCACATCAGCAATGCATTGTGGTGGGTGTAGGGTACTGGGCTCTACTCCCATGGTGTTTCCCCCCCCCCCTGCTAACTGGGTTCAGAGTGTGCCCTGTTTTGTTTCCGGTAGTCCATGAGGAAGTGGCCATTTTTGTAAGCCAGTTTTAGATCCATTTCATGTGTCACCCACATTAGAAACGTTATTACCTTGAATGTGGCTGAAAGAGGGCATTGTACACCATTCTGCCAGCTCTGACCTACTGCTAATCTCAGTACCAGGGAGACTCTGCCAGTGGGGCACAACCTCTAATCTGTAGTTAACTGTGAGTAAACATGCTTATTCAAATAAAGGACTTTTTCAAAGAGATTAGTCTTCAGGTGCCAACTGGTGTGCCAAGGTTATACAGCAGCAACAAGTCCTAGAGGCCTGCGTGTATGCAGGTCCCTGGAGCACTTTTAGTGGGTTCTGCAGTGCACTTAAGGCAGGTGGACCCAGGCCCATCCCCCCCCCCCTGTAACACTTGTGCTGGTAATGGAGGCCCTCCAAAACCCACTGTACCCACATGTAGTTGCCACCTTCACCCCTAAGAGCTATGGTAGTGTTCTACATTTGTGGGTAGTGGGTTTTTGGGGGGGTTGGGGGGCTCAGCACCCAAAGTAAGGGAGCTATGCATGTGGGAGGTTTTTCTGAAGTACACCGCACTGACCCCTAGGGTGCCCAGCTGGTGTCCTGGCATGTCAGGGGGGACAAGTGCACTACAAATGCTAGCTCCTCCCACGACGAAATGCCTTGGATTTCACCGGGTTGGAGATGGCCGGCATTTTTTTCCATTATCGCTGAAAAACAAACCTGGCCATCTGAAACCCGGCGAACTCCAAGGCATTTGGCCTGGCTAAACTGTATTATCGAAAAAAAAAGATGGCCAGCCATCTTTTTCGATAATACGGTTCCGGCCAGCTGTAGCGCCGCCGGCGATCTATTTTGCCAGCGACGTTCAATTATGCCCCTCTATGTTACGCAGCTTAGTAAAAGGGCCCCTCTGTTTGCTTTCAAACTCTCATTGTGCAATAGAAGACAACACAGATTTAGCACTTTCTCTCTCCATCTTACCTGTTCCATCATTCTTCCTCCGTTTTCTTCCCCCTATTGTCCCACACTCCTCTTCGATCTGTCCATCTCTCCCTCTTCCTTGCTCTCATTGTCTTCTGTTGAAAGATTTTTTTTAAATTGCTTTGAATTAACTTAAACTTTAAATCCTTGAATCTCTTCCACTATTTCACCCTCTCCTCTCCCTATAAAATACCTAATTTATTTTCCTTTCCACATATTCCATTAAAGGAAGTCAACGATCTCATACTCAGCAAAAGGGAGACTTCTGTAAATCCGAGATAGATGAATTCTTTTGGACTGAACTCCTTTAATGAAGGCTTATGAGCTACGGAAATGTATTTATAATTTTCTCTAACAGCCAGTAAGGTTGGATTTTGATGGGACCAGAAAGAAGTTGTTCCTTTCCCCCTGCCAAAGAAAATGTCAAATAAGCAATTAGAGGGTTTAGACTCTGCTTTGTGGGGGATTTTCACACTTGTAAACTAAGTAAACAGCCAATTAAAGGCAAGCTACCTGTCTTGCTATAGCTGCTAGTAATTATATAGGGTTTTCTCCGTGTGGCATGCTCTGAGTAGAAATACATTATGACTAATTGAGACCAACTCATTTTTTTTTTTACTTTGATTTTGTCGCTTGCAGATGAGCAGGGCAGCATAAGAAGTGGCTCGGTATTCAACAATGGCTGTGATTGATCAAGGGAGCAAAAGAGCATGCAGAAGAGATGTGCAAAGCAAAGAGGTCAGGCCCCTACCTCGAAGAGCTTATCATTTCGACAGTGACAGAGGGGAGAGGGACGCACACCTTTCCCAGCTGCAGCAGAGATGGTACAAGGACATGCCAAGGGTATTTTGATTTCCTCATTCCTCTGTTTTGTTGATAAACCTGCAGGTTCTCTTGGGTCTGACAGGGCCTGACAGCTCACAGATTTACAAGGGAAGGCTGGGTGCTGCGCAGACGGAGCTGTCACTCAGAGCTGGAGGTTGTTGGTGTGAGGAGCTGGTACATGAATCCAAGGCAAAAAACTTTGGCAGCTGGAAATGAACTGGGCCGCTGACTTAGAGTTACATGTGTGTGCTGACAGACTGTGGCATCCCCTCCCACCCTCCTGTCACCTGGATGGATGGTCAGAACACATCAAGGTGTCTCTCAGGCACGTGGTTTGCATAAGTGAGAGCCAGAAAGTGTCACCCAAGTTGACCACAAGCACAGCAAGGCATTTCTCCTGTACTAAACACAGGGTTGGCAGGAATAGGGGGTAGTATTTTTACCTAAATGGGAGTTTAGAGTCACATTAGAAATTAGTGAGCTTTTTAGTATCAAAGAAAGATTAGGTAACAAAGTTTTGTATAAATCATCCTGGCTCATTTTTTAGACGTGAGACGGGCAGGGGGATTCTTGTCAATCAGGGGAACAATTATTCTTCAGGATCTTCTTGTTGATGTTCTTAAATGTTTCTTATTACATAAAGGTAGGAAGTAGATAAAGATTTACAACAGGCTTTGTAGATCTTCTTCAGCTACTATAGCTTCTATAGGTAAGGGTCATGCATTTAATATACTGCCTTTCTGTGGTAAAGTCATAAGAACATAAGAGTAGCCATACTGGGTCAGACCAATGTTCTATCTAGTCCAGTATCCTATTTCCAACAGTGGCCAATCCAGATCACAAGAACCTGTGAGAAACCCAGATAGTAGCAACATTCATGCTACTGATCCCAGGGTAAGCAGTGGCTTCCCCATGTCTGTCTCAATAGCAGTTTACACGTTGGGGTAATTCTCTATAGATCACCTGAAGTTAGGCACTGGGATGAAGTGTGCTAAAGGGTGAATTCTATATATGGCACAAAAAAGAAAAACGCTATTCTATAAACCGAGCTTAAAGTTAGGCACGGTTTATAGAATAGTGCTTACACCTGGGAATCGGGTCTAACTTTAGGGGCAGCCATTTGCACCAACTGAAATGTGAGGCAAATGTACGCATCTAAATTAGGTGCCTATCCCCCCATAATTTGTAACAACACATGTAAATGCTAGGAACGCCCCGGTTCTGCCCATTTCTGCACCCTCTTTATGTTACTTACATGTAGTTTAGTCGTAGATCCCACGTCTAAATTTACACATGTAAATTCCAATTAGTGCCAATAATTGCTTGTCAAAAAGCCAATTATTGGTTCTAATTAGCTCATTATTTAATTTAATTGTACATGCAACTGTCATTATAGAATTCTAGCGTAAGACTAGAGTTACATGCTTAACTGTAGGCAGGAGCACCTACACCAGCTTAATGCCTGGTGTAAATGCTTGTGCCTAATTGTACAAACACAAACACAGAAAAAGAAGGAGGTAGACCAATGTAGTTCCAAAGAAGTGGTTTATTGGCTAAAAGTGACTCAGCACAGAACTGCATTTTGGAGCCACAAGTAGGGCCGCCGAGAGACTGAGCTGGGCCTGAGGTAGGGCTGCTGCTGCCGGCTCCCCCCCCCCCCCCCCATGACCACTGCTACTGTCCTCCTGGACACCACTTTGCCAGACCACAAAATTTGGGCAGGGGCAGAGCCCAAGTGGGGGGGGGGCACATTTTGCCCACCTCCCTGCCCCCGCCACAACTCCACATACCTTGGCTGGCAGGGGTCCCCAAGCCCCGCCAGCAGAAGCCTTCTCCCAGTGCTGGAGGAAGGCTGCAGGACAGACAATGTGGCGGAGAACAGCGCTGGAGGAAGCCTTCTGCTGGCAGAGCTTGGGGACCCCTGTCAGCCAAACCAGAGGCCCTGAAGTCCTATGTCTGCTCCTCCCCTGCCTCTAAGGGGGACCTGGAGCTTTCTTTCTCCTGCTCCTGTCAGGACGCGATGACCCTTTGTGGTTCCCAAATCTGGTCCTGGAGACCCCCAGCCAGTCAGGTTTTCAGGATATCCATAATGAATATTCGTGAGAGAGATTTGCATACACTGCCTCCACTGCATGCAAATCTCTCTCATGAATATTTATTGTGGATATCCTGAAAACCCGAGTGGCTGAGGTGCCTCCAGGACCAAGTTTGGGAACCACTGGCTTAGCTAGCTCTTACATGCATATGTGTATATGTAACCTGCACAAGCACATGTATTCTGTAAATTTAGAGGCCCTTTTACAGAGTGGTGGTAAGCCCAATGCAGGCTTACCGCTCACTCTTTCGGGACTATCGCTGGCCCAACGCAGCCACCCGCAGTAGTCCTGCCCTGAGCGCGCACCATTTGTGGGGGGAAAAGAAAACCTGCGGCAGTAACCTGGTGGTAATCAGGCATCGCCATGCACTGTCCGATTACCGCTGGGTTAGCGCCGGAGCCCTTATTGCCACCTGAATGTATGGCGGTAAGGGCTGCCCTCTGCATGGCTACATGGTGAAAGTTATCTCACAGCGTGGCCATTTTTTTTCAGGTTTTACTGGCTGTGAGAAAAAGGGCCCTGGTGCACGGGAAAAATGGCCCCCACTGCCAGTGCAGGGCCCTTTTCCCGCAGCTTAGTAAAAGGATCCCTCACATAGGTTTTACACACATAAATGCGGGTGCAAAGTTACAGAATTGCCCTTATTATGTATGGGAAGCTTGTACTACTGCAGTTTGTGCTGTCCCTGTTCTATGGTGGGGCAGTGTGTGTGTGTGTGTGTGTGTGTGTGTGTGTGTGCATGTGTGTTGTGCTGCGTGTGTGAAGCAAGCTTGCATCGCTGCTGCTTGGTAAATGAAGCATTCAGTTCCATTTTGACAGTTTAGCACTCAATCTGGAAACTAAAAGTACAGAAGCAATGAAATTTATTTAAGAAATAGACATCCCAAGGTTTGATACACATTAGCTGCAAATACCACGCTGCTTGTAAGCACACTTCTGCAGCGTGGAGTGAGGCCCAAAATCCTGATGGCTGAGCACAGCAAGGAAAGACCCCTAGACTCTGTCATCACTAATTACTGATATTGACAGTTTTGCAGTCAGGTAACCAAAGCTGCATATGTAAAAGAAGGAGCTTTAAGTAGCGAAGATGGTCAAATTATCAATTCATGTTTGTTCTGGAGCCTAAGTTATTTCCTCCTATTCATTTTCTGTCATAGACAAGCTTTATTCTTCTTCTTGTTTGCCAGTCGCAGGACCTCATGTCTATTTATTCCATTCTTGGAGGAGTGAACAGCTCTTGGGGTTGCTGCCTGGCTCAGTGTTATCATCTGCATAAATAGCATTTATATAACTGAAAGGAGGAGGTAATTATTCCCCTGTACTGGTCCTTGGTGAGGCCCCACTTAGAGTACTTGTTCACTTCTGGAGGTTGTGTCTCACTAAGGATATAAAAAGACTTGAAGCAGATCAGAGGAAAAAGACCAAAACAAGGGCAAAACCAGCCCTCCAATTTTTAGGTGGAGTCCAGGGATGGA
This sequence comes from Microcaecilia unicolor, assembly GCF_901765095.1. Lineage (NCBI taxonomy): Eukaryota > Metazoa > Chordata > Amphibia > Gymnophiona > Siphonopidae > Microcaecilia > Microcaecilia unicolor. The sequence continues at coordinate 177,936,291 of NC_044033.1, forward strand.
TTGGGGGGGAGGGGGTAATGCATTCCTCCTCTCCCACCCCCCGCACACATTAAACATGTCTTTGCTGACGGCAATGCCGAAGCCCCGCTACCACCATCAAGTGACCCCTAAAACTACAACTACAACCACAAACAGACCAATTCTTGGAAACTTGGGCCTAGTAAATGCCAGATCAGCCAATAAAAAAAATGTCTTTTGATCCATGATGTCATCAATGAATACCACTTAGACATCTTGGGAATAACTGAGACCTGGCTGGATGAAAGTGGAGAAGTACCATTGCTTCAACTGTGCCCTACAGGATTCACGATCCTGCACCAACCAAAACAAGGGAAGTGGAATGGAGGGGTAGCAGTCCTGATCTGAGAGACACTCAAACTGTGCAAAATCTCCACCCCTCACCTGTGAGTCAGAATGCCTGCTAATCCAGCTGGGAGACAAGGAACCAATGTGGCTGTTCGTGGTCTACAGAGCACCTCACAACACCACATCATCTGTGCAAGAACTGTTGAATCTGGTGACTGAGGTAACCCTGAGCTACCCTAGGTTACTGATCATGGGAGACTTTAACCTATACATTGAAACTCCAGACACCACTACTGCTGCCTTCCTTGATACAATGGCAGCTCTAGGATTTATTCAGGTGATCAAATTTCCAACCCATGAAAAGGGCCATATGCTAGACTTGGTGTTCTGAAAAAGGGTTGACATCTTGGAACACAAGGCTGGTGGCATAGAGATAACACCCCTATCATGGAATGCTCATTTCCTAATCACATTTTCTATTAAGGACTACATAAAATAGAAGGGCCCAATCAAAGCTTGGAAGAAAATCTGAAACATGAGAAATCTGACTGCTGCAAACTTCCTAGACTCCTTGTCCTATCCCCATGTGGATAAGAAGATGATGACCGTGTCAGAACAGGTTCATATCTGGAATGCATGCTTAGCAATGACATCAGAAAAAACAGCCCCTCTAAAGAAGGTTCTATGCTCCACAAGCAAATGTTCCCTGTGGTTCTCCCCACAACCATAGGACCCAACTTTCAAAATTATTGGGGGTGCTAAGCCCAGTGGAAATAACCCCTCCCTGGACACATACAAGGAATTTTCTCAATATTGGAGGTGCTCAAGCACCCACAGAATCAGCTCCTATGCCCACAACTATGGGTCCTTAAGCATCAAGGATGTCAACTTGAAAGAAAATGGAGAAAATCTCATCTAGATGAAGATAGGATCAACTGTAAAAAAACACATGACAATGTAGTGCCAGGCCATAACAACAGCCAAAAAACAATATTTTTCTCAACACATAAAACAAGCTGCAAATTCAATAGTAGACAGCCTACTGCAAACCCTACAACAGAACCAGCCTTCCCAGTCACAACTAACCAGCAATGATTTTTACCACTTACTTTGCCATCAAAATTAAAGGTCTCCATCAGGACCTACAGACAGTCCCATCAAAGCTCCTACCAGCTAATAAAGAGAATACTCCCCCATCCCCGCCATGCATAGCCATCTGAAACTCATTCAACCAGGTCACAGAGGAAGCTTTTGAAAATATCCTGAAAGGTCTATGGCTTACAATCTGCCCTCTTGATCCCTGCCCTGCAAAGATTGTACAATGAGCAAGCACAGGCCTCATTGAAGGTGCCATTAAAATTGTTAACTCCTCTCTTATGGAAGGGTAGCTGCCAACAACATTAAAAAGAGCTGTGGTGCGCCCCCTACTGAAAAAGAGCTCACTGAACCAGGACAAGCTCAAAAACTACCGCCTAGTCTCTAACATTCCTTTCCTGGCAAAACTTATAGAAAAGACAGTCTGCAGTGAACTCAACGACTGGCTAATTGAAAGTAATTGGCTAGACTCATGTCAATCTGGCTTCAGACCTGGGTACAAAACAGAGACAGTTCTTGTCTCCCTTCTTGATGACCTGCACAGAAACTGTGACAGGGGATCTGCCTAGTGTTGCTCAATTTCTCTGCAGCCTTCTACACCGTAGCTTCATTGCGCACACCCTAGTCCTAGTATTTTTGGAGTAAACAAGTGATTCACGTCTACCCGTTCCACTCCACACTATTTTATAGACCTCTATCATATCTCCCCTCAGCCATTTTTTCCCCAAGCTGAAGAGCCCTAGCCATTTTAGCCTTTCCTCATAGGGAAGTTGTGCCATCCCATTTAGCATTTTCGTCACTCTTCTCTGTACCTTTTCTAATTCCACTATATCTTTTTTTGAGATGCGGTGACCAGAATTGTACACAGTATTTGAGGTGGGCTCTCACCATGGAGTCATTATAATGTCCTCATTTTTGTTTTCCATTCCTTTCCTAATACTACCTAACATTCTATTTGCTTTCTTAACAGCCGCCGTACACTGAGCAGAGGGTTTCAACTTATCATCAACGATGGCACTTAGATCCCTTTCCTGGTCGGTGACTCCTAATGTGGAACCTTGCATCACGTAACTATAGCTTGGGTTCCTATTTCCCACATGCATCACTTTGTACTTGCTCACATTAAACGTCATCTGCCATTTGGATGCCCAGTCTTGTAAGGTCCTCTTGTAATTATTCACAATCCTCTTGTGATGTAACAACTTTGAATAACTTTGTATCATCGGCAAATTTAATTACCTCACTAGTTACTCCCATCCCTCTAGATCATTTATAAATATGTTAAAACGTAGTAGTCCCAGTACAGACCCCTGGGGTCTCCATTGATAATACTGACCATTTAACCCTACATCTTTGACCAGTTTTTAATCCACAACAGAACACTACCTCCTATTCCATGACTCTCCAATTTCGAGTCTTTCATGAGGTACTTTGTCAAACGTCTTTCGAAAATCCAGATACCCAATATTGACTGGCTCACCTTTATCCACATGTTTGTTCACTCATTCAAAGAAATATATTAGATTGATGAGGCAAGATTTCCCTTCATTAAATTCATGTTGGCTTTGTATCATTAATTCATGCTTTTAAATATGCTCTGTAATTTTGTTCTTTATAATTGTCTCTATCATTTTGCCTGGCACCGTCGTCAGGCTCACCGGTCTATAATTTCCTGGATCACCTCTGCAGCCTCTTTGAAAAACTGGCATTACATTGGCCACCCTCCAATCTTCCAGTACCATGCTTGATTTTAAAGATAAATTACATATTACTAACAATAGTTCTGTAAGTTAATTTTTCAGCTCTATCAGTACTCTGGTATGAATACCATCTGGTCCAGGTGAATTCTACTCTTCAATTTGTCAAATTGTGCCATTACATTTTCCATGTTTATAGAGATTTCATTCAGTTTCTCTAACTCATCAGCTATGAATACCATTTCTGGCACCGGTATCTCTCCCAAAACTTCCTTGGTGAAGACCGAAGCAAAGAATTCATTTAATCTCTCCGCTATGGCTTTATCTTTCCTGAGTGTTCCTTTTACCCCTCGGTCATCTAGCGGTCCAACTGATTCTTTTGCCGGCTTCTTGCTTTTAGCATACCTAAAAAAGTTATTACTATGTGTTTTTGCCTCCAATGTAATCTTTTATTTCAATATCCATCTGCCTTCCTTATTGGTGCTTTGCATTTGACTTGCCATTCCTTATACTGTTTCTTATTATTTCCAGTTGGATCCTTCTTCTATTTTCTGAAGGATTTTCTTTTAGCTCATAGATTCCTTCACCTCACTTTTAAACCATGCTGGCTGTCGCTTGGCCTTCCTTCCTCCTTTTTTAATAATAGAATATTACTGGCCTGGGCTTCCAGGATGGTATTTTTGAACAGCATCCACATCTGATGTAAATTTTTGACCTTCGCAGCTGCTCCTCTAAGTTTTTTTTTCACCATTCTTCTCATTTTATCATAGTCTCCTTTTTGAAAGTTAAATGCTAACATATTGGAGTCCTTAATGTTGTCATGGAATTTTACCTCCCTAGCATGCCCTGATGTTACATTTATCCAGTCAATATTGGGGTAATTGAAATCACCCATTATTATTGTGTTCCCTAGTTTGTTAGCCTCCATAATTTCTGATAACATTTCTACTTCTGTCAGTTCATCCTAGCCAGTTGGACGGTACACTCCTATCACTATCCTTTTCCTCTTTAAACATGGAACTTTTTATCTATTTGATTCAAGGCCTTCCTTAAAATATAATGCTACCCCTAAAAGAAAAGTCCATGAGCCGTTATTAAGATGGACTAGGGGAAATTCACTGCTTATTTTTAGGATAAGCAGCATAAAATCTGTTTTACTGTTCTGGGATCTTGTCAGGTACTTGTGACCTGGATTGGCCACTGTTAGAAACAGGATACTGGGCTTGAAGGACCTTTAGTCTATCCTAATGTGGCAGCACATATGTTCTTATGTTTTTATGGACCTGGGTATGGGGGAGGGGGAAGAAGGAGATGGCAGTGTACTAGACCTGGGGGAGGAGTGACTGGAGGGAGATGGGGGATGAGCTGGACCTGAGGGGGGGACTGGAAGGAGATGGGGATGTGCTGGATCTGGATATGAGGGAAAAGGAGATGGCAATGGGCTGGACCTGAGGGAGGGGACTGGAGTAGAGGGAGATAGAGATGGCTATATGCTAGACATGCCAGGACAGGAAGCACAAGAGAGACCTGACTGGGGGAGGGAACAGACAGAGACTGGGTGGATGGTGGAAGAAAAAAGGAGAGACATTGGAGCCACAGAGGAAGAGAGGGAGTTATGCCAGACCATGAGGGGAGAGAGAGAGAGTGGTAGAGATGCTGAACCTGGGTGTGAGGTATGGGAGGGAGAGAGGAGAGACAGGGCACAGACAAAAGATATTGGGCATGGAGTAAGCATAGAGACAGGTACACAAAGAGGCAATGCTGGAAAAGGGGTGGGATATGAACACAGAGGGGCACTGCTGATCACTGAGGGAAGGATAGGGAGTGGGGCACAGAGAGGGGATGCTGAATATAAGATGAGGATAAGGACACTAAGTGGGCAGATTCTGAATGTGGGGGGGGGGGGGGGGGTAGACAGATAGGAACAGGGACACAAAGAGATGGATGGCAAGACATAGAGAGAGAAGAAATATCAAATGGACAAGAGATGCTGGAAAAACACAAAAAAACTCCAAAGAAAAGCAGAAGAGATACTTGTACCAAAGTAAATGGAAAAATAAAATACTCAGACTATACACTTAGAAAAAAAATATTTTATTTTGAATTTATCAATTGGAACATGTCAGCTTTCGGAAATATGCATCTCTGATATTTTGAATTTGCATTTCTATTTCTCTAGTATTTCTGTATTTGCAGAGTCTGACTTCCTGAGGTTTACAGTACAGTTTTTTGCTATCATATCTCAATTATTGATTTGTGGTTCCTTGTTTTATATTTATTGAGAGTCTGTCTGAATTTTGCACGAGTGAGCAGGATGCAGTATTCTGCTAGTATGTAGTTTCTGTGTAGAGACCTGTAGCAGTCACATTTGTTCTGTTTTCTCACTAGATGGTGTATTGGTGTTTTAAGGCCCAGCATTTACAATGCTGTCTTTTTACAGATAAGGTTGTTGCTCTTTGAGTCCTCAGAGTTAGTGCTGTTATGGTACAGACAGATTCTGAGTACGTTTTTGCATGAGTTTGTGCATAGTGTTTTCTACTGGAGGGACTGTGTGTTGGTCTTACTGAGGTGATATGAAAACTAATTTAATTTTAGTTTGTGAAATAATCATAGAATCTACAAACATGTGTGGCAAGGGTCTTGGAGCAGGGCAAGGGAGGGGCATGGAGCGGGGCAGGTGTTGGGTTTTTCTCTGTCATAAAATTGACAATCATACCTCCTACTTCTGCCTCGGTTCACTTGCTGTTGACATGGTTTGGAGTTACTTTGCAGGAAAGAAATCAGGACATACTTGCTGCCTCCCGTGTTGAGAGAGCAGTCGGGGCTTGAAGATAGCATTTTGCTCCGCCTGCCTGCCTGAATACCACCGCAGACACTGGCGTGTAGTTCACCAACTCCAAAAGGGGCAGCTGAGGTGCAGGGACCATCAGCATCTGGTGGTGCAGCAACTTCCTTGGATGGGGCTGGAGCTCCAGTGAGGCCTGGAACTGTTCCCCTACACAAGGAAACTACTGGTGTAGGTGCGAAGACAGTTGTTTTCCCTCACTAAGGTTTGCAGAGCAGTTGCTATCCACTGCGGGAGTTACTAAGTGGGTAGTTGTAAGTGCCACAGCAGAGACAATCTTCAGACATAACTCTGGTTTCCATATGGGAGGTGATTATTAACCTAACGAGAACCATGAATTACAGAATAGATACTGTGGAAAAATCTTTTGAAAGTGTTTTGGCTCAAGTGCCTAGTATGGAAACATCTGTAGCTGATCATCAAAAACAACTGGATGGTATAATAGATGAGATTAAATCTTTAAAGGCAGGTCAATTGAATTTGATGAAGAACTCAGTGGACCTTCAGTTTAGAGTGGAGCAAATGGAAAACTCATCGAGTGCATGTAACTTCAGGTTTTTGAATTTTCTTAAGGCTCAGATGATCTCTCTAAGATAATTTGTTAAGATGTGTAGGTAGGAAGTTTTGAAGTTATCTAAAGAGACTATTGGGCTCATTTTCAAAAGAGAAGGACGTCCATTTTTTGACATAAATCAGAAAATGGACGTCCTTCTCCCAGGGATGTCCAAATTGGTATAATCGAAACCCTATTTAGGACATCTCCAACTGCACTCCGTTGCAAGGATGGCCAAAGTTCAAGGGGGCGTGTTGGAGGCGTAGCGAAGGCGGGACTTGGGCGTGCCTAACACTTGGACATCCTTGACCCATAATCGAAAAAAACAAGGACGTCCCTGACGAACACTTGGACCTTTTCACCCAGACCTGTTTTTCTTATGACTAAGGCACAAAAAGGTGCCCGAAATGACCAGATGACCACCGGAGAGAATTGGGGATGACCTCCCCTTACTCCCCCAGTGGTCACTAACCCCCTCCCACCCTCAAAAAATATCTTTCAAAATATTGATTGCCAGCCTCTATGCCAGTCTCAGATGTCATACTCAGGTCTCTGGAGCAGTTTTAGTGGGTGCAGTGCACTTCAGGCAGGTGGACCCAGGCCCATACCCCCCTCCCTGTTACGTTTGTGGAGGAAAGAGTGAGCCCTCCAAAACCCATTACAAACCCACTGTACCCACATTTAGGTGCCCCCCTTCACCCGTAAGGACTATGGTAGTGGTGTACAGTTGTGGGTAGTGGGTTTTTTTGGGGGGGAGGGGGCTCAGCACACAAGGTAAGGGAGCTATGTACCTGGGAGCAATTTATGAAGTCCACTGCAGTGCCCCCTAGGGTGCCCGGTTTGGTGTCCTGGCATGTCAGGGGGACCAGTGCACTACAAATGCTGGCTCCTCCCATGACCAAATGGCTTGCATTTGGTCGTTTCTGAGATGGACATCCTTGGTTTTGATTATCGCTGAAAATCAGAAACGACCAAGTCTAGGGACGACCAAATCTAGGGACGACCAAATTTAAGGATTTGGATGTCCCTGACAGTATTTTCGAAACAAAAGATGGACGTCCATCTTGTTTCGAAAATACGGGTTTCCTCGCCCCTGGATTCGGACGTTTTGCGAGGACATCCATATCAAAACATGGACATCCCTTTTGAAAATGCCCCTCATTGCCTGCCCTGCTCTATTCTCAGTCACACAGTTCATGCTTGTTTTAATGAAATAGAGCATGTGCAAAGTATTGCACATGCTCAGTTTCACTAAAATGAGTGTGGACAGCATGACTGAGAAGAGCAGGGCAGGCAATGCGGCGAGACCAGCGAGTGACAAACACTTCAGCTGGCGGGGGTTGGGGACCCATGCCAACCAAACCAGGGGCTCTACAGCCAGTTGGGGGGGGGGGCAGACCACCGTGGGAGGAAGAGAGAAATATTCTGGTTCTGTGGAGGGATAAGGAGAGGTGGAGGAGTGGCCTAGTGGTTAGGGTGGTGGACTTTGGTCCTGGGGAACTGAGGAACTGAGTTTGATTCCCACTTCAGGCACAGGCAGCTCCTTGTGACTCTGGGCAAGTCACTTAACCCTCCATTGCCCCAGGTACAAATAAGTACCTGTATACAATATGTAAGCCGCATTGAGACTGCCATGAGTGGGAAAGTGTGGGGTACAAATGTAACAAAAATAGGACGCTGGTCATAAGGTGAGAAGAGAGAGAGAGAGAGAGGGAAGAAGCTGGACTTAGGGGAAGAGGAAGTGGGAAAGATGCTGCTCCTGATTGGGGTGTGAAGAAAAGGGAAAAAGAGAGATGCTGGACCTGGTGGAGGGAGGGGAAAGGGATAATGTACAAAAAGTGTCCCAGGAGGGAGAGCGATTGTTCCAGGGAGGGTGTGAGTGATTGAGTGAATGATGGGAACAATGAAGCAGAAGAGAAATTGTTTTGGGAGGAAGAAGGGAATGAAAGTTCAGGAAGAAAGGAGAGAAGAGATAAAGGAGGGATGGGAGTGCATAAAAGCAAGACAAGGAGGGTAAGGAAAGGAGAAAGGCTAACTATGAGTGGAGAGGAAGAAAATCTTAGAAAAGAGTAAGGAGGAGAGAATAACGGAAAGAGACAAGAGGAGGAAGGAGGGAGAGTATGGTGTGGAGGAAAGCCTCCTCCATAGGAACTGCCATACTGAGTCAGATTAAGGGGGGGAGGGAGATGAGAGAGCCTCCTCTATAAGAACTGCCATATTGATTTAGGTTAAAGGACTATCCAGCCCAATATTCTGTGCTCAATCTAGATCACAAGCTCCTGGAAGGATCTCAAAAAGTAAGTTGGGGGAAAAAATAATCTCACGTACTTGTAACTTAAGGATGATAATGCCAAAACCCAATAGAAGATGGTTTCAATTGAGCTAGGAGTAAATGGGAACTACTGAGCCCTTCCCCACCCCAAAATATATAAATTCCTGTCTGCTTGGGAGCACAAGTTAACTAGTACAGTAGTGGAGTTGACAGTAGATTCCTTTTTGGAAGAGAGATTCCTACAGGGAATGGACAAACAAAAAAAATCCTAAGAGCAGAGGATCTTTAGTGGAAGGTATATTGAAGCCAGTGATTACAAAGGAACTGTAATCTTGCAGTAAGAAGAGATACAAGGCAGAGCAGCTGTTAAGCACAACTGGACAAATCCCCGCTTAGAGGCGAAGAGTGACAGTGGAACTTCTCATTTCTGTCCCAGTTGTGTTTTTTTCCTCCTGCTTGATTGTTCTTCATCCTCCCAGAGGCCACAGACAATCCATCACACTTCCATCCCATTTTCTCTTAATGCTCCCCTAAAAATCAATGCGTCCTAACATAGTCACAGCTGGCAGAGGTGCGTAAAGGATTGTTCAGCTCCAACAGAAGAACTTGCAGAGTTCAAAGATATTTATCTTGTTCTTGCTCAACAGCAAACAGACTAATGCTTTTTTAAAACCATTACACTAAAATAGATATCGTTATTAATCTGGTAAAAGTTTCTTGGCTGTGAAAGAAATGGCAAAAAACGGTTTGTTTTGTTTTTCCCATTACTGCCACTGGTTAAAATGAATAGTGCATCTCAAGACAGATGGGCCGCATCAGTACAGATGACAACCTTGTAAACCCATGCAGAGGCTGCTGAAAATCCATGACCCTTAGAGTGAGTGCTGTGGGGCAAAAATTGTAACAAAATTTAGGAAATTCTGTATAAAGAGAAGGGGGAAAGAGGGTTTTATTTACCCTGATGAGAAGAGGCTGCACCAAAGTTATATTACCGTTAGGAGTTACACTGCAGTTGGGAAGTCAGGGATGTCATTGTGAATTATGTGCCCAATAGGGCAGGAGCAACTGGTGGTTGCTTCTGTCCCCCACTAGATATCAGAGAGACCCCTGGTAAGAGCTAGGGAAGATCCAGAGGCATTTAGGTTTTTCTTGAGGACCTGGGGTGTGGTAAAGGATATGACTTATGTCAATGGGATCCAGGGAAGGGTGGGAGGAGGTGTGGTTGATATCAGGGGTAGGGGGAGGTGGGTTGTCATCTGCTTTTGCACATGCCCCTTTATTGAGACTCCAGATCTCAACTGGGAGCTGCAACTTGCATGTACCTTGGGCAGGTGCAAAGTCAGTATAGATGTTTTTCAATCTAGATGTGTCTTCCTATTTTTTTAAGCTGCTGTTTCAGCGGCTGAGTAATTGATCTCAGCACTATGCTATAGCAATCTGACAATATATCTGAGATCCAGCAGTGCTGTTAACATCTATTACAAAGACCTCAGCTATGCAACTCAATGGAAAATTTTCACCCATCAAGATTTAAGCACTATCCTCTTCATCGGTCTTTTAAGTATATCGTTTTTCACACTAGCTATTACTTTTTATGTTAGTTATAACTTAATAGGTAACATTAAACTTTATACTTAGCTTTGTTGGCTCAGGGGTAATTCATCCGACATGACTCATGTTTCACAATTAAGCTTTATCAAGGATCTACCCCCTGCTGTCAAGCCAGTCCCATCTTGCCAATCTTTGTAGGTCGGCAAGATGGGACTGGCTTGACAGCAGGGGGTAGATCCTTGATAAAGCTTAAATGCGAAACATGAGTCATGTCGGATGAATTACCCCTGAGCCGACAAAGCTAAGTATAAAGCTTAATGTTACCTATTAAGTTATAAATAACGTAAAAAGTGATACACAGTGTGAAAAACTATATACTTAAAAGACCGATGAAGAGGATAGTGCTTAAATCGTGATGGGTGAAAAGTTTCCATTGAGTTGTATGGCTGAGGTCTTTGTAATAGATATTAACAGTACTGCTGGATCTCAGACTTATTGCCGGATTTGTATTTTTTTAGGCACATCAAAATCATGCCTCTCCCATTTCCCTGCCAAATCCTCCCTTTACATCTCTGTATCTGGAGAGGTTGATCATGAAGAAATAGACGCTTTCTAAACTTGCTATTTGCAAATGTTAGCAATGTAGGTGAGTAACATGACCTCCATAGTCTGATAATAACTATTTCTCTTGGAAGTATAGAGTTATACTTAAGTATGATATCATTGTCAAGACTGGGGAAGGTGTTCTTGGTACCTGGTGTGGCACTGCCAGGATTTGAAGTGTTTTATTTAGCCTTATCTCATGAACCCCAATAAAATCTATTTAAGCACTGTCTTATTCTGGTGATTACCTACCTTTCCCTATCCCCAGAGAAAACTCTTGTACCTTATTATTTTTCCTTGTCCAGTACCAGCCCTTCTCTTCCACCACTGGGGAAACCATAAGCTGCAGGTGTGTTCCTACTATATAGAGGGGTATGGTGTATCTTTGTACTCCACTCAGTGGGATGGTTGATGCCCAGCAATCTTGTCTCAGCACTGGTGATGCAAGGGAGTCCGGGTGACCAATCATGACTATGCAGGCACATAGGTTATAAGTGGCATCATGAATAGGATAAAATCTTAGGCACTGAGACTCATTCCTGTTCTCGAATCCATTAGAGAGTGGCCAGTCACATTTTATGCACCTGTTGCAAATTTTTAGTGTGTATCTTTGTTTTGCTGGGATGTCATCTGAGAGTACTCTATTTACCTCATACTAGTTCAGTAGTTCAGTCTTATCTCCTCACACCCAGGCATGGAGAACTAGAAGGCCCACTTCAAAGCACTGCAAAAGAAATTCAGGGCCCAATATTTAGCCCACAGCGCTCAGTGTTTTTGCCACTGGTGTTGTCCTCAGAAATTCAATGCTGGCCCATGTCTAGGCTCTGGAATTGAATTTCTGGGTATACATGGCCAGCAAAAACAGTCGGCTAAGTGCAGTATTCAGCACTTAACTAGCTATGGGGCACCGTATAATGATAGGACCGATATTTATGTGGTCCTATTTTTGTGGTTATCTTGGCCAGTTCAGTGCTGAGTTTAAAATTATTTCAAGCATTTAACAAAACTAAACATAACCAATGGAAACAATTTAATTGTATTTAAAGATCCCTCAAGAGACAGTGTTAATTTAACTCTAATCATGCACAACCACCTCATCACACAACAGATTCTGCAAAATTTTCTAAAACCCTTTCTGGGGTTATGACAAACTAAAGTTAGATTACTGAGGGGTCATCAAAACTTTAAAGTTTAATCAAGATGGCCACCTTTTGAGTTGCTCCACAAGATGCTTCTCATTTGGTCTTTTTTCTGATGGTGAAAAGGAAATCCAAAACATTGGCCGATGGATGCTTTTGTGGTGCATGGCCCGGGTTCGGGGACTCTGGAGCAGACTTCGGCTGGAGGAGGCAACAGGGCGGAGGTTAGCTCTTCCTCCCTCAAAGCAATCAGCTTGTATCCGGAGATACGGAGCCCACCGGCACAGCCGCACCCGCCGGCGCTCTCAAGAGACGGTGCTGAGTTGGGTAGCGAAGAGGGTCTGTGGCAGAGTTGTGTTGGAGAAGAACCTGTGGTTTCTGTGACGCAAGGAAAATCAATAAGTGTGCCAGCAGTGCAGGAGTTTTTGTGGTCTGAAGAGGTGTGTTTACCAGAAGTTGTTCTGGAGCTGCATGTACTCAGTTGTTACCAGTGGGGCCTAGGACTGAATTAACCCCCTTGCAGAGGCCATCGGGCTTTAATTTAGGATCAATATGGGAGGCAATTTCATCTCTTCAGTCTTCACTGGGTACTCAGATATAAAACGTATCTTCATACTATAATAGTGACTGAAATGCAGGCTTTGAGAAATAAAGTTTCTGATTTGGAAAGTTAGACTGAAACAATTAAGACAAAGCTTTTGGCTTTGGAGACTAGAGGTGATACCCGGAAGAAAGACAGTGTGAATATCCATAATAAAGTAGAAAATTGGAAAATGCTGTCAGACATCAGAATTTTAGATTAATCAATTTTCCTAATGTATTTTCACTATCAGCTTCTGATATGTTTAAGAAATATCTATCTGTGAAGTATTAAAGGTTCCGGAAGCTGCTTACTCCTCGATTTCAAAGATTTAGTATCTTTCTGTTGGGAAAAGAAAGTCTCTTCCTATGAATGGTTGAATACCGAAGCCCTGATTCCTGCAACTTTATTGGTAAATCTGGCATTGGTCTCTGACAGGGAATGGCTTTTGAAGCTATTCTTTACATATAAAGAGATTTTGTTTATGAATTTTAAAGTTCTTATGTTTCCGGATGTATCAAGAACAACCCAGAAGAAAAGAAGGCGATTTTTATTACTGAGGCCGCAGATTCTGCAATTGGGGGTAAACTTTGTCCTTCAATACCCATGTAAATGTGTGATTACCCTGCAGGGGTGCATTATGTGTTCTTTGACTCCCTGCAATTGACTACTTTTTTCACTGGTAAAAGTTATTTCCAGTACCCCTCAAAGATCGCTCTCCTAGATTCCGTAGTATGGACGTAGCTTGGGCCATGATCAGGCTTCATCTTTAGTTCCTTGCAACTTTCCTTTCAACAATTCTACCTTTTCTTTTTGCTTGTCCCGCATAGTGGTGGACTAATAACAGTTTATGAATATTGGGGGCTACATGTGGGTGGGCTGGGTGGTGGATCATATGCGGGCCCAGCCAATATTCAGCTGGGAACCACATAAGCTTTGTTTTAAAAAAAACTGATGCCCCCATAAGCCATTGATGCATTCCTCTCCCAGCCCATAGCCATAAGCAACTCTCCCTAATGCCCCCACCTCCTCACGCCTGCCCTTTCTGTGTCTTTGCAAAATGGGTACCATGACCTCTCACGGCAGCTTGCGGTACTTCATTTAGGGGCAGAGGATGTTTGGAGGGAGGGGGAGGGGAAGTGGCTTGTGGTTGCAGGCTGGGGCAGAAGGGAGGGGGAGAAGGGAATGCATCAGGGGCTCAGAGGGGCTTCAATTTAAAAAAAAAAAAGCTTATGTGGATCCTGGCCCAATATTCAAGGGCCTGCATAAGCTTACGCAGACAAATTTAGCTGACATAATCCAATTAATAAATTCATAATAACATACTTTTTTCTACCTTTGTTGTCTGAGCATTTTATTTTTCTATTTGCTTTGGTCCCGGTGTCTCTTTTCTGTTTCATTCCTGTATTTGCAGGGTCTTCTGTCCATTTGACATTTCTTCCATCATCCATCTTCCCTTTGCATCTCTATCTGTCCTGTCCAGCACCTCCCCTTTGTGTCCCTGTCCTTATCCCTCCCTTCCTCCCTCCATGCTCAGCATCTGCCTTCTCAATGTCTTTATTCTTCTGTATATTCAGCATCTCTCCTCTGTGTCCCTATCTTGATCTGTCCTGAACTTCTACCCTGTGTCCATATCCCTTCCACTGTGATCAACATTGCCCCTCTCTGTCTCTATCCCCCCGTGTCCAACATTGCCCCTATCTATCCTTATTCCCTCTCTGTCCAGCATTGTCCCTCTGTATTCCTGTCCCTTTGCTTCCTCTCTGCCCAGCATCTCTTCTCTGTCTCTCTGTACCTCCTCTCTCTCTCTTTCCTTCCTCCCATACCCGCTACCCTCGGGCCAATATCTCTCCTTCTTTCTTCCTTCCCCCTCCCATAGTCCAGTATCTGTCTCCTAGGTCCAATGTCTTTCCCCCTCTCTTCCTCTCCTCCAGTCCAGTTTATAGCATAATATGATGAATTTCAGAGTTATTAATTTTGCTAAAAACAGATACAGAATATGTTCTGAGCACATGTCCATAAATATTATAGAGTACAGGTTAATATAATTCCCCAAAATTATATATACCCTTTACCACATCATCATTTACACAGTCTGAGACACAGCCTTTCTTTCCCTCCCTCCATTCTACTCCCCAACCTCCCTTCTACTCCTCTCCTCCCCCCCAGTACAGCATCTTTCCCTTTCCCTCTGCCTTCTGGTCCAGCACTTCTTCCTGTCTGTCTCTCCCTCTTCCAGGTTCAGGAAAGCAGCACCTCCTGCATCTCTCTCTCCTTGGGTCCAGCACATCTCTTCCCCACCCCACCTCACCCCACAAGTCCAGCAGAGTAGCACCTCCTGCAACTCTCTCTCTTTCTTTCCTCCTCCTTCTCACAGGTCCAGCATCTCACCCCTTTCTTTCTCCCCCCACCCCACCCTCTGGGATCCAGCATCTGTTCCTCTTCCTCCCTCCCCATGGTCCCTCTAACTTGACTGGATCACCACCAGTAGTGGTACTGCAACAACTAAAACAGTCTTCCTTGGGGTTTTGGCCTTCTCTGTGATGCATCCCCCATCCTCTGACTCAACTTTCTGCTTTCTTGAGGGCAGGATGTGTCACAGGGATGCTGAAATCCCAAGGTAGGCTGTTTCAGTTGTTGCAGTACAGCTACCCGGGGTAATCAACTCAAGTTAGAGGGATTGCTGGAAGGAAGGGAGAGGAACAGATACAGGAACTGAGAGGGAGGGGAAAAAAGGAGAGAAACTTTGGACATGTGAGATGGAGGGGGAAATAGAGGTGCTGGGCCCAGAGAGAGAGAGAGAGATGCACCTGGAGCGGCCCTGATGTGGACAACCTGGTGCCTGGAGTGACTGTTGGGGGTTGCAGCTGGGGAGGCTTACCTCCCCGAGCCTCTTATACTGGGTGCAAATGGGTCCGGGTATGACACTTCTGGTGCTTATCTGTCTTTTAAATTACCTAGTTAACTGTGTTCACTATATAAATAAATAGATACTGTTATAAATAAATGCTGTTTCCTAGGAATTTCATGACATCAGACTGGAGAACTCTCCCTTGCACAGTGGTCAGGTCCCAGAAGGCTTGAATTAGCAGACAAATTTTAAATCTGTGCTCTACCTTTTATATTTCTCAAACTTCCCTCCAAAATTTATCTCCTCCTTACTTTAGTGTTTCCCTCAATTAGATAATCCCATTTCCCTTGGATGGGCAGAATTTCTGAGATCACCAGAACACACCCCTACTTGGTAACCAGTGATGTTATCAAACTCTCCACAGTAATTACCATTGGGGGAGCCTGACGGATTTTCTTATGCACATCATTTGTGCATAAATCCCACAAGTTCCTACAGCAGGTTTATTTGCTATGTTTCTCACCTCCAAAATTGCCCTTTGACGACAGTAACAACTTCTTCAGGTGCAACAGAAGCAGAAAGACTGCGAGGGAATCCATGGGACTGTTAGATCACAAAGGAGCAAAAGAGGCACTCAGGGAGGACAAGGCCATAGCAGAGAAACTGAATTACTTCTTTCCTTCAGTCTTTATGGAAGAAGATGAAAGAGATCTTCCTGTACTGAAAATGATTTTCAAGGGTGACGATGCAGAGGAACTGAAAGAAATCTTGGTGAACCTAGAAGACGTACTGAGCCAAATTGACAAATTAAAGAGTAGTAAATCACCTAGACTGGATGGCATACAGCGAAGGGTACTCAAAGAACTCAAACATGAATTGCTGATCTGCTGTTAGTAAAATAGAACCTGTCTTTAAAATCATCCATAGTACCTGAAGATTGGAGGATGGCCAATGTGATGCCGATTTTTTAAAAGGGTTCCAGGAGTGATCCAGGAAATTACAGATCGGTAAGCCTGACGTCACTGCTGGGCAAAATAGTGGGAACTATTATAAATAATAAAATTATGGAACACATAAACAAACATGGTTTCATGGGACAGAGTCAGAATGGGTTCAGCCAAGGGAATTCTTGCCTCACCAATTTTCTTCATTTCTTTGAAAGCGTGAATAAACATATGGATAAAGGTTAGCTAGTTGATGTAGTGTATCTAGATGTTCAGAAAGCTTTTGATAAAGTTCCTCATGAGAGACTCCTGAGAAAATTAGACAGTCATGGGATAGGAGGGATGGTTCTGGATTAGAAATTGGTTATTGGACAGAAAACAGAGAGTAGGGTTAAATGGTCATTTTTCTCAGTGGAGGAGAGTGAACAGGGAAGTGCCACAGGGATCAGTACTTTGACTGACGCTGTTTAACATATTTATAAATGATATGGAAATCAGAACAATGAGTGTAGTGATTAAATTTACAGGTGACACAAAACTATTCAAGGTTGTTAAAATACGTGCAGACTGTGAAATATTGCAGGAAGACCTTAGGAAATTGGAAGACTGGCATCCAAATGGCAGATGAAATTTAATGTGGACAAATGCAAGGTGATGTTCATTGGAAAGAATAATCCGAATCATGGTTACCTGATGCTAGGGTCCACCTTGGGGGTCAGCACTCAAGAAAAAGATTTAGGTGTCGCTGTTGATAATACACTGACATCTTCTGCTCAGTGTGCAGTGACAGCCAAAAAAGCAAACAGGATGGTAGGAATTATTAGGAAAGGGATGGTGAATAAGACTGAAAATACTATAATGCCTCTGTATCGCTTCATGGTGCGCCCGCACCTTGAGTATTGTGTTCAGTTCTGTTCACCGTATCTGAGCCCAAACTAGGGAGAGGGCTATGCCCCCAAGGCCTCCCCTGTGGCTACACCACTGAACTCAGTCAATGTAACTATCATTTTTGTCACCCCTGATTTGTCCTCTGTACTTGACCTCATTGATCACTCTCTTCTGCACTATTATCTGTGTGAGCTTGGTTCACTATTTCTCCTACATCACTCTTTCCAGATCTCCTCTGGTTGTTCCTTTTCTGCCTCCCCTGCTATTTTCTGTGGAGTTTCCCAGGGCTCTTTGCTTGCTCCTAAGGTCTTCAATATCTTCTTGCCCCCTCTTTCTCTCCTTTATCCAATCTTTACATTGCACTTGGTATATCTTTGTGGATGACATACAAATCCTCTTTTCCATTGATTCCACCTGCAGTGATCTCCATCCCTTACAGTTCTGTTTGCATTGCTGCAAGTCAGTGGCTGAAGGATAACAAGTTCATCCTTAACACCACTAAATGTAAAGCCGATCTCTTTCCCACTTCCTATTCTTACTTTCACACTTCCTATTATTGCAGGTTCTTCCTTCCCCTTTCAAGATACTATTTGAACGTTTGGGTGTTATCTTGGTCTCCAGTCTCTCTTGGAAACTCCAGACAGATGCTATGGCCCAATCCTCCTTCTTCGTTCTCCATAGAATAAGGTGCATCAATCTAGTTCTCTCTGTTGATCAGTCCTTGATTCTGGACCTTATCATAGTCTGTCTTGATTACTGAAATTCCCTTTACTATAGTCTTCTCCAGTCCTCTATCAGATGGATGCAACTTATTCAGTCCACCGCAGAGAAGCTCCTCCCAGGTGCCCGCTGAGTGGATTATGTCTCTTCTCTGCTCCAGTCTTCGCACATCTTAAGTTCAAGATTCTTACTTTAGTTCACAGAGTTCTGCATATAGACATTCCTCACTATCTTTCTTGCATTTTAATACCCTATTTCTCTGTTCTTTCTCTTCTCTCGTCCCAAGTCTCTTTGCTCTCACTCCCTCCTCCTTCCCGCTTTCACTTGGACATTTCCCATTACTCCTCTTTCTCTTATTTAGCTCGTTTCTCTGGAACTCCCACCCCTTCTTCAACCACCAAGAACACTCCTTCTCCAAGTATCCCCAGCTGTAGAATAATACATGTACCTTTTTATATTAGTCTCTTTAGAGGGGCATAATGGAACAGAAACGCCTATCTCCATGGGCGTTAATCTCCGAGAACGGGTCCGTGAAGGGGCGGGGCGGATCGTATTTTTTAAAAGAAAAAGACGCCCATGTTTTATTCGTCAAGGTGTGAGCTGGGCGATTTTGCTTTTCAGCGATAATGGAAAATGAAATCGCCCAGCTCAAAAACGAATAAATCCAAGGCATTTGTTCGTGGGAGGGGCCAGGATTCATAGTGCACTGGTCCCCCTCACATGGCAGGACACCAACCGGGCACCCTAGGGGGCACTTTTACAAAAAACAAATAAAAGGTAAAAGAGCTCCCAGGTGCATAGCACCCTTCCCTTGGGTGTTGAGCCCCCCAAATCCCCCTCAAAACCCACTGCCCACAAGTCTACATCATTACTATAGCCCTAAGAGGTGAAGGGGGGCACCTACATGTGGGTACAGTGGGTTTGGGGGGGGTTGGACGACTAATAGCATTAAGCAGCACAATTGTAACAGGTAGGGGGGGGGATGGGCCTGGGTCCACCTGCCTGACGTCCACTGCACCCCCTAACAACTGCTCCAGGGACCTGCATACTGCTGCTTGGGAGGAGGGTATGACATTTGAGGGTGAAAGTAAAAAGTTGTGAAACATCATTTGTTGTGGTGGGAGGGGGTTAGTGACCACTGGGGGAGTCAGGGGAGGTCATCCCCGACTCCCTCTGGGGGTCATCTGGTAATTTAGGGCACTTTTGGGGGCCTTATTCGTAAAAAAACAGGGTCCAGGAAAAGTGTCCTAAATTCTAGCTCAAAACTGTTCCATTATCGGCGAAGGGCGCCCATCTCTGTTCGCCCGATAACCACGCCCCAGTTCCTCCTTCGACACGCCTTCGACACGCCCCCGTCCACTTTGTCCGCATCCGCGACGGAGTGCAGTTGAAAGCGACCCAAATTCGGCTTTTGATTATACCGCGTTATTCGTTTTTGTGAGATAAACGCCCATCTCCCGATTTAGGTCGGAACTTGGGCGTTATTCTCGTTCGATTATAAGCAGGTTTGTGTTTTAGTCCTTTTTGGATGCTTTTCTTCCTCTTTGTACGAATGAATACCTTTCCTACTTTTTAATGAAGTTCCTTTTCATTTTCTAATTTTATTGTAATTTTTAGCCTGCTCTGCTCTGCCTTTGGCAGTTAGAGCAGTCTTGCAAATCACAATAAACTAAGCTATAAACTATTGATAGGCCATCAAGACTTGGCTATTTCAATTCCGAGGGCTGAGGACTGATGTGCTCTTCTTCTTCTCTTCTCTGTTAATTGTAATTACTTTTCCCTCCTTTGGACCAGCTGGCTGTTGTCTTGTTTGTAAACTGCCTTGATACTCACTGTTTTGAAGGATAGTATATGAAATGTTCATAAATAAATAAATTAATTAAAAATATAAGATTTCAGCGAAATGCCAGTGAAGCTTATGGAGGAAGAGATCGCTCAGATCAGAGATGCCTGAAAGTTTGGAGAGTTCCAAAGAAATATCAACTGATGATGGTCCAGGATTACTTGAAGGGCTGGTTAAGAACTTTATGAACTACACATTTACATCAGAAGATATTTTCTCACTCTTGCTCTAAGTCTGTGGAGACAAGATGACTCTTAATGGAAGGCTGAAGAGATTCTATTATTGGAAACAACTGTCTGGAGTTTACACTTACATCCTATAGCAGGAAGCTTCAAGGGTGAATGCCAGAAGCTGCATGGGAGCCATGAGGTCATGGTCAAAGAGAAATTTACTTCCAGGTTAAGGGAAGACCACCTATGGAGAGAGATAAAACAGAGATGCTTACTGAAGCCAAATATGAAATTCTCTGTACAGAAGATCACCAATGGGTGGGGCTGGTGGGGAATGAATCTGAAAGTAGATACAAGGATTACTGGAAGAACTTTCAATGCCAGGTTCTTGCAATTTCTGAAAACAGTTCCTGTTTTAGTAACCACTCCCAAAGGATTGGCGCTAGGGTTTCTGGCACTCTGTGCAACCTATAAATCAGCACCCTCTTCCCTCTTAACATTTATGGTAGGTCTCACACATCCCTTTCCACAAAACTCCTTTACTAACTCTCAGTTTGTTCACATGATGTTACTATTTAATTTAAAAAGAGAAGTTTTACAAAAGGCTACAACCACTTAGATTTTGTGCTTTCATGTTTACAAAATTATCAGTTAATTAACTGATATGCAACTGGGCACATATCTAGGGCAGTGGCTCTCAACCTTTTTTTCAGTTGGGACACACCCTGACTGATGATGCTCGTGTATGTGACACACTGCATAAATGACATTCATGAACCTTTGGCCTGACACAGTATAACAGTTCTGCTGAGTTAAATGCAAACATACTCCACATCTACAAAATCCAACCTCCCCCCAGCAACAGCTGCAGATCAGAACTAAGACATTTCTCCATAGAAGTCAACATACAAAAAAATATTCCAATTCTCATGTCATCTGAGCAAGAGCAACAAAAATCTCTCCACTATCAGGCATACTGTGAAATACAAACCCTAAAAAGAATCCTCTTGTGAGTGAATAGCTGATGCCAAGGATATGGTGTTAGAATCTTCTACAGCAGAGCTTCCCAAACTGTGGGGCAGAACCCCAAATGGGGTCACAAACCTGCCTTTAGGGCAGGGGCGGACTGACCATTCAGGCAACTGGGCTGTGCCAGAGGGCCCAGAGGCTGTGCCTAGATGCCCACCGAACACTATAGCCCTCTCCGGTCCTACCTTTAAAGGCACGCTGCTGGTGATCTAGTTGCCTCTGCGGGGGGAGGGGGAACATGTTCTTTCCTGCCCGTTGTGCTGCTGCTATTCACCCTGCCCGGCACCACTGTACTTAGAAATGGCGGCCAAGAATCCCCGTGGAAGTCTCACGAGACTGAGACCCACGAGACTACTGCAGGAAGTCTCAGCTGCCGTTTTGAAAACACAGCGGCGCTGGCAGGTGGAGGAATAATCGCAGCACAGCAGGCAGAAAAGAATATGCTTCCCTCCCCTGCACAGACCTCTAGACCACCAGGGCTGCACAGGTGGGAGCAGGACAGCGGAGGAGTTGGCTGCAGCAGTAGGGGGGGCAGCAGCGTAGTGGTAAGGGGTTGTCAGGCAGTGGCCAGGCGGGGGGCCCAGACCACCCCCAGTGACCCAGGAGCCCAGACCACCCTGTCCACCCCTGCCCTAGGGGCACAACCTAGGTGGGCTCTTCATAAGTGCATCATTGTTCTGGACCTCCAGGAGATAACACAATTTTATATGGCTGCAATTATGGGGTCACAGCCACATAAAGATTGGGAAGCTGTTGTTTCAATAGGTCAGTGAATTGGCCTGACTGGAAACTATGCTCTACCCTGGTGATTTTCTGCTAAGGTCACTGACTTGGAACCTTGTTGAACTTCTTTCGTTCTTTCCATTCCAGCCAGAGGCCATTGCTGGCCTTAACCCAATGTCTTCCATTTTAGAAAACTATTTCTGCCTGATATTCAGCCCGTGGCAGTAAGCAGTGATTGGGCTGCTCACAGCCGTGGGCTGAACTACCCCAGATAGTCAATGCCAGGGCATACGCAACTGCTGGAATTGAATATCTGGGTCTCAGCTGCCTTTTTGCTGTCCTAACTTTAAGCAGCCACTTAGCCAATTAGCAGACTGAAAATTGCCATTAACTGGCTAAGAAGGCTTTCCACCCATGCTCTGCCCAGGCCCACCCTAACATTAACAATTAACAATAAATTTATATTCCACCATATGCCTTTCGGTTCAATGTGGATCACACATCAAAGAAGACTGGACATTTCCAAGAATTAAAAAACATAACCTAACAAAAGTAAAACACATTTTACTTTTGCACACATTTTCTAACTAGGTAAGTTTTACTCTGTTTGCGGAATTTGTTAAAAGAGATTTCAGACATTAAGATATCCTTAATAACCTTATCCAAACAAACTGCCTGATAAGAAAAAAAGAATATCAATTAGTCTAGTTCTTCTCATATTTTTTAAAGAAGGAAAAGTGAAAAGTTCTGAAATCCTGGTGACTCTTGCTTTACTAACCTAAACTCAGCCTCCAATTTTTAATGTAGCCTAATTTTAATCTATTTCTTTCTCTTTCTCTTTTACTTTATGATTTTGTAGTTCCTTTCTTATTTCCTTAAGTTTTTACCATTTAAGTGCCACTGTGTGTTGGGTCGCTCAGCGGGTTTTAACCAGGCACGAGTATCTCCTTCACCGATAAACCCTTTTGAATATTGGGCGGCTTATATTTACATTGCTCCTTTTAATTGTTAGCTCAAGGAGTTACATTTAGGTACAGTAAGAGGGGCATAATCGAATGGGGATGACCATCTCTAAGGGTGCCCATCTCTAAGGATGGCGTCACGAAGGGGCGTGGAAACCCGTATTATCAAAACAAGATGGGTGTACATCTTTCATTTCGATAATACGGTCGGGACGCCCAAATCTCAACATTTTGGTCGACCTTAGAGATGGTCAACCTAAATGTTGAGATCGCCGACCTTAGAGATGGGCGACCTCGGTTTTCGGCGATACTGGAAACCGAGGATGCCCATCTCAAAAATGACCAAATCCAAGGCATTTGGTCATGGGAGGAGCCAGCATTCATAGTGCACTGGTCACCCTCACATGCCAGGACACCAACCAGGCAACCTAGTGGGCACTGTAGTGGACTTCACAAGTTGCTTCCAAGACCATAGCTCCCTTCCCTTGTGGGCTGAGCCCCCCAAAACCCACTCCCCACAACTGCACACTACTGCCATAGCCCCTATGGGTGAAGGGGGCACCTACATGTGGGTACAGAGGGTTTTTGGGGGGGGGGGTTGAAGGGCTCAACATTTACCACCACAAGTGTAATAGGTAGGGGGGGATGGGCTTGGGTCTGCCTGCCTGAAGTGCACTGCAGTACCCACTAAAAACTGCTCCAGGGACCTGCATACTGCTGTGATGGAGCTGGGTATGACATATGAGGCTGGCATAGAGGCTGGCAAAAATGTTTTTAAATTGTTTTTTTAGGGGTGGGAGGGGATTGGTGACCACTGGGGGAGTAAGGGGAGGTCATCCCTGATTCCCTCCGATGGTCATCTGGTCAGTTTGGGCACCTTTTCGAGGCTTGGTTGTGAAAAAAAATGGACCAAATAAAGTCGTTCAAATGCTCATCAGGGACGCCCTTCTTTTTTCCATTATCGGCTGAGGACGCCCATCTCTTAATCATGCCCCAGTCCCGCCTTAGGTACGGTGCCGACACGCCCCGGTGAACTTTGGTTCCCACGAAAGAAAGCAGTTAAGGATGCCCAAAATCGGCTTTCGATTATGCCGATTTGGGCGACCCTGAGAGAAGGACGCCCATCTCCCAATTTGTGTCGGAAGATGGGCGCCCTTCTCTTTCGAAAATTCACCTGTAAGTATTTCCCTGTTTTCAGGCTAACAATCTGACTCTACAGAGGGTAAAGTGACTTATTCCAAGTCACAAGAACCACCAGCAGGATTTGAACTCTAGCTCCCCTGGCTCTCAGGCCACTGCTGTATCTACAAGGCTGCTACTATTTGATGATTATTTTATGGAAGGGAGTTTTAAGGTATTTTATTGTTTTACTCAATTTCATGATGATTTGCACTTGATATTTATGTGATTTTGATTATCTGAAATATAATCCACTATGATGCTTTGCAACGAGCAGTCTAATAAGTTAATAAACTAAATCAAATCTAATCAACTGTTAGCATTTCATGTTTCAGGATTGCCACAAAACTGAATGCATAAGGCCTGCAACTCCACAATTACTCCTTGATTTATGCAATGGGCAATGAGGCAGAGAATATTTACAACTCATTCTTCTGTGCTGCGGAAGCAGAGAGAAATAATTAGGATGCTGTAATAAAGTTCGATGAACGTTTCACTCAGACATGTACTATCATCCATGAATGTTCTCATTTCTATCAGCAAGCTCAGAGACAAGGGGGGATAACAGAGGTCTATTTATGAATTTTCAACTATTTGCAGTGCATTTTTTCTAGCTGGTGCTTAAATGCTAGACCATCCTTTAGGGGTGGGGTAATCACTGAGGGACCCACCCCACCCCACAACAGCCAGACCCCCTGCAACCAGTCACAGAATCTATGACGAGGCAGAATTGATGTGTAGAGCCTGAGCTCTTTCATTAAAACTTGGGGTCCATGGGTCAATTTTAGCAGACAATGGAAAAGGTGCCGGTACTCAGTACCCCTAAGTACCCCCTCAAAAAAAGCCCTGTCTACTTGTAAATTTAAAGATCCAAAGGATGCATGCAACATTGTCCCTGAAACCTCTCTGGCCGATAAGCAGCGCTAGTTAACCAGCCATGAACGGCTCCTGGGCAATTAAATAGCACTTTCTTGCACTGAATATTAGAGCTTAGCCAGTTTACTCGGTTACCTCCTCTGAATATTAGTGCTTAGTGCATATTGGCTAACCAGCTATTTTGCACAATATAACCAGCTAGCTGTGAACATTCAGCGCTTCACCGGCGAAGTTTAGCAGCCAAATCAGACCACCTAAATAGCAGTCCTCTTTGGCTGCTATAAACTTAATCAGCCAGTGCTGAATATTAACTTTGGGGTCCTTTTACGAAGGTGCACTGAAAAATGGCCATGCGCAGATCCATTTTTCGGCACACCTGCACAAAAGGCCTCTTTTTTTGGCCAAAATGGACATGCGGCAAAATAAAAATCGGCACGCATCCATTTTGGGCCTGAGACCTTACCGACACCCATTGACGTAGTGTAAGATTTCATGCATTAACCGGGTGATAATCGTCAGCACGCGTACAATGACGATAACCGCCTGCTTACTGCCGCGTGCCAGAAATTTTCTGCACCCCTACTGGATGCGCATACAAAATGAAATTAATCACACGGGCCGCGTGGTAGCCAAGCAGTAGTTCTGAATTGGCGCTTGTTGGGTGTGTGTAGGTGCCCACGCGGTTTAGTAAAAGGGCCCCTTGGCTTGTTAAGTTTAAGCTGCCCAAAAAACCCCGATATTTAATGCTAGTACTGGAAATGGTTGAATATCCGGGCTCAGTGCCAATCATGGCACTTAACTGGCCTGCCTCCTGCTGGCTGAATATCAGCCAGTATGAGTCTTGCACTGTAGGTGAATTTGGCTCCCCTAGTGATACAGTGGTGAATTGCAATAGTATGGCCACTCATTGCATGGTAAAGCCTGTACAGAGACTTGATCTGTAGAAATTGTTCAAAAGATTTTTTTTTGTCTACAGAAGCAAGGACAAAGCCATGTTAACCATTGTTATAACTTTTATTTAATTAATTTGATGGAGTTCTCAAAAAGGGGAGAATGTCATGAGTTAAATTGTAAGTGCTGGCCTGTATACATTGTCACCAGTAGATGGTGATGGTGGGGAATGAACTTGAAAACAGAAAAAAGGATAACTGGAGGGAATTTACAGAGCCAGGATCTTCTTATAAATTCTGGTGCTAACTGTAGAAATTTCTGTTTTGCTAAATCACCTTCAGTCTCAGAGGTTTTTGAATGGCTCCTGTTGGTATGTCAGTAGTTTTCAAGTTTTTAAAAAAAATTCATTTGATAATTGATATACTGCTTATAGAAATAAGTCTAACCAGTTTACAATAGTACGTAGTATATAAAAACAGGGGGGAAAGGAAGAGAGAGAAAAAAGATGTGGTGGAGAAAAGGAGATGATAGTTGAGAAGTTACAGTTCTTTTGAGAAGAGAATCGCTGAAGGAAGGTAGGGTGGTTATTGCAGTTTTCCTAGGTTACATGCTATTTTAATCCTGAAACATTTATTTATTTTTTTGTTACATTTGTACCCCGCGCTTTCCCACTCATGGCAGGCTCAATGCGGCTTACATGGGGCAATGGAGGGTTAAGTGACTTGCCCAGAGTCACAAGGAGCTGCCTGTGCCTGAAGTGGGAATCAAACTCAGTTCCCCGGGACCAAAGTCCACCACCCTAACCACTAAGCCACTCCTCCACTGTTGCTACTATTTGCAGATCACCAATGTGGCCGCGTAGGCTTCTGCTTCTGTGAGTCTGACGCCCTGCACGTACGTGCAGGACGTCAGACTCACAGAAACAGAAGCCTGCGCAGCCTTCTACATGGAATGTTGCTAGTGGGATAGCAACATTCCATGTAGAATCTCCAATAGTAGCAACATTCCATGTAGAATCTCCAATAGTATCTATTTTATTTTTGTTACATTTGTACCCTGCGCTTTCCCACTCATGGCAGGCTCAATGTGGCTTACATGGGACAATGGAGGGTTAAGTGACTTGCCCAGAGTCACAAGGAGCTGCCTGTGCCTGAAGTGGGAATCGAACTCAGTTCCTCAGGACCAAAGTCCACCACCCTAACCACTAGGCCACTCCTCCACTGTTGCTACTATTTGCAGATCACCAATGTGGCCGCGCAGGCTTCTGCTTCTGTGAGTCTGACGTCCTGCACGTACGTGCAGGACGTCAGACTCACAGAAACAGAAGCCTGCGCAGCCTTCTACATGGAATGTTGCTAGTGGAATAGCAACATTCCATGTAGAATCTCCAATAGTATCTATTTTATTTTTGTTACATTTGTACCCTACGCTTTCCCACTCATGGCAGGCTCAATGCGGCTTACATGGGGCAATGGAGGGTTAAGTGACTTGCCCAGAGTCACAAGGAGCTGCCTGTGCCAGGAATCGAACTCAGTTCCTCAGTTTGACCCTTGCCCATAAGTTGGGCAAGGGTCAAACTGCGTTGAAATATTTCTCAAAGAAATAAGTTTTACACTATTTTTCAATCTAGCATAAGAGGATTCTAAGCACAGATATAGTGGTAGGTTGTTCCAAGGCAGGGCCACCGAGAGGAGGGGCAAAATTCCCCGGGCCTGACTTCTGAGAGGGGCCTGGCGCTGGGGTCTCTCTCTCCTACTCCTGACAATTCCCGAGTGATCGGGTCTCGACAGGAGCAGGAAGGAGCTCAGAAAACTCAGGCGCCAGGCCTCCTTCCAGTGCTGCTCTTCGCTTGCTTCTACTGCCATGCTGAGCGGCCTGCTTTTCCCCCTCAGGCGCATACTCGGTTTTGAAACCGAGCATACACGACGACGAGAGAAAAAAGCAGCTGCAGGGGCAGGGCAGGCATGGAGTGAAGAGCAGTGCTGAATTCTTCTCCTGGCAGGGCCTCGGGATCCCCGCCAGCCCCAAGGTCTCTCAGTTGCCACAGCGACAATCCTGGGGGTAGGGGGCAGGAGCGGCAATGATCCGGGGGGAGCGGTGGCGATGGGGGGGGGGGGGGCGGCAGTGGCCTGCCCCAGGCCCAGTTCAGTCTCTCGGTAGCCCTGTTCCAAAGGGTTCTTGCTCATGGTACTGAAAAGGCTAATTCTTATAAAATCATATTGAATTTGACAGAAAGAGGGTATAACTAAAAGTAGTTGGTTTTGTGACCAAAGAGATCTTAAAGGATGGCAGGGGAAAAGGAGCCATGAAAGAAAGAGTGGCACACCAGAATATTGGATTTTATGGACTAAAGTTAGAATTTTATATTGGATTCTAGAGCAGAGTCTACTGTGTAGTTTGAAGTGACTAAAGAATTGAACCAGCATAGTGCCAGAACTGTGAACAGAAAGCGTGAGGAAGAAGCTGTTTTGAAGTAGCCCAGAATGGTATTTGCATGGGGTAATCTCTCTCTGAATGGGTTTGTGTGGCATATACCATGACAGGAATAAATATCACTCTTAAGCGTCTCTTTTACTGCTGCCCCTGCCGCTGCCACGGGCCCAGCAAGATGCAGCAGCGGTGGCGTGGGAGATGTGGGTCTTATATGGAACATTAAGAAAGGGGCAGTGGGCTGGATGAAGCACTAAAGCAGGTTGGAAACAACCCCCAGGCCAAATATTTGATGTTCCTTGTTTAAGGGCTAGATTTACAAACCCTATTAGTGTAAAAATACTTCTGTTACAAATGAGGAATGGAGCACTGTTATGAAACATCAACTATAAAAATTACAACTCCACTAGCTAATATGTCACAATCTAGGTATAATGAAAAATTATGTATCTTCAGCAAAGAAACACCTCAGAAGCAGCCCTGGCAATTATTAGAGCTTGTTTTAATCTCTCATTAGAAAAAAAAAAGCTTCCATTAAAAGGGCTTTAAATTTATATGTAAAGAGAGAGAGAGAGCAAGAGAGATAGACTCTGAAACTGTGACTGGTATAAAACCTCAGCCCTGTTTGAATTCTTTGTCTTTGTCACCTGCTTCCCTGACCATCATACTGCAGAGTGAGGGAAAGGGTCTTCGGCTAGCCCACCATTGTGGCAGGAGGAGAAAAGAAGAGGTGAACAATGACAGGATGGGTGTAAACTAGAGCAGGGAACCAACTCACCACCCTAAGAAGAAGGAGAATGGAGTGGATCAGCTGAAGAAAAGGAGGATCAACAGGGGATCCTGGTTCTGAGAAGGAGGAGGGGACACAGAAGACGCCCCTGAGATCTCTAAAGAAAAAGAGACGGACGGTGGTCTTCTTGTTTGGGGTAAACCAGCTTCTGAGAGAGTTCTAGGAGTAAAATAAATAAAGATGAATCTCTAGAGTGGTGAGTCCTCAAGAAATAAATAAGAGACTGTAAATGTTTTCCTATTTTTGCCGTAGTTAGTTTTATGATTGGTGTCTCTTTTTGCAAAAACTTGGGGGATAATATTCAGTGGGAGAAAGGGTGGGACTGTTTCTTGGGAGGTTTTTTTATAAAAAGCATTTTTGTAAGTGATATTGCTGAAGGGCTTACCTCTTTGTGGATGAAACCAAAATCTGCAATAGGGTAGACATCCCAGATGGAGTGGATATCATGAGGAAGGACCTAGCAAAGCTTGAAGAATGTTCCAGAATTTGGCAGCTAAGATTTAATGCTAAAAAAATGAAGAGTCATGCATTTGGGTTGCGAGAACCTGAGGGAACAGTACAGTTTCAGGGGAGAAGATCTTTTGTGCACGGAAGAGGAGCGGGACTTAGGTGTCATCGTATGTGATGATCTTAAGGTGGCCAAACAGGTAGAAAAGATGACAGTGAAAGCTGGAAGGGTATTTGGGAGCGTAGGGAGAAGAATGGCAAGTAGGAAAAAGAAGGTGGTATAAGACTCTGGTGAGACCTCATTTAGAATATTGTGTACAATTCTGGAGATCGCACATTCAAAAAGATAAAAACAGGATGGATTTGACCCAATTGGCGGCTACTAAAATAATCAGTGGTCTTTGTCATAATGCATATGGCGACAGACTTAAAGATCTCAATGTGTATACTTTGTAAGAAAGACGAGAGAGGGGAGATATGATAGAGATGTTTAAATACCTTTGTGACATTCATGCATAGAAGGTGAGTCTCTTTCAATTGGAAAGAAGCTCTGGAATGAGGGGGCATAGGATGAAGGTGAAAGGAGGGAAGACTCAAGAGTAACTTGAGGAAATACTTCTTCATGGAAAAGGTAGTGACTTTGTGCAACAGCTTCCTGGTGGAGGTGGTGGAGACAAAAACTGACTCTGAATTCAAGAAAGCTTGGGACAACTACAGAGAATCTCTAAGGGACAGGAAGGGAGAATAGATGGCACGGATAGGCAGACTGGATAGTCCCTATAGTCTTTATCTGCCTTCATGTTTCCTACCTGGGTATCCCACTGACTACATAACTGGATAGTGCTCCTGAAAATCCTGGTAGACTCCTGTAGCACTATCCTGTTACTGCCAGGGCATTCAGAGGCAGTGTCTGGGCAGAGCCAGGATTTACTCGGTTAGTGGCAATTATCAGTCTGCTAAGTACACAGATAGTTAGGACAGCAAAAAGGTAAGTCGTGTCCGAGCAAAGTGTGGAAGGGCCAATAGCCCCCTAT
The DNA here is from genome assembly GCF_901765095.1 of Microcaecilia unicolor. Taxonomy (NCBI): domain Eukaryota; kingdom Metazoa; phylum Chordata; class Amphibia; order Gymnophiona; family Siphonopidae; genus Microcaecilia; species Microcaecilia unicolor. The sequence continues at coordinate 177,966,709 of NC_044033.1, forward strand.
CCTGGGATCTAAGAGCCCTAGATGGAACATACGGATGCAACAAATTAGCCAAATAATCAGGTTTCCCGGAAAATAATATTTTATGCACCATAGTTAATACTTTATAATTCCATCAGAAACCAATGATATTTGACATAAAGAGAAGTCACGTGATCCCTCTTCATCAATCTGATAAAATGAATTCCAGCATTCTGAACTGTTCATAACAGCTTCAGCATCTGACAAGATACCCCCATAGAGATTACAATAGCATAATCCAACTTGGAAATAAGAAAAGCATGCAAAAAAGTATGCAACGCTGTTTCATCAAAATAAGGGCGTACTGCTCTTAACATTCTCAACGAGGCAAAACCAGCTTGTACCACCTGAGAAACCTGCCACTCAAAGTTCAGCTTGGAATCAATCCAAACACTCAAATAGTGGAATGAGTTGACCAATTGTACTTTACCCTGCAAGAATTGGGGCAAAACTGTAGGAGTAGGACACAATAAGTGCCCTACTGACCAACAAGCAGTGAACTGTGTTTTGCCGACAGCTCTGGAGCAATTATTGGTCCCATCCTGGACCCACCAACAAAAAAACCTATATATTTTATATAAGTACCTCACCTAAGACTGATTCAGGCAGGAAGGAGTTACATCAGTATCGTCCAGCAAACGAACAATACCAAGCCCTGTATGGGAGGTCTGAGACCCTACTCTGATACACATGGCAGTAAACTGAGGAATCATTGTCTGATGAAGACCACCTCCCTGGCAGGAAAGGAAGACTGATTCCAACTTGTCCCTTGCACTTCTGCATCAGAATGGCAAGAAAAGCAAGGAGAAAGGTTTAGGGCTCCATTTGGATGCTCCCTCAGTCTGTTCAATTTTAAAAGAGTTTCTAGGGATAAAGTAGTGTTTTCTGTGGCAAAAACAGGCTTTTGTAAATTGATCTTGCTGATCTGCAAGTAAACTTCATCACATACAGCTTACACGTGCACACATTTATTCAGACTGAGCAGAGATGTACCCAGGGGCAGAGTTGGAGAAGGGTTAATATTTGCATATATGCATTATAAAACACCCATGCATGTAAATTAATCCAGAAAATGAGTGAGTGCCAAAGAGCAGGTATAGACATATGAGCATAAATTCCCTAGGTTAATTTTCAAAGCAGAAATACGTGCATAATTTTGTTCTGCTGTTTCTCTGGTACCTGCATAGGGAAAACCATGCATGTACTATTTATGCATCTCTGCAGTTATATTTATTTATTTATTCCAACACTTGATTACACACTTCATCAAGCAAGCCCAAAGTGTGTTACAATTCAATCCCCATCACCACCACTAAATAAAAGACAATATAATATCAATACCCTAACAAAGTATACCCATCATTCATGTAAAACACAACCCCAACCCACTAAAAATTGTCCAATGCAACATAAATGTATCACCTCCTTAATAGCCATAACATGCATATTAAGGTTTTAGTGTGTAGATCTCATCAAGCTACTCTTATAAGCCTCTAAGCATACTGAACAGCATCAATAGACCCAAGAGATGCCAATATATGAAAATAAATAATCACAAAATCTCTGTTTTTAAATTCGGTCAGGCATTCCAAAGATTAGAAGGACTGAGTGACAATTCACCAGTATAGTTTGGGGAAAGAAGAGAATAATCTCTTCAAAGAGTTGGCAAATGTACAAATACAGCAGATATTCTGCCCTCTGTGCACAATTAGCTGTGCAGTTTTGGTAGTGTATATAGTTAAACATGAACTCCAGTTCCATTTCAAACACTCGTAGACCTGCTTCTCAGCTTCCAACAAGTTCATTTCCAGAGCAACTGAACAAGCAAGAACAGACTGTGCGTTGAGAAAGAACTGAAATTCAGTGTGAAAAGGAGATGTGCTCCCGTGGTGGTAGCAAAGTGCCCTTTGAAAAGCCAGCTCAAGCCCTTATCTGGGTTGGGAACAAATGGCTTCCCTAACTGCCCTGCTTCCAGGGTGACCAACTGGGAAAGAGTCCATCTTGAGTCAAGGGGGGAAGGGAACTTAAGCACAAGTGCATTCCTAAAATGTTTGTGGCCCCTATTAGTCTGGAGTGGTCCTCACTGAGTTATTATACATCGCTTTGCAGAAACAGGGCTCACCTTCAGGGAAGTAACATTGAAATGAAGGCTTGAACTCACTGGGTATAGTACTTGGGTCCAGGTCAGGATTGATATAATTAGTAAGGTCATTGGCAAATTAATCCACATGCTGCACTCTTTACCAGCATTCAATAGCTCAGTCCAGGCCGGAACTAGGGTTCTCAACCAAATGTTTGCTAAAAGATATCCTCAAGCATAAAGGACAGACTTACAAGGGCACTTTGAAAGCTTGTCAAGAAATGTACCAAGTTAGTCCAATAACTATCTTCTAATATACGGAAGGCTGACCTCTATTGGTAGCACTGCAAGATTACCACTAGAACTCGTGGCAGGCATTTTAGCACATAGAGCTACTAGGGCAGAAGCAAGTGAGTACTCCTGCCCAGGATACCCCCCACTAGACCACCAGGGATGTAGACAGACCCCAAATAGGGGATGTCAATCTTGGGGGGAGGGTTGATCTTGGGTGGGGGCTGATCTTGGGGGACACTTCGGGAGGGGGGTCTCTGAATCAGGGAGAGGGGGAGAAAAACTGACAGAGGCACATATGCTGGTCCCAGTAGATATTCAGCCAAGACTGGCATTTTATGCTAGTCCCAGCTGAATATAGGCCAGGACTCGCACAAGCACTAGAGGAAAGCAGCAGTCCAGTCAGACCTAAATATTCAATGTCGGTGCTCAGCGGTGTTATACAGTAACTTAGTAAGGGGGTCTTTTACTAGGCATGCCAGCATTTTTAGCGTGCGCTAAAAATAGGCACATGCTAAACTCTAAAGACGCCCATAAGAATACATTGGTGTCTCTAGCATTTAGTGCATGCTAAAAACACTAGCGCGTCTTAGTAAAAGACCTCCTAAATGTAACTAGTTACTGTACTTAAGTAAATGTTTTGTCACTTTTACTTGTAAAGAAGTACAGGATAACATTTGCTACTTTACTGTTACTGAAGCAATAATTTTGCCAATTATTACTAATTTTACTCAGTTGCATCTGATGCTTGAAGCTAAAAGTAAAAAGTAAAAGCAGAAGCGAGATGTAAATGACAATTCCTCAGTAAACCAAATGAAACAGCAAAACTGGGGACAAGGTTTTGCTATTGCAGACCTCAACACGCAAACAGTGGATCATCTCACCTTAAATGTTGCTGTTCAGTGAATATAACTTACAAGGACAGTGGAGTACCTGTGTTTGTTGAACTGGTTATTGGTCTCCATCCAAATACAACAGTGATGAGTTGGTCACTTTAAAGCAGAAATGAAGCTGAATCTGGTAGCAATTCTTGGTGAACAGACATATGTCTTTATCACAACGGGCTGCTGGTCATCCCATGGAAAATTTCTCATTGGGGTGACTGTCCACTGGATTGATAGGGGCCCTTTTACTAAGCCGTGTAAGCGTCTACGCGCGCCCAAGACATGACATTTCTGAGTTACCGCCTGGCTACCATGTGGCCCAGGTGGTAATTTCATTTTAGACGCGTGTCCAATATGCGTGTCAGAAAATATTTTTCTTTTCTGGAGCACGGGTGGTAATCAGCATTTGGATGCACGTAGTCCATTACCGCCCGGTTAACACGTGAGACTTTACCGCTAAGTCAATGGCTGGCGGTAAGGTCTCAGACCCAAAATGGACGCGCGCCAATTTTCATTTTGCCGCACGTCCATTTTCAGCCCAAACAACGAAAATGCATTTTTTACAGGTGCACTGAAAAATGATTCTGCATGCGCCCGAAACACGTGCCTACACTACCGCAGACCATTTTTCAGCGTGCCTTTGTAAAAGGAGCCCAGGGTCTTTAGAGAGGAAATCTGCTTGTTTGACCTTAAGACTGAAGGGTTCTCACACATTTAACGTTCTTGCATCAGTTCTTGAAGATATTCAAACAGAGTTTGCCATCAGATGAAAAATTGTTAGAACAACAACAGACAATGATTCCAACTTTGTGAAAGCCTTGTTTGTAATTGGACAGCATGACGATGATAAGGAAGATAAAGATGAAGATGGAAGTGATGAATTAGACTGCAATACTTCTAATGCAGAAGATAATGACAATGATGATGATAAAGTATTATTTGCTATATGGAAGTCAAGTGTTTCAGAGATTCCCTTGATCAAAATCTGCAGACCCAGTCGGAAGACATCAGTAATACCGCAACCTCGTCTGATTTGAAGGAACTTTTTATCAGACTGAACAATCCACTTTCTGTTAGTCCAGTTGTTGAGCACCTTTTTAGCTGTGCTGGATGAATGAATCACACGTGCGCTCGCAAGAGTGACAGTCATTTTCAAAATTTAGTTTTACTAAAAGCAAACTACCCCCATGTGACTGACCGGTGGAAACAGTCCTGCTTGCCACCTCTCTAAACTTGCACAGATCAGCTTCTCTTGGCAGGCTCAACCTCTTCCTTTATTTACGGTTTCTATTCAATAGAGTTGGGTCTGCTAACAGGCACCGCAGAGCAAGCTGCTTGCACTGCTTCATGCAAGGTTATAGAGAGGTGGCAGGAAGGCACGAATCTAAGAGAAAAGCCCTAGGGCATTGGGGCAGGTACTGGCAGAAATAAACCAATGAGTTTGAGGTGGAAAGCCATATTTTTAGGGTGGTATTTTCCACCTCATAGCGACACCTATGCTAGCATACCCTCCTCCACTACTGCTGCAGCCTGCATCCATTCGAGGACCTCCAATGGTGATAATCCTCATAAGGCAGTGCAGGACCTCCCAGCCACCTGCACACTGATGACTCTGCAGCATCCTGCCCTCCTAGAACACAGACTTCCTGATTCTGTGGGAGCAGGACGCTGCAGAGCTTTCAGTACACACATGCCTTCTGAGGATTATAAAATCACTGTGTCTTGGGGTGAGCCAATGGCAGTCAAGGGTAAGGAGCTAGTGGGTCTGTGGGGAAGGGACCTGCTGCAGGGGACAAATGGATTTGGAGGAGAACTAAAGGAGGTGCATGAGTAGAAAATAGAGATCCAGAAGAAATATGCTAGGGTACTCAGGGGAGGGGAAGGGGGACTAAAGACACAGAGGAGGCCAGGTCAGATGCTGGATTGGAGGAGGTGTGTGTGTGGGGGGGGGGGGGAGATAAAAGATATAGAGAAGGAATGCTAGACATGAGGGAAGAAATTTGGGAGGGGGTGGATTCTGGACACAGGGAGGAAGTAGGGTTACCATATTTGTCTTAACAAAAAAAGAGGGCACATGCCCCACCCCATGTTGCACCCCACCCCCTGTGACACCTCACCCTGCCCCACCCCCTGTCACTTTGACCCCCCCCCAAAGAAAGCCAGATTCCCTCTCTCTCCCTCCATGTAGATCCCCTCCCCAATTTTCCAGCCTCCCTCCACCCACATGACTCCATTCACTATCCCTCCCCTCCTTTACCTTAGTGTGGTGCCCTAGTGATCTACTGACCTGTTTGAGGCAGGAAAGAGCCCCTCTTTCCTGCCTGGTGCATATGCAGACTGTCTTGCTCCCAGCGCCGATTCAAAATGGCTTTCCTAGAGTTCAAGCAGTGATCTTGCAAGACTTCTGTCACTGTGGAAGTCTCGCGAGGCCACTGCTTGAACTCTCAGCAGGCATAGTTGTCATATTTCAGCATAAAGCAAACTTCTTGAATAACCAAGTTTTTAACAATTTTTGAAAAATCATATAGTTAGATTCAAGAGGGCCAGAATCTGTAAACGGCATCGAAAATCTAGACGCATCTGATTAACGCACCTAGTGCTATTCTATATAATGCAGAAGTTAGGCGCGGTGTATAGAATAGTGCATAGGATGAAGGAACATGCCTATATTTAGGCGTGAAAAGAAGCAAAGTACACAAGTGTGGAAGAAAACCAAGTCCAAAAAAACCCAGTACTGAAACCACAGTGGTAAGAGCACCAAAACCACAGTTTATTGGGACCCTACACAGTCCGTGTTTCGGCTACAAAGCCTTCCTCAGGGGTCTTATGATTCATGTTTTGTCATAATTCTCATGTATTTTTAGCTTTTTGTATTATAGTTTTTATAGTTTTGATTTACCTCTTTATATATATTTTTTATATTATATGGTTACATTTTGTATTTTATGTTTTTAGACCCCTGAGGAAGACATTGAGGCATATTTTCAAAGCACTTAGCCTTCCAAAGTTCCATAGGTTTCTATGGAACTTTGGAAGGCTAAGTGCTTTGAAAATATGCCTCTTTGTAGCCGAAACAAAGACCGTGTAGGGTCCCAATAAACTGTGGTTTTGCTGCTCTTACCACCGTGATTTCAGTACTGGGGTTTTTTTGGGGACTTGGTTTTCTTTCACCCTTATGTATTTTGCCTTCTTTTGGCTTGTTTGTGGAAGACGTGGGCCTCCTTTTCTTTGTACATTTAGGCGCGGCCATTTATGCCACTGAAAACCTGGAGTATATACTTGTCCCTAAATGTAGACACGTCCCCAAATTTTATAACAACTCATATAAATTTGAGTTATGCCCTGACACACCCACAGTTCTCCCATGGCCACACTCCTTTTTAAGCTACGCGCGTTGGAATTTATGCACACCTTTTTTGAGAATACGCTTAAAAAGAAGCTTGCATAAATTACAATTATTGCCAAGTAGTGATGATAATTGATTGTTATTGGCCAATTATCACCACTGATTGGCTCATTACTCGATTGAGTAGTGCACGCAAATTGGCCACGCGCACAATTAATTGTGCGCTACTCGCTACGCCTTATATAGAATCCAGCCTAGAATGCATATTCTTTGGCAACATATTCCACCATTTTGCCACTTGATATGAAACAGTTAAAGAGAATTCTGTCTTATAAATTGTGCATTGAAGTGAAGGAAACTAAAGTGTCAAATAATGTCTAGAATTGCTAATGCAATTCTTCCTAAGTATAGATATTAAATTCACCATATACTGTGGTGCTCAGCCATATAAGATTAAAAAGACCAAACAATATAACTTAAAATTGAGCATTCCTCTATTGGAAGCCAGTGGAGTTTACAAAGCAATAGCCTGGCACTTTCAATTTTAGTAGTTTTACATATCAGTAGGGCTGCTGTGTTATATAATGTCTGTAGTCGATGTTGGATAGATACATGACATCCAACAAATATGTTGCAATAGTCCAGGTGTGCCATTATTAGTGCCCACAGTACAAGTTGCAATACACTGGGTTCAAAACAAGCCCTAATATGCCTTAACTTCCACAATAATCATAAGCATTACTACAGGGTGGCATGGGGTGGCAAGTGCCACCCCCCAAAAATGGCGCCCCAATTTTACCTGGCATGTGGGTCATTAAACCTCCTTGGATCTGACATCTTCCACCCATCCTCTCCCTGAAATCCTCCTCTCCACTGCAGAGACCAAAAACTCCTTCCTATCCCTTTCTTCGCCTCTGCCTCCCCCCCCCCCCCCCCCCCCCCCCCCCCGTGGTCTTCCAATCATCTGGTACATTGCTGGTAGCATCAGACATTCAGGCAGCTGGCTCCAGAGGTGTTCTCACTGTTGTGCCCCGCCTACTCTGATGCAACTTCTTGTTCCCGCTTAGGCGGGATGTGGTGCAGAGAACACCTCTTGAGCTGGTTGATGGTATCCTTCTTCAATGTTAATATTGCCAGCAATGTACCGAATGGTTAGAGGAACACCGGAAGGGGGGAGGAGAGGAGGAAGAGAATGGAAAGGAAATGCGAGGCCTCATCAGGGGGAGGGGAAGAGAAATATGCTGCACCATGGAGAAGGGGGAAGAGAGACAGATGTCTGATCACAGAAGTGGGAAAAGGAGAGATGCAGAATGGGGATGGAGTGGAGAGAAGTGAGAGATCAGATGACGGGGTGGGAAAGAAAGGGGGAGAGATGCTGGAGCCATGGAGAGAAGAGGAGAGAAAGAGAGGTGCAGAGATGGGAGGGAGTGAGAAGAGGGAAAAGAGAGACACTGGATGTTGAGGGAGGAGGAAGAGTGGGAGAGACAATGAACCCAAGAATGGAGGGAGGGACAAAGAGAGAGATACTGGACTGCAGGGAGGAACAAAGGGAGAGAGAGAGATACTGGCACTGGGATGGGAGGGCAGGAGAACAGGAAGAGAGGGGGAGAAGCTGAATATAAGACAGGACACATGGATATGAGGACAAAAGGGACAGATGCTGGAGGGATGGAACAGGCACCCAGAGGGGAGATATTAGGACAGATAGGGACACAGAGGGATTGACGGTGGACATGGAGAGAGAAGAAATATCAAACCCTGGAAACTGCATAAGATGAATAGGCTTAGGGGTGGGTGGGGGTAAGGGAACACAGCAGAAGATGGATGAGACTTGGTGATTGTGTGGGAGAATTTTTTTTTGAAGGGGGGAAGAGCAATGAATTATAGATGGGAAAGATGGAAAGGGAATTTTGAGGAGATAGAGAGAACTTGGCAATTGGTAAGTTTGAGTAGGGGTGTGTTAATGGATTGGGAAAATGAATGAGAGTGTGACATGGGAGGGGGTAGAGTAGGGTTATCATATGGCTCCAGAAAAAGGAGGACGGATTGAGCCAGCCGGGTTTTACTTCCATTGCTTGAAAGCAATGGAAGTAAAACCCGGCTGGCTCAATTACTTCCATTGAAAGCAATGGAAGTAAAACCCGGCTGGCTCAATCCGTCCTCCTTTTTCTGGAGCCATATGGTAACCCTAGGGTAGAGGGGATGAAGTGTGGGGAAAGGTTGAGACATAATGTGAATGATCTGGAAGACAGGAGAGGGAATGAAAGGCTTGAAAAGGGATGGGAGTATGGGGGAGGGGGTATGAGATGAAGAGGAAAGGTCTCTGAAGAGGCTGAATGAGGTTGGAAATGGGGTTAACATGATGGTGAAAGAGAGGCAATAGGAGATGGGGTAAATGAAAAATGAATAAACAATCCAGCTTAGCAGTAGCATCACACAGAGTCGCTGTGAAAACTGAGCATACTTGCGGTGCTGGCGTCAGCAGCTCAAAGTGTTGCCACTGACTGTTGCGCTTTTCTGATTTGGAGCAGGTTTCAGAGGTTTTCAGCCGGTGGGGCTTGGGGAATTTGCCAGTTACAGGCAAAAGCGGAGGGGCCAGCTACTCGTGACTATGCCCCTGCTATGAGAGATCTACCCCTCAACTGTTGCAGAACCTCTCTTGTAGGCAGTTTCTACCATATGAGACCACGTAAGACACAGAACATATCTAGTGCAACTTTTCAGCACAATCATGACTTTCAGGTCAGCTTGTGAAATAGGATTTTATTTGCAAGAATTATGGCACTGTGCTTTAAATACTGTTCAGGTTATGATTGAAAAGCAGTTTGTGTTGTTTGCAAATGTATTTTCTAGAAGAGGAATTTTTTTTAAGGTGCTCTGGAGTATACAGATGTCTTTCCTCTCTAGCTTTCTTCTCTCTCTTTTGATCTCTTGTTATGCTCTCTCACCCTGTCCTCTATTCCCAGGGCTGACCCATTGATTAGGCAAGACTAAGCAGACACCTCGGGCACCAGCTTCTGTGTGTATAGGGATGGGGGGGGGGGGGGGGGGAGGGCAGCAAAGAGCAGCCACACAAATTCAAGGAACCATCAATGTCTACTTTACTTGCAGGAAGTGGGGACAATTTTCAAATTGCCCATTTACCCCCCCCCCCCCCCCCCCCACACACACACACCAGTTTCATATCTAAAATCATGATGTTTTGGCGTAGAGGGGGCAGATTAAGGGCCTGAAAATTTGATTGGGGTGAGGTGGGGCATAAGATTCACTTAAGTGCCCAGTACCCTTGCACCAGCCCTGCCTATTCCACACTTTCCATAACATTTCCAGTTCTCACAGCCCTGTCTTCTCCATCAGTAAACCATTTAAATGGCATTCAATCTACAAAGCTAACACCAGATCTAAAGCAGGTATAAAAATGTTAGGCCTTAATAAGTGTGAACTAAATGTTACTGTTATTATTATTATCGCCAGCTTAACCGGTCAGTGAATATACTACTTATCGAAACGGTGTACAAATACATCAATTCACCTCCTTTTCTATAATAGCTTTCCCCCCCCCCCCCCCCCCCCCCCCACACACACACACACATTTTTTTTGTTTTCATATGCCCTCTGTAGCATCTATGACACCTTAAACTCACCTTACATCCTTCAACAGCTCCTGTTGCTGCAGTAGAGTTTGAGAAAATCCAATGAAAGCATAATATGCTATTTCCCAAACATTCACAAAAGCCTAATTTGCATCTAACATTTCTTCATTTGCATATAGTATGGGTCTGCATTAATTTTAGGGGAAAAAAGGAGCAATATATTTCAAAAGTCTGTGGACACAGGAATTAGTAAATTACATATACAGAACCCACTGGAAAAAAATTTACAGGTCCCAAGCATGGGAATATTGCATTTATTTATTTAATAGGATTTATTAACTACTTTTATGAATTCACCAATAACTGATTTAGATAGCTAAGTGAAGAAAACAGGTGCATTCATATCTGCATAGCAAACAAGACCCATTCAAGGTATCTCTAATCATTATGCACCAGAATAAAACTCTCCTTTATAGAATTTTAAAATGGGTTATACTTTATGAGTATTCCAAGTCCTCATATATTTGATTTTGCTTAGCTTGTATATTCGATGCTGTCTACTTATAAATAAGCCAATGCAAATGCAGCAAAGATGATGATGATGATGGGTATTTATAGCCCACTCTATCCTTAAAATGAGGTTCAGAGCAGGTTAACAATATATGAAAAGGATGCATAAATCTAGAATACAAAAATATTAATTATGTTCAACAATAAGATTATATTCTACAAAAATGATCACAGAGGAAAGAAAAGATTTTACATACAGTTTCACTATCCCTTTCCTTATAACGATGGAGGTATATTTTCAAAGCACTTAGACTTACAAAGTTGTGTGGAGGGGCATTTTCGATGTAACGTCTAAATCCGACATTGGACGTTTTGCTGAAAACGTCCAAAAATCAAGTCGTGAGAATGACCATTTTCAAATCAGAAAAAATGTCTATCTTTTTTCTTTGAAAATGACCATATCCTAGATGATGTTGTGCTTAGTACGTCTATCTTTATGGACCATTAAAAAAAAAAGTCCAAGTGAAAAACACACAAAATCAAACCATTAGGACATAGGAGGAGCCAGTTTTTCTAGTAAACTGGCCATACCGGAATCTCAGCAGAGCAGTGGGGCACCTTAGGGGGCACTTTAGTGGACTTCACCTAAAAGGTCCTAGGTAGACATCTCGCAATTACCCCCTTAACCTGTATGGTGAGCTCTTCAAAACCCACAAAAAACCTACTGTGCTCCTCCTCTTTTTGCTTCATGAGTCCTCGTTACTGGAATGCTCTGCCTTCAACGTTAAAAAGAGACGGCCGACCACGTTCTGTTCAAGAAACTCCTCAAGACTTATCTATGTGAAAAACCTTACTCCTCTGCTTCTTAATTCCCTGCTGTCCCTCATTTGTCCTCCCTGTTGCCTCCCCCCCCCCCCAAAATGTTCCTTACTCTCTATTCCGCCATTGTATTAATATGTTGTTCCTTCCATACATGTTGTTAGCCGCATAGAGCCTGCTACGTTGGGAATATGTGGGATACAAATGTTCTAAATAAATAAATAAATAAATAAATAAATACACCACTACAATAGCCCTTATGGCTGCAGATGTCACTTATATGTGGGTATAGTATGTTTTGGTTTTTTTTATGGGGGCTGACACTTTCCACCCACAAGTGTAATAGTTGAGTGGTTTATGGGCCTGGGTCACCTTCTCTACAGTGCACTGCAACCACTACTAGGCTATTCCAGCAATCTACTTGCTGCTCTAATAGGACTCATCATAACATCTGAAGCTGTCAAAGAGGTTGGTATGTACTGTTTCATTTACATCTTTGCGGGGTGGGAGGGGGTCTGTGACCACTGAAGGAGTAAGGGGGTGTCCTCCCTTTAGTCCTGCAGTGGTCATCTGGTCATTTAGGGCACTTTCTTGTGACTTATTCATTAATAAAACAGGTCTAGACCAAAACGTCCTACTTATAGCCCTGGATGTTTTTGTTTTGTTCCATTTGGACAGAAAAACATCCAAGTGTTTGGAACACCCAGATCCCGCCCTTAGCACGCCTCCGACACACCCTCTTGTGATTTGAATGTACTTCTGATGGACTTAGAACATAAGAATAGCCATACTGGGTCAGACCAATGGTCCCTCTAGCCCAGTATCCTGTTTCCAACAGTGGCCAAGCCAGGTCACAAGACTTCATAGAAGAAAGTCTAAAAATTGTTTTTGAAGATTTATGCCACCTTTTGAATGATTTTCTGTTTTGAAAATTTCTTTGTATATAGTGATAGGATTTTCAGGGTAGTTCACATCATAGGCATAAAAAACCTCCTCATTTACCTCTATACTATGTTGGTTTGCTGGCCATCCCTTATTTGTTTGTGACAAATTAAATAGCTTAGCTTTTCAAAAAAAAGTGCTTCATATATCATGTTGTGAAGTCCACCAACTGTGGTCAAAGTTTCGTTTGTGGCTGTTTCAAGGTGCTATGGGGAACCTGGTGATAATGAAAGAAAGAAGTGTGAAAAAAAGTTGATTTGACCATAGCACCTTGAAACAGCCATAAACGAAACTTTGGCCATAGCACCTTGAAACAGCCATAAACGAAACTTTGGCCACAGTCGGTGGGGTCCACAGCATGATATATCAAGCACTTTATTGAAAAGATAAGTTATTTACATTTAATGTGTCATAAAAATAAGGGCTGACCAGCAAACCAAAATAGTAAAGTGGTTCAGGGGCCCTTTTACTAAAGAATTGCCATGCGGCAACCCAGAACCACCACCGGCCCAGCGTGGGTGGCAGTGGTAGTTTCACCTCCAGTGCATGTCATTTCCGGTGCTAGCGGAAATATTGAAAATTGGGCAGCATTGCATATTGCCTGGTTACTGCCAGGTTAGCTCCCCTCCAAAATGGCCACACAGCAAGCGAGAACTTACCGCATGGCCATTTCATTTTTTGTTACTTTCATCCACTGTGGTATAAGGGGTCCTGGTGCGCAGCAAAGATGGCCTCCGTGGCTAGCGCAGGGTCCCTTTTACCACAGCTTAGTCAAAGGGCTCCTTAATGTTTTTAAATGAGGGGTTTTTATGCCTATGATGTGAACTACCCTCCAAATCCTATCACTATGTACACAGAAATTATCACTGAAGGTTGGGTTCTGAGGCTTTTTTCCCCTCATAAAGACCACGCCCTACTAATACACATCGCTTTAATATAATCAAGAGACATTTTGAGACTGTCAGTTATAAGGAGAGAGTGAAATTACAATAATATTATTATAATACCACAAAAAGGTTTTTGAAAAAAGTATGTTTTCAGCAATTTGCTATTTGAAATTAAGGGGTCCTTTCACTAAGGTGCGCAGAAAAATGGGCTGCGGTAGTGTAGGCGTGTGTTTTGGGCGTGCACAGAAACATTTTTCAGCGCATCTGTAAAAAATGCCTTTTTAAAATGTTGACTGATAATGGACGTGCGGCAAAATGAAAATTTGCACGTGTCCATTTTGGGTCTGAGACCTTACCACCAGCCATTAACCTAGTGGTAAAGTCTCACGCAGTAACCGGGCGGAAATGACCTACATGTGCCAAATGCCACTTGGTGTGCTGAGTGTGCTGCTGTGGCTAAGAAAGCAAATAGAATGTTAGGTATTATTAGGAAAGGAATGGAAAGCAAAAATGAGGACATTATAATGCCTTTGTATTGCTCAGTGGTGCGACCGCACTTCGAATATTGTGTTCAATTCTGGTCGCCGTATCTCAAAAAAGATATAGTGGAATTAGAAAAGGTGCAGAGAAGGGTGATGAAAATGATAAAGGGGATGGGATGACTTCCTTATGAGGAAAGGCTAAAGCGGCTAGGGCTCTTCAGCTTGGAGAAAAGGCGACTGAGGGGAGATATGATAGAGGTCTATAAAACAATGAGTGGAGTTGAAGCTAGCCAAACCTTTTTAAAATCCCGCTAAGGTAACTGCTTTTATTACATTCTCTGGCAACAAATTCCAGAGTTTAATTATACGTTGAGTGAAAAAATATTTTCTCCGATTCGTTTTAATTGCATTCTGCCTAGTCCTAGTATTTTTGGAAAGAGTAAACAAGCGATTCACGTCTACCCGTTTTATAGACCTCTATCATATCTCCTCTCAGTCATCTTTTCTCCAAACTGAAGAGCCCTAGTTGCTTTAGCCTTTCCTCATAGGGAAGTCATCCCATCCCCTTTATCATTTTTGTCTCCTTCTCTGTACCTTTTCTAATTCCACTATCAGGCTCATTGCCAAAAGAGAAGGACGTCCATCTTTCGACATAAATCGGAACATGGATGTCCATCACCCAGAGAAGCCCAAATCGGTAGAATGGAACCCAATTTTGGACGTCTCCAACTGCAGTCCATCGCAAGGACGTCCAAATTTCAAGGTGGTGTGTCGGAGGCGTGGTGAAGGCAGGACTTGGGCGTGCCTAAGACTTGGACGTCTTTAAGCCATAATCGAGAAAAGCAAGGACATCCTAAAGTAAAACTTGGACGTTTTCACCCGGATGTGATTTTTTTTATGAATAAGGCACAAAAAAGTGCCCAAAATGACCAGATGACCACTGGATGAAATCGGGGATGACCTCCTGTTACTCCCCCAGTGGTCACTAACCTCCACCCAGTAATTAAATTTGCTGACAACGCAAAGTTATTCAAAGTTGTTAAATTGCAAGAGGACTGTGAATAATTACAAGAGGACCTTACAAGACTGGGAGACTGGGCGTCTAAATGGCAGATGATGTTTAATGTGAGCAAGGGCAAAGTGATGCATGTGGGAAAGAGGAACCCAAACTAGCTACGTATTGGAAGGTTCCAATTTAGGAGTCACTGACCAAGAAAGGGATCTTGGCGTCGTTATTCATGATACGTTGAAACCTTCTGCTTAGTGTGCTGCTGCGGCTAAGAAGGCAAATAGAATGTTAGGTATTATTAGGAAAGGAATGGAAAACAAAAGTGAGGATGCTATAATGCCTTTGTATTGTTCCATCCAAGGACCTGTGGTTCCGAAATGAGGGAGTTCAGGTCCCATCATCAATATCCTTGACCAGTGGTCAAATCTTCACAGTCAAATCTTAAACCAGAGTACTAGGGGTCTTGCTTGACTCTTCACTCACCTTCACTTCCCATATTAACCAGCTCTAGGATTTGTTTATTCTCTTTTTAGACTTTGGACTCCTGAAGAAACATGTGCAAAACATGGTCCATTTTGAAACCAAGGCAATAGTGAGCCTGGTGAAGGCCTAGTGAGGGATATAGATGAGATTTCAACAACCAATAATATGACATTATGCATATTTATATGGGAAATCCTGAAAATCTGACTAGATTGCAGTCCTGGAGGACTGAGGTTGGTCAACCCTGGTTTAGACTATAGAAGGAGTAGGGTTGGGAAGAATTCTGTGAATTGTTGGAGACAGGTGGTCTTGCACCTTGTTACTCACTCCTAGTCCTCAATAATGAATATGCATGAGAGGGATTGCATGGCCACTCTCTTCATTGAATGCGAATATCTTTCATGTGTAATCATTAGGGATATCCTGAAAACTGGACCTACTGGTGGTCCTTGAGGACAGGGAGTGAATACCACTGGTCTAGTTCTTATTTTTCTGTATTTTATTATACCTCACTTCAGACTCTTTTGCTGAACAAATGTGCTAAATAAATAGCTCTTACCCAGACTCTCACTGAAGGAAGAACAGCCTGCATAATCTAAACAAATGCAATAAAAGAATCAAGTTTGCAAAAGTACTATTAAGCCTTACTCCTTCATATTTCTTTCTCCAAGCCCATCCCAAATCTCTTCTACCGTCCCCCAGTCTGTCCTTTTCCCTTCTGAAGGAGCTCCTAAAAGAGGCGATGAGCTTCAGTCCACATGTTTGTTCCTTAGAAAAAATGGGCAGGAGCCAAATGATCACCTTAGACTTGAAAGTTTCCCTTTTATATTCAACTTTTATTGTGCACACAAGCTGACATCAAGGGATCAGGGTTTATTCTCCGTTGTTTCAATAAAGGAAAACAATTACAGACCTGAAGGCTTCTTCCATCAACTAATACAAAATTAAATACATTTTCCCCCTTTCCAGTGCCTTATTGATTTTTAGTTTCATATTTTCTGAAGAGCAAAAAAAAAAAAAAAACCCCCCACTCCATCATTTATAGAACATTGTATTATAAATTACTGGAGTTGGTTCAGAAGCTGCTGTGATTTTGTCTTTATAATCTTTTAAGGGATATTTATTTTTAGTTGGTAATGTATTCCATTTACTTGCCGTAAACAATATTATTCCAACAAAAAAAAATTTGCAATTCTTTCTTGTCACTCTGTTTTTTAATCTCTTTTTGGTTTATTTAGTGAGGATAATGGTGGTAGATGGGGTTGTGTTAGTACCTCTCCTCTATGTACTAATTCTCTGAACATTGCATCTGAATTTAATGGAGATCCCTGTAGCACTGGATAAACATATCAGCCTGTTCTCACACCCTTTAGAATAGTTGAGACTGCCCAGTGGTTCTGTCCATCTTACAAGGACATATCCTATTTTCAGCTACAAAGCAAGACCACCTACTTTCTCCTTACTCTGGCCAGTTTTTATTATACTCATTGAGCCCAGTATTCAGCAATTGGTGATCAGCATTTTGTCCAGGCACCAGCACTGAACTTCTGGGTTTGAAGAGCCAGCTAATACGTGGAGGGGCATAATCGAATGGGGCTGGCCATCTATAAGGGCGGCCATCTCTAATGATGACCCCGTCAAGCAGCGTACCCGACTGTATTATCGAAACAAGATGGGCAGCCATCTTTCGTTACGATAATACGGTTGGGGCCGGCCAAATCTCAACATTTGGGCCGCCGTTAGAGATTGCCGGCATTAGAGATGGCTGCCATTGGTTTTCGCCAATAATGGAAACTAATGGCGGCCATCTCAAACCCGGCCAAATCCAAGCCATTTGGTCGTGGGAGGAGCCAGTATTTGTAGTGCACTGGTCCCCCTCACATGCCAGGACACCAACCGGGCACCCTAGGGGGCACTGCAGTGGACATCACAAATTGCTCCCAGCTGCATAGCTCCCTAACCTTGGGTGCTGAGCCCCACATATCCCCCCCCAAAACCCACTCCCCACAAGTTTACACCACTACCATAGCCCTTGGGGATGAAGGGGGGCACCTACATGTGGGTACAGTGGGTTTTGGGGAGGTTTGGAGGGCTCCCATTTACAACCACAAGTGTAACAGGTACGGGGGGATGGGCCTGGGTCCGCCTGCCTGAAGTGCACTGCACCCACTAAAAACTGCTCCAGGGACCTGCTTACTGCTGTCATGGAGCTGGGTATGACATTTGAGGCTGGCATAGAGGCTGGGAAAAATGCTTTCTAATTTTTTTGGGGGGTGGGATAGGGTTGGTGACCACTGGGGGAGTCAGGGGAGGTCATCCCCGATTCCCTCTGGTGGTCATCTGATCAGTTTGGGCACCTTTTCGAGGCTTGGTCATGAACAAAAAGGGACCAAGTAAAGTTGGCCAAACGCTCGTCAGGGCCGGCCTTCTTTTTTCCATTATCGGCCGAGGCCGGCCATCTCTTAACCGTGCCCTCGTCCCGCCTTCGGTACACTGCCGACACGCCCCCTTGAACTTTGGCCGGCCCTGCGACGGAAAGCAGTTGAAGCCGGCCAAAATCGGCTTTCGATTATACTGATTTGGCCGGCATTAGGAGAAGGCCGGCCATCTCCCGATTTGCGTCAGAAGATGGCCGCCCTTCTCCTTCGAAAATAAGCAGGATAGCTAGTTAAGTGCAATATTCAGCACTTAACTGGCTATTGGACTGACTTTTATGCAGTTACCCTGGCCAGTTAAGTGCTGAATATTGGCACGTGACTGACCAATTGCTGACATTGCCTGTGGAGCACCCCCAAAACAGCTGGTTTTCAGTTCAGCGCTAACCAGTTATTTTCAGTGGCACTAACCGGTTAATGCCACTGAAAACTAGCAGTTAGCCCTAAACAGGTGATTTAACTGGCCAGGAGCTATTTCTGGCTGGTTAAATCACTTTGAATCTTGACCCAGTTGATTATATACCATCCCAGGTAGATACACAAATTCCCAGACTTAATCTAACATCCAGACTTCTGTCTGGATCTAGGTCAGTTCCCATCGGACAGTTCCCACTAACCAGTTCCCATCTGGAAAATTGCCACCTAGGTCAATTACTGCCTAATCAATTCCCATCACTCCAGGGAGGACAATTTCTACCCTAAACAATCATGAGGCAACTTGATCTGGCATCTATCTACTTCCCATTCTCCCTCCAGACATGCAGCTCCCCCCCCCCCCCCCCCCCCCAAAAAAAAAAAAAAAATTACCTTTAGCAACCAAAATCCAAATTAATAAAGATCATAAACTTTAATATAAAACAAAAAACGTACACAAAACATTACCGGCATGGCTGTAATGGACTTGAAAGGTAAAATACCCCAATACAATCCAACACATTAAAAATAAAAAAATTACAATGATCAGTGAAAGCCTACATTGGGGCTTCAAATAAAAAATAAAAAAAAAACCCACAAACAATTCACACCCACTCAATTCTGCTCCTAAACACTAACTTTTTCTACAAAACTTAGAGACTGTCAATGACTCAAGCTTCCCTCATACACCCACACACACACACAGACACTCCCACCCCATAGCAAGTACAGCACAGGCAGCAGCAGCGTAAGCATCCCCCCACTCCCCACACACACTGCTCCACCATAGAACAGGGACAGCACAGGCAGCAGCCGTGTGCATTGAATCCCTCACTGCAAATAGATATGGATGTATACTTTTTACGGTTATTTATTGATAAATCCATAGCATCACCATTCCCTCCCTGTGCTGTGTGATGGAAGATTGAAACCTAAGTCCTGTCCTTTCAAGGTCTTTTCTGCCGTCTTCTGTTCACCATTAACATAAAGATTGCACTTCTCGATGTGCAAAAACTAAAAACAACAACAAAAAAGAGGATCCTACCTTATAACATACATTTATTTGAGCTATGGACACTGGTTTTATTATACTTCTGAGCCCAGAAGGGGTTGCGGAAAGCAGGGAGAGAAAACACCTCTTCATCCATCTCTTGTAGTGGATATATTCTGGAGGGGAAAGAATGTGTGAGGAATGGAGCGTTCCAGTGGATGCACCAAGTTTCAGCTTTTCATCAGCCCTTTTTCTGGGAGATGCATTTGGTTTCTCTTTTCTTTTTTTATTATTATTATTATTATTCCTCTATAGAAAGCGCTCCTCTAAGCACTTTTCAGGGTGCATTAGACAGGGCTTATGAAGTACACTCCTATTCGCTACCTGATAGTAATGATGATAATATCTGACGAGAGTAGCATGGAGGTAAACTGGCCTAGGTCACTGTGTCTGAAGTGTAGCATGTCTGGGAGAGACAGGTTGGATGAAGCCCAGTCATGGGTGCTTAAGAAATGAAGCATAACAAAAATTAGTGTAAGGATCCTTGCTGGACCCTCACTAGTCCTGTATGTTCCTGTATGTTCCTGTCCCCAGGACTATACCAAGGTAGAGCAGAGAGAAGGGCTGTATCATCTGAGTACAGCACCCCCTTGCAGGGATGGTTGAAATGGTACTGCCTGCCCCTTTAAAAGCCAGTGTAACCCTGGTCTCACCACACACTGTCTGGGCACCAGCTAGCTCATTGCAGATCAGGGGCACCTGAGAACAGGGCCACAAAGAAATCCATTTCCAGAGGTCACTAAAAGCACTGCAGCTTTTCTAGTCACACAC
This sequence comes from Microcaecilia unicolor, assembly GCF_901765095.1. NCBI lineage: Eukaryota > Metazoa > Chordata > Amphibia > Gymnophiona > Siphonopidae > Microcaecilia > Microcaecilia unicolor. Next base: position 177,986,724 of record NC_044033.1, read on the forward strand.
ACTGAGCTGGGTGTAGGCAGTGGCGTTCCTAGAGGGGCTGACACCCGGGGCGGATCTCCGATGCGCCCCACCCCTGCTGCACCCCCCCCCCCCCCAGCGGCATGCACCCGGGGCAGACCACCCCCACCGCCCCCCCCCCTTTTGGTACACCACTGGGTGTAGGCTTGTGCCAGATAAAAATCCGGAAGGCCGTAGAGTCTTGAGCTGGGGATTTATTTCTCTTTTACTCTCTGTTCTTTCCTTTACCAGTCTGGGCGTAAATAAGATTCACTCTCACTCAAAGAAAAGACTCCAGTCCAGAGTTTATCAAAACAAACAAAAATTTACTGGAGATGCTGCAACCGACAGTTCAAATCCTTCTTGTAACAAATAGACAATTTGTAATCCAACTTGATATCAGATGCAAAACAATAAATTCAGAGCCAAACTTAGGGATTAGTGTAACTTGGCAGGAGGAGTGGCCTAGTGGTTAGGGTGGGGGACCTTGGTCCTGAGGAACTGAGTTTGATTCCCGGCATAGGCAGCTCCTTGTGATTCTGGGCAAGTCACTTAACCCTCCATTGCCTGCCGCATTGAGCCTGCCATGAGTGGGAAAGCATGGGGTACAAATGTAACAAAAATAAAATAAATAAATCTTCACAAATGCAATTTATAATCCTACAGTATGTACATATTTACAGCCCCTCCTGTCCATACCCATCCCTTCTGGGTGTAGCAACCTAAGACTGTGCCTGCAGCACTTGTGCAACAAGCAGATCTTCTTTTGGATCAGACCTCCCTGTCTAGGGTTACCATATGGCTCCAGAAAAAGGAGGACACATTGATTCAGTCCGTGTTTTGCCTCCATTCAGGGGCGTAGCCAGACCTTATGGTGGGAGGGGGCCAGAGCCTAAGGTTGGGGGCACATTTTGAGTGCAGCCCCCCCACCACCACGCCTCGCCTCGCCTCACCTCACAAATACCTTTGCTGGCAGGGGTCCCCAACCCCCGCCAGCCAAAGCCTTCTTCCAGCCAAACCAGGGGCCCGGATGAAATTTGCAGGGGCCCAGGCCCCCGTGGACCCCCGTGGCTACGCCCCTGCTTCAATTGAAAGCAATGGAAGTAAAACCCAGACTGACTCAATCTGTCCTCCTCTTTCTGGAGCCATATGGTAACCCTATCCCTGTCTGTCCACATTCTCCTCTCTGAGCTACCACCTTTGGCTCCGAACAGCTCTACACTGTTTCTGCTCCCAGGGATCCCCTATTTCCCACCTGGAGCACTCCTCCTCCACTTCATGGATAATGCTAGAATTTGCAGAAACCACCTCTTTGGTCAGCCTTAGTTTCTTGAACCCATCCAGGACTCCCCCTCTCCTCCAAGGGTCCCGGCGAGGGTATAGGCAACCAAAGACCGTGTGTGTATGTGTGTGTGTGTGTGTGTGTGAGGGAAGCTTGCACTGCTGCTCTCTGTCACTCAACAACCAGGAACATTTTCCTGTGCAACTTACGCAGGAACCCACCCCCTTGGTCTGGATCCTTCACTACCCATAACTTCAGAGCCCACCCCTCAGAACTCTGGAGAGTTCTCTCATGATCGTTAGTAATCCCCATTATAATGGGGGATTACACCAAAGACTCCGATGAGCATATGTGGTATGGTGGACTCTGACTCTTAATAAAGTCTGACTGTATATTAGGACCAAGACTTTGGTCCTCTGTTTCGTTATATCTTGTCTTGAGTGAAGATTCCCTTGACTCTTAGTTTGTGTCCAATGTAACAGGACAGAGGTTTTACACATCCCTCTTCCTGCTGTTCAAATGAGGAGTGGAGCAGCATATTGGCTCTCAATCCAACAGGACCAGGACTGAGAAGCCCCACTTGGGTGCTGGACTACAAAGGATTTGTTTTTAGTTGGAAACAGCTGTGTGGAAGTGGATCTCAGGAAGGCAGGACTATGTGGAACTAAAAGGGAATAGGTTAACCTTGATTCCAGGGACAGTTGTGTGGAATTAAAAGGGAATACTTTAATTTCAGCTCCAGGGAGACCTTTTACCCTATATTCTGTATAGAGCTGGTGTACCCAAGCACCTGGGAAACCAATCATCCCACAAACTGATTATAATTAAGGGATCACAGACACAGATATATAGCGATTAGAGTTTACAGTGTTACTCAATGCTGTACAACCTAAGTGTTAAAAGACTACCTCTGAACTGTAACTGTTTTGTGCTTAAGTTTAGTAAAGAGAGTTGGAGCACCCCACTTCAGTCTCTGAGTTATCTGTTGGAGGAACTTCTATGCCAAGACCTTGAAGGGAAATCCCTCCCCTCCTCTCCCATGAAGAATTTACTCCCTTGAAGAAGAGTGTGTGCTGAGAGTGGTTAAAGGATATAACGTTCTGGGGGGGCCTGGGTGTGAGACCCCAAGATTGAGACACCTCCCATACAATAGGAATATATGAAGACAAAATCAGAGAAATTTTTATAAAAAAAATAATCAGTCATTAAAATTCAGGGGTGGGCAAAGAGAAGGAATTAAGTTCTTGCTTCCCTAGAGTTAGGAGTGGTCCTGGAGGACTGGAAAAGAGTGGATGTGGTCCCTCCAGGGCCATGCCAACACGGTAAGTGAGGTAAGCATGGCAGGAGGGCGCCATGACATCAGAAGAAGGCGGGACACTGAGCGAAGGGAAGACTGACACGTGGGGGTGGGGGAGCGCCACCTCCTTCTCACTAATGCTACGCTGCCACCGGACAGAGGTAAATTTAAACAAAAAAAAAAAGGAAAAGGATCTGGGGAGAAGAGGGCGAGGTAAGCATGGTGCGGCGGGGCAGGGCCAACTGCAGGGGGGCGCCAGAGAGCCTAGGCACGGCCCTGGGTCCCTCTCCACAAAAAGCGGAAGGAGGAGGTTGGTAACTATTATAGGCTGGTCAGTGTGACCTCTGTGGTAAATAAATAAATAGAAACACTTCTAAAACAGAAAATAGTGGTTTTTGGAATCCAGTGGAATGCAAGACACAAGGCAGCATGGTTTCACTGAAGGCAGCTCTTTCCATACAAATGTAATGAACTTCTTTGACTGGGTCATCAGACAGTTGGATTGAGGGAAAGCGCTAGATGTGGTGTATTTAGATTTTAGCAAAGCCTTTGACACGGTTCCATACAGACAACTAATAAATAAACTGAGTGCCCTCGGTATGGGCCCTAAAATGACTGATTGGTTTAGGAACTGGTTGAGAGGAAAGCAACAAAGGATAGTTCTAAATGGAGCTCGCTGTGATGAAAGGGATGCTACCAGTGGTGTGCTGCAAGGTTCAGTTCATGGGCTGGTTCTTTTTAATATTCTTTTTAAGCAATATTGCTGAAGAGCTGTCTGGTAAGGTTTGCCTCTTTGTGACCGATACCAAAATTGGCAATAGTACAGATGCCCCCGATAGTGTGGATAATATGAGGAGGAGGAACCTAGCAAAGCTTGGAGAATGGTCCAGAATTTGACAGCTAAGATGTAATGCTAAAATATACATGGTCATGTAAATAGGCCGCAAAATCTGAGGGAGTGGTACAGTTTAGGTGGTGAAGTACTTTGTGCACTAAAGAGGCTTGAGGCTTAGGTGTGATGAGGTAGAAAAGACAACAACAAAAGCTGGAAGGATGCTTGGGTGCATAGGCAGAGGAATGGCCAACACGAAAAAGGAGGTGATAGTGCCAATGTATAAGTCTTTGGTGGGACCTCATTTAGAGTAATGTATACAATTCTGGAGACTACACCTTCAAAAGGATATAAACAGGATAGGGCTAGTCCTGAGGGCAGCTACTAAAATGGTCAGTGGTCTTCATCATAAAGCATATGGGGACAGACTTAAGGACCTCAGTATATATACTTTGGAAGAAAGGTGGGGGAGGACAGATATGATAGAGATGTTTAAAAAACTACATAACTTACATTCATAGGAAGTGAGTCTATTTCAATGGAAAGGAAGCTCTGGAATGAGGGGACTTAAGATGAAGGTGAAAGGGGGCAGACTCAGGAGTAACCTAACAAAATACTTCTTCATGGAAAGGGGATAATTCATGGAATGGCTTCCTGGTGGAGGTGGTGGAGATGAAGATTCTATCTGAATTCAAGCAAGCTTGAGATAAATATATAAGGTCTCTAAGAGAGAGGAAGGGATAGTAGATGGCATGGATGGGCAGACTGGATAGGCCATCTGGAATATTTTTATTTATTTATTTATTTGCTGCACTTGTATCCCACATTTTCCCATCTATTTGCAGGCTCAATGTGGCTTACAAAATGTTATAGCAACATGTACACATTATAGGATAAGAATTTCAGAATATAGATACAGATGGGTACATAGAATATCATAGCAATCATATTAATGGAATAATAATTTTACAATTATTACAAATAAGAATGTATAAGTAAATCATATTGGATTAGAAGTGGGTTGAAACCTATGGAACTTTGGAAGGCTAAGTGCTTTAAAAATATGCCTCCATATGGCCTTTAGCTGCCTTCATTTTTCTCTCTTATTTGGAATGCAGGCATTCTAAGCCTTGCCACTAGGTGTCAGCATTGTGAAATGGCTGGGAGTCCCTTCACACCTCTCTCTTCCTCCCCATGGACCCAGAATATCATTCAGCTCTGCTAACCTAGTGAGCAGAATCCTGGCCTGGGAATTGAGTATGGATCTTCTGTACTACAAGAGGCATGTTTTTCTTTTAAAAAGACACTTGGGGCCCGATATTCATGGTATTTAATTAAACACTGATAAAAATAGATGGGGTATGTATTGGAAAACTGCTGAACAAAGTGTGGTAGTAAGTTGCTTAAAATGTTATTTTAATAACAATTTTACAGTCTGTGGTTCCTGCCTGAGATGAGTTTGCAGCAGTGAGAAGGATGAAAGAATGGGTATATGCAGAGAGAGGTCGTAAAAAGAAATACTGAAATCAGTCAACTTAAATGTAAACAAAGAGGCATGAAATTAAAAACAGGAGAAAAAAAAATCTCAGAAAGCCTTCTACACTGTAAAAAGACTTTCAGATGGTCATAAAATGTAACAAGTGTTTGTTTGTTTTTTCATCAGTCTAAGGTTAGATCTTGGTTACAGTCTTGCTACAGGGTTATCATTATAAAAGAAGACAGAACTTAATTTGATTCTCTGGAGCACAGGGGTGCTAAGGCTGGCTGGTGGGGATTGTAGGAACAGTAATGTTAAGGCAGAGACCCGTTCTAGTTTCCATTCCCCTTCTACCACCAAATTTGCACACAAGGAGGGGTAAGGCCTGATTTTCCTTATGGAAACTTGAATCGAGTTTCCAGTCATGCCTTGGAGACAAACCCAAGACTGGCTCAGCCTATGCTGGGTGCCATGGAATTATCTAGTGATCCAATGGAAAGGGTAAGTTAAGATTCAATGCTCTTTTATAACAAGGGCCAGCGGGCACGCCACACTGCACTGAGCCCTCTGAACATGATATCTCACAAACTCCAGAAGGTGGCACCTTTCATGCAGTAAATATTGAGGGCATTTAGGTTCCCCTTGCGTGCACACAGATTATTAAAGTGTGCCCTAAAAGTAGGCTTAAAAGTCAATGATTAGTACAGTGGTGGAAATAAGTATTTGATCCCTTGCTGATTTTGTAAGTGTGCCCACTGACAAAGACATGAGCAGCCCATAATTGAAGGGTAGGTTATTGGTAACAGTGAGAGATAGCACATCACAAATTAAATCCGGAAAATCACATTGTGGAAAGTATATGAATTTATTTGCATTCTGCAGAGGGAAATAAGTATTTGATCCCCCACCAACCAGTAAGAGATCTGGCCCCTACAGACCAGGTAGATGCTCCAAATCAACTCGTTACCTGCATGACAGACAGCTGTCGGCAATGGTCACCTGTATGAAAGACACCTGTCCACAGACTCAGTGAATCAGTCAGACTCTAACCTCTACAAAATGGCGAAGAGCAAGGAGCTGTCTAAGGATGTCAGGGACAAGATCATACACCTGCACAAGGCTGGAATGGGCTACAAAACCATCAGTAAGACGCTGGGCGAGAAGGAGACAACTGTTGGTGCCATAGTAAGAAAATGGAAGAAGTACAAAATGACTGTCAATCGACAAAGATCTGGGGCTCCACGCAAAATCTCACCTCGTGGGGTATCCTTGATCATGAGGAAGGTTAGAAATCAGCCTACAACTACAAGGGGGGAACTTGTCAATGATCTCAAGGCAGCTGGGACCACTGTCACCACGAAAACCATTGGTAACACATTACGACATAACGGATTGCAATCCTGCAGTGCCCGCAAGGTCCCCCTGCTCCGGAAGGCACATGTGACGGCCCGTCTGAAGTTTGCCAGTGAACACCTGGATGATGCCGAGAGTGATTGGGAGAAGGTGCTGTGGTCAGATGAGACAAAAATTGAGCTCTTTGGCATGAACTCAACTCGCCGTGTTTGGAGGAAGAGAAATGCTGCCTATGACCCAAAGAACACCGTCCCCACTGTCAAGCATGGAGGTGGAAATGTTATGTTTTGGGGGTGTTTCTCTGCTAAGGGCACAGGACTACTTCACCGCATCAATGGGAGAATGGATGGGGCCATGTACCGTACAATTCTGAGTGACAACCTCCTTCCCTCCGCCAGGGCCTTAAAAATGGGTCGTGGCTGGGTCTTCCAGCACGACAATGACCCAAAACATACAGCCAAGGCAACAAAGGTGTGGCTCAGGAAGAAGCACATTAGGGTCATGGAGTGGCCTAGCCAGTCACCAGACCTTAATCCCATTGAAAACTTATGGAGGGAGCTGAAGCTGCGAGTTGCCAAGCGACAGCCCAGAACTCTTAATGATTTAGAGATGATCTGCAAAGAGGAGTGGACCAAAATTCCTCCTGACATGTGTGCAAACCTCATCATCAACTACAGAAGACGTCTGACCGCTGTGCTTGCCAACAAGGGTTTTGCCACCAAGTATTAGGTCTTGTTTGCCAGAGGGATTAAATACTTATTTCCCTCTGCAGAATGCAAATAAATTCATATACTTTCCACAATGTGATTTTCCGGATTTAATTTGTGATGTGCTATCTCTCACTGTTACCAATAACCTACCCTTCAATTATGGGCTGCTCATGTCTTTGTCAGTGGGCAAACTTACAAAATCAGCAAGGGATCAAATACTTATTTCCACCACTGTATATGATCTGCCACTTAGCAAAAGCAGTATAGTAAACGCCAATAAATAAAATAAAAATTGGGTAGGCACAATAAAATCAACAGCAAAAATTTAAATTGGGAAACAGTTCTTCATTATAATAAAATTCATATTTATTGGGCTTTCCAATACTGTGCTATATAAGAAGGGATATTAAAACCAGCAGGCAAATAGTCCATAGAAGCAAAGTGAAATAGTTGCAAAAAGTAGCAAAATGTTTCAAAGGGTTCACAGCCCTTGTTATAATAAGTAAGTAATATAATCAGTGTATCCCACTAACATACACTTAACAAGTAGTTCAAAGCGGTTTACAACAAATTAATAGAAAACAAAGTAAAATATAAAATAAATTAACATAAAATGACATTTTTAAGACCAACCCCCCCCCCCCCCCCCCCCCCCACTTAAACAAGTAGGTCTTAAGATTTTTACGAAATTGAAGATAACCAAAATAATTTCTAAGAACCATAGGTATGGAGAGCCAGAATTGAGGAGCATAAAAACAGAAAGATGATTCCAATATTTTCTTGTACTTAATATCAATAAAAGATGGTAAAATTAAGTGAAAACAGATCTCTAAATTATGAAGAAACTTGTATAAGAGGAAATGAGATCAATTTCAAAATATAGTCTGAAGAGGAACCATCAAATATCTTGTATATCAGACATGCTACTTTAAAAAGTGCTCTAAAATGGATAGGAAGCCAATGTAGGGATATCAATGCAAAAGTAGCACTAGCATGTCTCTAAAGACCTAAAATCAACTTAGCCGCTGTATTCCTCAATAGCTGAAGTTTAGAAAGCAGTTTAACAGAATTAGGTACATATAAAGCATTTAATAATTTTCTCTTCTAACTCATACATCTTTCATACCTCTTTGTAGATAGACAGTTGTAAAAATCTTTACTTCTTGGTATTGTGATGTTTATCTTCTTTAAATTGGTCAGTAGACCCTCAGTCCTTCACAGTTCTCCTTTAACTTTTGGCCATAGGTTAAGACTGGCTCTTTACTCACCTCATTCTCTCTTGGCATGTCTTGTGCTTCAGTGTCGCACCTCTGTCCACTCTCTCACTTCCTTGTAGTCCTGAATTCCCTAGTGCTGAGTGTACAACAGGCACGTTGATCAGCTTCAGAGCTGGGGCTTATGATATCAGCACTCACCAGCTACACTGCTCCCAGCTTTCTCTTGACAGCAGCTTCACTCAGTTTTTATCCTCAGAGGATCAGGATCAAAGGACCAGACTGCCAACCCCTGATTAGTTCAGTCTTTTGTGGGAACAGGCTTTCTTTTAGGTATGCACCAGACTAGACCGGCAGTTCCTGGGCTCATTTCTCTTTCTCCTTCAGCCCCTTGAGTGGGTAGCCAGAGCACCTGTGGGCCCCAGAGGGGGGTAACCCTACCATTCTAGTTCTATGTGCTCCTTTGTGGACCACCTCCAGGAAGGAAGACCCCCCTCCTAGCTGGACCTCCTCTTGGAGATGAAGGCAAGGCCCATCCCTGAACTCAGTGCTTTATTCTTCCCCCCCAAAAAATCTAAGGCTTCAATTCTGTTTGGTCGCTTTCTCAGAATAGACCACCCCCCCTATTTGGATTTGATTGACAGCTTCTTGGACCAGGGGCCCAGAATGTTCTTTCTGCAATTGCATAATAAAGTACATTTTGGCAGCCTACTACATGTGATTATAAAATTAAATCTGATGAAGAATAATGCTCACCTTTGTGTGGACTGTATATATATCTTCTAGGGGGCTAATATTCTGCCCATTGTGGTAAGTGGCTTGTAAAACACTAGAACTAACACTGGATATTCAATGCTGAGGCATGCGTGACTTCTGGCATTGAAAATGCAGATATGTGCACTGGTCTGAAAGTTAACCAGGCAGCAGCCGATATTCAGAATGGTGTCCAGTTAGTGTAGTGGGTTGCAGACCTGGGGAACTGGGTTCAATTCCTGCTGCTGAACTAGTAGGGAAGAGGGAGAAAGAGAAATGCTGGACCAGTGGGGAAGAGAGAGGGAAGGAGAAATGCTGGACCATGTGGGGGGGGGGGGAGAAGGATAAGTGCTGGGCTATGTGGGGGAGAGAAGGAGAAATGCTGGACAAGGAGGAGAGGAGAAATGAGAGACAAGGGAAGGGAAGAGACAATGGGATTCTAGATATGAAGTGAGAAAGGAGTTGCTGAATATGGTGGGAAAGAGAAGAATGGAAGGAGAGATTCTGACTGAGGGGGAAGGAGAAAGGGATAGAGAGGAGGAGGAGGAGGATTATGGGGATAAAAGGAGAAGGTGCACTGTTGGGAAGGGAGGGAAAGGGAAATGCTAGGCTACAAATGTGGGGGGAGAGAGAGGAAAGATATTTGGCTACAAGAGTGGGGAGTGGAGAGAGAGAGAAGATGTTAGGCTATAAGGGTGGGAGGATGGAGAGAGGGAGATGAGATGCTGGGCAGTGGAGAGAAATATAAAGAGAAGATATGCTGAGCTATAGGCCCCCTCCCTACCCATCTTCAAATCATTGCTCAAAGCCCACCTCTTCAATGTCGCTATCGGCACCTAATCACAACACCTCCACTCAGGAAATCTAGACTACCCCAACTTGACATTTCCTCCTTTAGATTGTAAGCTCTTCTGAGCAGGGACCGTCCTTAGTTATTAATTTGTACAGCGCTGCGTAACCCTAGTAGTGCTCTAGAAATGTTAAGTAGGAGTAGATGCCGACCATAATGGGACTGTGTGGGAGATAACTAGGGGGTTATCAAGGAGATTAGGATAGGAGAACTAGGGATTGAGAAATGGAGATGGAAAGTTGATAAGTAGGTGAAAAGATAAAAGAAAGAGGTGGAGAACTGGATGGTGAGAAAGAAGGTGAAATTTTGAGTGGGCAAAGTCAGAAAAGAAAGAGAGAAAGAACTAACAGGGATAAATCAATATGTTAGAGACAGATGTGAGACAGGAAAGTAGAAGAGAGAAATTCACTGGGACCAACATGATTAGAAAAAATAAAATGCCCAGGCAACAAAGACAGAATTTTTTTTATGTTTAAATCTGTTTATTAATTTGGAAGTCATAAGTACAAAATACACGATAACAAGTACATCCATAATACAGAACAACATTCCAAGCCTATTTCAAAGAACTATAGTACCATCCTCACCCCCCAAAACTGAGTTAATTTCACCCCTCGAGGACCTCCACAATTATAGGTATATGGACTAAAAACATAAGCATTGCCATACTAGGACACACCGAAGATCCATCAAGCCCAGTTTCCAACAGTGGCCAATCCAGGTCACAAGTACCTGCAACATCCCAAAACAGCAAAACAGATTTTATGCTGCTTTTCTTAGAAAATGCAGTAGATTTTCCCAAGTCCATCTTAATAATGGCTTATAGACTTTTCTTTTAGGAAATTATCCAAACCTTTTTTTAAACGCTGCTAAGCTAACTGCTTTTATCATATTTTCTGACAATGCATTCCAGAATTTAATTACTCTTTGAGTGAAGAAATATTTTCTCTGATTCGTTTTAAATTTACTACTTAGTAGCTTCTTTGCGTGCCCCCTAGTCCTAGTATTTTTGGAAAAAGTAAACAAGCGATTCATGTCCACTTGTGCCACTCCACTCATTATTTTATAGACCTCTATCATATCTCCCATCAGCCATCTTCTCTCCAAGCTGAAGAGCCCTAGCCCCTTTAGCCTTTCCTCATAGGGAAGTCTTCCCATCCCCTTTATCATTTTCGTTGCCTTCTCTGTACCTTTTCTAATTCTACTATATCTTTTTTGAGATGCGGTGACCAGAACTGCACACAGTATTTGAGGTGTGGTCATACCACGGAGCGATATACAATTATAACATTCTCAGTTTTGTTTTCCATTCCTTTCCTAATAATTCCTAACATTCTATTTACTTTCTTAGCCGCCGCTGCACATTGAGCAACGTATCATCAACTATGACACCTAGATTCTTTTCCTGTGCGGTGACTCCATTTACATGCCCAGTCTCCCAGTCTCGTAAGGTCCTCTTGCAATTTTTCACAATCCTCTTGCGATTTAACAACTTTGAATAACTTTGTGTCAGCAGCAAATTTAATTACCTCACTAGTTATTCTCATCTCAAGATCATTTATAAATACATGAAAAAGCATTTTTAGCCATTGGGAACGAGGCCTTAGCAATAGGAGCCTCGTTCTACCTTAACTACCCCTGTAAATGTGTAATAAAATATTTAGGGCTTAAATATATCTTCTTCTCTCCAGAACAATTAAGAGATTTTGTCAATTTAAAGAAGTTGAAAGCAGTTTGATATCTGCTATTGAGTTTTTGATTTGTAACAGGTCAGATACTAGGTGTGTTTTAACCAGTTTTTAATCCACAATAGGACATTGCCTCCTATCTTACTACTTTCTAATTTCCTCTGGAGTCTTTCATGAGATACTTTGTCAAATGCCTTTTGAATGTCCAGATACACAATATTGACTGGCTCACCTTTACCTACATGATTATTCACCCGTTCAAATAAATGTAGTAGATTGATGAGGCATATTGGTAACATAAGGAGCTATGTTCTTATACTCCCTTATCACCATAACCACCACCCCAGCTGTGGGTTATATAATACAAGTCCAGAAAGAAGAAGAAGAAACCCTGGAACAACACCACCAACAGTGAAACATGCGAGATGAACCTGGAAGTACAGAAAAAGATTCTCATCTCAAAGTCACCCACCCTTTACCCTCTGAAAGAAGATTGGCATCTGCAATGAACACAACCAAAAACCAAGACAAAAAAAAAAATTAAACTGGTGGCCAAAAGATTCCCCCCCCCCCCCTCATAAACCAGAATCATGGAAAATAATTCAAAATGAGGCTGCGTGCTCCGTGTGGCAGTGATTGGATGTATACCTCCCATATAGACATAACTAACTTTTTACGCCACACATAAAATCTAGTGTGCCTTTGTTCCAACAACATCAGTGCATGGAATCAATTATGCCAGGCCAAAAAGAAGCTTAATTTGTTTTAGATCATGAGCACAATATTTTTATTTATTTTTATTTTATTTGTTACATTTGTATCCCACATTTTCCCACCTATTCGCAGGCTCAATGTGGCTTACATAATACCGTAGAGGCGATCGCCAATATCGGTTTGAACAAATACAAAGTGAGGTTGTGGTAAAGTTAGTTCTTACGTGAGTTGTAAGGAGGAAGAGTTAAGTTGTGGCCAGTAAGAGCTTTGGTTTTGTTGTGCTACTGGGTTAAGGTATTTACGTTGGATCATTGGGGTACGCCTTTTTGAACAAGGTAGTTTTTAGTCATTTCCGGAAGTTCAGGTGGTCATATGTTGTTCTCATGGCGTTTGGAATTGCGTTCCATAGCTGTGTGCATATCAGTTTAGTTAGAAGTAGCAGATAAATGGAACTAGATTTTTGGAACTACTAGTGTATATGTTATATTTATATACACTTTTGATAGTTTGTACCCCTGACACAGCCTGAGGACAAAACGTGGCCACGTCGGGTATTGTTCCAATAAATGCATTTGATTCCACTGCTTTGTTGTTTTTTTTATCTACTGTTTTGTAAGCAGTTGTGTGCCTTTTTGGTTTGTTTTTTTTTGTTTTTGTCTAGGTTTCTTGCATACATTCTCCCTCTTGCAAAGCAGGAACATTCCAAACTTGTTTCCACAACTATTACTGTGCCACGTCCCTTTTGAACTGTCAATATCTCCGTACAATTTTTTTTTTTTTGATCCGGGACTTTATTGGATCATCTGGTGTAAAGTTAATGTGTCTCACTGAGACTTGGTTAAAGACAGGGGAGGAGTCTCATTTATATAATTGCCTGCCTTTGGGTATTGATGTTCACAGTGTCTCTAGAACTGCTAGAGCCAGCAGTGGACTGGCTATTGTTAATTCAACCAGTCTATCAATTGTAGAAATTTAATCTCCTTTTAATTATCTGGAAATGCAAGTTTTAAAAATCTCCAGTCTTCCACCTTTTTACATAGTACAATTTTACTGTCCACCTTCTTTGACCATAGCTCAGTGGGATTCTTATCTTCAGGCTACTGCTGAAGCTATGATATTATTTCAAAATTATGTGATGTTAGGAGACTTTAATATTCATGTCAACTGTCCCCACCATCTAAGAGTAGTTTCATTTCTTGTATTTTTGTCGGAACTGAATCTTAGACATTGGATAACTTTTCCTACACATTCAGGTGGTCACACACTGGATTTAATTCTCACACATCAAAACACTTTAAGAAACCCCACAAATTTTTTTTCTACTGCATTATCTTGGTGAGATTGCTTAGCAATGTCCACAACCATATTCATGTGTTGATAAACCAGAATATTGGGCTAGGAAATTGTCGAGTATTGATCCAACTTGCATACATTCCTCTTTATTTTCTCTCCCAGCTGATTTTGACAACCAATCTTTGGACTCTCAAATTAATACTTTTCACACTTCTTTATCTGATATGCTCGATCAACTGAATCATACAGAAATTACAATGCTAAGTTAAGAGAAGCTAGACCATTATATTTCTCAACAAGATTGAAAAATTTGGCTAATATTCCTAAAGAAATTTATTCTCTCTTTCGCAAAACATTAGGGAGTCATTTTACTAAGGCATGCTGAAAAATGGGCATGCTACTGTAGACCTGAGCTGTGCCTTTTTCCTTGAAGCACTGGGCTGGACAGCTTGTTGAAAAAGCTTTACTCTTGGCAGAGGGCATGAATGTGGGAACTTGCTAGCAGTTCTCTTAATTACTTCTAAAGCTGTGTTATTTGTTGGGGTGGGGGAGGAGAAAGTCGGTGAACCTGGCGATCTGGATTGTGTGCTGTTGCTGGTAAGAATGTGCCTCCATGTTGGTTTTTTTGTTTTATGACCCTGCCGATTTCAGCACCTCCAGTCCTCCCTGCATTCAAGCAGTGGCAGCTCATTGTGAGGCAGGGGGAGGATTGCTGGTAAGAATGTGCCTCCGTGTTGTTTTTTTTTTGTTTTATGACCCTGCCGATTTCAGCACCTCCAGTCCTCCTTGCATTCAAGCAGTGGCAGCTCATTGTGAGGCGGGGGGAGGATTGCTGGTAAGAATGTGCCTCAATGTTGTTTTTTTATGACCCTGCCGATTTCAGCACCTCCAGTCCTCCCTGCATTCAAGCAGTGTCAGCTGATTGAGAGGCAGGGGGAGAAATAGGGAAACACACTGCGCGTGTTTCCCTACTCCTTACTCCTGCCTGTGATTCGTGAAACCAGATATCCACACCACCATGCAAAACGGAAGTGAGGCTTCATTAGAACGTTGGTGGTGCCTTTTATATATATAGATATTTTTTCTTTTGTTGTTGTTGAGTAGTATCTATTATCTTTTGGTTTGAATGTTTTGCTAACCTATACTGATTGTAGTTCTTTTCTCCTGGTTTCTAGTGAACCAGCTATTTCTTAATTTTATAGATTGTTCACAGCCCTGTTCTGCATCACATAGTTATGATCTGAGTTCCTCTTTCCCACATGTATCACTTTGCACTTGCTCACATAAAATGTCATCTGCCATTTGGATGCCCAGTCTCCCGGTCTCTTATGGTCCTCTTGCAATTTTTCACCATCCTCTTGCACTTACAACTTTGAATAACTTTGTGTCACTAGTTATTCCCCCCATCTCTAGATCATTTATAAATATGTTAAAAAGCAGGAGTCCCTTGGGGAACCCCACTATCTACCCATCTCCATTGAGAATTCTAACAATTACCCTACTCTGTGTTTTCTATCTTTTAACCAGTTCTTAATCCACAATCGGACATTGCCTCCTATCTCATGGCTTTCTAATTTCCTCAGGAGTCTTTCATGAGTTTCTTTGGCAAATGCCCTTTGAAAATCCAGATACACAACATTGATCGGTTCATCTTTATCTACATGTTTATCTCTTCAAAGAAATGTAGTAGATTGGTGAGACAAGATTTCCCTTGACTAAATTCATGTTGGCTTTGTCTCATTAATCTATGCTTATGTATATACTCTGTAATTTTGTTCTTTTTAATAGACTCTACCAGTTTGCCTGGCACTGACCTCAAGCTCACAAGTCTATAGTTTCCCAGATCATCTCTGGAACCCTTTTTGAAAAATTGGCATTACATTGGCCACCCTCCAATTTTCTGGTACCATGCTGGATTTTAATATAAATTACATATTACTAATAATAGCTCTGCAAGTTCATTTTCAATTCTATCAGTAGTCTGGGATATATACCACCCAGTCCAGTTGATTTGCTACTCTTTAATTTATCAAATTGTCCCATTACATCTTCAAGGTTTACAGAGATTTATTTGAGTTTCTCTGACTCATCTGCATTGAATACCATTTCTGGCACTGGTGGCTCTCCCACATCTTCCTCAGTGAAGATCAAAGCAAAAAATTCATTTAGTCAATTCATTTAGTCTCTCCATTATGGCCTTGTTTTCCTTGAGTGCCCCTTTTTACTCCTCTGTCACCTAGTAGTCCAACTCATTCTTTTATCAGCTTCTTGTTTCTAATATACCCTTAAAAGTTTTTACTATCAGGCTTATTTTTGAAAGGGAAGGGTGCCCATCTTTTGACACAAATCGGGAGATGGGCGTCCTTCTCCCAGGGTCGCCCAAATTGGCATAATCGAAAGCTGATTTTGGGCATCCTCAACTGCTTTCCATCGCGGGGATGACCAAAGTTCACGGGGGCATGTCGGAAGCATAGCAAAGGCGGGACTGGGGTGTGCTTAACACATGGGCATCCTCGGCCACTAAGGGAAAAAAGAAGGGCCATCCTAACCCTTCCCTCCTCGGCAGAAGCCCCTGGAGACATCCTCATTGTGAGAGGATATTGCATCCACTGGAGGGCAGGTCCTTGTTACATGATGACTTCCTGTCTTTCCATGGTAATGATCTCCCTTCAGAAGACCTTTCTCCTCCGTGGCAGCCCAGAGGTTGTCAGACTGGAGGTAGGACTACTCTACTATGTCCCTGTAGCCCTTCTCTATAAGCTTCTCTGTTTGCCTCAGTCTGCTATTCTAGCCTCCAGAGATTGGACTCATTCCCTGAATGCTATGAGCACTTTGCACAGAGTACACACATACAACTTCTAAACAACAGGAAGAGAATCAGATATGTGACATTCAGTACCAAAGACTGAATAGCCCCCATCTCGTTGCTGGACTTCTGCCTGCATCTTATTATTGGTGATTTCTTAATTAATTTGTTGCTAATGGAGTGTGAATATGTAAACTAAAGTCCCCTAAGATTGCTAGCTATATGCTAAGCTATTCTAATATTTAGTTTTTATTATTATTAATAATTTTTTTAATGTTTCATTAGGTTCTCCTCTATGGATCTAAGCAGACAAACATAACAGTGTGGTGGAGGCAGATACAAGGCAAGATGCAACAAATAGCAATTCAATATTTGCAGTGTCTCAGAGTTCATATACTTTTAATTCCATATCTCTGAGAAAGTCCAGCTCTTCTTTTTCCTTTAAGGTACCTACTACTGTGGGTAACAGGGGATATATCTCTGCTGCAGATCCCTGAATACAAATTCCACTGGGGTGGTACTGACTCCTCAGAAACACTGTAGCTTTATATGGTAAATTTTCTCCTTCAGCTCAGTGGATGTTCCTGGACCACCAGTAGATGGGATGAAATCCAGGTTGTCTTGCTGGAACAAATGCACATATAAACCAGCTGGGGGTCAGCACTCCTGATCTGGGTGTCATCATAGAGAATACGCTGAAATCTTCTGCTCAGTGTGTGGTGGCGGCCAAAAAAGCAAACAGGTTGCTAGGAATTATTAAGAAAGGGATGGTGAATAAGACCGAAAATATTATAATGCCTTTGTATCGCTCCATGGTGCGTCCGCACCTTGAGTATTGCATTCAGTTCTGGTCACCGTATCTCAAAACAATATATAACGGAATTAGAAAAGGTTCAAAGAAGAGTAACTAAAATGATAAAGTGGATGGAACTCCTCTTGTATGAGGAAAGATGAAAGAGGTTAGGGCTCTTCAGCTTGGAAAAAAGAGACGAATGAGGGGAGATATGATTGAGGTCTACAAAATTCTGGGTGGTGTAGAACGAGTAGAAGTAAATCAATTTTTTACTCGTTCAAAAAGTACAAAGACTAGGAAACACTTGAAGTTACATGGAAATACTTTTAAAACAAATAGGAGGAAATATTTTTTCACTCAACAAATAGTTAAGCTCTGGAACTCTTTGCTGGAGGATGTGGTAACAGTGGTTAGTGTATCTGGGTTTAAAAAAGGTTTGGACAAATTCCTGGAGGAAAAGTCCATAGTCTGCTATTGAGAAAGACATGGGAGGCAACTGCTTGCCCTGGGATTTGTAGTATGGAGTGTTGCTATGATTTGGATTTCTGCCAGGTACTCGTGACCTGGCTTGGCCACTGTTTGTAAAACAGGATACTGGGCTAGGTGGACCATTGGTCTGACCCAGTATGGCTACTCTTATGTTCTTCTTTCTCCTCAGCATCCCAGAAGGGATGCAGAGTACATAAGTACATAAGTAATGCCACACTGGGAAAAGACCAAGGGTCCATCGAGCCCAGCATCCTGTCCACGACAGCGGCCAATCCAGGCCAAGGGCACCTGGTGAGCTTCCCAAACGTACAAACATTCTATACATGTTATTCCTGGAATTGTGGATTTTTCCCATTTCCTCACACAACCAATAGGGCAGTTGCTTAAGTGGCTACTGTCGCCTATATGCTTCAGGGATGTTCCTTGACCCTAGTATACCAGTTTGTTTAGCACATCATACAATCTGTAGATTTTCTGGAATCTATAAGGCTCTTCCTTAATGCATAAGGTCATAGCCCAGAAGGTAATTCATTCCATCTCCAGAGTCCTTGCAGACCATGGATGAACTGGTGATCTTTTGAAAGGAGATAGATTCTAAACTGGAACATCACACAAAAGAGAGGTGAAATCTACAGAAAGTTGAAGACAGCATTGTAGAAAACCAGCCATTATAGAAAAGGGGAAAAAAACAACTGTCTATGGTGGAAAACAATGGCAAATTTATAATAATTTACCCATGATTTTGTTTTGTTTTACATCAGATTCAGACACAAATTCACATGGGATAAATAGGTAACTATTGATCCATATGCCGTCATCAATTGTAGACCACATGAATTGCATTAGGATCTCTTTTGCTTTACATGGTTTTTGGAGCTACAACATGCAACCATAAAAGAGATGCTCTGTGTTTTTCTTTCTATTTCCCCTCATTTTTCCTTTACTTGCCTCCCCCCCCCCCAAGGGTCGTTGGAGAGACGTGCAAAAATGTCCTTGTTTCAGTGTTAATAACAGCACTTATTAACACTGAAACAAGGACATTTTTAAGAGTTTTTTGAATTTCCAGGAACACTGAGTGATTTTCAAACCCCTGAGTGACCTCTACGGCAAATCCGTTTCCTCGCTTCATTTTTCTTAGCCTCTCTTCCCCTGCTTGGCGTGTAGCTTATTTTTCGAGGGCTCTGCTTTTCAGCTGTACCATCTGTAATTACCGTTCCACAGTCCAGTCTGGAGATGGGAAGTTGTTCTAGAGAGCTCCCTCAGCAGAGATTCTTCTTGGGAATTCAGAAATGGGAGCACTAATTTTTCCTAAAACAAGAAAAAAAAAACACACTCATGAAGACAGCACATTGTTTTATTTAACTCTTGGTATTTTTATTCAAATTTTGAATAATTCAATAGACAAACAGGGCCACCGAGAGACAGGCTCGGGGGCAGGGCTGCTGCAGCTGCCATCCTCCCACTTGGGACACAATCTGCTGCTGCCACCCCTGTCTCGCTCGCTCGCTCACTCACTCACTCAGGCTACCATTGCTCCCTATCTCCCTGCGTCAGTGCATCAGCTCCTTCCTGGCCTCCAAGGGAGGCCTGGCTTCAGGATCTGTCTCTCTCCTGCTCCTGTGTGCCAGGACATCACGTTAAGACGATAACCCGGCACACAGGAGCAGGAGACAGAAAGACCCCGGCGCCGGGCTCCCTTGCCCCCCACCTCTTGGCAGCCCTGAAGACAAATAATTATATTGGGAACATAATAAGAACAGGAACTGAATTAACAAAGCATGGGATCCACAATCAATGTCTGTATTAGTTAAATCACTGAAACATGAAGAAAAAAAAGAACCAAAGTGATAATCTGAATAAATTGTCAGTAATGGAAAGGTAATTCTTTAAGGTAGACCACTTTAAGTAAAAGTTACCTGAAACTTATATTTAGCATTAAAAAATAGAACAACCTATCTCAAATATAAGTAAGACACACACCTAATTCCACCATTTAGCGTAGTCTTATCTGATCTCAATTTTTCCAAGAGGCTAAAGCAATTTTAAGAACGAGAGACAGTAATATATCTAGCAAGGAGCATTTAAGCATTTACTTTTTCATTGCATTTATGCGCGTAAATATTGAGTCTCAGTCTGGGCTACCTTCTGCACTATCCTCAACATTCAACATTCATATGTTACAGATACCCTTTTTTGAAATAACTTTGGAGCCCTTTTATGACAAGACAGTAAGGCTACCGCTGGGTGTGCGTGCAGCGAGTCGACCCTACGCCGGGGTCTCCCAGGGGCCCAGCGGTAGTTCTGGGTCTGCCGTGTGCCATTTCCGGTGCTAGAAAATATGTTGTGTTTTCTAGTGCCGGTTGGTGGGGAGCGCCAGTGTGCTGCCTGATTACCGCCAGAGCCCTCACCGCCTTCTAAATAGGAGGCAGTAAGGGCTCCAGCAGTAATTGGCAACGTGGCAATTTTTTAAAAAATGCATGGCCATTTACTGCTTCTTTAAAAAAAAGCTCTTTTACCTGTGACAGTAAAAGGTTGCCTCGGCGTGCAGCAATCCCACGCGCTGACATTACCATAGGCCACCTTTTACCGCTACTTGGTAAAAGGGCCCCTTTGTTTTCAATCTTCTTGTTCCTTGCAAGACACACATTATAGTCGAAACGTTCATCTTTCTTTGCTTCTAATATATGAAAAATGTTACTCTTTCTCTGTGTTTTTTTAACCACCCGATATCTCTTCTTTCACTAACCAAGCCTTTCCTCTTATTTTTCTAGCTCTAATTAGACCTTCACACATTTCTCTTCAATGTCTCATTAACTGAGTGCTCCTATCTTATATTTCTAAGCATTGCTAGATTTAGCTCCTGGTGGTTTTTATACATAACAAAAAAAAATCTTCCTTCTCCCCCCCCCCCCCCCCCATACACTTTTTTTTCTTTGCTTCAAATGCCCAAAAAATAATGAAGAGAGTCAGCAGCAAAGCTGGGACATGAACTAAAGAAATCCAATCAGCTGCGACCTCCAGACCATTTCACCTTCAACAGAGTAATTAGTGGCAGAATATACAGAGAGTGGGAGAATTAATTATTGACTGGGATGTCAGGACATTCATACTATGGATAATAAAATATTAAGGCTACCTTAGAAAGAAACGTTGCCCACAATATTGCAAAATATGTCGCATTTAGAAGTATTTCTAAATGCGACATCTATCTGCCCGTCGTCGGTTGCTGACATTTCATCAACAGTAGCTGCAGCAGCAACAAGAAAATAGCAAGCAAAATAACATTTGTTTTCTTGCTGCAAAATTTGTTTTGTCAGTTCTGAGAACTATGGCATAAAATGGAGCAGTTAATTTTACCATTGCACACTGCAAGACTTTTAAAATAGTTTCAAAACATATAGGAGGAAATATTTTTTTCATTCAATGAATAGTTAAGCTCTTGAACTCTTTGCCAGAGGATGTGGTAACAGCGATTAGCGTATCTGGGTTTTAAAAAGGTTTGGACAAGTTCCTGGAGGAAAAGTCCATAGTCTACTATTGAGATAGACACAGGGAAGTCACTGCTTGCCCTTGGATTGGTAGCATGGAATGTTGCTGTTATTTGGGATTCTGCCGGGTACTTGTGACCTGGATTAGCCACTGTTGGAAGCAGGATACTGGGCTAGATGGACCATTGGTCTGACCCAGTATAGCTATTCTTATGTTCTTAAAAGTATTTTTTTCTGCTAGACAGTGTTATCTGTCATTTTATATTACTGGTTAGAGAAACATATTACAAAGGGCCAAGTTAATCATCAATGGAAAAACATCTACATATTCTCTAAACAAGCATCAGACTGGGGATTTGAGTTTGGCAGAGGACTGTTTTAATTGAAGGCACAGACTATCCATATTTCAGAGCTCTCAAGTTACCCAGTTGCAGGAGAGAGACTTATTGGCCAGTCTTGATTTTGAATTTACATCCTAAAGCAGTGTGGTACAGATATACAAACCTTTATCCAAAATTCCAAAACCCGAAAAGCTCCAAAACCCAAAGTTTTGGACCCAGAAGTCCCCTGATGTGACACATGCTCAAACCACACATATCCATTGTGTCTTTTCTTATTTGGCACTTCTACAAGTCAGAAGTGCCTATGCTAGCGCGTTGAAGACTGAAAAATGTCAAAAAGAGCCACAGTTAAAACAGAAAAGAAATTTTACCAGTGTCTTTTCCATTCTAGCAATAGTGTTACAAATGGCCTATACTACAAAAATCTGCAGTTTTCTTCAAGTACATCAATAACATTTTCCAAACATTGAGATGAAAAAGAGCTCTTCGGAACTTTTTCCCCTTGGAATTCCCCAAAACCAAGGGCGTAGCCAGACTTCGGCCGGATGGGGGTCCAGAGGCCCGAGGTGAGGGGGCACATTTAGCCCTCCCCCGGCACCGCTGACCCCCCCCTACCATTGCCAACCGCTGCCACCAACAACAACTTTGACCCCCCCTGCCAATGACCCTCTTGACCCCCCTCCCACCGGCAACCCTTTCTTGCCACCGCCATCGCCTACCTTTGCTGGCAGGGGACTCCAACCCCCCGCCAGCCGAGTCCTCTTCTTCCAGTGCAAGGCTTCGTTCTGTTTCTGAGTCTGACATTCTGCACGTTGTACCAAACGAACCTCATTGACATTCTGCACGTTGTGCCAAAACGAATCTCATTAACTCTTTGACTAGGTGACCGGAGAATTAAATCAAGGACGTGCTATGGACGTAATCTACTTAGATTTCAGTAAAGCTTTTGACACGGTTCCCCACAGGAGGCTCTTGAATAAACTAGACCAAGTGGTGAACTGGATTAGAACTGGTTGATGGGCAGACGCCAGAGGGTGGTGGTAAATGGAGTTCGCTCGGAGGAGAGTAAGGTGAGTAGTTGAGTGCCTCAGGGATCGGTGCTGGGGCCAATTCTATCAATATATTTGTGAGTGATATTGCCGAAGGGTTAGAAGGTAAAGTTTGCCTTTTGTGGATGACACCAAGATTTGCAACAGAGTGGACACTCCAGAGGGAGTGGAAAGCATGAAAAAAGATCTGCGGAAGCTAGAAGAATGGTCTAACGTTTGGCAATTAAAATTCAATACGAAGAAATGCAAAGTGATGCACTTAGGGAGTAGAAATCCACGGGAGACATATGTGATAGGCGGTGAGAGTCTGATAGGTATGGACAGGGGAGAGGGATCTTGGGGTGATAGTATCTGAGGACTTGAAGACGACGAAACAGTGTGACAAGGCGGTGGCCGTAGCTAGAAGATTGCTAGGCTGTATAGAGAGAGGTGTACCAGCAGAAGAAAAGAGGTTTTAATACCCCTGTATAAGACGTTGGTGAGGCCCCATCTGGAGTATTGTGTTCAGTTTTGGAGGCCGTATCTTGTGAAGGATGTTAAAAAAATGGAAGCGGAGCAAAGAAAAGCTACGAGAATGGTATGGGATTTGCGTTACAAGATGTATGAGGAGAGACTTGTTGACCTGAACATGTATACCCTGGAGGAAAGGAGAAACAGGGGTGATATGATACAGACATCAAATATTGAAAGGTATGAATCCGCAACGAACCTTTTCCGGAGATGAGAAGGCGGTAGAAACGAGAGAACATAAAATGAGATTGAAGGGGGGCAGACTCAAGAAAAATGTCAGGAAGTATTTTTTCACGGAGAGAGTGGTGGATGCTTGGAATGCCCTCCCGCGGGAGGTGGTGGAGAGGAAAACGGTAACGGAATTCAAACATGCATGGGATAAACATAAAGGAATCCTGCTCAGAAGGAAGGGATCCCCAGAACCTTAGCCGGTGGTGGGAGGCAGGGCTGGTGGTTGGGAGGTGGGGATAGTGCTGGGCAGACTTATACGGTCTGTGCTCTGAAAAAGACAGGTACAAATCAAGGTAAGGTATACACAAAAAATGGCACATGGTGAGTTTATTCTTGTTGGGCAGACTGGGTGGACCGTGCAGGTCTTTTTCTGCCGTCATCTACTATGTTATGTTACTATGAAACAGAATGAAGCCTTGCGCTGGAAGAAGAGGACCTCGGCTGGCAGGGGTTGGGGTCCCCGCCAGCAAAGGTAGGCGACGGTGGGTTGGCGGCGGGAGGGGGGGTCGAGAGGGTCGTTGGCAGGGGCGTCCAGGGCCAAATCTACGGGAACCCAGGCCCCCGTGGCCCCATGTAGCTACGCCACTGCCCAAAACTGAGAGAGAAACCGATTCATTTATATGAAATGCCAAAAACACCTTAGGCAGAAAGGAGGGCACCGGACACAACACCGTCTTTTCATTAGAAACCTGCAGAAAAGGCTCTCTACAAGACAGAGCCTGCAACTCCGAAATGTGGCAGGTGGAAGAGAAATAATCACCGAAAGATGGTCTTCAAGGTGAGATCTTTCAGAGACGAGTCAGTGAGGGGCCTTTTGGTGGAACTCCATCTGTCTATTATATAAATGTGAAGTGAAAATAGCTGAAAAATTTGAGTTCACTTAAGAAACTTAATAAAATTTGGGAACCTTTTGTACTATTTTGTTCTACAAATATTGTTGATAGTAACATCCATAATCATATTTTCTAAAGCACTGCATATTACTATTTTTCTTATTTCTTTATTCCTTTTTGTAATGTGTTGTTTAATTGTTTTGTTGCTTAAAATTCAATAAAAATGGTTTGTACTTAAAGAAGAGCTGCAAATTCCCCTTGGGGTAGCAGTAAGAAGCAGAAAAAGAAGCATCTGTCACTATTAATAGCACAGGAAGTAGAGTTTATTGAAGAAGCTTGATCATGGTGTATCCTATGCAGCATCTAACTGAAGGTCATGGTGTGGGAACTACAACCACATATGACTTAAAGGAACAGAAAGATAAATTGTTGAAGTTTAACAGTGACAGTGATGAGCAGAAACTAATGAAAAATAGGAAAATGTTGCATAGGGCAAAAAATGAAGATCTGGACCATGTGCTAATTGAGTGGGTTCGACAACAAAGTGACGTATGCCATTGACTAGGTTGATGGTTACGCAGCAAGCTGCTGAAGAAAAAGAACCTTGACCAGGACAAACTTGAAAGTTACAGGCCAGTAGTATCCAACATCCTGTTTCTAGGGAAACTCATAGAACAAACAGTCTGTGTTCAACTTAATGAATGGCTAGAAAAGAGTAACTGGCTAGATCCATTGTCATCTGGATTCAGACCTGGTTATGGAACAGAAACGGTCCTCGTATCCTGCTAGATATCTTCACAGAAACCGAGACAGGGATTTGAAGAAAGTTGCACGTGAGGTCAGAGATGGTTAAATATTAGTACTGCTAGATTTCTCAGCAGCTTTTGACACTGTGGTATCATGATATCTTGCTAGCACGACTGACAGAAACAGGTATCAATAGAACAGTACTTGCCTGGTTCAGATTCTTCTATCAGACAGGCAAACAATCCATAATGATTGGCAGCAACTCTTCACCACCATGGACACTGACCTGCGGAGTACCACAAGGATTGATACTGTCACCTATTCTGTTCAATTCTACCTCAAGCCACTAGCTGAGCTGATTCGTCAATGGACACTCAGTTCTACATCTAAGTGGATGTGTGCAGCTACTCATACCCATTGACCTGACTTACCTACAGCCTTGAATAAACTGATCACTTGTCTAGCATCAATTCAAGAATGGGCTAAACAACAACAAACTTTGCCTGAGACCCAAGTAAAACCGAGCTTCTCTGGGTCCCTAACACAAGTGGATACACTACCTGACATCACAATCCCTTTGGAAGTATGAACTCCCCCTCAAATCACAAGTCATGAACCTTGGAATACAGTTAGATTCAACACTTACTCTGATTCCCCAATCCAAGCAAGACCTTCAACAGCTGCTTCTACTATTTGCGACAGCTACGCTGCCTGTCTCCTTACATCAAGAAGGTAAATCTTATCCCAGTTCTGCATGCCATGGTAACATCAAGACTGGATTACTGCAATGCACTATACAATGGTCTGACTACAAAGGGCCTGCACCAGCTCCAATTGATTCAGAATGCAGCAGCAAGACTCATAGAAGGTTGCAAGCGACGTGACCACATCACACCATTTTTGCAAAAACTTCATTGGCTACCAGTACAATACGGGGCTAAATTTAAAACTCTATGTCTGATCTTCAAGGCCCTGAAAGGAAATGTCTCCGAGTATCTGAAGAATAGGATGATCCTCCACACACCGCCAAGGACACTAAGGTCCTCCCAAGGACTTTCACTAACTACACCCTCTCCAAAAGACATTACACGATGTGATACCCACAAGCGAGTCTTCTCTGGAGTAGCCAGTGGTGTGCTGGAGCCGGCTCGCACCGGCTCGCAAGAGCCGTTTGTTAAATTTTCTGGCATCTTGCGAGCCGGTTGTTGGCCGGTGCGAGCCGGCTCGCCTCCGCTCCCCCACCCCGCTAATCCATCTTCCGTCTGCCCTCTGCTCCCCGATAGTAGCCCTGCTGGTTTCCTTTCTGCGCTGCCGCCACCGCCCTGCCTTTAAAAAATGTATTTTCCCTCGAGGCGGCCAACGTTGAAGCGAAGGCAGCAGGCTCAGCTCAGTTCCTGCCTTCGTTCCGTTCCTTCACATCATGGCTCCGCCCTTGCGCAAACAGGAAATACGTCAGGCAAGGGTGGAGCCATGATGCGAAGGAACGGAACGAAGGCAGGAACTGAGCTGAGCCTGCTGCCTTCGCTTCAACGCTGGCCGCCTCAAGGGAAAATACATTTTGTTTAAATCTTTTTATTATTAAGCCATAACAAAACTTTGCCAGACATGATCCACATACACAACATCTCCACTGGTCCATTTAAGGTCTGACTAGAAACAATGTACAATTTTCTCCCAACCCCCCCCCCCTTTCTTCCCCCTCCCTTTCCCCCCCCTCCCCCCCAAGAAAGCAGCCCCCCCCCACTTTACCCCCCCTTTCCCTCCCGCAACACAAGATACACTCAACAGCCTATCCTCCGTTCCTGTGACACTGTCAATTCAAGAGTCTACTGCGTGCTAGTGGTTGCAGTGTGTCCCAAAAGTTCGCCCATGTTTTTTGGAGCGCCTGACCCTCTTTGGAGTCCAGATCCGCACTCCGCGTCTCTCCAGCCTCAGCAGTTCTATCATTTGTGACCTCCATGCTCCAATGGATGGTCCTCTGTGTTATCTCCACTGGAGGGAGGATGACCCGTTTTCCCCATCAGGACCGCTCGCTGTACAAACGAACAAAAACCTGGCAATGTGGGTTTAGTTTGTTTGAATTCTCCAAAGAGAAGTAGAGGTTGTCTCTTGATTGTGCGCCCCCAATATTTCTGCGTCTCACCAAGAATGAGAGTCCACAATTTGGACACATGGCGACAAAACGAAAACATGTGAGCCAGCGAGGCGGGGGCCACCGCACACCATGGGCAGGCATCTGATTGACCAAAGCCTGCCTTAAAGGCCCTCGCTGGGGAGACGTACAGTCTTAAAGCAAATTTATATTGCGTCTTCCAATGTCGAGCAAAGGGAGTTGTTCCAAGTATGGAGGTCAGAAATCTGTTCAGTACTTCTCCTGTGATTTCTGCCTGCAGGTCAACCGCCCATTTTCGTGCTTTAGTATGATAGTCTATGTCCTCTGTTGAATCCTGCAGGAATCTATGATGGAATTTTAACGGCACTGGGTTTTGTGCTCCCAGTGTCAGGGCAGTATTTAGGGTATCCTGGACGTCCTCGCTCAAATTGCTCCAACCCAAGGCTGTGATATAGTGATGAATTTGCAGATAAGCAAACCGGTCGCGTTCAGTCAGTCTAAATTCCGTTGCAGTTCCGCAAATGGTCGTGTCTTGCCCTCCTCCGACACCAACTGATAAATGTATCGTATTCCATTCCTCCGCCATCGGGCAAAGGCAGCTGAGGAAGTCCCCTCCGGGAAGTCCGGATTGTTAAGCAGTGGTAAAAATGGAGTCGCTTTCCAGTCAAAATGGTGCCTCTTGCATAGCCACTGCCACGCTGCTCTGGCTGCTGTCATTAGCGGGTGCGTTCCTAACCCCTCCTCCATCCCTGTCCTAAAGAGTGTAATCCCCACCCCAGGTGTGCAGTGGGAGCCATGCCCATCTCTAGGAGCGTAGCCGAGAAATCTTGCGTTCCAGTTAGCCAATCTCTGATGTGCCTCATGGCACATGCTATCGTTAGGTGCCGAATGTTGAGCAGTCCCATCCCCCCCATGTGATTTCGGTTTCTGTATCACCTGTATTGGCAGTCTGGGTCTCCGCCGGTCCCACAGAAACTGCTGTAGCAGATGGTTAAGAGCCCGCTCCTCCCTCGTCCTCAAATACAGGGGCAACATCTGAAACGTATAAAGCCATTTCGGGGCGATCATCATGTTGAAAAGACCCACCCGCCCTGCGAGTGAGAGAGGGCACGCACCCCACATCCACAACAGTCTCCTAGTTGTCTCTAGTAGGGGGAGGACATTGAGCTCGTACAGTTTTTTCATATCTGCTGGAATGATTACTCCCAGGTATCTAATCTGGCGTTGTGCCCACAGAAGTGGAAACGGGCCTCTCCATGTGTGTTCCACTGCCTCACTAAGTGGTAGGGCCAGGGACTTTGTTCTATTGAGTTTGTAGCCAGAGAGGTGCCCGTAGCTATCTAGGATGGAGAGGAGAGCTGGTAATGAAACCTGTGGGTCGCTCAACAACATCAGCACATCGTCCGCGTACGCGAGCACTTTTATTTCCCTCCCGGACACCTGGATACCTTTTATGTCTTTGTTCCCACGAATCTCAGCCAGCAACGGCTCAAGCGTTAACAGGAAAAGCAATGGGGACAGGGGGCAGCCCTGCCTAGTGCCCCTTTCAATGGCAAGCTTTCTGTGAGGACCCCATTCACCCTAATCCTAGCCCGCGGATTTGTATACAGTGACCCCACAGCTTGAAGGAACCACCCTGTCAATCCTCTGTCTTTCAGGACTTCAAACAAAAATGGCCATTCCACTCTGTCAAAAGCACGTTCCGCATCCAGGCTCGCAAGCATCTTGTCTGCCTCCGGATGTTCCCCCCGAGAGCACGGCTAAAAGTAGTTTCCTGACATTAAGAACAGACCTGGCGGCCCCTCACAAACCCTGCTTGTTCCTCGTGCACCAGTTGTGGCATCAGGGGCGCCAGTCTATCCGCCAGGATGCGGGACAATAATTTAACTTCCACATTTATGAGTGAGATAGGCCGATATGAACTAGGTTCTAGAGGGTCCTTATCTTTTTTGGGGAATGAGGCAAATGGAGGCCATGTTCTCATGTCGTGGGAGGCTACCCGCCTCCACCACTGAGTTAAGGTAATCCATCAGTGGGCCCAGGATCTGCATTTTTAACATTTTATAGGAATTCCCCAGACAGCCCATCGGGGCCCGGTGCGGAATGATGCTTCAAGCCCCTATGGCCTGCTGCAGCTCTTTGCTGCACCGGCTGATTGAACAAGTCCTGGTGTGCCGTCATGGTATCCCCCAAATCCCGCTTTTGCAAATAGGCCTTAATGGATGTCCTTTTTGTTCATGGGCTCTCGCTTTCCCCCCATATATGTGGCAAAGTGGGTGAAAAAGGTCTGGGCAATTTCTTTTAAGTTATTGGTAATCCCGCCCCCCTTCTTTCTTATGGCTGGGATAAAGTGTGGCTTCCCGAGCGCCTTTCACCAGCCTGGCCATCATCCTGCTGCTTTATCCCCAAACTATAAAGCTGATATTTTCTAAATAACATGGATTTCATAGTCCTCTCGTGTATTAGACTGTTTAGGGCTGCCTTGATGGGACATAAACAGCTCATAGTGGGACTGAGTGGGATCCCTGGTGTATTTTCTTCTTGCCCCTCTCAACTCCTTTTCCAAGCCACTATTCTCTGTGTTATCTTTTTGTTTCGGTGACTTACATAGGCATTATCTCGCCTCTGAGCACCGCTTGGCGGTGGACCAAAACAAGATAGAGTCCCTGAGTGCTCAGAGTTGTGGTTTTTGAATTCCTCCCATTTCTTGTGTAAGTGTAACTGAAACTCATTTGAGGATGACAGGTATGCCGGAAACCTCCACCCCGACGCCCCTTGTGAGGGTGCCCCAGACTCCATCCTACCCAGATGGGGGAGTGGTCAGAGATCTCTTCTGGTCCAATCGTGGCTGACGTGATTTTAGCAAAGAGATCCTGGAAGCAAGGATGTAATCTATTCTCGATTGTGTTTGGTGTGCTCTGGAGGTATGCGTGTAGTCTCTCTCCTCTCCATGCAGAGTCCTCCAAGGACTACCAATCCTAGCTCCTGACAGAAGAGTTCAAGAATGGAGGGGAGAGAACAGCGCGCTGCGACGATGTATGCGATCTGTCTAAATCTGCATCCATGACCAGATTCATATCTCCAGCTAGTATTAATGGCTGTATTCCTTGGCCCTGGCAGCGTGCTAATAGTTGTGCGTAGAATTGTTGAGCTGATTATTGGGCCCATAAACCGAGGCCAATAGAAACTCCTTCCCCTGTAAGTTAGTTTGACCCCCACCAGTCTCCCCTCTCCGTCTCTGAACTGCAGGGCTGTGGAGCACATGAGCGTTTGTGGATTAAAATGGCTACTCCCCTCTGCGACCTGTGGCTGGGGAGCAAAACACCTCTCCCACCCAGTGAAGCTTAAGCTTCTCGTGTTCTTCCTGGGAGAGTTCGCGTCTCCTGGAGACACGCTATCCGACTTTGTGGCGATTAAGGGCTGCTAGGATTTTAGCTCTCTTGATTGGGGAGGAAATGCCCCCAACATTCCAAGAGGCCAAGCCGTACCTTACCCGTCGACATATGTATCTGTGAGGTTCCCAATCGCAAAGATTGAAATGTTCTATTGCCCCAGGGCACCCAGCCTTGCTCCGGGGGTCTCCTTTACCACTGCACGCCACTCCCCTGTGTGACTCTCAATTGCTTCCGATGAAGCTATTTGAATGTGTAAGACTGACCCAATAGTATGTGCCTTCATGGATGTGGTATCTTGTGTTGTCCCCCTATACGCTTCCTCCCCCCCCTTCCCCCCCCCCCCCAGATCTACCCCAACCCCTTTCTTCCCCTATCTCCCTATCATCTACCCGATGTAATTAATTGGGGAGTCCCTACCATGCACGAGGCCTCTCACCCTAATGATGCAAACCTATTATCAGCTGTCATTACTTACTGCACACCAGTTACAACAGCCAGAGTCAGCTCACGCTATGTCAGTCCCGGCATTCTGGCCCTTCTGTTCTGGCCTCGCGTTCTCTAATCCTGAGATGAATTCTTTGCTGCTCGATCAGAATCAAACGCTCTCCATCTGCACATCATGGCGGATGCGTAGCACCGCTGGGTAGGTGAACATGAAATCTATCTGGAGGTCTTACAGCCGGCGGCAAAGTGGGTTAAACTTCCTCCGTCGTTCTTGCAAGGAGACTGAGTAATCTTGAAAGATTCTTATGAGATGTCCATCATACATTGTTGTCTCCCGCTTCAATCTGTAGCCTCTCAAGATCTCCAGCTTATGCAAATAGTTTGGGACCTTTAGGATGACTGCACGCGGGGCCTGATGGCCATCTTGTATTCTGCCCACATCTGTGTACCCGTTCTAGACATAGAGCCCCGGAGTGGTCCGACAGGGCAAATTCTGACTTCAGCCAGTTTTCCACTACAGTGGCTAAGGCAGTGTCGCTGACCGACTCGGGTAGGCCAATTATCCGCAAATTGCTGCGCCTAGACCTGTTCTCGAGGTCATCTAGTTTTCATTGAGCGCTTTCACCGTATCTTGCAACTGTGTGACTGATTGCTGAAGCGGGGAGTGGGAGTCCTCCAGCTCAGAGAGTCTGTGCTCTAATTCCCCCGCCTGCTTCGTGACATCCGTCAGCCTGGTTTCGAAGCTTCCGATCTGGGCTGATAGCTGTTCGAAACGCGGTTCCAGTGCTCGAGTCACCGCGGTGGTTAGTTATAGGAGCTGCTCTTCTGTAAAGGAAGGCCCGCCGCATGGTGCCTGTCGCTCTGCGCCCGAGTCTGCTGTTCGCGGTTTCTCTAGCTCCTTTTTGGCGCTCCGGGCAGGCATTGTTTTATTCGATTTTTCCACAAATTGTCCATCCACGACTTCTCCTAGCTCTGGTAAGTCTTTTTGGCTAACTCTGCGCAGTTTACCGCCAAATTTTGTCAATTTTAGGCGTCGGCCTCGGAGAGCAGAGATTTACGTCTTGCCCTCTCAGCGCATCACGTGACTCCCCCGGGAAAATACATTTTTTAAAGGCAGGGCGGCAGCGCAGAAAGGAAACCAGCAGGGCTACTATCGGGGAGCAGAGGGCAGACGGAAGATGGATGACCAGGGGAGCAGAGAGGGCTGGAAGATGGCGGAGAAGAGGGCAGGGGGGAGATGAGGATTGCTCGACATGGTGATGGAGGGGAGAG
The DNA here is from genome assembly GCF_901765095.1 of Microcaecilia unicolor. Classification (NCBI taxonomy): domain Eukaryota; kingdom Metazoa; phylum Chordata; class Amphibia; order Gymnophiona; family Siphonopidae; genus Microcaecilia; species Microcaecilia unicolor. The sequence goes on from NC_044033.1 coordinate 178,018,695, forward strand.
GATGGTTGCTGACATGGGTGGGTGGATGGAGGGCGGGAATCGGAGGGTTGCTGGACATGGGTGGATGGAGGGCAGGGGGAGAGGAGGGTCGCTGGACATTGGTAGATGGAGGGGAGAGGAGGGTTGCTGGACATGGGTTGCTGGAGGGGAGAGGATGGTTGCTGGACATGGGTGGGTGGATGGAGGGCAGGGGAATCGGATGGGTTGCTGGACATGGGTGGATGGAGGGCAGGGGGAGAGGAGGGTCGCTGGACATTGGTAGATGGATGGGAGAGAAGGGTTGCTGGACATGGGTGGATGGAGGGGAGAGGGATGGTTGCTGGACATGGGTGGGTGGATGCAGGGCAGGGAATCGGAGGGTTGCTGGACATTGGTAGATGGAGGGGAGAGGAGGGTTGCTGGACATGGGTGCATGGAGGGGAGAGGATGGTTGCTGGACATGGGTGGATGGATGGAGGGCAGGGAATCGGAGGGGTTGCTGGACATGGGTGGATGGAGGGCAGGGGGGGAGAGGAGGGTCGCTGGAAATTGGTGGATGGAGGGGAGAGGAGGGTTGCTGGACATGGGTGGGAGGATGGAGGGCAGGGGAGAGCAGGGCTGCTGGACATGGGTGGGTGGGATGGAGGGCAGGGGAGAGAGAAGAAATGCTGGATATGGGTGGAGGGAGGGAAGAGTGAGAAATGAGATGAGAAGATGGAAAAGGAAAGAGAGGAGAATAACTGCAAATGGATGGAGAAAATAGGCAGAAGCTGAGGACCAGAAATGAAAGAAGAAAGGAGGAAAGAAATAAATGGAAAGGAAGCCCTGAAACTGAGTTAAGAGGACAGATAGCAGCAGAATCGGAGTACTGGGCCAGCATGAGCAGAAAAACAGTCACCAGACAACAAAGGTAGAAAAAAACTCATTTTATTTTCATTATAGTGTTTGGAATATGTTCACCTTGAGAATCAGGTGCTCAACATTAAAAGTTTATATTTATTTACTTATTTATGGCATTTTATCCCACATTAAACATGAATTAGATTGGAACCTGGGATCATTTAATAGTTTTTTCCTGGAGAGAGTAATGCATTGCCCCTCCCCCCCCCCCCCCCCCCGGCTATAGCCAGCTCTGCAATTTGGGGGGGGGGCCAGCAGAGGTGGACGGGTGGGGGGCGCTGAGGTGGACCGGGGAGAGAGCCTGTTGTTAAAAATTTACCAGCACAACCACTGGGAGTAGCCCCGACACTCTGGCATGCATTGCCTGAAAGGCTCCGCTTAACACAAGACTATCTCTACTTCAGGAAGCAGGTGAAAGCTTGGCTCTTCAACCAGACCTTTAGTGGAAGAAGTAACTAACTTATTAGTCTCACTCACACACACAAGGATTGACTCGAGCTGCACATACTGCAGTGGGACATGTTTATCCACTCCTACCCTAGCTGAGATAATATTTTAACCATCTCTCTGACCTCACGTGCAACTTTCTTCAATCAATCACCTTACTTTCTAATTCTTCCTACTTTCTTACTCATCTATATGTTACAACTTGCCTTACCCCTCACTACCAATTATAATATTCTAGTACATATTGGTGTTGTCATTGCAAGCAGTATACCATGCCATACTTTGTATTGTTGTTCAAATATTTTTACTGCTCTAATTGCCTACAGCTCATGTTTGATCTATTCTTACTGTACACCGCCTTGAGTGAATTCCTTCAAAAAGGTGGGTAAATAATCCTAATAAATAAATAAATAAGCTCAAAAATTGAACATTGAAGGCAAATGTGAACAACTGAAACCTTGAAGGTGAGTGTGAATAGATGATATGGTGAAAATGTGTGACCAGTTAATTGCAATCATGGAACAATGTACATTATCAATGACTATTACATTATGGCAGTTTACTTGATTAAAGAGAGACTGCTTGAGACAGAAACCCTGTACTAATTATTTTATTCAGATTTGCTCACAACCTTTTTAGTAGTAGTTCAAGGTGAGTTACTACAGGTACACTGGGTATTTCCCTGCCCCTAGAGGGCTTGCAATCTAAGTTCTTGCCTGAGGCATGGAGAGTTAAGTGACTTGCCCAAGATCACAAGATGCAGCAGTAGGATTTGAATTGCCCACCTCTGGATGTCAAGACTGGTAGATAAACCAGCTAGACCACTCGTCTACAAACAGATGACATTATTAGACAGATGACACTAAGAAGAAGCCTTTTAAAAAATATGTCTTTCATTGTACTGCTGAACTAGAGAACTCTGTTCCTGCAACATCACTGGATAGCCGACTCCAGACTGAAGATCGGCATGTTAAGCTTAGTTTAAGCCTGTTATGTTTGAGATTATGGGAAAGGGGATGGATTTAATATATATATCACCTTTCTGCAGTTACTATCAAAGCAGTTTACATATTATATACAGGTACTTAATCTATACCTGGGGCATGCAGAGTTAACTGCCTCTTTACTAAACTGTGTTAGTGATTCATGCATGACAAATGAGAGGAAGCCCATTCAATTCCTATAGGCTTCCTCTCATTTGTCGAGCCGGGAATCACTAGCGCGGTTTAGTATGAGAGGCCCTAAGGGGTTCTTTTTCCAAGCTGCAGTAAAAGGATCCCTGCAGTGGCATTGGCGCATGGGTTTGCCGTGTGCCGAGGCCCTCCTTTTACCACAGTGTGGTAAACAGAGGTTTTAAAGAAAAGAAGCGGCCTCCTGTTGCCCATCCTTTGCATTGGCAGCGGGAGCTGGGGTTGACATTGAGTGATGATGTATGGACAACTATGGAAAAAGCATTACCTAGAACTTTCTGTATGTGTACCTTTCCAAGAAAATGCTGTAAAAGTTATGTACAGGTGGTATTTGACCCCTGCTCGTTTGCATCATATCTTTCCTGTGATCTCACCTTTATGTTGGAGGGGGTGTGGACAGCGGGGTACTATGGGGCATATCTGGTGGTAAAGGGTGCGAGCTTACTGGAAAGCGATACAGCGTCTAGACTCCAGTGTTGGCTTTCCAGACCTGTTAGGTGGTCACCTGAATATTTTCTATTTCCGGGTAAACCTCCAGGTTAGCTGCATCTCAGTCCCAGCCAGTGGCGTAGCCAGGCTGCCAATTTTGGGTGGGCCTGAACCCAAAGGGGGTGGGCACAAAATTTTCTCTCTACCCCCCCTCCCCCAGCAAACTTTAGTCACACTAATCAGATGCATTTGTCACACAGGGGTAAGTGCTGCTTTTCAGTGCATCAGGTTTTCAGAAAATAATTTATTTAATAGCCTAACACCTTGGGTCCTGCTTCCATGGCTTCAAGCTCCAGCCTAAATCCCCTATAAACCAACTCATCTTAACTCTAGAAGAATAGCTCATGAACCAAAAAAGGCTTCGTGAAAAAAAGTCTTAAGTAAGTTCTTAAAAGTAGGAAAGTATGCTTGGAATGCAAAGTAAAGGAAGCTAGGTCTGGGCCTACCACACTAAACATGGTTTCCTATAAGTTGTCAGAGATTGGAGGAAGGAAGGCACCAACAGTAAATGCTGTTGAGCTGAACAAAACAAATGTGATGGAATATAAGGGACCAGATATTTAGCAAGAAATTCTGGTAGACCTACATGAAGGACCTTATGCACCAAAACCTGGAAATGTAACCATAAAATGGTGTCACATGATCAAATTTTTAATCAGTGAGTACAAAGGTGTATATGTGTGAGTGTGTGTGTAACAAATGGCTGAATGGAGATTGGTGGATGGAGTGTGTTTGAGTGGGGCAGGGGTTATCGTCAAGTTGATATTGGGGGGGGTTGTGTGCTTGTCAATGGTTGAGTGGAAGTGGGTGGAGTGTATAGGGGAGGGGGAATGAATAGGGATGGTGGTTCTACAAACATAAAATTCAGATGTGTGTGGCATTTCTAAATCTGTGTGGTTAAATGTATGACTGACTACAGGAGTACACAAAATCTCATGCTTGCAAATGAATGCTGTGAAAATTCCACATCCAACATAATACCATGACAATGTTACCACAACAAAAGATAGGGATCTGGCTGATTTTGAAGTGCAAACAACTTAATACACAGAAACATCAACTCAGACAAGCTGAATGTAGTTGGAGATGTCAATGCTCATTGCCCACTCTCACCATTTACAAAGATACAGCGAACTCCTACAAATTAGCACTCTTAGAGGCAAAAAAAGAAATATTACTCTTAACGATAGCCAAGGCACCTAATACAGCAGTTCTTTTTCAGCCACTGAAATCCCTTACTAAACACCCCCCCCCCCCCCCAAGCTGCTCCAGCCTCACTTCCTATGGCTCAGGATCTTGCAGACTACTTTAGGACCAAAATTACCACTTTGATTGCTTCTCTTAAACCAACCCCTAGCAATGCAATTGCTCAGCCTATTTCTACACCCTACTGCCAACCAGTACACATTCTTCCTTTAATATCCCAACATAATCTCATCTATGTACTATTATTCAGGGCATGAAATTTACTACAGCCCCCCCCCCCCCCCCCACAAAAAAAAAGACCCCATTCCTTCTATTTTTATAAAATGATCTCACCAGAGTTTGCTTCTTTTATTTCTCGTATGATCTTGTCGTCTTTTTCCTCAGGAACAGTCCCAGGGGCCTGGAAACTTTGCAGTCCTGAAACCCTAAGCTTAAGATCTTTCTAAATCTATTTTGGACAAATGCAATTATCATCCTATTGCCACCTTTCATTCCTTAACAAGATTGCAGAGAATATCATTCACTCTCAACTCCAAGATTTCCTGAGAAAAACAAATGCACTTCACCCTAATCAAACTGGATTCAGGCTGCACCACAGCACTGAAACCGCTTTGTTTGCCATTACAACATACATACACCAGAGATGAGATCAAAATAACTCAGTCCTGTTACTGTCAATTGACCTCTCATCAGCATTTGACTTGACTTGGTTGATCATACTGTACTTTTGGACAGACTCTGCCAAATAGGTGTCCGAGATCTAGCCTTTTCCTGGTTCCATTCTTACCTCTCCAATCATTCTTATATAGTTCACTTCCAAAACAAGGCATCAGCACAATTTTCATTGAACTCAGGAGTCCCACACTGGGAGGGGGGGAGTCGGGGATCGGGTCCTCCACTCTCTTTCTCCTCTTGTGCCACCACTCACTGGACTGACTCCCATTATATTTGCCAGGATTTGCAGGCAGAGTTGAGGAACCGGAACCGCAACCGCGACGGTAGCGGGTAGCCGGCACAGTTTCCCTTCCCATGCAGCACTGCGGTGCCGTCGCGCATGAGTGGGAGGAGCAAATCAAAACAGCAAAGTCCCAGAAACTAGATTAAAACTGGATGGGGACTCAGGGAGTGAGCGACGGAATAGCGGCGTCCTGTAATACAATGGCTGCAGTCCTACACTAAAAACAAAATTAGGCAGAGGAGGACTGGACAGCTGCCGGCTGCCTGGGTGGGCCTGAGCCGAGATTGGGCGGGCCTGGGCCCACCCAGGCCCACCCGAAGCTACGCCCCTGGTCCCAGCTTGTTTGCCATGCTATGTCAGTGGCTAGAGTAACACTAGCTTCCTATTGGAAGACCCCACAAGTCCCTTCTTTGGTTAAGTGGTTGACTAAGTTGTGATACGTTTGTGAAATGGAAAGATTGAGGACTATATGTTGTAAAACAATATCTAACTGGGAGGTGGTTTGGGAGCCTTTTATTTCACATTGTTCCTTTAAGCACAGTATTTTATGGAGGTGGGGGTGTTTTGTTTTGTTTTTCCTTTCTCCTTCCCCCCCTTTTTTTCATGAATTACTATAAAATATAGAAGTTGTTATATTGTGTTTTATTTGATATTATATGGGGGTTTTATGATACTTTCCAGCTTATAATCGAAATAGAAAAACACGTATATTGTGACCCAAATCGGGAGATTTTATTTTTATTTTTGTTACATTTCTACCCCGCACTTTCCCACTCATGGCAGGCTCAATGCGGCTTACATGGGGCAATGGAGGGTTTAAGTGACTTGCCCAGAGTGAGACATTTATCTCACAAAAATGAATAAAAGCAGTATAATCGAAAGCCGAATTTGGACGTTTTCAACTGCACTCCGTCGCGGATGCGGACAAAGTTGATGGGGGCGTGTCAAAGGCGTGGTGAAGGCGGAACTGGGGCGTGGTTATCGGGCGATCAGAGATGGGCGCCTTTTGCCGATAATGGAAAAAAAATATGCGTTTTTTAGCAAGAATTTAGGGCACTTTTCCTGGACCCTGTTTTTTCCACGAATAAGGCCCCAAAAAGTGCCCTAAATGACCAGATGACCACTGGAGGGAATCGGGGATGACCTCCCCTGACTCCCCCAGTGGTCACAAATCCCCTCCCACCACAAATATGCCGTTTCACAACTTTTATTTTCACCCCTCAAATGTCATACCCACCTCCCTGGCAGCAGTATGCAGGTCACTGGAGCAGTTATTAGGGGGTGCAGTGGACTTCAGGCAGGTGGACCCAGGCCCATCCCCCCCCCACCTGTTACACTTGTGCTGGTAAATGGGAGCACTCCAAACCGCCCCCCAAACCCACTGTACCCACATATAGGTGCCCCCCCTTCAACCCTTAGGGCTATAGGAAGGGTGTAGACTTATGGGCAGTGGGTTTTGAGGGGGATTTGGGGGGCTCAACACACAAGGGAAGGGTGCTATGCACCTGGGAGCTCTTTTACCTTTTTTTTTGTTTTTGTAAAAGTGCCCTCTAGGGTGCCCGGTTGGTGTCCTGGCATGTGAGGGGGACCAGTGCACTACGACTCCTGGCCCCTCCCACGAACAAATGCCTTGGATTTATTCGTTTTTGAGCTGGGCACTTTCGGTTTCCATTATCGCTGAAAAACAAAACCGCCCAGCTCAAAAAAGATAAATGTCCATGGAGATAGACGTTTTCCTTCTATTATGCCCCTCTTTACTGCAGTTTACTATTGTTTGCGTATGCTGTTGTGATTCTCTCTTTGTATTGTCTCTCATTATTTAATAAAGACTTCTTTAATTTCAAATAGAGGTTTTTAGAAAGAAGGAAATGGTTGTGTAATAAGTTAAGCACTTGCCGTATAGCCATTTCCTGGGGGGGGGGGGGGGGAGCCCTTACCGTCTCCTATTTAGGAGACGGTAAGGGCTCCTGCGTTAACTCAGCACTAATCGGGCAGCCTATGAAGCTGCCCAGTTACTGCCAGGTTAGCCCCCAGCACTAAAAAAAAACAAATTTCCTAGCACCAGAAATGGTGCATGGCACACACTGAACTACCACTGGGCTCCTGCTGTGGGCAGTGGCGTACCAAGGGGGGGGGGGCGGGTGGGGGTGGTCCGCCCTGGGTGCACACCGCTGGGGGGTGCCCCTGTTCCGGGGCAGAGGGAGGGAGCTGCAGTGAATGAGAGAATTTCGCGTAGCGAACTCGCAGCCGACAGGCGCATGCCGTGGCACCCCCCCCAGCAGCGTGCACCCGGGGGGTGTGTCATTTCGCCGGGGGGGGGGGGGGGTGCGCTGCACCCGGGGGGGGCGCATCGGCGATCCGCCCCGGGTGTCATCGAGGCTAGGAACGCCACTGGCTGTGGGTCCAATTTGCTGAGCACCATTGCCATAGTAGCCCCACCACAGCTTTGTAAAAGGGCCCCTAAGTGACTTGCCCAGACTCACAAGCAGGCAGATGATCAAAAGCAAACGCCGGCGCTAGAGGCTGTTAGCACCATACTAGAGCTGGTGTTTGCTACCCGCCCCATGATCACAGCCCTCAAGCACGTGAAACAACGCACTCGAGTGCTCTTTGCGCAAGTAGCATGCTAATGCATGCTAAACAGGGCTTAGTGCATTCATCGCCAATGATCAGTGGTCAGCGCACCAAAATTTGGGTCGCTGGCCATGGCAAACCCTATGCCAGCTCCGAGCTGGCGTTAGGGTTTGCAGATCATTGGGGAGGAATGGTGAGTCCTGTCTAGCATGCAGTCATTCCCCCCCAAAGCAAACCTGCCAACAGGGGGCTGGAGGTCCGGTGGACCTCCGTTCCCCCCCCCTGACAATCCCCCCCCCCAGGTTCAGGGAGGGCTGGAGATCTGGTTGGTCTCCAGCTCCCCCAAACCCCCAGAAAATGGTCCCTGTTGGTCCACTGGCCACTGGCCAAACCCCTCCTCCCAGCGAGTGACGGGGAGGGTGGAGGTCCAGTGGACATCCAGCCCACCCCAACTCCCCCCTCCAGTGTTGTCTGCCTAATCCCTGGTGGTCTGGTGGCAAAAAGAACCTCCAGCCCCCCCGTCGCTCGCTGGGAGGGGGGGGGGGGTTGGCCAGCGGCCACTGGGCCACCAGAGACCATTTTCTGGGGGTTCGGGGGGGCTGGAGACCCACTGGATCTTCAGCCCTCCCTGAACCTGGGGGGGGGGGGGATCGTCAGGGGGACCAGAAGTCCGCCGGACCTCCAGCCTCCATTGCTCAGGGCAGAGGTAGTCAGGGCCTGTGTTTGACAGGTTTGGGCTTTTGACAGCCCAGACCTGTCAAACAAGTGCGGGAGGATTGTGCTGGCGCATGCTCAGGCACAATTCGCCCGCACTTCTACCCCATGATCAGAGATAATTGCGCTGCTTAAATTTGCATGCATTATCACTGATCATAGGTCTAATAGCGCCCCATGCTGTTCCAGCACTATTTTAGAGTGCTGTTTGGAACAGTGCGGAGCTTTTGATCATCTGCCTGAAGGAGCTGCAATGGGAACTGAATCCAGTTCCCCTGGTTCTCAGGTCACTGCATTAACCATTAGGGCTATTTCTCCCCATCAGTACAAAGTTGTCTGTGACCTGAGATGATGCATGTTTAGCTTGATTTCTGCCTGTTTGTGTTTGAAGTTTACTGAATATTTTTCTTTGAAATAAAGTATGCTGGTAATTTTATGGTCTCTCTTTTTTTTTATATTTATAATTTTACAAACACATATAAAGAACAACGTGACCAAAGCAAAATATTCCTTAACACACAAAATAGAAATCTTTCCAATTACCCGGAAGGGGGGGGGGGGGGGAGAGAAAAGAAACCCCTATTTTATAAGGAATATATACAACATACCAAAGTAATAAAGGGGAAAATAACTTATCGGGAAAGGAGTAAAAGTAAACTAGTTAAGCAGTAGCTCTTTATAAACTACAACCAATCCAAAGAAAAATATTTAAAGAAACTTGTTACTACATATTTAAAGCAAGAAGTAATTTACACTGGGGGATGGCATGGAAACTAATATTGATACTGAAGGTTTTCTTGCTTAAGAAATGTTTAAATGGGCAGGTTCTGTAAACATGAGCATCCATCTTAACAAAACATTTACATGGAAACTGTAGCAAAACGACCCTCCAAGTGCCAAAAGCTGTGGCTTGAGGGCTTTAAAAAAAAAAATCCTTCTACCTAAGCTGAGTGGCCCTACAGAGCTCAGGAAAAATCATAACTCTCTGTACCAGAAAATTCCATCTGTATGACAAAACAAGTCTTAGGACTCAGTTCTTGTCTGTTTCCAATGCAAAAGAGACAAGGAGAGTTGCCGTCCATATAACAGGCTTGAGGCCTTCCACAAAACCATCTGTGGCTCCTTCTCTTCTTGCCCCTAACTGGTCAGAGGTACACCAGTCTAAATTGAAGAGCTTCCATCAGATATTTTTTAAACATATCTGTTGGTGTCAATGCAGGCGATTTATGAAAATGGAGACATCTCAGATTTAAACGACTCATAATTTTCTATGGTTTCCAACTTTTGATGAGTCATCAATTTGCCCTTAACTAATGAAGCCTGTCCTTCCTTCAAAGTTCTCAATTCCTCCTCAAAATTATGTACCACAGCCCCCTGTTGTACCAATAACTCCTCCTACTTTGGCACCTGCAATCTTAGTGTATCTTGGCTTGAATTAGATTTATCCAACCATCTTGACAAGGAGTCCTCCATTTGTCCAATAGCATCCCAAAATTAATCTAATGTAACTTTTCCAAGTTTCCTCCTATCCTTGATGCAGAACTCTTTTTCATGAAGTAGTCTGTTGGAGCTGGCAAAGCTCTAAATGTCCATCTGGAGCCTGACCCACCACTTCACCACCTTCAACTGCACCTGGCTCCATCCCTGCCATGGGACCGGACAGGATCCACCCCAGGATATTAAGGGAGCTCAGAGAGGTCCTGGCGGGTCCTCTTAAAGAGTTGTTTAATAAATACTTGGAGACAGGAGATGTTCCGAGGGATTGGAGAACGGCGGAGGTGGTCCCTCTTCACAAAAGTGGTGATAGGGAAGTAGCTGGAACTACAGGCCGGTAAGCCTCACTTCGGTTATTGGAAAAGTAATGGAAGCGATGCTGAGGAAAGGATAGTGAATTTCCTGGAAGCCAATAAGTTGCAAGATCTGAGACAACATGGTTTTACCAAAGGGAAATCGTGCCAAACGAATCTCATTGAGTTTTTTGATTAGGTGACAGGAGAATTGAATCAGGGACGAGCTATGGACGTAATCTACTTAGATTTCAGCAAAGCTTTTAACACGGTTCCCCACAGGAGGCTTTTAAATAAACTGGATGGGCTGAAGATAGGACCTAAATTGGTGAACTGGATTAGGAACTGGTTGACGGACAGACGCCAGAGGGTGGTGGTGAATGGAGTTAGCTCGGAGGAGGGAAAGGTGAGTAGTGGAGTGCCTCAAGGATCGGTGCTGGGGCCGATTCTGTTCAATATATTTGTGAGTGACCTTGCCGAAGGGTTAGAAGGTAAAGTTTGCCTATTTGCGGATGATACTAAGATCTGTAACAGAGTGGACACCCCGGAGGGAGTGGAAAACATGAAAAAGGATTTGAAGAAGCTAGAACAATGGTCTAAGGTCTGGCAATTAAAATTCAATGCGAAGAAATGCAAAGTGATGCACTTAGGGAATAGAAATCCACGGGAGACGTATGTGTTAGGTGGCAAGAGTCTGACGGGGAGAGGGACCTTGGGGTGATAGTATCTGAGGATTTGAAGGTGATGAAACAGTGTGACAAGGCGGTGGCTATATCTAGAAGGTTGTTGGGCTGTATAGAGAGAGGTGTGACCAGCAGAAGAAAGGGGGTGTTGATGCCTCTGTATAAGTCGTTGGTGAGGCCCCATCTAGAGTATTGTGTTCAGTTTTGGAGGCCGTATCTTGCTAAGGATGTAAAAAGAATCGAAGCGGTACAAAGAAAAGCTACAAGAATGGTATGGGATTTGCGTAACAAGACGTATGAGGAGAGACTTGCTGACCTGAACATGTATACCCTGGAGGAAAGGAGAAACAGGGGTGATATGATACAGACGTTCAAATATTTGAAAGGTATTAATCCGCAAACGAACCTTTTCCGGAGATACGAAGGTGGTAGAACGAGAGGACATGAAATGAGATTGAAGGGGGGCAGACTCAAGAAAAATGTCAGGAAGTATTTCTTCACGGAGAGAGTGGTGGATGCTTGGAATGCCCTCCCGCGGGAGGTGGTGGAGAGGAAAACGGTAACGGAATTCAAACATGCGTGGGATAACATAAAGGAATCCTGTTCAGAAGGAAAGGATCCTCAGGAGCTTAACCGAGATTGAATAGCAGAGCCGGTAGTGGGAGGCGGGGCTGGAGGTTGGGAGGCGGGGATAGTGCGGGGCAGACTTATACGGTCTGTGCCAGAGCCAGTGGTGGGAGGCGGGACTGGAGGTTGGGAGGCAGGGATAGCGCTGGGCAGAGTATACGGTCTGTGCCAGAGCCAGTGGTGGGAGGCGGGACTGGAGGTTGGGAGGCAGGGATAGCGCTGGGCAGACTTATACGGTCTGTGCCAGAGCCGGTGGTGGGAGGCGGGGATAGTGCTGGGCAGACTTATATGGTCTGTGCCCTGAAGAGCACAGATACAAATCAAAGTAGGGTATACACAAAAGTAGCACACATGAGTTGTCTTGTTGGGCAGACTGGATGGACCGTGCAGGTCTTTTTCTGCCGTCATCTACTATGTTACTATGTTACTATCTGAGGGGTGTAATCCAGGAACCACCTTGGTATCCAGAAGCATTCCCTGCAGTGGTGGTGCATCACCTCTTCTGGGTCTGAGTGGAATCTCACGAACCTCGGAACTCAGAGACATGTCCAAGATGATCTGCATGAGGGCTCCTTTCTCTAGTGCTGGTGCTGAGGATTTAATACCGGGGACAGAAATTGCATAGCTCAAAATGGACTGCTGCATGGGAGAGCGGTTAACACCCAACCCAGATGGGTAAGAATGGGTTTTCCCATTGTACTTAACCATGTTCTTCTAGCGCCAACTTGGACCAACAGCTCTAGAGCTCAGTGTCCTACCTCTATGTGGTGGCCATCTTGACTCCTCCTACGGTCTCTCTTTTATGTGACTTAACATAACCATTCCAAAATCTAAAATTCCAAAATGTGCCTGGTCCCAAGGATTTCACATAAAGGATTGTGTAGTCTTTGATTCTGCACAGGTTCCATAATTCATCAGGATGAGGTTGTTAAAATCCAGGACTGTCCAAAACTCTTCCTTTTCGAGCTGAGTAACTTGGGAGCTCTGCATAACATTTGCCAGAACAAAGAGGAGAAAGTCAGAGGTTATATATACAGCATCCACGCTGATTATTAGCCTTATCAATTGACTCCATGTCATCTAGAGACATGGATCTGTCCTGGTGTGGACTACCATTGTATCTACAGTATAGAGTTGTAGCAAGTTCCTGCTTTTCTTAGCTTAAAGGGTGGGCAACCACAGACTTTGAGGGTCACAACCCTGTCAGATTTTCATGATTTCTACAATGAATATGCATGAGATCTATTTGCATATGATGGAGCAGTACATGTAGATCAATGTCATGCATATTCATTGTGGAAACCTTGAAAACCTGAGCTGTGGCCTTCAAGGACCATGTTTGTCAACCACTGGCTTGGAGCCACAAGGTCAGATGTATTGGTCTATGGACTGTGCAGGTCTTTTTCTGCCGTCATCTACTATGTTACTATGTATGTGGTACAAATCAAGGTAAGGTATAAACAAAAAGTAGCACATATGAGTTATCTTGTTGGCAGACTGGATGGACCGTGCAGGTCTTTTTCTGCCGTCATCTACTATGTTACTGGTGCAAAATCAGTACTAACAGACAATCTGTGTGACATGGAGTCATCTGGTAGCCTTACTCCCAACCTGACTGAGCCAGTCTTGATTTTGCCTGATGTGGAGTTGCAGCATGGAACTGTAGCTCTGAGTTCCCTAAGAAAGTAAGACTGTGTCTTGTGCCCATCTGCAATGTGGTTAGTCAGGTGTGTGCCTGTTCAGACTGAGCTGGGTAGCAGTGGCACCATAAATCCCAATGGAAAATTCTCTGCCTCTAGTGGTCTTTAAAAACTCTCCTACTAGCTCTGCAGCAGTCCAGAGCTATTAAGTTATCAGTTCCAGAAGGGAGACTTGGAGGGGTATAATGGAACGTCGCCAGTGAAATAGAGCGCCGGCGATCTATTTTGGCGACGGCGCAACAGCTGGCCGGAACCATATTATCGAAAAAATGGCTGGCCATCTTTTTTTTCAATAATACGGTTTAGCTTGGCCAAATGCCAGAGGTCGCTGGGTTTGAGATGGCCGGTTTTGTTTTTCAGCGATAATGGAAAAAAATGCCGGCCATCCCGAACCCGGTGAAATCCAAGGCATTTGGTCGTGGAAGGAGCCAGCATTTGTAGTGCACTGGTCCCCCTGGCATGCCAGGACACCAACTGGGCACCCTAGGAGTCAGTGCAGTGGACTTCAGAAAAAGCTCCCACATGCATAGCTCCCTTACTTTGGGTGCTGAGCCCCCAACCCCCCCCCTCCCAAAAACCCACTACCCACAAATGTACAACACTACCGTAGCTCTTAGGGGTGAAGGGGGCAACTACATGTGGGTATAGTGGGTTTTGGAGGGCTCCCATTTACCAGCACAAGTGTTACAGGTAGGGGGGGATTGGCCTGGGTCGCCTGCCTTAAGTGCACTGCAGTACCCACTAAAAGTGCTCCAGGGACCTCGATACACGGAGGCCTCTAGGACTTGTTGCTGCTGTATAACCTTGGCACACCAGTTGAGACCTGAAGACTAATCTCTTTGAAAAAGTCCTTTATTTAAATAAGCACGTTTACTCACAGTTAACTGCAGATCAGAGGTTGTGCCCCACTGGCAAAGAGTCTCCCTGGTACTGAGATTAGCAGTAGGTCAGAGCTGGCAGAATGGTGTACAATGCCCTCTTTCAGCAACATTCAAGGTAATAACTAAGTTCTCTAACGTGGGTAACACATGAAAGGGATCTAAAACTGGCTTACAAAAATGACCACTACCTCATGGACTACCGGAAACAAAACTGGACACACTCTGACCCAGTTAGCAGGGGGAAAGCACCATGGAGTAGAGCCCACTACCCTATACCCACCACAATGCATTGCTGATGTGACTCTGCAGTGCACCTAACAGAAAAGGTGTCACACTCACCCAAGAGCCAAATCACAACTAGGGAAAGGCTGTCAGAGGATAGAACACATTCTGCTGTCATGGAGGTGGGTACGGCATTTGAGGCTGGCATACAGGCTGGCAAAATATGTTTATAATTGTGTTTTTAGTGTGGGAGGGGGTTGGTGACCACTGGGGGAGTATGGTGAGGTCGTCCCTGATTCCTTCCGGTGGTCATTGGTCAGTTGGGGCACCTTTTTGAGGCTTGGTCGTGAAAATAAAAGGACCAAGTAACCCGGCGAAATACTGATGAACGCCGCTTTTTTTTCCATTATCCACAAAAGCTGGCCATCTGGTAGCCACGCCTATGCCTGCCCATGTCCCGCCTTCGCTATGCCGCCAACACACCCCCTTGAACTTTCGTCGGCAAGGGCAACGGGGAAAGCGGCGATGCTGTCAAAAAAGCTGCTTTTGATTATACCGATTTGGCCGCTTTTGAGAGATCGCCGGCCATCTCCCGATTTATGTCGGAAGATGGCTGGCGATCATAGGAGCCAACTTTTCAATGAAAATAACCCCTCCCTGGTCACATACAAGACATTTTCTCAATATTGGGGGTGCTCAAGCACCCACAGCACCCACAGAGTCGGCTCCAATGCCGGCGATCACTTTCGAAAATAAGACTGATTGTGACCAGTATTGGTTTTTAAACTTACATCCCACAGAGGTATCTGTAGTCCCTAATTCAATCCATTGAAATCAGAGCTGCAGGCCCCATAATGCATCTGAATGAGGTTGTCAGAAATCCAGCACTTGCTTAAATGCTCCCTCCTGGAACTGGCTATCTTGGCAGCCCTAACAGCCTGACCCCAGGCACAGAGCAAGTGATAGAGTTTGCAGCAAGCTTATCTCTTGTATTTGTAATGTATTTATTCAATTGTATGTGCCATTCTAATGCAGTGCTCAAAATGAGTTACAAGCAAAATATCACAACTGTATATATAAAGAAATAACATGAAAAGAGAAATACAGAAGAAATCAGTAGGCTAAAACCAAGACCGAAAGGGTTACAATGGAACCCTCTGGTAAGAGGCCATGTTAAGAGATAACACAAGGTAAGTCTTCAGGATATTACTTACAGGGTCCAGGATAATTACAGCCTGAGGGAACATGTCGATCTCTATTAAGACTGTGCCACTTGATCAGACAGGCAAGTAACACTTGGTGTGAAAGTCCCAGGAATGGGTGACACCCCTCCCCCTTCCCCCCACTCACCAAGATCCTCATCCTGTCCCTTGATGAACAAATAACACCATTCACAATATGTATGGTAAAAAACATAGGCCACAGCTTTGTTAAATAGATATAACTTTCAACATACAATTCATTGCCAGAGAATGTGGTAAAAGCAGTTAGCTTAGCAGGGTTTTAAAAGAGGTTTGGCTATCTTCCTAAAAGAAAAGTCCATAAGCCATTATTAAAATGGACTTGGGAAAAGCTACTGCTTATTTCTAGGTTAACTCTGATAGTCAGAAGTTCATACCAATGTTGCAATAAAACTACAATTTGATCTAAGGGGGAGAAAACAAGTCTCATATATGCACCGGGCTACTGAACAGTTGTATATGCCCAGTATTAGGGTATTTGCCCCATTGTATCAATGTGTAATCATTGACTAAGCCCCCTCCTACCATGGGGCAAATACCCTAATACTAGGCGTATACAACTGTTCAGTAGCCCGGGTGCATATATGAGACTTGTTTTCTCCCCCTCAGATCAAATTGTAGTTTGTATAGTAACATTTGGTGATGAACGTTTTCTGACTATCAGAGTTTTTCAAGCAGGTGTATTTTTGGGGTTAGATCAGTATCTTTGTTTATTTCTAGGATAAGCAGCATAAAATGTATTGTACTGTTATGGAATTTTGCCAGGTACTTGTGACCTGGATTGGCCACCGTTGAAAATGGGATACTGGACTTGATGGACCTTCAGTTTGTCCCAGTATGGCAACACTTATGTACTTATGCACTCGAGCTAAAAATATTACTATATATTTAACATTTGGCCTTTGTGTTCCGCCGTAGCAACTAGAGCACGTGCATGGCATAACCTTCCAATGCCCTACTGATTCCGGGTCACCTGACCCACCAGCTGAATGAGCTTGTTAGGTGCTCATCACCTGATGAGCTGCTGCCCATAGTCAGGTGTTCTCCCCTAGCTGCGACACCCGCCATAACGACAAATCAAGAACCAATCCACACTCCCACAAGCCCAGAACACACAATGGGAGGATGGGTGGGTGAAGCCTCCTCCAAAGAGCAGGAAAAGAACCTGATATCCAGAGGAGGGTCCTTTAAATACCTTCTCCCACTGCTGACCCCCCCAAATTTTCGTACCAATCTCTGCTCAAACTCCCAGGTGGGAAAAATATTTAAAAGTAAATCCCCCTATCCCCAGTGGGTTCTGCTCTCCCCTGCCTACTCATTTCCTTTCCTCCCATCCCGAGAGCCCTTCCCCCTTTAACTTGGTCTACATTACAGGCCCTGTGTAGTTTGCCCAACCCAAGGTTAGGATCATCCTGATATACTAGCTGTTGGGCTCCTAATTCTCCTTTAAAGGAGAAGGGCAGAATTTGAACACTATTCAAACAATTCACGGAAACACTGTATCTCAAATTAATGAAGTACTTTATCATGAAAGATCAGAGAACAGGGGAAAAAAAAGTCCATCCAAGATGATGGATTTAAGCCCCGTGTTCTCTCCGGCTCGGTGAACAATGATTCTCTACATTCTGAATAATATTTTTTGAACTGTTGTAAAACCGAGTAGTTCAGTGCAGTCATTAAAATGCAGCCCAGCACTTTATATCCCCTTGCTGAAAATTATAGCTTGGAAGAGTTCCAAGGGAAATGATTCCTCAAACTCCAGAGACAGCAGCAGGGAGCTCAGGGGCTCCAGCACAACCCATTTCCACCCCCCTGAATCAGACCCTGCTCGTGGGCTGCTTAGAGAAGTTCAGAGGCTATTTTCCTATGCTTTGTTATCCTGATGTGTCTTGGGAGCAGTCTCTAAATCCCTGTGGATCTTCAAATCATTTTATCCACTGCTACTTACTTTCCCCTATAACCTTCCTTTTATCTCTTCCACCTCTTTCCCTCACATCTCCCTCTTCCCTTCCTTTACATCCAAGCCTGTAGTACCACACATGTGATTTCTATTAGTCGGAATGGATGAAATAGAATATAACTTAGTTGTATACTCCTCCGCTTCCTCTTCACTTCCTGTCTTCATTTCTAAGGGGCTGATTCTCAAATCCTTACCACTGACCTTAAGGCCAGTTAGAGCCAGAATGTCATGCATATTAATCTGCACAGAATTCTCACAGGACTTTAGCACAGGAAACAACATGTGAGCCAGAGATGGCTGCAAATTGTATTTAAATGTAGTCAAACGGAAGTTAACAAGCTCATTTGCTATTCCCTCCCAATGCTCAGAGAACAGGCAGGGCACAAACAAACCCTGCTTTTAACACTGGAAACCTACCACCATATTGGCACCTGTTTTCTGCGTTTAAATGTAAACCTTCCAAGTAAAAAAAAAAAAAAAAATTGAAAAGCTTATAAAGGTGCAGAAGAGCAGCGCTGATATGTGCTTCCCTTTTGGGTTTGCCTGGTGCATGCACACAAGAGCTGTAGCATAGGCAGGGCTGGCCTTAGGCAGGGGTGACAGGGGCGGTCGCACATAGGGTTACCATATGTCCGGATTTCTCCGGACATGTCCTCTTTTTGAGGACATGTCCGGGGCATCCAGCAGGTTTTGCCCGCCCGCCTGTTTGTCCAGATTTCTGGACAAATGGGCGGGTGGGCGGGCGGGCAGGCGAGCAGCACTGCGGGTCTACCCTCCCCTTCCCTTACTTACTATCTGCCCTGGTGGTCTAGTGACCTCTTTGGTGCAGAAAAGAGCCCCCTCTTTCCTGCCCAGAGCGCTGCCTGTCCTTGCCCTGCATCCTTCTCAGTCTCGGCTCAGGATTCAAAATGGCTGCTGAGAGTTGAAGCGGCCTCGCGAGACTGCAACTCTCGGCGGCCATTTTGAATCCCAAGCCAAGACCGAGAAGGATGCAGGGCAAGGCAGTGCTCCAGGCAGGAAAGAGGGGGCTCTTTCCTGCCCCAAAGAGGTCACCAGACCACCAGTGCAGTAGATAGTAAGTAAGGAGAGGGGACTATGTGACATGGGGGAGTGGAGGGGAATATGTGACAGGGGTGAGAGTGAGAAAGGGCGGGGCGAGAATCCAAAAGGGCCGAAATGTGGGCGGGGCAGGGGGCATGGTATGGGCGTGGCAGGGGCGTGGCATGTGTCCTCTTTTTCAGAGGACAAAATATGGTAACCCTAGTCGCACAGAGCTGGCCCCGCATCTCTGGCACATCTGTCCTCCTGTATCAGAACACCTCCCTGCTCCATACCTTAATGTTCACCGACATTTCAGTAGAAAGTATCAGGCAGGGGGAGCGATTTTCATATCCTGTCAGCTGCTGAGCCCAGAGCCTCCTCACTGCTGCATTCCACCCCCTTTTGATGTCACTTCCTGCTTCTAGAAAAGGCAGGATGCAGCAGAGAGGAAGCTCTGGGCTCAGCAGCTGACGGGATATGAAAATTGCTGCCGCTCCCTACTGAAATGTGATGGATGCACATCAAGGTATGAGGTGAGTTCCGAGAACTCTAAACCTCCTTTTAAACTCTGATAAATTATGGCTTATGGTGGCAGGCAGGCGCGGGACCCACTGAACTGGTCTGCACAGGGCCCAACAATTGCTACGCCCAGCCCTGAGCATAGGAGTCCTATGCATCGTTCCTTAAGTGAATGACACCTTCTCTGGGGTTGCAATACACGATCCTATCTGTGGGTCTAATAGGGAGCTAATCTCAGTATCAGGGTATAGGGTTAGAGTGTGCCCCAAGAAGTTTCAGGAGAGTAATGTGGTATATTAAAACTTCTATGTGTTTCTGGATACAGCCTGAGAACTGAGCTGTGCAGAGCTCAGCACACCCAACAGGCAGAAAGATTTCCAAAACATGATTTACACAAGAGAAATAGGGAGGATGTGAACAAAATACCATTTTTGAGCAGACTGTGAAGGGAAACAGGAGAAGGGTTAATCGGAGAGTGACCCAATAATAAACCTGTTTATATTGTATGACCCCAATTAACCTTTATATATAAAAAAAAAAAAATAAAAAGCTATGGGATGCACACAAGCACTCCTAGGCTGGAAAAGTAATAAAATTGGATAAAAACAGGCATGTGGAAATTACTGAGAGTACTAACTACCTGCTACCCCCAACTGTACCTCATAAGTATTGCCATACTGGGAAAGACCAAAGGTCCATCGAGCCCAGCATCCTGTTTCCAACAGTGGTCAATCCAGGTCACAAATACCAGGCAAGAGATCCCAAAAATATACAAAACATTTTATACTGCTTATCCCAGAAATAGTGGATTTTTCCCAAGTCCATTTAATAACGGTCTATGGACTTTTCCTTTAGGAAGCCGTCCAAACCTTTTTTAAACTCCGCTAAGCTAACCGCCTTTACCACATTCTCTGGCAATGAATTCCAGAGTTTAATTACACGTTGAGTGAAGAAATATTTTCTCCGATTCATTTTAAATTTACCACATTGTAGCTTCATTGCATGCCCCCTAGTCCTAGTATTTTTGGATAGCGTGAACAGACGCTCTGCAGCACACCCATGGATTTGAGGACTATGATTATCACAGTTCTGCCAATGCACCTCAATCCTGCCCTGCAAGGCCCCCTGCTCTTCCAGAACTGAGATATCTAGGCTAGTGCACTCCATGAATAATAGTAAGCATGATTAACATACAGCAAATAGGCTTTATCCCTGATTGTAAATAACTGGGCATTTGGATGCAAGCTTGTGTTGGGGAGGGGCATTTAATATGGCTGAAGCACCCCTTTCTCCCAACCCCCAAAATAAGTTGGTGCCAGCTGTGTGCGAAAACACATAACTGATTTTTTAAAAAAACATAGAAAAGTATTATTGATAAAGATAAATGTATCAGTACCTCAAAGACATTTTCTGCAAACTGTTACATTATTTCCACTTAGAGGATTTTTCTTCTCGGTGTCAACATAGTTTCATTACATTTCTTTTCTCATTTTGAAGGTAATATATATACTAGCATCAGCACTTTTTTTTTTCAGGGGAGGGGGAGGGAGATTAGGGCGAGGGTAACACGATTACTGAATAGATTTTCAGAAATACATCACCAACCAAAAATTAAAAAGAAAAACACCCCGAGAGCTGCAGGCCTATCGACAGGACTTGCTCTGGCAGAGTAATCACTCCTGTCCCATCCTTTGCCTTTCCGCTGTTATTGAACCGATACAAGTTTAATACCGTCATTCTGGAGTTCTGCACACTGCAAGATGAAATGAGCAGCAGCACAAGGGGAAAAAAAACACTGTATGGGTTTGCCTTGCTCTTAAATAAATGAAAGGACATTTACTCCTCCCCCCAGCTCAGCACTTCAGTGCGGAACCAGGGGTTTGGTTCCTATTTTTTTCTGGGTAATTAAGGGCTCCTTTTACTAAGGCATGCTGAAAAATGGCTTACGGTAATGTAGGCGCGGGTTTTGGGCATGCGCCGATCCATTTTTTTAGCGCACCTGTAAAAAAGGCCTTTTTTTTGCTGAAAATGGATGTGATGCAAAATCAAAATTGCCGTGCGTCTATTTTGGGTCTGAGACCTTACTGCCAGCCATTGACCTAGTGGTAAAGACTCAGACGGTAACCGGGCGGTGATGACCTAAATAGCACTTGGCGCACATCCGTTACGTGTGCCCGAAAATAAAAAATATTTTTCAGATGCGCATATCGGATGCGCGCCAAAAATGAAATTACCACAAGAGCCACACAGTAGTCTGGCGGTAACTCCATTTTGGCAAGCGTTGGGCGTGCGTAGATGCTTACATGGCTTAGTAAAAGGGCCCCTATATTACCTTATCCAAGCCTAATTTCTATAAGTGTCCTTTTCCGTATCGTGCCTGCTGCCAGCATTTAACACTCTGGTATAGAGAAAAGATTTCCTAAAACAAAGAGGACCGATATCTCGATTGCCCACTGACTGTAGAACTGAAACCTTGATAAAGGGCAGTTCTGCTCATTTAACCCTCCTTTTTTGCTCACAGAGATAGATAGAAGGGAGAAGATATTCAGAGGAACGCTGGGGGTGATGAAGCCCTTCTAAGGAGAGATGGAGATGAGGAAACCTGAGCGTTATTAAAATGTTCAGAGTGCTTCCACGTCCTATTTGTGCAGCGGGAATACATCATCTTTTAATTTTCCTTGTTCTCATCTTGAGGTAGATGAATGTGCAGACTGTTCCTTAGTTTCTGAGTTGCAGTCACTTCCTCTTATGTGAAATGTTTACCAAGAAATTCTCTCTCTCTCTCTCTCTCTCTCTCTCTCTCTCTCTCTCTTGTAGCCCTCAGTCATTGCAAAGAAAACTAAAGTGATTGAATCTTCAGGGGGGGGGGGGGGGAGAGAAGATCCGTCCTATGGGGCTCCTTCTCTTCCTTATACCTTATCTTGATTCTCTATCCATCATATTGTGGCATTTTCCAATGACTGCCTCCTTTTGCAATTATGGGCTCTGTTTTGTAGTGCTAAGTACAGTAATCCAACATTTGTCATTTTGTCTTCTTTATTAATAACTAGTAAAAAAGGCCCGTTTCTGAATGAAACAGGTGCTAGCAAGGTTTTCTTCGGCTCCCCTGCAGCCTCCCATGTTCAGCGACCCTCCTCTCCCCCTGTGCCCACTGCAGCCACCCATGTCCAGTGAACCTCCTCTCTCCTCTGCCCCCCTACAGCCACCCATGTCCAGCAACCCTCCTCTCTCCTCTGCCCCCCTACAGCCACCCATGTCCAGTGACCCCCTGCCCCCTACAGCCACCCATGTCCAGTGACCCTCCTCTCTCCCCTGCCCCCCTAGCAGCCACCCATGTCCAGTGACCCTCCTCCCTCCCCTGCCCCCCCTCCAGCCACCCATGTCCAGCGACCCTCCTCTCTAGCCTGCCCCCCTCCAGCCACCCATGTCCAGTGACCTTCCTCTGGACATGGATCAGCTGTGAGGCATGTTGTTTTTCCCCCGGGTTCTGAAGTTGACATCATAATGGCTATGGTGATGTCAGCCTGATCTACGGAGCCTAGCAGACCAACTCGGAAGGAGCCACGGTCCCAAGCAGCAAGACAGAACGTTGGAGGTGAGAATTATTATATAGGATACTTTTTACAAAAGCTTGTGTGTCTGTCAGGGCCATTGCTTTAAAGACTGCAATTTACAGACCTGAAATTGAGCTTGCAAACTAAGAGGTCCTTTTACTAAGGAGCGCTAACGGAATTAGCATGCACTAAATGATAATGCCCATAGGAATGGGTGTCTTAGCATTTAGCATGCACTAAATCTGTTAACGCGCCTTAGTAAAAGAAACCCCTGAAAGAACTCTATGGATGTGCATTTATTTTATCAGGTGTGGTTTGGATGCATGGCTGCTCTTTGGGCCTTGGGGACAGGGCCGGTTTTAAACATGGTGGGGCACAGAAATTAAGGAGGGGGCCCTTGATCCACGATTCCCCCTCCCCCAATCTCCCCACTTGCATTTCTACTACATGGTCTGGGCATCTCTTATCCTTCTCTCCACCACGGTGCATCTCCCTCCCTTCCCCTCACCTTGCGATCTTCTTTTAAAATGTATTTTCCTTCTCAGAGGGGCCCTGGCACAGCAGCCAATCTCACGAGTTGCCCCAAAGCTTTTCCCCTCTGCCACGATCTGGCCTGGCAGAAACAGAACATTTCATCGGGGGGGGGGGGGGGGGGAATCGTGGCAGAGAGGGAAAGCTTTGGGGCAGCTGGAGGCAGCTTGTGACGATGGCTGCTGCACGGAGGCCTCTCTGAGAAGGGAAATACATTTTTAAAGAAGATCAGGAAGATGAGGGGGAAGGGAGGAGGAGATGGACTGTGGTGGGGAGAAAGGGAAGAGATGCCTGGACCTTGGGGCCCCTTCGAGCTGTGTGGCCTGGGGCACTTGCCCTGTCTGTCCATCCCCCTCCCCCCTGTTTTGGCCAGCAGCCATCCAGTAGATGTAGCAAATGCAATGGTTTGGCACTTACATACCAGGACACAAGAGCTGCAGTGCTACTCCCACCTAGGGTTACCATATGGCTCCAGAAAAAGGAAGCCACATTGATCCAGTCTGGGTTTTGCTTCCATTGAAAGCAATGGAAGTAAAACCCAGACTGGCTCAATCGGTCCTCCTTTTTCTGGAGCCATATGGTCCTACCCTCATGCTGTTCATCCCCCAAAACATAGTAACATAAGCCTCTGGATTCTATAAACTTGCACGTCCAAATGACTAAAGTACGTATTGGACATAACACAACTGTCCCGCTGTACGATTCCCTAATGTGGCTGTGCCACACGAACTTTTTACACACATCACTTTGTATTTGTTCACACTGGTGTCGGCAAACGCCTCTCAGGTACTATGTAAGCCACATTGAGCCTGCAAATTGGTGGGAAAATGTGGGATACAAATGTAACAAATAAATAAATAAATGCACGCTTACCCCTGGATTCTATATAGCATACCTAGAGATCTGCGCCAAAATCCAGGTGTATTCTATAACAATGTGCATAACTTAATTGGCTTAACAAGCTAATCAGCGTTGATAACTGCAATTAACAAGCAATAATGAGCACTAAATGGCAATAATTAGAATTTACGCATACAACTCGCTAAGCATATTCTGTAATGAACTGCGCCTAAATTCTAAAGCACGCAGTTCAAAAGGGGCATGGCTATGGGCAGGGAAATTGGCATTTTGTGGTCGTTCCAAAATTTACATGCATAGTTATAGAATATGGCCAGTTCACGTAAATCTACACTATACTAGGCTGCGTTTGGTGCTATTCTTAGAAGTAAAAGAAACAAGATTGTAGCTAGAAAGGAAGGAAACCTTATTACTTAGTACAACAGGAGTTTGTATAACTGGCAGGTACTAGGAATCATACAAAATCGGACAATGCTAACTTAGGCAATTGCAAAAGAAATAGTAATTATATCTTATGTTGCAGAAAGAGGAAGAAGGATAGGAGCTTTTAGAGGATACCAATGACAGGAAATATCATTAGCTGTTTCAGAAAAATAAAGGTGAATGAAAGAAAAGAAAAAGGGAGAAAAATATGAAAGAATACAAAGGTTATAAAGTTCTCAGCTGCAAAAATATAATTCTCACCCGTACAATAATAGAAAGAGAAAAAGGTGTATTTCCTGGGAAATAGTCCTGCTGAGCAAGGATATGAATCTTCTCTTGTCAGCCGGTCTATTTCAGAGTCTCTTTAGATGAGCAGTTATTTATATACCCTTCCCATCACAAAGGACCACTTCATATATCACCCAATCAGCAATCCTGCAAGTACATAGGAGTCCTGTGATAGGGCCTTAGTGTCCTTGCCACACCTCTGCTCAGTAAAAAATAGTGGGGATGTCATGACAACGGGGGGGGGGGGGGGGGGGGTCTTGTCAGTTTGTTTGTAACAAGACAGTTGGTTGGGATGTCATGGCAATGGTTTTGTCAGTATGTTGTCAGCCAGAATTTCCTGTCTTGCAACCATCAGTGGAAACTCACAGAAACACCAACAGAAATAAGCAGACCCAAAAGAAAAGGCCAGAAAATTCCAGAACAACATGCAGGGATTTAAGCCACATTTTCATTTGTGTAAATGGAGGCGCGTAGTTTTAGGTGCTGGGATATCAACTAAGCATGTTCTAGGTGTCACTTATAGAATACGCTTACGTGGAAATTTGGATTTTGTAGGTGCCATATATAGAATCTGGCCCTTAGCACTGTTCTATAACCCGCGTCTAACATTAGATGCACTTTATAGAATTTTTGTAGCGCCCAAACCCGTGACTAAATTTAAGTGTGACCATTTACACCATGTAAAACCTGGTGTAAATGCCCGCACCTTACTTAGGTGCAGATCGGGCGTATTCTATAGCAATGCACATAGTTTCTAGAAACAACTCTCCCTTGGCCACGCCTCTTTTGAGATCCGTGCATTAGAATTTACACACACCACTTTACAGAAGATGCTTAGAAAGTTGCGCAGGTAAATTCTAATTAGTGCCAATTAGTGCTGATCATTCCTTGTTATTATAATAATAGCCGTACTGGGTCAGACCAATAGTCCATCTAGCCCAGTATCCTGTTTCCAACAGTGGCCAATCGAGGTGACAAGTAACATAGTAACATAGTAACATAGTAACATAGTAACATAGTAACATAGTAGATGACGGCAGATAAAGACCTGCATGGTCCATCCAGTCTGCCCATGACAAACTCATATGTGTATACCTTACCTTGAATTTGTACCTGTCCTTTTCAGGGCACAGACCATATAAGTCTGCCCAGCAGTATTTCCCGCCTCCCAGCCACCAGTCCCGCCTCCCATCACCGGCTCTGGTACAGACCGTATAAGTCTGCCCACCCCTATCCTCGCCTCCCAACCACCACCCCCTCTTCCCCTCAACTGCTCCGCCACCCAATTTCAGCTAAGCTTCTGAGGATATATTCCCTCTGCACAGGATTCCTCTATGCATATCCCACGCATGTTTGAACTCCGTTACCGTTTTCATCTCCACCACCTCCCGCGGGAGGGCATTCCAAGCGTCCACCACCCTCTCCGTGAAAAAATACTTCCTGACATCTTTCCTGAGTCTGCCCCCCTTCAATCTCATTTCATGTCCTCTCGTTCTACCGCCTTCCCATCTCCGGAAAAGGTGCGTTTGCGGATTAATACCTTTCAAATATTTGAACGTCTGTATCATATCACCCCTGTTCCTCCTTTCCTCCAGGGTGTACATGTTCAGGTCAGCAAGCCTTTCTTTATACGTCTTGGAACGTAAATCCCATACCATCCTCGTAGCTTTTCTTTGCACCGCTTCCATTTTTTTAACATCCTTCGCAAGATACGGCCTCCAAAACTGAACACAATACTCCAGGTGGGGCCTCACCAACGTCTTATACAGGGGCATTAAAACCTCCTTTCTTCTGCTGGTCACTCCTCTCTCTATACAGCCTAGCAATCTTCTAGCTACTGCCACCGCCTTGTCGCACTGTTTCGTCGCCTTCAGGTCCTCAGATACTATCACCCCAAGATCCCTCTCCCCTTCCGTGCCTATCAGACTCTCCCCGCCTAACACATACGTCTCCCTTGGATTTCTCCTCCCCAAGTGCATCACTTTACATTTCTTCGCATTGAATTTTAATTGCCAAACCTTAGACCATTCTTCTAGCTTCTTCAGATCTTTTTTCATGTTTTCCACACCCTCCGGGGTGTCCACTCTGTTGGAAATCTTGGTGTCATCCGCAAAAAGGCAAACCTTACCTTGTAACCCCTCGGCAATGTCACTCACAAATATATTGAACAG
Source organism: Microcaecilia unicolor (assembly GCF_901765095.1). Lineage (NCBI taxonomy): Eukaryota > Metazoa > Chordata > Amphibia > Gymnophiona > Siphonopidae > Microcaecilia > Microcaecilia unicolor. Next base: position 178,045,638 of record NC_044033.1, read on the forward strand.
AATGGGCCCCAGCACCGATCCCTGAGGCACTCCACTACTCACCTTTCCTTCCTCCGAGCGAACTCCATTTACTACCACCCTCTGGCGTCTGTCCGTCAACCAGTTCCTAATCCAGTTCACCACTTCGGGTCCTATCTTCAGGCCGTCTAGTTTATTTAAGAGCCTCCTGTGGGGAACCGTGTCAAAAGCCTGGAAGAAACTCAAATAGCAACATTCTATATTACCGATCCCAGGGCAAGCAGTGGCTTCCCCATGTCTCTCTCAGCAGCAGATGCAGCACCCGCTTAGCTTCAGCGATGCTCTCTCTGGGTAATAGCTGGGTGGACTATTGTTCATGGTGTTGATGGTAGATGGAGTTTCCCCGAGTCAGAGAAGGCTACAACCGCTTTTAAAAATAAACCTATTTAAAATAAAGAGGAATGCTGTCCCTGAGTTGGTCAATTATTGGTTCCAATTGGCTTATTAAACAAGTTGTGCATGCAACTTTATTTGCCATATATAGAAGCCGAGGGTTAATATGGAAAGTCACACATGCAAGTTATAGAATAAGGTCAGTTATGCACGTGAATTAATTTAATAGTAAACTGATAATTGGCAGGGGTGGGGTGGGGTGTGGCAGGGACAGGGGCGGGGCATGTGTCCTCTTTTTGGGGGGACCAAATATGGTAACCCTAAACCCAGATCACTAGTAAGTTATCTAGCAGATCCTTTCCTTACTGCTTGTTTGTTTCTTGATACGCCACTTTTCTGTGCAACAACCAAAACAGATTACATATTTCATACAGGTACTGCGCTTTTTCTGTTCCTAGTGGGCTCACAATTTTAATAGGCGATGCTCAAAATGTAAGGCCGGCACAAGAGGAAATTATAACCAGACTAGCGCTGGCGTTAGTGAGTGCAGAATGCTCAGAGGGCTGTAGTGCAGGAGACAATGTGTGCACCAAAGATTAGCACAAATAGCATTTAAATGTAGTTCTACTAATAATAATCATTTCTACAGTGCTACTATGCAGTGCTGTACACATTATATGCAGGTGGTTACTCTGTCCCTAGAGCAGCATTTCCCAAACAGCACACTGTGGCACCCTGGTGCACCGCAGCAAACTTTCAGGGGTGCCATGGCATAGGGTTACCATATTTTGTCCTCTGAAAAAGAGGGCACATGTTCCGTCCCCTGCTCTGCCCATGCCCCACCCCTTGTCCCGCCCACGCCCTGCCCCTTTCGCATCCTCATCCCGCCCCCTGCCACATATTCCCCTCCCCACGGGTCACATATTCCCCTCCCCTGCCCCCCCCGTCACCTCCCCTTACTTACTATCTACTGCCCTGGTGGTCTAGTGACCTCTTCGGGGCAGGAAAGAGCCCCCTCTTTCCTGCCCGGAGCTCTGTCCTTGCCCTGCATCCTCCTGTTTCTGTGACGGTCTCGGGATTCAAAATAGCCACCGAGAGTTGAAGTCTCGCGAGGCCGCTTCAACTCTCAGCGGCCATTTTGAATCCCGAGACCGTCACACAGCAACAGGATGCAGGGCAAGGGCAGCGCTCCGGGCAGGAAAGAGGGGGCTTTTTCCTGCCCCGAAGAGGTCACTAGACCACCAGGGCAGTAGATTGTAAGCTCTTTGAGCAGGGACTGTCTTTCTTCTATGTTTGTGCAGCGCTGCGTACGCCTTGTAGCACTATAGAAATGCTTAATAGTAGTAGTAGTAGTAGTAGATAGTAAGTAAAGGAAGGGGAGGGGAGGCTAGGATAGGTCCGCCGCCCGCCCACCCGTTTGTCCAGAAATCCAGACAAACAGGCGGACTGGCAAAACCCGTCCAGACATCCGGACATGTCCGGGTAAATCTGGACGTATGGTAACCCTACCAAGGCACATCTTGACGTCCTTCCCACCGCCCACAATCCAGCATTGCTCCCTACTTTCCCCTCCCGCATGTCCGGAATCTGCCGCTTCCTGCTTCTTCCCACACCGCTGTTGCAGTGATTGCAGCTTACATTTTCGGGCCATCCGCAATTCACATAGGCACTGCAGGGACTTCCCTCTGCTGCATCCAGCCCTCACAACAGGAAGTTGCATCAGAGAGGGCCAGAAGCAGCAGACCGGGAAGGCCCCGGAGTGACTGCCTATGTAAATTGCGGATAGCCCAAAAATGTAAGCTGCAAGCACTGCAGCGGTGGTGGGGGAAGGAGAAGGAAGCGGCAGTGATCCTGGACCCGTAGGAAGGCAGGTAGCTAGTGATGCTGGATTTCTTGAAGGCAGAGGTGTGCTGGATTTACGGGAGGAGAGGGGATGCAGGAAATAGTGTGCTGGACTTTCTGGGAAGAGGGGGCTGTAGGGAAAGGGAGACCTATGTGGCCGGGGTAGGGTGCAGAGACCCATGTGGCCGGGGGGGGGGGGGGGGGGTTGCGGAGACCCATGTGGCCGGTGGGGTGCACAGTCCCATGTGGCTGGTGGGGTGCAGAGACCCATGTGGCCTTGGGGGGGGGGGGGTGGTGGAGACCCATGTGGCCAGTGGGGAGGGGTGGAGACCCATGTGGCCAGGGTGGGTGCAGAGTCCCATGTGGCTGGTGGGGTGCAGAGACCCATGTGGCCTTGGGGGGGGGGGGGTGGAGACCCATGTGGCCAGGATGGGTGCAGAGACCCATGCTGTAAAAAATTGCTCAGACACTGAGGGTGCCATGATCTGAAAAAGTTTGGGAACCCCTGCCCTACAGTCTCGATAAAACTAATGGTGTGCGTGAACCTTGCATTACATGATATTCGGAAGAACACTTTGGAAATCATCAGACGGTTGAAATTAGTCTGTTGAAGCCTCTTTTGTCATTGATGTGACTCCTGACGCAGGTGCAGCAGCACTGAAACACGGCCCATGTCAGGTCTTCCTCCAATCAAATTTTATTATTAAAGGACTCTTTTGATGAAAGAATTGTGTTCCCTTTGTTTTTAAAGGCCCTTTGTGCTGTTTTTTTGCTTGGACTTTTTTTGTATTTTGTTCCCTCTCTCTGTTACATGTTGTGTAATGCCATTTTTTTAGTATTAATACCATTTTATTGTGTATTGTTTTACTGACTTCACGGTAAACCTGGAGGATGTAAATGGGCAGTTCGGCAAACTGAAGAGTAGCAAATCTCCTGGACCGGATGGTATTCATCCTAGAGTACTGATAGAACTGAAAAACGAGCTTGCGGAGCTACTGCTAGTGATATGCAACTTATCCTTAAAATCGAGCGTGGTACCGGAAGATTGGAGGGTGGCCAATGTAACGCCCATTTTTAAAAAAGGCTCCAGGGGAGATCCGGGAAATTATAGACTGGTGAGTCTGACGTCGGTGCCGGGGAAAATGGTAGAGGCTATTATCAAAAACAAAATTACAGAGCACATCCGAGGACATGGATTACTGAGACCAAGTCAGCATGGCTTTTGTGTGGGGAAATCTTGCCTGACCAATTTACTTCAATTCTTTGAAGGAGTGAACAAACATGTGGACAAAGGGGAGTCGGTTGATATTGTGTATCTGGATTTTCAAAAGGCGTTTGACAAGGTACCTCATGAAAGGCTACAGAGGAAATTGGAGGGTCATGGGATAGGAGGAAATGTCCTATTGTGGATTAAAAACTGGTTGAAGGATAGGAAACAGAGAGTGGGGTTAAATGGGCAGTATTCACAATGGAGAAGGGTAGTTAGTGGGGTTCCTCAGGGGTCCGTGCTAGGACCGCTGCTTTTTAATATATTTATAAATGATTTAGAGATGGGAGTAACTAGCGAGGTAATTAAATTTGCTGATGACACAAAGTTATTCAAAGTCGTTAAATCGCGACAGGATTGTGAAAAATTACAAGAGGACCTTACGAGACTGGGAGACTGGGCGGCTAAATGGCAGATGATGTTTAATGTGAGCAAGTGCAAGGTGATGCATGTGGGAAAAAAGAACCCGAATTATAGCTACGTCATGCAAGGTTCCACGTTAGGAGTTACAGACCAAGAAAGGGATCTGGGTGTCGTCGTCGATAACACACTGAAACCTTCTGCTCAGTGTGCTGCTGCGGCTAAGAAAGCGAATAGAATGTTGGGTATTATCAGGAAAGGTATGGAAAACAGGTGTGAGGATGTTATAATGCCGTTGTATCGCTCCATGGTGCGACCGCACCTTGAGTATTGTGTTCAATTCTGGTCGCCGCATCTCAAGAAAGATATAGTAGAATTGGAAAAGGTGCAGCGAAGGGCGACTAAAATGATAGCGGGGTTGGGACGACTTCCCTATGAAGAAAGGCTAAGGAGGCTAGGGCTATACAGCTTGGAGAAGAGACGGCTGAGGGGAGACATGATAGAGGTATATAAAATAATGAGTGGAGTGGAACAGGTGGATGTGAAGCGTCTGTTCACGCTTTCCAAAAATACTAGGACTAGGGGGCATGCGATGAAACTACAGTGTAGTAAATTTAAAACAAATCGGAGAAAATTTTTCTTCACCCAACGTGTAATTAAACTCTGGAATTCGTTGCCGGAGAAAGTGGTGAAGGCGGTTAGCTTAGCAGAGTTTAAAAAGGGGTTGGACGGTTTCCTAAAGGACAAGTCCATAAACCGCTACTAAACGGACTTGGAAAACTCTAAAATTCCAGGAATAACATGTATAGAATGTTTGTACGTTTGGAAAGCTTGCCAGGTGCCCTTGGCCTGGATTGGCCGCTGTCGTGGACAGGATGCTGGGCTCGATGGACCCTTGGTCTTTTCCCAGTATGGCATTACTTATGTACTTATGTACATATTTTGGATTGTATGTAATTTTTATCCTATTTTTATATACACCAGAGCAATAAATATTGTTTTTAATTTATCCAGAGGTTTGTCTAGCCTTCTTAAGTTCCCACTCCCTTTATATACTCCCATCTTTTTCAAACAGTCTATGTTATAGTACCTATTTACCTGTGTCCACCCTCCTAATGATTTTAAACCTCTACCTCTTCTCCAAGCAGAAGGGCCTTAACCTGTTTAGCCTGCCTTTTCATAGACAGCTATTCCACCCCCTTTATCATTCTTGTTGTTCTGCTCTGCTCCCTTTCCAGTTCTACTGTATCTTTTTTTGAGATGGTCTGACAAGTGCTGCACATCACACCGTGAATTGCTACACATACATTAAGATAGTCTCCGCTTTTTTTCTCTCTATTCTGTTCTGAACAATTCCTAACATTCGATTTGCTTTCAACCAAGGACACTCACTGAGCTGAGGATTTTGTCCTATTGTTCACAATTACTCCAAGATGATTTTCCTGAGTGGTGAGTCCTAATATGGAATTCATTCAGTATTGTGTGCCTGCAATTAGGTTTACTTTTCCCAATGTGCATCAGTTTACAAGTGTCCATATTAGTTCATCTAGCATTTAGTTGCTCAGTTTCCCCATTTTACAAGGTTCTTCTGCAGTTCCTCATAATCCAATTATGTTTTAACAATTATGAAACAATTTGTGTCATCTGCAAATTTGATCATCTCATTTAATGTGCCTTTTTCCAGATCATTTATGTAAATGTTAAACAGCACTAGCTCCAGTACAGATTCCTGGGCCATTCCACTATCCCATCTCTCCACTGGTAGAATCTGTGGTGTAGCCATGGGTGGGCCTAGCTAGGTGGGCACAGGTCCACCCATTTTGGGCTCAGGCTCACCCAACAATGGCACATCTCTGATGTGGCTGTCAGGGCTCCCCCATGCCCCACCAGTTGAACACTCCTGGCATCTCTCCCTCCCCTTCCTCTTAGACGTTCCAGGTTCTCTCAACTCTGCCCAACAAACCTTCCCCAATCTTTTAAATCTTTCAGTTCTTCTCGGCAGCCAACAGTGATTCATACTAGCTGCTCACGCTGGCCCTGTGCCTTCCCTCTGACCTGGTTCTACCTATGCAGAAACAGGAAGCTGCATCAGAGGGAGGGCTCAGGGCCAGTGCAAGCAGCTGGCCTGAGTCACCACTGGCTGCTGGTGAGGAACTGAAAATTTAAAAGGTATGGAGGGGTGGAGGATGGAGTTGAGAAACCCTGGAACACCTGTGGGGAAGCTAAAAGCCCACCTTTTTGATGCTGCTTTTAACTCTTAACCCTTATTCACTTGTTCAGAACTCTTATTTTATCATCCTCACTTTAATATTCCCTTATCTCTTGTTTGTCCTGTTTGTCTGTCCTAATTAGATTGTAAGCTCTGTCGAGCAGGGACTGTCTCTTCATGTTCAAGTGTACAGCCCTGATAAGTAGTAGTAGTAGTGGTGAGGCTCGGGGGAGGGGGTTCTCATGCCCACCCACTTTGGGCTCGGGCCCACCCAAAGTTCGGTGTCTGGCGGTACCCATGCCCTGCAGAACTGACCATTGTGTCCAATTCTATTTCTTTCTTTTCACCAGATTCTTACCCACAGTAGAATATTTATTTTAATTTATTTATTTATTTACCACCTTTTTGAAGGAATTCACTCAAGTCGGTGTACAGCAAGAATAAATGACCCTCCTTCATCTCCCAGTGGTCTACTGACCCCCTCCCACCCCCCTAAGAAGTGAAAGTGACAGTGAATACCAGGTTATATGACAGCTTCAGGTGTTATGGACATTCCTGATAGAGCAGCAAGCAAAATGTAAGGAGTAGCCTAGTGGTCAGTGCAGTGGGCTTTGAACAACAGGACCCGGGTGTAACTCCCACTCTAACTCTTATTTCTGTACAAATATGTGACCCCCCCCCCCCCCCCCTGGAACACAGAAATACCTAATGTACCTGAATTTATAAGTTACCTGCAAGCAAGACAGCTATTGCAGTGGTGTACGTTTAGGCACAGTAGATTTTTATCTGTTTCTGGAGGGCTCACAACAACATATAAAGGATTTGTGCCTGGGTCCCATTGATAAAGTCCATTACACTGACCACTAGGCTGCCCCTGTGCTCTGCAGGAACATCTGCGTGGCCATTTTTGTACAAATGATGCCAGACAGATGTTCTTCTGCCTGCTTTATTTGGCATTCATATTTTGAACATTTCATTTTGGAAAATGACTGTTCATTTCAGATGTTTTTGCACAAGAATGCCCTTCTCATGTATTTTCAAATAGGAAATCCCATTTTTCCTTTTCATAATTGCTGTGAGATTACTTTTTTTTGTGGACATTATGAGCAGGACATCTCAATTCTGACTTGGACGTTCTTTCAAAAATGCCCCTCCACATGAACCAGCTCACTCTTACCCACATGTATATATGTATTTACACCTTCCAAATATTCTAATAGATTGATAAGACAAAACATTTCTTTTTGAAATCCAATGTCCTCTGCCCCATTAAGTCACATCTACAAATTTTGCCCAGCAGGCTCACAGGTCTAGCGTTTCTCAGATTCCCCATAGCTCTTTTCAAAATTTGCACTACATTGATCACGCTCCAGTCTTCGGGCATAGTGGCTGATTTTTCAAAATAGGTTAAAGATTGCTAGTATCTAATGACTTCAGCGTTACACCATTGGTTGCTTTCGGTCATCTCTACTGTTTTGTTCTGCATGGCTCAATAGATAACTCCAGTGGATGAGGTCACCTAGGAGTGGGGGAACAGGATACATGGAGGGCAGCAGAAGTCTGCAGTGGAGGACAGAGAGCAAATGCAGATGTAGGAGAGAGGCAAAGTGAAGACTATGAGCAGATAGGGGGAGGGCATGTTAGCCTATCTGTTTCGATGGATACTTCTCTCACACACATATAATACAACATGTACACACACACACACACACTTACTTTCTTTGTGTAGAAAAATAAAATTTAGCATTCTATTCTTGCTCTGCACTATAACAGTATTAAACATAGATTTTTAACCATAAAATTGAGATCTTAGTTGGAAGTCACTTGGTAACTTACCCTCCAGAAAAAGCTTTTTTAAATTTCTTTTCAGAACAGTGACTTTTATCACCCAAATGACACTTCAATCAGCATTGCTCAGTCAATCAGGTCACGCTGCTGTTACTGAGCTAATAATGTACATTGTGCATCACACAGGGGGGATGGGGGGGGGAGTGAAGTGCACCAGTGAAGTAGATGCATGCAAATATAGTTCTCTTTATATAAAATTAACATGCATCCAGTGTTAGTGACATTCTCCCGTCATCTTGCTGAAGTATATAAACAGGACAGCATCTAACGCTAGTGAGAACCCCCCCCCCCCCCACACCCCCAGCCAGCCACTGCATTAGGTAACACACTAGATCATGTGGAAATACACGTTTATATAGATTTTTCACAGAGGAAAGGCATTTTATAAAACTGTGTGGTAGTGCATATGTACAGGATTTACAGTGACAAGATGACTGATACTTATATGCAAATTGGACTGGATTCTATATATGGTGCCGAAAAAACCTGCCTTAGCGCTATTCTATAAGCCGCACCTAAAGTTTATAGACTAACGCTTAAGCGTCACTGCTATGCATAAATTTGGGTGCCACCATATGCACTAATGAAAACAAGGTGCAAATGCTTGTGCCTAAATTTATGCACAGACAGGCATATGATCAAAAGCCCCGCGCTGTTCCAACTAGCACTCTAAAATAGAGCTGGAACAGCGCGGGGCTTTACCGCACCGATGATCAGAGATAACTATGCTGCTTAAATTTGCATGCATTATCTCTGATCATGGGGTAGAAGTGCAGGCGAATTGTGCCTGAGCATGCGCTCAGCACAATCCTCCCGCACTTGTTTGACAGGTCTGGGCTGTCAAAAGCCCAAACCTGTCAAACACAGGGGCTGAAGGTCCATGGGACTACCAGGCCCTGACTACCCCTGCCCCGAGCAACAGGGGCTGGAGGTCCGACGGACCCCCGGTCCCCCCGACGATCCCACCCCCCCCCCCCCAGGTTCAGGGAGGGCTGGAGATCCGGTGGGTCCGGTGCCCTTTACATAACGTAACTTGAAACCACGCCTCTGTTCTACAAATCCTCTTTCAGGGTTAGCTTAGGTCTCTTGACAGATGAAGGGCTCCCTGCTGCCAGGCCCTTCTTCAGACAGAAGGTCTGGTACATCAACAAAACAATTTCAGGGGTGAAGCCATGGGCGTAGACTGGGGGGGGCGAGGGGGGGCAATGTCCCCCCAAACGACGACGAGGCACCGCCGCGCCAGTAGTTAAAAAAAAAACACAAGCAAGCACGCGCTCCTCTCTGTCTGCTTGGCTTCCCTGCCCTCTCTGTCTGCGTCCTGTCTTCCTCTGATGTCATTTCCTTTCGGGCGGGACGCAGACAGAGAGGGCAGGGAAGCCAAGCGGATGGAGAGGAGCGTGTCCGTCTACCCCCCTCTCTTCCTCCCTCCCTCCGGCGCAGGCAGCAGTCTTTTTCAGCGTTCCTGGTAGCAGTAGCAATGTACACGCTGCCTTCGGTTCTGCCCCAAAGCCTTCTCTTCAAGTTCCTGTTCCCGCATAGGTGGGAACAGGAACTTGAAGAGAAGGCTTCCGGGGCAGACCGAAGGCAGCGTGTATGTCGCTACCGCTGCCAGGAACACAGAAAAGCTGAAGAAGACTGTTGCCTGTGCCGGAGGGAGGGAGGAAGAGAGGGGGTAAATGGAGTCCACGATCCTGGACCTTGCCGGGGGGGGGGGGGGGTTCAGCAGAGGGAAGAGGGATGGAACTGGGAGGGGTGGGGAGCAGATGGAAGATGGATGGGACTGGGAGGGGTGGGGAGCAGAGGGAAGATGGATGGGACTGGGAGGGGTGGGGAGCAGAGGGATGGACCAGGAGATGAATGGGATTGGGAGAGGTCAGGCACAGCAGAGGGAAGGAGCAGAAGATGGATGGGACGGAGGGATGGTGAGCAGAGGGAAGGAGCAAGAGATGGATGGGACTGGGAGGGTGGGGAGCAGAGGGAAGCCTACTGGAAAGAAGACACTGCATAAAACAGAAGACACTGGGACCAAGCGAATAGAAAAACTAAATGATCAGACAACAAAGGTAGATAAAAGTATTTTATTCAGAATTTATTAATTGAAATATGTCAGTTTTTTGAAATGTGCATCTGTGATATTTTGCCTGTAAATTTCAATTCCTTCCTCCATATTAGCATATTCATTTGCATATGTATATATGCAAATGAATATGCTAATATGCTCGCCCATTCTTTGCCCCCCCAAATGAAACAGTCAAACTACGCCTATGGGTGAAGCCTATCCCTGGACTAAGCCCTGCCCCACAACAACAAGAATTGAAGTGTCTTCCCTCTGGCCTGCCACAGGATTATGCACAAAATGGACGGTTTTTTTTTTTGGATGGGTGTCCATTTTGGCTGTCATTCCCCCCTGCAATAATAAAAACATCTTTTTTGGCAGTGCTTCACTCAGCTGAGACCTGGAAGTCCCTGAGCCAATCACAACACATTTAGCCGAGCTAAACGAGCTGTGATTGGCTCAGAGACTTCCAGGTCTCTCAGCTGAGTGAAGCACTGCCAAAAAAGACGTTTTTATTATTGCGGGGGGGGGGGGGGGGGGGGGTGATGAGCAGGAAAAACCTCTTCTTCTTCAGGGCTCAGCAGCAGGGTTAAAGACTGCAGGGGGGGGGATGATGTTTTTTTTTGAAGCGGAGCATTTTTTTGTTCCCCGATTTTTTTTTTTGTTACTTTGGGCCAAGTTTTATCCCGCGCAGCCCCAACGAGAGGTACAGACCTCTCGTTAGATTTTCCAGCGTTAAGGCGATCGGAAAAGGTTAATGCATCTCATTACAACAGGGTTTCTACACAATTTGCTCATCTGCATTCCGTTTTTGTTAGCTGCTACCATTGTCGTCGGGGTGGGGGGGGGGGAAGAGACTTTAGTGCATGCCAGGGTTTACTACTTGCTTGTTAATGGCTCATTAAGGGCTCGTTAAGTTTAGTGCATCTGGCCCTGAGGATCATTATCTTGGACTCTGCTCCACACCAGCTCCACACAAAATGTCAGCCGTTCCTGCCAAAATTGCTGTATTTGTAGCACCTAATACTCTTTTCCCTAGAGATGATCCTTCTTCTCTGCAGCCATGGGCAGAGTAAGTTGCATTACCACTGCTGGCATTAATCTCCTCTGGGGCTAAAATCCAGCACCCATCTGTACAAGTGTAGCACCAGTCATTTGTGCTGGTGCTGGAGTGGCAGCTGCTGCAAGCCGCACAGCCCCTGCTGTATTTGGTCTGCAATACTATTACCCATTCCACTGGCACAGATCCACTCCTTCCCTCTGCCCAGCTTTCAACTGCCCCATGATGAGAGCCCCTCATTAAGAACATAAGAATAGCCACACTGGGTCAGACCAATGGTCCATCTAGCCCAGTATCCTGCTTCCAACAGTGGCCATTCCAGATCACAAGTACTGGCAGAAACCCAATTAGTAGCACTATTCCATGCTACCAATCCCAGGGCAAGCAGTGCTTCCCCCATGTCCATCTCAATAATAGACTATGGACTTTTCCTCCAGGAACTTGTCCAAACCTTTTTTAAACCCAGTTACTCTAACCACTGTTACCACATCCTCCAGCAGCAAGTTAAAGAGCTTAACTGTTCTTTGAGTGAAAAAATATTTCCTCCTATTTATTTTAAAAGTATTTCCATGTTATTTCATTGAATGTTCCAGCATGGTCTTTGTACTTTTTCAAAGAGTGAAAAATTGATTCACTTCTACCCGTTCTACACCACTCAGGATTTTATAGACCTCAATCTTATCTGCCCTTATCCATCTCTTTTCCAAGCTGAAGAGCCCTAACCTCTTTAGCCTTTCCTCATTTGGAAGGAGTTCCATCCCCTTTATCATTTTCGTCATTCTTCTTTGAACCTTTTCTAATTCTGCTATATCTTTTTTTGAGATACAGCAACCAGAATTGAATGCAATATTCAAGGTGAGGTCACACCATGGAAATAGAGGGAGACTAAAAACGCTTTTTCGGTTTCAGCCAAAACCGAATCTGTGGCCAAAAATTGCTGCTCGGCTTTGACAGAAACTGAAGCTGAAACCAAAATTGGCCCCACACCCAAATAGTAGTAGCCTCTAACCCCTCCTCCCTCTCCCCCCGAAACTGCTGCAGCCCCCACTCCCCTCACATTCTCCTTCCCTCTCCCCCCCCCCCCAAATGAAGGTAGCCCCAATCTTTCCACTAGGTCCACCTCTAAGGATCCCCTGGGCCTGCCTTAGAGTCCCTGATGGTCTAGTGGTATAGCTGGGGTGGGAGCGAGCCCCAGTCACTCCTGCCCATACTGTCTCCACAATCAAAATGGCTATCAGCCATCAAATAATCCAGGCCATCACTCTTTCCTTTCTGTTCAGAAAATCTCCACTGTATCTCTCAAACATGCTCTCTTCATAGCACTTCTCCTAACCTTCTCCTACCCACTGCTGTAACTCTACATGGGTCTCAGGTTCCAGCTGAGCTCCAGTACCATACTACTGGGCATAGGAGCCAACTCTGTGGGTGCTGAGGGTGCTTGAGCAGCCCCAGTATTGAGAAAATTCCTTGCATGTGTCCAAGGAAGGGTTATTTCCACTGGGCTTAGCACCCCCCAATCATTTTGAAAAGTTGACTCCTATGCTACTGGCTCCTCACTGGAATTTATGCTAGGCAAAAGCTTCCTTCTTGAGATCCTCTCAGTGCAAAACATGTCTCTCTCCTCCGCAGGGAAAGGGGATGGGACTTGATATACAACCTTTCTGTGGTTACAATCAAAGTGGTTTACATATTATATATTTATTTTGTACCTTGAGTAATGGAGGGTTAAGTGACTTGCCCAAAGTCACAAGGAATTGCAGTGGGAACTGAACCCAAGTTCCCTGGCCACTGCACTGACCATTAGGTTACTCATCCACTTCACACCGGTATTCTCCAAGTAGTCCCTGGTCCCTTCCCTCTGCAGATTCACTAGGGTAACCCTTTCACAGACATTGTGTTTCCCTTCTCCAGTCAAACTGCTTCAGGGCAAGAGTCTGGGATTTCCTACCTTCCTTCAGTACTGGACTTTCTCCTTTTCTTTTGTCCTACAACCTGGATGGTGCTTAGGGTCTTGCCTTAGCAACCCTTGAAGCGGCTTCATGCTGGCTAGCAAAAAAGAGACCAAACCTGGGGCCTTAATTAAACCTACCCAGTCCTCCTCTGAGAACATCCCACTTAGGTACCCAGCTAGAAAATTCTAGAGGATTATTCCTTCATGACACTTCCAGGGTATTTCCAATCCTCGAAGGGTATAAAAAGAAATCTGTATCACTATCCACAAGGTTTGTAGTGACACTTGAATCGAGGCATATTTTCAAAGCACTTAGACTTACAAAATTCCATAGTAACCTATGGCACTTTGTAAGTCTAAGGGTTTTGAAAATGAGCCTCCTTGGTCACACATGATCCAATCCAAGGTTTTATATTTTATAATTTTCACATACCAGGAACAACACTAGTAAGCAAGAGTGTGTTTATGGGAAGTGATTGGATTTAACTCATGTCATTTTCAGTTGAAGCTCAGGGAAAGTTCTTTCAGGTACAGTAGGTATTCTCCTGTCCCCAGAGGGCTTACAATCTAATTTCTTACCTGAGCAATGGAGGGTTGAATAATTTGTCTGAGATCACAAAAAGCCACAGGCGACGGCCAAAAAAGCAAACAGGATGCTAGGAATAGGAAAAGGATGCAAAATAAGACCAAAAATATTAGAATGCCTCTGTTTCACTCCATGGTGTGACCTCACCTTGAGTATTGTGTTCAATTCTGATAAGATATAGTGGAATTAGAAAAGGACCAAAGAAGAGGAACCAAAATAATAAAGGGGATGGTCATATGAGGAAAGGCTAGAGAGGTTGGGCCTTTTCAGCTTGGAAAAGAGATGGCTGAGGGGGGATATGATTGAGGTTGATAACATCCTGACCTGAGTGGTGTAGAACATGTAAAACTGAATCAAGTTTTCACTGTTTCAAAAAGTACAAACACCAGGGGACACTCAATGAAATTACATGGAAATACTTTTAAAACAAATAGGAGGAAATTCTTTTTCACTCAAAGAATAGTTAAGCTCTGGAACTCATTGTCAGAGGATGTGGTAATAGCGGTTAGCGTATCTGGGTTTTAAAAAGGTTTGGACAAGTTCCTGGAGGAAAAGTCCATAGTCTGTTATTGAGATGGACATGGGGGAAGCCAGCCACTGCTTGCCCTGGGTTTGGTAGCATGGAATGTTGCTACCATTTAGATTTCTGCCAGGTACTTGTGACCTGGATTGGCCACTGGGATACTGGGCTAGATGGACCATTGGTCTGAACCAGTATGGCTATTCTTATGTTCACATGTATTTGAACAAGGTCTCCTGAGTTCTCAACCCACGGCTCTAAGCATTAGACTGCTCTTAATCTGAGTCACTCAAATGTACTGCTAGTGCTTGTGTCAATGTTTGCATTATGCTGAAGAGAGCCTCCTTCTGGAGTTTATAAAGTATAATAACTACAGGTAAAATATTAAAGCGCAATTGAAATACTCTTTCATCCGTCCAGTGATATCCATTACAGTTGGAAAACTTTCCATATCTTTCTGCCATATTTTTTGCTGTCTGCATTTTTTTGTACTTTAGGGTCTTCTCTTTCTCCATATGTTTTACAGAATAGTAACTTGGTACAGATGCTTCTGTGAGGCACACAAGCTAGGCAGCTGCCCAGGGACCCAGCCCGAGGGTGCCACCCTGCTGCTTCCACCATTTAGGCTCAGTAGAGCTATACTGTTGCTGATGCCACCCTATCACTACAATATAATTTGTACCCTAGTATTACAGTGTCCCACTGATTATCCTCTTTCCAGCAGGTCTCAGAGATGCCTATCATATCTAATTTTTCATTTAGTACAATATATTCTAACTCTCCCATCTCATTTCTTAGGCTTCTGGCATTCACATATAGACATTTCAAACTATGTTTGTTGTTCCTATTTACATCTTGCTCAACAGCTGACAGTGTTAATTTGCAGTCTATAGTCTGCTTTTTATTTAAAGAATTTAAAGACACCTGGGGGCTCATTTTCAAAGCACTCAGACTTACAAACTTCCGTAGTAATTTATGGAACTTTGTAAGTCTAAGTGCTTTGAAATATGCCTCCTGATCTACTATAGTCTGTATTGCAACCTCGCTATCTTCCCTGTTTTAGTGATATCTTTGAAAGATACTTTGTTCTGAAC
Source organism: Microcaecilia unicolor (assembly GCF_901765095.1). Taxonomy (NCBI): domain Eukaryota; kingdom Metazoa; phylum Chordata; class Amphibia; order Gymnophiona; family Siphonopidae; genus Microcaecilia; species Microcaecilia unicolor. The sequence continues at coordinate 178,060,782 of NC_044033.1, forward strand.
CATGCATTTTTGAATGACTGTCGACCTTCCACCAGGTTCTAGTATAAAACCTACTCTATCTCATTTTTAAATGCCGATGCCAGCAGCCTGGTCCCAACCTGGTTAAGGTGGAGCTCATCATTCCGGAACAGGCTCCCCTTTCCCCAGAATGTTGTCCAGTTCCTTACAAATCTAAAACCCTCCTCCCTGCACCATCGCCTCATCCATGAATTGAGACTCTGGAGCTCTGCTTGTCTCTTGGACTCTGCAGGTGGAACAGGGAACACTTTGGAAAATGCTAACCTAGAGGTACTGGATTTGAGCTTTCTACCTAAGAGCCTAAATTTGGCTTCCAGAACTTCTCTCTCACATTTACCTATGTTATTGGTACTCACATGTACCAAGACAGCTGGCCTTTCCCCAGCACTATCTAAAATCTTAGCTAGCTGATGAGTGAGGTTTGTCACCTTCGCACCAGGCAGGCGAGTGACCAGGCGATCCTCACATCCACCAGCCACACAGGTATCTACATGCCTAATAATCAAATCACCAACTATAATATCCATCCTAACTCTTCCCTCCTGGACAGAAGATCCTGGAGACATATCCTCAGTGCGAGAGGATATGGCATCTCCTGGTGTGCTGGTCCTAGGTACAGAATTACTTCCAGCTGCACCAAGGTGATGGTCTCCATTTAGAAGACCTCCCTCCTCCAAGGCAGCACAGGGGCTGCCAGACTGGAGGTGGGACTTCTCTACAACGTCCCTGTAGGCCTCCTCTATGTACCTCTCTGTCTCCCTCAGCTCCTGCAAGTCTGCTGCTCTAACCTCAAGAGAACAGACTCATTCTCTGTGCGCTAGGGGCTCTTTGCATCAAGCACACACATAATTAGATTGACTATAAATGAAGAGTTGAGCTGGGGTGGGTGTATATGTATATAGAGGAAAGGGAGGAGAAATGGTGTTATATCTATCTATCTATCTATCTATCTATCTATCTATCTATCTATCTATCTATCTATCAATAGATAGATATAACACCATTTCTCCTCCCTTTCCTTCTCTCTTGTCCTTCCTGAATAGATTATAGCCTGATATACAATAACTAGGTCCCAGTTATGTACTATTACTCTGTGATTGCCACTAAATCCAAGTTAGACTCTTCTAATACAGTCTGTAGATCCAAAACTTTGGTTATTATATTGTGAGCTTTCCAGATAATGCCCTTTTCCACATTCAGTGCAAGCGTTTTAATGTTTATTTCCTCAGGTTTTTGTCTACTCATCCCCATCAATCCTAGTTTAAAACCCTCTTCAGTTGGTTAACCATTCTGTCATGGAAGACACTTCATCTCTTCTTCAATAGTAGACCCTTCACCTCATCTCTGCCCAGCAGCCTTTGTAAAATCATCCACATCCAAGAAGCTGAAACACTTTTGCCAGCATCATCCAGCGTATGAGCTAGTCTCAGGTGCAAAGTAACCCAGAACAAAAGGCCATAATCCAGAAGAACAGATTCATAGATCATCATTGTTCTAGGCTGCTAAAAGCAGCAGAGAGCTGCCTTCTATTGTGGTCACCTGGCCTTGTACAAAGAGAGCAGATTCCCAGGCCAGCTTGCCCTAATTAATGGGACGTTGCTGAGAGGATTGTAGACCTAATAGTAGGACCACTTTGTCCATCAAGTGGTAAACAGCTAGAGGAAGCAGAATTAGGACTCAGGATTTTTAAATATCTTCTTTATTTTACATTATATGCAATAATTTCAACTGTATGGATGGAAAAATGCTAGGAAGGAGTGCAGTTACATGACCACTGAATAAGGTTCCCTCTAATAAAAAATTCAGACCATAGATAGCATTGTAATGAGACACAACAGATTCTCTTATATTGTACCGCTTTTGTTCACCATTTTGAAACAGGATAAAATAAAATGCCTGAGAGCATTCAGCTAATCAGGTGACTGAGTAAACTGAACACACTATACCAGAGCTCCCCAAACTGTGGGTTGCCGCCCCAAACCTGTGTTTGAGGTTGCAACCTGGGCAGACCCTTTATAGAGACATCATTGGCTCATGCCTCCAGTGGTTTGCTCACTTTCTGTGGCCACCATAATGGTGTCATGGCCACAGAACATTTTATGAATGTTGCGCTACACCTTGTTATCCAGTGTACAGTGCGCTGTCACGCAGGAGAGCCAAACAAACCCAGCTCACTGCAGTATGTGAGGCCCTGCACCTGTGACTAATCCTCAGGCTCATTATTTAAGTAAAAATAAGTTTATTATTTTTTTAAATCAATACTACCTATATAACCTACGTGCCAGTTTCGGCGGTAATCGGCACTTGGTGCATGCCGACCTGTCACCACGCGTGTAGCACATGAGCCTTTACTGCTAGATCAATGGGTGGCATTAAGGGCTCAGGACGGTTTTGGGTGCACACTGGTTTCATTTTTACCGCAGGCCCCCTCCCTGCCCATCTTCAAAGCCTTGCTCAAAGCCCACCTCTTCAATGTCGCCTTCGGCACCTAACCACCATACCTCTATTCAGGAAATCTAGACTGCTCCAACTTGACATTTCGCCCATTAGCTTGTAAGCTCTTTTAAGCAGGGATTGTCCTTTTTGTTAAACTGTACAGCGCTGCGTAACCCTAGTAGCACTCTAGAAATGTTGAGTAGTAGTAGTAGTAACTCATGTAACCGAATAAATTCAGAGGTCCTTTTATTAAGCTGTGGTAGGTTCTTTTTTTTTTTTCATTTTAAATCTTTATTAATAAATTCAATTTTCACTACAAAGTGTAAATATGCAACCGGCATTATTTACAAATGAAATTCAAAATACAATTAAGTAATAGAAAAAAAAATTCTTAACAGCCTATTTGTCCACAAGCAAAGAAATTAGGTTCCAAGAATTCAAAAATCTAAGAGAAATTAAAGAAAATTTTAGCGGTTGCTACCTCGGGTTGCCGACCCTAGCCTGCTTTTTAGGGAGGGCATACAACATTCACATCGGCTCTAGCATCAAGAAATTCTTTAAACTGTTTTGTGTCTACAAACTGAAACTGTTTACCCTCAAGCAATACATTACAAATACAAGGAAATCGTAATACAAAGTTTACTCCCAGTGCCAACGCTCTAGGGCGCTGCTCCAAAAAAGCCCTGCACCTTACTTGTGTGGGCCTCGAGAGATCTGGAAAAATTCGAACCTTTGAGCCCAAAAACAAGTTTTCTAAGTGTCTTAAGGAAAGTCTTAAAACAGCATTGCGATCAGGTTCCAGTACAAAAGTGACCAGCATAGTTGACCTCTGTGTAATTATTTCCAGTGAACTTTCCAGGAAGGAAGTAAGATTCATTCCATCCCCCACTACTGGGGGGTTTCCATCAGTCCCCTTCGGGTTCCAGATATAGTAGGCCCGTGTAATGGGAGGTAGTGAGTCTTTATCCATTCCAAGAACGTCAACCATATATTTTTTCACCATTTCCATAGGGGGAATTAAAGGAGATTTGGGGAAATTTAGAAACCTAAGGTTAAGTTTCATAACCTGGTTCTCCAGGTATTCCATTCGCTTGTGCATTAAATTATTATCTTTAACCAATGCAGTTTCCAAATTCCCCATTTCTTGAAGCTCAGTATTCACTTTATCTAATTTCAAGGATTGCTGTGCAGTCACTTGCGCTTGGAGCAACGCAGCTTCAGACAAAACTTTAATATCACCAGTGTTTTCTTTCAATGTGTTCTGCATAGAGACCTGAATGCCATAAACCATGTCCCACAGTGACTCAAGTGTCACTATTGCTGGTCTAACCATGCCACTAGAGACTGGGAGAGATTGAGGTTGAGCCTCAGCTCGAGATAATTTTGAAACAATGTCTTGAGGCAGTACCTGTAAAGCTGATTGAATTAGCTGCTCTCGTTCATGAGATCCGCTCTCTGTAGCTGCAGACCTTCCCTCGAACAGGTTCGGTTGAACCACTTCGGCTTCCGTCGCTGTTCGGGCTGCAAACAACTCTCTCCCAGGCTGAGGCGGAGCAATACGATCCACAGGGCTCAGGGAAGCCCCGTTAGGACTCTCAATCGACAGCGATGCGTCGAATGTTGCAGTAGGGGTCAAGGTTCCCCGAGGACACGGTTGTTGCTTTGAAAATTGCAAGGTCGTCTGCTTCAACGTTGGAATGGTCTCAGGAACCGAGGGATGTTCCTTAACCTTTCCCCTCCGCTTCCCCATCCAGAAAAATGAGGCGGCAGAAGCACCAACGGAGCTGAAATCCTAAGCAACCTCAGGAGCACACACAGGTGCGTCCGCTTACAGCGCCATCTTGGAACCAGGTTCTTAACTATCAAGCTGTGGTAGGTTCTACGCGCGTGCAGTGCGTGCCCAAATGAGACTACCGTCAGGTCAGCATATTCCTCCTGGTGGTAATTTCAGATTTGGTGCGTGCCCATAATGCGTGGATGAATTATTTATTTATTTCCTTCTACATGCTGGTTCCGGCGGTAATCGGCACTTGGTACGTGCCGACCGGTCACCACGTGTGTAGCGCATGAGCCTTTACTGCTAGATCAATGGGTGGCATTAAGGGCTCAAGCCGGTTTTGGGTGCACACTGGTTTCATTTTTACCGCAGGCCCTTTTCCCATCCCATTCAAAAAAAAAAAGCCCTTTTTTTTATAGATGCGGTAAAAACTGGCCCGGCACACACCCAATACACTACTGCAGGCCACTTTTTACAGCGGCTTAGTAAAAGAGCCCCTCACTGAGTAAGAAAAAAAAAACATTTCAAAGTTTTTTCCAATCATTTTTTTCTCCATTCTAGACTCTGTCTGGCAGAAGTCACTGAATTTTGCACAAAATGTTTATTTAAATACAAAATAAAAGGTCCAGAATAATATTTTGTAACTTTTGGGACAGTAAGGGGCCATGGACATGTCAGAAGACACCAAGGCAGTGCCCGCTGGTGGCACAGAGAAAGAAGTGCAGCCCTACATTGCCCCATCCTGCCCTGTCCCTCCTTTGCTTTCTCCCTCCCTCCCTGGGGAGAGTGTCTAAGCTGCAGTGGCTGATGCAGAGGGGAAAGGAGTGGGAAAGAGGGTCAAGCCGAACAAGAGCATCCTTCTCAGTCACAGACCTGTTGGATGCAGGAGGAAGAGAAGCAGAACTTTTAGGATTTTAAAGGAGGAAGAACCATGCTGAGGATCCTGTCCAGACAGGTGAAGAAATACCCCGGAGTGAGTCCTAATTATTCACCTTTCCTAATTCCACTTCACACAGCTTTACTCTCATGGATGAGGAACACATCAGGCTGGTTTATTTTACTGGTTAATCCTTTCCATTTTTATTTTCTTCTCTTTCTCCTTCACCAACTTTTCCTCCTTTGTTCTTTAATTGTTTCTCCACTTTTCTAAGAAGATTTTATCCACTTTTTAGCTTTTTTTCCCATCATTGTAATTATCTCTTCTCCTCTCTCTCTCTCTCTCTCTTTCCTTATCTTTTATCTTTCATTGTCTCTTTAGCCTTTTTTGAAAACGTTATCCACCTTTTCACTCCTTTGTTTTGTTCTGTCCAGTCATGTTTCTCTTTTCATTTTTATGGCTATCTTGTTCTTTCTTCCTTCCATTCATTTTCATTGCTTTTTCACTCCTCTGTATTTTTTTTTCTTTTTCTTCTCTCTTTTTTTCACAAACTAATTTTCCTTCTCTGCCTTTGCACCTCCTGCTTCTCTGTAGAAAACTGTGTGCAAGTCACTTAATTGGTGGTTGTAAAGATACCTAGTTGTAAAAAAAAGTAGGTTAGTTACCCTTCTGTTTTATGTGAATCTTTTTTTTATTCCTCTTCACATTTTTTTCATCTCTGTTGATTTCTTGGGACTTAAAATGTGTTCAGTGCCGAAAAGACTATCACAAATCTTACTTTGCAATTCAAGGTGCAGTAGCTGCCTTCCTTCTGCTTCTCTGCTTAAACCTTTTAATATTCATAATTTTTTTCCCTTTTCCTCAACCTTCGCAACCTTCGCAAAGAGTCACTGATGACTTTAGTAACATGCACGGTTGACACTAAATAAACTGACAAAATCCATGAAAAGTTTTCTAATTTTAAATTAGCAGCATTCCTTTATGTGCAAAACAAGCCGTTTTAGATTTACCCCTCCCATCTTTCTGAAAGTATAGAGGATGGACAGTCTGCCGAATGCAAATCCTGAACTTAGAAATTTCCCACACCATAAAAAATTCATTATAATAAAGGGTGTGTATACACATATCTGTAACCTCAATACATTATGAATGACTGGGGAGATCTACTCTGAATACAGAGTGAAGTCTTTCAGACTTAGAAAGTCTATACTGTGGTGTGGCGGGATGGCATTATTTAAGCAATAAATTACATAGGGATCAAAGTCAGTTTAGATTACCAATCATCTTTGCAACTTCACTTTTTACTTCTTTAAGAACAAGCGGCAATGTTCCTATTTCTGTTTAAGGAGAAATTCATACAAAATAGTCCATGCTTTCACTGACCTAGAACCTGGCTGAAATGAAAACACAGAGGCTGACAGAAACAGAGCAAAATAAAAGGAGACTATTAGACCCATCCAGTCCATGCAATGCACTTTCTGATGAATTCTGCAAACTCCTAGTTGATCTCTCTTTTGCCCTCTCAGTCTTTTGTAACTAGGGACCCTCTATTCTTACCCCAGGAGTTCTTCAATTCTCTTAGGGGCTGTTTTACAAAGGCGCACCAAAAACTGATCTGCATCAGTGTGTGGGCATGTGTTTTTGACGTGCACTGGACCCTTATTGTACCGCATCTGGAACAAAGGGATTTTTTTTTACTGGGCCGGAAAATTCACATGCAGCAAAATGAAAACCAGCACGCATCCATTTTCGGCCTGAGACCTTACCGCCATCCACTGACGTAGCAGTAAGTTCTCATACGCTACCCGGCCAGTAAGCATGCAGTGTGCACCAACTGCCATTTACAGCTGGGCAGGCACCCCATGGTAAAAAAGAGAAAATATTTTCTACCGCATGTTTTCGGTGCACACCAAATTCAGAATTACCGCCTGCGGATTGCGGTAGCCGGGCAATAATGCCACTTTGGTGCACGCTGGATGCACTGCACCTTTGTAAAAGGGCCCCTTATTCTTTTGGTTTCCACCAACTCCATTGGGAGGGTATTCTATGCATCTTCCTTTATGTGGCAACCTCCTCCTACCCCCCACCCTCCTCCCCCAGAAATCAGTTAGAGCTCTAACAAGGATTTTTCATAGCAGCTTTTTATTAAACAAAATCTTGCAGTGTTCTTAATCAGAAGGAACTCAGAATTATGCATGCAGCCATCTCTACAGCACTGGGTCTAGCAGTGCTTGTCAGTTCCTTTCCTTCCTTAGATTACCAGTAATCCTGTGGCCAGTGATCTGTATTAGGGGGGGGGGGGCAGGCAGAAATGACATGACAACATTACAGCTCTCATCTAATCATCATCTAAGGAAAGGGTGCTATTTTTAAATTTTTTTTATCTCCAAAGCAAAGAAATTATGGTTTGTTAATGTCCCCTCATGCTCTATTGTCCCGCAGGGTGGTTAAAGTAATTTAAACTGGCAATCAAATTACAGGCAGAGCTATCAATTAAGACCATTATGGAGTTAAAAATGGCTGGGCCTTCTGGACAGGTAATTCTATTACTGCAATTCTAGGTAAACTCTGTAGAAGCTCTAATTAAGGCATTAAGAGAACCTGGATATCAAGCATTACTGTCATTGTGCCCCCCCCCCCTACACACTTTTCATGTAATGTGCCATTTTATTCACCATCATGCTTTACGTAATGCACCATCAGTCTAATTATTGTGAGTTATAAGCAGTACTCCTAGCTTCTGGGGTAAGAGCCAAGGACTACCCTGATAGACGCTCCGGACTACATTTTATAAATAATAATGATCGCTAAGCACTAGTCTATAAATGATGCTCATAGTTGGGTGCAATTTATAGACTAGCATTTGGTGCCAGGATCTGCACCCAATTTTGGGCATGAGGAGTTATACCAAATGAAACCTGGTGTTAATTCTCATGCCAGGAACACCCCTGATCTGCCCATGCCTCTTTCATGACCTTGCCCCCTTTTCTGATCTGCGTGTAAAATTTACGTGCAGATCCTGGCACCTAAAGATGCATGTGTAAAATGTGCACCCAGTTATCAGCAGTAATTGATTTGTTTCTCAAATTGCACATGCAAATTGGGTGCGTAATTTTGAGGACCATATATAGAATTAGGGTGCAAGTGAGCAGACACACACACACACACACAAAAAAAAAAAACCAGGTCAAGCAGGTACACAAAATAACATAGAAAATGTGGAGAGAAGATATTCCAGTTGTGGCTTTGTGTTCCCCTGTGCTCCCCTTGTATTACATAAGTACATAAGTGTTGCCATACTGGGACAGACCGAAGGTCCATCAAGCTCAGTATCCTGTTTCCAACAGTGGCCAATCCAGGTCACAAGTACCTGGCAAGTTCCCCAAAACAGTACAATACATTTTATGCTGCTTATTCTAGAAATAAGCAGTGGATTTTCCCCAGTCCATTTTAATAATGGTCTATGGACTTTTCTTTTAGGAAATTATCCAAACCTTTTTTACCACATTCTCTGGCAGCAAATTCCAGGGTTTAATTATACATTGAGTGAAGAAATATTTTCTACGATTCGTTTTAAATTTACTACTTTGTAGATTCATTGCATGTCCCCCTAGTCCTAGTATTTTTGGAAAGAGTAAACAAATGATTCACATCTACCCGTTCCACTCCACTCAGTATTTTATAGACCTCTATCATATCTTCCCTCAGCCGTCTTTTCTCCAATCTGAAGAGCTCAAGCCATTTCAGCCTTTCCTCATAGGGAAGTCGTTCCATCCCCTTTATCATTTTCGTCGCCCTTCTCTGTACCTTTTCTAATTTCACTATATCTTTTTTGAGATGCGGTGACCAGAATTGCAAACAGTATTCAAGGTGCGGTCGCACCATGGAGCTATACAAAGGCATTATAACATTCTTAGTTTTGTTTTCCATACTTTTCCTAATAATTCATAACATTCTATTTGTATTCTTTGCCGCCACAGCACACTGAGCAGAGGATTTCAAAGTATCGTCAACGATGACTCCTAGATCCTTTTCCCGGTCAGTTACTCCTAACATATTACATCAGGCAGGTTTAGCAACACTCAAGAGCTAGGCCCTACCGCCTCTCTCTATCAGGGTCCATTGGAATCAACTTTTCAAAATGATCAGGGGTGCTGCTCAACTCAGGATGTATTCTATAAGGACCCACCTAGTTTTAGGCAGTCAGAATTTATATAAATCACCTTTTATAGAATACCAAATAACAGAAAAAGTGTGCACCATCTTTTGATGTTGTGAACTTTCCCAGTAGGCATTCGTATGAGTGAAGAATGAGCAGAGCATGGACAGGACATGCAAATACGTACATAAATTATAATTTACACATGTTCTGGCTAACATCTAGGCGTGAGCTTTTCTATCAGCCACAGGGCTGGTGTGTAGGAGTATTTTCTGACACTTGTGCTAGTATTCTGTAAGGAAAAGAAGGTGCCTACTTTGCCTTTATAGAATATGCCTGCTTATTCTCTTATGCTAGGCACCCTGGGCGACATTTGAGAAAGGATATCCAACTCAGAATATGGACGTCCAAGTCAGAACGTCACAAATGGATATCCATCTCACATATATTTTAGAACAGCCTGTTTCAAAATACTTGTGAGATGGACCTCCATGTGCCGGAGATGTCCAGCGGAAACATCCAAATTATGAACGTGAAAAAATAAGGGACATGGAAGTCTGTGTGGCAGCAGAGGCAGAAGACAGGAGTAAAGGAGCAACAGGTCCTCACCGATGAGCAACAGCAAGGAACAGAAGAAGTGAGGTCTTTCACATCTTGGACTCTTCATTTTGTTGGACCTCACTTCTTCTGTTCCTTGCTACAGCATGGGAACATTCATCTTATACAATGGCCACACAAATGTCCATGAAGAGCAGAGGGATTGCCTAACAGTTAAAACAGTATGCTAAGAAGCAGGGGACATCCATTCAAATCCATTCAAATTGTGAGCTCTCCATGTACAGAAAAATACATACTATACCTGAACGTTCACCACTTCAATAGCTTTCAGGCTTGCAAGGGGCTTTTATATTCAGGTACAATAGGTATTTTTCTGTCCCTGGAAGGCTCACAATTTTAAACAAATAAATAAATGTGATGAAGCGAGATTTAAACCTGGTCCTCTGCATCTCAATCCACTGCACTAACCACTAGGCTACACCTCAAAGCTACTTCATGTTCTCTTAAGAATGTCCATAGAACCTAAAGCTGCCTTGTCCTACCTTAATGTGCCCTGGTGGTCTAGTGGCCTCTTTGGGTCAGGAAAAAACCCCACTCTTTCCTTTCCGCTGTTGCTGGCCTGCCTGCTGCTGCTGCTTCTTCAGAATGGCTGCAGAGACTTCAAGCGCCAGCCTTGCGAGACTTCTGCGGAAGTTCTAAGTGGATAACATCAAGAAAAATAGCATACCCCAGATACTTATTGTCACAAAATGCCTAGCCACCCACCTGGGGTTAGCCTGCGGCCACTTAGAGGGTCTATCCCCAGCATAGCTCAGGTCCATCTACACCTGCTGCTTGTGGTCTACACTAGCACCCTCCTCCCACCAACTGGATCACAAATGCCTCTGGGCAAAGTTTTTGTTCTCAAATTATCTCTAATGATTTCTAGGTTACTGGAGCCATACTCCCAGTGGTCCCACAGTTCCCAGAAAGCACTCACCAACCCAACACACAAACCACCAGGATTCTTCATTAGTTCAGACAGGCAGAGGCAATAAATAATTACTTATTGTCTTAAAAAATATATTGAACAATGAACAAAAAATGTGCAGTCAGCAAACAGTAACAGGTAACTGAAATATGGATCAATTATAACACTAGCTAAACATTTGTATACTTTCTGAAAAGTACTTGGGAAGATCAGGACATATAACTGTTTGTTTTACTGAGTCTCAGCAAAGAGATCCTGCTCTCTTTTCTTCCTGGCTAAGACTGAACTCAATACCAGTAACTGCTAGTTAGTTTCAAACTCCAGGCCAATCAGAGCCCTGAACACAACATTTCAAAAATATACTGCATCTTGCTTCCTGTTTATGTTAAACTAAAGCAAGACATAATTATTGCAAGAAAATATCCAATACATTTTACAGACTTAAAACACACTGTTTCTTCACAATCACACAAAATAATCATAATCTTAAAAACTAAAATACAACATCTGTAAGTTAAACATATTTTCTAAAAAGGAAAGTCTTTAATAATTCCCAAAATACAGAATAATGTTCTATCTATATGCCTTAAAAAAGGAGGAAGAGAATTCCAGCTACAGGCTGCCTGGTAAGTCATTGAGGACTGTAAAGGACGCAAAGCCTTTACTTTACGAACAGTGGGGGAATCTAACAGAAAATGTTTTCTAGTAATCCTTCCATGGTTCTTATTTAAAATAGCAAAATGATTCTTTAAATAAACTGGGAAATCCCATGAAAAGCTTTGAAGAATAGAACCAGAACCTTAAACTATAATCTAGCCTCTACTGGCAACCAGTGCAGCTGTAACATAATGGGGGAAATAGAATCACATTTATTTGCTGAGAAAACAACTCTGCAGCATTTTGCACTCTCTGCAACTTCATTATTAAGGATTTTGTACAGCCAATATAAATAGACTTACAGTAGTCCAATAATGACAATATTAATAACTTAACCACTAGGCAAAAAATTACTGGCTCAAAGTATTTACGGACAACCCAAAGTTTTTTAAGAAGGGGAAAAGATTTGCTAATCACTGTATTAACCTGAGTGTTAAAAAAAAAGTTGACTAATTCCACACCTAGAACTCTCGAAACTGAATCAAGGATTAAATCAAAATTGCCAAGCTTAATAATAGGATTATCTTTCAAAAAGGTCAGAGGATCAATCTAGAGAAACTTAGTTTTTTCTTTTTTTAGTTTCAACCTAAATGAATGTACCCAGGTGTCAACCGCCTGTAAACAGCGCAACACGTTGGCCTCATGGATTAAAGTACTAGGAGTAAAAGCTATCAACACTGTGATGTCATCTGCATATATATAAAACTGCAACTGAAGTGAGTCTAAATAGTCTGCTAAGGATTGCATTAAGATGTTAAACAACCAGGGTGAAAGAGGAGACCTCTGGGGCACTTCACACACTGCATCCCAAGGGTCAGAAAGTTCACCTTGCATCTTTATTTTATATGATCTTGTTTTAAAAAAAAACCCTTGAAACCAGGATAAACCAAGTCCTTGAATCCCTAATGAGTTAAGAAGGGAGAGCAAGACACCATTATCCACTAGGTCAAAAGCACTGGACAAGTCAAATTGAACTATGTTGGAACTTTGACCTTCACTAGGTGTTTATCATAGAAGCATAGATCAGCACTTAGACATAAATATTACATACATGCCTAAATCCCGATTGTACAAAGCTGGGTTATACACATTGAAAACACAAAAATATGTATATGGCAAGGTGATATGGAGGGGCATAATCGAACGGCGCCGGCCAAATCGATGGGCGGCTATCTTCGGGGGCCGGTTAGATCAGATGGCCGACTCCGATTTTGAGCCATAATGGAAACTGGAGCTGGCCATCTCAAACCCGGCGAAATGTAAGGCATTTGGGCATGGGAGGAGCCAGCATTTTTAGTGCACTGCCCCCCCCCCTGACATGCCAGGACACCAACCGGGCACCCTAGGGGGCACATTTAAAAAATTTAAAAAATAAAACAATTAGCTTCCAGGTGCATAGCACCTTTCCCTTGGGTGCTGAACCCCCCAAATCCCCCCCAAAACCCACTGGCCACAACTCTACAGCATTACCATAGCCCTAAGGGCTGAAGGGGGGCACCTACATGTAGGTACAGTGGGTTTTGGAGGGCTCCCATTTACCACCACAAGTGGAACAGGTAGGTGCCCCCCTTCACCCATAAGGGCTATGGTAGTGTTGTACAGTTGTGGGGAGTGGGTTTTGGGGGTTTGAGGGGGGCTCAGCACACAAGGGAAGGGAGCTATGGACTTGGGAGCAATATAGGAAGTCCACTGCAGTGCCCCCTACGGTTCCCGGTTGGTATACTGGCATGTAAGGGGGACCAGTGCAGTATGAATGCTGGCTCCTCCCATGACCAAATGCCTTGGATTTGGTCGTTTTTGAGATGGGCATCCTCGGTTTCCATTATCGGCGAAAACCCAGGTCGCCCATCTCTAAGGCCAACCATCTCTAAGGTCAACCTAAATGTTGAGATTTGGGCATCCCCAACCGTATTATCGAAACAAAAGATGGACACCCATCTTGTTTCGATAATACGGGTTTCCCTGCCCCTTCGCAGTGCCGTCTTTAGAGATGGGTGCCCTTAAAGATGGTCATCCCCGTTCAATTATGCCCCTCTGTGTGACAGCCTCAGAAAAAATACACATGTTTCTAAATGGCTGACATAAACATGTATGTTCCAGCACATATACATGCATGTAGGTATTTTATTTATTTATTTATTTATTTATTTATTTATTGTATTTGTACCCCACATTTTCCCACCTTTTTGCAGGCTCAATATACACATGTATATGCCAGCACATATACATTTATGTTGCTGTGTTCACCTCATTGCTGTTTTAGATGGCTATGGTTTTAAAATGGATGCTCTTGCTGTATGTAACCAGCACATAAACATCCATTTCATCATGTATTGCACAGCAGGCACTACATCGGCAGATCATGTTCTAAAATACTAGCAGAGCTTGACACATCCCAACCTAGATGTCTTAATTCTGATTTGTAGTTCCTAGGTATCCAGTCAAACTCAAAGAAGCCAATTCTTCAATAAAGGTTTCAAATTCACTTTTATTAGCTTTTTATATTTTTTAAATATTTATAGTGACCTCAGCGATGTTCATAGCTGAGGTCACTATAAATATATAAAAATATATTTAAAAAATATAAAAAGCTAATGAAAGTATTTTGAAATCTTTATTGAAGAATTGGTTTCTTTGAGTTTGACTGGATACTAAGAAACTACAGATTATGTACATTGATGGTACAAGAAATAATATTTTGAAATAAGGCTTTGTCTGAGTATTACATTAATTCTGATTTGTATATCTTCTCTAAAGTGCCAGTCTTAGTATTTCTGTTTTTCCTTTCAGACCTTCCACATATTACCTCCTTTTCACCTCACACTCTTCCAATCCCACCTCTGCACATCATCCTTTCACTGACACATCTTAGAAAAGTCCTTATTGCACAAGGAGCCACAAACAGAGAGAACCCTGCTCCTGTCTCCCTACCACCAGCTCCTTTTTGACTTTGGTTTAAGCAGGTTATTTCCCTGTTGTCAGACTGGAGGCACAAAGGAGACAACTCTACAAAAGACCTTCACCATTTAGATGCCATATTTGGATGGGCAATGAGCCTCTTCTGTAAAAACTCTGTGTGCATCAATTCTCAAGGAATACTAAAATACACCAGCGCTGATGCACTGGAATGTAGGCAGGTCTATGGCTGGAATAAATGTGCCATGTAGCCATGTAACTTAACAGCCTTCTGTAATCTGCCTGATTAAATGCTAGCAATGCCTATGATACACCCATGCCCCTCCCCTGTGATCACTCCCTTTGCAATCACACGCTAAGCCATTTTAGTATGTATGTAATTACAGAATTCAGTTAAATGTGATACTGCCATCCATCCCCCAGATTCTATGGCATCTAGATTTTCAGAAGGCGTTTGATAAGGTCCCTCATGAAAGACTACAGAGGAAATTAGAGGGACATGGAATCAGAGGTAGTCTCTTACTGTGGATTAAAAACTGGCTGAAAGGTAGGAAACACTAACCCCCTCCCAGCATAAAAAACTTTAACAACTTTTTTTCCCAGCCTGTATGTGAGCCTCAAATGCCATACCCAGCTCCATCACAGCAGTATGCAGGTCCCTGGAGCAGTTGTTAGTGGGTGCAGTGGACTTCACCCAGGTGGACCCAGGCCCATCCCCCCTACCTGTTACACTTGTGGTGGTAAATGGGAGCCCTCTAAACCACCCCCAAAACCCACTGTACCCACATGTAGGTGCCCCCCTTCAGCCATAAGTGCTATGGTAATGGTGTAGAGTTGTGGGCAGTGGGTTTTGGGGGGGATTTGAGGGGCTCAGCACCCAAGGGATGGGAGCTATGGACTTGGGAGGTATTTAATTTTTTTTCTAATTGTTACAAGTGCCCCCTAGGGTGCCCAGTTGGTGTCCTGGCAAGTGAGGGGGACCAGTACACTATGAATCCTGGCCCCCAGGACCCAATGCCTTGGATTTGTTCATTTTTGAGCTGGGCGCCTTCGGTTTCCATTATCGCTGAAAAACAATTATGCCCTGCTCAAATCCGCACAAATCTGATGCATTTGGCCGGTACAAACGGTATTATCGAAAAAAAAGATGGGCGCCCATTTTTTTCGAAAATACAGTCTGTCCCGCCCCTTCACGTACCCGTTCTCAGACATAGACGCCCATGGAGATGGGCGTTCGTGTTCGATTATGCCCCTCCACGTTATTCAAAGTAGTCACATCGCAGGAAGATTGTGAAAAACTACAAGAGGACCTTACGAGACTGGGAGACTGGGCATCTAAATGGCAGATGACGTTTAATGTGAACAAGTGCAAAGTGATGCATGTGGGAAAGAGGAACCCAACTATAACTACGTCATGCAAGGTTCAGCGTTGGGAGTCACAGACCGAGAAAGGGATCTAGGTGTCGTCGTTGATGATATGTTGAAAACTTCTGCTCAAGGTGCTGCTGTGGCTAGGAAAGCAAATAGAATGTTGGGTATCATTAGGAAAAAGATGGAAACAGAAGCCTGCGCGGCCGCGTTGCTGATCTGCAAGGGCAGGCTTCTAGATGGACTGTTGCTAGTGGAGGAGTAGCCTAGTGGTTAGTGCAGTGGACTTTGATCTTGGGGAACTGAGTTCAATTCCCACTGCAGCTCCTTGTAACTCTGGGCAAGTCACTTAACCCTCCATTGCCTCTGGTACAAAATAAATACCTGAATATATGTCAACCACTTTGAATGTAGTTGCAAAAACCTCAGAAAGGCAGTATATTATTATTATTTATTTATTACATTTGTATCCCACATTATCCCACCTATTTGCAGGCTCAATGTGGCTTACAGAGACCTGTTATGGCGTCGCCATTCCAGGATATCAAATACAATTGGTAATGCAAAAAAAAAAAGATACTGGATAGGAAAGGAGGTCTAAGCAGATAGTTATGGAAAGATAGCTTTCAAATCTGTTGGCGAAGTGGTATAGTTAAGCTATGGGTTCTCTTTGTAGGCCTTGTTGAAGAGATATGTCTTCAAAGATTTGCGGAAGTTAGATGTTTCGTTGATTGTTTTCAAGTCCGTTGGTAGTGCATTCCACAGTTGTGTGCTCATGTAAGAGAAGGTAGTCGCATGTATTAGCTTGTATTTTAGACCTTTACAGCTGGGGAAGTGTAGATTGAGAAATTTGCGAGATGATCTTTTGGCATTTCTGGGGGGTAGGTCCACGAGGTCTAGCATGTAGCTCGGGGCGTCTCCGTGGATGATTTTGTGTACAATTGTGCAAATCTTGAACGTGATACGTTCCTTAAGTGGGAGCCAGTGGAGTTTCTCTCTTAGGGGTTTTGCACTTTCATATTTTGTTTTACCAAATATGAGTCTGGCGGCGGTATTTTGGGCTGTTTGGAGTTTCTTGATAGTCTGTTCTTTGCAGCCAGCATACAGTGCATTGCAGTAATCCAGGTGACTTAGTACCATTGACTGCACCAGGCTACGGAAGATGGATCTCGGGAAGTAAGGTTTTACTCTTTTGAGTTTTCACATGGAGTAGAACATCTTTTTCGTTGTGTTCTTTACGTGGGTTTCGAGTGTGAGGTTTCGATCAATGGTGACTCCAAGGATTTTCAGATTATTTGAGACGGGAAGAGAAAAGTTAGGTGTGGTTATGGTGGAGAAGTTGCTTGTGTTATGTTGAGAGGTGAGTACCAGACATTGTGTTTTTTCAGCATTGAGTTTTAACTGGAATGCATCCACCCAGGAGTGCATGATTTCGAAGCTTTGGTTGATCTTGTTGGTGATTTCCTTAAGATCATGTTTAAACGGGATGTAAATCGTGACATCATCTGTGTATATATAGGGGTTGAGGTTGTGGTTGGCTAGTAGTTTGGCTAAGGGTATCATCATTAGGTTGAAGAGTGTTGGTGAGAGGGGGGATCCTTGAGGAACTCCACATTCAGGTGTCCATGGGGCTGATATGTCCTCGTTCGTTGTTACTTGGTATGATCTTGTGGTCAGGAATCCTCTGAACCAGTTGAGAACTTTTCCTCCAACTCTGAAGTATTGTAGTATGTGTAGTAGTATTCCATGGTTGACCATGTCGAAAACACTGGACATGTCGAATTGTAGGAGGAGTATGTTATTGCCGGTTGCTATTTCTTGCTTAAATGAGTTCATTACGGACACTAGTACAGTTTCAGTGCTGTGATTCACCAGAAATCCTGATTGAGATTCGTATATCAAGTCCCATTTCCCCTTTTCCTAAGGGATCTCACGTCCCTGTCACACACTTTCTTAAATTCTGACATAGTCCTCATCTCCACAATCTCCACTGGAAGGCCATTCCACGCATCCACCACCTTTTCTGTGAAAGAGTATTTCCTTAGATTACTCCTAAGCCTTTTTCCTCTTAACTTCATCATATGCCCCCTCATTCCAGAGTTTTCCTGCATTTGAAAAGGCTCACCTCCTGTACATTAACGCCACTGAGGTATTTAAACGTCTCTATCATATCTCCTCTCTCCCTCCTCTCTTCCAGCGTATATATGTTGAGGTTCATAAGCCTGTCCCTATATGTTTTACGTCCAAGACCGCTTACTAATTTTGTAGCCACCCTCTGAACCGACTTCATCCTGATTATATCTTTCCATAGGCGCAGTCAACAGAATTGCATGCAGTGCTCTAAATGGGGCCTCACCAGAGAGTTATACAAGGGCACTATCACCTCTTTTTTTCTGCTGGCCATTCATCTCCCTATTCATTTGCGCATCCTTCTGGCTTTGACCATCACCTTTTGGCCAACTTAAGGTTGTCAGACACAATCACCCCCAAGTTCCACTCTTCTTTCATACACAGAAGCACTTCACCCCCTATATTCCCTTGGATTCTTGTACCCCAAGTGCCTGATCCTGCATTTCTTAGCATTAAATCTTAGTTTGCAATTATCGGAGCATTCTTCAAATTTCGCTAGATCCTTCTTCATGCCATCCACACCCTCCAGGGAAAAGTCTGCAAGCTGGTTTGCTTGCATGAAATAATGTACCTTTTGCTCAAAGGTTTGATTTCCTGCTATTTCTGAGATGGAAAAAAAATTACATGGAAAAAAATGTACCAAAATCTTCTGCAAATATGAAAAAAAAACATGTGGCTAGACTCACAATTCCTTTTTGAGGGGAATTTATTCCTCCGGGTGGGGGTGGGGGGCTTCTAGAGAAGACTTGGTTGTGATTGCAGCTATTAGGAAACTTATATTCGAAATCCAAAGGGACACTGAAAAATGTAATTCAGTTCTAGAGACAGATTGGGTCTGAAGAAAGCATGTTAGGTCAGTGTTACATTTATCTGGTGGTGGTTGACATGATAAATGGATCCTTTTTTAAGCTGCTTTTTGCTGCTACACTCTGTCATGCATTTGATATATGCATAGGCATTTCTTTTAAAGCTTTCACCATTTTATTGTGTGGGGGGTTTTTTGTTAAAGAATTTTCAACCTAAAGTGTCTTCTGCTTTTTGTTGTTGTTATTAATACAGGCGTATAAAGAGACACTGGGGATGGGATGAAGTATGTGGAGAGTAGATTTCTTTGTCTTTCGTGCAGCCTTAAAATCACTTGTATGAAGAAACATTCTCTTAGCCTTCATTAATCTGTTTTCTCTTTCCTTCTTCTTTACCCTGGAAATACAAACGGGAGGAAGGTGCACGTCTGAGATTACCTAGCCTGTTATATTCTAACTGCGTTGAGGAGCTGGTGGCAGTGGTTCATTACAGAGAGCCGGACTGCCCAGGCACCACACACAGCAGGTCACAATCATTTAAAGAGGGGTCAACATGCCGTGTACAAACTCAGATTGGGGGCAAAGCACAGGGGATTGGTCTGAAGAATCGGTCTTGTTGGGGCAGGGGAGACAGAAGTCTTCAGCAGCAAGGAAAATGAAGGTCCTTATGAGGGAAAAAAAGGAATAGAAAAGGTAAACATGACTGAGAAAGAAAAATACTGAAATCAGGTACAGAAAATTTGGCCTTGAAACCATTTCTGTCCTAGGCTGCTTCCATTACATGGACATGGAGAATGGTGATGCGGAGGAGAAGGTCAACAGAGTCAAATAAGAAAGAAAACACAACTCTGAAAGGACACAGAGTAAAGGGAAATATATTCGTTTATATAAGGAATTATCATAGGCCACTGCAAATTTCTGCACAGGTTGGAATGCATATGTGTAAGGCAGAATTTTTCAAAAGCATGGGAATAATCGTAGGAAAAATAAACCTACAGAAAGGACAGGTTTCAAATTTATTTGTCCAGTAAACTGGCCTGTCTGAAATTTTCCCTTCTCAGTCCACCTAAAAGTGCCACCAGGTTTGCACTGCTTAGGGGTAATTCTGGAAAGATTGTCAAAATTTAGGCACTAGAATGCTGTGTTAAGGGCATATTCTATTATAGCGATGATGTGCATAATAGAATACCAGCATAAGTGGGCTTTTACAGGCCAACATATTTTTTAAAATTTATTTTACTCTTATACAATAACATCGTATAGAAGAAGAAAAGTATCAACGGAAATACCAGGGCATACAATCACAGCAACAAATATCAAATAAAAGAAAGCTAATAATCCCATTGAAACGTTAGACCACTAATTACAAAGGAAGGGAGGGGGGGGGGGGGGGAGGAGGAAAACAAAAAGAGAACCAAGTAAGAAACTTTTTTATATCAGAAAAGGTAAATTAACGTGTAACCCTAAACAGCAATAATTAGTTCTCTACTTCATTACTGCCATGAGCCATGCCAACATTTACATGCAGCCACTTATGCCGTATCAATGACTGCTACTAAATCTTGCAGTTGTGTATGTAACTAATAGTGTTGTAGAATCGTAGGGGGTCCTTTTACTAAGCTGCAGGAAAAGGAGGCCTGCGCAAGCGTCAGCATGTGTTTTTGACTCACGCAGAGGCTTCCTTTTACCGGAGCAGGTAAAACGCTGTCCATTTTTAAGAAAATGAAAGGCCATGCAGTAAGTGAACCACTTACTGCACGACCATTTCAGTGGGGAGCCCTTATCGCCACCCATTGAGATGACGGTAAGGGCTCCTGTGCTTACCTAGCGGTAACCAGGCAGTGTGCGGCACTTAAGTACATAAGTAAATAAGCATCGCCATGCTGGAACAGACCAAGGGTCCATCGAGCCCAGCACCCTGTCACCGACAGCGGCCAAAAGAACAAGCAATTTGTCCCGCCCATCCTAGAAATACTGTATTATTCCCTCGTCCATTCAATAACATTCTGTGGCTTTTTCCTCCAGGAAGCCGTCCAACCCTTTTTTGAAGTCAGCTAAGTTAACCGCCTTAACCACCTTTTCCGACAGCAAATTCCAGAGTTTAACTACGCGTTGAGTGAAGAAACATTTCCTCCGATTCGTTTTAAATTTACCACACTGCAGCTTCATCGCATGCCCGCTTGTTCTAGTATTTTTGGAAAGCGTAAACAAATGCTCCACATCGACCCGTTCCATTCCACTCATTATCTTACAGACCTCTATCATATCTCCCCTCAGCCGCCTTTTCTCCAAGCTGAAGAGCCCCAGCCTCTTCAGCCTATCCTGATAGGGAAGCCGTCCCATCCCCTGTATCATCTTTGTCGCCCTTCTCTGCACCTTTTCCAATTCCACTATGTCTTTTTTGAGGTGCAGCGACCAGAATTGAACACAATTACTGCTAGTTAAATTCCAGCACTACAAAAATAGGACATGTTTTTGTAGCGCTGGAAATGGTGTACATTAGGGGTGGGAACTACCGCCAGGCTCCTGTGGTAGTTCCGGATTGGCACGCAGTGGGTAAAAAGTCCCCAGACACACATGGCCATACAGTAAGAGAACTCTTACCACGTGGCCATGCGGTGGGGATCGCTTACCACCACCCACTGAGGTGGCGATAAGGGCTCCTGTGCTGATTCAGCAGTAACTGGGCAGCACATGGCGATGCCCGATTACTGCCGGGTTACTGCCACGCAAATCATTTCCAGGGTTTTATTTTTCCCCTGGAAATGGCACGCGCTCAGGGCGGGGCTGCAACTGGTGGCCACATTAGGCCAGCGGTAGTCCCGGAAGAGCGAGCGGTAAACCCGCGTTGGACTTACCGCTGTTCTGTAAAAGGGTATGCTATTCCATAAATGGGTACGTGTGTTAAATCTCATGCATATTCATCATAGACCTTTTGTTATAGAAGATAATTTATGCAAGGTTGTTCAATCAATGGTTTGTCCTCTGATGAACTACTGCAATGCCTATTTATAGCATTGCAAATAGTTCACTTAGGGCTTTACAAGTTCCTCAGAACTCTATAGCACATTGTGATCATATTACTCCCATTATGAAGTATCTGCATTGGCTTCCTGTGAAGTTTCACATTGAGTTTAAAATTGTATTATTGTTTTTTTAAAGTACTGAATGGATGTGTTTCCCCAACACTCAGTTCCACTCTAAGATGTTATCGACCTTCACACTCAAAAACAGTTGATTGAGAGTCCATCATTTCGGCAGGTTCACTTGGAAGAGTATAGTTTTTCTATTTTTTATGTGAAGGGCCCCAAGTTGTGGAGCTCTTTGCCTACTGAGCCCTTTGCTGTGCAGAACATTGCCCAGTTCAAGAAATAATTAAAAACCCACTTGTTCGTTCAAACATATGGGTTGTTAGATTAATGATGCTGTTTTGTTTTGTAGTACTGTATGATTTTGTATTTTATTTGATGTGATTTTTTTATTTGTATTGCTATATTTTACTTTGTATGTATTTTTGTACCCCGCTTAGAATGTTTCAGATATAGTGGGTAAGAAATAAAGGACTGTGTTTACGATATAGGCGCATTAACGGTTTTAATGCGCGTTAATGATTGACACGTTAAATGCTAATATGCCCATAGGAATGTATTGGCATGTTAGTGTTTAATGCGCCTTAACTTTAAAGGCATGTTAAAAACTCTAACGCACCTTAGTAAACATACCCCCTAGTGATGCATGTGGGTAAGAGGAACCCGAATTATAGCTACGTCTTGCAAGGTTCCGCGTTAGGAGTTACGGATCAAGAAAGGGATCTGGGTGTCGTCGTCGATGATACGCTGAAACCTTCTGCTCAGTGTGCTGCTGCGGCTAGGAAAGCAAATAGAATGTTGGGTGTTATTAGGAAGGGTATGGAGTCCAGGTGTGCGGATGTTATAATGCCGTTGTATCGCTCCATGGTACGACCGCACCTGGAGTATTGTGTTCAGTACTGGTCTCCGTATCTCAAAAAAGATATAGTAGAATTGGAAAAGGTACAGCGAAGGGCGACGAAAATGATAGTGGGGATGGGACGACTTTCCTATGAAGAGAGGCTGAGAAGGCTAGGGCTTTTCAGCTTGGAGAAGAGACGGCTGAGGGGAGATATGATAGAAGTGTATAAAATAATGAGTGGAATGGATCGGGTGGATGTGAAGCGACTGTTCACGCTATCCAAAAATACTAGGACTAGAGGGCATGAGTTGAAGCTACAGTGTGGTAAATTTAAAACGAATCGGAGAAAATTTTTCTTCACCCAACGTGTAATTAGACTCTGGAATTCGTTGCCGGAGAACGTGGTACGGGCGGTTAGCTTGACGGAGTTTAAAAAGGGGTTAGATAGATTCCTAAAGGACAAGTCCATAGACCGCTATTAAATGGACTTGGAAAAATTCCGCATTTTTAGGTATAACTTGTCTGGAATGTTTTTACGTTTGGGGAGCGTGCCAGGTGCCCTTGACCTGGATTGGCCACTGTCGGTGACAGGATGCTGGGCTAGATGGACCTTTGGTCTTTCCCAGTATGGCACTACTTATGTACTTATGTACTTATGTACTTATTAATATTATTATTATTATCATCATCATCATCAGGGGTATCTTGAAAACCCAACCTATTTATAATTCTCAAGGACCACTAGTGAATATCAGGCAATTTGGAATTATGAATCCAAGGACAACAAAAGAGGAGGAGAGGGTAACAAAACAAAGAGACAGAGGGAGCAAGAAGGAGAGAGAAGAGGCAGTATATGATTTCTAACCAGATTCCAAACTCTGTTTTTAAAGCTGAATAGTTCTTCCTTCCTTCCCAGTGCCCACCTTTTTTTTGCCTTCAGTCCAGTACCCTGTGGCTGTACCAGACTCTGTCCAATCACTTAGCTATTTATTTTACTCACTGTTAAACTTATTGAGGTCAATATTCAAACCACTTTAACCAGCCACAAAGGGCTCCTGACTGGTGATGTCCAGTCAGTTAATGCCGCTGAAAATGTCCGGTTAGCGCCCAACTCGAAACTGGCTATTTTGGGGGTGAAGTCAGCAGTTAGCCAGTTAAGTGTTGATATTAATAAGTGCAAAAGGACCGCACAAAAATCAGTCCTATCTTTATGCATTTCTCCATAGCCAGTTAAGTGCTGAATATTGCACTTAACCGGCTATGGTTTTGCCAGCTCCATAAAACCCGGAAATTCAATGCTGGAGCCCAGAGATGGCCCGGAATTGAATTTCCAGGTATAACGCTGGCAGCAGTCAGCACAACACTGATTGCCATTGGCTGAATGAACCCTCTGATGGTAGTTCTCAGGTACCCTTGGTAAACATCTCACGCTCTCTTTCTCAGATGTACATGTATTTGTTTTTATCCCTCTGCAGCTTATCCCACTTATCAGCTTCACGGGCCTGGGAATAGGCACTGCCACCTTCTACCTGCTGAGACAGGCACTCTTCAGCCCGGACCTGAGGTATGAATTGCCCCTTCCTCCCATGTCGCATTTCCAGATGTCAGAATATTATTATAGGAATACCAGATAGTTCCATGTCGTTGGGACGGGCTGAGCCAGCCCCTGTTTGCCCTCAGTTCTATCCAAAGAACTATGACCCTGCTTTTCTTAGAGAAAGTGGAATTACATATCCATAGATGCAACAACGTAAAGCCACATAAGGCTGCCCCCCCCCCCACCCCCACCCCCACACGATGACGTTCAGCCATCTGGTTGTCTTTTGATCATAAGCTCAAACCCTTGAGGCATTTTACTGACAATGTCAAGGAAAGAGAGTTTATCAATGGAGTACCTCAGGGATCAGTTGTTGTGGGGTGATTCAGAACAATATTTTTATGAGTGGTATTTCAGAGGGGATTAGTAGAAAAAAATGTGTCTTTTTGCAGATGATACTAAGGGAAGGAGGCCCTAAAGTTTCCCTTGTCAGTAACTCAGAGCTGATTTAACCATTAGGCAGATTAGGCAGTTCCCTGGAGCTGCAGGTTCTGGGGGCAGCAAAAGCAGCTACAGTCAAAGCAAAACAATAGGTCCAGACAGACTAACTCAAAGAAATGTGAGTGCTTAATATTACTTGCTGGAAGGGTAAGCAATTTTCAAATAGTGTATTTACCCAGTTAAATGGCTTTTGGAAATTGCCTTCATTATTTTTGTTACATTGTACCCTGTGCTTTCCCACTCATGGCAGGCTCAATGCAGCTTACATATTGTATACAGGTACTTGTTTGTACCTGGGGTAATAGAGAGTTAAGGGACTTGCCCAGCATCACAAGGAGCTGCCTGTACCTGAAGTGGGAATTGAACTCAGTTCCTCAGGATCAGAGTCCACCACCCTAACCACTAGGGCACTCCTCCACTCCATACAAAGAAGTTCCAAGGCTTAACTATGGATTGAGTGAAAAACTATTTTCAACTATTTGTTTTAACCATATTACTATGTAATTTCATGGTGTGTCTTGTACTTTTTGTACTTTTTGAAAGCATAATCAATTGATTCACATTTACCTGTTCCACTCCACTCAGGATTTTGTAGACCTCTATCGTATCTCCCCTCAGCCATCCCTTCTTTTCTTATTCCACTATGGAGCTCATTTTCAAAAGAGAAAAACATCCAAAATGTGATATAAATCTGCATTTGGAGGTTTTTCGCACAAAAATGTCCAAATTGGTATTTTCAAAACCAATTTTTAGATGTTTTTTTTTCTATGAAGTCCATCAGAAGTGTGCTCGTATCACAAGGGAGCGTGTCAGGGGTGTGTTAAGGGCAGGATCTAGGCGTTCCTAACACTTGGACATTTTCAGCCATAATGAAACAAAACAAAAGTTTCCAGGACTAAAACTAAGACGTTTTGAGCTAGACCTGTTTTCATAACGAATAAAGCACAAAAGGGTACCCTAAGTGACCAGATGACCACTGGAGGGAATCAGGGTTGATCCCCGCAATACCAACCCCAACAAATGTGAATACAAATATGATTTAGCAGCATCTATGACAGCCTCAGATGTTAGAGCCAGGTCTATTAGAGCTGCATGCAGGTCCCTGGAGTAGTGCAGTGGTCAGTGCAGTGCACAATGGACTGGGGGACTCTGGTCCCTATCTCCCTCTACCTGTTACATTTGTGGGGGAAACTGTATGCCCTCCAAAACTCACCAGAAAACCACTGTACTCACAAATAGGTGCCCCCTTCACCCAGAGCACATCCAAGGACATGGATTACTGAGACCAAGTCAGCATGGCTTTTGTGGGGGGAAATCTTGCCTGACCAATTTACTTCAGTTCTTTGAAGGAGTAAACAAACATGTGGACAAAGGGGAGCTGGTTGATATTGTGTATCTGGATTTTCAAAAGGCCTTTGACAAGGTACCTCATGAAAGGCTACAGAGGAAATTGGAGGGTCATGGGATAGGAGGAAAAGTCCTATTGTGGATTAAAAACTGGTTGAAGGATAGGAAACAGAGAGTGGGGTTAAATGGGCAGTATTCACAATGGAGAAGGGAAGTTAGTGGGGTTCCTCAGGGGTCTGTGCTAGGACCGCTGCTTTTTAATATATTTATAAATGATTTAGAGATGGGAGTAACTAGCGAGGTATTTAAATTTGCTGATGACACAAAGTTATTCAAAGTTGTTAACTCGCGACAGGATTGTGAAAAATTACAGAAGGACCTTACGAGACTGGGAGACTGGGAGACTGGGCGGCTAAATGGCAGATGACATTTAATGTGAGCAAGTGCAAGGTGATGCATGTGGGGAAAAAAGAACCCGAATTATAGCTACGTTATGCAAGGTTCCACATTAGGAGTTACGGACCAAGAAAGGGATCTGGGTATCGTCGTCGATAATACATTGAAACCTTCTGCTCAGTATGCTGCTGAGGCTAGGAAAGCGAATAGAATGCTGGGTATTATTAGGAAAGGTATGGAAAACAGGTGTGAGGATGTTATAATGCCGGTGTATCGCTCCATGGTGCTACACACCTTGAGTATTGTGTTCAATTCTTGTCGCCGCATCTCAAGAAAGATATAGTAGAATTGGAAAAGGTACAGCAAAGGGCGACTAAAATGATAGCAGGGATGGGACAACTTCCCTATGAAGAAAGACTAAGGAGGCTAGGGCTTTTCAGCTTGGAGAAGAGACGGCTGAGGGGAGACATGATAGAGGTATATAAAATAATGAGTGGAGTGGAACAGGTGGATGTGAAGCGTCTGTTCATGCTTTCCAAAAATACTAGGACTGGGAGGCATGTAATGAAACTACAGTGTAGTAAATTTAAAACAAATCGGAGGAAATGTTTCTTCACCCAACTCGTAATCAAACTCTGGAATTCGTTGCCGGAGAATGTGGTGAAGGCGGTTAGCTTGGCAGAGTTTAAAAAGGGGTTAGACGGTTTCCTAAAGGACAAGTCCATAAACCATTACTAAATGGACTTGGGAAAAATCCACAATTCCAGGAATAACATGTATAGAATGTTTGTACGTTTGGGAAGCTTGCCAGGTGCCCTTGGCCTGGATTGGCCGCTGTCATGGACAGGATGCTGGGCTCAATGGACCCTTGGTCTTTTCCAAGTGTGGCATTACTTATGTACTTATGTAGTGGTGTACAGTTGTGGGCAGTGGGTTTTGGGTGGGTTGGGGGGGTTCAGCAGAAAAGATAAGGAAGCAACGGTGAGATGCGTACTTGGGAGCATGAAGTTCACTGCAGTGCCTCTAGGGTGTCCCATTTATCTCCTGGGATATCTGGGAGACCAGTCCACTAAAAATGCTGGCTCCTCCTACATCCCAATGGCTCAATTTTCTACGTTTTTCACTTAGATTGTGTTTATTTTTATTTTTTTGAAAATGGACCAAAAAAAAACAAACCTGAGTTTTCCAGGACTACCTTACAACCCTTGTGGTCTAGTGGTGCAGTCAGGGCAGGAGCGATGCCCCAGTCACGGCAGCCATTTTGAGAGCAGAGCCAGAATGGTCAGGAGTAACTGGGGATCACTCCTGTGCCAACAACACCCCTAGACCACTAGAGATTGTAGGGTAGGTCCAGATTGGGGGAGGGAAAAGACAACCGTGGGTTCGAGAAGAAGGGCAATGCCTGTTCAGGGGAAGGGAGGGAGGGAGAGAAACAGGGCAAAGCACAAATTTTCAGCTTCCACCAAAAACATATGGTCATGTTCAGCCAAAACCCAAAATATGACTGAACATTTAAAATAACCTTTTGGCTGAAAACCAGGCAAAAAAAGGACTTTGGGCCAGTTTTGGCACTATAACTGAAACCGAAACTCTTTCAGAACAGGCGAGATATGATCTATATGTTAACTCCTGCTAATCAACTGGGCAGCTATGTTCTAAGTGAGTTGCAAAGGCACCTCAATATAGAATATTACAATAATCAAAATAAGGCATAATAAGTAATTGAATGACAAGACAAAAATCCTCTATCTCTGAAACAAAATGCAGACCACACCGCTTTAAAAAAAAATCCCTGAAAGCACCTTATAGATATGTGAGGGAAAAGTTAGCATAGAATCTAGCACTATCCCCAATTAAGAAATTTCCTTATGAATAAGAACAGGCTCAGAAATAGAGTCCAACCATTAGGCACAAGGAGGATAGTTAAATTGGTCAGTATGAACTACCAAAGCTTCACTTTCCTTTAAATTAATCATAAGGCCATTCAATGAAAACCAAACTGACTGAAAATACTTCACTTTCTTAGAATGATGGGGTCCAACATAGAAACAGAAATCAATCCCCAACTACTCCAAAAGACCACATAAAGAATACATCTATACATTAAATAATGTAGCAGAAAGAACTGAGCCCTGAGGGATGCCTAAACCACCAAGATAGTTCTTATGTATCTGGTATGATCCATCCTTCAAAAACGAGGCAAACCACAATAACACTATCCCCCCCCCCCCCCAATCCTAACTCCCTCAAACACCTCAATAAAATCTGAGAAACTTCAGAATTGAATCAAACGCAGCAGAAATATCTATAAATTATTGCAAAAACATATTATTTCTCACTTCCATCCCCTTCAAAAGGCAATTGAGCGCTGAAGTAATCAGCATTTCTGATCCATGACCTAATCGACAACCATGTTGTCATACATCTAACAACCCCTGTCTTCCCCATAGTCATCTAACTGTAGTTGCAGAAGGTCAAACTCAGCCCCCAAAATGGCAAAAGCAGAAATATGATGATGATCATCAGCACAATTGACTGTAAGGCAAGTGCAGTTTTCTTTTTCATAGGCTTAATAACTGACTTCAAAGAACCTAGGGTTGTCCAGATATATGAGAAGCTGACATCACATCTCTATGAAATGTACTCAAAATATCAGCTAATGACTTTACACTAGCCACTGAAATAAAATCCAAAGAACACATTATAGGATGTGTGTTATCCAAAATAGACAATATAGAGGGGCATAATCGAAAGGGACGTCCTCGTTTCGATTTGGACGTCCTCACAAAACATCCCGATCCAGGGGCGGGGAAACCTGTATTTTCAAAACAAGATAGACATCCATCTTTCGTTTCAATAATACAGTCAGGGACGCCCAAATCCTGAAATTTGGTTGTCCTTAGAGATAGTCATCTCTAGACTTGGTCATTTCTGATTTTTGGTGATAATGGAAACCAAGGACCATCTCAGAAATGACCAAATGCAAGCCATTTGGTCGTGGGAGGAGCCAGCATTTGTAGTGCACTGGTCCCCCTGACATGCCAGGACACCAACCGGGCACCATAGGGGGCACTGCAGTGGACTTCATAAATTGCTCCCAGGTACATAGCTCCCTTACTTTATGTGCTGAGCCCCCCAAATCCCCCCAAACCCACTACCCACAACTGTACACCACTACAATAGCCCTTACAATAGGGGGAGCACCTAGATGTGGGTACAGTGGGTTTGTGATGGGTTTTGGAGGGCTTGCTGTTTCCTCCACAAACATAACAGGTAGAGGGGATGGGCCTGGGTCCACCTGCCTGAAGTGCACTGCAGTGCACTGCATACTGCTGTGAAGTACCTGAGTATGACATTTGAGGCTGGCATAGAGGCTGGCAATCAATATTTTTAAAGATGTTTTTTGAGGGTGGGAGGGGGCTAGTGACCACTGGGGGAGTAAGGGGAGGTCATCCACGATTCTCTCCAGTGGTCATCTGGTCATTTCAGGCACCTTTTTGTGCCTTGGTCGTATGAAAAATACGACCAGGTAAAGTCATCCAAGTGTTCGTCAGGGACGTCCTAGTGTTAGGCATGCCCAAGTCCCGCCTTCGCTATGCCTCCGGTATGCCCCCTTGAACTTTGGCTGTCCCTGTGACGGAGTGCAGTTGGGGGTGTCCAAAATCGGCTTTCGATTATACCGATTTGGACGACCCTGAAAGAAGGACGCCCATCTTCTGATTTATGTCGAAAGATGGGCATCCTTGTCTTTCAAAAATGAGCTCAACAGTCTCTTTATTCAAAGGCAGGAAAACTTCTCACTGAATGTTATCCTCCATGGCTATACCTCATCAGGGCCAGATTAACACTACATTGAGCCCAAGGCACACATATATCTTTAGGCCCCCCACCACCTGGCAAGGAATAAGAAACACCCACAAAAAGTGGGGGTGCACTAAATTCTTACGAAAGTCAATCAGGTGAAAAAGAGGAGCAGGATAAGCTGGCTCTTTCCAAACAATGAGGGAGCTGTATGTATAATTCCAGATCTTTATTGAAAAACACAAATGACTCGACACAGCTGCTGTGTTTTGGTGCCAGAGCACCTGCCTCAGGAGTCTAAAAGACATTTCGAATCTGATGTAAACATATAATATAAACAATTAAAGATATAATGAAAATTATAATTAAAAAATATAAAGAATTTTTTAATATATCCAAAAATATAGCATAATAAAAGTTATAAACCCTAAATGTACAAACAGAAGACACTCATTTAAAATGTAACATGATGAAAGTAATAAAACTTACATATACAAACAAAAAACACTCATATATAATAAAATAATAGACTTCCTCAAGTCGAATTCACCAATAATATGACATCAACAAATTGCTCATGAAACAAAGAAAATAAGTGCAAAAGCTACTGTTGAAAATCCTACACAAGGAAGAAAGAGATATTTGCTTACCAATCAATAATGAAAATGTTGATATACAAAAACACTCATATGGGGAAAGAGAAAAAAAGCTCATATGAGGAGAGAGAAAAATATATACTTATATGGGGGAAGGAAAAATGTTAAAAGATGTGTAAAATACATGAAGTCATGGGAAAAAAAGTTCTATGTAAAGATAGTTACTGTCATAGAAAAGATTACTAGCACAAAGGAGCACTTTCCATATCTACGATGTGAAAACATCGTGTGGACATATCTGAAGTGATGTACACAAAAAATGGATATATGGGAGAAAATGCCAATTAAATATGCACATGAAGTACTAAACGGAGAGGTACTCAAAGTGGTGTAGGAGAAAACACTAAAAAGCCTATAATTAGAGGGTTAAGAACCCCACCAGAACAGCGGGAAAACATCTAAGAGTGTAAAAAATGTAAAAGTTTAAACAAACATAAATTATTCACGAATGTGCTGGTTGCACCTGCCATGAAAAAGTACTTTTTGTAAAAAAAAAAAATAATAATAATAAATAAATAATAAAGCCATCAAAAAAGGGGTGAGGTCCAAATTAATTCTATACAAGTACAGTGCTGAAAAGCCTATAATTTTTTTTTTTACATTTGTACCCTGTGTTTTCCTACTCATGGCAGGCTCAATGTGGCTTACATGGGGCAATGGAGGGTTAAGTGACTTGCCCAGAGTCACAGGGAGCTGCCTGTGCCTGAAGTGGGAATTGAACTCAGTTTCTCGGGACCAAAGTCCACCACCCTAACCACTAGGCCACTCCTCCACTGTTGCTACTATTTGCAGATCACCAATGTGGCCGCACAGGCTTCTGCTTCTGTGAGTCTGACGTCCTGCACGTACGTGCAGGACGTCAGACTCACAGAAACAGAAGCCTGCGCAGCCTTCTACATGGAATGTTGCTAGTGGAATAGCAGCATTCCATGTAGAATCTCCAATAGTATCTATTTTATTTTTGTTACATTTGTACCCTGCGCTTTCCCACTCATGGCAGGCTCAATGTGGCTTACATGGGGCAATGGAGGGTTAAGTGACTTGCCCAGAGTCACAAGGAGCTGCCTGTGCCTGAACTGGGAATCGAACTCAGTTCCTCAGGACCAAAGTCCACCACCCTAACCACTAGGCCACTCCTCCACTGTTGCTACTATTTGCAGATCACCAATGTGGCCGCGCAGGCTTCTGCTTCTGTGAGTCTGACGTCCTGCACGTACGTGCAGGACGTCAGGCTCACAGAAACAGAAGCCTGCGCAGCCTTCTACATGGAATGTTGCTAGTGGAATAGCAACATTCCATGTAGAATCTCCAATAGTAGCAACATTCCATGTAGAATCTCCAATAGTATCTATTTTATTTTTGTTACATTTGTACCCTGCGCTTTCCCACTCATGGCAGGCTCAATGCGGCTTACATGGGGCAATGGAGGGTTAAGTGACTTGCCCAGAGTCACAGGGAGCTGCCTGTGCCTGAAGTGGGAATTGAACTCGGTTCCTCAGGACCAAAGTCCACCACCCTAACCACTAGGCCCTCCTCCACAGGAATGAAAGGTTAATACAAATACAGCACTGAACTCTCCATCACCACCACCATGGAACCCCTTAAATCCCCCCCCC
Organism: Microcaecilia unicolor; assembly: GCF_901765095.1. Lineage (NCBI taxonomy): Eukaryota > Metazoa > Chordata > Amphibia > Gymnophiona > Siphonopidae > Microcaecilia > Microcaecilia unicolor. The sequence continues at coordinate 178,093,235 of NC_044033.1, forward strand.
TCCTCCAAATAACATTAATTTTCCCTGCTCCCTTGCCCCAACATTTCACCTCTCCAGAAATAACAGGGAACGAGCAGGACCTAGCTGTGGGTATGGCCAGCAGTAATAGTTTGCGAGTGAGCACTGGAACAAGGCAAGCACATGCTTTGAATGGAGAAGCTTAACAGTTAGATTTTAGAGAGCTGCCAAGTTGCCCAGACCCAGGAAGGAGATTTTAGGCTAGTTCTGGATTTCTGACAAACCTATCCCGGTTTATTGGGTACAATCAGGGACTATAAACAGCAGACTGAACTGGGATGTAAATTCATAAGCAGGACTGGCCGAAAAGTCTCCCTCCTGGAACTGGGTAATGTGACAGCTCTGGACTGCAGCAGGCTGAGAACCAAGGAGGTTGAGCAAGTCATTTCCATCCTCCATGGCCCCCTGGGAGAAACTAGAGATGCCAAGGATGGACTGCCCTGAAAGAGTGAGATTTATGGGTGATGTGTCTGAGTTTTACCCGTGAAACATTTCACTAATGGAAGAAGAAGCAAAAGAAAATGACATTTAGCTTTCTTTGATGCTTGTGAAAGAATATAAATAGAGTGGAGATAGTATTAGGCCAGTCTTCAAAGGAATTTGTCCAGGTAACTTAATAGTTAGCTGAGTAAATTCCCTGAGCTGAAAACTTCCCTTTACTTAGTATGTGCACAGGTACATTTGTACCACTGGACTTCTCCAATCCGGCCCAAATTTTGAAAGGGAAGCTCTATTTATATGTCCCCACCACAGACATGGTTACCTAACTTCCCAACTCCCCTACCCATCTGTAAGAGCAGGAGTGCTGCCATCTTTCAAAATGATAATCAGCACATTTGACTAAAGAAGGTACAATTTCGTTTTTGATAGGCTTAATAACTGTCTCCTTCAAAAATGGCCAGGAGCTGTTCAGTTATGAGAAGCTGACATCACATCTCTAGGAAATGTACCGAAAATATCAGCTAATGACTTCACACCAGATACTGAAATAAAGCCCACAGCACACATTATAGGATGTGTGTGATGCAAAACAGATAATATAGTTTCTTCACTCATGGGAGGAAAACTTCCCACCAAACATTGCCCTCTATACCTTCATCAGGGCCAGATTGACACTATATTGGGCCCTAGGCAAACATACATTTGTGCTCCCCCCCCCCCCACCCCCTGCACCATGGAGCCACATTTATCCTTTACTTCCCCCCTCCCCTCACAAATCTTCATTTGTGGATTTCCCACCACCTTTCACCTCTTCAGAAGTAGTAATTCCTAGCTATGAGTAGAGAAGTGCATGTGACATTACATAAGAACATAGGTTTTGCCATACTGGGACAGACTGAAGGTTCATCAAGTCCAGCACAGAACCATCTATTAAAAGGATTGCCTTTAGAAAATTACCTCATTCATGCAAATAACATGGCCAATTTTGGGTGGGGCTGAGCTGAAAATGGGTGAGCATGAAATTTTCAATCTGTCCTGCCCTTCCCCTGTTCTCTGGCCCCTCCTTGCCCCAACAATCCCTGGTGCCCCTCAACTCAAAATATAAATCCTTTAGCTGGAAAAAACTGAGCATCTGCAGTGTGCTGGCAGTGACATCATCAGCCCAGAGCCACTGCTGCTGACTGCCGAGCTTGGTAGGACTTCTGGCTGCTAGGGGAGAAGGTCTTCAGCTGGCAGAGTTTGGGGATCTCTGCTAGCCACAGCAAGGTGAGCCACTGCTGGATGGGCCTGAGCCTGAAGTGTGTGGGCCACCTTCAGCTTTGCCACTGTCCCCTGCCCACATACGACTTCAATGGCAGACCCATAATCAGTCACTGATAGCACAGTATTGAAAACAAAAAGAATTATTAAAATTATGGAAGTCCCAGCAATCCACATATATAGCACACTCAGTGAGCATGAAGGGGCTGGGGTGAGTATGAAGGGGCGGGGCTGTGCTTCTTAGTCATTCCCCTTCGTTGGCATGCCTATATCAGCATGCTACAAACCTGGCATCATTTTAAACATATTAGGGTACTAACTCAGATGGACACCTACGTTATGGTCAGACCACCATAAAGCAAATGTCAATCTTTGCTGGCGAAAAACACATCTAAACACCAATAAACATGAGCGAACAACATACACAACGAGAGGAAAAATAGACCCCACAACATTCTGGCAACAGATCTACCAGAACGAATGGACAATAAACGCTGACACCACCCAATTCCTCCAAGAATGGGACAATTTATGTACAACAACATTAGACAAAATCGCCCCAATCCAAACCAGAACATCACAAAGGAAAAAAGCAAACCCATGGTTCACTGAAGAGCTGAAAAAACTTAAAACACAAGTCAGGAAACTAGAACGAGCTTGGAACAAAAAGAAAGACGAACAAACACTAAACGACTGGAAATTACTTCGGAGAAAATACAAATACGCCATAAAACAGACAAAAAGACTACATTACAAAACAATAATAGGACCAAACTACAAAGACACACATAAACTCTTTAACCTCGTGAGCAAACTGCTAGACACCACACCAGTTACAAATAACGGCAAAGATATACCAGATGTCGACAACCTTGCGAAATACTTCAAGGAGAAAATTATACTATTACGACACAAAATATCCGCTAGTCCTATAGAATACGCCACTCTTCTAGACTGTCTAGATCCAGAAGAAGGAACACACCCAGCAGACAGAACCTGGACCGAATTCGAACTACTATCAGAAGACCTCATCTCTAAAACTCTCAAAAGATATGCCAAATCTAACTGCAAACTAGACACATGCCCAAATAGCCTCATGAAATCTGCTCCTCAACAATTCATAATAGACCTAACGAACCATGTAAATTATATGCTACAAAACGGACTCTTCCCAAAAGAAAAAGGAAAAATCTTACTCACCCCAATTCCTAAAAATATAAAGAAAAACACGAGCGAAATAACCAACTACAGGCCAGTAGCATCCATACCACTAATAACCAAGATAACCGAAGGAATGGTAACTAAACAACTCACAAACTATCTAAACAAACACTCAATACTGCATGATGCCCAATCAGGATTCCGGTCGAACCATAGCACAGAAACAGTATTAGTCACCCTTATGTCCAAATTTAAATAAATAATAGCAACTGGTAACAATATACTCCTACTACAATTTGACATGTCAAGCACCTTCGACATGGTCGACCATGGAATCCTACTACACATACTTGAATACTTTGGCATTGGAGGAAACGTCCTGAACTGGTTCAAGGGATTCCTAACCCTGCGTTCGTATCAAGTCACATCAAATTCAACCACATCCAAGGCATGGACACCTGAATGTAGAGTTCCACAAGGATCACCTCTCTCACCAACTATCTTCAACCTAATGATGATCCCTTTAGCAAAACTCCTATCAAACCATAGCCTCAACCCATATATATACGCTGATGATGTGACAATATACATCCCTTTCAAACAAGACATCAAAGAAATCTCCAACGAAATCAATCAAAGTCTATACATCATGAATACATGGGCAGATGCATTTCGTCTGAAATTAAATGCAGAAAAAACTCAATGCCTGAAACTCACCTCCCAATACAATGCGATAAACACACCAAGCCTAAACCTTCCAATCTCAGAAAGGCTAAAAATCCTTGGAGTCACTGTCGACCGCCACCTAACACTCGAAACCCACGCAAACAACACAACTAAGAAGATGTTCTACTGCATGTGGAAATTGAAGAGGATAAGACCATTCTTCCCAAGATTCGTCTTTCGCAACCTAGTGCAATCCCTCGTCCTCAGCCATCTGGATTACTGCAACTCACTATACGCAGGCTGCAAAGAGCAAATACTGAGGAAACTTCAAACAGCCCAGAACACAGCAGCCAGACTCATCTTCGGAAAACCAAAATATGAAAGGGCAACACCACTACGAGAGAAACTACACTGGCTTCCACTTAAGGAACGCGTCACTTTTAAAGTATGCACATTAGTCCACAAGATCATTCATGGTGAAGCCCCAGCTTACATGTCCGATTTGATAGACCTACCACCCAGAAATGCTAAAAGATCATCCCGAACATACCTCAACCTCCACTTCCCTAATTGCAAGGGCGTGAAATACAAGACGCTGCACGCGTCAACCTTTTCTCACGTGAGCACGCAGCTTTGGAATACACTGCCGCGCAACTTAAGAACGATTAACGAACAAGCTTCCTTCCGCAAATTATTGAAGACCCATCTGTTTGAAACAATTTACGGAAAGAGCCAAAACACATAGAGTCCACACTCACTGTTCATCAATGCATCATACATCCACTTCTGATCTCTCAACCCCCGTAATTCCACATCACTCATACATTTACTCACAGAAATATATACACCATATGTCTTTGTGTCTTAATACTGCCCTTTATGCTTCCCATTGTCTCCTTCCAAGGTATCAATGTTGATGTCCCATTGTTATATTCCTAACGAAACTTCGATGATCTCGCATAACTTGTACAATGTAACCCATAACCAAATTGTAACAAATGTATTTCCATTATTCATATCTTATTGTAAGCCACACTGAGCCCGCAAAGAGGTGGGAAAATGTGGGATACAAATGCAATAAATAAATAAACTGATTATACTGATATGGATTTCATGCCCATTAGCGCTTGTAAAGTACAAGTGCAACAGTAATTGATAAAACAACAACACAGCAGCAAAATCACAAGCATCTGAAGCACAGAGGTAGGCATAAGTCAGTTCAGTTCCATGCAGATATACGTTAACATAAGAACATAAGCGTTGTCATACTGGGACATGCTTAGAGAGAGCATAAGGCATACCAGGAAGTTGAAACCGATTATCCCTTGACAAAGCAATCCAGCGAAACAGGTCCTGTCGGGATAACAAAGGTTCCTGGATGCTCCTCATTCATACACAAGATGCACAAGATAAGTGATTGTGATTGTTAAACAGTGGTGGTTTAAATTGATGCCTTCCTACTGTTTTTTAAGTGTGTGCTTTAAGTACTCTTCACATTAATATATATTTTTGCACATAAAATACTTATAAAATTTGGATGGAGGGGGTCGTCAATGATTAAAGACTGCCGTGGCTGGTAGACAAGAGTATTTTGTCACATATACAGCCAAATGAGATTATATGAGACGTCCCTGAGATTCAATTAGAACAGTACTTGGTGGCACTCTCTTTTCTACTTCCTATTTTTGTACATGTTTGCTATGTTCTTTTGAACATAATAAGTAGAACGCCTTAACATTTTGACAGTATCCCAGAAATAGGCAGTGGGTTTTCCCCAAGTCCATCTTAAATAATGGCTTATGGACTTTTCTTTTAGGAAGTTATTCAAACCTTATTTAAACCTTGCTAACCTACCTGCTTTTACCACATTCTCTGACAACAAATTCCAGAGTTTAATTACATGCTGTGTGAAGAAATATTTTCTCTGATTTGTTTGAAATTTACTACTTTGTAGCTTCATTGCATGCCTCCTAGTCCTAGTATTTTTGGAAACAGTAAACAAGCAAGTCACATTTACCTGTTACATAAGAACATAAGAGTAGCCATATTGGGTCAGACCAATGGTCCATCTAGCCTAGTATCCTGTTTTCCAAACAGTGGCCAAGCCAGGTCACAAGTACCTGGCCGAAACCCAAATCCTGGCAACACTCCATATTACAAATCCCAGAGCAAGCAGTTACTTCTCATGTCTGTCTCAATAGCAGACTATGGACATTTCCTCCAGGAATTTGTTCAAAACATTTTCAAACTCAGATACACTAACCGCTGTTACCATATCCTCCAGCAAAGAGTTCCAAAGCTTAACTATTCGTTGAGTGAAAAAATATTTCCTCCTATTTATTTTAAAATGATTTCCATGTAAGTTGAGTCTTTGTACTTTTGGAACAAGTAAAAAATCGATTTACTTCTACTCGTTCTACATCACTCAGGGTTTTGTAGACCTCAATCATATTTCCCCTCTTTTCCAAGCTGAAGAGCCCTAACCTCTTTAGCCTTTCCTCATACGAGAGGAGTTCCATCCCCTTTATCATTTTGATCGCTCTTCTTTGAACCTTTTCTAATTCCATTATATCTTTTTTGAGATACGGTGACCAGAACTGAATGCAATACTCAAGGTGCGGATGCACCATGGAGCGATACAAAGGCATTATAGTATTTTTGGTCTTACTCACCATCCCTTTCCTAATAATTCCTAGCACCATGTTTGCTTTTTTGGCTGCCACCGCACACTGAGCAGAAGATTTCAGTGTATTATCTACAACTACACCCAGATCTTTTTCTTGAGCACTGACCCCCACTCTTTGATGACTTCACTGCCGATGTGAATCTCACTATCCAGCAGTGCTTGTAAAGCACAAGTGCAACAAAAATTGATAAAACACCAAAACAACAGCAACAATGTAAGTTTCTGAAGCATAGAGGTAGGCTTGTGGTGCTGAATTCAAGCCCCAGTTCATTTGTGCTAGAAGTCCAAAGGAATAGGAAGAACCAACTGGGCTAAAAATTAAAAAGACTGCCTAAGGAGAAAGAAAGTATTATCCACTAGAGTGGTACCGAACAGCATATTTTACTAATCGGCCAAATACGAATAATGAAAAATATTATTCATCCGAATTCAAATAATGGACCGCCGAGAGACTGAACCGGGCCCGGGGCATAGCCACCAGCTCTCTGGATCGTGGCTGCTGCCCCCTGGATCATTCCCCCCCCCCCCCCCCCACAATCATCACTGCTGCCCCCCCCCCCCCCAGATCACTGCTGCAATCGAAATACCTTGTTGGCTGGCGGGGATCCTGAGGCCCGACCAGCAGAAGACGTCTTCCTCCAGTGCTGCTCTTCTGACGATTGCCTGATGTGCCAGCTGCTTTTTCTTTCAGGGCATGCTCAGTTTCAAAACCAAGTATGCATGCCTGAGAGGAAAAGCAGCCGCTCAGCTGGGCAGAAGAGCAGCGCTGGAGGTGCTCCTCCGTGTTCTCCCCAGCCTCTAAGGAGGGTCCGGCTGCGGCGCCAGAGTTTTCTGTCTCCTGCTCCTGTCGGGACGCAATCACTCATGTCCCATCAGAAGCAGGAGAGAGAGAGACCCCGGTTCCAGGCCCAGGGAATTTTGCCCCCCCCCCCCCTCTCGGTGGCCGTGGCTGAATATTCCTCTCCCTAAGCACCCAAGCATCCTGTCATCACTGTTTCTACCTGTCTGGCCACCTTAAGTTGATCAGAAATGATTCTCCCCCCTCCAAGTAGGTCATCCCCTATACTGTACTACTCCCCTGGGTTTTGTAGCCCAAATACGTGACTCTGCATTTTATAGCATTAAATCGTAACTGCTAAATTCTAAACCATTCTTCAACCTTCATTAGATACCTCCTCATGTCATACACACCTTCCAGGGCGTCTACCCTATCGTAGATTTTGGTATCACCCGCAAAGAGGCAAACTTTACCCAACAACCCTTTTGCAATATCACAGAGGAAGAAAAAAGGTTTAGCAAAATTTGAAGGCAGATAAAATGGCCAAATAAATTGTACCACCACTCATGTTGATTGTATAACATCCTTTGACTTCTAGCAGGCAAGAAATTGCCCTGTTTTATTGCTGCTGTGGTATCCCTGATGCACCTACACTTGAAGGACAGGTGAACAGCTCCAGGGTTGCCATGGATACAAGGCTTCCAGTGTTGACAGCGTGCACATGTGTTTGTAAGAATATTGATAAAATACCGAAAGACCAAAACCAAAGGCAATTTTTTTGAACACAACAAGTCTATTTGCACTAACATTATAATTTGTTCCCTCCCCCCATCCCTATATATTGGTAAGTTTTCACTTTATTTCCTTTCTGCAGCTGGGTGAAGAAAGACAAGCAGGAGCCATGGAACAAGCTAGGCCCTTAAGAGCAGCAAGTAAGTAAAAGGAGGTTTTACTAACTTCCCTCGTCCTCTCCTCTCCGTAGCAGAAAAATGATGACATGTAATTACCGCCCTCCCCCCTGTAAGAGTAACAACCCTTATTAAATTAATCTGGAATTGTTGCCCCCTTCCACATATAAAATGAGATCTCCAGAATATACATTGCATGAAGAACTGTACAATATTTGAAAAGTATATGCTTGACAAAGGATGCTAGCATCTATTTTAAATGTTCTGTATTTTAAAAATGAGTATTTCCTCCAAAAACACTGGGAACAATCATGACTGGAAGAGCTTTCTGCATTACCATGATCTGATTGGTCCAGATTAGGTAGGTCGGGAGTGACATCACTCATGGTTATCCACCCTATCCCAAATTGTGATTACAGGAGCAAATGAAACTGGAGCCAAACATTCAGAGATACCAAATGACATGCATTCAGCTGACCTAGCACGCTTAAATGTCAGGCACCCCTTTTCTCAAGCATCCAGGTGGGGGTCACTTTTACTTTCAGTATGTCAAAAAGAAAAACTTATATCTTTTTCATTTGCATGCCGGCATATTACAGAGAGACATCACGGGCAAAGTCCTCATATGGTGTCTGAACACAGAGTACCAAGTTGGTTTTTTTTATATATTTCAGGAAAAGACATACTGTATTCTCTGGAATTAGTTATAAACATTTGCATCTTATCACTTTTTCTTTTCAGGTTCAGACTTCTCATGACATACATGGTTTCCTCCCTTCTAGTACAGTTACTATTGATCTTGAGTTTGATTTTTTGCTGACTTAAAAAAAATGCAGTTTTGTCTGTTTATTCAGCCATCTCTGGCTCACAGATTAACTCTTGCTCTACCTAAGGACATTGGGCCTAAATTCACACTTACAATTATCACATTCATACAAGTGCACTTTGATGTTTATGCCTTGCCACTGGCCTGCATCCTGCAGGGAAAGCCAGGCCCCTCCTCTACTGTCTCCAAAAAAAGAGCCAAGTGTGAACATTGGCAGAGATGCTGTGAGAGACTGAGACTCCTCCTGCCTGCCTGAATTTGCAAGTTGTATGGTTCTGCATAGGCATAACCATCTTCTTAGTCTTCTTAGTCGTGGCCTTGTGTGGGAGCTTTTTGGTCACATGAATTCCTGGAGTCCAACTCTTGGATGGTAGATCAGAGCAATAACTCCCCATGATAGAGATGTTTAAATAATTCTATGGTATAAATGCTCAGGAGGTGAGTCTCTTTTAATTGAAAGGAAACTCTGGAAGGGGACAGACCCAGGACTAATATGAAAAAAACAACCCATTTCTTTATGGAAAGGGCAGTGAATTTGTGGAACAGCCTCCCAGTGGAGGCAAAAACTGTTCCTGAATTCAAGAAAGTTTGGGACAAGTAAAGAGGATCTTTCACAGAGAGGAAGGGATAGTAGATAGCATGGATGGGAGACTGGAACGGCCATATGGTCTTTATCTGCCTTCATTTTTCTCTGTTTCTATGAATGTCCAAGATCTGTGTAACATGCACAGACAGAAAGCAAGAGTGCTGGTTTAGATGAGTAGACAGTTCATCATGGGTCAGAGGAAGAAGACGGAAAGGGCTTCATGAAGGGGTGGAAGAAGAAGAAGAAGGGATCCTTGAGTGGGAAGGGGTTCTGGGATCCTAAAATAGGGAAGAATTGACTCACGCCCACACCCCCCTCTCCTTCACTCAAACCCCAGAGTCCTTTGATCCCCTCACTCTTCCTGCCTACGAGCTCCAATCTCCACTCACGCTCCACAGTACCCCTGATCCCTACTCACATCCCACAGCACCATCGCCATCTCTGAAAGTCACTCACTCTCCACAGTATCAACTCTGATCCCTTTTCTCCCCACTCCCTGCATAACTTTCCCTCATTCCCTTTGATCCCTCCACCTTCCCACACCCCCTTTAGATCCCATCTCTCTCTCTTCCTGCATCCCTCTCTAATCCACATTCATTCTCCTCCCCCCTTTCACACAATCCAAACCTTCTCCCATCCTGTCCCCTTATTCACCTGTATCCTTTCTTATCCCCTCTCTCTCTTCCTCAGGAACCTTCTCCCCATATTCACTTTCCCAGACCTTCCCTCACTTACCTTTTGCCTTCACACTTCCCCATCCTCTAGTCTCCTGACTCACTCTACCCATGGTACTCTCACTGTCTGCTCCCCAGACACCCCCTACAAGCCTTCCTGAATCATTTTGACTTTCACATTCCCCTTGTCACTTTCTTTTCTCACCCTCTCCCCCAACTTTTTGCCACCAACTGACCTCTTGCATGTTTGCATTTTGCACAGTACAAGAAATGTTTTCTGATTCTCTACTGGTTCATCAGACTGTATGCAGAGCAGAGTCTGGCTTCCCAGCGTCTCTGTTTCAGTTTTATTTTTATTTTTTTTGTCACCACATTTTCTTATTTGTGGTCATTAATTCTGAATTTGGTGAGTACTGCTAGCTCTGTTTGTTATTTTGGAACTTCAGGGAAAGGGACTCTGTTAGTGTGTGATTTTTCCTTGTATGTTTTGCATCCATTTTTCATATGAGGTTGAAGAATTACAAGTAAAAAAAAAAAAGCACCAAGTAATAAATTTGCGGTGCTCCTTTCATTTGCAAAGCAAAACAACATGCAGATCTTTCCAAATGTATATCCTGGATGCGCCACTAGAAAATCTCACTCATTGGCCTTCAGTCTAACTCATTGTGGTGGTAAATCACAGTATCTGAACGGGCCACTGTAGGCATCTCTGAACACTCATTGCAGGGAAAGAAATAAAATCAGTCATCTCACTGCATATATTTTCCTGCTTTTCAGGTACAAGGTGATTAACTAGAGCTTCAAAGACTCAGAGAGAGATGGCCCCAACTTTCAAGGTGGCTGTGAGGGCTCTTCACTGTAAATGCATGTTTCCTCAGAGCACTGCTGCTACATATTGCTAGTCTTGCAGCTTTATTGTGCTTACTGTACATTCTGAAAAGATACTGTCAAGGTAAATATGTTTCTTTGATTCCAGTTTCCTATAAAATAAATAATTAATACCCTTTCCTGGAGAATGTGCTCATTTCAGAAATTTTGCCTAATGAGGTGAATGTTTTGTTTTAAAATAAGTCCATCAGCGGTTGGATTAAATAACATTACCCTTTTCTGACTTTTTTTTTTTTGTCCTAAAAGCTGCTGCTGTTTTGACAAGCCAGTTGGGTTGCTGCTGCGAGAACGTGTGCCATCCTCATGTATCCAAAGCATGAAAGTGCAACAATTTCTTCTTCTTCTACTTTGTTAGCCAGCAGCACCCAAGCTCTTTAGACCAGTGTTTCCCAAGTCCAGTCCCGGAGTACCCCTTGCCAAAGAGATTTGCATACAATGGAGGCAGTGTATGCAAATCCAAGTTCATGCATATTCATTGTGGATATCCTGAAAACCTCACTGGCAAGGGGCACTCCAGGATTAGACTTGGGGAAACACTGCTTTAGACATCCTATGATACCCTCCAAAGATATAAAATCATTATCCAACAAACTGCACACACAAAACTAGTCAGCACATGTGACCTTCCCAACAGTTGAGTTTTCTAGTTTAAAGCAGCGGTTTTAAAACTAGTCCTCGGGACACACCTAACCAGTCAGGTTTTCAGGATATCCACAATGAATGTGCATGAGATAAATGTGCATGCATTACCTTCCTTGTATGCAAATTTGTCTCATGCATATTCATTGTGGGTATCTTGAAAACCTAGCTGGCTAGGTGTGTGTCCTGAGGACTGGGTTGGGAATCCCTGGTTTAAAGCAACAGCAGCACTAGGAAATAGTTTTCATTAGAAAATATGGTAACTTTAAGCAAGCATTATTAATGTCCCTCTTCCTTTGTTTGATTTCATTGCTGGGTGATGTTTAATTAAACGTTTTGGAAAGTACCAACTGCTTAGCTGCTGCTTGTATGACTTAAGTGGAATCAGCAGACACTTTGGTGCTACTTGCTATTAAAAATGCCCCTCACACACAGACTTTTGCGGACATCCAATTGACAAATGCAGAGCTGCCAAGTTGCCCAATTCCAGGATAGAGATTTTGGGTCAGTCCTGGATTTCTGGCAACCCCCGTCTTGATTCATTATGGGTTCTGCGGTGAGTGGAATCAAGAACTAGAAGGAGGAGTAGCCTAATGGTTAGAGTAGAGGGTTAAGGACCAGGGAAGCCCACTTCAAATCCCACTGTGGCTGCTTATGATCTTGTCTCTTACTGCCGGATTCTATGTTTCACGCCTAGCATTCCACGCCCTTAATTGGATTATCAAGCCAATCAGCACTGTTAACAGCACTTAACAAGCAATAATGAGCACTAACTATCAATAATTAGAATTTATATGCTTAACTCGCTAAGTATATGCTGTAACCCACTGTGTCTAAATTCTAATGCGCATATCCAAAAAGGGGCATGGTTATTGGTAGGGAAATAGGCATTTCACTGGCATTCCCAAATTTATACATAGTAACATAGTAGATGACGGCAAAAAAAGACCTGCACGGTCCATCCAGTCTGCCCAACAAGACAACTCATGTGTGCTACTTTTGTGTATACCCTACTTTGATTTGTACCTGTGTTCCTCAGGGCACAGACCGTATAAGTCTGCCCAGCACTATCCCCGCCTCCCAACCACCAGCCCCGCCTCCCAACCACCGGCTCTGGCACAGACCGTATAAGTCTGCCCAGCACTATCCCTGCCTCCCACCACCGTCTCTGGCACAGACCGTATAAGTCTGCCCAGCCTCCCAACCTCCCTGCCTCCCAACCTCCAGTCCCGCTTCCCACCACTGGCTCTGGCACAGACCGTATAAGTCTGCCCCGCACTATCCCCGCCTCACAACCTCCAGCCCTGCCTCCCACTACCGGCTCTGCTATCCAATCTCGGTTAAGCTCCTGAGGATCTTTCCTTCTGAACAGGATTCCTTTATGTTTATCCCACGCATGTTTGAATTCCGTTACTGTTTTCCTCTCCACCACCTCCCGAGGGAGGGCATTCCAAGCATCCACCACTCTCTCCGTGAAGAAATACTTTATGCGTGCTGTTTTAGAATATGGCTCCGTCCACGTAAATCTACACGCCACATTTTTATTAATGTAAATGGACGCATGTAGTTTTAGGCGCTGGGATATCAACTAAGTGTATTCTATATACTGGGCCTAAATCTTATGGAATATACTTAGGAGAAAATGATTTCCAGATGGATTTTCCAGGCATCATATATAGAATCTCCCTCTTAACCCTCTAGTGCCTCAGATACAAACTTAGGCTCCCTTTTACAAAGCCGCGCTAGCAGCTGCCACGCGGCAATGCGGACATGGCCCATTCAAGTGAATGGGCTGTTTCAGCATTTCCACACCGACAGCTGCTAAATTGTGAGCCCTCCAGGGACAGAAAAATACCTGGATGTACACCACTAATTTATAGAATGCCTTTCATCACACTTCCGTGCAGTTTGTAGTATTAACACACATAAGACTAGATTCTGTATATCACGCCTAAAAAATCAGTGATGGAAAAAAAATACATCTAGGTATCCTATATAATAATTTGCACCTCCAACGTTCCATGTCTGACTGCCTGGGTTCTTAACATCTCCTGACATCAGCTTGTCTCTAGCGTTCCATTCCCCCTCACTGTCCCGCCCTTGCGTCAAGACGTAATGACATCAGAGGGCAGAACAGTGAGAGGGAAGGGAACACTAGAGGCGAGCTGACGTCAGGAGGGATGTTACGAATGGAATGGAAGCCAGCGCCATCCAGCCAGAGAACGTTCAGGTACAAATTGAGGGGAGGAGAGAATCGCGGGACATTGAGGGGAGGGAGGGAGGAAGGGGAGGGCAGGGCACAGGAGAATTGATGGACATGGATGGGATGGGAGGACAGTAGAGGAGAGAATCGCGGGACATGGATGGGAGGGAAGAACTGATGGACATGGAGGGGAGGGCAGGGGAGAGAGAAAAAAAAAAGCTTACATGACAGCCTTCCTAGGGCTCGTTTCATTATTGAGGAAACGGGCATGGTTCCACTAGCATTCTATAAAGTACACCTAAATTTAGGCATGCTTTATAGAATACGCCTAAATTTCCACATGGTTTATAGAATACACCGAGTGCCCACCTATGTGACTAAATCTAGTTGAGTGCAGTTACGCCAAGTAAAACTTGGTGTAAAGACTGATGCCTAAATTAGGCGTGGACTGGGTGTATTCTATAACAATGCACATAGATTTTAGAAACGCCCATGACCCACCCATTCCACACCCATGGCCACACCCCCTTTTCAAATATGCGACTTAGAATTTATGCGCATCACATTACAGAATATGCTTAGACAGTTGTGCACATAAATTCTAATTAATGCCAATTAGTATCAATAATTGCTTGTTAATGGGCAATTATCAGCATTGATTGGCTTGTTAACTAATTAAGTTGCATGCACAAATCCAGAATATGACTGGATTTGCGCACACAACTTAAGTCGTGCTATATAGAATCCGAGAAGTCAAAATTCAAGAAATGGCAGCAGAATGGTGCAAATTCTAGAACAGCAGTTCCACATGGAATACTACTGCGAGTCTGCATTCTTACATCACGCATTTACACCAGCTCAAAGACTGCTCTAAATGTTTGTGCCTAGGTAGGGCCAGGGCTTTTTTTGAGGGGGTACTTGGGGGTACTGAATACCGGCACCTTTTCCACTGCTAAAATTGACCCATGGATCCCAAATTTTAATGAAAGAGCTCAGGCTCTACACACCAATTCTGCCTTGCCATAGGTTCTGTGACAGATTGCAGGAGGCCTGGCTATTGTGGGGTGGGTCCCTCAGTAATCACCCCACCCCTGAAGGATGGCCTGGCATTTGAGTACCGGCACCTTTTTTGCTAGAAAAAACACGCTGGGTAGGGCAGTTAGGTATAAACATGACAGTATTCTCTACAACGTTGAGCCTAATTGCTTGGCATGCCCCGATCTACCCATGCTCTTCCCATATCCACAACCCAAAAACACAACATGAGGTATTGAAAAAACAAGGAAGTCCAAGCACAATGGTATAGATCTTCTTTATTGCTTCTGAAATACTGCAATCATATAGTCAAAGGATTTAACACGACCATGCTTTGGCTGATGTGCCTTCCTCAAGAGCCTTGACGTAAACAGTACAACGAGTGTAGCAAACAAGGATGAAAAAATACCGTCCACATCCAGCAGGAGCAGTTCAATATTTTCCTGACTGGTTGATGCAAGGCAGCAGACAAATGAAGGCTCACAAAGCAGCAGGCTGCTTCTCTCACAGTGATTACAGCTTGTTGCATAGACTGCACTCGTATGCAAACATCCACACCCCCGTTGGAGTTACGCACCATAGAAATTAGGTGCACGGTTTATAAAATAGAAGTGTAAATCAGTTACATGCATAGCTACAAATTAGTGCTTGTTACTTCCAATTATTAATACTTGTCACCAATTAAGAGCCAATTTAGCGCTACTTGGCAAATTAAGTTACATGCATAACTGAGGCTATTCTATGACTGCGCGCCCAATTGCATACCATTTATAGAATTTGGTGGATAACACATTATAAAATGTGGACAGCACATTGCTTTGGGATATAAGAGTAAAATGAGGCCTGGCCAAAAGGTCTCCCTGCTGTGACTGGGTAACATGGCAATAATACACAAAGGAAGGCTAGGCAAACCTCAGGAACATAGCATCAACTAGACATGCTGCCACATTGTTCTTTCGGTATGATAGCCTTTGACTTTTGACACTTATTTTGCCTTTGGGTGCATTAGTTATATACATACACAGTCTTTTTAAAGACCTCCTTCTTTCACCCAACAGCCTTTTTCTGACACATTTATTGTAAGACTCCTGAAGCAGGCGCGTTACATGCCGAAACACAGTGCCGTGTCGAGTCTTGAGCTTTGATTTTAATGTGCATTATTGGATTTTTAGCATATTTATATTATTGTGTATTATTATTTTATATATATTACATTATTTTTATAAGTATTTTAAGTAATACATTGTGATCGTATTGTTCCTGAGGTTTTCCTCTGTTCCCACTCCTTTGTGTATTATTGCTTGTCCCGTGGGACCTTTTTGTTCACTTACCTTTTGGTTACTGGGTAACATGGCAACACTGTACCCTCTAAGCCAGGGGTTCTCAACCCAGTCCTCGGGACACAAGTCAGTCAGATTTTCAGGACACCCACAATAAATGTGCATGAGATAAATTTGCATACACTGATTCCATTGTATGCAAACCAATCTCATGCATATTCATTGTGGATATCATGAAAACCAGAGTGGCTTGGTGTGTCCTGAGGACTTGGTTGAGAACCTCTGCTCTAAGCTGAGCGGGAGTCCTCCAACTGCATTGCTGCCAGTGAGGGGTGGTGCTTCAATATTGTGTTTTCAATTGCTAGAGACAGGCAGGTCCCCTGGTGTCCTACAGAGCTTGCCTGTACCTCACTATTGACAATGTGATAGTGAAACAGCACCCCCTACTGGCAGGACTGTAGGTGGAGGACTCCCGCTCAGCTCAGAGCAAGGGTTCTCAACCCAGTCCTCGGGACAGACCTAGTCAGTCAGGTTTTTAGGATACCCTCACGCTAGAAACCCATTCGAAAAATACAACAAGGAAAATGTTCCAATCAATGTGGAAACCCAAATGATTAAAACCTTTCTTCCCGAGGGCAATATTCAGCAACTTGGTACAATCAATGGTACTAAGGCACCTAGACTATTGTAATGCAATCTATGCGGGATGTAAAGAACAAATCATAAAGAAACTCCAAACCGCTCAAAACACCGCAGCCAGACTGATTTTTTGAAAAATGAAATATGAAAGCACCAAACCCCTACGTGAAAAACTACATTGGCTCCTGATCAAAGAATGGATTGCCTTCAAAATCTGTACTCTAGTGCATAAAATCATCTATGGTGAGACCCCGGGATACATGACAGACCTCATTGACCTTCCAGCCAGAAACACCACAAGATCAACACGCACATACCTAAACCTACACCACCCAAGCTGCAAAAGAATTAAATACAAATCAACCTATGCATCCAGCTTCTCCTTTATAAGCATGCAACTATGGAACGCACTACCAAACACCTTGAAAACAATGCACGATCCATCAAACTTTCAGAAATCACTAAAAACTTACTTATTCAAAAAGGCATACCCTGATGACCCAATTTAAATGCCTTGATCCCACAACACAACGAAACTAAGACTCGAATTGATCACAACTCAACCCTTCCTCCTTATTCCCTGATGTGTTTATCCTACATGAACCTTCTGCATTGTCACTCTGTATCTGCTATACCGGAACTGGTGATCGCCATCACGGTTACTATGTAAGCCACATTGAGCCTGGAAATCGGTGGGAAAATGTGGGATACAAATGCAATAAATAAATAAATATGCATGAGATAAATTTGCATATAATGGAGGTAGTGCATGCAAATCTGCTTCATACATATGGATATCATGAAAACCTGACTGGCAAGGTGTGTCCGAGGACTGGGTTGAGAACTCCTGCTTTAGAGGGACCAGTGCATGATTGCTCTGATAAATATAAGGCAGGATACCTGGAGAGTGGATTTGAGGAAGGCAATTTTAAAAAAACAGAGGATACGGTCTTAATCAAAGGTGTGCTCCTTTCATTCTAGAGAGAAAGGTGTGACAAGATAAAAAATAAAACAAATTGAAAATGAAAGCAGACTTAAATATAAGACTAAAGAGGAAACTAGAGTCAAGACATAGGCAAACAGGGAGTGTTATTTCTTTTTAAGCCCTCCTTATCACCTTCTCACCAGTTTTCAAATCAATTGGTTCTGTATCGCTATATTGCGGATGGTGATGGAGTTTGTCGGCTTCTGCACCTAGGTTCAGGTAAAAACAAACAAATCCTCTGACAAAAAAAAACAAAACGCTAGAAATATTTTTGCCAAAACTGAAAAGACCTTACAGGGTATTAGGAGATGTTGCTATTGCCGCAGTGTTGTAGAAAGGCAGCAGGAATGTGGTTTCATCTGCTTTCTAGCTATAGATCCTTTTGCTTTTGCACTCCTGTACCCAGGAGTTAAACTGAGAGGGACTGAAGGTGGGAAGGAATGATCCAGACCTGTTTTTTCTGCATGGTATACCTGGATTTGCAGTTCTCATTCCCATTAGAAAAACAGGGACTAGAATGCCACAGACTGTATGGGGACACAATAAGCTAATTATTGGGAAGTTAATTGTGGCAATCAAATTGCCCCATATCCCAGAGTTATTGACCGTCCACTGTAGGGTTCCCATTGGACTTCTGTCCTGATTTTACACACACACACACACAAATAAAAGCAGTATGGTATCTGTAGTCCCCCATTGAAATCTGTGCTATTGATCCCATAATGCATCAGAATGGGGTGTCAGAAATCCAGGACTAGCCAAAAGCTCCCTCCTAGAATGGGACAACTTGGCATCTTTGGTGACTGCTCTACTTCTATTTCAAAGCATTCTGGGGGGGGGGGGGGTCCCTTCAATAATAATAATACAGTGAAACCTCGGTTTTCGTTGACTTCGGTTATCGTCGGTTTCAGTTTCCGTTGATTTTTTCAGTGAAACATTTGTCTCGGATTTTGTTGGTTGTCTCGGTTTTCACTGCTAATTTTGCAAAAACAAAGGGCAACCCACGCGTTCTCCTGCTCATTGGATTTACATTGATTCATATGGAAATAATTGCCTCAGTTTTTGTCTGTTTCGGTTTCGTTGATTGTTTTCTGATGGATTATCAACGAAACCGAGGTATCACTGTAATAATAATAATGAGAAAAACTAGGAGAGACTTATCTGTTCTAGTGGCACCCTGCCTACAGTTTGCTTACCCAACTACCAACCAACCTTCAACCAGACTAAGGAGGCTAGGGCTATTCAGCTTGGAGAAGAGACGGCTGAGGGGAGACATGATAGAGGTATATAAAATAATGAGTGGAGTGGAACAGGTGGATGTGAAGCGTCTGTTCACGCTTTCCAAAATACTAGGACTAGGGGGCATGCGATTAAACTACAGTGTAGTAAATTTAAAATAAATCGGAGAAAATGTTTCTTCACCCAACGTGTAATTAAACTCTGGAATTCATTGCTGGAAAATGTGGTGAAGGCGGTTAGCTTAGCAGAGTTTAAAAAGGGGTTGGACGGTTTCCTAAAGGACAAGTCCATAAACCGCTACTAAACGGACTTGGAAAAATCCAAAATCCCAGGAATAACATGTATAGAATGTTTGTACATTTGGGAAGCTTGCCAGGTGCCCTTGGCCTGGATTGGCCGCTGTCGTGGACAAGATGCTGGGCTCGATGGACCCTTGGTCTTTTCCCAGTATGGCATTACTTATGTACTTACGTACTTTCAGGAACACTCTGTGCTAGACCTGTTGTGGTACTACTGAAATTCAAGACTTCCACTCTTATTTCCCTAAGAAAACTGGGCTTATAAATCCATGAGATTGGAGTATAAAGAAAGAACAGCCTCCTCCTGGCCCTGAACATCTGCCCTTCTTAAAGAAGTTCTTAACTACAAGTCTAAAGATACAGAGCTGCCAGATTACCCTAGTTCAGGCCGTAGATTTGGGCCAGTTCAGGATTTCTGACAACTATATCTTGGTACTTGATGGATCCTGTAGCACTGATTTCAATGGGTAAATCAGGGACTGCAAATACTGCACTGTTTTTGAGATGTAAGTTCAAAATCAGGATTGGCCAAAAGAAAAATCGCCCCCCCCCCCCAAAAAAAAAAAAAAAAAAAAAAAAAAAAAACTGGTATTTTGGTATCCCTGGAGACGTGACCAGACAAGTGCAAGCTTGATATAGCCTGTCAGGTTCAGAGCTGCCAAGGTGTCCAATTCCAGGAGGGAGATTTTTTGGACTGTCCTGGTTTTGAATTTTTATCCCAAAGGAGTGTGGTATATGTAATCCCTGATTCTACCCATTGAAATCAGTACTGAAGCGGGTCCCATAATACATCAGGATAGAAATCCATGACTGGACCCAAATCTCCCTCATGATCAATGTAACTTGACAATGCAGCAGGTTTGACCTGGTTAGGTGGTGATCCTTAGCATTGTTCTTATATGTATGAGTTTCAGAGACCTATTGTTTACAATGAAACTTCTAAGGATCTGTCTGAGCTTCGTAATGTATTTTTGTCAGATTGGGAATTAACTATTGAAAATAAAACATTTGGGCCATATCTGAGTCTTGTGTAGATGGGAACTGGAAATAGTGTTTGCTTGTTTGTTTTTTTGTTTTTTTTTTTTTTTTTGGGGGGGGGGGTTCTGTTCACTGACATGGAAATTCAGAGCAATTAACTTAAATTCAGACCACGAGGGGCCTGCTTGAATCCATCTCAGGCATTTAAGTTCTCAATACTAAGTGTTCTGGGACTTGTAGTTTTATTAAATGCAATAATCCTCTTTCTCCCTGCTCCCAAACCACAGATCCCAGAATGCTTATGACTGGAAGCTAATAAGAGATCACACTATACATTTTGATTTCTCCTCTAATTAGCATACAAACTTATGTAAAGACAAAGAAAACATTATAATATATGAGGGCCATGGTTAGAGTTGCTGAGGAACAAATGTATTGAGAATCATGTTGGGGATAGTCATTAATAATATTTTCATTAATATTTTTTTCACTTTCAAGTTAATGTTAAACATACAAGATTAATAAATAGAAAAAATAAAACCCAAAAAATGATACCTTTTATTGGACTAAATGAAAATATTTTTTGGCAGGCCTTCCAAGGCCAAAGCTTCTTCTACAAAATAAGTACCTGAATATATGTAAACCACTTTGAATGTAGTTGCAAAAACCTCAGAAAGGCAGTATATCAAGTCCCATTTCCCTTTCCTCAAGTCAGGAATGAGCAAAAGATGACAAAATCAGAATATATAAGTGAAGCATAAAAGCAGTCCAATGAAAGTCTCAAGAGGAAAGGGGTGGGGGGGGGGGGGGAGTAAGAAACAGGGAGAAATGGATAGGTGATCATAAGGTGACAAAACAATAGAATTGTATGAAAGCAAAGCTGCCAAATTACCCATTCCAGGAGGGAGAACCTTTTGGCTAGTCCTGGATTTCGGTCAACCTCATCCTGGTTCATTATAGGACCTGCAGCACCGATTTCAATGGATAGAATCATGGACTACAAAACTACACTGCTTTGGGATGCAAGTTTAAAACCAGGACTGGCCAAAGAGTCTCGATCCTGGAATAGGTAATTTTGCAGCTCTGCAAGAGTAGCCAAAAAGCCTTCCTTCTACAACTGGGTAACTTGGCAGTTCTGTCTAGTATTCTGACCATAATGTTATTTATTTATTTGTTGCATTTGTATCCCACATTTTCCCACCTATTTGCAGGCTCAATGTGGTTTACACTGATCCGTCATGGCGATCGCCATTCCAGAGTAAAAGATACAAGCAGTATTGATGCAGTGATGTAAGCTCCTTTGAGTAGGGACTGTCCTTCCTTGTTATTTGTACAGTGCTGCGTAACCCTGGTAGCGCTCTAGAAATGTTAAATAGTAGTAGTAGTAGTCCTGAAAAATGCTCACCCATAGTGGTGTCAACTTATAAGTAGATTATCTTTCAGTTTTCTACAATTGTGTAATCACCTACTGAGATGCCAAGTTACCCAGTTCCAGGAGGGGGTTAAGACTTTTTGGCCAATACTGTTCTGGACTTATACCCCAAAGCAATGTGGGATTTATAGACCTTGATTCTATGCACTGAATGGGGCCACCGAGAGACAGCCGGGCCCAGTGCAAGACTGCCCCCTCACCAAAGCCACCGAGAGGGGGGGCAGGGTGGGGGCCCGGCGCCACAGTCCCACCCGCCCTCCGTCATCGACGGTCTGCCCCCTGCATTGAAATCACAGTCTTACCTCCGTGAAAGCAGCGCTGCAGGCAGCAGAACGCCTCCCTTCAGCTTCCTTCTCTCCCTGTGTCCCGCCCTCGTCTGACGATACCTCCGTGAGGGTGGGACACAAGGAGGGCCGAAGGGAGGCGTTCTGCTGCCAGCAGCACTGCTTTCACGGAGGTGAGACTACGATTTCAATGCAGGGGGCCCGTCCCGGTGGCGGACGGATGGGGGGAGCGGTGGCGGTGACCTCGGGGGGGGGGTGGAGGGGAGAGAAGTGGCTGCAGTGCTCTCGGGGGGGAGCAGTGGCGACCTCAGGGGGGTGGAGGGGGTGGGGCAGCAAGGGCGGCAGGGGCGGTCTTGCCCAGGGGGCGGCCTTGCCCCGGGCCCGGCCCAGTCTCTCGACAGCTCTACCCCCCACACCTGGGCTGCAATGACACCATCCCCCACATACACTCACACCATCCTCCAACCCCCACCCCCCATTCAGGACACCCACTCCCGTACCTTCTGTGTCTGACTGCGCCTGCTCCTGTCTGCTGGGAAGGGGATGATTGCATTAATGCTGGAGTATCGCGTTAATGCCATCATCCGGTTTCTGGCTGGCATGCAGGAGCAGGAGAGACACACACCCAGAAGAAGCTTGCCGGTGCCGGGCCCCCCCTTGGAGGCCAAGCTCGTGGAATTCCCCCCCCCCCCCCCCTCTCGGCAGCCCTGCCACTGAAAGCACAATTGCAAGTTCCATAATGTATCAGGAGAAGGTTATAAGAAAGCCAGGATTGGCCTAAAATCTCCCTCTTGAAACTGGGTAACTTGGCAGCTCCATCAGCGCTGCCCAATGATCTGTTCTCTGGAAGGAGACTGAATACATTTGCAATAAGCCGACACTCACCCCAGCCACCTCACCTAAACAACGTTGCCACCACTTAGTGATTATCGCCATGATACACACAGCTGCCATTTTGCTTTAAACATAAACAGTTACCCTGGTTTTCAGTCAGGAAGATCTGATCCTTATTAAAGAAAAATTTTATCTGGAGAAAGGTTATGGTTCTCGTAGACTGGTGCAAGAGTTTCCAGAAAAGAGGTGGAAGAGAGTAAGTGTAGAATATGTTCTGAAGAAATTGCGAGACGTGAGTGAGCTCAACTGATTGCCAATCAGGAAGTGACAAGGCCTGATCAGTTTGTACTGAAGAAAACATTGTGACAGTTGAAGAGCCAGGTAGGGAAGTGAAGTCATTTAGGTGAGGTGGCCAGTGTGAGTATAGGCTTATTGCAAATTCATTCAGGATGATACAACCCATAATTTTATTGAAACTGGCCAAGTTTTGACATAAAACAATTTTGAATAGTATATATATACTAGTAAAGAAGCCCGTTTCTGACACAAATGAAACGGGCGCTAGCTAGGTTTTCCTCGGAGTGTGTATGTTTGAGACTGTGTATGTGAGAGTGACTGTGTGTGAGAGAGAGAGTGAATGTGCGAGTGTATGTGTATGTGTGTGTGTGTGTGTGTGTGAGAGAGAGTGAGTCTGGGTGCGAGTGTGTGTGTGAGAGAGAGTGTGTGTGTGAGAATGAGAGTGTGTGCAAGTGTGAATGTGAGACAGTGAGAGAGAGAGAGAGAGTGTGTGTTTCACACAGATACAGTGTGTGTGACACACAGACTCTCTGTGAGACTGAGTGTATGAGACCAAGAGAGTGTGTGAGTGACTGTGTGACACATAGAGAGTGAATATGATACAGTGTGAGACATAGAGTGTGTGACAGACAGTGTGTGAGAGTGAGAGAAAGACACTGACTGTGAGAGAGCGAGAGAGTGTGTGTGACAAAGATACCTCCCCCTCCCCCCCCCCCGGTCTGGTGTCAGGCCCCCCCTCTCTCTCTCTCTCTGGTGTCTGAGCATTACTGTGCAGGACGCTGAGCTCTGGCTATGCTTCAAGGAACTGACCAATCCTATTTAATAGAATGCACCTCCAACATTCTGAAGCCGAGAAACCTTGGGTGGTTGGTCACTTCTGCTTGTGACGAACCCGGAAGTACGTGATGTCAATTCAGGATGGATACAAAGAGCAGGAATGCCTCAGCCATGCAGTCAGCTTCAGAATGTTTGAGGTGTGTTTTATTATATATATATATATATATATCAGTCTTCCACAGAGTTACACACAGGAACACAAAAGTGGAAGACGCCAAACACAATCTCCAATGGATCAAGAACAAGTTTTTTGTCCAATCAGTGTAAATCTTGCTGTGGGTCTTGGTAAGTTTTACACTGATTGGACAATAAACTTGTTCTTGATCCACTGGAGATTAGGTTTGGTGTGTTCCACTTTTGTGCCCCCTTATTCCAGTGCTTTCCAGCCCTCTCCTGGAGGCACACTTATCCAATCAGATTTTCAGGATTCCCACAATGACTATGCATGAAATAGATTTGCATGCAGATCTGTCTCATGTACTTTAATTAAGGATATTCTGACACCAGACGGGTTAGGTGTGTCTCCAGTAAATGCAAGTAAACACTGCCATATGTGACTCTCAGTGCTGCTTTCTTATAGAAGAAGCAGGGAGCACAGCCACTACTGTGGAAGTTCCCAAATCACCTCTGGCCTACAGTGTATGTGCAGAAGCCAGGCTATTTAGAAGATAAATGGGTGGTTACACAGAGGAATGGAAATAGAGTGAGAGAGGAAAAGGGCAGCTAGATTAAAGTTTCTAGTTTTGTTCACATCTGGAGCTTTGATATAACTCCGATCCTCATGTGTCCTTCAGCAGCTGCTCACAGAGGGAATGGTTTCTGCTTATATAGCTTCTGTTTTGTTTTTTAATAAAAAAGGAAATGCACACATTTGATGAGGTTTGAGATTTCCCATGGCATGGAAAGCTTCTGCGATCGCATGACCCCAGATCTGCAGAGCTTCCCATTTCCCACACTGCAGGGTTCCTGACCGTGAGAGACAGGGGCGCAGAGGGAGACATTGCAGGAGACACTCAGGAAAGATACTGTCTCAGGACAGCAAGGCTAATAAACTGACTTCCAGATGTTACAGACAAGGCTGAGTTGCCCTAGGTTTTATCCCATTGCATGCCTGGAAATGTTCTGATTTTTCATTTTGAAAAAAGAGGGAACAACAGAACTGTACATATAGAGGCCTAAATCCAGGACTGGCTCAAGCTGTCAGGGAAAAAAAAATGAAGCCAGCAGGCAGCCCAAATGCCAGAAACACCGTATGGTGGCACAGCTCTTCAGAGGTCAAAATACAACACAGTCAGCAAAGCTCTGAGTGAGCGGCCTGCTCCTTCTGGTGTTCATGCAACTCAGCACATCTCCTTGATCACACCAGCCAAGGCTGGAAAAGAAGTGCCCTGGCTAATTGGCTTCTGTGATTAATTACCCAGTTATAGCACCCCTTCATGCAGATCTTTAATGATGCAATCCAACAGCTGGGCAAGCCCGAAGAACGTGCAATGCAGTACAACTCAGGATTTAAAGACAGTCAAACAGCCTTCATAGAAAGGTGTCCTGCATGTTGGAACATCCAAAGGTGATCGATATGCCATGCATTGAGGGCACCACACATAACATCCAAAGGTGCAAGTTATGTGTGGTGCCCTAAATGCATGGCACATCGATCACAGAGACTGCTCCTGCCAGAATTTCCACTGGGTTACAGAGTAAAATCGCCTCCATTTTTCACATGAACCTTCTTCCACTTCACCTTTCCCTGATTAGATCATTGTGTACTTGAGCTGGTGGGATCCCAATGGTTTCTGCAGCATCTGAGCTCTCTCTTTTATCCCTCCATAACATTCCTGCCTTCCTCTGTCCCATCGACCCCCTTATCTGCCCTCAACTGCTTTGATACCCCCCAACCATTTTGAAATGTTGCTCCATATGCCCGGTGGACTTTTCCTCAGAGTTCGTCAAAGTGTCTTCTTGTGCGATCCTCTAAGGGTGGTATGGGTTACCAGATGGCTCAAGACCAACAGTGAGAGACTGAGTTGGTTCAGTTTCACCTTTCCCTCAGCAAAATTGGACTATGGTGGGATGGGAGTTGTTAAAAAATAAATCACCTGATCCATCTCTTGTGACCTGAAGCAGGGACTCCCAAACTGGTCTCAGGGATTCCCCTCAAACAGCAAAAAGAATAGGACCAAAAACATGGCAAAATAACACATTCAAAAGGAAGGACAGAAATGACATCAGAAAATTGTTATTTCATAGGCTGTTGGATCTCTTGTAGCACTAGCTATTCCAAAAGCCTTTCAGCACTATCAATCATTTATCCATTCTGCCCTTATTCCAATCTTCATTGAACTGTATAGTCCTTTATTAGTCTCAAACTCAAAAAACGTATTAATGTTGAAATATACATAAAAATAATGATGATAAAAAAGCAACCAC
The DNA here is from genome assembly GCF_901765095.1 of Microcaecilia unicolor. Classification (NCBI taxonomy): domain Eukaryota; kingdom Metazoa; phylum Chordata; class Amphibia; order Gymnophiona; family Siphonopidae; genus Microcaecilia; species Microcaecilia unicolor. The sequence continues at coordinate 178,119,535 of NC_044033.1, forward strand.
TGATTTACTATTTGCAGGAACAGCACTGGAACAACAGTCAAACACTCGATGCTCACACCCCTACCCTAGCTGAGATAATATTTAACCATCTCTCTGACCTCACATGCAACTTTCTTCAAATCAATCACCTTACTTTCTAATTCTTCCTACTTTCTTACTCATCTATATGTTACAACTTTGCCTTACCCCTCACTACCAATTATAATGTTCTAGTACACTATTGTGTTGTCATTGCAAGTAGTATACCATGCCATATATTGTATTGTTGTTCGAATATTTTTACTGCTCCAATTGCTTACTGTACACCACCTTGAGTGAATTCCTTCAAAAAGGTGGTAAATAAATCCTAATAAATAAATAAAACTAAGTTAAATGGCGTTTCAGTTAACAAAACCTGCATCCTGGGTTGTTAAATTGGATCACACCTAAAACAAACCATCCAGTGTAATTCTCATAAACAATACCACCAAACAAACAACATAAAACATATACCAACTACTTACTTCTGCTTCAAAGGCAAAACGTCATAATTCTACTCAGGCAAACAGCCGCTGTCTCAAGGCTGGAACATGCAATGATATAAGCCTTTTTTTAAAAAAACAAACATCCACACCTTGAGCCTGGTGACATCAAACTAACAAAAATTCTGAATCCATGAAAGGTCCTTTTTAAACCGTTTGGAGTAATGGTGGAAAGAAAATTATATTTATTTATTGTGAATTATTAACCGCCTTTACGAAGAGATTCACCCAAGGCGGTGTACAGTAGGTACAATTTAACATCAAACTTACAATTTTGTTAACAGCATAACAATAGTAAGATGAAGTATAGATATAGACGCAGTGAAAGATGAAAACTTGAAAGCAGCAAATTGAAACCTAATAATAGGACTACTGTGAAACAGTATCAAAAATATACACATTTAACGCACTGAAATTCAAATAACAGAGTTATAATATGATGTAAGCATAATAGCGATGGAATATCCAATAAGCACACAAGTAGAACATTCAACTAACATTGCTATGATACTAATGCTTTTTTACAATACAGCTTACCATATAGCTGAGGGGCCAAATGCAGATATATAGATGGGGACAAGATAGGTGGTACAGAGTCAGGTGGGATAAATAAATGGGTGGCTAAACTAAAAGCAAGTTCTTTGTACAGTTAATCAAGAGATAAGGAACTGGTCTAAGTTACAGTGTGTGTAGCAAGCTGGTCCAGGTGCAGAATGGGTGTATAGTCAGTCACCCTATGTATTAAAGGTTTGGGAGAAGAGCCAGGCTTTTACCTGCTTCCTGAAGTAGAGGTAGTCTCGAGATATACATAGCCGCTCTGGGAGTAAATTCCATAGTGTGCGGGCTACTCCTGAGAAGGCTCGCTGCCAGGTATCACATCGTACAATTTCTTTTGACAAAGGTACAGACAGTGATGATCCTTGAGAGGATCTTAGGGGTCTCAAAGGTGTGTAGAGGGCTAACTTATTCTTTAAGTACTCTGGCCCATTTTGTCTGAGGGCCTTGAAAATCAAACACAGAGTTTTAAATTTAGCCCCGTAAGGTACTGGTAGCCAGTGTAGTTTTTGCAGGAAGGGTGTGATGTGGATCTTTGGAAGTACGTACATCACTGGCACCATTGGATAGGGCATTAAGAGAAATTGACACTCTTTATGAGCGAGAAAATGATGTTCAAAACCATGCATGACTAAAGAATCAACCTGCTGCTTCACTTCATCAGTAGGATCTGATTCCAACTGTTGGTAAAATGAAGTATTAGCAAGTTGATGGTTCAATTTCCTGGATATACAACAACTGACAATCCATTACCATCACTAAGCCTCCTTCATCTGCCAGTTTGATTATAAGCGAAGAATGACCCTTTAGTTCTCGTAAAGCCACTTGTTCTTTCCAAGTCAAATTGTGGTAAGACCAATTTTCCTTATGACTAAACGTTGGAACACCTCCACTTGTGGATCTACAGGACCTGGAGGTGTCCAGCTGGTTTTAACTTTAACTCAAGAATTCTCCAAAGGAACATCTGTTCGATGATTATAAAAAAATATTTTTAACCACAGGGCTCGAGAAAAGTCTTGTAAGTGCCTGGGTGTTGGAACAAACGACAACCCATTACTTAATACTCTCAACTGGGCTTCTGACAATGTGAATGAAAAAATATTGATGACTGCCTGCATCACAGATGTTGAGCCTGAGTTGAAGGATGAAACTCCCTGTGGGGGTTTTGATTGTACTGTAGAGCAGGAGGATGTTGAGCTTTGGATTTTCCCCGTGACCATGCTTGAGGTTCTAAAAAAAACATTAGATGGAACTGATATTGATAAGTTAACTGTATGAAAATGTTCATCCTCACCTGAACTACTTGAACTATCATCAAAAGTGACCTTCTTAGTCTTTACTCTCAAGCCCTATGAACAATTCCAGGCATATATTTTATCCTGTTGATAATCACAATCATCATATGCAAATTTGGCCAGTTTGACTTTCTTCACTGATTCTCTAAACTCCTTTAACTTGGAGTTTAGATCCTCAGTCTTAGAAAGCACCTCGTCCGGTGGGGAGGTTGCTGAAACAGAAGTTAACATCTGATTAATTTGAAATTTCAGTTGTTCTGACATTTTTTGTGCCTGTTCTACAATCAGAATCATCAAATCAATCGAGCATTTGTTCAAAATCCTATCAACGTGGTTCTTTCAGAACTCTTGAACCCCTAGGGATCTTTTTGGCATTCAAATATTCCACCAGGGTAGCCAATGAAGCCCATTGGTCTTGATCCAGATTATTAGAATCACCAGAGATTATAGGAGGAATATCCAACAAATGTGTTAATTGTGTGTCAGAAAATCTTCGAGTGAAATCATTATCCACACCTTGAGCCTGAGTAGAATTATGGCATTTTGCCTCTGAAGCAGTTGTGTTTTATATTGCTTGTTTGGTGGCACTGTTTATGAGAATTACATTGGATGGTTTACTTTTAGGTGTGATCCAGTTTAATAACCCAGGATGCAGGTTTTGCTAATCGAAATGCCATTTAACTTCCGAGATGGGACTAGGCGCACACAGGGTGGTGTGGCTAGTTGTGGGCATCAGGTGTTTGTTGATCCAGCGCTGTTCCTGCAAATAGCAGCTCAGTGATCGCTTTTTTATCATCATTATTTTTATGTATATTTCTACATTAATGTTTTTTGACTATGAGATTACTAAAGGACTATGCAGATCAATGAAGACTGGAACAAGGGCAGAATGGATAAATGATTGATAAAGTGTTAAAAGGCTTGGATTTGGAATAGCTGGTGCTATAAGAGATCCAATTTGAGGTGAAAAAATGTCCAAGTGAAAAATGCACAAAATCAAGCCATTGTAATGTAGGAGGAGCCAGAATTCTTAGTAGACTGGCCACACAGACATCCCAGGAGAGAAATGGGGCACCCTAGGGGCACTGCAGTGGACTTCAAATAAATGTTCCCAGGTACACATGTCACTGTTGCTCCCCTATCTTGTCTGCTGAGCCTGCCAATACCCAACTGTACACCACTTCAGTAGCCCGTATGGGTGAAGGGGGCACCTCTACATGAGTAGATTGGGTAATTTTGGAAGGCTCACAGTTTTCACCACAAGTGTAACAGGTAGGGAGGAATGGGCCCGGGTCCAACTGTCTGCAGTGCACTGCACCCACCGCTAGACTACTCCAGGGACCTGCATGCTGCTCTAATGGACCTGAGTATTACATCTGAGGCTGGCATAAAGGCTGGTAAGTAATGTTTTTAATCACATTTTTTGGGGGGTGGGAGGGGGTCAGTGACCACAAGGGGAGTAAGAAGAGGTCATCCCTGATTCCTTCCAGTGGTCATCTGGTTATTTAGGGCACCTTTTGTGCCTTATTCGTTAAAAAAAAAAAAAAAAAGATCTAGCTCAAAACATCTTAGGTTTAGTCCTGGAAGATTTGGTTTTGTTCCATTATGGCTGAAAAATGTCCAAGTGTTAGGAACGCCCAGATCCCATCCTTAACACAACCCTGACACACCCCCTTGTGATCTGAATGAACTTCTAATGAACTTCATAGAAATATGTCTAAAAATTGATTTTAAAAATACCAATTTGGATGTTTTTGTGAGAAAAACATCCAAATGCCTATTTATGCTACTTTTTGGACATTTTTCTCTTTTGAAAATAAGCTCTATAGTAACATAGTAATACAGTATATGATGGCACATAAAGACCCACATGGTCCATCTGGCCTGCCCAAAATGGCGGCAAGGTTACAGGAGTGGCAGAAGCGGTTCATTTGCATCTGTGATTATTGGCTCTTGCATGATTTTGATGTGTGTTGTATGGTTCTTATGAAATTTTTATCATTTAAATTATGTTATATATAAATGGTTTCTTTTTGAGTGTTTTAATATAGATGTTTCTATACTTTTTGGTTTTTAAGATGATTTGCATATGATTTTTATATGAGTTATTTATTATTATTATTATTATTATTACTACTACTAACATTATGTATGTATATGTTTGAAGTATACATTTGCACCTGAAGCAGCCCCTTTGGCGAAACATAGCTGAGCATGTATGTATAAAACCTGGGAGCCAAAGTAGAGAATAAAGTCTTCAACTTTATACGGTCTGCTTTTTGGCTTGCTAACCATATTGAATGTTGCAAACCATTTGCTTTAATGTATTCTTGGACAGCTCTTTTCGGGCCTGATGTACTAAGCCTGATTCCCCATTCTTTGTCCAATATAAAAAAGAAAACTTACTAAAACAGGCCCTTAATGCAGACCATTGGCAAAAATACATAACCAGCAGCCCCCCTCCTCCCTTAAATTGGCCACTACCCTAGCCCCTACCCTAACAACCCAGCAAAGGTAGCCAGCTCCTCCCCCACAGCCCCTATTCCCACCCCTGTAAGCCACTCAGCTACCCCTTGTCTGTACCCTACTAATCCAGTCAGCACACTATCCCCAGCCCCTATGTTCCCTGTACTTATTTTGTGCCTGAGGCAATAGAGGGTTAAGTGACTTGCCCAGAGTCACAAGGAGTTGCAGTGGGAATTGAACCTCGTTCATGTTAATGCAGCTCTTTCTTACTGATACATCCCCACCCACCTGTGGAAACAGGAAGTGTACACACAGGAGGAGGCGGGATGAGACTGGAAGAATGACCTATGGTGGAAGAGCTGCGTTAACACATTAATGCAATAATCCAGGTCCCGGGACACAGGAGTAGGAGTAGGAAAGAGAAAGACTGAGGGAGCAAAACCTTCTGCCTGTGTGCCTGCCTGCCACCAAAGCTTTGTAGGTGCCGGGCTCCCCCTTGGAAGGAGAATCTTGCCTCTTGCCCCCCCCCCCCCCCCCCCTCTTGGTAGCCCTGGTTTCAAGAGGAGATAGCAAGAAGAATAAGATATTTTCTGAAATGGCTGTGAGATTGAGATGTGCCAGGAGGTAGAGTCAAGAGGTAGAATGGGTGGGGCTGGAGTGGAGTGGGGCAGGACTAGGGCCATATACGCCAAATCACAATGCAAATTAGACATTTGCCCTACTAGCCTAATAAGATCTGCCCCTAGACAATTCAAAAAAGATCTCACGAACCATGTAAACCACAGACTCCAAAATGGTCTCTTTCCCAAGGATAAAGGAAACATCTTACTCACTCCGCTGCCAAAAGATGCTATGAAAGCACAATGGACCTAACCAATTATCGTCCAGTAGCATCTATTCCGCTCATAACCAAACTCATGGAGGGCATAGTGACGAAACAACTCACTGAATACCTAAATAAACACTCAATTCTGCATGAGTCTCAATCAGGATTTCGGTCAGATCACAGCACCGAAACTGCACTAGTGTCTGCAATGAACTCATTCAAACAAGAAATTGCAAATGGTAATAATATACTCCTCCTACAATTCGACATGTCCAGTGCCTTCGACATGGTTAATCATGGAATACTATTACATATACTAGAATAATTCGGAATAGGAGGTACAGTCCTCAAATGGTTCAAAGGATTCCTGACCACTAGATCATACCAAGTAACAACGAACGCGGACATATCACCCCCATGTATACCTGAATGTGGAGTTCCCCAAGGATTCCCCCTCTCCAACTCTCTTCAACCTAATGATGATACCCTTAGCCAAACTTCTAGCCAATCAAAACCTCAACCCCTGCATATACGCAGACGATGTTACAATCTACATCCCATTCAAACATGATCTAAATGAAATCACCAACGAGATCAACCAAAGCCTCCAAATAATGCACGCCTGGGCAGATGCATTCCACCTAAAACTCAACGCAGAAAAAACACAATCTCTTGTACTCACTTCACAACATAACACAAACAACTACTCCACCATAACCACACCATACTGTTCGCTACCTGTCTCACAAAATCAGAAAATTCTCGGAGTTACCATTGACCGAAACCTCACACTCAATGCCCACGTAAAGAATACGACGAAAAAAATGTTCCACTCTATGTGTAAACTCAAAAGAATAAAATCCTTCTTCCCGAGATACATCTTCCGTACTCTGGTACAGTCAATGGTAATAAGTCACCTGGACTACTGCAACGCATTATACACCAGCTGCAAATAAGAGACTATCAAAAAACTCTAAACAGCCCAGAATACTGCTGCCAGACTCATATTTGGAAAAACTAAATATGAAAGTGCAAAACCCCTAAGAGAGAAACTTCACTGGCTCCCACTCAAGGAATGGATTGCGTTCAAGATCTGCACGATTGTACACAAAATCATTCATGCAGACGCCCCAATCTACATGCTAAACCTCATGGACCTGCCTCCCAGAAACGCCATAAGATCAGCCCGCAAATTTCGCAATCTGCACTTCCCCAGCTGTAAAGGACTAAAATACAAGCGGATATACGCCATCACCTTCTCTTACATGAGCACGCAGTTGTGGAATGCATTGCCTACAGCCCTGAAACCTATTGATGAATTAACTAACTTTCGTAAATCTTTGAAGACACATCTTTTCATCAAGGCCTACAAAGAGAACCTATAGCCTTACAAAACTACCTCACCAACCCATCCAGTTATTAAGGCCCACCTTCTATACTATCACGCCTAACACCTTTCTTTTCTCTTCCCTTACTCAACCATTGTACATTATTAATTGTATCTGATATCCTGGAATGACTAAGTCATAACAAAATTCTGTAAGCCACATTGAGCCTGCAAATAGGTGAGAAAATGTGGGATACAAATGCAATAAATAAATAATAAATAAAAATATACTAAAATTTCCCCCTCAAAAATTGAGCCACCTTGGCAGCTCTTTTGTTAATGTTTTGGGTTTTTTTGAGGGGGGTTCAGTCATTAGGGAGAAATGAAGTTAAGAGGGTGAGTGGGGTGGGTTTAGAATTTATAAACAGAAGGAGAGGAAGCAGATGCTATGAATATGTCCTTGATAACATAAAAACTGCTGCAGCTGTGTGGAATCAGGAATCAAAGGACACCACAGCCTCACAGGACCAAAGGAATGCAGTTGTTTACTCATGTCCCTGCAGCGTCACTCATGCTCTGAGTAACCTTGGGAAGAAACCAATGATACCACAGGACTCCAGATCTGTGGTGGAAGACAAATCCCAGGTCAAGAATAAGGATTTCTAGAGAGTGACACAGAGCAACACTCGGGGAAACCTTCATTCTGGGACATCTAGTCCTATTGTCCTCCTTAAAGAATTTGAAATGTTAGATCCCAGTATATAATATTTCTCTGTTAGGTACAGTCTTTGCACCAGCAGTCTCCCAGTTTCCTACAGCTCTGTGACTGCTGCAATGGACACAGAATCTGATGTTTCCCACAAAAACAGGACTGGGCCACAGAACCCTAGGAAATGGTCCGTGCAACTGCCATCCTCCTGCTCTACCTGCTGGCCTGAATCTGCTGCCACTGTCTATCACCATCACCTACTCTGTGATGGTGAGGCAGCCTCTTTAATCAGTACAGAAGACATGGTGATGAGTGGGAGAGAGGGCAGAAACTAAAAGCAGAGAATAGATGGGATAGAAGGAAGGCGAAATGTACAGGAAAGATGAGGAGGAGAATGGCTGTAAAGGGCAGGGCAGAAAAATAGCAATAAGCAGGTAGAGATGGCTAAGACTCTGCCCGTTCAGCAGTACCAGAACCTTCAGTGAGATGAAATCAGTGCTGCATGTTTCTTAACCAACTAAGGGGGTCTTTTACTAAGGCGCACTCATGTTTTTTAGCGCACGCTAAAAATAGGCATGCAGTAAACGTTAGAGATGCCAATGCATTCATATGGGCATCTCTAACATTTAGCGCACACTAAAAACATAAGCGTGCCTTAGTAAAAGACCCCCTAAGTAACTGTGTTTGGACTACTTTATTTTTATGAAATTGATTTGTATAAATTATAATGAGAATGTTGTAATAAAGTATGTTTGACAGTGTGGCGTTAGGAGCAACAAATAATTAAAATACATATGAAAAGGTTTGGACTTGGGACAGCTGTGCACTGTGGGAAGTCTGTTGACCTATATCTATATGACTAATGTCCTCTTTCTCCATGCTTCTAAATTTGTGATTTGCCTATTTCCCTATTCCTTGTTTGATATTTTATTTTGGGATGGGGTTTTTTTTCCTTTAGTATATACATTTTGGACTGTTAGCACAGGTTTGGGGAACCCTTCTTCCACAACTGCCCGCATAGGGGAAGAAAGAGGAAAGGGAGAAGAAATTTGCTTGAGAGAGTATGTTCTATGTCAGCTGGCCTTGTAGCTCTGCTAGCTCCAGCTCTGTCCTCAATCAGTCCACATAAAAAATGCATTTGTGTAGCCCATCTGATATGCATAACCAGCCCAGTGTTACATTTAGAAGGAGAGAGAGATTGGAGAGAGAGAAGGGTGAAATAAAGAAAAGAATCAATCAATTTTTAGAAGAAGAAAAGTGAAATGGAGCAAGGAAAGAAATAAAAACAATGGTGAAAATATAGACATCAGAGACTTGAACATCATTTCTAAATGGAAGCATTTCCATGTAAAAAAAAATACAAAACTTTTGTACATGTTAAATCTATGTGCAAATGTGTCACAACTGTCAGGAAAAGTGAGCCTTTGGACGAAAGCCGAAGCTTTGGCAGACAAGTCACCTGGGCTGGCACAGGCAGGAATCAGAACAGACTGGACTAGAGTAACCCAAGGCAGTACAGAGGTAACAAGGCACAATGGACAAAACAAAGATCGGATCCAGATTAGGCAAGGAAAACAAGGCAAAGGGGCAAGAACTGGAACCCAGACAGGACAAGGCAAGACACAGAACTAGATTAAAACTGGACTCAGACCCAGGCAATACAAGGCAAGGCAAGACACGGAACTAGATTAAAACTGGGTCCAGAAAAGGGCAAGACAAGGACAAGGATTGGACGTCCCTGACAGTATTTTCGAAACAAAAGATGGACGTCCATCTTGTTTCGAAAATACGGGTTTCCCTGCCCCTGGATTTTGCCATTTTGCAAGGACGTCCAAATCGCAACTTGGACCTCCCTTTCGAAAATGCCCCTCTATATTATCTATATTAAATATTTCAGATATCTTTTCCTACAGATTAGCCATTCTGGGCTCTTTGGCAATACAATCACCATTGGATAAATATCAAGCACAACTATTGGACATACTACTTCAACTGGCTTTAAGAACGCCTTTTTTTTTTTTTTTTTTTGCTGGAAAGACTTATCTAAAGTACCTTTCTTAACATGGTGGAATTCGCTATGTTTATTAGCTAAATACGAATATGCAGCTGCTGAAAAATGTAATCCACTTCTTAAATATAAAAAAAATATGGGCTCCTTTACAAGAACAATTGAACAATACTCACTCGTGAACTTGAACTATATGTATTTACACTGTGAATTTTATGATGTAAAAACTATTAATGTCTAATTGTGCCCCCAGACATGTATATTGATGCTTAGTCATTGTTTCTTTTGTTGACTAACTTGCTTAGTCATATGTTTCTCTTGTTCTTAACTTACAAAATAAATAAAAAATATTGGAACTAAAAAAAAATCCAGTGAAATTTCTTATTAAATACTGAGTCAATAAAGACTAATCTGATTGTGTCGGCTGGGGGATTGCTCTTCTTCATGAAATCATGTTTTGATCTATGCTGCTTCCAGGAAACCCCCCCTGGGAGAAAAAACAATCTTCCCTCAATAATGCTTCACATGGGGGAAAGATTTCATAAATAATTCTACATATATTCGCACAAAATAATTTTACCACTGTCTTAGCTAGACCAATCCTGCTGGCCAGACCTGCTCTGTTGTCAAGATGGTGGCAGCGTTTTTTCATTTGAGCATTATAGTAGCCATCTGATTTGAATCCACCAATCAAAACATATGAACTTCAGACTAACGGCATCCAGTCCAACTCTGCATTCAAACCAGTAGGAGTCACTGTGTTCAGAGTAAAGATCCAATATTGTTATTTATAATTCAATTGTCTTTCATATTGACCTCCCTCCCACCCTTCTTGAACATGATCCAATATGTACCATTTAAGATCTTGCACTGTATGATGTTGTGCTTGCCAATGAGAAACCAATGGAACCTGTAAGTTGCCCGTTGTTATTTTAGATTTATACTCATTTAATCACAGATGTACTAGATGGCTGCTATAACCTATATAAATCAAATGATAAGAACATTCAATTAAATATACTACATTACAACTTACACATGTAGTAAATGTTCTAGCAGTCACCACTCGCCCAGTCTGTGGATCCATCCATGATGGTCCTGAGATCATCTGAATGCGCCACCACATTGTTCATGAGATCCTTCATGCTCCTCATAAATGACATCCTCATACTTTTGCTTAGACAATAGTTCACCAATTGTTCTTCCCCTCTTATATGAGATGGGAAATCATCAAAAATAGGGTAAACTTGCAACAGATGCCAATGAGATCTCATACAATATACCAATGTTTTCACGACTTGAGAATAAGGTAAAACACATGGAAGGCAATCTTCTCGGATGGATCTCTTATCTTGAAGAAGCAGTCCCCGATGAAAAAATCTTGCTCACGGACACACTTATCTGACAGGGTATCCTCGGGTCAAACATCGTACAGATAAAACCTTAGTATGGCTTAAAAATTCTTCCAATGTAGTGCATACCCACTGTAGCCTCAAGAATTGACTTATTGGCAGATTGTATTTCAAATGATATGGATGATAGCTTGCAAAATGAAGAAAATTATTACGATGTAGGGGTTTGCAATGTAGTGTGGTCACTAACCTTCCATTCTCTTTTAGAGCCCATACATCCAAGAATTCAATCTTATGATGACTATATTTCAAAGTAAACTGTAGATTGTTGTTTAAAGGAAAGTAATTCTGCTTCTGTTTCTGTCCAGAGGAAGAAGATATAATTGAGAAAACATTTTCATAATAATATACTTTGAAATTGATGTGAAGAATATAAGTATTGGTTTTCAGAAAGGGCTACATAACGGGTGGCCATTGATGGGGCTAAAATTACTCCCATCGTAACCCCCTGAATTTACTGGAAGAAATCCCTATACCAGAAATGGTTTTGGGTAATCACACAATCTGCCAAAGACATCAAAAATTCTGTTGAAATTCTAGTAGGTTCACTCCGCTTATCAAGGGTTTCCTGTATCACTTCTAAGGCTCTGGGTTGAGGTATCTTAGTATAAAGTGCTGTGACATCTAAGGTGGAAAGCCAACCAGATTCAAGAAATTTGATCTAACACGTTTAAAAAAACGCACAGTGTCTCTCAAGTAAGATGGAATCTTTGGTACTTCAGTTTGCAAAACATTATCTTTAAATACAGATAAAGGCTTCAACAGTGAACCTATAAGAACATAAGAGTAGCCATACTGGGTCAGACCAATGGTCCATCTAGCTCAGTATCCTGTTTCCAACAGTGGTCAACCCAGGTTAGAAGTAGATGACAGAAACCCAAATCGTGGCAACATTCCATGCTAAAAATCCCAGGGCAAGCAGTTGCTTCCCATTTCTGTCTCAATGGCAGACTATGAACTTTTCCTCTAGGAACTTGTCCAAACCCTTTTAAAACCCAGATACACTAACCACTGTTACCACATCCTCCAGGAAAGAGTTCCAGAGCTTAACTATTCGTTGAGTGAAAAAATATTTCCTCCTATTTGTTTTAAAAGAATTTCCATGTAACTTCCTTGAGTGTCTCTTAGTCTTTGTACTTTTGGAACAAGTAAAATATTGATTTACTTCTACTCATTCTACACCACTCAGGATTTTGTAGACTTCAATCATATCTCCCCTCATCTGTGTCTATTCCAAGCTGAAGAGCCCTGACCTCTTTAGCCTTTCCTCATACTAGAAGAGTTCCATCCCCTTTATCATTTTGGTCACTCTTCTTTGAACCTTTTCTAATTCCGCTATATCTTTTTTGAGATACAGCGAACAGAACTGAACACAATACTCAAGGTGCGGTCGCACCATGGAGCGATACAGAGACATTATAGTATTTTTGGTCTTATTCACCATCCCTTTCCTAATAATTCCTAGCATCCCAGTTGCTTTTTTGGCCGCCACTGCACAAAAAAGATATATCAAAAGATATAAAAAAAGATATAGTGGAATTAGAAAAGGTATAGAGAAGGGCGACAAAAATGATAAAGGGGATGGAACAACTTCCCTCTGAGAAAAGGCTGAAGCATCTAGGGCTCCTCAGCTTGGAGAAAAGATGGCTGAGGGGAAATATGATAGAGGTCTATACAGTGCCGTACCAAGGGGGGGCGGTGGGGGCGGTCTACCCCAGGTGCACGCCACTGGGGGGGTGCCACGCAGCGGTCAGCGTCATTGGTTTCCATGCTCCCTCTGCCCCGGAACAGGAAGTAACCTGTTCCGGGGCAGAGGGAGCATGGAAACCAACGACGCTGACCGGCGCACGGCACCCCCCCCCCAGCGGCGTGCACCCGGGGGGGTTCTTTCACCGGGGGGGGCGCTGCACCCAGGGGGCGGGGCACATCGCTGATCCGCCCTGGGTGTCAGCGCCCCTCGCAACGCCACTGGGTCTATAAAATAATGAGTGGAATGGAACGGGCGGACGTGAATTGTTTGTTTACTCTTTCCAAAAATAGTAGGACTAGGGGACATGCAATGAAGCTACAAAGTAGTAAATTTAATACGAATCTGAGAAACTTTTTCTTCACTCAACGTGTAATTAAACTCTGGAATTCATTGCCAGAGAATGTGGTAAAAGCGGTTAGCTTAGCGGGGTTTTAAAAAGATCTGGACGGCTTCCTAAAGAAAGTCCAGAGACCATTATTAAATTGACTTGAGAACAATCCACTGCTTATTTCTGGGATAAGCAGCATAAAATGCATTGAACTATTTCGGGATCTTGCCAGGTATTTGTGACCTGGATTGGCCACTGTTGGAAACAGGATGCTGGGCTTGATGGACCTTTGGTCTGTCCCAGTGTGGCAATACTTATGTACTTATGACACCTAGATCTTTTTCTTGAGTGCTGACCCCAAAGGTGGACCCTAGCATCCGGTATCTATGATTCGGTTTATTCTGGATACTATCAGTATTCCTAGTGGACAATCTACATTTTTATGAATCTTTAGAACAAAATAGATCTCCAAAGTCTTAGGCTGCTCTTCCATTTAAAAAATTTTGCCTCTTTAAAAGTCAACATGCCGCAATTTTGTGCTGGAGCCATCAAATGTTTAATTTCCTGTTTTAACCTAGAGTGGGGATCTGTTTCAAGCTTCTTATATGTAGATGAATCTGAAAGTTGTTGTTGTGCTTCATGATATTCAGTGGGTGGACCTAGAAACATCAGGGAATGTCTGTATTTTCCCTCCACAATAAACAAAATCTTTCTTCCCAAAGTAATTCTTCATAATTATAGCCTTATCTAGCTCTGAAGTCAGGGAAATCAGGAGAGTGGCCCTCTTTGAAATATCATCTTGAAAAGACTCTAAAAAAAGCAGTTAAATTCTCCAAAAGATTATTTTTTGAAGACAATATATCAGATGCCAATTCATTCTGACATTGCTTCAGAACTTTCTTAGGCAAGTAATAACATTTTACAAAATTTATTGTATCAGCATTAGGCAACAATAAAACCTCTCTGAAATATTTTCTAAGCAAGATCCCTGCAGATAGCAATGGATAAACAGGAAAATTCAAAAGTCTCAAGTTGGATGCTCTAAATTGATCTTCTAATCTCTCAGGGGCCCTTTTACTAAGGCACGCCTAAAAGTGGCCTGCGCTGGTGTAGGCGCATGTTTTGGACACGTGCAGGTCAATTTTTCAGTGCACCTGAAAAAAAGGCATTTTTTGTGGCTGAAAATGGACGTGCGGCAAAATTAAAACCAGCACGCATCCATTTTCGGGCTGAGACCTTACTCCTACCCATTGACTTAGTGGTAAGGTCTCACGTGCCAACCACCAGACGGTAAGTGGCTAGGCACGTAAACTACTGATCACCACCGGGTAAGCGCCACATGGTAGAAAATAGAAAATATTTTCTACTGCGTGTTTTGGGCGCACGTCAACAATGGAATTACTGCCCGGGGCATGCAGTAGCCAGGCAGTAGTTCCAATTTGGCATGAATCGGATGTGCATAGGCATCTAGGTGCCTTAGTAAAAGGGCCCCCTCAATTTAGCGATGTAAATTAGACTATCCTTAAGTCCAGAGGCCTCTGCTTGTTGTAAAGATCCAACTTGAAATCCTTTTTTCTGTAGGGAATTATGATCTAACTGTAAAACTTTAGAGTCCAAATCCTCAAACTTTGAGACCACTTGCTGAGAATAAACAACAGAGTTGTTGTACTGGACCTCTAAGCATGGACTCGGTCCTCTTAACCACTTTCCACACATGTAATAAAGTCACTTGGGAAACCTCAACATCCTCTGCTGAAGTTTCTTTAGGAAATGCCACTGATTCCAAACAAACGCCAAATGGAGAAGGTTGTATTTTGGACTGAGATCGTACTTCATCATTCCACCTGGGGAAAAACCTTCTTGAGGGAAACCCATGATGGGCAACATTGGGAAGGAATAGGTACCTGCAGTGATTGCCTTTCTCCTGAATTAAGGGGTCCTTTTACTAAGCTGTGGGGAAAAGGGCCCTGTGGTAGCGGCAGGAGCCATTTTTTTCCATGCGACAGGGCCCTTTTTACCGCAGCCGGTAAAATGCCCCCCAAAAAGGACATGCGGTAAAATAACTCAATGGGTGGCAGTAAGTGCTCCCTGCCTTATGGCCACGCGGTAAGAGCTGCCATGGTAACTGGGCAGCGTGTGGCGATGCTCAATTACTGCCGGGTTAACATTATGCTAGGGAAAACAATTTTCCAGAGTGCCAGAAATGGCATGCCCTCCAGCCAGAACTGCTGCTGGCAGCTGTGTTGGGCTGGCAGTAATTCCATTTTAGCGTGCAGTGGGCTTACCGTTGCTTTGTAAAAGACCCGCTAAGTGAGGCACCTGAGTCCATTCTGGTGATCAAAGATGGAGAAGAAACTCCTTTATGGAGAGGGACTAAGTGCTTTTCTATAGGACCTGGAGTAGAGGTTCCCCTTTCCAAACGCTTAACCTTGGCTTTCCTTTCCCCCTTAATGAAAGCAAAAAGGTATGTCCAAAGAAGAGAAGTTCCAGAACAGAGTCTCTGGGCCCTCCAGGGCTCCAAAGGGGCTCACTAGGAGCTTAGCATGCTTCATAGGGCATGCCCCTTTGGCCATGCCCTGTGGCTGCACCACAGGAAGCTGTGGGTTAAATTCTCAAACTGGTCCCACGTAGATGACATCAGCGGGACTGGGAGCTGGTAGAACAAGCAGTTAAAACCAGCAAGACTTGGAAACTTTGGGGTCAAGATGGCGTCCGTATGAGGGAGTGCTGCAAGTCGGCTCTTAAACACCAGGCTCTGCTCTAGTAGCGTATATTTTCTCTTACCTGATATGGTTAAGAGGAAATGGAAAGTTGGGGCAAAAGCCGCCGCGAGCCCTGGCGGAAATTCGACGCTCCGACAGCCGACCCTGGAAGCTTTTGGCCTTCGTGCATCGGGAGCTCCGCTATCAGCTTTGGTTGGATCCCCAGGACAACAGGGGGATCTTAGCTTAGAGGCAGTGTCTTTAAGTCCGCCTCTTCAAGCTGCACCGCCGAGGCCGAACGGCGAGATAGGACCAACGGGAGAACCTCAGGCAGGTCCTTTCGAGGTTAGCGGCGGCCCTGTTGGATCCTCAACCCCTGGTGGAACACCATCTGGAGAGAGTGCGGGAGGTATTGATTCCCTGCCCTCCCCCTGCCAGGAAACCCCGCTTGTTTCGCTCGGCAAGAGAAGTAGACCTGCAGCTGTTACTTTGGAAGCCCTTTGGGAGGTAATCCAGACCATAAATTCGTCTCTACTACAACTAACTAACTCCTTTAACTCTGAAGTGAAGGACTTAAAAATTTCTCAGCAAACGTTGGAATTACAGGCCTTGGAGCAAGAGAGAAAAAGTGAGTCAAATTCTCAAGAAATAAAGACATTACAAACTGTTGTAACTAATATGGCAATAGATAAAGATTCAATCTTAAGGAAAATGGAATTTTTAGATAACCAACTCAGGCGTAACAACCTGAGGTTTTTTAATTTTCCGAAGACCCCTTTGATATCACCGACTGAGATGTTAAAAAAGTATTTTACTGAAGTACTTGACATTCCTAAAGAAGCTATACCACCAATTGTAAAGGCTTTTTACATCACAGGAGCTAATATAGCTCGAACAGAGGTTTCAGAATTGAATGTGACACAATTGTTAGAAACATCGTTAGAAATTATAACGGAGCGTACAACCCTCTTAGCCACCTTTGCATTTGAGACTGATAGAAACCATGTTTTTAGACTTTACTTCAAAAACATTTCGACTCAGTTTCTCGGAGCAAAAATACAAATTTTTCCTGATTTGAGTAAAAACACCCAGAGGAAGAGGAGAGAATTTCTAGGTCTTAGGCCTCGAGTTCTCTCCCTAGGTGGTACTTTTAAGTTGAAATTTGCCTGTAGGTGTTTAATTTCCTTGAATGCTGTATATTATGTTTTTTTTGAACCTGATAAACTACGTCAGTTTATAATTTCCAAAGAGAGTGGAGGCGAAAGAGGCCTGGTTGCCCCAGAAGGGAGCTGAAACCGCTAGCTGGAAACGGTCTCTTCCCTCATAGAGTTTCTTTTCTGTATTATAAAGTGATAATTCCTTGTGTCTTGACCATATTATTGTGGACTAAGTAACAATATGATTTCTTTCTCCTTGGCTTAAAGGATGAATGTTTTCTTATATAATTTCCTGAATTACTCACATTTATATTATGTAAATGTTTATTTGAAAATAATAAATAAATAAATAAATAAAAAACCAGCAAGACTTGCCTCCGATGTTACTCCTCCTCTCCTTGAGCTTCTCCCCTTCTCCTTGTTGATAGTTTTGGATGAGTTTAATGGACTTTGGTCTGTCCTTGCCATTTTCAGGGCACAGACCATGGATGTCTGCTTGGATCTAGCTTTATTTCCCCAATTATTGGAGTTGTTGTCAACCACAGGCAATAAGGGATCATTCTGTACCAACTAACATTTATCTTAAGGGAATCTAATGATGTATGATAGGGACACATCAGGCTTGTGAAAAAAAAATGTTTTGAGAAACCTTATGTTCTTTCAGTGTGAATTCCTTCCATTGGCAGGAACACGCTGAGACTCTGAAAAAAAGCTTCACTAAGCACAAAGTTCCCAATAAAAAGGATAACTGTCATTGAAAGCCCATATAAGTACAAGTGCTGGGACAGTGAAGAGACAAATAAAACCTCCTTATGTTTTCCAAGGGATTAAAGGTTTGCTTTTTACAGCTACCACTTAGACATCCTACAGAGAGTGGAAACCTGTTCTTGCTGTCTTCTCAGTACCTTGGTACTAGTCACAGCCGAATCAAGCATTACAGGGCCAAGGCAGGTACACGGCAAGCTGTCAGGCTTTCATGCCTATGGAGTCTCATTGGATTTTCTAGACAACAATTTAAGAATAAAAATATCATAAAAATACAGATTTATCTTTCTGTTGCACTGGTTTCAGAAACCTCTTTCATAAGTGTAGTAAAGTGCCAGAGGTGGGGAGACAGTAGACAGTTACAAATCCCAGTTCTACCACTGACTATGTATGTGTGACCTGGGGTATGTCATGATAGCTCAGATCTAATCCCCAGCTCTGGCACTGACTGTCTGTGTAACATTAGGTAAATCACTCTTGTCTGTAAAGTCAGGGCCAGATTTTTGCCCAAGGATGGAAGTTGGAAATGTATCAGAAGTTCAGAAGATGACCCCTCGCCACCCCCTGGGCTCTCACTATTTACACCATCAACCTCGGATTCATCCCATTCTTTATATAACAGGTCAGATCCAAAGAAGAAAGCGAGCTCCTTTGGCAGAAAAAAAAAAGAAAAGAAAAAGGTCTGGGGAGATAGAGGAGAGGCAGAGGAACAGGCAGAAACCAGAGACCCTTATTCAAGCCAATTGGAGAGTGGTAAATCTTTCAGATGTACAATTGACACCCACACAGACTAAAGTCCTGGGAAAAGGACTTTCCTTTGTCCTGACTCAAAAATATAATGCTTTCCACTTGAGGATAGATCTTTGTAACTTTACACAGTAAAGTATGTTATGAACTTTACACAGTAAAGTATCTTATGTATCTTATGATCGCTCAGTTATTTGAAAAGATTCTACGTGGATTCCTCCAGGTCCCTTGGGCCCTGCCACACAGACGTTCCAGAAATTGGCTAAGAAAAACAAATATTAGAAAAGAAGAAATATAGAATATATAATAATCCAACCAAGAATGACAAAATGGCCTTACTGGAGCTAAAGGATGATGACAGGATTGTTATAAAACTGTCTAACAAGGGTAGGCAGTGGTTGTGATAAATGAGAGTGATCATATAGCTAAATCTGCAAACAAACTTTTTCCGGAGATGCGAAGGCAGTAGAACGAGAGGACATGAAATGAGATTGAAGGGGGGCAGACTCAAGAAAAATGTCAGGAAGTATTTTTTCACGGAGAGAGTGGTGGATGCTTGGAATGCTCTCCCGCGGGAGGTGGTGGAAACGAAAACGGTAACGGAATTCAAACATGCGTGGGATAAACATAAAGGAATTCTGCTCAGAAGGAATGGATCCTAAGGAGCTTAGACGAGATTGGGTGGCAAAGCTGGTGGCGGGAGACGGAGATGGTGCTGGGCAGACTTATACGGTCCGTGCCAGAGCCGATGGTGGGAGGCGGGACTGGTGGTTTGGAGGCGGGGATAGTGCTGGGCAGACTTATACGGTCTGTGCCAGAACCGGTGGTGGGAGGCGGGGCTGGTGGTTGGGAGGCGGGGATAGTGCTGGGCAGACATATACAGTCTGTGCCCGGAAAAGGACAGGTACAAATCAAGGTAAGGTATACACAAAAAGTAGCACATGTGAGTTTATCTTGTTGGGCAGACTGGATGGACCGCGCAGGTCTTTTTCTGCTGTCATCTACTATGTTACTATGTTACTATGTCTGACACCAACTTAGTGACCACACTTTCTATACCACTTTAAAAGAGGACTACTCCAAATGAAAGAGGAAACATGCACACTCATTGACGTAGGGGGACAGGCAAGTTAACTTACCCCATGGAGGTGATTTTCTCTTGGTAAAGCATCCATTTTGTCCTTCTAAAAATTCATAAATCTTTACATAATCCTTTGTAAATATTTTTCTTTGTCCTTTTGTCCTTCAGATGCCCTCATATGTTAGGGACCAAGCTCATGTCATTAATATTCTGAATGATTTTAAGAGAGACCTGTCTCCACCCGCCCACCCCCAGCCCCGTCGACAGCTCCCTTCCGTCCGCTACCGGGCCCCCTGCATTCAAATCGGCAGCGCCTTACCTCCTTCTGAAAGCGGCAGATCGCTTCCCTTTGGGCCCTCCCTGTGTCCCCGCCCTCCCAGAAACAGGAAGTTACATCAGACGAGGGCGGAACACAGTAGGGGAAGGCCTGAAGAGAGGCGATCTGCCTCTTTCACACAGAGGTGAGGCCCTGCCGATTTGAATGCAGGGGGCCTGGTGGTGGACGGAGGGGGGCTGTCGACGGAGCCGAGGCCAGGCAGGTGAGACCAGGGACTGCAGCGCCAGTAGCCTGGGAGCAGGAGGAGAGAGACCCTGGCGCCAGGCCCCCCTTGGAGGCCCAGGTCCAGGGAATTTTGTCCCCCCTGACCCCCCTCTCGGTGGCCCTGCAGCCTATAGAAGAAGAAGAACCTGACTCTGAATCCTAGAAGCTGATGCAAGGAAGTACAAGCATGAACAAGGTACTTACCTTTATGCTTTAACCATGGACTTCGAAGTTTGTCTTTGAACTGGAAAGTACAGCCAGAGGTGGAGGACACTCAATTCTGCATGAGCCTCAATCAGATTTTCGGTCAAATCACAGCACCGAAACTGTATTAGTGTCTGCAATGAACTCATTCAAACAAACAATTGCAACTGACAACAACATACTCCTCCTACAAGTCGACATGTCCAGCGCCTTCGACATGGTTAATCATGGAATATTATTACATATACTAGAATACTTCGGAGTAGGAAGTGTAGTTCTCAAATGGTTCAAAGGATTCCTGACCACAAGATCATACCAAGTAACAACGAACACGGACTTATCACCCCCATGGATACCTGAATGTGGAGTTCCCCGAGGACTCCCCCTTTCACCAACTCTCTTCAACCTAATGATGATACCTTTAGCGAAGCTTCTAGCTAATCAAAACCTTAACCCCTACATATATGCTGACGATGTCATGATCTACATCCCGTTCAAACATGATCTAAAAGAAATCACCAACGAGATCAACCAGAGCCACCAAATCATGCACTCCTGGGCAGACGCATTCCAGCTAAAGCTAAACGCAGAAAAAACACAATGTCTTGTACTCACTTCACAACACAACACAAACAACTACTCTACCATAACCACACCATACTGTTCTCTACCCGTCTCACAAAATCTGAAAATTCTTGGAGTTACCATTGATCAAAATCTCACACTAGATGCCCACGTGAAGAATACGACGAAAAAGATATTCCACTCTATGTGGAAACTCAAAAGAGTAAAACCGTTCTTCCCGAGATACATCTTCCGTACTCTGGTACAGTCAATGGTAATAAGTCACCTCGACTACTGCAACGCACTATACGTGGGCTGCAAAGAACAGACTATCAAAAAACTCCAAACAGCCCAGAATACAGCAGCCAGACTCATATGCGGAAAAACCAAATATGAAAGTGCAAAACCCCTAAGAGAGAAACTTCACTGGCTCCCACTCAAGGAACGCATTGCGTTCAAGATCTGCACGCTTGTATACAAAATCATCCACGCAGACGCCCCGATCTACATGCTAAACCTCGTGGACCTGCCTCCCAGAAATGCCATAAGATCAGCCCGCAAATTTCTCAATCTGCACTTCCCCAGCTGTAAAGGACTGAAATACAAGCTGATACATGCCTCCATCTTCTCTTACATGAGCACACAGTTGTGGAATGCATTACCTACAGCCCTGAAAACTATTGAAGAAATAACTAACTTTCGCAAATCTCTGAAGACACATCTTTTTAACAAGGCCTACAAAGATAACCCTTAACCTTATAAAACTACCTTACCAACCCATCCAGTTATTAAAATCCACTGTCTATATCTCCCAGCCTAACACCTCCCCTCTCTCTTCCCTTACTTAACTTTGGCACATTACCAATTGCATCTGATTTAATCTTTGCACATTACAAACTGTATCTGATATCCTGCAGACTATGTCATAACTACACTCTGTAAGCCACATTGAGCCTGCAAATAGGTGGGAAAATGTGGGATACAAATGCAATAAATAAATAAATAAAAAGTGATGTTGAATTTTGTCCTGTCCAGGGTATGGAGACTGTTGGAGTGAAACGCCTGAATGCTTAACCCAGGAGTCAGTCTGTTTTGGAGCTTATTTTGAGGGAAGCTGGCAAGAGAAAAAACCCAGATGCTGTGCCAGTGTTTCCAAGGAAAATGCCAATTTGCCTAAGAGACAGAGCCTAGGAAAGACTAATTTGCATTACCTAGGAAATTAAGCACTAATGTTTCTTGTATACCTTTGCTAGAAGAAGTGCCAGATATACAGAACAACAAAGGTATTGTCTAGTCTCCTAGGAAATGTAGTATTCATTGGTGGTAGAAGCTGTTTGCATGGTGAAAAGAAATTCATCCTGAGTGAAGTAGGCACTAGTAACAAGGACTATTCTTGCTGATAAGTAGAATACCTGTGACCTGCCTCTGATTTATTTATTTTTTTTTTTAAAGGCCCTGTTCTCTGCATGGAAGGGCTAGTGGCTAGCTTGTTTCCCTAAGAGAGACAGGATCTGAAACTACCCTGAAGCGCTGAGGACCTAGAGTTTTGTGAAAATATATTTATTATGGGGCTCATTTTCAAAAGAAAAACATCAAAAAAGTGTCATAAAGCAGCATTTGGACATTTTTCTTCTTAAAATATCCAGAACATAAGCGTTGTCATACTGCGACAGACCGAAGGTCCATCAAGCCCAGCATCCTGTTTCCAACATTGGCCAATCTAGGCCCCGGCAAGATTCCAAAACAGTACAATACATTTTATGCTGCTTCTCCTAGAAATATATACTCAAAACTGATAAATGTAGTAGAGGATACACAAAAAAATACAATATGTTACAATCTCATGTGCGGGTGAGTCTCATATATACTTGACGGCTGGTGTCACTTCACTCCCTCGGTGAACCTATTGCCGTACAATATTGTAATCATAGACTCTTACCCCCAACCTACCAATGCCTGAAAACTTTACTATTTATTCTTTTATTCTTAACATAGTATGTAAAGATCAGGCAAAGTGTTACTTATCTTAGCTTGTTTCTAACGGGTGTGCTCACAAACCCCGACAGGTAGCCTGTTTCGCAATTCTTGCTTTGTCAAGGGGGAGCGCTTCACCTCATGTTTTCTCGTAACACACTCAGAGGTGTTACGAGCAAACATGAGGTGAAGCGCTCCCCCTTGACAAAGCAAGAATTGCGAAACAGGCTACCTGTCGGGGTTTGTGAGCACACCCGTTAGAAACAAGCTAAGATAAGTAACACTTTGCCTGATCTTTACATACTATGTTAAGAATAAAAGAATAAATAGTAAAGTTTTCAGGCATTGGTAGGTTGGGGGTAAGAGTCTATGATTACAATATTGTACGGCAATAGGTTCACCGAGGGAGTGAAGTGACACCAGCCGTCAAGTATATATGAGACTCACCCGCACATGAGATTGTAACATATTGTATTTTTTTGTGTATCCTCTACTACATTTATCAGTTTTGAGTATATATTTCAGTAGAGAAGTGCCCATTAATTTTGACAGTATACTCTCCTAGAAATAAGCAGTGGATTTTCCCCAAGTCCATCTTAATAATGGCATATGGACTTTTCTTTTAGGAAAATATCCAAACCTTTTTTAAAACCCCGCTAAGCTAACTGCTTTACCAGATTCTCTGGCAACAAATTCCAGAGTTTAATTAAACATTGAGTGAAGAAATATTTTCTCCGATTTGTTTTAAATTTACTACTTTGTAGCTTCATTGTGTGTCCCCTAGTCCTAGTATTTTTGGAAAGAGTAAACAATTGATTCACGTCTACACAGTGGTGTGCTGGAGCGGGCTCTCACGGGCTCGCGAGAGCTGTTTGTTAAGTTTTTAAGAATTTTGGGAGCCGGTTGTTAAAGTAGGCCTCCCCATGGCTACTTTAACAACTGACTCCCAAAATGTGGGCTTCGGCCCCCTCCTGAATTCTCTTTTACTTTACTGGCAGTGATGCTGGCCCCACCAGAAAAGTAAATAGACTGCTGCTGCTCCCTGCTCCTTGTTTCTGACTCTGAGCATCAGGCTGGGACTTTTATGCAAGCGCAAGAAGGTTCCACCATGCTGCTCAGAGCCAGAAACAAGCAGCAGAGATGGTGGCAGTCCATTTATTGGCTGTGGGGCTCGGCAAAGGTATGCCTAGCGTGCCTATCAAGGGAGGGGAGAGAGAGGCATGTATTCCCCTCCCCCCCCCCCCCAAATTTCAGGGCCGGCTATGCCTGGAGAGAGAGCCCGTTGTTAAAAATTTACCAGCACACCCCTGCGTCTACCCATTCCACTCCACTCATTATTTTGCAGAACTCTATCATATCTCCCTTCAGCCGTCTTTTCTCCAAGCTGAAGAGCCCTAGCTGCTTAGCCTTTCCTTATAGGGAAGTCATCCCATCCCCTTTAACATTTGTGCCACCCTTCTCTGTACCTTTTCTAATTCCACTATATCTTTTTTAAGCATTCGAAGTACGGTTGCACCATGGAGCGATAGAAAGGCATTATAATGCCCTCATTTTTGTTTTCCATTCCTTTGCTAATAATACCTAACATTCTATTTGCTTTCTTAGCTGCCATCGCTGAGCAGAGGGTTTCAATGTATCATCAATGATGACACCTAGATCCCTTTCCTGGTAACTGACTCCTAATGTAGAACCTGCGTTACATAGCTATAGTTCATGCTCCTATTTCCCACATGCATCACTTTGTACTTGCTCATATTAAACATCATTTGCCATTTTGATGCCCAGTCTCTCATATTTAGTGAAACCGAGCATGCTCAATTTCATTAAAACCACGCATGCACGTCATGGAGGGAAGTAGGGCAGGCTGCATGGCAGTAAACAGCGCTGGATGAAGGTTTCTGCTGGTGGGGCTTGGGGACCCCCGCAAGCTCAGGTATGTGGGTTGTGGCGGGAGTGGAGAGCAGTAGGGAGGTAGGACAAAATGCCCCACACACACACACTTTGGGCTCCCCACTCCCTCCCCCCCCCCAAAACAAATAAATAAATTGTGGTCTGGCTATGTGCCTGTGGCACTCAGTGTTTTGCTGACTGCTGCTGGCTTTATTCCTGGATATTCATGCCAATCTACACCCATCATCGATGTTGACTATCTAGGCATACGCAGCCGAATAAAATATATCATGGGTGATATTCAAGTTTCTTTAATCTTGATATACCACCATAGAGCATATACTATCATAGCGGTTTGCAAATTCAGTCATGCAAGAGAGTAAGAAAAGGAACTACAATTTCCATAGGAGAAAAAGAGATAAAGAAGGCACTTACTACTACTACTACTACTACTTATCATTTCTATAGCGCTACTAGACGTACGCAGCGCTGTACACTTGAACATGAAGAGACAGTCCCTCCTCGACAGAGCTTACAATCTAATTAGGACAGACAAACAGGACAAACAAGAGATAAGGGAATATTAAAGCACTTAATCAACTAGGATGAACCACATTAAGATAGTACTGTGTTTTATGCTGTTATCCTAGCTTTATCCCCCTTACAACTCACCATACAAAAAGATTCAAATTGTGATCAGCACCTCAGGAACAGCACGCGCTTAAAGCAGATGGGTTTTTGTTTGCCCCAGAGCTTGCTTTCAAATAGGGCCAGACACTTAATGAAATAACACAAAACCCTGCAAAAAGACACTCAAAACGTATACAAAAAAAATGAACACACAACAGCCCTAACTCATCTATGAAAAGATAGTGCTATAAATATTACACTGGACCCTACAGCACCAATATACCTGCTCTATTGGGAAACTGGAACAAGCTGGACTGTTACACATTCCTACACTGACACTAGCAGAAGCCATCACCTCAGTCACACATGCAGAACATGGACAGACCCTCACATGATACAAAATAGGGAACCACAAAAAACATGCCACCAAAACTGAAATATAGATCCTCTCAAGAAAGTCAGACTCTCTGTAAGCAGTGCAAATACTGGTGAAAAAAACCCCAGAAATTTATTTTCTTCTGTGCTCTGCAAAATATAAAAACAGAAAAAAATGTATATTTCACAAAGCAGCACGTTAGTCCTTAAAAAGCATTAAATAAAATTAATTTATTTTCCACCTTTGTTGTCTGAGCATTTTATTTTTTCTAATTGGCAGCCTCTTTTCCACTCTCCTTGTATCAGTCTTTTCTTAAATTCTTTTCCAGGTTGGCTTTTCCATTTGTTCTCTCTCTCCTCTTGTCTTCTTCCTTTCCTTCTCTAGATCTCTCTGGCACTGATCTTTCATTTTATTTTTTCCCCTCCACTTTTCTCTCACTCTTTGGTCCTTAATCTCTGTTTCACTTCTCATCTAACTACTGGCTTTTACCATCTCCCTCTCAGCCCCTCTCCAGCACTCACGTTACCTCCTCTGTCTCTCCCTTACCCAGTCTCCTAAACCCCTTCCCCATAATTTACTCACTTCCTTATTCCCCTGTCCCCATCCTCTGTACTCTCCCTCTTAGCCCTCATCTACCCTCTACTGCATCTCATCACCCTATCAGTCCCAGTTCCATCCCTGTCTCTCCTTCCTTCCCTTGCCAACAAGGCCATTTTTCTGTTTGTTACCCTATACCCCATCTCCAATAGCCTCTCTTCACCATATATTTAATCCCATTCCACCCTCACTCAACCCCTTCAGAGACCCATCCCCTTCCTTTCATACCCCTCCCCAGTAACCCCATCCCCTCTCCAGTCTTCCAAGTCATTCACAATATGACTCAATCTTTCCCCACATCATCCCCTTTTCTTGCCCCTCTTCTCCTATCCCTCATTTAACACCCTCACTCATTCTCCTAGCCCATCAATATACCCCACTCATATCTAAAACTGCCAAGTATTCACTGTCCCCTCAAATTCCCACTCCATCTCTACTATCCATAATTCCCTGCTCCGTTCCTCTTTCTCTCCCCTCCACCCACACCCCCTAGTTCCATCTACCTCCTGCTCCTTCTGTTCCCCCAGTCCCATCCATCTCCTGCTCCTCCTCCCCCTAGCCCCATCTTCTACTCTGTTTCCCTCCTCTACTAGTCCCATCATCTCCTGCTCCTTCCCAACCCCCACCCCAGTCCCATCCATCTCCTGCTCCTCCCTCCACCCCTCAGTCCCATCCATCTTCTGCTCCTTCCCTCCACACCCATACCCACACCCCCAGTCCCATCCATCTTCTGCTTTCCAGTGTCTCCTATTTGACCTTTTCTTTCTCCATGTCAACCATCATTTCCTCTGTGTCCCTATCTGTTTTATCCAGCACCTCTCCTCTGTGTCCCTGTTCTTATTCCCATGTTTACTATCTGCCCTCTGTGCCCTCCCCCCATCCCAATTCTCCTCCTTCTTTCCCCTTTCTCCTACACTCCTACCCCATGGCCAGCAACTCTTCTTCTTTCTCCCTTGCTCCCTCCCTGGTACTGCATCTCTCTCTCTCTACCCCTCCCCCTCACTGGAAACAGCAGCTTTTCCAATCTGTCCTCCCCACAAACATCCCATCTTTTTCTCCATCCATCCCAGCTTGTCTCTCACTGTTTCCCCCTCTTCCCTAGCTCTTCATCTGAGCTCTTGCTTCCTCTCCCCATCCCCCATGGTCTGGCATTTCTCTCCCTAAATCTTACAATCTGCTATCTTTTTCCTCCTCCCCATCCACTGGTGTGGCATCTCCCTTTCTCCTTCTACCACCACCAACCTCTAGTGAGGTCCAGTGTAACTATCCCTCTTTCCTCCCTCACACAAGTTGTTCTCTCTCTCTCAGTGTTGCTCTCCCTCTCTCCTTTCCCCCCCCCCCCCATGAGGTCCAGTGTTGCTCTCCCTGTACTCCAACCCCCCCCCCCCCCCCCCCAAGGTCTACTGTCACTCTCTCTTACATTGCAGTCCTTCAATCTTTCCAGGCTGCCAGCAGCGTTTGTGATGTAAGCACACTGCCTTTGGCTTGCTCCAGAAGCCATGTAGGAGGGATTGCTGCAGAGATAAGGCTTCTGGGCAGGCCAAAGACAGCATGCTTACATCATTAGCACTGCTGGTGGCCCAGAAAGATTGAAGGACTGCAGGGGGGGAAAGCCATACCGGATTCTGCGGGGAGGGTGGTGGAAGGAGAGGGGAGATGCCGCACCATTCGGGGGTGATGCTGGAGGTGGCAAACCATTTGAGCAGGGCAAGCCCCTCTTGCCCCCCCAAACTACGCCCATGACAGTGTATATAGAGGTCTATTAAATAATTCAATAAAGCCTGTTTAATTTATTAGCCTGCCCTGTTCACAGCAGTCCTTTGGATTTTTCCTTGTGAGAAAAGAGGGTAATCCCAACCACTAACACTTTCTTCCCAGGTAGAGGCACTGAGCACCAGTGAGAAAAGGACCAACAGATATTGCCCTCGGGAGACTCCAGCTAGGTCGGGCCCTGGATCCAGGAGGGCCCTGTAAAGGGCGTTATATACAGTAAAGGACTTTCTATGTGGTAACCCTCAGCAGTGCAATTTAGTAAAAGGGCTCCTTAATTTCTGGTATAGTTTACTTCTAAAGTATATCCCTGAGGCAGGCACTGGGTGCCAAAATATGGCCCTGTAGAGTTTTCTGACAATAATTTGCTATACATCTACTACTACTACTACTACTTAACATTTCTAGAGCGCTACTAGGGTTACGCAGCACTGTACAATTTAACAAAGAGAGACAGTCCCTGCTCAAAGAGCTTACAATCTAATAGACAAGTGAATGGTCGGTCCGATAGGGGCAGTCAAATTGGGGCAGTCTGGATTCACTGAACGGTAAGGGTTAGGTGCCGAATGCAGCATTGAAGAGGTGGGCTTTAAGCAATCTATTAATATCTTTTTTGTTTGTTTATAATTTTTACATTTTGTAATTGAGTTATTGTATATTATTTGTCTGTATTGCTAAAAAAATATTTTGCATTGTTTTGAATCATTATTTCCCTCTGCTTCTTTATCCTGTCTATTCGGGGCCACCGAGAGACTGAGCTGGCCGGGGCAAGGCCAGCCCCGCCGCTGCTGCCCCCCCCCCCCCCCCCCATCGCTACTCAGGCCACCGGCACCGCAGTCCCCCAGTCTCCACCCGCCCACCCCAGCCCCGTCGACAGCCCTCCTCCGTCTGCCACCGGGCTCCCTGCATTCAAATCAGCAGCACTCACCTCCGTGTGAAAGCGGAGCAGCAGATCACCTCCCTTTAGGCCTTCCCTCCCTGTGTCCCGCCCTCGCGAAACAGGAAGTTACATCAGATGAGGGCGGGACACAGGGAGGGAAGGCCCGAAGGGAGGCGATCTGCCACTGCGCTTTCACACGGAGATGAGGCACTGCCGATTTGAATGCAGGGGGCCCAGTGACGGATGGAGAGGGGCTGTCAACGGAGCCGAGGATGGGCGGGTGAGACCGTGACTGCGGCGCCAGGCCCCCCTTGGAGGCCCGGGCCTGGGGAATTTTGTCCCCTCTGCCCCCCCCCCCTCTCGGCAGCCCTGGTTCTGTATTGCCTTTTCGTGTCACTCGTTTGGAAGTTGACAGCAATTTCTTGGTGTCCAATGTGAATACAAGGCTTCCATCTCAGAGGTGACTGCATACATTTTTCAAACTAGTGTTATCATTGTGAAGCATGTCGGAAATTTTTGGAGGTCACTTACTTATGAAACTATATGGGCAATTTCCACACTGTTTGCATAACTGCACTTTTTACCTGTGAACTTTGCTCCTGTTTCCAATGTGAGAGTTCATATATACTTTCACTGTGGAAAATTGTCTCAGGAAAAAGCATTGTAACCAGGTCCCCCTTCCAGGTGGGAGCCGGGGTTGACGCTGCTTAGCTTTCACTGGCTTCCGTCTGCTTTCCTAGCCAGCCACCGCACTTTCACTTGCTCTCCCTCTCCACCTTGCCAGCTGCTGAGAAAATCAGTCCCACTCCAGCAGAAAGAGCAATCCAAGTTCTTTATTGTTACAGATGTCAGCCTTGTCTAAACACCTCCAATTATCAGCAAACTTTAATTCATTTTCAATTACAGGCTTTTGATTTAAATTCTCCCTCCCCAAACCTCCAGCCACACTATCTTCACCGCAGATAGTTTTGGAGATTTAGCTGGAACCACCTCCTCTCTCCACCTCTTACAGTTTAAGTTCCCACCAAAATGCACATGCCTTCTGGTCTTAAGCCCTTCCCCCCCTTCCACAGCACTACCTCTTGGGAACAGCCAATATGGTAGCAAGTTGTGCTTTCCAGTTGCTCCCCCACTGCTTTGCTCCCAGCTTCCCCCAACTCCACAACCGGGGCAATGCTGAGGCCACAAAAGCTCTCACCCTGTCTGCACGGG
Organism: Microcaecilia unicolor; assembly: GCF_901765095.1. Classification (NCBI taxonomy): domain Eukaryota; kingdom Metazoa; phylum Chordata; class Amphibia; order Gymnophiona; family Siphonopidae; genus Microcaecilia; species Microcaecilia unicolor. Next base: position 178,149,822 of record NC_044033.1, read on the forward strand.
TTCGAGCCAAACCACCCACCTCCATACATTCCCCCTTACCTTCTCCTTCTACCTCTGCTTATCCACTCCATCTCCTCCTCCTCCCCAAGCTCCACCAGCTGTTCCCCATCTCCAGGATCAGACCTCATCTCCCAATCAGTCATTCCACCCTCCCCCTCCTGAGCGTTCGGACTGACCCTGCACTGGCTTCTGGGGAGTGTAGTTTTTCTCCTGCCTTACAGCTTTCCCTGGCAGTTTGATCCCTAGAGGGCGCCCTGCTCCTCCTAGCTGGGCTGAATGACCGGGGATGATGCCGGCTGAAAGAAAACCACTATCCCCTCTCCCTCTTACCAGCCCTCCAGAGTGCTCACCACCCCCCCGGCTCAAACGTTGCCAGTCTTCTCCTGTCCTGTACTGGCAATTCGAGAAAGAACATCCGCCGTTTGTCAGAAATTTGCCTGATCTATGCTCCACCTTGAATTGATAGGGCTGTAAAGCCAGATACCACCTTGTGAGACGACCATTACTATTTTTCATCTGGCCTAACCACCTCAAAGGCGCATGATCAGTAACCAGAGTAAATTTACGCCCATCTAAATAGTAATGGCACATCTGCACTGCCCATTTTAATCGCTAAACATTCTCTCTCTATGGTCGAGTACCGGATCTCATGGGGGAGCAGTTTCACGGCTCAGATACATCAGGGGATGTTCCTGTCCCTCGTGTACCTGAGACAACACATAGTAACATAGTAACATAGTAGATGACGGCAGAAAAAGACCTGCACGGTCCATCTAGTCTGCCCACGATGAACTCATGTGTATACCTTACCTTGATTTGTACCTGTCTTTTCAGGGCACAGACCATATAAGTCTGTGCAGCAGGTATTTCCCGCCTCCCACCACCAGTCCCGCCTCCCATCACCGGCTCCGGCACAGACCCCGTATAAGTCTGCCCTCCCCCATCCTAGCCTCTCAACCACCAACCCCTCTTCCCCCCGCCACCCAATTTCAGCTAAGCTTCTGTGGATCCATTCCTTCTGCACAGGATTCCTTTATGCCTGTCCCACGCATGCTTGAATTCCGTTACCGTTTTCATCTCCACCACCTCCCGCGGGAGGGCATTCCAAGCGTTCACCACCCATCTCCGTGAAGAAATACTTCCTGACATCTTTCCTGAGTCTGCCCCCCTTCAATCTCATTTCATGTCCTCTCGTACTACCGCCTTCCCCTCTCCAGAAAAGATTCGTTTGCGGATTAATACCTTTCAAATATTTGAACGTCTGTATCATATCACCCCTGTTCCTCCTTTCCTCCAGAGTATACATGTTCAGGTCAGCAAGTCTCTCTTCATACGTCTTGGAATGCAACTCCCATACATCCTTGTAGCTTTTCTTTGTACCGCTTCCATTTTTTTAACATCCTTCGCAAGGTATGGCCTCCAAAACTGAACACAATACTCCAGGTGGGGCCTCACCAACGTCTTATACAGGGGCATTAAAACCTCCTTTTTTCTGCTGGTCACACCTCTCTCTATACAGCCTAGCAACCTTCTCGCTACGGCCACTGCCTTGTTGCACTGTTTCATAGGCTTTAGGTCCTCAGATACTATCACCCCAAGATCCCTCTCCCCGTCCGTGACTATCAGGCTCTCCCCACCTAACACATACGCCTCCCTTGGATTTCTACTCCCTAAGTGCATCACTTTGCATTCTTCGCATTGAATTTTAATTGCCAAACGTTAGACCATTGTTCCAGCTTCTTCAGATCTTTTTCATGTTTCCACTCCCTCCGGGGTGTCCACTCTGTTGCAAATCTTGGTGTCATCCGCAAAAAGGCAAACTTTACCTTGTAACCCTTCGGCAATGTCACTCACAAATATATTGAACAGAATGGGCCCCAGCACCGATCCCTGAGGCACTCCACTACTCACCTTTCCCTCCTCCGAGCGAACTCCATTCCACTACCACCCTCTGGCGTCTGCCCGTCAACCAGTTCCTAATCCAGTTCACCACTTCGGGTCCTATCTTCAGCCCTTCTAGTTTATTCAAGAGCCTCCTGTGGGGAACCGTGTCAAAAGTCTTGCTGAAATCTAAGTAGATGACGTCCATAGCACGTCCTGATTTATTCCTCCCGTCACCCAGTCAAAGAATTCAATGAGATTCGTTTGGCACGACTTCCCCTTTGGTGAAACCATGTTGTCTCGGATCTTGCAACTTATTGGGCTTCCAGGAAATTCACTATCCTTTCCTTCAGCATGGCTTCCATTACTTTTCCAATAACCGAAGTGAGGCTTACCGGCCTGTAGTTTCCAGCTTCTTCCCTATCCCCACTTTTGTGAAGAGGGACCACCTCCGCCATTCTCCAATCCCTCGGAACCTCTCCCGTCTCCAAGGATTATTAAACAAATCTTTAAGAGGACCCGCCAGAACCTCTCTGAGCTCCCTCAGTATTCTGGGGTGGATCCTGTCCGGCCCCATGGCTTTGTCCACCTTTAGCTTTCCAAGTTGTTCATATACACTCTCTTCCGTGAACGGTGCTCTATCCACTTCGTTTTCAGGTGTACTTTTGCCAGTCCCTCTCGGTCCTTCCCCAGGATTTTCTTCAGTAAAAACAGAACAAAAGTATCTATTTAGCAAATTGGCTTTTTCTTCATCATTTTCTACATAGCGTTTTGCTGTATCTTTTAGTCTCACAATCCCCTTTTTAGTCTTTCCTCCTTTCACTAATATACCTGAAGAAGTTTTTGTCTCCCCTCCGTACATTTCTAGCCATTTGTTCTTCCGCTTGCGCCTTCGCCAGACGTACCTCTCTCTTGGCTTCTTTCAGTTTCATCCGGTATTCCTCCCCGTGTTCCTCTACTTGAGATTTTTTGTATTTCTGGAACGCTAACTCTTTAGGCCTTTATTTTCTCAGCCACTTGCTTTGAAAACCATATCAGTTTCCTTTTTCTCTTGCTTTTATTTACCCTCCTTACATAAAGGTCTGTGGCCCTGTTTATTACTTCTTTTAGCCTGGACCACTGTCCTTCCACTTCTCTTATGTCCTCCCAGCCCATCAGCTCCTTCCTCAGGTATTCTTCCATTTTGTTAAAGTCAGCTCGCTTGAAATCCAGGACTTTGAGTTTGGAGTGGCCCCCAAACCTACCCCCGAGGCATCAGCTTGCAGTACAAAGGGCTTATCAAAATCCACGGCTCTCAGCAGGGGTTCCTGACACAGGGCCAATCTCAATTCATTGAACACCCGAAGCCCTCCCTCCTCCCATCGTAGACTGTTGGGGGACCCCTTCTGAAGTTTATTAGTGAGGGGTGTAGCAATGGAGGCAAAGTGGGGTATGAACCTCCTATAGTACCCCACTAGGCCCAAAAAGCTCCTTAACTGTTTCTTATTTTGGGGGCAGGGAAAGTCCCGGATACTCGCTACCTTATCCCAGAGCGGAGTTATCTGACCATTCCCACCCGGTATCCCAGATATTTAACCTTCTCCTGCCCAAAGCAACACTTTTGAGGGTTCAAAGTCAAACCTGCTTGACGGAAAGCCTCTAATACCGCCCTCACTCTTATCATATGAGAGGGCCAATCCTCACTCTGAATGATAACATCGTCCAGGTAAGCCGCCGCATATTGCTGATGTGGTCTTAAAACCTGATCTAACAACCGCTGGCAGGAAGCTGCTGCGGAATTAAGACCAAACGGCATGCGTTTAAATTGATAGAGCCCCATGGGTGTAGAAAAGGCTGTCTTAGGCTTGGCCTCCTGAGTCAGAAAGTCCTTCCACCGGGACCCCTCCTATCTTAACCCAATGCGTAAACTGGGGTTCCTTAGAGGGGGTTACCTGAGATATGAGCCCCAACTTGGCCCTACAATCCCTCCTCACATGTCCCGACTTCCCACATCGGTAGCACATTCTATCATCCTCCTTAGGACCGTCCTCCCTCCACCCAGATCCTTTGAACATTTTACCCCGACCACCCCCCCCCGACCCCCTCTCCCCCCCCTGAGTATTGTGACTGCAGGAAGTATTCAAAGCCTTTGATAGCTTCTTCCAGAGTCTCACATCCCTTCCTGATCAAATTAACCCTGATACTGTCCGGTAGAGCCTCTAAAATCTGCTCCAGCACCAGATCCTGCATCAACTGAGTCACTGCCCTCTTATCAGGCTCTAGCCATTTGGTAGCCAAGTCCATCAGCTTCTGAGCCAAGGCCTTCAGAGTCTCCCCCTCCCTCCACCTCCAACTCCCAAAGCGCCTGCGATAAGTTTGTCTGCTTACCCCATACCGGTCCAAAATAGCCGTTTTCAGCTTCTGATAATCCACCACGTCCCCTGGCAACAGGCTCCGAAAAGCTGCCAGGGCTTCCCCCGACAGGGCAGGAGCCAGTCTAATGGTCCATTGCTCTTGAGGCCAGGCAGCCGCCAATGCTACCCTCTCAAAAGTCCCCAGATAATCCTCAATGTCGTCCTGCTCTGTTAATTTGCCCCAAGGCAACCAATTAACTCGTCCAGGCTCCATGCTTCCAGGCACAGCTCCAGTAGCTGTAGACTCCAACGAAGTACTCTCCTTCCTCGGTAGGGGTACTGCCCGTAACAATTCCTGCACCACCTCCAGCACCGGTTGTATCTGTGCTCGAGAAGCAGCCAAGGAATCCTCTAGAAGTCTCTGAGCCATTTCCTGCTGCTTTTGGAACTGGTGGGCCATAAAAGACAGCAGCTCCTTCGACTCCATGTCGGCTTAGCCACTGGTACCTGTGAGAAAGAGAAAGACAAAGAACACTCTCCAAGTGCGGTATTACCACCACTCTGGCCCTCTATATCCCCCTCCTCTTGGTTACCCGAGTCCCGTATATGCTTACCGGAACTCGGAGTAATGCACGCTTCTTTATCCGGCGGGTTGTTCAGATGATCCACCACTGCCACCACTTTGTAACCAGGTCCCCCTTCCAGGTGGGAGCCGGGGTTGACGCTGCTTAGCTTTCACTGGCTCCGTCTGCTTTCCTAGCCAGCCACCGCACTTTCACTTGCTCTCCCTCTCCACCTTGCCAGCTGCTGAGAAAATCAGTCCCACTCCGCAGAAAGAGCATCCAAGTTCTTTATTGTTACAGATGTCAGGCCTTGTCTAAACACCTCCAATTATCAGCAAACTTAATTCATTTTCAATTACAGGCTTTTGATTTAAATTCTCCCTCCCCAAACCTCCAGCCACACTATCTTCACCGCAGATAGTTTTGGAGATTTAGCTGGAACCACCTCCTCTGTCACCTCTTACAGTTTAAGTTCCCCCAAAATGCACATGCCTTTCTGTCTTAAAGCCCTTCCCCCCCTTCCACAGCACTACCTCTTGGGAACAGCCAATATGGTAGCAAGTTGTGCTTTCCAGTTGCTCCCCCACTGCTTTGCTCCCAGCTTCCCCCAACTCCACAACCGGGGCAATGCTGAGGCCACAAAAGCTCTCACCCTGTCTGCACGGGTTAGAGCCAAACCACCCACCTCCATACATTCCCCCTTACCTTCTCCTTCTACCTCTGCTTTATTCCACTCCATCTCCTCCTCCTCCCCAAGCTCCACCAGCTGTTCCCCATCTCCAGGATCAGACCTCATCTCCCAATCAGTCATTCCACCCTCCCCCTCCTGAGCGTTCAGCTGACCCTGCACTGGCTTCTGGGGAGTGTAGTTTTTCTCCTGCCTTACAGCTTTCCCTGGCAGTTTGATCCCTAGAGGGCGCCCTGCTCTCCTAGCTGGGCTGAATGACCGGGGATGATGCCGGCTGAAAGAACCACTATCCCCTCTCCCTCGTACCAGCCCTCCAGAGTGCTCACAGCATCCACACTCACACTTTCTTATTCTGTCCCAAAACAAACTTTGTATGATTGAAACACAAACATGCACATTGTACCCTAACTTCTCTCCCCCAATTCCAACCCCCAGAATGCCTGCACTCAGTGCAAGGTAAATGTTTGCTGCTCACTGTTTTACATATCAGACTAGCTTTGAAAACTGTCCATTGAATGACAGCATAAAATGGTATTGAGATGTATTCAGGATTCCAACTACTTCCAGAACAAGTTGAAGCCAATATAAAACATTATAACATTTGATTAAGTATGTTATGGGTCGCTGGCCCCACTTTAAATGAAATTATCTTCCTAGCTAATAACTAATTCATTCTAATTACCACTAGCTTGTCCCATGCCCCCTCCCCCCAGATTGTAAGGCAGAATGGTTTAGCTGCTGCTTTATTGACAAGAGTTTGGCTGTTAATCAGGAGTATTTGCTCAGAGGTGATCAATACTTCCCCAAGACACTGCTGGGGTTAATCGTCTTAGCAGTGAGAAAGTCAAGGGGAAAACAATTATCAGATTTGATTCAATTAACGGGCAGCAACGCTTCTCTCCTCCATAGAGTAACTTATGTTCTCTGCACGCATCGATCCACTCCCCTGATAACAACACTGTAATTACAGCCACTTGAAGGGCTAGAGAAAATAATATCAGTGATCAAAATAGAACTGCCCAGCCCAGGGCTTCCCAAACCTGACCCTGTAGCCAGTCAGATTTCCAGGATACCTACAATGACTATGCATAAGATAAGACTACCTGTGCTGGGCCATTCTCTCATCCAAATATCACCACCCTCCCTAGAATATTTCATTCTCCTCATTGTTGATACAGATCAGCTTCTCTATGATCTTCTTCACCTTCTTCCTCGCTGAACTGTCCCGATCCTGGTTTTTAAATCACTCCATCTGTGCACGTAAATCCATTACTCCTGCAATACATTGACATCACTGTGGTGTGGCAATAGGGTAGCAGCTACCACCCAAAAAAAAAAACTTGCCACTATTTTGCATTCTAGTTTCAGTCAACAGATCAGGCCCAGGGTAACCCCCATATCTGCCCAATCTGAAGCCTTGCTGCCTTGTTTTCCCCCCCCAATCCCTCTCCCTATTACACAACCCACCACCAACCTATAGCGATTGTGTGGAGAGAGATAATACTAAGAGAAAAATTCTATATAATATCTCGAAGACCGAGTCAGAAGCCTTAAAGCAACTGAGACTGCGTAATGATATATGCATACAGCGCGCTGATAAAGGGGGCGCCATAGTTATACAATCACTATTGGCATACCAAATAGAAGCCACTAGACACCTAGATGATAGAAAATTCTACTGTTTACTTCAACACGATCCAACCGGGGATATTATGGATGAAATTGACTCCATTGTTGAAACTGCCTGTGATCGAGGGATGATCACCCGAAAAGAAGCAGAATTCCTACATGTTAAACATCCATCCATCCATCCCGTATATATATTTTTACCCAAGGTACACAAAAATTAACAATTACCACCAGGTAGACCCATTGTGTCCATGATTCGCTCTGTACTGGAACCACTATCACGATTCATTGATTATTTTCTTCAAGCCCTGATACCTACTATTAGCTCTTTTGTGCAGGACTCCTCTCAGATGTTGAGAATATTAAATAATATACAGGACATACCAATGGGGTCATGGTTTGTAACCTTAGACGTAACATCACTATATACTAACATCCCCCAACCTGCAGCATTAAAAATTATTGAGGAAGTGTTAAATAAGAGAATGCAACCACCTCACATCTCTACAGCTTTCCTAATGGAGCTAGCAAAATTGGTCATTTCATATAATTACTTCTGGTAGGACGAGGAGTGTGGTAGCCGTGTTAGTCCACGGTAACTTCTATAAGCAAATCCATGGAGTTGCCATGGGTGCTACTATAGCTCCATCTGTGGCATCATTGTACATGGATGCTTTTGAGAATTTGTTCATCTACTCCTCAGGATGGTTTACTTCATCCATACACACCTGGAGAAGATATTTGGATGACATCTTTTTTATATGGACGGGAACTTCGCTGCAGTTTATACAATGGATAAATACACTAGATGCAAATTTACGGTTTACGGCTACATATAGTCAAAAATATATTAACTTCTTAGATATTCATATCGAGATGGTGGAAGGTACAATAAGAACATCCTTATACAGAAAGAGCACGGATCGGAACAACTACCTCCACTATAACAGTTTTCATCCTGTACATTTGAGAAACAACTTACCAGTGGGGCAGTTTCTTCGCCTGCGAAGACTATGTTCCTCTTTAGAGGACTTTAAATTTCATGCTAAACATCAGACACAGAAATTCCTAACACGGGGTTACCCGTTTAAATCTGTGCGGAGAGCCTATTTGCGAGCTCATTTTGCTCAATGAGCTTTGCTTTTGACTTATAAGAAGAAGGAAGAGCAGAATCAGATAGTATGTGTATTACCATACTCTCCTGTAGCCAAAAGCATATCTCAGATTATCATGTCACACTGGCATATACTTCAATTACTACTACTACTACTATTTAGCATTTCTATAGCGCTACAAGGCGTACGCAGCGCTGCACAAACATAGAAGAAAGACAGTCCCTGCTCAAAGAGCTTAAAATCTAATAGACAAAAAAATAAATAAATAAAAAAATAAATAAAAATAAATAAATAAAGTAATCAAATCAATTAATGTGAACGGGAAGGAAGAGAGGAGGGTAGGTGGAGGCGAGTGGTTACAAGTGGTTACGAGTCAAAAGCAATGTTAAAGAGGTGGGCTTTCAGTCTAGATTTAAAGGTGGCCAAGGATGGGGCAAGACGTAGGGGCTCAGGAAGTTTATTCCAGGCGTAGGGTGCAGCGAGACAGAAGGCGCGAAGTCTGGAGTTGGCAGTAGTGGAGAAGGGAACAGATAAGAAGGATTTATCCATGGAGCGGAGTGCACGGGAAGGGGTGTAGGGAAGGACGAGTGTGGAGAGATACTGGGGAGCAGCAGAGTGAGTACATTTATAGGTTAGTAGAAGAAGTTTGAACAGGATGCGAAAATGGATAGGGAGCCAGTGAAGGGTCTTGAGGAGAGGGGTAGTATGAGTAAAGCGACCCTGGCGGAAGACGAGACGGGCAGCAGAGTTTTGAACCGACTGGAGAGGGGAGAGGTGACTAAGTGGGAGGCCAGCAAGAAGCAGATTGCAGTAGTCTAAACGAGAGGTGACAAGGGTGTGGATGAGGGTTTTGGTAGAGTGCTCGGAAAGACAAAAGTAGAGTGCTCGGAAAGACAAAAGACAATGCATCCCTTGAAACTCCAGTGATAGCATTCACATGATCTAAAAATATTGGAGAAATGCTCACTTGGAAGAACTACTATCGTACAAACATTCAAGAAATGTCTAACCATGTGGACAATGCCAATGGTGTTGTAGTTCAATAACAGGATCTTCATGGTCTGATCCCAATTGGAATCGAGTCATTAATTCTATTGGTAACTCTGACTGCACTACTAAAATGGTAGTGTACATTATTCAATGTCCATATAACAAAATTTATGTAGGACACAGTATGAGACCGGTAAAAACTCATCTTAAGGAACATAAATCTAGGATCATGACCAACAAACTAGAAGCTCCGTTAGTTCATCATTGGACTGAATACCAACATAGTATAGCGGACCTGAAATGGAGAATAATTGACCGTATTAAAGAGGAATGGGAGGTTGGCGACTATGAAAAGCTGTTGAACTATAGAGAACAGTTTTGGATATATTCATTGAATACGATAGAGCCCTATGGGCTTAATCGAGAAAGCGACTGGATGACTCTAATTTGACAGTGACTTCTTTTGGTATTTCTCGTCACTAGTGAGCGCCCCTGATCAGCTGTTCTAGACCGGAAGTCTCTGTGACGCCTCTGATAAGACATTATAAAAACACTCACCTAAGAGACTAGTGGCCATCTTTGGAATATTCGCCGTAAAAATATAGGTCTGGTAGTTTCTCTGTATTTAGACCTTTGTTTAATGCTTTAAATCGTGTGAAAATTACTTACTCTGTGATTTGACTTCTAGGAGACTGCCTTGAAACAGCGTTTATCGTGAAACATGGAACCATGTCGGTCTAATCGAGTCTCCATCATGCATATTGAAGAATAAAAGAGTAATACTCAAAAAAAGCTAAGTATTTAGCTATTAAGTTTACTGATAATTAATGAAAAAGATAAAAACTTTAGAAAAAAAAGAATAGAATAAGAGGATCTATGAAGATTACGACACTACCTCCGAGATATGCTTGGCTCATTTTAGCCATTACAGAGGTAGATGCGCGGATCTGATGATCCAATTAAAGGGTATTATTGAACCAGACTATTGAACATGGTATTGTTATTAAGTTAGAGTTGAACCTTGGGGTCATCTTTGACTCTTCTCTCTCCTTCTCTGCTCATATCCAGCAGACCGCCAAGACCTGTCGTTTCTTTCTTTACAACATCCGTAAAATCCGCCCCTTTCTTTCCGAGCACTCTACCAAAACCCTCATCCACACCCTTGTCACCTCTCGTTTAGACTACTGCAATCTGCTTCTTGCTGGCCTCCCACTTAGTCACCTCTCCCCTCTCCAGTCAGTTCAAAACTCTGCTGCCCGTCTCATCTTCCGCCAGGGTCGCTTTACTCATACTACCCCTCTCCTCAAGACCCTTCACTGGCTCCCTATCCGTTTTCGCATCCTGTTCAAACTTCTTCTACTAACCTATAAATGTACTCACTCTGCTGCTCCCCAGTATCTCTCCACACTCGTCCTTCCCTACACCCCTTCCCGTGCACTCCGCTCCATGGATAAATCCTTCTTATCTGTTCCCTTCTCCAGTACTGCCAACTCCAGACTTCGCGCCTTCTGTCTCGCTGCACCCTACGCCTGGAATAAACTTCCTGAGCCCCTACGTCTTGCCCCATCCTTGGCCACCTTTAAATCTAGACTGAAAACCCACCTCTTTAACATTGCTTTTGACTCGTAACCACTTGTAACCACTCGCCTCCACCTACCCTCCTCTCTTCCTTCCCGTTCACATTAATTGATTTGATTTGCTTACTTTATTTATTTTTTGTCTATTAGATTGTAAGCTCTTTGAGCAGGGACTGTCTTTCTTCTATGTTTGTACAGCGCTGCGTATGCCTTGTAGCGCTATAGAAATGCTAAATAGTAGTAGTAGTAGTAGTAGCTGAGTACTATATGATATAACTTTAGGCATGGCCATTTGCACCAACTGAAACGAGGTGGATTAATTTTAGGAACACCTCCATTATGCCCATGCCCCTCCTATCCCCTCCTAATCAAATTATCCCCAAGAAATGCAAGCCCAGATTGGAGGAGTAGCCTAGTGGTTAGCGCAGCGGACTTTGGTCCTGGGGAACTGGGTTTGATTCCCACTGCAGCTCCTTGTGACTCTGGGCAAGTCACTTAACCCTCCATTGCCCCAGGTATGAATAAGTACCTGTAATATATTATGTAAACGTCTTGAATGTAGTTGCAAATACCACAGAAAGGCAGCATATCAAGTCCCACTCCCTTTTTCTTTCTCCAACTGCAGAAACATAATCTAGAAAACCATCTACTCAGCAGGATTCAGCTACCTGGGCTCCAAATGGTAGAAGTCAATACTCAAAGCCATAAGAAGCATCACTAACTATCTCCAGTTCAGAAAAGACCTGAAAACCTACTTTTTCAAAAATTTCTATAACTAAACACATAAAGTACAGATGCTCTACAATACTTTGTAACTGAAAAACACTACTGTAACTTCATGTAACTGTAAAATTATGAGCCGCTTTAAACAAACCTGCTTTTGGAAAATAGTGAGATACAAGAATACATAAATATTTCTGCACCCCCTTTTTCCAATCACGTGTAAATTTTTATAACAGAGAAACAAATTGAGGTGCAAAGCTGCAACCTGTATTGCCATGCCCCCTCCCTACCCATCTTCAAATCTCTGCTTAAAACTCACCTCTTCAATGCTGCCTTCGGCGCCTAACCGCTCGAGAAATATAAAATACCCCAATCCATCCACCCTATCAGATTAACTGTTCACTCGTCCTCTAGATTGTTCACTTGTCTTTAGATTGTTCTCCTGTCTTTTAGATTGTAAGCTCTTTGAGCAGGGACTGTCCTTCTATGTTTGAATTGTACAGCGCTGCGTAACCCTAGTAGCGCTTTAGAAATGGTTGTTGTTGTTATTGTTGTTGTTGTGTAAATTTTAGGAACAGATCCTGCACCTAAATTTAAGCACATAAATGCCAATTAAATCTAATTAGAGCCAATAATTGCCTCAGTATTCAATTAAATTGTGCATGCAATTTTTGGTGACTTTTACAGAATTAAGGGTAACGGCATTAGCACACATTATCTGCCACAGGGCCCCACAGGAATAAAGGGAGGAAATTCTATAAATGACACCTAAAATTAGGCGCAGGAAAGAGCCGTGCTAAACCAATATTCTGCAAAGGGTGCTCTGCGTGGAGCACACTTTACAGAATACTAGCTTAGCACGGATCCTCTGCCTACCTCTGGGCTCCACACTAACGTCCGCTGAAACCTGGTGTGAATGCTAGTCTGGTGCATAAATGACCCTGTTCTATAGCATCTCACCAACTTTCTGGAATTGCTCCTGACCCGGCCATGCCCCTTCCCCCTTTTGAGTTGCATGCTATAAAATTTAACTGTGCATTTTATAGAATAGGATGCAGGGCAGATCCACACGTAAACCCAAATGAGTGCTAATCTATACCAGCCCTGGAAGAAGTAACTAACTAACTAACTAACTAACTAATTAACTAACTAATCTCTTAGCCACAAACACACACACAAGGAGTGACACGGGCTGCACATACTGCAGCAGGACATGTTTATCCACTCCTACCCTAGCTGAGATAATATTTAACCATCTCTCTGACCTTATGTGCAATTTTCTTTAAATAAGTCTCCTTATTTTCTAACTCCTCTTACTCCCTTACTTATCTGTATGTTCCATCTTTGCTTATACCCTACGCTGTCTATTAAAATGTTCTATTATGTATTGCATTGACATTGTAAGTAGTTGTACTATGCCATACAATGTGTTGTTATTTGAATATTTTTACTGCTGTAATTGTCTATTGCTTATGTTTGATATATTCTTACTGTACACTACCTTGAGTGAATTCCTTCATAAAGGCAGTAAATAAATCCTAATAAATAAATTATGGATTGTTACCAGCTCATTAACTGTGATCCGTGCCAAAATTTGGTCAACCTCTATAGAATCTGGGAGAAAATGGGCCCTGTGTCAGATAGGGGATCATTTTCAAACAGTGCGGTCTATGCGAGTCTCCTTTCAGAACTGCCTCATGCCCTTTAACCTCAGGATGCAGGCAGTCAATAGAGGCTTTAATTCTTGTATGTATTTTTTTCTCTGTGTTAGTTAATTGATTGCAATTTACTGTTCAGATCATTCAAAAGGAGAGGAAAAAGAGACCCAGCTCAAGCTGTTTCCATAAGACTTGTGAGCTACAACATAAATCAGCCCCTGAGGCGAAATACAATTCCATTTAACAAATTGAATTTGCCTTTTGCTAATGTTTCAGCATCTTTTTTTTTTATAACTTATTGTAATAACCCCAAAGCACTGGGCTGCTTTTGTTGCTGTTGGGGAGGAGGTTGCTTTTATAACAGAGAAACAAATTGAGGTGCAAAGCTGCAACCTGTATTGAAGTAAATATTACAAACAATTATTCAATGTTATTGAATAATGAGCAGAATGTGAAGAGCTGCAGGAGGACCTGGTGAGTCTGGGGGTCTGGGCATTTAAACAGCAGATGAAATTTAAGGAGGAGAAGAGCAAAGTATTATTAGGAAAGGAATGGAAAACAGAAATGAGGACATTGTAATGCCTTTGTATCTCTCCATGGAGCGACCGCAACTTGAATATTGTGTTCAATTCTGGTCACCGCATCTCAAAAAAGATATAGTGCAATTAGAAAAGGTACAGAGAAGGGCAACGAAAATGATAAAGGGGACGGGACGACTTCCCTCTGAGGAAAGGCTAAAGTGGCTAGTGCTCTTCAGCTTGGAAAAAAGACAGCTGAGGGAAGTGTGGAGTGGAACGGATCGACATGAATCACTTTTTTACTCTTTCCAAAAATACTAGGACTAGGAGGGCATGCAATGAAGCTATAAAGTAGTAAATTTAAAACAAATCTGAGAAAATATTTCTTCACTCAACGTGTAATTAACCTCTGGAATTCTTTGCCAGAGAATGTGGTAAAAGCAGTTAACTTAGCAGGGTTTTAAAAAGGTTTGGATGGCTTCCTAAAGGAAAAGTCCATAGACCTTTATTAAAAATCCACTGCTTATTTCTAAGATAAGCAGCATAAAATGTATTATACTTTTTTGGGATCTTGACAGGTACTTGTGACCTGGATTGGCCACTGTTGGAAATTGGGTGCTGGGCTTGGTGGACCTTCGGTCTGTCCCAGTATGGCAATACTTATATACTTATGCGCATAGGGAAAAAAATAATCCCAAGTAACGTGAGTAACATAGTAGGTGACGGCAGAAAAAGACCTATATGGTCCATCCAGTCTGTCCAACAAGATAAACTCATATGTGCTACTTTATATGTATACCTGACTCTGGAATTCGTTGCCTGAGAATGTGGTAAAGGCAGTTAGCTTAGCAGAGTTTTAAAAAGGTTTGGACGGCTTCTTAAAGAAAAAGTCCATAGACCATTGTTAAATGGACTTGGGGAAAATCCACTATTTCTGGGATAAGCTAAAAGGGAAATACCGCCGGGCTACCACTGCAGCCTGGTGGTAGTTCCCACCCCCAGTGTGCAACATTTCCAGTGCTACAAAAATATTTTTATTTTTATAGCACTGGTGTATACCCAACGGTAATCGGGCAGTGCCGCACGCTCCTTGGTTACCACCAGGGTAGTGCGGAAGCCCTTACTGCCACCAAAATGGGTGGCGGTAAGTGCTCCCACTGGAAATGGGCTCACAGCAAGTGTTTCACTTGCCATACATCCATTTCTTTAGAAAGAAAAGCCTGCCGTTTACACACTACAGTAAAAGGGGGCCTCAGTGTGTGTAAAAACACGCACCGACGCCAGCGCAGGCCCCCTTTGCCGCAGATTTGTAAAAGGACCCCACAGTGATTAAAGCAAATACCACAATTAAAAATGTTCTCTAGGAGAATTTGAAACAAACTCCAGGCTTTGCTAGAATCTAACTTTTCTCCTTTAAAACCAAATATTCCCAATAAATATTGCAGTTTCTTTAATGTAATCTCTGTTTTTCTTATTTAACTTATTTTTCTAATTCTAGGGGGAAAGACCTCAAATGCCACAATTGCAGATTATTAATTTAATCTGCAGTTTCAAGGCTCCATTTATCTATCATCGGTCAATATGTTAATATGTGAACTGCGGTGATGCCTATGTCAAGGCCAACGGCAGTATATCAATTACGACAAATAGATAAATAAATACAACCCCCCCCCCCCTTTCTTTTTTAGTGAAAAGTCTATATACTACTGAAATTTAAAACTCAATGCCAGCTCAAGTGCAAAAAAACATAACATGCACTTATCTTGATTCACCCAACGGGGTCCGTTTCACCCAATCAAATTGGGCTTCTTCAGGGGTTGAAATTAACTCAAAATTCACTCAGGGGCCCTTTTACTAAAGGGTTGCCGGGCAGCAACTCGAAACTACTGCTGGCCCAACGCAGCCGCCGGTGGTAGTTCCACCTCAAGCGTGTGTAATTTCCAGTGCTATGGAAAATAATTCTGTAATTTCTAGCATAATGCTAACCCTGCGGTAATCGAGCACCGCTTCATGCTACCCGATTACTGCAGGAGCCCTTAATGAGTGGCGGAAAGTGCTCCCCCTGCATGGCCACGTGGTAAGAATAATCTTACCACATGGCCATGTCTTTATTAGGGGCCTTTTACCTGCATTGGAAAAATGGGCCCTGGCATGCAGCAAAAACAGGCCCCGCTTCTGCCACAGGTCTCTTTTTACCACAACTTGGTAAAAGGACCTCTCAGTGCTTCCAATTTCACCTGTAACCAACACAATCTATACACAGTCCCAGGCACTGCATATTTTCAATAATATATACTTTTATCAATAAGCACTTAAATGTTCTTTATTTGTTTGTTTTTGTTTGGTTTTGATTTTTTGTTTTGGGGGGGGGGGGGGGGGGGGAATTATCAGAATGTCCTGCAACAAACACTGCAGAGAATCTTTCCTAAAGCAGTGAAGTGCAAATCCTCATCGATCCACAGATTTTTTTTCTTTTTTGAAACCTCAGTTAAATAGTATGTAAATAATTTTTGCAGAATCTTTGCAGTGTAAAAATGCAACGTTACTTTCTTGTTACTTAACTGGCAGCAGCTTTCAATGACGAAGAACCTCCACCGACACTGCCAAGTTTCAAATTCTTCGTCAGGGAAGAGGTTCAAGTGCAGTTAAACACATCATTCTCTCATGCAAAAAAATGGGACTGTATATAACTGTAGATTGTGTTGTCCCTGCACCGATGAAGTTAAGTTTGTCCTGTTAATTGGATTCTCCAATGTCACCTGAGCATGCTCATGCTCTCCACTCATCTAAAGGACTAAGAGCAAACAATTATTGTAACATATTCAACGTTCTTTTGGTCTAAATAACAGTCTTTTAATTCAACTCACTGTCCATATTCACTGGAACCACTTCTCTTTTCATGAGCATATTCTCCACAAAATGGCGCCAATACTTAAAAAGACGACCACACATGTGCACTGATAGAATGATGTCATAATGCAACCCAGCACACTTAGGGGCCTTTTTACTAAGGCGCATAGATGCCTACGTGTAGGCAAATTAGAATTACCACCTGGCTACCATATGCCCTGGGTGGTAATTCTAATTTTTACGAGCATCGGCAGTGTACACGCGCTGACAATTGCTGCCCAGTTAACGCCTGAGACCTACCATTAAGTGAATGGGTGGTGGTAAGGTCTCAGGCCCAAAGTGTACACAAGCCAATTTTTATTTTGCTGCACATCCATTTTGGGCCAAAAAGAAAAGGCCTTTTTTGCAGGTGCGCTGAAAAATGGACCTTTGCGCATCCAATACACGCGCCTACACCAGCGCAGGCCATTTTTCGGTACGCCTTAGTAAAAGGACCCCTTAGAAAAAAGCAGTCCACTCAATCATGCTGTTTAAACTCACCAGTTCTACAGAATGCAATTTAAATATCCAGCATACCTCTCGCTGTCTCTTACGATTCATTCACTCTCCATCTCTGACATTTGCCAGTTCAATATCTATGATCAAACATCTTAAATCTTTAAAAACATGTATTTATTCAATGCAGTGAGTCACTAACGATTCATTCAATCTCATCCTTTTAAGGTTAGACTTGTGTTCTCCCATTCTCACTCTCAGGCTTCTCCATGTCATCCCAACATTTATTTTAGAGCACGGACTCATGATGACATATACAACGCATTCTGCTTTACAGTTAGTAAAATTTTTCATGATGTATTTTTTTACCATCAACAGGATTCATAAAGTCTTTCCCCTGATCAGTGGTGTCACAAATATTGCATCTGCCACATCTATATTGTCCCACTAAAGACAAATCTTTTCTCTTTCTGTTTTAAACCACGGGATTTAAATTTCCTTCAGATTCTTTTCTCTAGAAAATGCAGTTCTTAAATCCTTCTTTTGAAATGCGGGATGTGATTGCATTATAAACCAGTTGTTCCTAAGGATTCTGGACACTTGACTTCCACAGGAGGAGAATCTCATGACACAGATAAAAAATTTCTCACTTTTTTGTTGATCGCAATTACTGGACAGTAACCAATCCCTATTGAACTTTGCAGCTGTGGCATCTGAGTTCTTTTCCCCTATAATTAGAAAATAAGTTAAATGAATGAATATATACACTGTTCTCAGATAGACCTCATTTGGTGGAATTTTATTATTTGGTCTATTGACATCATTTTTTTTAGCATTTAGAACTGCCCCACACTGACATGTGCCATGAATTTGCTCCTTCATTTCCCTATGCATGGACCTAATTATTCCTCTTCAGACATGCAGAGTCATTCTGGTGACACCAGTCCACTAGAAAAACAGGCAGAAAAACCAAGCTGAAACTAAAAGCAAGAAACCCAAAATACCTGCCCAAAATGTCTGTGCCCATGCAGCCTCCTTTGCACACTCTGAAACAGAAATCATCTGAGGAAACCACAGAATTCACACACACGCAGACACAAAACATTTGTTTCAATCACTAAGCAAAGAAGGCGATCATCATTACAATTTACAATGACTTTTGATAAACATAAAATTGAATTTCTAGATGTAACAATATATCGGGAAGGGAGTGGCATACAAACAACACTCGTAAACCAGTAGCTCGCAATACGTTATTGCATTTTACCAGCTCACATCCATACAGTTTGAAGAAAGGATTACCTATTAGTCAATGTTTGCGAGTACGGCGTAATTACTCGATGGAGGAACAGTTTGAATATCGTGCCAATCAACTCAAAGGAAAGACCATAGGTGAGACTTTGTCTTTTAAGCAATTGGACTTCAATGCACCAGATCCCGTGACAGGACATGGCTGCTGTGGTCACTGCCAATGGTGCTATACAGCAATAACAGGATGGAGTTGGAATGTCCCCAACAAACGGCAGACTATACGAGCTCGAGCTAACTCCTCATATGACACTGAAAATGTGGTATGTACTATAGTATGTCCATGTGATTTAATTTATGTGGGCCGATCATCCCGCCCGATAAAGCAGCGACTATCAGAGCACAAGTCACATATTCACACGAGGACATTATTGGCACCGTTAGTGTAACATTGGTTAGATAAAGCACATAACATTTCAGATATATGCTGGAGAATTATAGACAGAGTTGAGGGGGGACGGGAGGGTGGTGATATTGCGAAGATCTTCAATTTTAAAGAGCAAAGCTGGATATTTTAAGACAAGATTCAATCTGCACAGACATCACATGAAAATAGCCGGTGCCAGTCAGGCCCCCACCCCTGTGGGCCAACACTTCACAAGACCAGAACATGGCACCAGTGATTTCACAGTAAGAATACTGAAAGGTAATTTTAAAACAATACAGGAACGTAAGACCTTTGAAATAAGAATGACTGAATATTTTGACACCCAACAAACAGGACGTAATAAGGATCTGGGTTTTCTAACTCATTATAAAACATAAAGCTGTATTTCTCTGTTTATTTCTCTGTTTATTACCCTCCTCTCACCTACCAACACCCATTCTGTTAGAATATCAATGAAATGCTTTGACGTCCCCATGCATACCCCCACCCTCCCACTCTGTCAGACTGTCAAAGTAATGCTTTGATGTTTCTCTCATATATACTATCTGCTACCACATTTGCTTATTTCCGATCTGAGGAAGAAGGGCAACCTTCGAAAGCTAATCAAGAAATGTATTAAGTTATGTCCAATAAAAAAGGTATCATCTTATTTTCTTTTCCATGTTTTATTTTGTTTGATTTCTATTGATAACCTTTAAGAGTGGACTAACACGGCTACCACACCTCTCTATTTAGACACGGTAACCCCTCGTGGTCTCAATCACCAATTAAGAATGGAGCTCACTGTTATGACCTGGGGTTACTTAGAGTGATGTAATAGGCTTAATTGGGAGACTATTTTGATTGGTGGGAATTGTAGGCAGGACTAGTTAAATACGTAGATACGTAGACGCCATGTTAAGAAGGAAGTGAGAATGGCATCGTACTACTAGTAAGTTTTAGTCTCATGGTAATGTGTTAATGAGATATTTATGGAAGTTGGTATGTTAGTAGAGTCTAATTAATGGATGTTTTTCTTTGTTTAGAGCAGAACCGACCGTGACACAGCTATTGCGAAACATGCATGTCGGTTGTTCATTACAGCTAAGGGTTCTGGATGAACACTGTTAACGAAGCAGTCGATACCAAGCTACCACTAAGCTAAGTGACAATACAGTAACATACATTATTGTATAGAATGAGTTAAAGTTGTTAGGGGTGGATGGTTGAGTGAACCGATGAGGAGCCAATGGCACATTAAAAATTGGGAGTAGTCGGGTCTCCCGATTAATGAAACGTTGCTGTATTTAAATTGAGCTACTGAGGTCCCATTGGTTAAGATTATGAGAACCATCCTTAAACTTAAATGATATAAAGCAAAAGAGAAAAAAAGAAATAATGTCCTGAACGAGTAATGAATTAACGGAAGTTTAGGCGCTGGGCAAATTTTGATATTGGTAGACCTAGCTATATTGCCCCTGCCCTTTGTGAAGTTTGGTTGAAAATATAGTGAGTCCATATGAGAGATTGACCATTCTAACATGGCATTTAATCCATTTGGCTCTATGGATTTCAAACTGTTAATCCACTGTTGCTCTAACTGCCATAGTCTTCTGCCCATGTCACCACCATGAACGTTGGGAGAAACACTATTAATAACCCAACAACAAAAATCCTCAAAAGAATGTTGTTTCAACAGAGTGCCACTAAAGGGGCTCCAACACGTTGTTAATTGATGTTATGTCTGTGTTCATTCATCCTGATATTCAGTCTCCTTATAGTAAATGTATACAACTCCTGTAGATTTACAATCAGTTCTTTTCCTTGAATGGTATAGTTTCTGATCCACTGGGTTCACAAAACTGGTACTTTGTATAGTTATGTGACAAGTTTTACAGCTCCCACACTTGAAATGTCCCACCAGATGGTGATCAATGCCATTTCTGGTGGACCAGATAAATTAGCAGGACTCAGAATCCCTTTAGCATTTTGTAAAATATTAAATATTTAATATTTTGTAAAATATTTGTAAAATATTCAAAGGGTGGGGAAGCTGTGACCAATGTACTACAAAAGAAGTGGGAAATCATGAAAACACACTCACTTTTTATTTATTTGCTACTTTTGTACCCCACATTTTCCCACCTATTTGCAGGCTCAATGTGGCTTACAATATATTACAAAAGATATAGTTATGAACAGAGTAAAAGGTTTGTTCTAAATTAACATATTACTATTAAGAAATAAGGAAGAGATGTCTGTAGAATAATTTACATAACATATAATAAAAAGCAATAATTTATGATTACCAATAATGATAATATGGCTAATATAATCAATTCAAAGGGATCAGTAGGTAGTTGAGTTAGATATAGAATAATCAATTTCTTAAAGAGGATTCTTATTGTAAGTTTCTTTGAACAAGTGCGTTTTCAATAATTTCCTGAAGTATGTCAACTTACGTGTTATTTTTATAGTGTTCGGTAGTTTAGTGCATGCTTTTGTGCAGAAGTATGTGAAGGTAGATGCATGTAGTGATTTGTATTTGAGTCCTCTACAATTAGGGTAGTGGAGGTTTAGGAAGGTACGTGATGAACTGTTGATGTTCCGTGCCGGTAAGTCAATTAGGTCTGACTTGTATGAAGGAGCTTCTCCATGGATGATTTTATGGGTTAAAGTGCAAATTTTGAAAGCAATACGATCTTTTAGTGGAAGCCAATGCAATTTTATTTTCTGATCAATCACTATTGATTGCTTTTTCGAGAACACAAAATGTTAAAGAGATTCTGAGTCCTGCTAATTTACCTGGTCCCGCCAGAGATGGTGTGGCGTAGCCATGGGGGGCCTTGGGGGCCTGGGCCCCCACTTTTGTCTCAGGCCCCCTCCACAAATGGAGTACCCTTTGACTGGCTGGGAGGATGCCCAATTCCCAGCAGCCAATGAGATCCGCAGCGGCGCAGCCAGAACTGCCCCAGCGCTATCTCCGCAGGGAAGAAGATGATGATGGCCTCCCTTCTTGCCACTAACATTGGCATGCCCCGTGCATGCACAGTTCGCACATGAACTGAGCATGCACAATGAGTGCCAATGTCAGCAGCAGAAAGGGAAGCCACCGACTTCTTCCCTGCAGAGCCAGCGCTGTGGCAGTTTCAGCCGTGGATCTCATCAGCTGGCGGGGATTGAGCATCACTGCTAGCAATGGTAAGAAATGTGGCAGTGGCTAGGGGAGAGGGAGAGAAAATGCATTGCTCCACCCGTGAAATCCAGTGCTGGCTATGCCCCATCTGTATATGCACTAGAATGCTATTTCGCTCATAACTAATGTTGGTCCTGCAAAAACCTTATGTACAGTAACAGAATAGCATTCTTGAACATGTATGGATATATGCACATGCAACTTCAAGTGCTGATACAGTTTATATGTATGCAAGTTATAGCTGTCATTAGCACACACCCTTGTGTGCTCTCCCACATTAAGGCACACTCTTTGCACACAGTTTTTTTGCATGCAATTTGCTTACTGCATTGGGGAGCAAAATGTGTTCTTTATGCATGGCTCTAGTACAGGATTACTGCATCGGTCTATGTATGGGTGATTTGAGAATGGACCTCTGTTGCATACAGCAAACAGTAAAGTTCTATTTCTGTCTTTCCAGTGATAGTATCTGGGTCATGTTGTCTCTTTTGATTATATTGTCAGCACTTTACAAATAGTATGTAGCCGAACAGATTTCTGGAGAGCCATAGTAGCTGCAGTGGCTCAGATATGATGAGACTTTACTTTAGTGGTTAGAGTACGTAAGTACATAATTATTGCCATACTGGGACAAACCGAAGGTCCATCAAGCCCAGCATTCTCTTTCCAACAGTGGCCAATCCAGGTCACAAGTACCTGGCAAGATCCCCAAAAAGTACAAAACATTTTATACTGCTTATCCCAGAAATAGTGGATTTTCCCCAAGTCCATTTAATAATGGTCTATGGACTTTTCCATTAAGAAGCCGTCCAAACCTTTTTTAAACTCCGCTAAGCTAACCACCTTTACTACATTCTCTAACAAACAAATTCCAGAGTTTAATTACACGTTGAGTGAAGAAAAAGTTTCTCCGATTCGTTTTAAATTTACTACATTGTAGCTTCATTGCATGCCCCCTAGTCCTAGTATTTTTGGAAAGCATAAACAAACGCTTCACATCTACCCGTTCAACTCCACTCATTATTTTATAGACCTCTATCATATCTCCCCTCAGCCACTTTTTCTCCAAGCTTAAGAGCCCTAGCCACTTTAGCCTTTCCTCATAGGGAAGTTGTCCCATCCCCTTTATCATTTTCGTCGCCCTTCTCTGCACCTTTTCTAATTCCACTATATCTTTTTTGAGATGCGGCGACCAGAATTGAACACAATATTCGAGGTGCGGTCGCACCATGGAGCGATACAAAGGTATTGCAACATCCTCATTTTTGTTTTCCATTCCTTTCCTAATAATACCTAACATTCTATTTGCTTTCTTAACCGCAGCAGCACACTGAGCAGAAGGTTTCAACGTATCATCGAGAACGACATCTAGATCCCTTTCTTGGTCTGCGACTCCTAACGTGGAACCTCGCATGACGTAGCTATAATTCGGGTTCCTCTTTTCCACATGCATTACTTTGCACTTGCTCACATTAAACGTCATCTGCCATTTAGATGCTCAGTCTCCCAGTCTTGTAAGGTCCTCTTGTAATTTTTCACAATCCTCCCGCGATTTAACGACTTTGAATAACTTTGTGTCATCAGCAAATTTAATTACCTCACTAGTTACTCCCATCTCTAGGTCATTTATAAATATGTTAAAAAGCAGCGGTCCCAGCACAGAGCCCTGGGGAACCCCATTAACTACCCTTCTCCATTGAGAATACTGACCATTTAACCCTACTCTCTGTTTTCTATCTTTTAACCAGTTTTTAATTCACAATAGAACACTTCCTCCTATCCCATGACTCTCCAATTTCCTCTGGTGTCCTTTATGAGGTACTTTGTCAAACGCCTTCTGAAAATCCAGATACATAATATCAACCAGCTCACCTTTATCCACATATTTGTTCACCCCTTCAAAGAAATGTAGTAGATTGGTGAGGCAAGATTTCCCTTCACTAAATCCACGTTGACTTTGTCTCATTAATCCATGCTTTTGAATATGCTCTGTAATTCTGTTCTTAATAATAGTCTCTACCATTTTGCCCAGCACCGACGTCAGACTCACCGGTCTATAATTTCCCAGATCTCCTCTGGAACCTTTTTTAAAAATCGACGTTACATTGGCCACCCTCCAATCTTCCGGTACCACGCTCGATTTTTAAGGATAAATTACATATTACTAAAAATAGCTCCGCAAGCTCATTTTTCAGTTCTATCAGTACTCTGGGATGAAAACCATCCAGTCCAGGAGATTTGCCACTCTTCAGTTTGTAGAACTGCCCCATTACATCTTCCAGGTTTACTCGTCAGCTTCGAATACCATTTCTGGCACCGGTATCCCACCCAAATCTTCCTCGGTGAAGACCGAAGCAAAGAATTCATTTAATCTCTCCACTACGGCTTTGTCTTCCCTGATCACCCCTTTTACTCCTCGGTCGTCTAGCGGTCCAACCAATTCTTTTGCCAGCTTCCTGCTTTTAATATACCTAAAAGAAATTTTACTATGTGTTTTTGCCTCCAACACAATCTTTTTTTCGAAGTCCCTCTTAGCCTTCCTTCTCAGCGCTTTGCATTTGACTTGACATTCCTTATGCTGTTTCTTATTATTTTCAGTCAGTTCCTTCTTCCATTTTCTGAAGGATTTTCTTTTAACTCTAATAGCTTCCTTCACCTCACTTTTTAACCATGCCAGCTGTCATTTGGTCTTCCGTTCTCCTTTTTTAATATGCAGAGTATATTTGGCCTGGGCTTCCAGGATGGTGTTTTTGAACAGCATCCATGCCTGATGTAAATTTTTGACCCTCACAGTCACTCCTCTAAGTTTTTTTTTCACTGTTCTTCTCATTTTATCATAGTCTCCTTTTTTGAAGTTAAACACTAACGTATTTGATTTCCTATGTATACTTACTTCAAAGCTAATATCAAATCCGATCATATTATGATCACTGTTATCAAGTGGCCCCAGCACCATTACCTCCCGCACCAGACCATGTGCTCCACGAAGGACTAGGTCTAGAATTCTGTTATGTTGGCTCATAAAAGAATTGGATACAGATTATCAATCAATCGCTAAAGTTCATTTGGCAGGTCAATTCTCCTGGGGTCAAAGGAAACATAACACTTTGTAGCACTTCTGATAAGATTCAGGTCTTCTGAGATAGTAAGTGATAGCCTGTTTACAGTCAAAAGTGGGGGGAGCTTTCTTACATGGATTCTTATGTGGCTTTAGACAGAAGGTAGGAAGCACGTTTTCCTCAGTTATGTGGACAAGGTAAAACCTTGGGATGAGTTTGAAGAACTACCTTGTTATGATGAAACTGAGTGTAAGGTGCATAAGTAACTAAGGTTTTAATTTCACTCGTTGATTGAGAAGACTTTGTTGGCTCAAATGGTGGCTCTATAAGCAGTGTTGAGAATGGCACTAAGGTCTTATGGGACAAGAAGCTTAGGCAAAGGTAGTTTGAAATGAAGACGCTCCTTCGTGAATCATGAAATAATAGGACATTGGGAAGCCGGGAATCTATTGATCGGAGCATGATAAATTGAGCGAATGCAGAGATGTACTCTGATGGAAAAAATTTGGAGTTCTAGATGATGGAGATGGTATAGACAATGCAAGAACGTGTCACGAGGATAGCGAATGGGGTTTTGGCCATTCGTGAAACAACAGACACAAAAACCTCTTCTGTCTAAAGGCATAGGTATTCCTGGTGGATGAGGTTCTTATCTGTATTAATATATTTGGAATAAGTATCAGTAGTCTTAGAGTGGAGACTAAACATTTCTCAATTTCCGCACTGTGAGGGCTAGTGGTTTGGGATAAAGCAGGCAACCCTTGTTTTGCCTGATTGATGATGGAAGCATTTGAAGCCTGAACAGGGACATAACTGCAAGTCTTTTTAGCAGCAGGAACCAGTTCTGAAAAGGCCAGTATGGCACAATGAGAATCATGGTGTTGTGTATCTCTTGAAACTTGTACAAGATCTTTACACTTGACTTAGCCCTAATCCAATGTATAGCAGAGTGAAAACCAAGATAGGCGTATCAAATTTTGCATTTTCATTGTTGACAAAGAAGTCTATTTGAGGGGTTCCCCATGCCTGAAAGGAGTCATGCAGGGTTATTTGATCCAGGAACCATTCACATAGTTGAAGAGTTGTGCTGAGTATGTTGATATCTGGTTCCAATTGCCAAAGAGACAAGTGGCTTGTATGTAGATGTGATTGTTGGTAACAAAGTCCCAAATCTTTGCTGTTTCTGGGGAGAGGCAGAGGGATCCCATCACTCCCTGTTTGTTGACATAACATAGCAACTCTGTTGTCCATTTGAGCTAACACTGTGCTGTCTCAGAGAAGATAGATGAAGACTCAAAAGTCATGAAATATGGTTCAAAGCTCCAAGTGACTGATGTGGAGTGTTTTGAACACTGACCATTTTTTAATCTATTTAAAATATTTATTACCCACTTTATCTACAATTTTAGGCAGGGTACAAAGAAACATACATAGAAATAATTAAAAGAAACAAATGAGCTTTGGGAAGGAGTGAGTCTACGTGAGCTCTCCACTCAGTGTTGGAAGCATCTGATTTTCTAACAGAACAAAAGGGACACCTGTGGTTCAATTGGACATGGATGGCCACCATTATAACTTATAGCTGAGCTGGAGCATGAAGAACAGTGGAAGGAGGCTAGGCATGATGGTTCTATTAGAACTTAGCATCTCACCGAGGCCTTCTCATTCGAGCAAAGGGAATGACATGTATGGCTGTGGCCATGTGATCCATTACTTGTAAATAGGCAGAGGCAGATTGTATCAATATACTGGCCTAGGGTATTGTTTAAAATTCAAGTCCAGCCCATTTGTCTTACATCCCCCTCTGATGGTTCAATCCCTGTAGCCCAACCTACAAGTAAAAATTAAACGTTGGTCTCCAAGTTGCTGCAGGGCTCAAGGCCCTGTCGTGTTCCTGCCCCCTTCTGTGCTGGAGCTTGAATCCTGTAGTGGCTCAGAGGCCTTGTGTTTATTTGTTACCTCTCTTTCTTTGCTTCTTTGGCAGTAGCCCAGCTCTCATGCGTTTGTCCCTGATGCTTCCTGAGCCAAACACTTGACAACACTCTGCTCACCAGGGCACCTGGATGCCTGATAGACAGGGCCCCAGTACATTGGGCCACCAATTGCAATGTAACAACATTTTAAAACTCCCATGGCTGGGGTCCCATATGGTTCAGAGGAAAAGTGGCAGAGGAGAAAGCTGAAGGTAAGCACTGCTTATTGACTCCTCCTACCAACTGGTGAAAAAATGCACAAGAGGTGGAAAGAATAGACAAGATTCTGTGGGCAGCAGATGCTCTGCATCTCCCCCCCCCCCCCCCCCCCCCCAACACTGTGTTTTCTGCCAGAAACTGACTTATCAGAGCAAAATTTTCCCTTGGGAGCCACTAAAGTAGCACATCTGAGTGGGAGCCTTCTAAATACTTGGGCCCTAGGCATGTGCCTAGTTTGCCTATGTCTTAAACCTGATACAGGACAGTTCATTCCATAAGTAGGCCTACCGATGACCATCCTGGAAACCTGAGTTTTGTGGACATGTAAGATTAGGTATTGCAATCTATCCCAATGATAGAAATGCTCTACTGTGTCCAGAATCAGAGCTATAAATATAGAATGCAACATCGATTTCAGGAAGGTAACAGTGAAGCCTAAACTCAGAAGTGGGTGAATTATTTTATCCCTGAGAGCTAGCACTAGATTTTTTAAGGACATTACCAAGAGCCAGTTGTCCAGGTAAAGAAAAACTAGGTGATTTTGCTTATGTGAGAGTTAGTCATTATTGAAAACAAATGCCATCTGGGCATTGTATTTTATACCCTTTTTCTTGAGACAAGCTGTATAGCAGGGGTATAGCCAGACAGTAGACTTTAGATGGGCCTAGACAAGAAGCATCTTCCCCCTGCTGTTCGCCCCCCTCCCCCACCTGACACTCAACTTTAAAAAACTGAGCATGCATGAGTGCCGATGTTGGCAACTCAGGAAGCTGCCACAGACTGAGAGGTGAAGAGCAGCGTTTTTGGCGCCATCAAGAGGTCTTCAGCTGACAGGGTTTGGGATCCCCAACAGCTACTTCTAAGGGTGCGTTGCTTTTGGTGGGCCTTGGTCCACTCGGGCCCACCTGTGGCTACATCACTGCTGTACAGTAGGTGGAGTTTGCCATATATGAAATTGTTGGTCTTGCAGAAAACCATGAATTGTTATTGTAACAGTGGCCTCTATAAACTTCAAGAGTCTTATTGAAGTGGGAAGGGTACTTCTTTTGTTATGTAGTGAACGAAACTCAGATAAGAGATGTCTTCATAAGAAGATTCATTCCTTGCTTTCTTAGTTTCCAAGTATTATATTATAATCAAGGAAACAAGGAACTTACTTAAATCCCTGAAATTAAGAGTATTGCACAGATTCTGAGTCAGTACAGGTGTAATGAGTCTTTCTGAAGGTATTTCAGGTGAGTGTAAATGAAAAGAGAATGTTGCTTACAGGGTGTGAGGGAGTGGGTGGTACATGACAGGGTTTTCTTAAGGACACCCCCTCACTGAGACTGAAACTGAGCTACCTTAAGGCAAGTAATAGCTCAGGTAACTTGCTGAGTCAGGAGGGGGGGAGAGGTCAGAAAGCAGGAAGTCAAAAGCCCTCTGGAAGACAAAACAGGGAGGCTCTGAGGAAAGAAGTCATCCACCGCATGCCTCCGCCACAGAAGTGTAAGCTGCAAAAGCTCCACTAAGGTTGTCCAAGTTTATCTTGGAATTCTGCTGGAAAGTGTAATTTTGGACTTTAGGGCTATGTTAGGCCCGACTTTGTTGAATAATGAAGAACAGAACTGTAACTCTGGGACTCCAGGCCAAAGACAAGTAGTTTATACCGTCTTTTTGAGAGACTGACAAGTGCATGATGTGGCCCATACAGGAGCAGGCCTTGGGGAGAAATCTTGAGAACAAAGACTGACATTTTGCATGTTTATTTCTCCTCACCTGTGAAAGGAACAGGTTACCTCTCTCAGTGTACATCAATAAACGGCTTTGTTTTACTTTTAACCCTCAGTGTGGCTGTAGTTATTAAGGGTCCAGACCTGTCCGCTAGCCACCTTGCCACATAGGGGTACAGGGATAGACATTGCAGCAAAGCAGTTTAAATTTTCTGTGTCTAAAACATAGATCTCTGTCTTGGAGGAGACAATAGCTTACCCTTTATGACTAAAAGTCTCTAGGGATGAGGATGACCAAAAAGGGTACAAAGTTAATGCAGCAAGATGCTACAATGCAGTGCTGTGCCAAAAGCAGGGTGGTGGGTGTAGTCCGCCCCAGGTGCGTTGAGCAGTCACAGTGCCACAGTATACAGGACAGGAAGTTGACAGAGGGGGCAGGGGACTGGCAGAGCCGGCAGCCACGCTCCTATAGACTGTGCCACCGCAACTGCTCACTGCACTCCCTTACTGCTTGGAGGACGGAGGACTGAGGGATGATGTGCCTGGAGGAGGGAGGTGCTCTGCCCCGGCTAGCAATCAAGTTAGGTATGCCACTGCAATGTGACTTTCTATTTGTTAACAGGAGGAATATTCTGGATCCCTGCTCCAGGGTGGTGCCAGACAAACTAATGAAGGGGTGATCTATTCAGGGATGAATATCAAGTAAGAGCTGTTCCTCAAGATTTGAAGGAAAGTATAAAACAAAAGTGTAGGGAGGGGCCTATGAACCTCTTCCCCTGGAGGGAGTCCATAAAGAGGAAAATGAAGTGTACAGAATGGTGAGTATGCTGCCCTGAGGCCTATCAAGACTTCAGTCCTCCATCCAGGGCCTGTTCCCATGAATATAAAAGAGAATAGAGTGTGGTTGAATTCTGAAAGCCAGGTGAACCCAGGGACACAAAGTGCTTTAAGGAGGAGAAAGAAGGGATCATTGGGGAGATCTTGTCTTATCCTCAAAGTGAGGTAAGAAGAGTGAAACTGCAACAAGTTCCACATCCAAATTGGAGAAAGGATTGAAACTCAGAAGCAGTGTGAGTATATACTGGAAGTTTGTGTACTAGGAGGCTTGGGCACTACGGTTGTCCAATAGATCCAGATTCGCCCGACAGGGTTGATCCAGACCTGGCCTTATGCATGTAGGGACTTGTGGTTCTGATTTCCCCATTGGATTCCCTAAGAAAAGCAAGGCTACAAGTCCCTACATGCATTGGGGTAAGCCCAGGACTGGATCATCCCTGTCGGGTGAATCTGGATCTAGTTGGCAACCCTACTGGGCACAATGTACTTACCTAGATTACAGAAGTCGAGCATGAGGAGAATTAAGTCCTGGAGAGGAGAGAAGGGACTTTCCATAAGCACTGAGAGACTGCACAGTCTGTGAGGAGCATGAGAAGAGAGATCCAGTGTCCAAAAAGCTGATTACATTTGAGAGTATCTAGAGCAGAGGTTCTTAACCAGTGGTGCCTGCACCCCAAGGGATGTAGGAAGAGGTCAAATGGGGGGTGTGGAGAAGAGTCTTGAAATCTGAAGCAATTTACTGAAACTTTCTAGACAGAGTGAAGGTGGTTTCTCAGGACAGTGTTAGAAGGAATTTGCCCAGAACAGAAACAGACTGAATGCATGTGACAATATGCATATTTCGCTGTTGAAAACTGAACCACAGTTTTGAATGTGGTCAAGAGTAAAAAAAACAGTAATGCTCCCACTAATGGCACCAAAACTTACTTTTTTTTTTTTTTTAATTTAAAGAATATAAGAAATATAAGAACATAGGAATAACCATACTGGGTCAGACCAATGGTCCATCTAGCCCAGTATCCTGTTTCTAACAGTGGCCAAGCCAGGTCACAAGTACCTGACAGAAACCCAGTTAGTAGCATCATTCCATGCTACCAATCCCGAGGGAAGAAGTGGCTTCCCCCACATCCATCTCAATAACAGACTATGGACTTTTCCTCCAGGAACTTGTCCAAACCTTTTTTAAACCCAGATACGCTAACCACTGTTACCACATCCTCTGGCAGCGAGTTCATTTGCACACATCTTCTCCAAGTTGCACAACCATGTTTTTGTGACAAAAGTGGTGACTGAAATTACTGAATTACTGTTGCAGTGATAGGAATGAAATGTTTCCTAGTACATATTATTTGTAAACAGTAATTTTATTCAACAAAATTATGTAAAAAAAATGGAAGCGGTGCAAAGAAAAGCTACGAGAATGGTATGGGATTTGCGTTCCAAGACGTATGAAGAGAGACTTGCTGACCTGAACATGTATACCCTGGAGGAAAGGAGGAACAGGGGTGATATGATACAGACGTTTAAATATTTGAAAGGTATTAATCCGCAAACGAATCTTTTCCGGAGATGGGAAGGTGGTAGAACGAGAGGACATGAAATGAGATTGAAGGGGGGCAGACTCAGGAAAGATGTCAGGAAGTATTTTTTCACAGAGAGGGTGGTGGATGCTTGGAATGCCCTCCCGCGGGAGGTGGTGGAGATGAAAACGGTAACGGAATTCAAACATGTGTGGGATATGCATAAAGGAATCCTGTGCAAAAGGAATGGATCCTTAGAAGCTTAGCTAAAATTGGGTGGCGGAGCAGGTGGGGGGAAGAGGGGTTGGTGGTTCGGAGGCGAGAATAGGGGAGGGCAGACTTGTATGGTCTGTGCCAGAGCCGGTGATGGGAGGCGGGACAGGTGGTTGGGAGGCGGGAAAAACTGCTGGGCAGACTTGTACAGTCTGGGCCCTGGGAGAGACAGGTGCAAATCAAGGTAAGGTATACACATGAGTTTGTCTTGGGCAGACTGGATGGACCATGCAGGTCTTTTTCTGCCGTCATCTACTATGTTACTATGTACAATTTTTATTTATTTATGTGGAATTATAGCTTTTAAGTGTGACTTCTTTGGTAGTATAACTGTGTACTACTGTAATTTTAGTGACATGTTAGCAGTTAGCACTGTTAGCGACATATGTATCTGTCAGTAGTCACTAGTCGGCATGTATTTCAGGAAGGAAATGCCAGGTTTTCATTAATCGGTTAAAGAGGCGCAGAACCCAAAAAAGGTTTAAAAAAAAACCCTGCCTCTGTCATTTTGCACTATCAAAGAGCCCCTGATTATCTGGGAAAGGGAAATGGGACTTGATATACTGCCTTTCTGAGGTTTTTGCAACTACATTCAAAGCGATTTACATATATTCAGGTACTTATTTTGTACCAGGGGCAATGGAGGGTTAAGTGACTTGCCCAGAGTCACAAGGAGCTGCAGTGGAATTGAACTCAGTTCTCCAGGATCAAAGTCCACTGCACTAACCACTAGGCTACTCCTCCACTCCATGGGGAAAAAAAGAACGCCTAAATTTACAATTTATAAACACCTAAAGGACTAGAAGCCTTAGAGATCATCTGAGCAAAGGAATGTGAACAAATAACTCCAGTAGGAATAAAGAGAATAGGTCACATGCAGTATTTACGACCTCTGAGACCAAAGGTTTATGACTCTTGCAGATGAGTTAATTGTGACAGTAGAGGTCACAAGGTGGCACTGTAACACAAATATACAAATCTAAGCTGTTTAGACAGAACAAATATAAAATGAAGGCAGTGCATTCAGCTATCTCTCATGTATTTTCATTGTGGATGCGCCAAAAAACCAGATTGGTTGGGAGTGCCTCAAGGTTTGGATTCAGAACTACTTTAGAGAAACAGACTGGAGCAGGCCATGGGGATAAGAATCTTGCAAATGAAATTAATAAAATGTAAGTTTCTGAGAGCATTACTACTGTTTACCCTTCACTACGCTCAAAACTGCAGTCCAGTTTTCAACAGTGCGATATGTATATTGTCACATGCATTGATTCAGTCTGTTACTGTTCTGGGCACAAACACATATGAGGATTCATGAATTGTTAGTGGTTTAAAGGAGCACCTATACCATTACAAGGCCTAACCAAAGAATGTGTGGGAGCAGCTGATCACACTATCCCACAGGGCTAGAGGCCATCCAGCCTTGCTTCTGCTGTGAGCTGGCTAAAGAGGGTCCAGATAGGTGAATAAAGTGGGTGAATAAGATTTTGGTGGTGCAACCAAGGCTAGAAAGGGCCCTGATAATAGAAAGTATGGGTGTGGCTTGTGAACAACTCTTGAAATTTCTGTAGCTGTCCATACAGGTACATCTTTAAGTCAGAGGACACAACTTGATAGCAGGGATAAGTCCCACAGACCACTTGTAAACCGTAGCATGGATCCTGCAATTGTGAGAAAAGGAACATCCTTCAAAGCCCAGTATGACTTGAAGCAGTGCAAAGGAAACAGGCCAGGTAAGGATCTAGATTTTCAAAATAAAAGTATCTCCTGGAAAAGTTTCTCAAAGTAGAACATTTTTGTTAACAGTTTTAGTTACAGGCTTTCACAGGCAGAATAGAGATTTCTGATCCTTTCTGACACAATCTTTTGGGATGCCCTCACTTGCCTTCTTTGGCATGGTGCAGCCTGGGCTCCCTGACTCCTTAAGGACCCTTACCAATTCTCCAATTTGAATCTCTCCTCTTTGTGCCTTCGTTTCTCCTCTGGACTTCTGCATCAGAGTACCAGGTGGGCAGTTCTTTTTATTCTGCTCCTTCACCTTTACACATAGCTGGATACTTCTAGAGAGACAGATGGTGGACAGACACTTTTTACTCCTGTGTACAACTCTGTTCTCTGCTGGAATTCAGATCAGGGTCCTCCTTCCCTGGAATAAGGAAGTAAAAACCTCTCATTCTGGGGACACTTTCTGTTCTACTACCGGATCCCTCAGAAACAGCAACATAAAAAATGGGAAAAGCACTACTTCAAGGACTATACTGTGTGGCCCTCTTTATCCACTGCAGGAATTTTAGAGACAAGAGGCTGATTCTGCCCTCTCCATCGCCCTTCACAAACTAAGAAACAGGAGAGGTCGTGGCAGCCATTTTGAGGAAGCTGCTGCTAGAGGCAGGAGTAAGGGAGGTTCTGAAATTAGAAGGACATGGAATCGGAGGTAGTGTCTTAATGTGGATTAAAAACTGGTTGAAAGATAGGAAACAGAGAGTAGGGTTAAAAGGTCAATATTCGCAATGGAGAAGGGTAGTTAATGGGGTCCCTCAGGGATCTGTGCTGGGACCTCTGCTTTTTAACATATTCATAAGTGACCTAGAGATGGGGGTAACTAGTGAGGTAAACAAATTTGCTGATGACACAAAGTTATTCAAAGTCGTCAAATCGCAGGAAGATTGTGAAAAATTACAAGAGGACCTTATGAGACTGGGCATCTAAATGGCAGATGATGTTTAATGTGAAAAAGTGCAAAGTGATGCATGTGGGAAAGAGGAACCCAAACTATAGCTACGTCATGCAGGGTTCAGCGTTAGGAGTCACGGACCAAGAAAGGGATCTAGATGTCATCATTGATGATGCGTTGAAACCTTCTGCTCAATGTGCTGCTGTGGCTAGGAAAGCAAATAGAATGTTGGGTATTATTAGGAAAGGGATGGAAAACAAAAATGAGGATATTATTCTGCCACTGTATCGCTCCATGGTGCGACCGCTTCTGGTTGCCGCACCTCAAAAAAGATATAGTGGAATTAGAAAAGGTGCAGAGAAGGGCAACAAAGATGATACAGGGGATAGGACAACTTCCCTATGAGGAAAGACTGAAGAGGCTGGGGCTCTTCAGCTCAGAGAAAAGGCGGCTGAGGGGAGATATGATAGAAGTCTATAAGATAATGAGTGGAATGGAAATGGTCGATGTGGAGCGTCCGTTTACGCTTTCCAAAAATACTAGGACATGGGGGCATGCAATGAAGCAGCAGTGTAGTAAATTTAGAACGAATCAAGGAAAGTTTTCTTCACTCAATGTGTAGTTAGACTCTGGAATTCACTGCCAGAAAAAATGTGGTTAAGGGCAGTTGACGTAGCAGAATTTGAAAAGGGTTGGACGGCTTCCTGGAGGAAAAGGCCATAGAATATTATTGAATGGGCATGGGAAAAATCCACTATTTCTGGGATGGGCGGGACAAATTGTTCTTTTGGCCGCTGTTGGAGACAGGGTGCTGGGCTCGATGGACCCTTGGTCTGTCCCAGCATGGCAATGCTTATGTACTTATGTACTTATGATGCCCCACTGGACCACCAGGGCAGTCAAATAGGCCCCCGGGAAGTCTTATGTACTTATGATGCCCCCACTGGACCACCAGGGCAGTCAAAAAGGCCCCCGGGAAGTCCTATCCTGACCAGGAGGTAGGGAGTGCCTACAGACCTTGTTGTTGAGGGGAGGGGGAATTGAAGGGGAATTTTTTTTAATGTGGATCCCAGCCC
This sequence comes from Microcaecilia unicolor, assembly GCF_901765095.1. Classification (NCBI taxonomy): domain Eukaryota; kingdom Metazoa; phylum Chordata; class Amphibia; order Gymnophiona; family Siphonopidae; genus Microcaecilia; species Microcaecilia unicolor. The sequence continues at coordinate 178,185,056 of NC_044033.1, forward strand.
GATATTCAGCCAGGGCCCACATAGGATAAGTAGGTGAATTTACTACTAATGCCACAGATTTAAAAAGTAATCCAAAAAGTGAAAACAAACTGAAACTCTATAGCCTGATTTTTTAACAGTATACAAAATTTCTTTAAAACGAGGAAAAGACCTCAAAACACCCAAACGCTTATTTTAATTTCAACGTCTTTAGCTGGGGTCATGATATTCATCATTGGTCAGAAAAACCTCGTAACTTGTTTCTTTATTTTAATTAATATATTTTGTCATATTTCATTCATCCTTTATTAAAATAACTATTTACCTTTTTGTTTTTGAAAAAAAGGTCTAACTTATTTGACCATACTTTCACAATTGTCTTACACAATAATTAATAAGAACAGAAGAAGTCGAGCACTTAACTGACACCCGATGGCAGCCAGACCCATTTCACTCTGTCGACGTCTTCAGGGGTTGTGTATCGACATTTAAAGCAAAAAAAGATAGTGACATTCCTTTAATGATCACATTCTATCTCACTGGCGGTTTGCTCGACAATATCGGTGTTACATGTGCTACCCTCCAATCTTCCAGCAGCACGCTCAATTTTAAGATAAATTGCATATTATTAACAATAGTGCCACCAGTTAATTTTTCAATTCTATCAGTAATACCATCCAGTCCAGGAGATTTGTTACTCTTCAATTTGTCAAATTGCCCCATTACATCCTCTAGGTTTATAAAGATTTCATTCAGTTTCTCCGACTTGTCAGTTTCAAATACCATTTGTGGGGCACCGGTATTTCTCACAAATTTTCCTCGGTAAAGACCGAAGCAAAGAATTCATTTAATCTCTCCGCTATGACTTTGTCTTCCCTGATCACCCCTTTTACCCCTCAGTCATCTAGCGGTCCAACCGATTGAATCAGCAAATAGTAGAGAATGACATGGGGATAGGGACCCACAGTAACTGCGCGGATGGAGACGCGGACAGAGCGAGGACAGATCCCGCGGGAACGGGGTGGAGACGGGGACAGATCCCACGGGGACAGGTCAGGAATCGGGACAGAGCCCATGAGGACAGGGACAAACTTTGTCCCTGTGTCACTTTCTACTTTGAAGTCTATTAATGAACTGGACTGTTATTTATGTTTGATTGATGCAGATGACAATATTTTTTATTTTTGGGAAAAACAAACAAACATGCTGGCCACAACTAGCAAAATTTGCATGGGGGATCCTATACATCCTGCTACCAGTGGCGTTCCTAGGGGGGGGCGGTGGGGGCGGTCCGCCCCAGGTGCACGCCACTGGGGGGGTGCCGCGCGCGCCTGTCCTCCGTTGGTCCATGCTTCTTCTCTGCCCCGGAACAGGTTACTTCCTGTTCCGGGGCAGAGAAGAAGCATGGACCAACGGAGGGCAGGTGCGCGGCACCCCCCCCCACACACACACACAGCGGCGTGCACCCAGCTGGGGGAGGGGTTCCTTCGTGGGGGTGTCCTTGCGCCAGGGGGGTATGCGCTGCATCGGGGGGGGTGCTGCACCCAGGGGGGCGGGGCACATCGGCGATCCGCCCCGGGTGCCAGCCCCCCCCAGGAACGCCACTGCCTGCTACCATCACATCTTCTAAGAAGACATTTTCTATTGCAGGAGGGACTGTGGAAGACAGGAGAGCTACACTGAATCCTGAGATTGTTGATGATTTCTTATTCATCCACAGATCAAAAAATCATAACAATGCTTCATAGGGTTTATTTCTCCCCTCTTGGGCATACAGAATGAGTTGTATTTTGTACCCCTGGACATTTTAACAGGGTGGCTTAGGATTCTTTACGGTAATAGAAGTCAGCTATTGTTGGGGTTGGAAGGGTAGAGGTTGGTGGTGGTGGGAAGGTTTATTATAGCTTTTCCTTATTATTGTTTTCTATTTGTAATTTATACACAACAGTTCAGTTACACAGCATATTGTTCCTTTTTATACTTTAATAAAAATGTTTAAATATAAAATCGTAAGTGTTCAAGGCTTCTGCAGATCAGAACAGAGCCCACGGGGATAGGGACAGAACCTGTGGGGATGGAGACAGGGCCTGCGGGGATAGAGACAGACCCCACGGGGACAGGGCAGGGATGGGGACAAATTTTATTCCCATGTCATTCTCTAGCAAACAGCAAGCTGTGAGTGCCCGCCATGTTTAAATGCATAATTTAGGGAGGAAGTCATACATATGTAAGACAGAAAGGTACAGGGATTTTTTAAAAACCTCACCTGCTTCTATTTCTGGGTATGAGAAACCGTATATAGCTAAACCAGTTTTGAGATAACTGGTTAAAATACCCGGTTAAAGAATCTATCCAGTTTTAAAATGCGGCTATTTGCCAGGGAAGCCCTTAAAGCCAGCTATTTATGAAGCGGTAAGGGCTCCCGCGCTAACCCAGAAGAAACTGAGAAGCGCACGGGGCTGCCTTATCACCACCAGGTAAACCCCCGGTGCTTAAAAAATAAAAGTATATTTTCTGCACCAGAAATGGTGCGTGTTGGGGGCAGGCACTCGCAGTTCCAGATTGGCGTGTGGCAAACCTGACAGCCATATTTCAGTATTCACCCACATCAAATGTAGAAATGATAAAAATTGACATCAAACCCATCGAACAATATTTCTGAAACAGATCGATTCTCCAGGAGCACTCTGATTAATGGAAAAGGTCAGAATATTCACATTTTCAAGGGGAAGTTCTCTGAGGACAAGCAGGCTTATCTATTCTCACAAGTTGGGTAACGCAGGCCGCGTTGTCTGGTCCGCGTTGCCTGGTATAAGAAGAAATTTGTGGAGCGTGAGACACGCTCCACAGTACATGTGCAAGTGACTTCCCACCCACTGCGCAAATGCGGTCACCTCAGTTACTCTTTTACCGCGGTGTAGTGTACTTTTTTCACCGTCTCCATACTTTCTCAGTCCAAGAGGTTCTTTGTGCCTCCAGCATGTTTTTCTTCACCTTTTTGGCAGTCCTTCCATTGCAGAGCTTTGTTTTCCCTTTTCCTTTATTTTCTTTGTTTTTTTTGCCAAATTTTTAAAGTTTCTTCATTTTTCTTCATCACAAGGACACTTTAGGCCTTGGCCTCCGCTGGGTTCACTCCCTATTTTTTCTGGGTGCCATGTCCCTTTTTCTGGCACCATTGCTTCTTTTAATTTAACTGACAAAGTTTTCCCGTCCATGTCCATTAAAGTTCCCAATGGCTTCAAACGCTGTACCTGGTGTAATCGGACGATCTCTGGAGCAGACACCCATTCTTGGTGTCTCCAGTGTTTAGGGCCCGACCATAGCCCTGCAAACTGCAACCTTTGTCTTCGTATGAAGAAAAAGACCCAACTTTCCAGAGAGGCTCAATGCGAGAAACTTTTTAATCCAAGTCCGGTTCCTTGGCGTCAACATCGGCATCAAGGTCGGAGGCTTCAGCAATGACGTCGAGCTTTGCAGCAGCATCGGGAGCCAGTAAGCATAGCTGCTACCAAGCCTGTAAACACTGGGAGCAATAGTGCATCAAGTGGATCTCCACCTATCTCGAGGCCTACTGCTGTGCAGAGCCCCTGGGACCGTCCATCGTCGAACCCAACCCCGAGGTGACGTGAGGATTTGACATCATCCTTGTCAGCACGAGGAGCCTCGGTGTCGAGCTTCAGGCAAAGGCCAAGAAGCTTCGTCATCGATCCCCCTCGATGCATGGTGCCGGAGTTCTGGGACATCGAGAGATTCGGCACCCCAAGAAGCGTTGGTGCTGGGAGGGCCACTTCCCCTCCATACAGGAGGTACTGATGCGCTCTTCTACCAGCAGCCAAATCCAGTATCGACCCCAACAGTCCTACAACCTGTCTCTCGATCGGAGCCCCAGCTTTTCTCAATGTCGGCCCTCAATAAGCGCATCTGGGCCTTTCTTCCTGAGCTCCGTGATGACCTTATGCAACAGTGTGCATTGGCACCGGGGGTGCTTGTGCCAACCCTGCCTCCCATTGTGGCCTCTCATGGCCCTCAGCCTGCAGTACAGCCTCTGAAACTGGTACCATATGCGGCCCTGGTGTCGACTGCCACCCAAGCCAGAAACTCCTCGATATTGGTAGAGAAAGCTTCGCCAGAGTCGAGATGGGAACTGACTCCTCAATGCCATTCTTGAGGACATGGGTCCTCTGCATCGAGGCAGGCTCAGTCTCAACCCTCCTATATCCTATGGGATACCCTCTAAACCCTCCCTTCCACCTGAAAGGAGAAAGTCTCCCCCAGAGAGAGCCTTTCATTTCCATCTTTTGTAAAGGAAATGGATGATGCTATTCCATTTCCATTAGAAGTGGAGGATGAGCCGAGGGCCAAGATGCTCAAGGTCCTGGACTACATGTCTCCTCCTAGGGAGGTTGTGACTGTCTCTCTCCTCGAGGTTCTCCTGGAAGTCCTCGTTAGGAATCAGGAATCTCCTCTGTCAGTCCCAGTATTACCTAAGAAGATCGATTCCATGTAATGGATCCACAGCACACCTGGATTTGATAAGCCTCAGTTGCCTCACAATTCCATGGTGGTGGAATCCGCTCTCAAAAGAGCCAGGAGTTCCAGGGACTATGCTTCGGTGCCCACAGGTAGAGAAACTAGAACCCTGGATTCTTTTGGGAGAAAGATGTTCCAGGATTCAATGCTCATCTCCCAAATACAATCCTACCAACCCTTCATGAGCGTCTACTTGCGAAACTCGGTGCGCAAGTTGTCGGACCTAGCTGAGACGCTCCCTCCTGAGCAGTCCGAGTCACTTAGCAAGTTGGTCAAACAGAAGGTATGTCAAAAGTACTTGGCCAGGGGCACTGGTGGCACTTTTGATGTGGCATCCAGGATCTCTGCCCAAAGTATAGCAATGCACAGACTCTCATGGCTGTGTGTTTCTGACTTGGCACATTCTGTTCAGCAGAGATTGGTGAATGTCCCATGTGGGGGGAATAACCTTTTTGAAGAGAAGGTTGAGAAGGTTGTAGACCAAATCAAAAAAACATACTGGCACCATCTCTTTTCTCTCCCATCGGGTGCCTTTTGCATTTACCTCCTCAGCTAGGAGGACTTTTGGCAAGCCAAGGAGGAGTCCCTATTACTATCAGAGGCATAGGTATAACCCCTTGGCTCGCTAGCCTGCTCAGGCTGAACCTCAGTGCACTCGGTCATGTCAACATCGTGTGCCTAAGGCCCCTGCTGCTCCCTAGGCAAAGCAAGGGATGAGCTTTTGACTGGCTCAGCAGAGCAGAGCCGCAGTAAAAGTGTCTGCCCTCGACGACATGCCGGTCGAGGGGAGGCTGAAATTTTTATAACCTCCGGCCGGTGGGTTCTTCAAATAGTCCATCTCAGATATTCCCTCAATTGGTATCTAAAACTTCCAAATTGCCCACCAAGAGCTGACTTGTTCAGCTCTCAGTATAGCCAGATACTTGCAGAGGAACTCTCAGCCCTTCTGAAGGCCCATGCAGTTGAGCCTGTTCCACCAGGGGAGAAAGAGCGGGGATTCTATTTCAGGCACTTCTTTGTGCAAAAGAATACAGGGGGGGGGGGGTGCATCCCATCCTAGACCTATGGGCTATGAACAAATTCCTAGTCAGAGAAAAGTTCAGGATGTTTTCCCTGGGCATCCTTTTCCCAATAATTCAGGAAATTGATTTGCTATGCTCTCTGGACTTAAAGGATGATATACTCACATCCCGATACTTCCAGTCCACTGGAAGTGTCTTTGATTTCGACTGGGAACACATCATTTTCAGTACCACGTGTTGCCTATTGTCCTTGCGTCAGCTCCCAGGGTCTTCACCAAATAAATGTCTAGCGGTAGTTGCAGCATTGCTAAGCAGACTGGGTGTCCATGTGTTCCCATATCTCAACGATTGGCTGGTAAAGAGCACCTCTCCAGATGGTGCTTAGGAATCCATGTGGAGCACTATTCGGGGTGCTTGAGCTACTAGGGTTTTAAACTACCCCAATCCAATCTTCGCCCTATGCTTCGATTGGAGTTCATAGGAGCCTTGCTTGATACAAAAACAGGTTCAATCCTATCTTCCGGCAACGAGAGCGGACACTCTTGTCACACTCACTTTCAGGGTTCGAGCCTCTCAGCAGGTCTCAGCTCAGCAGATGTTGAGATTGTTGGGCCACATGGCTTCCACAGTGTATGTTACACCCATGACACATCTCCACATGAGATCAGCTTAATGGACTCTGGCTTGTCAGTGGTGTCAGGCCATGGGGAGCCTGGAAGATGTCATCCAAGTGTCCCCAGAGCTTGTAAACTCCCTTCAGTGATGGACAATTCAATCCAATTTGAATCTGAGACTTCCATTCAAAATTTCTCAGCCACAAAAGGTGTTGACAGATGTATCTCTCCTGGGCTGGGGGACTCAAGTAGATGGCCTTCACACCCAAGATGTTTGGTCCACCCATGAAACAAATCTTCAGATCAATGTCCTGGAGCTCCGGGCAATCTGGAATGCTCTAAAGGCTTTCAGAGATCAACAATCTCATCAAATTGTGCTCATCCAAAGAGACAATCAGGTTGCCATGTATTACACCAACAAGCAGGGGGGCACCGGATCATGCCCTCTGTGTCAGGAGGCCATCCAGATGTGGAATTGGGCTCATCAGCATGGCATGTTCTTTGGAGCCACTTATCTGGTGGGCAAAAACAACACCCTGGCCAACAGACATAAGTACTTAACATAAGTACATAAGCACTGCCATGCTGGGAAAAGACCAAAGGTCCATCAAGCCCAGCACGCCGTCTCCGACAGCGGCCAATCCAGGCCCCAAGAACCTGGCAAAACCCCAAAATTTAATAACGACTAATGGACTTTTCCTTCAGGAATCTGTCCAGACCCCCTTTAAACTCAGCAAGGCCAGCTGCCGTCACTACCTTCTCCGGCAATGAGTTCCCACGCGCTGAATAAAGAAAAACTTTCTCCAATTTGTTTTAAACCTACCACATTCTAATTTCATCTTGTGTCCCCTGGTTCTATTATTGTTAGAAAGCGTAAACAAATGCTTCACATCTGTCTGCTCTACCCCACTCATTATTTTGTACACCTCTATCATATCACCCCTCAGCCGCCTTTTCTCCAGGCTAAAGAGTCCTAGTCTTCTTAACCTCTCCTCATAAGGTAGTCGTCCCATCCCTTTTATCATTTTCGTCGCCCTTCTCTGCACCTTCTCCAGTTCCTTTATATCTTTTTTGAGATGAGGCAACCAGAACTGAACACAATACTCCAGGTGCGGTCGCACCATGGAGCGATATAATGGCATTATAACATCCTCATGCTTGTTTTCCATCCCTTTTCTAATAATACTCAACATTCTTTTCACCTTCTTAGCCGCCGCAGCACATTGAGCAGAAGATTTCAATGTCCTATCCACGATGACTCCCAGATCCCTTTCTCGGTCCATAACTCCTAAAGCAGAACCTTGTATGACATAGCCGTAATTCGGGTTCCTCCTTCCCACGTGCATCACTTTGCACTTGTCAACGTTGAACTTCACCTGCCATTTGGACGCCCAATCCCCCAGTCTCACAAGGTCCTCCTGTAATCTTTCACACTCCTCCCACGACGAGACAACCCTGGATAACTTTGTGTCATCTGCGAATTTAATTACCTCACTAGTTACTCCCATCTCAAGGTCATTTATAAATATGTTAAAAAGCAGCGGACCCAGCACAGACCCCTGAGGGACCCCACTAACTAATGCAACCACACGAGTGGTCTCTCAATATGAGCATTGCCCGCAAGATCTTCTGAGCGTGCGGCACCCCCTCTGTGGATCTCTTTGGCACTCAGATCAACCACAAGGTCCCTCAATTGTGTTCCAGGCTTCAGACCCATGACAGACTAGTGTCAGATGCCTCCCTCCTCAAATGGGGGACAGGTCTTCTGTATGCGTATCCCCCCATACCTCTAGTGGGAACAAAGCCAACATGAATTTGGTCAAGGGAAATCTTGCCTCACCAATCTATTACATTTCTTTGAAGGGATGAATAAACATGTGAATAAAAATGAACCCGTCAATATTGTGTAACTGGATTTTCAAAAGGCATTTGACAAAGTACCTTATGAATGACTCCTGAGGAAATTAGAAAGTCATGGGATAGGAATTAGTGTCCTGTTGTGGATTAAGAACTGGTTAAAAGATAGAAAGTGGAAAGTAGGGTTAAATGGTCAGTATTCTCAATGGAGAAGCGTAGATAGTCATGTTTCCCAGGGGTCTGTGCAGGGACTGCTCTTTTTAACATATTTATAGAGGATCTAGAGATGGGGTAATTAAATTTGTTGACAACAACGAGCGGAGGAGTGGCCTAGTGGTTAGGGTGGTGGACTTTGGTCCTGGGGAACTGAGGAACTGAGTTCAATTCCCGGCACAGGCTGCTCCTTGTGACTCTGGGCAAGTCACTTAACCCTCCATTGCCCGCCGCATAGAGCCTGCCATGAGTGGAAAGCGCGGGGTATAAATGTAACAAAAAAAAAAAGTTGTTAAATCACAAAAGATTGTGAAAATTACACGAGGCCCTTATGAGAACTGGGCATCATATGGCAGAATGACATTTAATGTGAGCAAGTGCAAAGTGATGCATGTAGGAAAGAGGAATCCAAACTATAGCTACTTGATGCAAGGTTTCCACATTAGGAGTCGCTGACCAGGAAATGGTCTAGGTGTTCATTGGTTGATAATATGTTGAAAACCCTCTGCTCAGTGTGGCAGCGGCGGCTCAGAAAGCAAATAGATGTTAGGAATTATTAGGAAAGGAATGAAAACAAAAAATGAGAACACTTTAATATGCCTTTGTAATCGCTCCATGGTGTGACCGCACCTCGAATACTGTGTGCAGTTCTGGTCAGGTGCATCTAAAAAAGATATAGGCAAAATTAGAAAAAGTACGAGAAGGATGGTGAAAATGATAAAGGGGATGGGATGACTTCGCTATGAGGAAAGGTTAAAGTGGCTAGGGCTCTTCAGCTTGGAGAAGAGACGGCTGAGGGGAGATATGACAGAGGAATATAAAATACTGAGTGGAGTGGAACAGGTAAATGTGAATTGCTTGTTTAACCTTTCCAAAAACACAAGGACTAAGGGACATGCAATGAGGCTGCTAAGTAGTAAATTTAATAACAAATTGAAGAAAATATTTTATCACTGAACCTGTAATTATATTCTAGAATTTGTTGCCAGAGAATATAGTCAAAGCAGTTAGTTTAGCAGGGTTTAAAAAAGGGTTGGATAATTTCCTAAAAAAAAAGTCCATAAGCCATTTAAAAGATGGACTTGGGAAAATCCACTGCTTATTTCTAGGATAAGCAGCATAAAATCTGTTTTGCTCTTTTAGGATCTTGCCAGGTACTTGTGACCTGAAGTGGCTACTGTAGGAACAGCATACTGGCTTGATGGACCTTACAATCTGTTCCAGTATGGCAAACACTTATATTTTATGTTCATATGTTAAATTTAACAGTCATGTGGTTTATTTGGATTGGTTCACACCTTTTTCAATGGTAGTTGGAAGGTGAGTTACATTCAGCTATACTAGGTATTTTTCCCTGTCCCCAGAGGGCTCAAACTCTAAGCTTGTACCTGAGGCAATAGAAGGTTTAGTAACTTGGGTAGGTATTTTCTGTGACCTTACCTGAGGTAATGTGGAATGTCAATTGGATTGAACCCTGTAAGTCCTGATCCATTAGGCTTCTCTTCCACTCCAATCAATAGGTAAAGAGAGACCACAGCAACTGAATGTGTCACAGGTGTACAGATTCTTCTATATGGAATAGGCTGATTTTACATAATCACTTTGGTTTTCTCAAAATTTTCCCTGAAAAGTAAATTCAGTTTAAAGGACATAGCTTACAATTACAGTCAGTGAAAGCTTACTCGAGGTGAATCCCCAGCCAAGAGTACATTTATTCTATATTAAGTGCTTTTATTCTAAGAGAAGTGTTTGGCCTAATGAACGAGTCCCTTGCCACAGAGAAGCAATGAGAGATGGCAATAGATGCTTTAATGAAATGACCCCTTCAAACTAAACTTACACCATCTGCTGTGTGGTTTAATTTACATACAGATGACTCCTGACTAGAACTGGATCTTTTTTTTTTAACTCTCTTTATTAGGCATAATCAAAGAGTACAAATGCAACATGAACAAACCCACAAAATAACTGTGATCAAGCATGCAGTTGTGTCTGATCTGTACACCAGGGAGCAAAAACAGGCCAGAAAGAGAATAGCATAAAAAGAACATACTCTTGACCATACCATACAGTGTTTTATATATTATATTAGAAAACTCCCCCTCCCCATCACCACCACCAAACAACCCATTCCTCAAAAGGTAAACACAAATATCCCTAAAGATTGTAACAGAAACTGCTAAATAACACCATCTCAGAAAGAAAAAACCAGAACAGAACCCCAAGGAAGGATGAAAGCCTGCCACAATGACCCCAAATAAAGAACTTAACGGTTCAATACAAAAGCAGTTATTTTCTGTTCCTTGCTGCTGAGAGGTAGCACATCCAGCGCCCTCAATTAAGTGTTAATTAAGGTATAGGGAAGTAGAATACTTGCATAGGTTGCTGAGTCAGCTTTAAATAGCCTGTTTAAAAAAGGCTCCATCGATTCAAAATGATATAAAGAGGAAAGGTCCCACTGAACTTTCTTTCTGAGAAGTTCCGAGAGAAGAGAACATTTCTCTGGTAAGTGAACACTATTTTGCTTTGTGCTTTGGGAACTTAAAGATTGGGGTTTAAAGGAGGAATTGTAGGTTAATGATAGGCAAAATAAAAATATAAAAAGCAAATTTTATCAACTAATCTCCATAGTCTTTTCCACTTAGCTTTAAAAACTTGTACCATAGCATTAACAGATAGATCTAGCAGGCACTGCAGGATTTAGTTTAGTCTTCCTCCCACCCTCCCCAACACCTGCCCACCCCTAGGACAACTCTTCATTTATAGTCAGTTATTGTTATTAGAGTAGCAAGCAAGGAGTGCTCTTACAGAGTTTTAAATAAACTTCATTACCATCTAAGAAGGAAACACTAAATAAGTCATACAATATACTATATAACTAAAAAGACACTTTTATATTAGGCTAATATCCTTAATACTGTAGCAAGTTTTAAATTATTGAAAAACTCAAAAAACACAAGATGGAGTCAGCAGTCCAGCAGCGAGAGGGGTGCTATCCAGTCTTTTGCATTGAGTGTCACATGTATGATTATCTCCCAGTTGGTGAGATGTCATATGTGTGTGCCCGATGCAAAGAGCTCCTAGCTCTCAGAGAATGTGTCTGTTCTCTTGAGGCTAGAGTAGCAGACTTGGTGGAGCTGAGGGAGACAGAGAGGTACATAGAGGAGACCTACAGGGATGTTGTACAGAAGTCCCACCTCCAGTCTGGTAGCCCCTGTGCTACCTTGGAGGAGGGAGGTCTCCTAGAAGGAGAGCATCACCCTGGTGAAGTAGGAAGTACTCCTGTAGCCAGGACCTGCCCACCAGGGAATGTACTATTATCCTCTCACACCGAGGATATGTCTCCAAGTGCTGCCCTGGAGGGAAGGTTAGGACAGCTGTTGTAGTTGGTGATTCAATCATTAGGCATATAGATGGCTGGTGGACGTGAGGATCACCTGGTGACTTGCCTGCCTGGTGTGAAGGTGGCGGACCTCACGCGCCACCTAGATAGGATTTTAGATAGTGCTGGGGAGGAGCCGGCTGTCTTGGTACATGTGGGTACCAATGACATAGGAAAATGTGGGAGAAAGGTTCTGGAAGCCAAATTTAGGATCTTAGGTAGAAAGTTCAAATCCAGAACCTCTAGGGTAGCATTTTCTGAAATGCTACCCTTTCCACACGCAGGGCCCAAGAGACAGGCAGAGCTCCGGAGTCTCAATGCGTGGATGAGACGATGGTGCAGGGAGGAGGGTTTTAGATTTGTTAGGAACTGGGCAACATTCTGGGGAAGGGGGAACCTATTCCAAAAGGATGGGCTCCACCTTAACCAGGGTGGGACCAGGCTGCTGGCATCGGCATTTTAAAGGAGATAGAGCAGCTTTTAAACTAGAAACGGGGGGGGGGGGGGGGGGGGGGGGGGGGGGGGGGAGGCCGACAGTCGCTCAAAACTGCATGGTTCGGGATAAGGTATCTTTCAAAGATATCACCAAAACAGGGAAGATAGGGTATCCTGATAGTGAGGTTGCAAAAGAGACCGTAGTAGATCAGGTGTCCTTAAATAAAAATAAAAATCAGACAAAAGATTGCAAATGAATACTGTCAAGTACTAAGCATGATGTAAATAGGAACAACAAACATAGTTTGAAATGTCTATATGTGAATGCCAGGAGCCTAAGAAATAAGATGGGTGAGTTATAATATATTGCACTAAATGAAAAATTAGATATAATAGGCATCTCCGAGACCTGGTGGAAGGAGGATAACCAATGGAACACTGTCATACCGGGGTACAAATTATATCGTAGTGATAGGGTGAATCGAATTGGTGAAGGGGTAGCGTTGTATATTAAGGAGAGCCTTGAATCAAATAGATTGAAAATTCTGCAGGAAACAAAACAATTCTTGGCATCACTGTGGATTGAAATTCCATTTGTAAAGGGGAAAAGGATATTGATAGGAGTGTACTACCGTCCGCCTGGCCAGGATGAACAGACGGATACAGAAAAGTTAACGGATACAGAAAAGTTAAAGGAAATTAGGGACGCAAACAAACTGGGCAACACAATAATAATGGGTGATTTCAATTACCCCGATATTGACTGGGTAAATGTAACATCAGGGCATGCTAGGGAGGTAAAATTCCTTGATGAAATCAAGGACAGCTTTATGGAGCAGCTGGTACAGGAGTCGACGAGAGAAGGAAAAATTCTAGACCTAGTCCTTAGTGGAGTGCATGATCTGGTGCGGGAGGTAATGGTGATGGGGCTGCTTGATAACAGTGATCATAATATGATCAGATTTGAAATTAGCTTTGAAGTAAGTATACATAGGAAATCAAATATGTTAGCGTTTAACTTTAAAAAAGGAGACTATGATAAAATGAGAAGAACGGTGAAAAAAAAAAAACTTAGAGGAGCAACTGCGAGGGTCAAAAATTTACATCAGGCATGGATGCTGTTCAAAAACACCATCCTGGAAGCCCAGGCCAAATATATTCCGCATATTAAAAAAGGAGGACGGGAAGACCAAACGACAGCCGGCGTGGTTAAAAAGTGAGGCTGGGCTTTTCACTCTCGCTTTCCAACCCACTTCCCTCCCCTCAGTGACTCTAAGGAGGGGTCTCTCATCGGTTAGTAATCCCCATTATAATCGTGGATTACACTTAAATTCTCTCTTTGTCTTCCATATCAGTGCTTTGCATCTACAGCAACTTGCCATTCTTATGCTCTTTTTTTCTATTTTCTGAAGGATATTCTTTTAGCTATAATGGCCTCCTTTGCCTCAATTTTTAACCATGCCAGCTGTCTTTTGACTTTCCTTCTGCCTTTGAGATTCCAGGATGGTGTTTTTGAATCACATCCATGAATGATGTAAACTTTTAACCTTTGTAGCTGCCTGTTTTAACTTTTTTTTTTTTGTCATTTTCCTCATTCTATCGTAGACTCCTTTGTGAACGTAAAATGCTAATGCAATAGATTTCCTGTATGTACTCACCAGAATTGGTAAATCAAAATTTAATCATGTTATGATCACTGTTGCCAAGAAAGTGATCCCAACACCGTTACCTCTTGTAGCAAACTTGTGTTCTACTAAGGACTACATCTAGAATTGCTCCCTCTCTTGTTGGTTCCTGAACCAGCTGATCCATTAAGCAGTAATTTATTTCATCTAGGAACTGCAACTCCCTCATATGCCCTATTGTTACATTTATCCAGTCAGTTTTGGGGTAATTGAAATCACCCCCTATTATTGTATTACCAAATGTGTTAATGTCTGTAATTTCTGCAGACATTTTAACATCCAACGGTTTGTTCTGACCAGGCAGGTGGTAGTGTTCCTTTATCACTAATTCTCCTTTTTACAAATGGAATTTCTACCCATAAGGATTCTAAGGTGTATTTTGTGATCCATCACTGTGATATCATTTATACCCTGGTATGACAGTGCCCCTTTGGTTATCCTCCTTCTGCCAAGCCTCAGAGATAGCTATTGTATCGACCTTTTCATTATGATATATATATATATATATATATATATATATATATATATATATATATATATATATATATATACAGACACTCCAAACAATGATAACTTGAAATTTAAGTCTATCTGATCTTTATTTAAAGGCACCTGGTCTACTTCTGTCTTTATTACAATCTCTCTAATGAGATAAATACATAAGTATTGCCACACTGGGACGGACCAAAGGTCCATCAAGCCCAGCATCCTGCTTTAACAGTGGCCAATCCAGGTCACAAATACCTGGCAAGATCCTGAAAAAGTTCAATACATTTTATGCTGCTTGTCCCAGAAATAAGCAGTGGATTTTCCCTAAGCCAATAGTCTATGGAGTTTTCCTTTAGGAAGCTGTCTAGACCTTTTTAAAACCCCGCTAAGCTAACTGCCTTTACCACATTCTCTGGCAACGAATTCCAGAGTTTAATTACATGTTGAGTGTAGAAGACTTTTCTCTGATTTGTATTAAATTTACTACTTTGTAGCTTTATCGCATGCCTCCTAGTCCTAGTATTTTTGGAAAAGTAAACAAATGATTCACATCTACCCGTTCCACTCCACTCATTATTTTATAGACCTCTATCATTTCTCCCTTCAGCTGTTTTTTCTCCAAGCTGAAGAGTCCTAGACACTTCAGCCTTTCCTCATAGGGAAATCGTCCTATCCCCTTTATCATTTTCATCGCCCTTCTCTGTACCTTTTCTAATTCCACTATATATCTTTTTTTAGATGCGGTGACCAGAATTGAACACAATATTCGAGGTGCGGTCACACCATGGACCAATACAAAGGCATTATAATGTCCTCACTTTTGTTTTCCATTCCTTTCCTAATAATACCTAATATTCTATTTGCTTTCTTAGCCACCACTGCACACTAAGCAGAGGATTTCAACGTATCAACGATGACGCTGAGATCCTTCCACTGTTGTAATGACACCCTTCAAAGACAACTTCACTCCGTTACATGTGCTCTTGAGCAACTGTCAGTTTTCCTCTAGATTCTAGTTTAAAAGCTGCTGTATCTCCTTTTTAACTGTTGACGCCAGCAGCCTGGTTCCAGTTGTCCAGTTTCTAACAAACCTAAATCCTGGGAATGATCTTTATTCCCTGCAAAGTGAAAGTGATACAATAACATGGATGTATAACAATCCTGATCTTTAGTTATTTTAAAGAATGAGGAAATGTTTATCCTTTGCTACACAGAACTCAACTCTTTGATGAAAGACAGCTTAACATTTACACGTTTTTAATTTTGATTTCTCACCACTATATTATAATTAAATGTTGAATCTGTAAATTTTCTCTGTTGTACAAAGTTGTGAATGAAGCCAGCCCCGTGACTTGATGACAGTGCTCAATCCTGTCCTGAGGAAACCTGTGTTCAATTCCCAGCCAAGTCTTCTGCTCCTTAAGCCAGCCTTGCTGGGGATGATTTGCCACAGGTTCACATAACAGTGGTGACTAGTAAACAGAGTATACGTTCACAGTTGCAAGGCGCTGGAAAGGTTCTCACAACCATGACTGACTGGACTAAAAATAAGGGAAAATAGCCCTGGGTACAAAGCTGATGGCACCAGATCACCGACCGGGTTCAACCAAGCTGAAAGTCCAATTGTGGAGGAGAAAACTACTGGATCAAGGAAAGTAAAGCAACTTTTAATGTCTCTGAAACTGGATCATTAAGTCAGATTCCTACCTCTCTTGTAAAGCCACGCTGGGGTCCTCATCAGTAGGTACTATGTGAGCGCATACACACCTCTTCTAGAGCTGCATCCTAACTTTACTTACATACACCCCTCCATTTTAATATTTTCTAAGGCAGCATTTGGAACAAACTCCATCCTTTTTCACTTAAAATCATTATACCTTAGAACAGTCTTCCCCATTCTGACAGCTGATTCAATGTTTTCCCAAAGATTAAGTTAGACAGGAAGAAAGTCCTTTTTCATTGATTTGCTTTGAAATGTGAGGCAGTAGGTTCCAAACCTGAAAGAAAAAAACCCTGATCTCCAATGGTCAATCAAGGTGAAGAAAAGAAGCACAAAGAGAAACCAAAGTAAAGGTAAGTCTGCACCTCCATATACAGCAAAGGAAAGGACATTGAGAAGTCACTGGGTTTAGTCAAACCTACCTTTCCTAGAGACTGGTTCTGGGTGTCTGCACCTGAAAGACATAAAATAGATCACAAAGAATCAATTCTTAAGACATACACTACAAAAGAAAGCTATAGCTATAGAGTAAAAGAAAGAGAGCAAGATAATTTGATCAATACTGATCTGATGGTTTCACTGTTGTTCCAGAGTGGTATTACTGTACCTGTTAAAGAAACTTGAGTTGTTAGTTAAATTGTTCTACATGAAGAATTGTTTGAATATATGTTTATGCAATAAAAGAACCAATTTTGTTAACTTTGAACACATTTTCTATACCCAAAACTTGGTTTAAAATTTTAAAAAATAACATATATACCATCTGTCTAGTTACTGGGTCTCAAATTTCTTTTAGTTTCCATTCATCTCCATAGTTTAGAACTTTGACAATGAGGTTAGTTTAATTGTCTCTGAACTCAGGGGTGAGCTGTGAGCTTGAGGTATTCGGTCATGGGTAATGGTAGAGCTCAAAGGGCCCTCTGAGGCTCAGCAGCTGCATTAATAGTCTAATGCAGGGGAGTAGCCAGAAAACCAATTTTGGGTGGGCCTCAACCCAAAAGTGGGGTGGCACGAGAACCCCGCCCCCAACCTGGAATCTCTCTCTCCTCCCCTCAGACTATCATGGGGTATCTTAATTGCACTCTCCCATCCCCCAGTACCTTTCAGGTCCTTCAGTTCTTTGCTGGTCACGCAAACAGAAAGTAATGTCCAAGGGAAGGCTCGTTCGGGGCTGGCATGGGCAGCCGACAAAGAACTGAAGGATTTAAAAGGTACCAGGGGGAGGTTGGGGGAGTGCAGTTAAGAGACCTTTGATTGCATGGGAGGGGTGAGGAGGAATAGTTATTGGGAGTCTTCAGCTGACAGGGCTTGGGGATCCCCACCAACCACATCACAGCTGTTCCGCTGCTGAGTGGGCCTGAGTTTAAAGTGGGTGGTCCTGTGCCCACCTGTAGCTATGCCACTGGCCCAAGGCTTTCTCTCCCTAGCACAGCTCTAGGCAGGCCATCATTCCAAATATAAGAGTCCATATAAACAAACAGAAAATATAATCTGAGGGGTCCAGAGTTAAGAGGGGGAAAAAAAGATCAAGAAGAAGGACTGATATAGCTGACCTCAGCATTTTCAAGACCCCCAGCTCCTTCATTCCCTCACCTCCCCCACCAGCTTGGATTTTCACATAGCCTTATTAGTTCTGTATCTAGAACGGCATAGTTCCAAGGGTCCGGATTGCAGATCTGCTCTATACAACCCCTTCACCTGCCCCACCAGACAACATTTGTAATACTACCATTAACCCTCCCACAGAGGGAAGCAGAGTTTCACCGCCCCAGTGGTCAGTGTAGGGAAAGACAATAGCCCACCCAACACCTCTGCAGATTTCACTGGACAGCAGAGGCTGCTGCATAAGGGTTATGCTGCTGAAATGTTACCATGACCTTTCTCCCCAGCGCATGTCCTACTTTTTATCTATGGAGTTAGGGGGGAGGAATGAGGATTGCGAAGGCCTAAATCCATCACTGTCCTGGAGGAGTAGCCTAGTGGTTAGTGCAGTGGACTTTGATCCTGGGGAACTGAGTTTGATTCCCACTGCAGCTCCTTGGGACTCTGGGCAAGTCACTTAACCCTCCATTGCCCCTGGTACAAAATAAGTACCTGAATATATGTAAACCGCTTTGAATGTAGTTGCAAAAACCTCAGAAAGGTGGTATATCAAGTCCCATTTCCCGTTCCCTATTTGAGATTCTAAATGGAATGTTGCTACTATTGAGATTCTGTTGCTATTATTTGAGATTCTACATGGAAAGTTGCTATTCCACTAGCAACATTCCATGTAGAAGCCTGCCCTTGCAGATCAGCAACGTACGTGCAGGACGTCAGACTCACAGAAACAGAAGCAGAAGCCTGCGTGGCCGCATTGCTGATCTGCAAGGGCAGGCTTCTACATGGAATGTCGCTAGTGGAGGAATAGCCTAGAGGTTAGTGCAGTGGACTTTGATCCTGGGGAACTGAGTTCAATTCCCACTGCAGCTCCTTGTGACTCTGGGCAAGTCACTTAACCCTCCATTGCCCCTGGTACGAAATAAGTACCTGAATATATTTAAACCGCTTTGAATGTAGTTGCAAAAACCTCAGAAAGGCGATATATCAAGTCCCATTTCCCTTTCCTACAGCAGATAAAGCACACAGCCTAGTGTAACAGCTTCTGAGAAAATCAAGAATATTACAATACTTGCTTACCTTTTCAGGTGTTATTGGGCAACAACTGTACACTGTTTACTTGTTCAATACCATTTGTCTTATGAACTTCTATCGTATCGCCCCTCCCTCCCAATCAGCCACACATTGTAACTCCGTTCCCATCTCTGTACTGAAGCTCTCTAAAATAGATATGTTTTATGTATATTTTATATTTTTTTTATTGCAAACTGCCTAGATTTACCTAGATGGTATATCAGACTACATAAATTTTCTTTTCTCTAACCTGTCAAGCCGTTGGTCGTTAAAGCACCGTTATATACTTTTCATTTGGCTGCTGATGCCTGAACCTTGGGATGACAAGAAAATGTTGTGCTGAACAGAAAGTTATTGTAGGTGTCTAGGACACAAGAAAGCTGAATAAAAATGATGGAATTCCAGAGTGGAGTATTTGATGGGAGAGGACAAGAATTTTAAATGATATTCTGTAGGAGATTGGCAATCAGTGTTCCTTAATCAGTAACTCAGATGTGCTGTCATATCTCTGTGCACCATAAATTAGCTTTACAGCTGAATTTTGAATTATTTGTAGCCTTCCTAATTGATATTGAGGAAGACCCTGGGGAAGGGAGCTACAGTAATCAAGTCGCGTTACCACCATAAGTAATGGAATGGATTGGGGATCAAGCAGTCATTGCACCTTGGCTAGAAGAATAATTGAACTTCAAGCCATAGCTACCTATGAGCTGAATATTCAGTTTCATCACAACAAAGTAGTTCTTCCAACTCATCCCAAGTTCTTACTTAAACTAATATTACCTTTCCATCTTAATAAGGAAAACTGTACTTCCCACATTCTCTCCAAATCTTCACAAGAATCTAAGCAAGAAGTTCGTCCACACTCTGGACCGCAAAACAGGCTCTCCCTAATTGCCTCAAAAGAATTGAATACATCAGAAAGTCTACAGCTGTTTGTCTCATAAGTATATAAGTATTGCCATACTGGGAAAGAGCAAAGGTCCATCAAGCCCAGCATCCTGTTTCCAACAGTGGCCAATCCAGGTCACAAATACCTGGCAAGATCCCCCAAAAAGTACAAAACGTTTTATGCGGATTTCCCCCAAGTCCACTTTAATAATGGTCTATGGACTTTTCCTTTAAGAAGCCGTCCAAATCTTTTTTAAACCCCGCTAAGCTAACAGCCTTGACCACATTCACTGGCAACAAATTTGAGTGAAGAAAAATTTTCTCCGATTTGTTTTAAATTTACCACTTTGTAGCTTCATTGAATGCCCCCGTCGTAGTATTTTTGGAAAGAGTAAACAGACACTTCACGTCTACCCTTTCCACTCCATTCATTATTTTATAGACCTCTATCATATGTCCCTTCAGCCATCTTTTCTCCAGGCTCAAGAGCCCTAGCCGCTTCAGCCTTTCCTCATAGGGAAGTCATTCCATCCCCTTTAATCATTCTCGTCGTCGCCCTTCTCTGCACCTTTTCTAATTCCACTTTCATCCACAGCAGAGTTGACAGTCCACTAACCAAGTGGATTTTAGCAAATTGGTTAGCATCTTCCATCAAATTCTGTTAAAACAAATTGATCCTTTAACTAGTAAATGAAACTTCATTAGATCTGAGCCAATGCAGCTATCATGACACTCCTAAAATCTGCTTCCCTGGATTCCATATACAAAGCAGTGACACTACTGCTTAGAACAGTTCATAATTCGGTATGTTGTGTTTTGGCCAATCTGTCTAACATTAACAACTCTCACATTTTATTGACAAATTAAGCAGCTCCTAAATACTGGACTGTTCATAACAAGATGAGCAGCCCTGAGCTTGGGAGTCAGCCACTTGTGTCCAATTCAGTATTACATGTTAACAGAAAAAGCATTGTTTACATGTGTTGTCCATAGACAGCAAGATTGATTAGGGTGGCACACAATCTCTCATTTCCCCCAAAGTTGCGTTCTTTCTTGAGCTATGGAACTAAAGAAACTGCTGCACGTGGAAAGGGCCACGCGTGCTCAGAACATTATACTAAGTTCTGAATGCTGAGAGAGCTGTTCCATCCTAGCAACATGAAATGACGTCAGACCAGTGTGCTTGATCAATCCTGATTTCTGCAGAAAGCATCTGTTACAGGTGAGGAATAATTGCTTTATAAATGATCTGGAAAAGTGATCAAATGAGGCGATCAAATCTGAAGATAACACAAAACTACTCAACGCTGTTAAATCACAGGCTGATTGTGAGAAATTGCAAGAAGGCCTTGTGAGGCTGGATAAATGAGCATCCAAAGGGTAGGTGAAATTTAATGTGGACAAGTGTAAAGTGATACACGGAGGGGAAAATTATTTAAACTGTAGTTGCAGAATACTAGATTCTAGATTAGAATTCATCTACCAGATAAAGGATCTAGGCACTGTTGTTAACAATAAATTGATATCCTCTGCCCAGTGTGTAGTAACAATCAAAAAAAATCAAATAGAATGTTACAAATTAGTAGGAAAATAATGGAGAATAAAACAGACTCTGATATTTGCATATTGTTTCATGATGTAACTGCAGTTTAATTACACTAAAGAAAAAAAAAGCAATAGAACTAGATAAAGTACAGAGAAAGGCAACACATCTCCCATATGAGGAAAGTCTAAACAAGTTAGAGCTCCTCAGCTTCGAGCTGAGAAGAGAGAGAATTTGGTAAGTTTATAAAATCATGGGAAATAGAGCAGGTAAATAGGGAATGGTTTGTTTGTTTGTTTGTTTATTTATTCATTCTTATAGCCCACATTATCCAAAAAAACAAGTTTCGGTTCAATGTGGCTTACAGTTAGCAGTTCGGAGAAATTACAAGTGACGCATTTCGATTACAGTGATGTGGAACATCAGAGACACGTATGATTAGCCATAAAATTTCTTGAAAAGATACGTTTTTTTTAGTTCTTTTCTGAACTGAATATAGTTTGAAATGCTTCTTGTGACTGGGAATTGAATTCCACCATTTCGATTCCAGATAGCTAAATCTAGCCGTGTAGATGGATTTGTAAATTATGGGGGTCTTTTACTAAAGATTAGCTTGAGTTATCTGCAGTAGAGCCCATAGGAATAAAATGGGCCCTGCGGCAGATAACTCGAACTAATCTTTAGTAAAAGACCCCCTATATTTCTGCAGTTGGGTAGGTGGAGTAGTAGATAACCTGAACTTGCATTTCTAGGTGATAGTTCAATCAGGTCTAGCATGTAATCAGGAGATATGTCAAACAATATTTTGAAAATGAGCGCTAGTTTTAAATAGAGTCTGCCCTTGATTGGGAGCCAGTATAGCATTACCAGTAACGAGGTTGCTCTTTCATATTTCGACTTTTTGAATATCAGTCATGTTGCCGTGTTATGAACGGTCTGTAGTGATTTTAGTATGTTTTCTTTGCACCCTACATGTGCTGCATTACAATAGTCTAGTTGGGACTGTGTCAACGATTGTACTATAAATGATTGTTTGGGAAAATAGTCTCTAATCCTTCTCTATTTCCATAGAGTTTTGAAACTCTTTGATGTGACTTCTTAAACCTGATTTTCAAGAGTCAGAAGTTTATCAAGTATAATTCCTAGTATTTTTGGTTGTGTTTCCATAGGGTATGTTTGTTGGTTGATAGTGAAGTTTTGGTAAAAAGTAATGCGAGCTAGAGAAAACCAGGAATTTGATTTTCTCACTAATTTGAGTTTGAAAATTGTGGCCTACTTTTCCATAAGGTCCAGACCGTTTTTAACCTTGTCCAGTATCTCTGTGATATTGTTATTATTATTATTATTTGTTGCATTTGTATCCCACATTTTCCCACCTATTTGCAGGCTCAATGTGGCTTACATAGTACCGTAGTGGCGAACGCCAGTTCCGGTATGAGAAATACAGAGTGGTAGTTGTTATAAAGTACATGAGTATAGGGAGAGGAATGGCCAGTAGGAAAAAGGAAGTGATGATGCCCCTGTACAAGACTCTCGTGAGACCTTATTTAGAATATTGTGTACAATTCTGGAGACCGCACATTCAGAAAGGTATAAACAGGAGTCTATCAAGATGGTGGCTACTAAAATGATCAGTGGTCTTCGTCATAAAGCAAGTTGTGGCAAAAGGGGCCCTGCGCTGGCATCAGCATATGTTTTTGACATGTGCCCAGGCCCCCTTTTATCATAACTGGTAAAAGGTAGGCCTTTATTTTTCAAAAGAAATGGCCATTTTAGGGGGAGCCCCCGCTGCCACCCATTTATGTGGCAGCAAGGGCTCCAGCGCTAACCCGGCAGCAACTGGGCAGTGCATGGCACTGCCCGATCACCGCCGGGTGCATACCGGCACTACAAAAATAAATATATATCTGTAGCGCCGGACATGACAGTGTGTTGGGGATGGGAAGTACCACTGGGCTGCTGCGGTAGCCTGGCGGTACGTCCTTTTTAGTGTTATTAAAAGGTACGTATATAGTGACATCATCAGCATATATAAATGGATTAAATCCTATTTTTTCCAGTTTTTTCCCAAGGTCTCCTGTCCTTTCAACATTCCTTTTCTATCCATACCATCTACCTTACCTCTTAGTTGCTATTTGTCATGTCCTGCATTTTCCCTCTATGCCTCTGACCTATCCTCGCCCCATTCTCAGTGTCTGTCTTCTCATTGTCCCTATCTTCTCTCCATCTGTGTCCTTATTTTACTCTGTCCAGCAGCAGCGGTAAAAAGCGTGCAGGCTCGGCCCTTAGTTCAGTTTTCCCTTCTCTTTCTCTCAGCTCTGGTCCCGTCTGTGCTGAAACAGGAAATGAGGGCGGGACCAAAGCTGAGAGAGAAGGGAAAACTGAACTAAGGGCCAAGCCTGCACGCTTTTTACCGCTGCTGCCAGCCGCCGTAACCCCAACGAGGTAAGTCAAGATGACTTTTAAAATTCGGAGGGAGGGGGCCTGGAACTCGAAGGGAGGGAGGGAAGAAGGGCGGTACGACGACCCTGGAACTTGGAAGGAGGGAGGGACGAGGACCCTGGAACTCGGAGGGAAGGAGGGAGGGAACAAACTTCCGTTGGGTGAAATATTGGGGGTGCTCAAGTACCCACGGAGTCGGCACCTATGCATGTGACACAATGCAAAAGACTGGATAGCACCCCTCTCGCTGATGGATTGCTGACTCCATCTTAGTATTTTTGAGTTTTTCAATGATTTAAAACTTGCTAAAGTATTAAGGATATTAGCCTAATATAACAATGTCTTTTAGTTTATATAGAGGGGCCTAATCAAACGCGAATACCCATCTCCATGGGCGTCTATCTCTGAGAACTGGTACGTGAAGGGGCGGGACAGACCGTATTTTCGAAAAAGATGGGCGTCCATCTTTTTTTTCGATAATACGGTTTGTGCCGCGCAAATGCATTGGATTTGTGCGGATTTGAGCTGGGCGGTATCTTTTTTCAGCGATAATGGAAACCAAAGGCACCCAGCTCAAAAATGAACAAATCCAAGGCATTTGGTCATGGGAGGGGCCAGGATTCGTAGTGCACTGGTCCCCCTCACATGCCAGGACACCAACCCGGCACCCTAGGGGGCACTTGTAACAATTAAAAAAAAATTAAAATACCTCCAAACTCCATAGCTCCCTTCCCTTGGGTGCTGAGCCCCCCAAATCCCCCCCAAAACCCACTGCCCACAAATCTACACCATTACCATAGCATTTATGGCTGAAGGGGGGCACCTAGATGTGGGTACAGTGGGTTTTGGGGGTGGTTTGGAGCGCTTCCATTTACCAGCACAAGTGTAACAGGTGAGGGGGGGTGGGACTGGGTCCACCTGCCTGAAGTCCACTGCACCCACTAACAACTGCTCCAGGGACCTGCATACTGCTGTGATGGAGCTGGGTATGACATTTGAGGCTGGCATACAGGCTGGAAAAAAAAGTTTTTAAAGTTCTTTTTTTTGGGTGGGATGGGGTTAGTGACCACTGGGGGAGTCAGGGGAGGTCATCCCCGATTCCCTCTGGTGGTCATCTTGGCAGTTGCGGCACTTTTGGGGGACATGTTCGTTAAAAAAAGGGTTCAGAAAAAGTGACCCAAATTCTCACTTCTGGCACCCTTCTTTTTTCCATTATCAGCCGTGCGCGCCCATCGCTCCTCGGCCGATAAACATGCCCCAGTCCCACCTTCACCATGCCTCCAACAAGCCCCCGTCAACTTTGTCCATTCCCGTGACAGATTGCAGTTGGAGACGCCCAAAATCGGCTTTCGATTATACTGATTTGGGCGCCCATGGGAGAAAGGCGCCCATCTCCCGATTTGGGTCGAAATATGGGCGTCTTTCTTTTTCAAAAATAAGCTGGATGGTATATTGTGTGATTTATTTAGTGTTTCCTTCTTAGATGCTAATGAAATGTATTTGTAAGAGCACTCTTTGCTTGTTATCCTAATTATAACAACTGACTATAAATGAAGAGTTGTCCTAGGGGTGGGTGAGAAGACTAAGCTAGATCCTGCAGTGCCTGCTAGAGGCTTTCTGTTAATGCTGTGGTACAAAGTTCAAGTTTGAAAATTAAGGGGAAAAGACTATGGAGATTAGTTGATAAAATTTGCTTTTTTATATTTTTAATTCTGCCTATCACTAACCTACAATTCCTCCTTTAAACTCCAATCTTTGTTCCCAAAGCACAAAGCAAAATAGTATTCAACTTACCAGAGAAATGTCCTCTTCTCTCAGAGCTTCTCAGAAAGAACGTTCGGCAAGATCTTTCCTCTTTATATAATTTTGAATCTAAGGGGCCTTTTTTAAACAAGCTCAGCTTGTTGAAGCTTTTTGAAGCTAACTCAGCAACCTATGCAAATATTCTACTTCCCCACACCTTAATTAATATCTAATTGAGGTCACTGGATGTGCTACCTCTCCAGCAACCAAAGAACAGAAAATAACTGCCTTTTAGAACAAGAGTTTTTGGCTAAGTTTGTACCTCTAGAAAAGGTGTCAGGCATTTTTCCCATAGTTTTAAACTATTTCTAGAGAAAATTTCAGTTTAAAACTATGGGAAAAGGGTTGTACACTATGGCAACTAGTTAATAATGCTTGCTTTTTTCTCTCTCTTTTTATTCCCCCCTTAATACTAAACTGGGTCCTGCTTGCTTTTCCCTCTCTTTCTCTCTCTTTTTATTCCCCCTTAATACTAAACTAGATCCTGCAGTGCCTGCTAGAGGCTGTTAGGACCTTTCCTCTTTATATAGTTTTGAATCCAAGGGGCCTTTTTTAAACAGGCTCTTTGAAGCTAACTCAGCAACCTGTGTAAATATTCTACTTCCCCGCACCTTAATTAACACCTAATTGAGGTCACTGGACATGCTACCTCTCCAGCAACCAAAGAACAGAAAATAACTGCCTTTTAGAACAAGAGATTTTGGCTGTTAAGCTTCTACCTCTAGAAAAGGTTTCAGTTTAAAACTATGGGGAAAATACCTATTTCTAAAGAAAATTTCAGTTTAAAACTATGGGAAAAGGTTTGTACACTGTGGCAACTAGTTAATAATGCTTGCTTTTCTCTCTCTCTCTCTTTTTATTCAAGCATTATTAACTAATTGCAATAGTATGTAGTCGAATCCACAAGGCTTTGAGCAGTTGTGGCACCCTTCATGAAATGATGACATACAGCAATTTTTTTTCAAACCCTGATTTAAAACTCTAACAATTTATTTCATCAAACCTTTTGGATCTACTCCGTACTGGTTAGGCAATCAAATTGAAAAATTTCATCAACAACCACACAATAAAAGTCTGAATGTATAGGTGCACTGAATTTAAGTGGAGGAAAAGACTTCAGTTATGTCATTGCTTGATCTCTTTCATGAGCTACTGACCGCCACCATCATCAGTCTAAAAAACCTCCACCATTCTTAAGTTGCACTGTTTAACACGCAAGTTGCACTGTTTAACATGTGTATATATTCACTTGTACTTTTTAACTTATTGTGACCTCACCTTCAAGGATGTAAGTATATCTTACTGTACCCAAATGTTTACCTCAGATATACCCCACCAAAACAGAGATAAAGGTCCAAATATTGTCACTAGCCTCGCCTTCCTATTTCTAAAATAGGAGGGGAATAAATCTAAAACAAATAACTTGGTTAGGCAGATGTTTTACCTTTAATGTTAAAAAATGTATTCAAAACTATTAATTTAACAACAAATTTCTACTATATTTGACAATGTCTTTGTTTCTCCACAGACTACCAACCCCTTTCAGTACTGAACACAACAGAAACCTATCAGATAAGTATCAATTTTAAAATAAGCAAAAATGTATATTTAAACATGCATTTAACATTAATAGTTCATTTTAAAATCCCTCTAATTTGTAAAAATTGATTCTTTATTTTTATTTACTTTTCAGGTTCTTCATCAAAGGAGCAGGTAAGTATTAAATACATGTTTTTGTCCCTCTAGTTAGTCCTCTATGTACTTGTGTAGATGAATTAAGTAACTCAGCTATTTCTTCCAGATTTCTTGTATTTCTTCAGGTCTTCACCTTTCTTTTATTGTTGGGTACCTTATTCATGATGACAACAGGAACCAGGTCCGGAGTACCTACTACGCTGAACTTTAAAAACTAAAAAAACCTAAACCCTAACTAATTCAGTTATTAAAGTAATCCTGTTAGATAACTCTTGAATTACTTCCCTATCTAGCTTCCCCAGTAAAAAAAAAAAAAAAAAAAAAACCACGTATAATTATTTAACCTTATTCTATACCTCCCACAAATAATATTTTTAAAGGATTTTTTAAAAAAATCTCAGTATGACTCTTTCATGTACTAAACCACTGAGATTGTTATTTTAAACTCACTTTAAAGTCTACTCCAACAGAACAGCCCACAGCTGCTCTAAAGTCCACTGTATTTTTAAATCAATTTAATTACTTTTTTTTTTCAAAGTAATTTATTCTAAGGTTCAGCGGAAGTTTTCCAATTAATAATTTCTCACAGAACCCACTTCAGACTTAAATGTGCAGCAGAAAACACATTTGTCATAAGTACTCAGTGTTCTTAAAAAAGCATATATCCAAACACAAAAGCTGTTTGAAACAACGGAGGAAGGAAGCTGCTATCGTATCTCATTGCTTAAATTTAGGACATGAATTTTCTTCACTAAGGATTTGTGCAATCGACCATATCCCCACGATTTTTCCTGACAGACTGACACGACTACTACAACGAGAGCAATTTTGGATCTTTACACTCAAAACAGAAGAACCTTTGGGGCTTAATTTGAAATCTGACTGGAGAAGTTTTTTGTAATAAACAATAACTAACAATATATTAATTTTCTAAGAGTTGAATTTTTTGGTCTATCTTTTCTAAAGATCTGGTTTACATAATCAATATAACGAAATACAAAACACAAGACAAACACTAAGGAACATATAAGATCTTCCTTTAGGACCCAGAGGGCTCTTTTTAGAGGCAAATACATCACATCTGATGTGAATAACCTCATAGGATATGACATCATACTTCCCAGACAAACACACTCCTCTTTATGAGGAGGAGACATTGCCGCCATTTTACCAGGGATAAGCAAGCAGGAAGCAACCAGGAAGCATGCTCATATTGTGAACCTTTATGGCAAGTATTCATATTTGAACTATGAACATTTTAAGCTTTAAAGTTTAAGTTTATGGATCCTGTTTACACATTTTTTTATTTTTATGTTGTTCTCACAGCTCTTTTTTCACTTTTACATATATTTTTTATTACACGTTTTTTTGACTTTGAAGGTACAGCGTTACTAGCAAAACCTTGGCTGAAGTCGGTGTGTTTGACCGATGACCCACTTGTTGCTTTGCACCTGCACTTGAAAGCTAAGTTACTCTTTTAACTTTCACATGCTGTATGGATCCCGAGCTGATACTGTTGAGCTTTTAGCATCTTTTCATTTTGGAACTAAAGGGTTTTTGCCTATCCTATATAATAATTCTCACGACCAACGTTCTAAAGTAGCTGCCTGTGTCTATGGCTCCTGCAGTTGCTCAGCTAGGCTCCGTAGCCAGGCTGATGTCACTCACAGCTGATACTCCTCCCCCTGCCTAGGAATCAGCTGTCAGTGCCCCTCCCCCTGGCACATCACCCAAGCCCCTCCCCCCCAAGCACATCAACACCCCCCCCCCCCCCCCCCGGGGCACATCAACCCCCTCGCCACCCGCAGCTGCAAATGGTAACACTGTCTGGCAGCTGCTGCTGCTGCTCCTGCTGAGCAGCAGTGGCTGCTACAACCCCCCCCCCCCCCCCAAGCACATCAACACCCTCGCCACCCACAGCTGCCAATGGTAACGCTGTCTGGCTGCTGCTGCTGCTTCTCCTGTTGAGCAGCAGCGGCTGCTACAAAAAAGAAAAAAAAAAACAAAAATGTTTTAAAACCTGAAATGCAGCACCGTAGACAGCCATCTGGCATTGGCTGTCGTCTCTGCAATCGCTCCTCCTCTCGCCTCCACGTCACTGCCCCTGGAGTAAGACCCCGGAGGAGTGCAGCGATGTGAGGGGGGAGAGGAGGAGCGGCTGCAGAGATGACAGCCAATGCCAGATGGCTGTCTACGGTGCCGCGTTTCAGGTTTAAAAATATTTTGGGGGGGTTTTCTTTTTTGTAGTGGCTGCTGCTGCTCAACAGGAGAAGCAGCAGCGGCCGGACAGCGTTACCATTGGCAGCTGCAGGTGGCAAGGGGGTTGATGTGCCCCGGGGGGGGGGGGGGGGGGGATGTTGATGTGCTTTGGGGGGGAGGGGCTTGGGTGATGCGCCGAGGGGAGGCAGTGGAGGGTCACTGGACATGGGTGGCAGCAGGGGGAGAGGAGGGTCGCTGGACATGGATAGCTGGAGGGGGCAGGGGAGAGGGAGGTAGGGTGGTGAGGGGGTCCTGAGACCAGATGGGTGGCTGCAGGGGGGGGGGGGCAGGGGAGACAGGAGGGACGCTGCACATGCGTGGCTGCAGGGGAGAGAGGTGGGTCGCTGGACATGGGTGGCTACAGGGGGAGCAAGGGGAGAGGAGGGACGCTGCACATGCGTGGCGGCAGGGAAGAGGTGGGACGCTGCACATGCGTGGCTGCAGGGGGAGAGGATGGTCGCTGGACATGAGTGGCTGCAGGGGAGGCAGGGGAGAGAGGAGGGACGTTGCACATGCGTGGCTGCAGGGGGGGCAGGAGGAGAGGAGGGTTGCTGGACATGGGTGGCAGCAGGGGGAGAGGAGGGTCACTGGACATGGATAGCTGGAGGGGGCAGGGGAGAGGGAGGTAGGGTGGTGAGGGGGTCCTGAGACCAGATGGGTGGCTGCAGGGGGGGGGCCGGGGGAGACAGGAGGGACGCTGCACATGCGTGGCTGCAGGGGAGAGAGGTGGGTCGCTGGACATGGGTGGCTACGGGGGGCAGGGGGAGAGGAGGGTTGCTGGACATGGGTGGCTGCAGGGGGGGCAGGGGGAGAGGAGGGACGCTGCACATATATGGCTGCAGGGGGGGCAGGGAAGAGAGGTGGGACGCTGCACATGTGTGGCTGCAGGGGGGGGCGGATGGTCGCTGGACATGAGTGGCTGCAGGGGGGCAGGGGAGAGAGGAGGGACGTTGCACATGCGTGGCTGCAGGGGGCGAGGAGAGTCACTGGACATGAGTGGCTGCAGGGGGGGCAGGGGGGGTCCTGAGACCAGTCACTCACTCACTCTCTCACACTCTATCTCTCTATCACACACACACAGTCTATCTCTCTGTCTTTCTCTCTCACACAGTCTCACACACACAGACACTCTGTCTCTCACACACTCTCTCTGTCTCACACAAACACACACACTCTGTCTCTCATTCTCTCTCTGACACACACACTCCATCTCTCACACACACTCTTTCTCAAACATACACTCCGAGGAAAACCTTGCTAGCGCCCGTTTCATTTCTGACAGAAACGGGCCTTTTTTTTTTTTTTTTACTAGTGATGATATAATTTCTCAACCCTTGTTATTACTAAATGACTACTTGGGTTGGAGGTTGGGGCTAAATTCAGAGGCTTTTCCCTTAATCCCCTTTAAAATAGATGCACTCTACAGAATCTGTAGTCTATTGTTGAAATTACTATATTTTGCCATTACACGAGAGAGTTTTGTTCTGTTGTATACTTATATATAACTAGTAAAAAAGGCCCGTTTCTGACACAAATGAAACGGGCGCTAGCAAGGTTTTCCTCGGAGTGTGTATGTTTGGGAGAGTGTATGTGAGAGTGACTGTTTGAGAGTCAGAGTGAAAGTGTGATTGTGTGAGAGAGAGCGTGAGTCTGGGTGTGAGTGTGTTTGTGAGAGAGTGTGTGTGTGAGAATGAGAGTGTGTGCAAGTGTGTATGTGAGACACAGTGTGAGTGAGAGTGTGTGTGTGTGGGCGAGAGAGAGAGTGTGTGTGTGAGACACAGATTCTCTGTTTGAGTGAGTGTATGAGACCAAGCGAGTGTGTGAGTGACTGTGTGGCACATAGAGAGTGAATGTGATACAGTGTGAGACAGAGTGTGTGAGAGTGAGAAAGACATTGTATATGAGAGAGAGAATGTGAGCCGTGCCCTTCCAATCCATGGCCATCTGTCCCCTGCCCCCTCCATTCATCCTTTTCCAGCAATTCCCCTCTGTCCCTGAGCCCTGCCCTCCCAATCCATGGCCATCCATGTTTGTCTGTCACCTGCCCCCTCCATTCATCCCTATCCAGCATTTCCCCTCTCTGCCTGAGGCCTGCCCTGCAATCCATATCCATCCATGCCCATCTGTCCCCTCCATTCATCCCTATGCAGCAATTCCCCTCTCCCTGAGTCCTGCCCTTCCAATCCATGCCCATCCATGCTCATCTGTCACCTGGCCCCTCCATTTTTCCCTATCAGGCATTTCCCCTCTCTGCCTGAGGCCTGCTCTGCAATCCATATCCATCCATGCCCATCTGTCCCCTCCATTCATCCCTATCCAGCAATTCCCCTCTCCCTGAGTCCTGCCCTTCCAATCCATGGCCATCCATGCTCCTCTGTCACCTGGCCCCTCCATTTTTCCCTATCCAGCATGTCCCCTCTCTGCCTGAGGCCTGCTCTGCAATCCATATCCATCCATGCCCATCTGTCCCCTCCATTCATCCCTATCCAGCAATTCCCCTCTCCCTGAGTCCTGCCCTTCCAATCCATGGCCATCCATGCTCATCTGTCACCTGGCCCCTCCATTTTTCCCTATCCAGCATTTCCCCTCTCTGCGTGAGGCCTGCTCTGCAATCCATATCCATCCATGCCCATCTGTCTCCTCCATTCATCCCTATCCAGCAATTCCCCTCTCCCTGAGTCCTGCCCTTCCAATCCATGCCCATCCATGCTCCTCTGTCACCTGGCCCCTCCATTTTTCCCTATCCAGCATTTCCCCTCTCTGCCTGAGGCCTGCTCTGCAATCCATATCCATCCATGCCCATCTGTCCCCTCCATTCATCCCTATCCAGCAATTCCCCTCTCCCTGAGTCCTGCCCTCCCAATCCATGGCCATCCATGCTCCTCTGTCCCCTGCCCCCTCCATTCATCCATTTCCAGTAATTCCCCTCTCTCCCTGTGTCCTGCCCTCCTAATCCATACCCATCCATGCTCCTCTGTCCCCTGCCGCCTCCATTCATCCTTTTCCAGCAAGTCCCCTCTCGCCCTTCCATGACCCCCCCCCCCTCGCATCCATGCTACTCTCTCTCCCATGTCCCAGCCTGGCCCGCCCTCTTCTTCCCCCCCCCCTTCGCATCCATGCCCCCCCCCCTTCGCATCCATGCATCCCTTTTTTTTTTTTTTTTATTCTTTTTAACTTTACCTCCGTGGCGGTTCGTGCAGCGAAGCGTCAGGGAAGGAGGCGGCGCTCCCGACGTCTAGCTTTCCCTTCGCTGTGTTCCGCCTTGTTTTGAAGGCGGAACACAGCGAAGGGAAGGCTAGACGTCGGGAGCGCCGCCTCCTTTCCTGACGTTTGACTTCCGGATTTGTTTGTTTTGTCGCGAGGGCGGGGCAGAGACGGCTGGCTGGCTTGAAGGCTTCACACCACGAATCCACGAACCCTTCAGCCTCAGCCTGGAAGGTTCGTGGTGGTGAAGCCACCAAAATTGCTCCGGGCCCCGCCCTCGAGGGCGGAGCAATGGCAGAACAACGAAGGGGTTGGCAGGGAGGGAGGCAGGGAGGTGGGGGGGTGGGAAATCGCTCCAGGCCCCGCCCTTGCGTCAAACGTCATGACGTTGAGGGCGGAGCAATGGCAGAACAACGAAGGGGTTGGCAGCGAGGCTTGTTGTATTCCTATTGGTGTGACGCAGCTGTGACGCTCGTTTCAGATCATGGCGGCGCCCAGATGTACTGTGGTTAAAAGTGGTTACAGAGCTTCGAACATACGAACTTTTGAAGCCTCAAAGTGTGGTTCAGAACGTTCATGGTGCTTTTTATGTGCAGTTGGGGCGTGGCGTAGGTCGCAGAAGGGGCGTGGCTGAGGGCGGTGGTGAGTAGTCCGAATAGCCAGGAGGACTACAGCAGTTCAGGACTTCACTGCCACAGTTGGAGGGAGTTTCAGAACGTTCAAGGTGGGATTTATTTATATAGATACCCTCTCTTCCTCGAGTTGTGATATACAAGTACTCAGTGTGACATATTTTTAGCTAAACAAGCCTCACCAGCTTATCAAACTATTAATAATATTGTTTGATATATCAAATTATTTTATTATTAAAACAGCAGCTTTTCCAAACAGCTCTCAGCCACAACTCTATAAGCCTTAAAAGACGCGGGAGGCTTTAAAATTAATTCAGTCACACTTCTCAACACACATTAAATTCCTAAAATTCACTTAATCCGTTTTAAAACGGCGTTTTCCTCACAGCTGACCAGAGACCATTAACAAAGGTCTATTCAGCATCAAAACTACCTCCCAACTGCCTAACACACAGTTTAGAACCTTTACTATGTCATAACATGACACGAGCCCAGCACGAGCACCAACACTAATATACAGTCCACTAAACAGCTTCAAAACACAAATTTTACAATAAATCATAACATTCTAACATTACACAGCATTTAAATAAAATTTAAACATATTAAACATATATTTTTCATACCTTTTTAAAGGGAGTGCTTTATTTTCAGTTTTCTTTCCAGCACGTGCCTGCTGCACAGCTCTGCCATTAGCCAGCATCTGGCTTATGTTGTTAGCTGTCTCTCCCTCTTTGAGGCACCCCTGCAGTGCATGCCAGTTAACCGCACGCCCAGCTGCAGCCCACTTGCTTTCCGGGTCACCCACCGCCCCAGCAGCCTCAGGTAATTTTATTTTAACCCCTAGGGGTTACATTATCAATATGACCAACAGTATTAACTCAGCTTGCATTGACTTTGCTATATGGAGCTTCTCTATTTACAATTCTGCTTCCTCAGGAACTGCTGGAACTGTTTATATCGGTAAATTTCCACATTCTGAAACAAATGAGTATCCATTATTTCAGTGCAACTTAATACACTGTCCTTAAGCAAAATATTAAAGTATTAAAAGCATGGGGCTGACCATGCTGTTAGCACTATTATAGCCCTGGAGATTCTTCAAAGTGGTGCCCCTTTTTAACAGAGACGCCAACCCTAAACGTCCAATAAGCTACCTCTTCCGGTAAATCTATGATGTGGATTGGTTTAAATGCAACATTTGCATTTTTGTGCACAAAGCTTTCACAAAATACCTTGTTTAAAGTAATATTATTCACAAAAGTATATTCAGAGGAATGTTGTGCTATAAAGTATTGTACAAAAGAATGATAATCAAAAGAAAGCTCTCCAATCCAGATTTGTTGACTCCTGCTGGACCTTTTTTTCTGAGAAGAGGACATTTCTCTGGTAAGTGAACACTATTTTGCTTTGTGCTTTGGGAACTTAAAGATTGGGGTTTAAAGGAGGAATTGTAGGTTAGTGATAGGCAGACTAAAAATATTTTTAAAAAAGCAAATGTTATCAACTAATCTCCAAAGTCTTTACCCCTTAGTTTTAAAACTTAGTAACATAGTAACATAGTAGATGACGGCAGAAAAAGACCTGCATGGTCCATCCAGTCTGCCCAAGACAAACTCATATGTGTATACATTACCTTGAATTTGTACCTGTCCTTTTCAGGGCACAGACCATATAAGTCTGCCCAGCAGTATTACCCGCCTCCCAACCACCAGTCCCGCCTCCCATCACCGGCTCTGGTACAGACTGTATAAGTCTGCCCTCCCCTATCCTCGCCTCCCAACCACCCCCCTCTTCCCCCCAACTTGAACTTTATACCACAGAATTAAGAGATAGCCTCTAGCAGGATCTAGTTTAGTAGTTAGTGTGTGGGGGGGGGGGGGGGGGGGGAGGGGTATTTGTATCACCTTATATTGATTCCCTACCTACAGACAAGGAGGCAACAAGGTTAAGTGAATGTTTTTTTTTTTGATAGCTTGAGTTTATCAATTATGTGCACAACTGTCTATTATGTCATTGTAGCAATTTCATTTAACAAGACATCTTTTAAGTCTAGTTTTAACATCTTCCTGCTTCTATACGTCTGTACTTATACATAAAAATTTACTCAGGGGGTCTTTTACTAAAGTTTAGCTCAAGTTATCTGCAGCAGGGCCCAGTGACCAGACTCCTGATGTAGGCCATCCGGCCGAAACATAACATTATGTCGAGTCATTTTTTATGTACAATTGTTTTATTATTATTTGTTTTAAACTATTAAACGTCATATATTTTAAGTTTACCCTGGTTTCATTCTTTGGATAGCCTGGCTTATACTCCCACCTTTCGTATTGTCATAACCAAATGAGAAATTTAATATTTTGTTTCTCATAAGACTATATTATTTTGTCATATTAAATTTTCTGTATAAGTGCCCATATTCAACCTTAACCAGTTGTTAAATCGGCCAAAAATATAACCACACAAATAGCAGTTTTATTGGGCCGGTTAAACTTAACTGGTTAAGGCACAATATGGAACGTAGCCAGTTAAATGCTGACTCTGCCTCTAGAGTGCCCAATGAATAGCTGGTTTCAGCTTAGGTGATTAGTGCCGATAATCAGCAGCACAAGCCGGTTAATTGCTGCTAAATTAGCAGATTCAACAGGGCAGATGCCTCATGTGACCTGTTAAACTACTTTGAATATTGACCCCACCCTCTCTTCACCCCTTTCAGTAACACAGATAACTTGAAGCTTTAGGATCACTGTCTGGCTGCATAACCTAGTTTCCACTCATGGAAGATGACCTGACCTTCTCCTCCAGTTCTGACAAAGAAGTTGTTATGGCTTCATTGATGATTATAATACAGTCACTAAAGCTGAGGCTTTAAAGAAGCACAAAAAAAGAAGTGCCTGTGTGACAGTATGAGACATCCCCTTATCAAACAATAAATAAGTGAGCTGCTCCACCGGCAGTTTGTTGTGTATAGTTCAAGTTAAAAGTGGTGGAGGGTTGCTATTTTTCGTTATATTTTTTCATTGATGATGGCCAAATCATGCAGCCCCATCTCACAATACCCTCCAGCATCAGATATTGAGAGTTAGGATTAGGTTCTTACTTTGCAAGACAGCATTTGGTATTTACCAAAACCATTTGTAATTGTGACAGAGGCATTCAATTTTTGACTCATCTGTCTGGAGAATATTATTCCAGAAGCCTTGTGGGTTATTCAAATGCTCTTTGGTGAACCTGCGAAGGGCAGCAATGTTCTTGCTAGTTATTCACCCATGAACACCATTCCCGTTCAGTTTTCGTAATAGTTAGCATATGAACCCTTGCATCAGCCACAGTGAGAGAAGCAGGTTTAGTCTGTTATGTTGTGGATGATTCTTCAGTTTGCTCTTGGGTAAAGTCACTGTAGATTTCAACTTTTCCATCTGCAGAGTATCTGTCCGATGGTGTATGGCTGGAGCCCCATTTAAAAATGGTCTTGCTGTCCAGTCAGGTGAACATCAACCACTCTACTTCAAAAGTTCTCTGACATTTCTATTGATAGTGGCATGATGAATTCACACAAGCTTGCTTGTATGGTGAAAGCCATCTCAAACTTTTTTACATCTTTATGGAAGACAGGATTTACTCTGCAGTGTGGTTTCTTGTTATTAAATTATTTAAGCACCCACTTCTAATAACTGTGCTAAAGAAACAAGGTGGTTCACTTACTATTTCACATGCCAGTTCTGAATGTTTCCTTTTTCCTACTTGTACCAGCGCTGTGGTGTCGGAGTTGAAAGCAATTTTGGGTGGAGTCAGTAAAAATGTACCAACTCCAAAAAAAAAAAAAAAAAACTTACATTATAATAATGGTAAGTTTATCATTATATATATATTTTTTTCCTGGATCTAAAGTACTGGTATAAGTATATTTACCAGTACTTTAGATCTGGAACAAAACATTTAAAGCCTAATATCAGTAGGCGTCAAGAGTTGTACAGTAGAAAAATAGATGAGTCAGAGTTGAAAGTTTGGTGTATCAACTCCACAGCCTTGCTTTGCACATAATTGTGTCAAGAAATACAGAATTGTTTAATACCCTTTTTATTGCAGCTTGTTTCAAAAAGGTATCACAGTCATTAATTGTAATCCTCATGCTTGAGATTTCTGAGACAAAGTCTATGAACCCAAGTTGTAGCCAGCAAAACACTCCGTCTTGCAAGAGGACACACAATACAGTCAACATATTTGAAAGTTACAATCAATGTATAAGGACAGTGTAAATTAAACAGCTCATTCAAGGCCACACATACAAAACCAGGATGAGCCCAGTCTATGTTAAACTCAGTTACTGAAGAATGGAAATGGATTCCAAAGCATAGGCTGCCATTCTGTCGTCATCTGATCTGTCATCGAGACATGTATCCTTCCTATCGACAGCCAGCAGTGGCTCCTGAGAGCACACAGCATGTTCACAGTGTCAGCTCTGCACTGTAAGCACAAAGTCCTAATTTTGGTGGTGGGCAGGGTAAAGATGACACTTAGGGGGAGATGTACAGAGATCCAGTGCTGTTCTCTACAGTGCCTGAAAATACCAGCTCTCACGATGAGAAATAAATAGCACAATGCTCAACACTAACAGCATACAAACTATACGAACACTGTTAGTGTGCGCATTGGTTGGTAAGTGTCAGAACGTTCCTAGCACAGCTCTTGTGTGCTCATCCAGTGAAGGGGTGGGGTGGGGAGGGGCTCCAGATGCGCTTAAGAGTTGTGGGCTCAGCCTCCTGTTAAACAGCCACCACCCCCCACAGTAGGAATAGAACTTTTTGGCAAAAGAAGGGAATTGGCGGCCTCCTCTACCGGACTCATCGCAATGCTAAGCCAGTGCCTGATCTTGAAGATGCAAAAAAAAAAAAAAAGAGGCAGCAAGAAGTCTCTCCTTCCCTCCAGAAGTCAGTGGAGGCATTTTTAATAGGTGCAGCAGCGCAGCCTTCAGTCTCTGTGTCCTCACTTTCACGCTCCAGCAGAAATCCTGGGCAGAGAGGGCTGTAAAAGTCACCCTTCCCTCCCTAACAATTAAAACCTACTGACAGCACCGGAGCTGTTGGTAGATTTTAGTCGGTAGGGCAGGGGTTTTCCGTGCGCCATTTCCGAATCGCTCCCGAGCTCATTTTAATACTAGCAGGCTTATTACCATGGGGCTTTCAGTCACTGCTTCCGTCCACAGTAAACTAGTGGCCAAAATCCTCTGTACATTAGCCACACAATAACTTTTCAGTTAGACTGGCTAAAACCAGGCTAAACAAAACGCAAGCACAGTAACCTCTGAGCATCTCCGTCTTAAGGACTCTTTTATTCAAATTATTGTCCTACAGTGGAAATTACTACTACTACTTCTCATCATTTCTATAGCGTACTAGACGTATGCAGCGCGAGCTTGAACCCTAAGTGCAGTCATTAGATGCCACATAATGACTACGATCCTTCCATCTAAGAAAATTCAACCTGAGAATCAAACCCCTGGCAACACGAGCTCCTAGCTCTCCAGTTAGCTTTTATTGAATTTTAGCTCGTCATTAATAGAATATCCTGAATCAAGCAAAACAAAAGCTACAAGAATGACTTTGTAAGTCACAGCATGAACGTTTTTACACCTTCAGAGGCACAGCACAAGCATCTTGCAGTTTTTATTAAGCTCACATACACTGCATTTCAATATTCCAATTAATTCTGCAAAAAGGCACCCATGTCCTCATAAATAGTTTTTGTCTGTGTTCTCTCAATTACCCACTGTGCCAGACAGGGTACCTCCTGCTGTTTTCACTGTTAAGTATCTATTAAAGAGGGTGATGACTTAGAGGTCTATAGTGCTGAAGGGTGTGGGAAAGATATTCTGTTAGGGACCATTTTGCACAGTGCAAACAGAACATGCTATCCACATTACTTAGTATCAACGCTTAATCCTTCCCAATATAACCGTAACTCTCCAAAGACTGCCCAAATCCCGTTAACCAAACATTTTGCATAAATAGTTCTTATTTAAGCAAGTTATCAGATTTTTTACAGATTAATTCCACAATTTACAAGCGCATGGATGAAATGAAACATCAGATGCCTAAAATGGTCCCAGTACAGCCTGAATTAGGATCCAGTAAATTTAGTTCTTGACAGCTAGAGTTTTGAAAAGCAACCCTGCCAGGGCCAACCTCAGACCATAAACAAAAAAGGCTAATGCTACTGTGGTATTCTCTGATCCCAAACAGCATAAATACAGAACAGGATTAAGACAACTGAAGAGGCGAGTTCCAAAACCTGTTAAGTACAAAAAAAGCTATTTTCTAGATAAAGGCAAGTTTTTATTTTCAAGAATTGTATCCAGTGTAAGAAAAACATATATGCCTTTCAGTGCAAATTTTACAAATCCTATAGCTATCTATAAAAGCAATCTGTTTCCAGTATAAACTCGTTTATGTAAAAAAAACATACTTCATAGGTTTTGAAACTTACCTCTTCAATTGCTTTTTCCTTTCACCATGCATACACAGTGTGATCGAGTACATATATGAACAGGACTCCATTAAGTATCAGTTCGATGCATACAGAACACAAGACCTGACTTCTGTACTCCCATCTAAGGCAGCAGGATCAATTTTTTTTTAAACTATCAAGTAGCTACTTTGGGTCACCTTAAAATGATTTTTACTTTAATCTAGCTGGGTACATTTTTAGCTAAAAATCTTTCTAAATATTTTTTTTTTGTTACATTTGTACCCCGCGCTTTCCCACAAATGGCAGGCTCAACGCGGCAGGCAATGGAGGGTTAAGTGACTTGCCCAGAGTCACAAGGAGCTGCCTGTGCCGGGAATCGAACTCAGTTCCTCAGTTCCCCAGGACCAAAGTCCAGCACCCTAACCACTAGGCCACTCCTCCACTCATAATAATCAGCTAAAACTTAATTTACCAGAATTATGAGCTTCTATATAGCTTAACTAGATACCATTAAAAAAAAACAATGCTAGGCAGTCTTAAGAAAAACAAAAAATAATAAACAGGTTAGCAGACCTAACTCTTGTTGGGTGACACTCACCCTCCTGAAGTTCAACCTCACCTCCCTGCCTCCCACCAGCCAATGTAATTAAAAAGACCACCACAAGCTCTATTTTTCCTCATTCCTGCCACAATTTTAAAAAGTGCTTACTCGAGTCTGATCGCTCCTCCCACCCCCAATTTCAAAAATATCCTGCTCCCCCCCCCTCCAAGTTAAATCAGCAGGATAACTCAAAAGCTTCTCGCCTACTGGTATGGCATTGAGCTTTGCTCAGAAAACACTGGAACAGCCATTATGAATGCTGAGCCCTTAGGCACTTCTGCTTGGAGAGATCTGCCAGAATTCCAGAGCAATACTAGGGAGGAAAGGAGGTAGAAACTGGATTCACAGCATATCTGTTTTAAGACACAAGGGAGGGAAGCAGGCAGTCAGGGCTGGGCTGGGCCTGGTAGGGTGAGCGCTGTCCAGCTAGAGGGGCTGATGTAATAAAATATGCATTAGAACTGAATGCTGAGCTTCAGCACAGTTTCCTAATGCACACATTAAAAAGAATTTTACTCATGATGCAATAAACTCATAGCATGCTAATTCCTGTGGCATTAAAAACATGTGCACAGACAGGGGGGAGAAGAAAAAAAAAAAGCAGAAACCGCCATGGTAGCATTTCACAGTTCCGTGCATTGGGCAGAAGTATTTCTTAATATGGATGGGCTCGTGCAAGGCCAAGAATATAGAAAAGACAGGAGGCTGTTAGGTTCAGAGTGTCCGTAGCCCAGACATCCCAACCTACAGGAGCCCCAGTGCCCCCCCCCCTACTTAGCTGGTCATGGGGAAGCATTCTATGGCATCTTCTTCTACCACAATCTTAGATAATGGTGGTACCCGACTTGCCTTTATTTAGGGTTGTAATTTCCACTCCATACAGGCTACTCCCCCCCACCAAAAAAAAAAAAAAAAAAAATTATATATATATATACATATCTTAAAGAAGTAAAACTTTTGTTTTTTTTGTACATTGAGAGCATGTTGATTTTCATGCTGACCCAGCTAACCTTTAGCACAGTGGTTTTGCTGCAGATTTTCCATATTAAAACCTCTACTGCATCACAATGGAAAGTCCTGAGTAAGCCACCACGCTAGCAAGGAATCTTGCAGCTTATTACATTGGCTCCAGAGTTAGGTCTGCTATACAGCAGCATCTAATGTAACCAAATGAGCTTGCCAGAGCTGAATATCAAAGCTACCTGCTCTTCTCCACAGACCAAATCAAACCCCAGGGACCAGCCAGTTTAGCCACTCAAGCCCACTAAAGTTTTGAGAGACTGTTGCTGTTGGGTAAATCTCTCCGAGAAGTGACCCTAGTGTTCTTCATTTTCTATTCTTGCTTACCTCAAATTGGGTGGAGGGGAGAATGGGCTACAAGACCTCAGTACCACAAACATCTGTTTTGGATTTTTTTTTTTTTTGGATAGCCAAAACTAAGGAAACAAATTAACTAGGTTCTCGAATGCATGTTCAACACTGATTATCAATTGCAGGCACCCTGAAAAACTACTGTTTGCAGCCCTTCAGGACAAGAACATAGTGCCCCTGCAGAGATATGCAATCTAGCACCTCTGGGTCTTCACTGTGGCTCAGTTTCACAACAGATCTACAAATACTGCTTTTTTAAAAAAGATTTTATCATTGATTTCTAAGCTGTAACACCTTTGGAATCCTTCACATGCACCTGGAAGCCCTCTACACCCCAAGAAAGCTTCTGGATTCTCAAAGTTCCAGAAAAATTGACTCAGGCCTGCTCTGAAGGCCTTCAAAGAGTAAAAGGAGCCCTTGTTAAAATTCAACATGTAAAAATGCAGCCATCGTACCAAGAGTAAGCAGTGCTAGCAGAGTGGCTTATGAGTGACCAATGCTAATCCTTTTTAGCACAGGATTCAGCAGACATACTGTAATTAAATTGTATAGGAGACTATTTTATACCTTTCACTCCTAACAGTGCTATCCAACAGCATCCTAACTGCTCCTAAGATGCTCTTTTCAAGAGTATTTTAGGCCCTGTAGAATGCCAATAAAGTACACACCCTAAAGTTCCACTGGACAGCAACATTATATTATTATTATTTGTAGAATAAAGAGAAAAGCCATTTTCTAAACCAAATATCAGAGAAGATTTATCCCTCCCAGTGCTGGACAACTGGCACCCCCCCCCCCCCCCCCCATGGCCCTGAATTTCCTGGTCCATTATAAGCAGCAAACCCACTCTCATGGAGACCTTCAAAATGAATTTGACACAAGATATATTCCCCCAGCCTTCCCAGTGAGAACAGATTTCTGTTTTCATGACCCAGCAGTTTCCACCTGCTATACCTTTCAGTGGAATCAGAACCCGAGGAGGGAATCTTGAGAAAAATCCTTGGTTGCTTGTCTTAAATTACATACTCTCTCCCCCCACCCCCTTTGGTGTCTGGTCTAGCAGCAACAAGTCAGGGCCAGACACCAAAGCTCTCTTCCCATCATGGGCCTGAATCAAGTCACCAGATGTCAACCTTAAATAAAAATAAATCCATTCTCTTCTGCCCCCACCCCCAAATCCTCCTCCAAGAGGCTATGAATATTGCATCCTCAGCAACCTCAACCCCAGCCGACCTCAAGAGTGGAAGATCCGACACAGTGATTGAGGCAGGTTCCTTCTGCATGGCACACCTGAGCCCCTAAGACTACATTTCTGTGGCTGTCCCCAGCCAAGACCTCCCCACTCTGGTACAACTCATTCATTCAGGAGTCCTGATACTAGTGGCAAGCTAACTTAACTTGAATCGTACTCCCCCCCCCCCCCCCCCCCCCCCCAAGGACTGAATTCTTCCAAAGTCAGAAACCCAAAATGCATTTCTCCCCAGAACCACCACTACTTAGTGGCACGTTCTCAACCTAAGACACCCCTCACTGGAAAAGGGAAGTTTGTGGAAGCAATGGAGAGACAGCATAATGCAGTCAGAGCCATCTTTCTATTTGATGATAATGTCCCGTTTAAGGTATCGTTCTGAGATCAGTGGCTCTTTTTTTTCTCTCTACTTCCTGTATTTTTTTTCTATTTGTCCTTGCCACTGCTTAAAAAGGCTGGGGTGCTCTTAGTGGTCCTGAAATCCCGGCATGGGGAAAGACCGGGCGAATTTCTCCACGCGTTGGCGCAGTTCTGTAAGCCTCTGCACCGTCTCCTGGTCTTCCAGCAGGAAGTTCTTGAAATCCTGAACTTTGGCTGTTGGGAGAAAGCAAAGAGCAAGTTAAACATACACCCAGAAAGATGCTTTCTAGATATACAGAGAGACAAGTTTAAACAAGCAATCACTGAGGCAAAACACACCACTACATGTTCAGCAATAAAAACACCTCCTCCCCCCAACCAAGTATTTTCAAGGGAGCAAAACTGGAGGTGTGGTTAAAATTCAGTCTTGCTTGGCTGCTTTTTGTGATGACATATGTCCACATACTAGCTTCATACAGCTAATTTATAAACAGTTCATGAAGACAAAGTGTGAGTGTGTGCCGATCACCAAAGAACCTACATATGAAATGCACGAGGAACAATTATCTGCCCAAGCGGATGAAGTTCTCCCACAGACAGGGCAGCGCTGCATTGCCTATGTGGACTCTAGAGTGTGAGACAGGCATCAGTCTAATAACAGCCCAGGACTGGCTGCTCATCACGGAGAGTATCACAGGAGCAGAGAACATTTTAACAATTCCTGCTGTGTTGTGGTTTGAGCTGTTCGGCACTCACTCA
The DNA here is from genome assembly GCF_901765095.1 of Microcaecilia unicolor. NCBI lineage: Eukaryota > Metazoa > Chordata > Amphibia > Gymnophiona > Siphonopidae > Microcaecilia > Microcaecilia unicolor. The sequence goes on from NC_044033.1 coordinate 178,228,932, forward strand.
TCTGTGCCGATAATGAACGTCAGCCATTTCCCAAACTCAGCCCTTAGGACGCTCAGCCACGTCTTAGTTTCAGGGCAAGCAAAACGAGCCGATGAATGCTCTTCTGTGCTATACTTTACTGGTCAGCCATTTTTTTCCCCAATTCTTTAAGCTCAGTAAGCAGGCATGCTAAGTGCTGGGTTATACGTTAACTCAGTCTCACAGGAGTCCACCGGTTCATTGTGAGATTTCATTTGTGTCAAACACCCATATTACTCAAACCAATCACATAACATTCCACTGGAGGGAACCAGGAAGTGCTCTGAATGTGGCTGCTCTCAGCAAATGACAATTCAGTAAGCTTTCTAACTACAGAAAGCATTACAACTTGCTGTTCATTTTTCTATAACTGGAGGAAAAACTTACCAGTTTTCCTCTTCACATCCAGGCCAATCTGAATGCCCTCGTCGATGAAGTCCACCACCTTTTCAAAGTCTGCCTCCTGGAAGCCCCTGGATGTGAGTGCTGGAGCTCCTGCAGAACCAGGAAAATATGTTCAAACCACCGACTATCCAGAAGCAAAAATCCTCTCTTGCTCTCAGCACACCTCACTCAAAACACCTGAGCGCTGAAAATACCAAATGTGACCATCTCTGGGAAAAAGTAACAGTAAGTAGTAGATCCAAAATGTTGAGAACGCTTATGGACCCATGACATGAAAAACCAGCCAATCTGCAAAAAAGTTCCATGTCTGAACTCAGAATTTTTTTTTTGTTTAATTTTTTCACATAAATGGGTGAGGTTTGGACTATTGTATTACAAATTGATTGCTCTAATAGAATTCATTAAACCTCACTTTTTTTGCTTCTGGTATCTTCAGTCACCAATTATTAAGTGAAACTAGATAGTGTTGACCGACAGAACTGGAAAAAGAAACCATCAATCATCACCTAAAACAGCAGCAGGCAAGCTTCCCTCACAGGCACATCCCCCCCAGACACACCAACACCTCATCAATTTATCTCTGGTCTTCCCCCGGAAGGATCACCTCTAACTCTGTAGTCATCTTTGAATTCTCTACTGCGACTACCTTAAGAGAGACAGTGAGCATTACTTACAGGGGTAGTGAAAGTCATCAATAACCAAGATCAAAGAACGCCACAGAAAAACTACTTTTCCTCAGTTTTCTGGAGTACTCTTCTCTACGGGGCCTCTTATCCTGCCCCTATTTACTTCAATCCTATTAAAATTTCACAGGTCTGTGGATCCTGCAAGTGTTAGAACTCTCCTTCCTGCTGCCTGGTTTTAGCACTTCCCAGGCAGCCAAATTGCTGCTGGCGTCACAAGCCCAGCTGGCTCAAGAAGGGAAAAAAAAAAATCCCTCTTGCCTGTGCTCCTTTCTAAATTAAGGCTCATAGCTTGAGCAGGAGAGTACAGAAACAAAGAAAGCACAGTGCACAGCCAGGCTTCAAAAGAAAGAGGGTGCTGTACCTAGCCCAAGGTTTATCTGAGCTGGGACAAGGGGCACAGTGCAGGCAGACCCAGGACCTCAGAGAATACCTGTAGACTCTCACTTGTTTCATCAGGCCAACTGCAAAATCCAAACCAGGAGGAAGGGGGGAGGATTGGTATTTGGCACTTAAGGATGTCATTAGATCCCACCACCAAGACTGCTGCTACTTCCCACCTGTGCTTTACTAAATGTATGCATGCCATGATGATACGATACCTAGTCTCAGCCCTCCAGGAACGAGGGCACTCTTGTCTCCAGGGCAGGTGTTCTTATTGGCTGTAATGGAAACCAATTCCAGGACTCGATCGGCCCGAGCTCCATCAATTCCCTTTGGCCTCAGGTCCACCAGGACCAGGTGGTTATCGGTCCCTCCTGTTTCCCAAGAGAGAGAGAGTGTGAGTGTAAAAGTCTATCCTAGTCTCACATTGTTAGGGAACACAATGTACTCACCCCTGGATACACCACTGCTAATTTAAAGCACCCCTGCTGGCTTATCTCCCCTCCACACCCACCTCACATTGTGCCATGCCCACAGCCCTGCACGCGCCTGTACCTGAGACTAGGGTGTACCCCTTCTTCAGCAGCGCTCCCGCCATGCATTTTGCATTCCGCAGCACCTGCTGGGCGTACTCCTTGAAGCTTGGAGAATTAACCTGAAAACAAAGCAAAGACGTGCCGTCAGCACCAACACCCCTAAGACGGAAGGATGTCCTTGAAACTAGGGATTCAAGATAGATTCTCACATCTGCATCCAGACTTATGCAATAAATTTTTGCAAAGTCACTTATACCCCTTCACCTCCCTGGTGCTGCGAGGGGGGGGAGAGAAGAAAGAAGCAAAGGACAGTAGAATCAGGCTGAGGGCACTGTATACATAACACCTTATTTTACCACTTCCTGGGCTCTCACCTGCTTTAGAGCTACAGCCACAGCAGCGATGGCATGGTTGTGGGGTCCACCCTGGATTGATGGGAAGACGGCAAAATTGATTCTGTCTTCAAAGTTATATGGAATCTCCTTTCCAGTCTTTTTGTCCACCGACTTGGTGCCTTTACGATAAAATATCAGCCCAGCTCTAGAAAGCAGACAACAAAAAGAGAAGAGCCATGTCCCATTAATAAAAACAAAACAAAACTCTTGACTCAGCTGTTGCCAGTACCCTATGATCAGGAAATGACGCCACCATCAGGCGCTATGATAATACAGCTTAAACTTCAGCAGCATCTTCCACTAATTACTGGCTGGTGCACTGTTTCAGCTAAACACCTAAGCTAGCTAGCTTAACACACACAGGCCTGCTCATTTCATGGCCCCAAAAGTTCTGTTTTATACTTCACAGCCAAGGGACCCTGCAATGACAAACGTCATGTCTAAAATGAGAGTTCTGCCTTGCCTATGTGCACTCGCTCTTCCAATATCTGCTAAGTTTTGTGGCTAAAAACCATTTTCCTTTCACACTTCATCACATAATTTCAGGCTGTACTTTGTCAGGACCAAAATAGGTAGGATACATGAGCACTGTCTCAAATCCAGTTCAATTCTGCAGTTAACAGACCTTTAAAAAATGTATGTTTCCTCAATAAGTGAACTGTCTGAACTGGGGGGGGAGGGGGGGACATAAAGTAAACTTCATTTTACCTCAGAAGAGTAATAAAGATCAACAAAAATCATGGACAATCATGGAAAAGGCCCGTTTCCGAAACCAATGAAACGGGCGCTAGCATTTGGGGGGTTTTTTGTGTGTGTATGTGTCACGGAGTTATTGTGTGTGTGTGTGTGAGGGTGCGGTGTGTGTGCAGGTTGCTGATGTGTGTCTTTTTTTGTTTTATTTTGTTTTTTGCTTGGGGGTTGGGGGATGTGCTGTGCTGTGCTGGCAAAGTGGGTTGGATTGGTGTGTGGCTTTGAGGGTGTGTTTGGTTTTGTCTGTCAAGGAGGTTTGTGGAGGGGGGTCTTTCTGTTGGTGAAATGTAAATGTGGTTGTAGGGGGGTCAGCCTTTGTTGAGTGTTTTTTTTTTGTGTTGTGCTGAGGCAGCAGTGTTGTTTTAGATGGGCGGAAGGTAGAGGAGCACGTTCTTTGTCTGTCGGTATTTTTTGGCCGTTTCAGGGCTGCTGTAGGGGAATGCTGGAAGAGAAATGTGCTGTTGGAAGCAGCGCCATCTTTTTCCATTGGCCTGGGGTTCTGGGCATCCTGGAGGTGGGTGACGGCTTGCCTGAGGACGGGGATGGTTGTTTTAAGTTGGCGGAAGGGAGAAGAGCACGGTCTCGGGCCGTCGGGGGGTGATCCGATATGTTTGGTCCATTTCAGGCCGGCTGCAGGGGAATGCTGGAACATTTATGCGCTGCAGGAATCAGCGCTGTCTTTTTCCGGGTGCTCGGGGAATCCCCGAGGTGGGAGACAGCTTGCCTGAGGCTGGGGATGGTTGGGCACGTCCTTGGCCGCTTCGGCAAAAGGGGAAGAGGAAGGGGGTGGGGAGTTACCTGCAGCCGCCTGAGAAACCATGTATTCTTTGTTTGTTTTGTATTATTAGTTTGCATTTCTGTTGAAGAAAGAGTGGATGCCTTTCGAATGATGGAGGTGGTGCGTCGGTGTGCGGTTGTTTCGTTAGTTTGGCAGCCAGTCTCCAGCGATTCCTGGCAGGGAAGGAGTAGGGAAACAAGCTCCGCGTGTTTCCCTACTCCTCCCCCTTCCTTGGTCGCTGTTTGCTGCTGGCTGGGTCGCGGGTAATCCTTCCAGCTGGGCCGCAGCTTGTCCTGTTCGCCCACGTCCCAGATGGTGACGGGCACGTTGTTTTCCGGCTCCTCTGACTCCATGTCAAGCGATCCCAAATATAGTCTGTGCTATAGGCCCTCTGGCACTCTTCAGTACTGGCATTAGGCATTTAAAAATTCCCCCCCCCCCCTCCCCATTTTTGCACATACCCACAGCAGGAATATTCTCTCGTTCCAGCGGTGTTTCTGTGCTCTCCGTGCTGCACAGATAATGAGCCATTCTGCTGGGGAATGCTCCTCCCTTATTGTCACGTAGTTTCCTCTGATTGGTCCGTCTTACGTTGCCTAGTGTTGCCTGGGAACGGTGTTGTGATGGTCCTTTGTGTTTCAGAATGTTGAGGGTGTTTTTTCTGATTGGTCCTTCATGCGAGGGCGGGGCAGAGAGACATGGTCAGTGTTGTGGCTTCACCACCATGAATCCATGAACCCTTCAGTGAGTGACTGAGTGACTTCAGAACGTTGTCTTCAGAACGTTGAGGGTGAGTTTTATTATAGTAGATGTTTTTTTGGATTAACTTAACACATTTTTATTTTTTGCACCTGTCAGTTTTTTCCTATGGCATCCAGCCTCCAGCTCAGCTGAAAACGGGGCTGGAAATATGGCCCCATAAGTCTTCATTTGCAACTACATGAGGAATGATCCTGCTACTAAGTGGGTTTCTGCCAGGTACTTGTAACCTGGACTGGCCACTGTTGGAAGCAGGAAACTGGGCTAGATGGACCATTGGTCTGACCCAGTATGGCTGTTCTTAAGTATCTGGTCTGCTCAGTGCAGCCATAGTCTCTGTTTGTAAGCCATGCATCAAGTTACCTTCCACAACCCTGCGGTCAGGACATCTGAATCTGGCCAGACAGTAGATAAACAACAGGAATGGGGGGGGGGGGGGGGGGGGGGCAGAGTTGAAGGTTTGGTAAACAGACTCCACAGCCCTGATCAGAAGATGACAGGTGGTAGACATTTTATTACTTATGATGTGTTAAAAAGAGAGCTCAGCTCTTTGTTTAACCCTTGATTATTAGTTTCAAAATACTTGGAAAATTTTTACTTCAAAGTCTTGACATTCCTGGATTGTTATAAAGTTTCCTCCAAGTCTCCTGATCATAAGGGCACTAATGCAGAGCCCGTATACTGGAAAGTGTGCCCCCGTGGAGCTGTTACCTTGATCTGCTTGGTGGCATCCGATCTTATGCCCGTTTAATTGTTTTTTGTCTAACCTCTCTGGCCTCTCTCATTGAAGTAGTGTCATCCTTCACATTTTCTGCCCTGCATAACTTACTACATTACAGGATCCCCTTATGCTAGCACGGACATATGGCAGCTAAGTATACAGTGATGTATACTGCAGGAGCTTGTACCCTTCTCTTTTTTCTGTCATACTAATTTTTGGTGTGTATGTGTCTGTGGGGGGGGGGGGGGGGAGGGGGGGGGGGGGGGACAGAAGGTCAGTATTACAGGAGCAGAGGCTCTTTCAGTGATTCTCCTTTATTTCCTGCACTGGGAATGCATCTCACTAGACTTCAGACATTAAAATGATCACATACTTTGAAGCCAACACGAATACACAGATCTTCGCTTCCTAATGGATCATTAGCCATAAACGTCTATCACCTGCAGGGTTGGCCCAAGGGGACTAGATGCCCCAGGAGAACCTTCACTTGTAGGCTGCCCCTCATTCAAATGTCTCTTGGGTGGGGGGGGGGGGGGGGGGGGGTCAGGCCCTACTATCCCCACAGTTCAGCATTCACCCTTCATTTCTCAACCCTGGCCCCCAAGTGGCCAGCATCTCCACCCCACCTTCCTTCCCACTACTAATGCCCCCTACCTCCTCCTGTGCTAGTACCAAGCTTAAAGAAGCCTGAGAGCTGCGTAGGCCCTGTAAGAACAGGCCCACAATGAAGAAGTCCTTTTTTCCACCCCTCCAAACAGAGGTCTGCCTTGAGGGGAGCTGTGGGGGTAAAGACATAGAAGCAAAGGCCTGGGCTTACAAGGTCTGCACAGTGCTCACAATAAAGCTTGAGGCTTGTTTGGGAGGAGGTGAGGAGGCAGCACAAGTCCAGCAAGTGAAGGCTCTCATGCCTGGAGCTGCACCACCCCCCCCAAATTCTGCCGCTCCATGGGGAAGCCTAGTCTGCGTAGTGACAGGGCTGGCCCTGACCACCTATCACCTTCTGATCAACCTATCTCTCCCTGTCCTCCCCCTCCACCTTTCCCCTTCAGACAATTTTGGCATCTTTTTTATGCTTCACTTATATATTGTCATCTGTGGATCCCTCCGTCTTTGTCCTGAGGAAAGAAGTTTTAACTCCCCAAGAGCTAGTTGAAAATATATATTAAGTTAGTCCAATAAAAGACTATCATCTTATAGTCTTGAATATGTTGGGGTTTTTTTCATTATTATTTTTAACCTTTACTTCTGTGATTATAAATAATAGCAATATAAGCTCAGTTCACCAAGATGGTGTGTAAACCTTTAAGAAACGTATTTCTCGGCATACATTTGCACTCCACTGGATCCCCGTTCACGCTCCACTGTGGTGAGAAACTGGCAGAGAAGAGGCGTAAAACAGATGCGGGGGGGGGGGGGGTGGGGGAGGAAACCAAATAACAGCACAGAAGGAGAGGGAAGGGAAAGTGCAGGAGGGAAGAAGACAGATAACTGGGAAATGGCATGGTTTACCTTCAATAAGTCAAGCTTCCACAGGGAGAATATTTTAAAAACTCAGTCAGTGTTTGGAACAAGAGTTAGCTTTACAAAAGATCTGTTCCTCCCCTTCAGAATGTAACCAATACCAACAGGAGAAATGGTGCCAGTGATGCTGCCACCCTCCCACCCATGCGGGAACAGATTAGCGATGAGTACAGTAAACGTCTGTTAGGAAATTGATATGGATTTAAGGTCTGGGGGTTTCTTACCTTGCTCCCCTCAAGGTCTTATGTGTGGTGCTGGTTACAACGTCAGCATATTCAAAAGGAGAGGGGATGACCTTAGCAGCAACCAGTCCACTGATGTGGGCCATATCTGCAAGAAGAACCGCCTTTACTTCCTCACACACCTGCACAGGAGGAAAGACACTCAGCAAGGCAATTCTTTTATTTTTTACGTTCAAATAAATAAAGAAGTTAACATGAAATACAACCATGTATCTGCAATATGGCCTTCCAGGCCAAACAAACATTCCAGAAATCAAACCCAGCAATTGAGAAAACAGCAAAATAGAAGAGCAGTTATTAATAATGAATAGGTACTGCGAGCATAACCTCGCTGTTACCACGAGATGTTATTGGTCGTGTAATGCAGAGAGGGGTTGGAGTTAGGTATGAACTTGTGCAGAAGACACAACACGACACTGAAATGGATGCTGAGCTATTAAGCATTCCATTGATATGCACAGCAAAAAAAAAAGCCCAGGGGTATCGAACACCCACACATTGTGAAAAGGTTTCTGCCAGGTCCAGGACAGTCTGACCTAACTCGCTGCCACAATAGCTTTCTGCACCAGCCCCCCCCCCCCCCCCAACGATATTTTAAAAAAAACCAAAAACAACTGTCCCTCATGTCTACTCCAGGGGCGTAGCCACGGGTGGGCCCAGGCCCACCCACTTTTGCCCAAGGCCCACCCAGAATCCAGTCCAGAATAAATTCTCCCACCACCGCTGCAGTGCTTGCAGCTTACATTTTCAGGATGCCCAGCAACGATTCAGAGAGGCACTCCAGATCCTTCCCCTCTGCTGCGTCTGGCCCTCTCTGATGCAACTTCCTGTTTAGGGAGGACCAGATGCGGCAGAGAGAAGGATCCGGAGTGCCTCTGTGAATCACTGCCGTGTGTCCCGAAAATGTAAGCTGCAAGCGCTGCAGCGGGAGAAGAAAAAGGAAGCCGAAGCTGCAGCGATCCCAGACATGCAGGAGGAAAGCCAGCGAGGGATGCTCAATTGTGGGTTGGTGGCTAGACTCAGGGAAGGGAGAAGTGTACTGAACGTGTTGTGGGAGGAGGGGGAGCTGCGGCTACAGGGATGGGAGAAGTATGTTGGATCTGTGGGAGGAGGGGGCTGCAGGAAGGGAGAGGTGTGCTGGATTTGTGTGGGAGGGGGGAGACTGCAGAGAAGGGGGAAGAGAAGGGAAAGGAAAGAAATGCCAGACCAAGGGGATGAATGAAGTGGGGCTCAAATACTAAACCCACAGCAGGAACGAGGGGGGACGGGAAGGCAGGCAAGCCAGATGCTGGTGGGGGGGGGGGGGGGGGGGGGTGAGAGGGAGAGAAGCTGCATGGGGTGGTGTTGGAGAGGAGAGAGACACATTGGCATGGAGGAGGAAGAGAGGGGAGAAGCTGGACAGGGAAATACAGGGACACAGAAAAGGGGAGATGTCGAACATAAGAGGAAGACAGACCAAAAAATGGAAGATAGATAGTGGACATGGAGAGAGAAGAAATGTCAAATGGACAGGAGACCTTGGTCAGCAAGTTAAGAGAAGAAAGAAAGAAGCAGAAACCAGAGCCTAGGACCAACATTTGAAAAAATAAAATGATCAGACAACAAAAGGTAGAAAAATAATTTTATTTTTCTATTTTGTGATTAAAACGTGTCAGATTTAAAATGGGCATCCTGCCAGAGCTGGTGTTAAGATATGATTTGGGCCTAGTGCAGAAATTTGGCAGGGGACCCCAAAGCTTACTACCAGGCTGCATCTTCTTCAGCTTCTGGCAGGCTTGGGGCTCTCTCTGGCCAGTAGGACAAAGGCAGTTGCCGTAGTTTTACCCCCTAACACCATCCCTGACATGTGCTATCTTTATACTTTGCACAGTGTAGGAAGAAATGCATCTCATTCTATTTCTCTTGTGTTGTATTACATAATAGGTCTGGCTTCTTGGGGTTTCAATTTAATTTATGTTTATGGTCACGTATTCTGTATTTGGCATTTATGTTCTGTGTGTGTCACACAGGTATTCTGTTCTACATAGTATTCTGTAGTGATTTGGTTTGTTCAGGTTTCTTGATATATTGATATTTTAGGGCCCCATTGTAATATTTAGGGTCCTAAAGTATCGTAGGTAGGATCCTTGTTTTGGATGTTAAGGGTTGGCATGGTAGATTTGCTCTAGGTTCTGAGTGACTTTTTGTTTGATAGATTTTTGTATGCCTGTTATTGAGATAACACTAGAATTTTTGTACAGTGAGTTTTATGGGGAACTGTCCTAGCTCTGCATCCACTGTTGGGGAAGGGCCAGGGGGTTCTATGGATGCAGAATATTTAGGGAAAACATGTGTGCTGGGGGACAGTGGCTCAATGGAGGATGAAGAGTGCAGCATCTTGTACTTCTCCTAACCCTCAACATGGCCTGCAGCCACTGAAGCCTGCACTGCTACCCTCATTGAAATGTAGAGTAGGGTGGAGCTGGGACGAGGCATGGGTGCATCAGGTGGCAGGTTTTTCTCTAGTGCCCACCCATTCAACTGTTGGCCCACCCAAAAATTGCCTTCTGGCTACGCCACTGTCTAGTACACCCCCCAGACCCCTCCACTGTGTACCTTAAAGGAGACAGAAGCAATGCCCTCTCACTCCTGCACCACTATCTTGAAAAACAGTGGTGCCCAGCCCCATACAATGCATCCTGGGATAGATGCACAGGTGGGGTAAGTCAACCACATAAAGAAATTTTTCCCTTACTTGGTAGTCTCTGCCATTTTTCAAGACGGCAGCGCAAGAAGCAGAAACAAGTGTGAATCGCTCCCGTCTCTTAACGTACGCCTTGAGGAGCCTGGGAAAGGGGGGAGGGGTCGAGACATCAGGGAAAGATTTTTTACGGTCAGGATGGGAAAGGTGGGGAGGAGCCACTAGACACCAAGAAATTATGTTTTAAGTTGGGGATGGAGGAGACCCCAATGCAGAATGCTTTTGTCTTTAGCTTGTTTTTAATGTCACCCTACCTGTCAGCGCGTGAGCCTTCACTCATGTACAGACAGGAAGGATGACATTTTGCAATGAGCTGTGGATTACTGCTGTGTTTTTAATGCAACAGCAATTTGCATGCTCACCGTTTACAGCACGCCATGGTATTTTTTTTGTGATAGACTTCATGCGCTCAGCCAGCTCTACGGTGAGGCTTTCTGCATCGGCCCCAGAAACAGTGAGAGCCTCGGCTCCCCTGCCCTCAAAATAGGGTCAATCTATTTGATCCTCAGCTCCTCCTACTTCTCATACCTTTAACCTTTTCACTGGGAGTGGAAGACTACCCCATAAAAGCTTACAGAAAAAGAAGGCCAAGTTCCTCTTCTGAAAGGCAGATATGACTATTATGCATGCATTCAAATACCACCAAATCTCTTCCTAATACACAACTGAGACCCCTCCACTGAACATTTTCAATGCACCTTAATCCTGCTCTGCAGCAACCCCCACTATTCCAGTACTGAGACCCACACATAGCCTTGCATGTGCCCCCCCCCCATCTCCCCCACCCACTATTCCAGTACTGAGACCCACACACAGCCCAGCCTGTGCACCTCAATCCAGCCCTACAGTGCCCCCCCCCCCCTACCCACTGAGACCAACACACATAGCTTTCTGTGCATCTAAATCCTGCCCTGAAGCGCCCTTTCCTATTCCGGTTCCCAGAATCCTGGCAAACACTAGCGTACTTCGTTAAAGCAGAAAGTCTTGTATGGCTGTGGCTAATGAATTCAGTGTGAAATTTTGAACACTCAGGGTAAACAGTGCTGAGTAAACACAGCATGGCAGTGCACCGACTGCCAGCAAGGGTGCACGTGTTCAACACCACCAGAGCTTGGGCGTCTGTTGAAAGTGTCTGTCTATCACACTGAGTACATGTGTCTCACTCTCTCCCGGAGCAAGCAGGCACAGAATCTTTCCACGATTTGGAAGTTTTTTGTTTTTCTAAATAACTGCTTTTAACCAGTGGTTGTCCTAATTATTCTTAGTGTTGCGTTTCCTCAATCAGCACAATACCTTTCTGAGTTTCTACACAGTAACTAACATGAGAAAAAATAAAATAAAAGGGGGGAAGCAGGCACCCTGACCCTGCCAAATAATTTTTTGTACCACAAATGAGAATGGCATAGTCGACAGTTCTTTGATGTCATGTCACGTAACCGCTGCTTACTATTTATCTGAGATTTTGCACTGAATTGACTACCTGCTGTCACATGAGACTTTAAACTGACTATCCAACACCAACTATACACTGGGGTTGGCGGAGGGAGCACAAGGGGCCACTCACCTGCTTCATCCTTTTATAGTCAATCAGGCGGGCGTAGGCACTGGTGCCAGCAATGATGAGCTGCGGTCGAAAGAGGCGGGCCGTCACTTCCAGTTGGTCATAATCAATCAACCCGGTCGCAGGCTGGAGAAGGGAAGAGGCAACTAACATGAAACTGTAAATTTGCTCCCCCTCCCCAAACAGCACATTAGAGCACAATGTTTCAGGTCCTTCCCTCCGCTCCCCACTACTACCCTAAATCCTAGAAACTGTCAGCTCCACCTTTGTATTTTAATTTGTTTTCCACAAATTACTTCTCTTTTTCGAACTGGTCCTCCCATATTCAGGTACAGTTGATAAACTTAAATCTATTTCACCGCAGGGAAATCTGTACAATTCACTACCACATTAACTTGAGTTTTACATGACTGCAACTAAAATACTGGGTGTTCCCAGTCACAGCAATACAGCCAAGTCAGGTCTGCTATCGTTTAAAAAGGCCAGGCCAGAAAATAAAAACAAAGGACTTCCACAACACCCACCCTGATCCATTAAAACAAACCAGCACACCTCCAGCCTGATCCCCCGCATCCCAGATCCTTTTAAAAACCAAGCAGTTCACTCCATACAGACTCCACCCCTATGATCCTGCATATAACAGAGAAGGCCCTCCCCCCCCCCCATGCATGATCCTTCTTCCTTAATAAAATGACACCCCACTTCCAATCCCTTATTAAATCATAGCGTTCCCAATTTCTTATCCGTATGACGTATCCCACCCACTCAATCCCTTTTCAAAAAGTTTCTAGTCCCTCAGCAGCCCCTCACTCTTCACCCCACCCTCCTTATAGAAAAGTGTGGGGGGGGGGAGTGAAGGGCAGGAATGGTCTATTGTCATTGCCCTAATGGCTGCTGCAAGAAGCAATTGCTCCTGCCCCTCAGCATCTACGCAGAAATCTGGAAGGCACTGGGAGACTAAGGGGTACTGTGGAGATGAGAGGGTTATATTTAAATCAGCTTGTTTGTTATTTCAGGTCATTTACAGGCTCACTTCAGAGTTGTTGGTTATTCATTCATCTCAATTACAAACATTCTTGGTCTTTTGCCTTCCTAGCCCTAGAGGTGTGTGGTTTATTTAAGACTATTTAAGACTTTTTAACACTTTGTTTTCTTTCGCTATAATTTCTTTATGGAATTCTTTACCTTCTTCTGTTAGGCTAGAAACTTCATATCTGACATTTTGAAAGAAGCTGAAAACTTTCTTATTTGATAACAGATATTGTTATTACTTTTTAAATCTATTTCGGACAATAAGGTAAAATTATGTATCATACCTGATAATTTTCTTTCCATTAATCATAGCTGATCAATCCATAGACTGGTGGGTTGTGTCCATCTACCAGCAGGTGGAGATAGAGAGCAAACTTTTGCCTCCCTATATGTGGTCATGTGCTGCCGGAAACTCCTCAGTATGTCGATATCAAAGCTCCATCCGCAGGACTCAGCACAGAGAATTACACCCACAAAGGGACACTCTGCCCAGCTCACCACCGCCGAAACGGGGGAGGGGAAGTAACCCAGCTCATCCCCACACAAGTGGGGGAGGGGAATCCGTCCAGCTCATCCCCGCGGAGCGGGGGAGGGACACCACACCCGCCGATGCGGGGGGATCTGGCTTATCCTGCAACCGCAACCGCGGGAGGAGCTGACTGACCCTAACACCGCCGAAGCGGGAAGGGTACAAAGCTGCCCTACAGCCGCATGAAGCGGGAGGGAGTGCCGGCAGAATTTAAGTCTCAATCCAGCCCCGTAAAACGGAGGGGAGAGGAATGCAGCAGCTCACTGTAACACAAATTCGTCTCAACTCTTGAAGAATCCATTGAAAAACTTGAACACGAAGTCCTCCTGAACAGGAACTGAAGACTAAACTTGAACCTGAAATGCAACCAGAATATAAACAATACAGATATCTGGGAGGGACTATGGATTGATCAGCTATGATTAATGGAAAGAAAATTATCAGGTATGATACATAATTTTACCTTCCATATCATCATGCTGATCAATCCATAGACTGGTGGGATGTACCGAAGCAGTACTCACCCAGGGCGGGACATTGAAATCCCTGACCTCAACACTGAAGCTCCAAACCGGGCCTCCGCCCGTGCCGCCACAGTCAAGCGGTAATGCTTGGAGAATGTATGGGCCGATGCCCAAGTTGCCGCCTTGCATATCTCTTCCAAGGAGACGGAGCCGGCCTCTGCCATCGAGGCCGCCTGAGCTCTAGTGGAGTGAGCCTTCAGCTGGATAGGCGGCACCTTCCCCGCGGCCACATAAGCCGCTGCAATGGCTTCCTTGACCCATCTTGCCACTGTAGGCTTAGCAGCCTGCAGACCCTTACGAGGACCTGCAAACAGGACAAACAGATGATCCGACTTCCGGAAATCATTGGTCACTTCCAAATATCTGATGATGACTCGTCTCACATCCAGATATTTAAGAGCAGAGTATTCCTCTGGGTAGTCCTCCCTACGAAAGGAAGGGAGACAGAGCTGCTGATTCACATGGAAGCGAGAAACAATCTTGGGCAGGAAGGAAGGCACTGTGCGAATAGTCACTCCTGCCTCAGTGAACTGCAGAAAAGGCTCTCGACATGAGAGTGCCTGGAGCTCGGAAACTCTTCTGGCTGAAGTGATAGCCACCAAAAAGACTGCTTTCAACGTCAGGTCTTTCAGAGATGCCCTCGACAAGGGTTCAAAAGGCGGCTTCTGTAATGCTCTTAGCACCAGATTGAGATTCCACGCAGGCACCACCGAGTGCAGAGGAGGGCGCAGGTGATTAACTCCCTTGAGAAAACGCACCACATCTGGCTGCGAAGCCAGGGAAGCACCCTTCAGGTGGCCCCTAAAGCAAGCCAGGGCCGCTACCTGGACTTTAAGGGAACTGAGCGACAGGCCTTTCTCCAGACCTTCTTGCAGGAATGCCAACACTGAAGAAATTGGAGCAGTGAATGGAGAACATGAGCCTGCTTCACACCACGCTGCAAAGGTACGCCAAACCCTGGCGTAAGCAGTAGAAGTAGAGCGCTTCCTCGCTCTCAGCATAGTGGCGATGACCTTGTCTGAGAAGCCCTTCTTCCTCAGACACTGCCGCTCAATAGCCAGGCCGTAAGACCAAAGGGGGAGGGATCCTCCATCACCACGGGACCCTGATGTAACAGACCCTGCTCCACTGGCAGCCGCAGAGGGTCGTCGACTGAGAGCCTGATCAAGTCCGCATACCAGGGACGTCTGGGCCAATCCGGACCCACCAGGATTACCCGGCCCGGATGCTTTGCCACCCGGTCTAGCACCCTGCCCAACATGGGTCAGGGCAGGAACACATAGAGGAGCTCTTGTGTCGGCCACTGTTGGAGAAGAGCATCTACTCCCAGGGATCGAGGGTCCCGTCCTCTGCTGAAAAAGCGCGGCACTTGGCAATTGGCCGATGACGCCATCAGATCTAGGCTCGGCTGGCCCCAGCGCTTCGTGATGCCCAAGAACGCCTGAGCAGATAGCTGCCACTCTCCGGGCTCCAAGGTATGGCGACTGAGAAAGTCCGCCTTGACATTCATGACTCCGGCAATGTGGGCCGCTGACAGCTGTTCCAGGTTCGCTTCCGCCCACTGGCATAGATTCATGGCCTCCTTGGCTAGAGGGGCGCTCTTGGTACCTCCCTGGCGGTTGACATAGGCCACAGCCGTGGCATTGTCTGACAGGACCCGTACTGGCTTCAACGCCAGTACCGGGATGAACTCCAAAAGCGCCAACCGAATGGCTCTGAGTTCCAGGAGGTTGATAGACCACTTTGCCTCTGCAGGAGACCAGAGCCCCTGCGCTGTCCTTCCCAAGCAGTGGGCTCCCCAGCCCGACAAAGAGGCGTCCGTCGTGACGACAATCCACTCCGGGGTCACCAGAGGCATTCCTGCAGACAACTTGTCTGTCTGCGTCCACCAGCTCAGCGCCTTGCGCACTGCTGGGTCCAAGGGAAGGCGCACAGCATAATCCTCCGACATCGGAGTCCAGCGCTGCAGCAGAGAGTGTTGTAGTGGTCTCATATGAGCCCTGGCCCAGGGCACTACTTCCATCGTGGCCGTCATAGAGCCCAACAGCTGCACATAGTCCCAAGCCCGAAGAGGAGAGGCTACTAGGAACTGGTCCACCTGAGCCTGAAGCTTGACAATCCGATTGTCTGGCAGGAACACTCTGCCCACTTGGGTGTCGAATCGAACTCCCAGATACTCCAGGGACTGAGTTGGGCGCAGCTGGCTTTTCTCCCAGTTGTTGATCCACCCCAGGGAGCTCAAAAGAGCAACCACCCCGGTTCACAGCTTTGCCGCACTCTGCATAAGAGGGGGCTCGGATCAACCAGTCGTCCAGATAAGGATGGACTTGTACTCCTTCCTTCCTCAGGAAGGCCGCGATGACCACCATTACTTTGGAGAAGGTCCGCGGAGCAGTAGCCAACCCGAACGGGAGGGCTCTGAACTGGAAGTGTCAGCCCAGTACTGCAAAACGCAGAAAGCGTTGATGAGGAGGCCAGATGGGAATATGCAAGTACGCTTCCTTGATGTCCAAGGATGCCAGGTACTCCCCTGCCTTCACTGCCGCTATAACAGAGCGGAGAGTCTCCATGCGAAAGTGCCGAACTTTCAAGGCCCGATTGACCCCTTTGAGGTCGAGGATAGGCCGTACAGAACCTCCTTTCTTTGGTACCACAAAGTAAATGGAGTAACGTCCCTTGCCAAGCTGATTTTCTGGCACCGGAACGACCGCACCCAGGCGGATCAGATTGTCCAAGGTCTGCTGCACTGCCACAGCTTTGACCGGAGACTTGCAGGGAGAGAGTACAAACCCGTCTCTTAAGGGTCGGCAGAACTCTAGCTTGTAGCAGTCTCTGATGACTTCCAGCACCCAAGCGTCTGAAGTTATTGTGGTCCACTCGCCCAGAAACGAGGACAGCCGTCCTCCAATCTGCCCTGGGGGGTGGACCAAGGCCCCGTCATTGGGTACGAGACCCTGGGGGAGGACCAGAGGGAGCACCTCCGGGACGGCGGTCTCTGCGAAAGGAATGCTGCTTGGGGGAGAAGTTCCTCTTGAAGGAAGAGGAGGCAGAAGAGCCCGACCTGCCCGGGCGGTACCGATGGGCTTCCTGAAACCGTCCTCTGGAGGTACCGGGGCGAGTACTAGCCCGAGCCCTGACCTCTGGTAACTTCTTGCCCTTAGACGTGCCGAGAACGGTCACGATTTTGTCCAGCTCGACCCCAAAGAGCAGCTTGCCTTTAAAAGGCAATTTAGCCAGGCGGGATGTAGAGGCGTGGTCAGCAGACCAATGCTTCAGCCAAAGCCACCGCCGCGCAGAGATTGTCTGAGCCATGCCTTTAGCTGAGGCCCTCAAGACATCATACAGCAAGTCTGCCAAATAGGCTAAGCCCGATTCCAGGGCCGGCCAATCAGCCCTCAAGGAATGATCCGGGGGGAAGCCCGCTGCACCATAGTCAGGCACGCCCTGGCCACATAGGAGCCGCAAACTGAGGCCTGCAAACTTAAAGCAGCCGCCTCAAAGGACGACCTTAAGGCCGCCTCCAATCTTCTGTCTTGGGCGTCCTTTAGGGCCGTGCCACCTTCCACCGGCAACGCCGTTTTCTTAGTCACCGCAGTGATTAAAGAATCCACGGTAGGCCACAGATAGGCCTCACGTTCACTTTCAGGCAAAGGATAGAGGCGGGACATAGCCCTAGCCACTTTAAGGCTCGCTTCCGGGACATCCCACTGAGCCGAAATTAAGGTGTGCATAGCATCATGCACGTGGAAGGTTCTAGGCGGGCGCTTCGTCCCCAGCATAATGGCAGAACCAACAGGGGCTGAGGGAGAGACGTCCTCCGGAGAGGAAATCTTCAAAATGCCCATGGCCTGCACTAACAGGTTGGGCAAATCCTCTGAGCTAAAGAGCCGCGCTGCAGAGGGGTCATCCGCTCCATCCGAGCGGGGATCCGTCTCCTCCAAGGAATCCGCAAAGGACCGTTGGGAGAACTCAGAAACGCTGCCCTCATCTACATCGGAGGAGACAAAGTCCTCCAAGGCCTGGGAATCAACCCGAGGGCGTTTACCTCCGGGGGCCTCAACCTGTTTACCAGACGAGGGAGCAGGGGCAGCGTTTTGCATAAGGAAGGCCTGATGCAGCAGCAAAACAAACTCGGGGGAGAAACCCCCCAGACTGTGCACTTCCGCAGCCTGGGCTACGGCCCTAGACGCACTCTCAACCGGCGCTCGCAAGAGCGGGGGAGAGACATGCTGCGCATCCAAAATGGCGTCCGGCGCGACACTCCGCGAAGGAGCCGCGCGGGAAGAACGGCGCTTAAGTTTAGCCGCTTTTGTGCCGTCGCCCAAATTAAGGGCGTTCATGGCATTAACGTCTCCCACCTCAAGGGCGGCCCAAGAAGAAGCCGTCCGAGCCGCGTGGCCGGCCAAGATGGCGGAGGCGAGCAGCGGGGGATGGGCGTTTATGGCGGGAAAAACCGCCACACCGGAGGAAGGACCGGGACACTCATCGGTCACGAAACTGTCACCCAACAAGGGCGAATCAGACTTTAAGACCCCCGCATCCCCTCTAGAAGCGCACAAGCAATCCGGGGAGCGACTCTTTGCGCCCTCGCCCTCCGACGCCATAGGCCACGTGGAGATCAATCGGGGAACCCCCTGCCCGCTATAAAAAGGTAAAAATTACCTGCTTTCCTCTCCGAGCTGTAACGACCTGGTGTCCCAGTGAGTAGCTGCAATAAACGTTTAAATAAACGTCGAAATAAACGCCTTTAAGGACGTTCAAAATTTTTATTTTTTAACGGAGCCAGCGGGAGGGGGGAGAAAAGGAGGGACCTGGCGCCACCAGGTTTGCACTTGCTCAAAAAGAGCCCTCAACCCCAGGCACTCAACAAAACCTAAAAATTAGGCTTGGAGGCCTAGCCAGAGCTGCTGCTGTGTGTGACCACCACCTGCTGAGATAGAGAACATACTGAGGAGTTTCCGGCAGCACATGACCACATATAGGGAGGCAAAAGTTTGCTCTCTATCTCCACCTGCTGGTAGATGGACACAACCCACCAGTCTATGGATTGATCAGCATGATGATATGGGAAGTTTATTTTATTATTTTTAATTTGTAAACCATGGTGAACTGATATCAAATGCATGGCCTATCCAACAAGTTTTAAAGAGAGACTGGGTAGGTAAGGTGCACTCACATTTATAAAAAGGATATAGTGGTTGGAGGAAACAGGGGGCAGGCAGCAGGGAATACTTTGTATTTCTATAAGCCTTCAGCTTTAATTAAGGATCAAGGATCAAAGGTGAGGCGTGGTGGGGAGCAGAGAATATGGGATGATCAAGAGGGTGTAGAGATAGTATTATTAAATTGATTGGGGGCTGAAGGAGGCAAATGTTTCTCCATCACTTTGCCCCCCCCCCCCCCCCTTTAACTTGCTTCCCAGGAGCATCAACTCACACACTAACTTTGTACCATGAGCCAGTGGCGTTCCTAGGTGGGCTGCCACCTGGGGCGGATCGCCGCTGCGCACCCCCCCCCCCCCCGGGTGCAGCATGACCCCCCCCCCCCCCCCCCGCAGCATCAACACACCCCTCCCCCGATGCATCTGCATACCTGGCATCAACACACGCTGGTGTTGGGAGCAGCCATGCGGCTGTCGGCTCCGCTGGCTCCCTCTGCCCCGGAACAGGAAGTAACCTGTTCTGGGGCAGAGGGAGCAGGGAACCAGCGGAGCCAACAGGCGCGCGGCTGCTCTCTGCACCCCTCCAGCAGCATGCACCCGGGGTGGACCGCCCCCACCGCCCCGCCCTTGGTACGCCACTGCCATGAGCATCAGCCTGTTAGCACTGCCTCTTCATGCATAAAATTTCTATAAGTAACCCAGTTTGCAAAGTTTAATGCAAGCCATTTTAATGTTTCACATAATAATGAACGGCTTTGCAGCTCATTATTTAAGATAGGTTGAAGCTATGACATGTGCTAAATTAACAAATGTATGTTATTGCCATACCAGAGATTCTTGCGTTTTATATCGCCTATCAACAGACCCAAAAAATAATTTTACAAACACAAGTGAAAATGCACACCAGAACAAGCTACCTCACATCTCATTTCCCAGTCATGCTCCCATACTCCTCACCCTACCACCCCTTGAAAAGCCAACCTAAACAGCCAGATTTTCCTCCAGAGCTTCTACAGAGCCACACAATTATGGATGTCTTCTGCTAATCCACTCAAGACTCTCAATACGACCAGAAGTTTAAAAAAAGGTTTGGACAAACTCCTGGAGGAAAAGTCCATAGTCTGCTATTGAGACTGAAGTGGGAAGCAACTGCTTGCCCTGGGATTTGTAGTATGGAGAGTTGCCACGATTTAGGTTACTGCCAGATACTTGTGACCTGGCGTGACCACTGTTTGGAAAACAGGATACTAGGCTAGATGGACCATTAGTCTGACCCAGCATAGATACTCTTATGTTCTTATGTGTTGTGGACTCTCTGAACACCGAGTAAACAAGCATATTATGCTTGGAAAAATGTAGGTCACCAACAGTCCCTGATGAAGCGCTGTGAAATGTTGACCAGCATCAGATCGGGAGCAATTTTCTTGGCATGTTAGAATACATCCAAGCAGAAAGATAAGTCTTTTGACTACATGCAATTTTCGTTTTCAATACAAAAAATATATGAGAAAGGTGTTTTTATGCCAATGACTAATAGAAAAAGTACTGTTAGATATAAGTGCAAATGAAAGTACTTTGAAGCTTCTCCTTCACTTGTTTAATTATTCATATATAGATGTGATACTTCCACTCTTCACATATAAATGAAGCACTTTTGAAAGTTCTCTATAAAAATGTCTCGCGCACCCCCGGTACTACCAGCAACCCATGATTTAATCTTAAAACCTTCCCTGGCTGGTATTCTTACATATGCCCTGAAGACAGCCTGACACCACTCCCCTCAAGATCTTAAAAGCTGTGAACAGCAACATACACAGGAAGCCAGCATTACCATTACCAGTTAGGCTGCCATATTCCACACTAACTGGTGATTACTCCTCTAGGAAAGTTCAGATACACCATGAAAGCACCAAAGCAAAATCCACCGGTAACAAATAGTGCCAGAGTCTTCCATTTCCAGTACGATCTCAGAGCTGCTTCCTGTCCGTCCAATGAGAAAGCCATTATCATCCCCAAGATCCTCCACTGAATACCCATCCCATTCAACTATCTGGAAAGGCAGCTCCCCCCAAATTGTCATCTATAATGCTTCATATATTTTACTACCCTCAATTACAACTGCAAAACACATGACAAATCTGAGACTTCTTGCAACTGGAGCTTGCAGCTCCTCCTGACCACCTCATAATAGGGCAAAGGATTTGAATGTCACCTGTATAAAGATGGCAAGCGATTCCTGCCTTCCTTACCAACGCCCCCATCTCTCATATAAACACTGGAGAAAAGCCAGGGGTAAAAGGGGAGCTAAGTGAGGGGACCTCACAAATCCACTGCTCTTAATGACAGGTGTCCATCACCGCACTCTTTGAGCGACAGGCAAAAACTATTCCTTTGATCCTCAGGGAGGACAGCTGCCCCAAAGCAGCTGATGGTTTAGAATAATGCTATGGAGAAATCTAACAGTGACACAACCACATTCCCCTCCTCCCCCTCCCAATCAACGCAATGCTACAAGTCCTCCATGACTGTTAACAAAAATGTCCCTATCCCACGTGCCTCTCTAAAACCTAACTGACATGGATCCAAATACCCCTGCTGCATCCACAAAATACTCAGATTGCTCCAAAACTACCTTTTCTATAATTTTCCCCATAAAAGAGATGGGAAATGTATTGATAATTACTTTCCAATACAGAATGTTTCAACAGAGGCTGGACAATAGTCTGCATAAGGGGCTACAGAAGCATGGAGAAATTAGGTCTTACCTGATAATTTTCTTTCCATTAGTTCTTCACACTATTGCAGGACAAGTGGGTAGTTATGTCCATTGACCAGCAGGTGGAGCTAGAGAATACAGAACTGAGCACCACTACAAAGCTCCCTGCTAGCAGCTCAGCTCCTCAGTATCCTTCCTCAAGCAAGGAAGAAAACAAACCCAATCAGGAGCATGGTCAGCAATCAACATATCTAGCCCCAAGAACCATTCAAAGATAAGGCCCCTGGAAAACAGGATACAAAGACAGTACATAGAGCCACCAAAAAGGCGTCGCACCACGGGAGGGCTCCTGGAATAGTGTGAAGAACTAAGGGAAAGAAAATTATCAGGTAAGACCTAATTTCTCCTTCCATTACGTTCAGTCCCACTATTCCAGGACAAGTGGGAAGCCGAATCTGCCATACGCAGAACCGATGCCCCAAATGTAGCTGCTGCCTGAGGGGCACCAGCCATTCTACCATACTTACTGAAGGTATGCAGCGAAGCGTACGCTGCTGACCTACAGATAGCCATCAGAGAAGACAACAAAGCCTGCGCCCAAGACGTAGCCACACGTCCAGGAGAGAGAGCCTTCAACCTGAGAAGGGAAATGGAAATGGGACTTGATACACCGCCTGAGGTTTTTGCAACTACATTCAAAGCGGTTTACATATATTCAGGTACTTATTTTGTACCAGGGGCAATGGAGGGTTAAGTGACTTGCCCAGAGTCACAAGGAGCTGCAGTGGGAATCGAACTCAGTTCCCCAGGATCAAAGTCCACTGCACTAACCAGTAAGCTACTCCAAGCGCCTCCCAGGATACAGGCTGAGAACACAACCACCTTCACCCACTGGGCAAAGAAAGCCTTGGGCAACTTGAGATCCCCCTGCTGTTTACCAAACAGCCCAACAGGACCAAACGAATGGCGAAAAACATCGGGAACCGTGAAATGCAAGAACGCCCTGCTAAGACCAGAAGCTTCCAAAAAACAGACCGCTGACTACGGAAAAAGACCAACAAACACTAAGGCAAGAAGCATGGCCCAGAGAGGACACAAGCTAAAGGGGTCTCTATTCAGGCTAGGCAAGAAGAGACCCGGAGTCATCCAGGTACAGGAGAACACAAAAACCTGTGTCTCCGCAGAAAGACCGCCACTATAAGCATGACCAACTGGCAGGGTCCAGAACAGGAATGAACTGGCAAGACAGCCCGTAGCGGGAAAGAGAAATATGCCTCCCTGAGATCAAGAGCGGACAGAAACTCTCTCCCAAACGGAGGCGATCAGAGACCTCAGGGCCGCCATCCGAAAATGGATACCTGTGGATCCCTTGAGATCTAGAATGGGTTGCACTGTTCCCCAAAAAGGATGGAGTACTGACCTAAACAGCATTTGGCAGGAAGGACAGGAACAATGGCCCAAAAGGATAGCAGCACCTCCACTGTTCTTCTGCTTTGAGCAGAGGCCTCCCTCTGACAAGGAGACTGCAAGGAGAAGGGCTACCAGAGGGGAGAACGCCAGCCAGATGCCAGCACCCCAAAAATCCAGCACCTAAGCTGAGGAGAAGGTAGTCCACACATCCTAAAATGCCTGAAAGTGGCTCCATGTCAGCCCAGATGGGCCAGCCAGCCAGGCCACCCAAGGATGGCCGGGAGACAGCAGCCACTCACCCCGAGTGCCCTGCTGGTTCCTGGTTCCTGGTTCCCCGTCCCCCAGAAGGGAGAATGTCAGGCTCAAAACCGAGCCCTCTGGCCAAAATTCTGAGGACCAGGCCTACCCCCTTAGTGCTGAAACGAAACCGGGCACTTGCCGAGTCCACAGGTCGGTCCAAGAACGAGGAATGTCCCCTGGCAAACGCTGGAACTCCTGAACCAAATTGCTGAGGGTGTACCCAAAGAGAAAAGTGCCCCAAAGTGGAAACCTGACCACGCAGACCTTGAGGTGGCAACCACCGCCTATGGCCGCAGGCAGAACTGACAGCTTGTGGTGAATGCCAAAGACATACCCTAGGCCGAAGCCCAAAGAATGTCATACACAGCGTCTACTAGACAGGCAAAATGTGCCTCCAACCAGGCAGCCAGGGACTGCCCCGTGAAACAGACTACACCTGCCACTGCAAACAGGCCCATGCCACAGACCTCGACCCAAGACAGCCCGCAGCGAGAAAGACAAAGGGCTACCAATAGAAGCCTGCAGCTCCTAATGAAAAACATCTCCAAGATGGGCTACAAGGTCTGACTCAGCTTCCCATCTAGCAGATTCCGCGAGGCAATGCTGCCAGCAACCAGGAAGGGAAAATTCAAGGTGACTGCAGACACCGAGTCCAATGTAGGGAACGGAGCTTCTCCTTTTCCCTGCACTAGAGAAAAGAATTAGGCCATGGTTCTCCCAACCTGGAGGCCTGAGTCAAGTGCACTGTACATTGTGGTAAACAGGCCCCGAATGACCATTACATGGGGAACACCTTGGACAAATCCCTGAGGCCCTACACAAGGCTAGCCACCCGACTCTCCTCCAGAGAACTCCAAGGGTTTCGCTATGGGAAGCACTGCTAGCGCCACCGAAAACAGGGAGCCAAACTCCCCCCCCTCCCCCCGAAACAGACCGAACACCCGAGGGTCATCCCCCTCCCCAAGAGGGAGCTCACCCTCCACCAAGGGCTCTGACAGAGGAGACCCCATAGAGCAACCCAACTGCAGCAAAACAAAACGAATACTCCACGTGTTATCCGCTGTGAACTCCTGGGAGCCAGCGGGGAAAATCCCATCTCCTGTCCCTCGAGAGATGCTAGGGCCACTGGAGAAGGGACTACTTGCACCAACCCAAAGTCTGGCAGAGAAAGAGAACAAGCCCAGAAGGGTAGGCTGTGACTCAGGGGGCCGCCACCCTCCCCCCCCCCCCCCCCCCCCCGAAGAGATCCCCATTGCTACAGCTGTCTGCACAGGCCCTCACGCCGGCAGAGAACAAAATGAAGTGCCGAGACGCTGCACTGGGGACAAGAGCTGCAAGAAACGCATTGCTGCGACTGAGGGCGCTCTGTGTGCGTGAGCCCCGACTCAACCCCTCCACTCGGGAACCGGACTGCAAACCGTGCAGCAGCCCGAGGAGGAACCCCGCCCACTGCAATATGGGCAGCTCCTCGCACTCCCAGCGGGGGCTGCAATGAACAAAGATTGTTGCAGCGCGGGAAAGCATGTGGCGCACCGCGCTACACACTCGCTTGTCTTTCGTGCGCTTTTTTTTAAAACAGAGCGCAGCACAACTCAACCATAAAGCTCTTTTTTTTTTTTTTGTGAGCACAGACACAAATCGCTCCTAAGGACGTCCTGAGGCCCAAAGCACAGCAGAGAACACACTACCCCAGGTCCATGCTCCCAGGGGACACCTTCACCCCCGTCATGGCAGGGCACAGCACCACCGGCCCGCCAAACTCACTGCGCTGCCTGCACTGTTCCTTATCTTCTGAAGCAGACTTGTTGCTGAGCAGGCTCCCATAAGAATGCAGAACACTCCAGGGGGGAAGCACGACAGGGGCCCAGCACCACCAGGTATGTCTGCCCACTATGCTCAACCGGGAACCAGTTGACCAACTGGACCAGGAGCAAGTCCTCAGAACCAGAGACAGAGGAAGTCTGTCCATCCAACTGCTGGAGATAGAAGATACTGGGGAGCTGAGCTGCTAGCAGGGAGTATGTAGTGGTGCTCAGTTCTGTATTGTCTATCTCCACCTACTGGTCGATGGACATAACTACACACTTGTTCTGGAATAGTGGGAATGAACGTAATGGAATCACAATGAACTCTATCCTATGTGTAAAATGAGGCCCCTGGAGAGCAAGTTAAAGGGACCAGCAAAAACTGCTGCCCCCCAACTTAAAACGGCCCCCTCAATCCTTCATCCTTTGATTTCTAGGACCCTTGCTCCCCACCACCTCCTCTATCTTTGAATCTTCAGCCTTAGTAAAAAGCTGAAAGCCCCCTTCCCTTCATACTTACATTAAGCTTATAGGGCATGGACTCAAAGTAGATGGATGTTGCAGAAATCCGCTTGACATCAGACATGTAACCATGAGTGAGGCTGTGCACGAGAAGGAGAGAGAAATGTCAAATGCCAGTCAGGATTCAGAAACACCATCTGATCCAGAGCTATAGAAATAATAGAAATAAAACTGTTACCCTCCCTCCCTCCTCCCCCTCACACAAGGAGCCTGGTAAACCCCTCCAAGTTGATCCAGTACTGCTTTTAAGAGACATCAGAACTCTAGGTTCATAAATAGCAGGGCTTTTTCTGAGGGGGTACTTGGGGGTACTGAGTACCGACACCTTTTCCATTGTCTGCTAAAATTGACCCATGGACCTCAAGTTTTAATGAAAGAGCTCAGGCTCTACATACCAATTCTGCCTTCTCATAGATTCTGTGACTGGTTGCAGGGGGCCTGGCTATTGTGGGGTGGGTCCCTCAGTGATTATCCCACCCCTGAAGGGTGGCCTAGCATTTGAGTACCGGCACTTTTTTTGCTAGAAAAAACTCACCGATAAATAGTATGGGGTAAAAACAGGAGTGGCAGCCCGGCACAGGCTCTGCTGCAAGCCATTCCCTCCCCTGCATTTCCATACTCACTGCCCACCGTCGGGGAGGTCCAAGCCCATCAAACGATCGTGGGGATGCAGCAGGCCAGTATAGGCAGCAAAGTTGGCAGGGGAGCCAGAGTAGGGCTGCACGTTGACCCCCCACTGTGATGGGTCCAGATCAAAGGCATCCAAGGCCCGCTGCTGGCAAAGCAGTTCAATCTTGTCTATTATCTCTGTCCCTGCATAGTACCTGTGTGTGAGAAAAGGGAGGGGGGTCAGTACACCCAGTGATAACACTGGACTGCTCTGGAAGTGCAAATCCGGGTAGGCCTGAGAGAGACGAGTGTCATACTGCATGAGGATGTACTACTACTTATCATTTCTAAAGCGCTACTAGACTTACGCAGCGCTGTACACTTGAAGAGACAGTCCCTGCTTGACAGAGCTTACAATCTAATTAGGACAAACAGAACAAACAAGAGATAAGGGAATATTAAGGTGAGGATGATAAATAAGGGTTCTGAACAAAGTGAATAAGGGTTAGGAGTTAAAAGCAGCATCAAAAAGGTGGGCTTTTAGCTTAGATTTGAAGACGACCAGAGATGGAGCTTGACGTACCGGCTCAGGAAGTCTATTCCAGGCATATGGTGCAGCAAGATAAAAGGAACGGAGTCTGGAGTTAGCAGTGGAGGAGAAGGGTGCAGATAAGAGAGATGTGTGCGACAAGGTCAAGAAGTGTGACTGCCATTGTTAATTGCTCCTGGCAACATGCATGATTGGGAGGGGGGCTGGGGAAGTATGAGGTAGGATCTGAATTTGAGACTCCTAGTTCTCAGCCTCTCTAAGCAGTATAGGGTCTTCCTTAGAGTGTCGTGCTATGGTGTAAGTAGGCAACAAGGGAGGGGAGGGGGTGTCTGTGTGAGCTTCTTACCTCTTTCCTGGGTAGCCCTCTGAGTATTTGTTATTGAGGCAGGACCCCAGAGCCTCCAGGGCAGCGCGGCTGCAGAAGTTCTATGCAGGAGAGAAATAAGCACACCAAGTGAGATGCAGCTTCTACAAACCCCCTACCAGAAACCAGACATTAAAGCACACGTCTCAGCACCGCTGCACTTAACAGCCCATGCCAGTTCTCTTTCTATACAGATATATACACCTACTTTTCTCTAATTATCAGCAAGTCTCTCTTTTTATCACTAACTAAAATCATACTAACAGGGCCTCAAATCCCTTCCCCCACCCTCTCCCAGCTGTCCATCTTTCAAAAAGGGGCAGAGCAGCACTACATAAACGTGTTGTTGTGGCACCTGCATTGGGAGTGCAACCCCCATTCACAGGGTCTACGTGTTCCATCATCCAATCAGTAAATTGTGAACGTACGATGCTAAAGCTTCCAGGCCACCATAGCCATTACACTCTGTGAACCCGAGCAGGCACTAGGGAAAGATTCCCTACCTCTGAGGCAATGAGCTCCAAGCCCCGACACTGCCGGTCCTTCTCTTGCTGCACCAGGGCCCACATTTCTGAGTCACTCTCGGCCATGCTCTCCTGCCCCGTCCACTTGGATAAACCCCTAGCCCAGATCACCATCTCATCGTGGTGGATCCTTGTCGGGCGGCATCTGCTCAGGGACTGCAGAGATAGAAAAACATGACAATTAGGACAGGGGATTTTTCCTACTTGTCCTCTAAAGTAGGAAGCCTTCAAGAAAATAAAATATTTCCTGTGCAGCTAATTTGCTTTTTGACTCTTTCCTTGCCTCTCCTTCCTCACCCTGATTAGGCATGTCCAGCATGCATGCAGGATCACACCAAGGCTACCTACTCCCTTAAATCATTTTATACCAAACCAATCAGTAGCTTTAGCATCTTGCAACAGAAGCAGCACAGGGGGATAAGCGCTTCCCATTCCTTTACTTTTAATAAGTTGGGCAGATGAGCCATCCGTAGCCTCTTGTCAAATGAATGTTTCTGGGGCTCTTGAGGGTGTACTCCAACATTACCAGAGGCGTCTCCACCAGAATTACCCTGGAAATAGCACCCAGAACCCCCCTTCCAGTCCCCAAATCAGTGTGATTTCTGGGAGCACTGCCTTATTTTCAGCTTTAATCACTAAAGGAAACAGGCTTCTCATGTGGAATCACACTCCTCCAGGGCTTTAGCACTTGTGGTAACATGAAAATATCAGATCCTACAGAAGTACAGGTAGGAAGCATCAGATTGGTGTTTCCCTCTCCACCTCCCCAACAGAGCCTCTCTGTGCAGTTTCTAGAGGACTGAAACCTTCCCAATTTGTTCACCTTCTTTAAAAACCATGTGCCTCCAAGCAGACATAAAATCAAAGCTGAAAATATCAAGTACCCATCTCTCTTCCTCCAAGTACTAGATGTGAAAGGTCAGACTGGTTGGGGGGGGGGGGCACTGTGCACCCAATAATTAAGTCACAGATGTCTAAGGTCACACATCCACACACAAAGTGAATGCTGGTTTCAGAATTACTATTTTACAAGCATTTATTATATTTTTATTTAAGTACTAACCCAATAATATATCCCCACAAAATACAAAAGTCATTCATTCAAACATCTTTCAACCTTTAAAACATATTAATTGGGCTTAAGTCCTCAAGAAAAGGTCGCAAAATCAGGAGAATGAATAGATTCAATATCTGTCCTCCCACTTAAGTGTTGTGATTAACGCTTAAGTGGTTTTTTTTTTTTTTAATTATTAGTCCTGTTTAACTTGTGTTCCTTTTGCTCCTTAATAAAATGTTAGAAAGTGCAATAAATATATTTTAGCACTGAAACACAAAGTACAGATAACAGAGAATGATAAATATGGGGTTGGAGGAGTCCAGAGAGTACACAGCAATAGGGAGGGAGGGAGGGAGCAGGAAGGAGAGTGATACCAAGCAATGGAGACGTGAGGATATAATGACAACTGTGCTCACTGCTCACCTACTTTTATCACCCACCAGCTGCCATATAGCTCATAGCATTTCTTCTTCTAGGACTCTCTTTCTTTTCAGCCTAGCAGTTTTCTTCTGCTCTTTTAGGCTTTCAGCTCAGTTGGAACCAGCCTCTGTTGGACTACAATGCAATATCCAATCCTTCATCCTCAACTTTCTTAAGTCCTCAAGAAAAGGTCGCAAAATCAGGAGAATGAATAGATTCAATATCTGTCCTCCTCGGAGTGGAGGAGTGGCCTAGTGGTTAGGGTGGTGGACTTTGGTCCTGAGGAACTGAGTTTGATTCCCACTTCAGGCACAGGCAGCTCCTTGTGACACTGGGCAAGTCACTTAACCCTCCATTGCCCCATGTAAGCCGCATTGAGCCTGCCATGAGTGGGGAAGCGCGGGGTACAAATGTAACAAAAAAAAAAAAAAACCTACCTCAGTTCCCCTCCATTTCACAGCCCTCTCAATTCACTCAGCCAGTCCTCAATCAGGGGCCATTCAACAGGAAATCTCATCAAGCCCTGCACTATCCACCAGGTGTCACTGTTGCATATTAGCTATAGCTCCCCCTCCCCCAATTTGCCTTCTACCCAGAGGCTGTGGGTGATATCTTGACAGCATCACCAACACAGGGAGAGTGTTGAGCAGAGGACATTGTGATTGAGCAGTCAAACTTAGGTCTCTCTCTTCCAGGGAAGCGCACACACTGTCACAGATCCATCCCGTGATCTTCATCTTATGGGAGAACAAGAGCCAGACTGTGCTCCTAAGAAAGGTGGTTAGTCCACCGCAAACTGCTTAAGTGTGAGGGAACGTTGTAACTTTAAACAAAAATCTCACTAAAAAAAAAACAAAAAAACATTTGGTATCCATTCGCCTGTTAAAAGTGTACCTGCTCACATTTTTATCAGTTGTGTGCTGTCCCTAACATGATGAAACAGGCTACTACAGATTGCATCATCCTGAAACTAAAAGCAAAAAACTTGAGGCAAACTTGATTACTAACCTTTGCCAACTCAACATAATGCCTGCTGCTCAGAACAGCCTTAAGAACTCCAACTTACAACCCCAACAGCTTGTACATTTTTGACCTACGATTAGCTGCTTGGCTGGCCAACCCTGTTCCATTCCAGTCAGTTATAAAACTGCATCATCACTTTGCCTGACAGTTGCATTCCTCTCCCTCTTACCCAGTCCCAGTGTTCTTGTTTCAGAGAGCAAAAAGACTGATTCCCATATTCAGATTAAACTGTAACTTGTAAACATGCTCTTGATCTCAAGGTCCAATGCTGTCAGCCATTGGTTCCCAAACCTGGTCCTGGAGGAACCCCAGCCAGTCAGGTTTTTGGGATATCCACAATGAATATTCATTAATAATATAGCACTTCCTGAGCTCACTCTCTCTAACGAGGTTACAACCCCCCCCCCCCCCCCCCCCCCGGTCCATGCTTGTTTAACCACCGAATAGAGATTCAAGATACAACTGAAGAGCAGACGGTTCAGAAAACTTAAAGTGTGAACTGGAATTAGGATTGACAAAAGGACTTATGTATTGAACCTGTTATTTCATGCTTTGTGTTAAGTCTTATTCATGGACTTGTGTTAATGTATATGTTCATTGAATTCAGAGAGTTATTATATAATATATATATAATATATAATAAATATATATGTATGTTATCATGTATGTATGCACTGTAACGCAAGTACATTTGCAATTCTGTTACCGGAAATGGCAACCGCCATTACAGCAAATGTAAGCCACATTGAGCCTGCAAATTGGTGGGAAAATGTGGGATACAAATGCTAAAAAATAAATAAATAAATTACGTTAAACTGGATGAGTGGATGATTGAGTGCATGTAGGATTAGGAGAAAATAGGCTCTGATATTCATGGTAATAATCGATTTATAATAAGGATGTGCTAAAGGCTTGCAAGAATATGAAAATAAATATTTTATAAGCAATATAAAATATTAGAGTGGTTACTTTTTGGCAAAATAAACAATGAATATTCATGAGAGAGATTTGCATGAACTGCCTCCACGGCACGTAGATCTCTCTCATGAATATTCATCTTGGATATCCCAAAAACCTGACTGGCTGGGGTGCCTCCAGGATCAGGTTTGGGAACCATTGCTGTAAGCCAATCACCATTCTTTACGTAATTTATTTTGGCTTCATCTCCTTTCAACCTATTGTCTTCCTAACTGGGCAGGCAATAATGTCCTGCTGTAACTAATAAATTCACTGTGGAACAGGGACCTGGAGAAAGTTACAATATGACAGCAATAACATGGAAACTTGTGTGTATACTGTCATCTTGGGACAGTGATGCTGGACCAGGGGAGGGGGATGGTAGGTGTATAGCATTTCCTTCCCCAATCCACCCACCTAAATAAACAGACCAATTAGTGGGATTCAACTAGGCTACATAATTATTAACATAACTTATTGTCAATTACCCCCACAACAAACAAGCTATTAGAATGAGGTTAGCTTGCCTCTAAAGTAGTTCACCATTTTACTAGCTGAATGGGGTGGCCTCTTTTTGAGGCCACTTAACCAACCAAATGCCAACAGCCCTTTTGGTACCCCGCCATACCACCTACAGCAATGGTTCCCAAACCTGATCCTGGAAGCACCCCAGCCAGTCAGATTTTAAGGATATCCATAATGAATATTCATGAGAGAGATTTCAATGAATTGACAGTACATGCAAATCTCTCCCATGAATATTCATTGTGGATTTCCTGAAAGCCTGAAAGGGTGGGGTGCCTCCAGGGCCAGGTTTGGGAACCACTGACCTAGAGGATGGATTTGAAAGTCATACTCCCCGCCCCCCCCCCCCCCCCCCCCCAAAAAAAAAAAAAAAAAACTTCATCAGCCTTACAACAGTTGCTTCTAAGTCAATGTTTGCCCAAGTCCAGTCCCGGCACACCCCTTGCCAGTCAGGTTTTCAGGATATTACAATGAATACGCATTAACTTGATTTGCATATACTGCCTCCATTATATGCAAATCTTTCTTGCATATTCATTGTGGATATCCTGAAAACCTCACTCCAGGACTGGACTTGGGAAACACTGTTCTAAGTCACACGCTCACCATGACACTCTTCAACTTGACTTGGGTAACTTGTGACAAACATCACAACCAAGTTTAAAATGAACATCTATCCAGATAACATACAATTAACTTAAATTATTACTATTACGCAGCAGTGGGAGGCAAAGACAGCAAAATGGGGTGGGTCACTGGGGCTGTAGCCCACCAAGATTTTGCCCAACACAGCATCAGCAACTAGAGAGTTCAGGGGGCAAGGCCAGAGACTGACTTGCCTGGCCCCCTCTAATGGTGTCCTGCAGTCCTTGATGAAAGAGTTCGGCTTGGCCTTACAGCGACCGACTCCTTGTTCTCCTTCTCCCCACCCCCACTTCATACAATCCTTGTCTCAGGACCCCTAATTTAAAAAAAAAAAACACCCAAACAGGCTAGCCGGAACCTCCTCCCTCCAGCCAAGTCATCTTTTCTTGGTGGTCCTTTCCACCTTCCTTCCCTCACTCCTTAGTCGTGTCCCCCCCCCCCCCCCCCCCCCCGGTCCACGCTCGTTAAGCAGTTCCGCACTGCTCCGCCACCTTTTCTACTAAAAAGCAACAAAGCGTGCCAATGTTCTGAGGCAGAGCTGACGGCCTCAGCCTGAGCCGCGCACTCTTTCTCATTCATGCAGTATCTAAGATAAGAGAAAAGAAAAGAATGCTTCATGCACTCAATAGAGAATGAGGTGCAGAGCCACTCAGATGAGCATTACTGCTCGCCATTAAACCCCAAATCTTCCAGTAACGCATGCAATTTGAAGGCAAAAGAATGTAAAATCAAGTAACAGAAAGCTTCAGGCCTACGGTATAAACCTTCCAACGGGACAGTACAGGTGCCACGCAAGTAACCACTCAGAGAACATGCATCTAACCCAGGGGTGCCTTGCAAGTGCAAGCATTGTGTGCATGATCGCCCACCTCGGAACTACAGCGGATGAACTCCCAGCTTACATTGGCCAGGCGCCTGAGAGCCGGTGCAAGCATGCTGTACCGAGGCTGTGTGAGGGGATTTGCCACCAGATCTTTCACCCGAACCCTTCGGACTGCTCCAACTTCTCCCAGGTCTAGACACAGTGGAAGTGGAACTGATTGAACCACGTGCGCGCCTGCGTTGCTGGCACTGTCGCCAATGCGCAGGCGCAACAGTCTGGCTGCTGTCGGGAATTGTGGTTTTAGGCTTGTCTTTGCCACGTTACTCTACAATCTAGCGCATGCTACATGTAGCTGCCTATGGGAACTTCTCTGGAGGAAGAGCGTGATGATGATGATGATGGGGTAGTGTATTTTTAACTTGTCAGATCTATACTACATGATTACATAGATTCTTAACACGTATGCAGTGTTGCTACTTTTAGGGGTCTTAGACCTGCATTGATCACTGGTGGGAAACAGAATACTGCAGAGACGCCAAGGGTGGCCTATCCGAAAACTGGAGGTTTTTCTCATGTAGGGTTACCAATGTTAAAGTTCTCAGATATAAAGTGTCAAAAGATGACATATTCCCTAAATCATAAATAGAAAATAAAATTCTTTTTTTTTCCCTACCTATGTTGCCTGGTCATCTTATTTTTCTTATGGCTTGGTTCCAGACTCTGGTTTCTGCTTTTCTTTTCTTTCTCTTATCAGGGTCTCCATGCCCATTTGGCATTTCTTCTCTCTGCATTTCCACCATATTTTCTCTAGTCTATGTCCCTATCCTGCCCAGCATTGCCCCTTTGTCCCTGCCTCTATCCTCACCATGTTGAGCATCTCCCTTCTCTCTGACTGTATATTCTTGGCCTATCCAACATAACTCTTGTGTCCTTAAACCCTCCCCCCCCCCCCCCCCCAATGCCAGCATCTCTCCCTCTCACTTTCCTCCTGTCCCCACTCCCAAGCCAACAATGTTCCCGCTCTCCTGCCTGCCCCCCCCCCCCCCCCCAGTCAAGCAGGTGTTCCTATCTCTTTTGTCTCCCCTTGGGAGTTCAGCACCTCTTCCTCATTTGTCCACAGGTCCTGGCATCTCTCCGCCTCCCTCTCTCTCATGACACTCTCCCTCTCCCTCTCCCCTTCCTTTCCCTACTCCCGCATCCCAGCATCTTTCTCACTTTCTAAAATTGCAGTGTGATTATTTCCTTAAATGTAATTATCAATCTACAATCCAACAATCTCATTAACAGTCTAATTAGTAATTGTTCACTTAAGTCCATCAGAATAAATAAATAACTTTCAGTATCTCTTCAACTGTTGCCTCTCTTCCAGTACTTCCTGACATCACATCAGGTTTTGAGCAGTGTGCTCTGTTTCAAGGGCATTTTAAATTTGAATCAGTATCCTTGAAACAACTGGGCCTACCTGGTGCTCTGGGAACCCCATTGTCTCCACCTAAGAGTGTAGTCTGAGAGAGGACCCGGGTGAGCGCTGCCTTTTTCCCAGGAGAGAAGGAGAATTCAAGCATTCTGTCAATAAGCTTTCCTCCCCCCCCCCCCCCCCCCCTTCATTGACATGGACCCAAATCACACCTCATTATTACTCGCGGAGTTGAACCATTACAGCATGAAGGAAACATCAGGAGTATTACAGGCCTTGTTCAATGTAGCTGAATGGTACAGAGATGATGGGGACCTGGAAGGCCTCAAGGCCTGTAAAACAAAAAAATGCAGCTGTGAGGCGTTGCACCAGGCCTACACCCACCCCAAGAGTCACCGAGCACTGCTGAGCCTAAAGAGGACAGCGGTGAGATTAAGTTGCCTGGCACTAGAGAGGCAGTTCCTACAGCAGGAGAAAAGTGAAAGAATTGCTAGTTTGCACTGTTCCCTCTAATCTGAGCAGGAATCCTCCATCTACAGTCTGCCAGTGGGGGGGGTGCTGTTTCATTATCACATTTTCAATAATGATGAACAGGCAAGCTGTGCAGGACCCCAGGAAACCTGTCTGTCCCTAAAGATTCAAATACAGTATTGAAGTACCACCCCCTACGGATAGCAATGCAGTTGGAGGACATCTGCTCAGCTTAGAGGGAACAGTGGATCCAAGCCCCTCTCTGATCACTGGAAAGAAGAGTGAGTGAGAGGCCCTGAGGAGGCTGTCATGTGTGGTCCATCTGGGTGAGCTGTTACTTTGTCCCTTGTCCCCCTGAAAGTATGCTGGCAGAGAAATAAGTATGCTAGCAAAGTGAAGCTGAAAAAGATCTATATTGCTGGAGTGAGACTCATGCTGCAGGACCATGAGTTGAGCAACATCATTGGTGCCATCGTGAGTTAATCATATAGAGGCATAAGAGGCCAGTGACCTTCCCCAATGGAGGAGACCTAATTGGTAGCTACTAGCTTTCTTCCAGAGGGTAATGTTAACTCTAGTTTATATCTTTATGTCCCAACCTTCGATCCAGAGGCTTGTCTACTAGTATTCAAAGTTATGACCTCTGGTGAGCTCCCCTACCTTTCACGTTACCTTGTTCCTTACAGTCCAGCCAGATCTCTTAGATCAGCTCACCAAAACCAGTTAGTGGTTCCATCCAAGTTGCCGTGAGATAGTTCACGAACACACATGACATTCTATTTTTTTCTGCTCAGGGACCTCAATTATGGAATTCTTTTCCACCTCCTCTTCGTTTACAGACCACCTTGGACAAGTTCAAGACTGATCTTAGGACTTTTATGTTCAAAGACACGTTCTATTATCCACCTTTTTCTGTGATTGTGAATCCTCTGGGATGAGCCTTGAATGCATTGACACAGTCCCCATGTTCTTTCCTGCCCACTGTCCTATCTGATTTTGTTGTTCAACCCCCCTCCATCATCCTTTCTTTTCATGTCATGTCCTGTGTCACTCCTCTCCTGTTTCACCTTTTTGTTGATTAGATTGTAAGCCGCTCTGAAGGTTTTCAATAAACTTGAATCCTGAACTTGGCTATCTGTCTTCTTGACCATGGGGGACTATATATGGATAGCTACATGTGAAGATGACACCATCTCAACTAGTGGGTTCTCCCAAATGAGTAATGTTGTCAATTCTCCTAATTCTGCTTCCAGGAAAGGATCTTGGTGTAAGTGGTAAAAGTGTGTATGTACTCCAACTGAAATAGTAAATGAATTCTACTGTGATACCTCCACGTTGAAGGTACTACCACACCTACTGAATAGGTTGTGGTATGAGCCCAGTGAGGGAAACATGAAGGATTTTGTAACCTGCTTGCACAGCAGACTAGAAATTATTTAAATAAATAAATTTAGACAAAAGCGATCATTGAGGCAGTCCATCAGGAGTAATTACTCATACCAATATCATTATGAGCTTGTCAACCTTATGTATTACATCAAAGTTAACAGAAACTACCTGGAGGTCCTGCAGCATCTGTATTGGGACCTAGTATTTAAGGACTTTCCTGAAGACCATGTGCTCGTCGAAGCCACTTTGAAAATGCAGAACACTCAATGATATATGTGATGAAGCATTCAGATGCACTTAGCTCATGCAGCCAGGAGGTAAAGCTCTGAAACCTACACCCCTTTTTATTTATTTATTTATTTATTTATTGCATTTGTATCCCACATTTTCCCACCTATTTGCAGGCTCAATGTGGCTTACAGAGTTTGTTATGACATAGTCCTTCCATGATATCAGATACACTTAGTACTGTATAGAGATTAAGTAAGAGAAGAGAAAAGGAAGGTGTTAGGCAGGATAATATGGAAGGTGGACTTTAATAATTAGAAGGATTGGTGAGGTAGTTTTGTGAGGTTATGGGTTCTCTTTGTAGGCCTTGTTGAAGAGATGTGTCTTCAAAGATTTGCGGAAGTTGGTTATTTTGTCAATAGCTTTCAGGGCTGTAGATATGGCATGGCAGAGAACATCCAGAGAAGAAAGAAGAGCCAGACTGTTGTCTGCTCTTGTCTCCTGTATGTCTGTGCTTTCTCCACATATGGGAGTTTGGCTCAAACTGAACTGTTCTACTGAACGGTAGTTCTTTTTTTTTGGCTTGATTTAATCAGTAATGCCATTTTCCTGCATTTTTCAGTACAGCCGATACATTGATGGATTATTTTGGAGCCAGCCACAAATCCTATAACGTCTGAAGAGTTCACTGTGCCTTAACTGTACAATCTACTACCCTTTTCTACTCAAAGTAATGCTGTTCTAACACTGTCTGCTGATGTTTGTCTAAATGAGTATGCTATGAAGTTGACAGCAGTACTGTGGAGTTATTGGATATTTTTGAAATATTGCTGTGCTCTGTTATTCTTACATTGGTTATTTTGCCATTGCTTTTCTGGTTAATAAAATGTGTCTGCAGAGCAATTCGTGTTTTATGATATTTGGGTTATATTCATCCCTTAATTGAAATACTCTTCCCAATGTGAGTATTCTAACTCATTTTTTATTTGTTTCTCCTAGTATTGTGAAATCTCTAATGGTCTGTATTCAAACCAACATATAGCTTGCCTACAAATGGATTTTTAGCCACTACACAGATCAGATCAGGCTGGAAAATCCTCTAAACAGCCTGATAGTATTGTATAGGAAAGTGGAAGGAGGGTGGAACGAGAGCAAGCTGCAAAAATGATCCCGATAGAAGTGATAGTCAGCTGCTGTGCAGATAAGCTATAAGCTTAGTTTAGACTTGCTGAAATAAACACAGACCTCCGGATTCTATGAAAGGTTGCCCAAATCCTATTTTGGCGCCCAAAGTAATTAGTTAATGGACCCCAGTGATTTAATTATTGGAGCTAATAAGCACTTAATTGGCACTAATTATGATATGGGTACCAATCTGGCTGCATGCTGTTCTGTAACAATAGGGACGTAAAGTGGATTGTGCACAACTCAAAGGGGGCATGGCCATGGGAGGGCATGGGCGGATCAGGGGGTGTTCACAAAAGATGTGCACAGTGTTACAGAATAGCGGGGATCCAGGCCCAACTTGTGCACAGGTTTCAGCTGGTGTAAATCCTCATGTCCAAAGTAGAGCACTGAATTCTGTGCTCAACACTATTTTATCATGAGTGCTCATCCCGAAGCGCCCTATATCGACTAGCATTGAGTGCTGAATATTTTTGGCGCCATTTATAGAATCCGGTTCATAGTGGTGATGGCAGTGATCATATTACAAACATAGGGGCCCTTTTAACTAAAGGGTTGCCGCGTACCAATCCGGAGCTACCACCGGGCTGCCACAGGAGCCCGGCAATAGTTCCCACCCCCAGCGTGCACCATTTCCGGTGCTACAGGAATATCTTCGATTTTTGTAGTGCAAGAACTTAACTAGGGGTAATCGTTGCTGCCCGGTTACCACCGGGTTAATGCAGGAGCCCCTACCACCGTCTCAATGGGTGATGGTAAGGACTCCCGGCCGAAGTGGCCGTGCGGTAAGTGGTTCACTTACCACATAGCCATTTTATTTTTGTCAAAAATGGGCAGCCTTTTACCCACTGCAGTAAAAGGGGGCCTCAGTGCACATACGTACATGAGTATTGCCACACTGGGACAGACCAAAGGTCCATCAAGCCCAGCATCCTGTTTCCAACAGTTGCCAATCCAGAACACAAACACCTGGCAAGATCCCGAAAAAGTTCAATACATTTTATGCTGCTTATCCCAGAAATAAGCAGTGGATTTTCCCAAGTCAATTTTTATTAATGGTCTATGGGCTTTTCCTTTAGGAAGCTGTCCAGACCATTTTTAAACCCCCGCTAAGCTAGCCGCCTTTACCACATTCTCTGGCAACGAATTCCAGAGTTTAATTACACTTTGAGTGAAGAAACTTTTTCTCCAATTCATTTTAAATTTACTACTTTGTAGCTTCTTCGCACGTCCCCTACTCCTAGTATTTTTGGAAAGAGTAATCAAACGATTCACGTCTACCCGTTCCACTCCTCTCATTATTTTATAGACCTCTATCATATCTCCCTTCAGCCATCTTTTCTCCAAGCTGAAGAGCCCTAGCTGCTTCAGCCTTTCCTCATAGGGAAGTCGTCCCATCCCCTTTATCATTTTCGTCGCCCTTCTCTGTACCTTTTCTAATTCCACTATATCTTTTTTGAGATGCTGTGACCAGAACTGAACACAATATTCGAGGTGCGGTCCTACTATGGACCGATACAAAGGCATTATAATGTCCTCACATTTGTTTTCCATTCCTTTCCTAATAATACCTAACATCCTATTTGCTTTCTTAGCTGCCGCAGCACACTGAGCAGAGGGAACACATGCTGATGCTAGTGCAGGCCCCCTTTTACCGCAGCTTAGTAAAAGGGCCCCTTAGTCAGTTACAGTTGCCAAGTTCCAAGCTCATGTTTTGTTGATTTGCCACCCTTTAGTCAAGGTAACAAAAGAGAGGGTAAAACAGTACACAAATACAAGCAATAAAAGAAAACAGCACAGCTGGGCCTTCAGAATTGATATAAACGGAGTCCTTTTAGTCTCGGCACAACAGTCCCTGCCTCAGGGGTCCAAGGTTACAGTATTCAAAAAACTAGTGGCAAATGATGTATCTCCCAAAGAGGGGGTGAATGCTGATATCCGCATTTATAAAAGACGCCGTTTCTTAGGGAAACCATGTCAGGTATCTCTCAGAATAAAAGGACTCCATTTATCTCAATCCTGAAGGCCTAGCTGTTCTGTTTTCTTTTATTACCCTTTAGTCAAGCCATCAAAGCAGTTTTCATAACAAATAATAACATGTAATTGCACAGCTAGTGTCAAAGAATTGGCAACAGCAAGAAAAGGAAATACAGTTTTTAGGAAAAGAAGACAGTCCACCTGAGTGTATTACATTTTTTATACAACTTGGCCACAATCCTTCCGATATTCAGCGCTATTTAGAGCACCAATATTCATCATGACATAGCCGGTTATCTCCGTTGAAGCTTAGCAGGGCTAGATTCTATATATCGCGCCTCGATTTCCACGTGGAAATCAAAGCATATTCTAAAGTACGCTTTAATTTAGGTGTATGTTAGAGAATACACCAAGTGCTGCGCCACATAACTAAATTTAATCACGGTCAATTACACCAGCTGAAACCTGGTATAAATCCCGATCCGTACATTAGGCACCGAGCGAGTGCGTTCTATAACAACTCGCGTAGATTTTAGAAATACCTATGACCCACCCATTTCACTCCCATAACTTTTCAACTATGCAACTTAGAATTTACGCGCATCGCATTACAGAATACTCTTAGCAAGTTGTGCACATAAATCTTAGGGCCAATTAGTGCTGATAATTGCTTGTTAACATGCAATTAACAGCGCTGATTAGCTAGTTAACCAATTAAGTTGCATGCGTTGTTATAGAATAAGCTTCGATTTCTGAGCAGAAATTAAGGCGCCATATATAGAATCCCAGGGATAGCGCCTAACTGTCTATATCACGCGATTTAACTGGTTAGCCGCAAATATTTAGTGCTAAAATAGCAGTCCTATCTTTGGCCGCTATAAACTTAACCATCCAGCACTGAATATTAACTTGGCCGGTTAAGTTTAAACTGGCCAAAAAATCCCAGATATTTAATGCCAGTCACCGGAAACAGGCAGTATGAAACAGAGATACGAAGGTGGTAGAACGAGAGGACATGAAATGAGATTGAAGGGGGCAGACTCAAGAAAAATGTCAGGAAGTATTTTTTCACGGAGAGAGTGGTGGATGCTTGGAATGCCCTCCCGCGGGAAGTGGTGGAGATGAAAACGGTAATGGAATTCAAACATGCGTGGGATAAACATAAAGGAATCCTGTTCAGAAGAAATGGATCCTCAGGAGCTTAGCCGAGATTGGATAACAGAGCCGCGGAGCTGGTGGTTGGGAGGCGGGGATAGTGCCGGGCAGACTTATACGGTCTGTGCCAGAGCCAATGGTGGGAGGCGGGGATAGTGCTGGGCAGACTTGTACGGTCTGTGCCCTGAAATAGACAAGTACAAATCAAGGTAAGGTATACACAAAAAAGTGGCATATTTCTTGGGCAGACTGGATGGACCGTGCAGGTCTTTTTCTGCCGTCATCTACTATGTTACTATGTTAGTATTGAATAGCTGGGCTCAGTACCGATCGTGGCACTTAGCCAGCTTCCATCCCATGGGCTGAATATTGGCCAGAATGAGTTCACAGCAGTTTACAATATTAAAACGAATTCATAAGGAAAAGAGCTACAATAAAATAATAGGAAAGCACATCCAACAAGAACCAGACATACTTCATCAATACACTTAAAATTACAATCAAAAAGAAAAAGGAGATTATAAAAATGCATCTCTACCCCAATAAAACCATTAAAACTTTATTCAGCCTTAGTAATCAACCCAGACTTCTCAACTAACTTAACCAATCTCCTTATAAAGAAAAATTAAATGCTTGCCGAAAAAAAATGCTTTAAGTTGGCATTTAAATCACCAAAGGGATCCAGCCGAGTTAAATCCTGCAGAACGACACAGCACACAATATTCAGAGGCATAAGAACATAAGAATAGCCATACTGAATCAGACTGATGGACCATCTAGCCTAGTATCCTCCTTCCCACAGTGGCCAATCCAGGTCACAAGTACCTGACAGAAACCCAATTAGTAGCAACATTCCATGCTAACAATCCCGGGGTTCCCCCCATTTCCATCTCAATAACAGACTATTGACTTTTCCTCCAGGAACTTGTCCAAACCTTTTTTAAACCCAGATACTCTAACCTCTGTTACCACGTCCTCTGGCAACGAGTTCCACAGCTTAACTATACTTTGACTGAAAAAATATTTCCTCCTATTTGTTTTAAAAAACGCGATTCGAAAGCGCCAAACCCCTCCGAGAAAAACTGCACTGGCTCCCAATCAAAGAACATATTGCGTTCAAAATGTGCACCCTGGTTCATAAAATGCTCTACGGTGAAGCCCCGGGATACATGACAGACCTAATAGACCTACCAACCAGAAACACAACAAGATCAACAGGAAGATACCTAAATCTCCACTACCCAAACTGCAAAGGACTTAAATACAAATCAACTTATGCATCCAGCTTTTCGTACATAAGCACACAACTAAGGAACACGTTACCAAACGCCATGAAAACAACTTACGACCATCTAAACTTTCGGAAATCACTAAGAACTAACCTGTTCAAAAAGGCATACACTGCCAATCCAACTTAAATGCCTGAACCCTGCAACACAACGAAACCAAAGCTCGTACTGGACATAACTAAACTCTTCCTCCCTATGATTCCCTAAAGGGTCTGTTACACATGAACTACTACTACTACTATTTAGCATTTCTATAGTGCTACAAGGCGTACGCAGCGCTGCACAAACATAGAAGAAAGACAGTCCCTGCTCAAAGAGCTTACAATCTAATAGACAAAAAATAAAGTAAGCAAATCAAATCAATTAATGTGTACAGGAAGGAGGAGAGGAGGGTAGGTGGAGGCGAGTGGTTACAAATGGTTACGAGTCAAAAGCAATGTTAAAGAGGTGGGCTTTCAGTCTAGATTTAAAGGTGGCCAAGGATGGGGCAAGACGTATGGGCTCAGGAAGTTTATTCAAGGCGTAGGGTGCAGCGAGACAGAAGGCGCGAAGTCTGGAGTTGGCAGTAGTGGAGAAGGGAACAGATAAGAAGGATTTATCCACATGAACTTTCTCTTCCACAACATCACTTTGTATTTGTTCATACTTGAATTGGCGATCGCCTTTACAGTACTATGTAAGCCACATTGAGCCTGCAAATACTGTAGGTGGGAAAATGTGGGATACAAATGTAACAAATAAATAAAAGTATTTCCATGTAATTTCATTGAGCGTCCCGTAGTCTTTGTACTTTTTGAAAGAGTGAAAAATTGATTCACTTCTATCCCACCCAGGATTTTGAAGACCTGAGTCATATCCCCTCTTAGTCATCTCTTTTCCAAACTGAAGAGCCCTAACCTCTTTAGCCTTTCCTCGTATGGGAGGAGTTCTTAACTAGTTAGTACCGCTGAATATTGCCGCCAAATGTCCATGTGCTAACCAGTTAGGTTAGGGGCGGGCCGAAGGCAAAGCACCCATTCAGCTGGTTAGTAGTGATTTTCAGTTCACTAACCAGTTAAGTAACCACATAAATTTAGGACAGCAAAAAGGCTGTTCTAACTTATGTGCTAAAATTAACCGGGCACTGGTCTGAATATCAGCCAGCACCCGGTTAACTTCCGGTTGATCGCTGAGATCTGGATATTCAATGTCAGGAGCTGCGCATGCCCTGGCATTGAATATTCCGGGGTCAGTTCAGATGCCACTTACCGCTGGGAGCTGAATATCAGACAGAGGGAGAAAAGAGGCTGTATCGTGCTGGGCAGAAGTACCAGCAGCTGCTCTACCCTAATAACAAACAGCTGAAAACAAGAGGGAATCCTACATATCAAAAGCCTTTTGAAAAAGATACTTTTTGAGGGAGGTTTTCAAGTGCTGATGTGAAGATATGTGGAGATGAGACAGAAGGACATTCCATTGGATAACCAGTAGCGGTAGGTGCTATGATGCTTATTACACATATTAATTTAAAACACCAGTGTCGGCATTTAAATTAACACAGTCACTGCCAGTGCTGAATTTTTAGCCCTAAGGGGGGAGTAGGGCTCCAAATCATTCTCTCTCTGTCTTGAGAGTGAATAAAAGTGTGGAGTCACAGCTTCTAAACATGCCAAGTTATGGAGTGATGCTGTGGAAGATGAGCTGAGGTGCCTGTCCAGGTGAGTGAATGCTAAAACAATGAGGCAGATCTTGTTAAAAAAAACAATGTCTATTAGTAGATTAAAAGCTCCCAGGCTTTCACTGCAACCACAGTGTGTTTTTTGAGAGACTGTTCCCAGAATCTAGCTTTCTATGTTTTTACAACCACACCAGCCTGGTTTATTTTGAAGTTTTATATCAGCTGGTGACCTATTGCCCCTGATGCAGCCATTTTTATACTGGCAAAACATGGTCATGTCGGGCATTTTATTTTGAATACCTGGGAGCCTTTAATCTACTAATAAAGACGTTATTTTACAAGGTCTCCCTCATTGTTTTATTTTCTGTATTGGATTTGGCGAACTGCCTTGTTGTTTTCTGATGAGTGAGTGGATGCTCCATCTTTAGTTTTTGGAGGGATTTATTTATTTATTGCATTTGTATCCCACATTTTCCCACCTCTTTGCATGCTCAATGTGGCTTACAATA
The DNA here is from genome assembly GCF_901765095.1 of Microcaecilia unicolor. Classification (NCBI taxonomy): domain Eukaryota; kingdom Metazoa; phylum Chordata; class Amphibia; order Gymnophiona; family Siphonopidae; genus Microcaecilia; species Microcaecilia unicolor. The sequence continues at coordinate 178,273,198 of NC_044033.1, forward strand.
CATCATGAATAGTGGAAGCATATAAGAAGATATACATTTAGCATTATAGAAGGATCTTGGGTAACATGATAATGATAAAACATAATAGTAGTTTAACAAGCAAATATTGTAAGGCAGTTCTGGATATTTGTATTGGAATTCATATTTGTTGGTCTTTGTGGTATTCCTTGTTAAAGAGATGGGTCTTCAGTAGTTTGCAGAAGTTGGTTAGTTCATAGAGCGTTTTTAAGTTGCGCGGCAGCGTGTTCCAGAATTGTGTACTCAGGTAGGAAGAGGTTGACGCATGTGTTAGTTTGTATTTTAGACCTTTACAGTTGGGGAAGTGAAGATTGAGGAATGTACGGGATGATTTTTTGGCATTCCTGGGTGGTAGGTCTATCAGGTCTGACATGTAGGCTGGGGCGTCTCCGTGGATGATTTTGTGAACTAGGGTACATATTTTGAACGTGATGCGTTCTTTGAGTGGGAGCCAATGTAGCTTTTCTCGTAGGGGTGTAGCACTTTCATATTTTGATTTGCCGAATATGAGTCTAGCTGCAGTATTCTGAGCTGTCTGAAGTTTCTTGATTACTTGCTCTTTGCAGCCAGCATAGAGTGCATAGTACTCTAGATGACTGAGTACCATCAGGTTGCGGAAGACGGTCCTTGGGAAGAAAGGTCTTACTCTTTTTAATTTCCACATTGAGTGGAACATCTTCTTGGTAGTGTTTTTCGCATTATTCTCAAGTGTTTGGTGTCCGAAATTGGAAGATTCAATTTTGGTGCGTTAATGGTGGTGAATTTGTTCGTGTTATGTTGCGAGGTGAGTATTAGGCATTGGGTTTTTTCTGCATTGAGTTTCAGTTGAAATGCGTCCGCCCATGTGTGCATGATATGTAGGCTTTGGTTGATGTTATTGGAAATTTCCTTTAAATCTTGTTTAAACGGGATGTAGATCGTTACGTCATCCGCGTATATGTATGGGTTGAGGTTTTGGTTTGATAGTAGTTTCGCCAAGGGTATCATCATTAAGTTGAATAAGGTCGGTGAGAGGGGGGATCCCTGTGGGACTCCGCATTCAGATAACCATGTAGCTGAAGTAATTGAATTAGATGTCACTTGTTACAATCCTGTGGTTATGAAAGACCTTTTCCTCTAGGTGCAGTTTTGAAAGGAGAATATATGTTTGTATTTTGGAAAATTGTCTTTGACAAGGTGTTGTGATTGAAGAAGTGTTTACTGCTTTGAACCTGTATTTCCTCTGAGACATAGATGCATAAAACCTAACAAACCAGCAACATGAGAGACTGAGCCGGGCCCGGGGCAAGGCCGCGCCCCCCCCCCCCCCAATGATCGCCCACCTCTCAATTGCTACTTCTGTCGCCTCCCTCTCCTCCTCCAATTTAGGCAACAAAGCAGATTGTGCTGATGGATCAGTATGATCAAAATATACTAAAATCTGGATGTCATCAGCATAAATAAAAGGTATAAAGCTGAGATCAGTGATAAATGCTGTCAAAGGGGCCATTAAAATGTTAAACAATAATGGAGCCAATAAAGACCCTTGAGGAACACCACAATGTATAGGGATGGGATCAGATAAGGTGTCGCACCAAAGGACACAGTAGGAATGATCATTCAGATAAGACTAGAGCCATTGCCACACTGTACCAGTGACTCCAATGTGCCGTGGAGGGGCATAATTGAATGTCGCCGGCGAAATAGATCGCCGGCGGCGCTACAGCTGACCGGAACCATATTATCGAAAAAGATGGCCGACCATCTTTTTTTCGATAATATGGTTTAGCCCGGCCAAATGCAGGAGTTCGCTGGGGTTGAGATGGCCGGTTTTGTTTTTCAGCGATAATGGAAAAAAATGACGGCGATCTCCAACCCGGCGACATCCAAGGCATTTGGTCGTGGGAGGAGCCAGCATTTGTAGCGCACTTGTCCCCCCTGACATGCCAGGACACCAGCTGGGCACCCTACGGGTCAGTCCGGTGGACTTCAGAAAAACCTCCCACATGCATAGCTCCCTTACTTTGGGTGCTGAGCCCCCCAACCCCTCCCAAAACCCACTACCCACAAATGCACAACACTACCATAGCTCTTAGGAGTTAAGGGGGCAACTACATGTGGGTACAATGGGTTTTGGAGGGCTCCCATTACCAGCACAAGTGTTACGGGGGGATGGGCATGGGTGCGCCTGCCTTAAGTGCACTTAGGTACCCACTAAAAGTGCTCCAGGGACCTGCATTCACGCAGGCCTCTAGGACTTGTTGCTGCTGTATAACCTTGGCACACCAGTTGACACCTGAAGACTAATCTCTTTGAAAAAGTCTTTTATTTGAATAAGCACGTTTACTCACAGTTAACTGCAGATCAGAGGTTGTGCTCCACTGGCAAAGAGTCTCCCTGGGACTGAGATTAGCAGTAGGTCAGAGCTGGCAGAATGGTGTACAATGCTCTCTTTCAGCAACATTCAAGGTAATAACTAAGGTCTGTAACGTGGGTAACACATGAAAGGGATCTAAAACTGGCTTACAAAAATGGCCACTACCTCATGGACCACCGGAAACAAAACAGGGCACACTCTGACCCAGTTAGCAGGGGAAAAAGCACCATGGGAGTAGAGCCCACTACCCTACACCCACCACAATGCATTGCTGATGTGACTGTGCAGTGCACCTAACAGAAAAGGTGTCACACTCACCCGAGAGCCACATCACAACCAGGGAAAGGCTGTCAGAGGATAGAACACATTGTGCTGTCATGGAGGTGGGTACGGCATTTGAGTCTGGCATAGAGGCTGCCAAAATATGCTTATAATTGTGTTTTTTAGTGTGGGAGGGAGTTGGTGACCACTGGGGGAGTATGGGGAGGTCAACCCCGATTCCTTCTGGTGGTCATCTGGTCAGTTGGGGCACCTTTTTGAGGCTTGGTCATGAAACTAAAAGGACCAAGTAAACCCGGTGAAATACTGCTTAACGCCGCTTTTTTTGTTCCATTATCGGCGAAAGCTGGCCATCTGGTAGCCATGCCCATGCCCGCCTTCGCTAAGCTACGGACACACCCCCTTGAACTTTCGCCGGCGAAGCAACGGGAAAGCGGCGATGCTGTCAAAAATGCTGCTTTTGATTATACCGATTTCGCCGCTTTTAAGAAATCGCCGGCCATCTCCCGATTTATGTCAGGAAATGGCCGGCGATCACTTTCGAAAATAAGCTTGATAGTCTCTTTAGAAGCAGGACATGATCTACAAGTTCAAACGCCGAAGAAAGGACAATAGACAGTAATAGCACAGCATAGTTCTGAGATAAGCCAGTCTACACAGTGGTTAGTAAAGCAATAACAGCTGTCTCTGTACTATAAGGAGCATGAAATCCAGTCTTAATGGGATGGAGAGCAATACAAGGAATTCTGCCACTTCAGAGAAAAAAAGAAGATTGGCTGTAGGATAATAATTAGATATGTTCCCTTCTGAAACTTTGATGTCTTTCTTTCTAGGTCACACTACAGCCATCTTCCAAGAGGTTGGAAACTGACCTTAAGTAAAGCTGTAGGAAAGAAAGGTAGTGAACAGAGAATGAAGAATAGGAGGCAATAGGGTAGGGGTGGCCCTATAATTAGGTCAACTGAGGCAGGGGCCTCAGGCAGTACTTTTCATGGAGAGGCATCTTGCCGTTGACTGGCCTGCCTGCTTGCCTTCTCTCCCTCTACAGAGCTTTCAGCTTCAGCTGCCACCCCCTCCCCTGGCATCTCTCCTTTCATCCTCCTGGTCTGGCATTTCCCCCCCCCCCCCCCCCCCCCCGGTTGTGGTCTGGCAACTCTCCCCTTCTTTCCTCAACCCCATTCCTTCTTTGCTTTCCAAAAGTCAACAGCAGCAGCGATTCACATATGCTGCCCTGCCACCAGCCTTTGGTCTTTTCTCTCTACTGTGGCCTACCTCTGAGGAAAGAGGAAGTCATGTCAAAGAGGCAGGCTGCAGTAGAGAGAAGAGGCTGGGGCTGATGGCAAGGCAGCGTATGTGAATTGCTGTCGCTGCTGACTTTTGGAAAGCAAAGAAAGAAGGTAGACTTGGGGAAGAGGTTTGAGGATGGAAGGGGTAAGATGTCAGACTGCAGTTGGGGTGGGGGATGATGAGAGAGATAGTGTAAGTGAGTGATGCTGGACAACAGGAGACAGGAGGCAGAGGTATTGGACTGGGGGAGGCTAGAAAGAAGGAAGGGAGGGAGGGAGAGATGTCAGATTGGAGGGGAAGATGTCAGATTTGGAGGAGAGGGTGGCAGAGGGAGAGATGGACAGGGAGGATGTGAAAGAAGGGTAAGGGGGAGAGATGAATTCAAAGGAGGGATAGATGTCAGATGGCGGAGGGGGCAGAAGAGGGAGAGGGTGATGGGGTGGAAGGGGGATGGGGAGAGATGGACAGAAAGAGCAGAAGGGGAGAAGGAGAGATGAACTTAGGGGAGAGCAGAGGGAGAGGGGATGGAAGGGAGGGAGGGAGAGATGTCAAGCTTGGGTGGAAGACAGGGAAGGAGAGATATACTCAGGGAGGGGAAGGGAGAGCTGTCAGACAGGAGCAGAGAGTGGAAGAGAGGGAAGGAGAAATGTCAGACAGGGGAGGGAAGGTGTGACGGTGTGAAAGATCAGGTTTTAAGAGTGGGGGGGGGGGAGAGATAGAGAGGGAGGAGATGCTGGGTTACATAGGTGGATCAAGGGATATGGAGGAGTGGATTCATGTGGGAGAGGCCATAGGAGGCTTGTCAAGGAGATGAGTAACAGGAGGATAGTGAGTACAGAGGATAAACCATGTGGTAATGGGGAGCAGAGCAAAGATATAAAGGAATAAGAGGATGGGAAATTTGAGAGCTAGGGAATGAGAGGAGGAGATAGAAAGTTGATAAGTAGATAAAAGTGAAAAGGAATAGAGTAAGAGGGTGAAATTTGAGTGGACAGAGAGACAGAAAAGAAAAAAAAGAGGAGAAAGCTATGTCAGAGATAGATGTAGTAAGGGAATAGAACAAGACAAGAGGAGAGAGGATAAATAACAAATGGACAGTGGCCACTGGAAAAATTAGCAGAAAAGAGAAACTAGGACCAACGTGATGGAAAAGTAATATACCTAGACACACAAAGATTGAAAAAGTATTTTATTTTTAATTTATTAACTGGAATATGTTAGCTTTAGGAAATATTCATCACAAATGTCTATGTATTGAGTTCTGTTCAAAAGGAAATGCATTTGTTTTTATTTCTCCTGTGTTGCAGTATATGCTGAGCTTAACTTCTTGGTGTTCCCAGTTAAATTTTTGTCATTGTATTTCTAATTTGTAATCCCTTGTTGTTCTATATTTGATGAGGGTCTGTCTGTGTTTGTGTGTGACTGAGGTGTGATATTTGTTTGCATATAGTTTCTGTAGCAGTGCCACTTGTTCTGTTTTACTTGTAGTAGGTGTTTTGGTGTTTTAGAGCCCAGTGTAATATTTGTAGTGTTGCCTATTCACAGGTTACTCCTAGGGGAATTCTGCATCACAGTGCAATGCAGAATTTGTGCAGAATTCTGTACTTGCCTTGCAGAATTCTGCACAGGGAACAGGGCAGAAAAATGGTCAGCCCCCTCTCAGAAGCGGAGCCAGGTTGAAGGCGCGGGGGGGAGCTAGAGCAGATTTCCACCGGCGCCGGCACGCATTTTAAATGCAACACATTGAGTAAAAAATAGGCGCCGGCGGAAGTCCATTTGGGGGAGCGGCTGCTCCCCTGGCGCCGCCCCCTAGCTACGCCACTGCCCCCTCCCCTTGCAGCACACACCCACAGACTACTTGTACAAATCTCCCCTCCCGGATCATGTGGCATAAGGAAGAAACAAGCAGCTGTGCATCAGATCACTTCCTGGTCTCTACTCGCCTGGGCTCAACTTCTGTACAGAGTGCCATGTGGTTCAAATAAACAGCGGGCCAAGACCAGCAGAGAAGGAAGTGGGCTGATGTGTTTCTGTTTGTTTCTTCCTTATGGCACATTATACGGGAGGAAAACATAATGTGGAGGAAAGAAGAGAAAGAATACAGAGAGGTAGGGGCTGGGGGCTAAGGAGAGAGAAAGAACTAGATGGCAGAGAAAGCTGGGGAAGGGAAGGGGTTCAAGGCTAAATCAGGATGGGGAGGGTGGAACCTGAAGCTAAGTTGGAGTGAGAGAGAGAGCTGGGCAAGCTGAAAACTGGAGAGCAACATTACTGATGAAGGAAGAAGCTGGGGAAGTGGTTAGGCTTTATGATTGGGGAAATTGTGAACAAAAATGTTCAAATAAAGATACATAATTTTAAAATACTGTGCACAGAATTTCCAAAAATGTTCTGAAGAATTTTTCATGTTGCACCAAATTCCCCCAGGTGTAATAAGTAGGGTTCCTGCTTTTCAATCATAGCATTAGTGCTACTGTTGTACGACAAGTTTGGTAAATGTATGTTGAGTTTGGATTTTCTTTAGGTTTTGCATTTCATAATATGCCTGGTAGAGAGATTTGTGTTGCTCCTATCAGTTTGTAGTTTTCTTTCACTCCCAACCACCTTAGGATTTAAGCTCTGAGGAGAGAGTTGCGGGTGGTGGAATGCAGGGCGGCCGGGGGGGGGGGGGGGGGGCACCATCTCATGCAGCAGATTGCCTTGGGCTGCCCCTGTATAGGGCAATCATTCTAGAGGGACAGGAATCCTGTAATGCAGTAGTGATGAGTTTAATAGATGAAATAGCTTTGGAGACAGAAGTCAAAGAAGGAAGGTCAAAAGAAGAAAGAAGCTGGGAAGGCAACAACAAAATTTACTTTGTAACCTCTGTAGAGTGAATAAAACACTGCACCCACAAAACCAGGGTTATACATAGAAATAAAAAAAATTGTTAGGTTTTTTGGGGGACATATAGTTAAGTCATACAGTCTCAGTTAAGAAGAGGAAATACTGGTCTTTGTGGCTACCATTACAAACAATGTGGGGTCCACATGAATGTCAGGTAATCCAGATTTCAGGCCAGTCCCATCCTGATGCTTTTTGCTACTGCAACACTGAAAGCAGGAGTGGAGAACATAAATACCATTATACACAGGGTTGTAAGTTCAAAATCTGGGCCTGGTTAAAAGCTTCTCATTTTGAATGGGGTTGCTTAGTAGCTCAGGAAGGAAAGAGCAGTTAAGCCTGAAGCAAAATTTATCAAATAACAAGTTCAATGATTTTGTAGGTGCAGAGATAGATCAAGGGAGAGATTCATTTTCTACTGGGACTAGTCTAACATGTTTCATTAGCCAAACGACCCACAGAACAGGCCGGTCATTTTGATAGCAGCACAGTAGATGATGACAGATAAAGACCGGTATGGTCCATCCAGTCTGCCCAACAAGATAAACTCATATACGTCTTCATTTTGCCGGAGGATCAGGTGTGAAGGAGTGGCCTAGTGTGGTTAGTGTGGTGGACTTTGGTCCTGGGGAACTGGGTTCGATTTAGGCACAGGCAGTGTGACTCTGGGCAAGTCAACCCTCCTTTGCCCCAGGTACAAATAAGTACCTGTATATAATATGTAAGCGGCATTGAACCTGCTATGAGTGGGAAAGTGCAGGGTACAAATGTAATAAAAAAATAAATTAGACGTACTTTCCAGCGCTTAGAAGGCCAAAGGAAACGCCAAGAAAAAGGCAGCTGACAAAAGTGCCCATTGACTGGCAATAGCCCAATTCCCCCAAGTGTGCACATAGCTGAGTCATTAAGCACTGGTGGGAAGAAGTGGGGAGCGGCTGTCTTCTGCTGGTAGTAATGGGGCTTGAGAATTGCTAATGAAATTGATTCTAATTAAAAACAAAGCAAAACAACAGCAGCAACAACCCGAAACATCTGGCCAGAGGAAATAAGCAACGGGCAAAGTTAGGAATAAATTTAGTGTGACTAGGGAGGGAGGAGTCGAGAGGATGAGTTGGAAAACACAACCCAGTGGTTTAGGGGTGGTATCATCATGGGAGACGTCTTTAGAAAACTTGATTACTTCTCAGCGGGGAATAAACTGGCAGCGTTCACGCTTCCCTCCCGGCTTTTCATTTGCAGTTGAATGGGAAATGTGCTCTTTTTATTTCAGATGGTTGGTTTCAGCTCCTTTTTTGTTTAGTTTGGGGGGAGGGAGGGAGGGGGGTCTGCACATGGTAGGAGAGCTCCCTTGGACGATGAATGGCCAACTGAGAAAAAAAACAATCAACTTGAGAACCGTGAGATAACATAGTAACATAGTAGATGACGGCAGAAAAAGACCTGCACGGTCCATCCAGTCTTGGGTACTGAACATTCCATGCCCAGTATGACTTTCTTATACAAGAAGAGATGTTTCTGATTTATGACACCTGTAGTTCTCTATAATTCACAAATTCAGGGCCTGATATAAAGATGTTGCTTATACCTAAACCCAGACCGTCACCAATTATTTATTTATTTATTAGGATTTATTTACCGCCTTCAAAAAAGAAAACCGAAGAAGCGCCTCGCGCCTGCTCTGTGCTGCTAAGGCAAGCAAATCGTGCCTCGTCGCGTCAGCCCTTCAATCACTGTGTCCCGCCCTCGCGGAAATAGGAATTTACATCAGAGGGCGGGACACAGTGATTGAAGGGCCAACGCGACGAGGCATGATTTGCTTGCCTTAGCAGCGCAGAGCAGGCGCGAGGCGCTTCTTCAGTTTTCTTTTTTAAGGCTGGAGAAGAGGGTCATCTCTCCGTCCGTCGACAGAGCTGGTAGGCAGGTGGGGACTGCGGCGTCAGCGGAGCACCCCCCCCCACCTGCCGACACCCGGGGCGGGACGGACGTTGGTTGGACGGGCCTTGAGGGAAAGTGGCTGGGCCTGGGCCCATCCAGGCCCACCCGTGGCTACGCCCCTGCACCAGCACTAGCCCCACCTCCTAAGCACCAGTGCTGCCACCCAATCTCTGCTAAGTTCTGAGGGTCCATTTCTTCTGAACAGGATTCCTTTATGTTTATCTCACACATTTCTTACCGTTACCATTTTCATCTCCACCACCTCCCTCAGGAGGGTATTCCAAGTATCCACCACTCTGTCCTGAATGCTTAGGTGTGTGTGGTGTAGAAAGGAAGATTTTTCTAACTTGTACCCATAGGAAATGTCCTTTTTTTTTTCTTTCTTATTTCTTGTTAATAAATCTGTTTCTTTGGTTGCACTAAAGCTAAACTATTTGTATGGTATTATTTAAAAAAAAACCAGAACATTCTGGCACATTTCTCTAATTATATTTTGGACTAAGTATTTGATTCATATTTATGTTTTCAAGTAATAATAGAAAAACACTAGCAGACTCCCATTTCTGCAACAGAAAAAGAAATGAGGAAGCATGTGGTTGAATGATGACTCCATACTTTGTGTTGGAATAGCAGAGGTGCTGCCAGGGAACCCAGCAAAGGTAGAGACTCAGCAAGTCTCAGGTAAAGGAAAAAAAAAAACAGCAAGCAAATTCGGAAATTTGCAGACCTGTTGTTTCTGTGTAACTTCTGCTTAGGTGGGGAGGGGGGGGGGGGGAGGTTAATCACCAAACCTGAGTTAGTTAATATGGTTTAGCAGATGGTGCAGTGGGGAGGGCTCAGAGAGGTGCTTTTATTTCTGGTCAGGGATACATTCCCCTCTATACTGTGAAGGGCTGTCTTCAGACATGCACCACTTGGCTGGCAACCTCCTCCTCATTCAAACCCAAACCTTGGATAATGAGTTCTGTTCAAACTGTTGATTAGTGGCTCCGCAGATGCCAGATTTTATCAACAGAAAAACTTGGGGTGTCTCCAACAATTTCTCTGCTACAGGCTTCCACGACGGATAGAAATCTTTAGCTGGCAGAATTATTTGCTGGCAATGTCGAACATCGTTTATTCACGCGCTCACTTCACAAGTTGGGATAAAAGATGAGAATTCCATAAGGCAAATGAAAACTGTTCCTTTCTGTGTTGTCCCAGTAATTCCTCTGAGGGGTGCTTCAGAACAAAGTAAAAGGCCATGGATTCTGGAGCTGGATTTCTCATGGGAAATGTGCTGCCAGCTGGCATTCTGCACTGGCAACCACAAAAAATCAGCAAAGAAGCACAAAAACTCTGGCTCTTTCAGCAGCCACAAGCAGGAGGACAGAAATCCTGCAGATCTAATCCTTTATCATCCGTACAGTCATTGCTGACATCATCTGGTCCTTAAACACAATCTTCTTTTACTGAACAACTGCTTAAACAAAACACAAAGGGGCCCTTTTACTAAGCTACGTAAGTACCACCCTGCTACCGTGTGGCCCTTGCGGTAATTTCATTTTTGACGCGCATCTGCTACGTGCACCGGAAATGACATTTTATTGTCTGGTGTGCGGTGAAAATCGGATGGTAACTCCGACTTCACGCACATAGGCTGGCAGTAAGGTCTCAGACCCCAAATGGATGCGCGCCAATTTTTATTTTGCCGCACGTCCATTTTAGGCAAAAATTTTGAAAAGGCCTTTTTTACAGGTGTGCTGAAAATGGATCTGCGCATGCCCAAAACACGTGCCTACACTAGCGCAGCCCATTTTTCAGTGCGCCTTAGTAAAAGGGCCCCAAAGCATCTTTAAGCATACGTAAACGTTAAGGATATGGCCTTGGTACCTGGTCACATTCTCCTCCTAAGTGATCCATCCCTCGGAAAAACCCTCAGTAAGCTCGCATGTTGAAGTAGAAACTCTCTATATGCTTGTTATACCTTAGACCTATGATTCTCAACCAGGTCCTCAGGACTCTTCCAGCCATTCAAGTTTTCAGAATATCCATAATGAATGTGAATGAGGTCGATTACCATACATGTATCTTGCATATTTACTGTGTGTACCCTGAAAACCCCACCAACTGGGCTGAGAACCCCTGCCTTGGACACTATGAGGTGATCCAGAATGAGAAAAATACCGGGCCCAGTACTCAGAAGGGTTTAACTGGGCAGGAGGGGCTCCTGCCTGGTTAAACTCCACTGAGCTGTCCATCTGCCAGTACTTATTTCTTTATTTCATGACATTTAAAGCCCACATTAGCCCACGAAGAGTTCAGGTTCGATGTGGCTTACATTACAAACATCAGTAGAACGGTACACATTTTGAAAAGTATCAATTCTTAGACTACATCATATAATACTAGGTTGAAAAGAGTACACACTCAACAACTTTGCTCCTGAGACTAAAAAAAAAATGGCCAACAAAAACAATCAAAATGAACATTCCCAGAAATGACATGAAACAAAACAATTTTCTGGCTGCTCAACTCTAATAGTTTACTGGATACCAGTGCTGAATATTGGCAGTACCCGGGTAATTTCCGATAGTCTACACCTGTATCTGGGTGTCAACCAGCACCAAATACCCAGTATGGATTTGAACACTACGTCAGTGTTTGAATTCAACATAGACCTTGGTGTTTACTGGGTAAATCAGTGAATCAAAAACTTGGTCATCTGTTATTCTCACAAACTGACAAAAAGGGTAGATGGAAAGTAAGACCGGTGCTGGGCAGATTCTACAGTGGGGGAAATAAGTATTTGATCCCTTGCTGATTTTGTAAGTTTGCCCACTGACAAAGACATGAGCAGCCCATAATTGAAGGGTAGGTTATTGGTAACAGTGAGAGATAGCACATCACAAATTAAATCCGGAAAATCACATTGTGGAAAGTATATGAATTTATTTGCATTCTGCAGAGGGAAATAAGTATTTGATCCCCCACCAACCAGTAAGAGATCTGGCCCCTACAGACCAGGTAGATGCTCCAAATCAACTCGTTACCTGCATGACAGACAGCTGTCAGCAATGGTCACCTGTATGAAAGACACCTGTCCACAAACTCAGTGAATCAGTCAGACTCTAACCTCTACAAAATGGCCAAGAGCAAGGAGCTGTCTAAGGATGTCAGGGACAAGATCATACACCTGCACAAGGCTGGAATGGGCTACAAAACCATCAGTAAGACGCTGGGCGAGAAGGAGACAACTGTTGGTGCCATAGTAAGAAAATGGAAGAAGTACAAAATGACTGTCAATCGACAAAGATCTGGGGCTCCACGCAAAATCTCACCTCGTGGGGTATCCTTGATCATGAGGAAGGTTAGAAATCAGCCTACAACTACAAGGGGGGAACTTGTCAATGATCTCAAGGCAGCTGGGACCACTGTCACCACGAAAACCATTGGTAACACATTACGACATAACGGATTGCAATCCTGCAGTGCCCGCAAGGTCCCCCTGCTCCGGAAGGCACATGTGACGGCCCGTCTGAAGTTTGCCAGTGAACACCTGGATGATGCCGAGAGTGATTGGGAGAAGGTGCTGTGGTCAGATGAGACAAAAATTGAGCTCTTTGGCATGAACTCAACTCGCCGTGTTTGGAGGAAGAGAAATGCTGCCTATGACCCAAAGAACACCGTCCCCACTGTCAAGCATGGAGGCGGAAATGTTATGTTTTGGGGGTGTTTCTCTGCTAAGGGCACAGGACTACTTCACCGCATCAATGGGAGAATGGATGGGGCCATGTACCGTACAATTCTGAGTGACAACCTCCTTCCCTCCGCCAGGGCCTTAAAAATGGGTCGTGGCTGGGTCTTCCAGCACGACAATGACCCAAAACATACAGCCAAGGCAACAAAGGAGTGGCTCAGGAAGAAGCACATTAGGGTCATGGAGTGGCCTAGCCAGTCACCAGACCTTAATCCCATTGAAAACTTATGGAGGGAGCTGAAGCTGCGAGTTGCCAAGCGACAGCCCAGAACTCTTAATGATTTAGAGATGATCTGCAAAGAGGAGTGGACCAAAATTCCTCCTGACATGTGTGCAAACCTCATCATCAACTACAGAAGACGTCTGACCGCTGTGCTTGCCAACAAGGGTTTTGCCACCAAGTATTAGGTCTTGTTTGCCAGAGGGATCAAATACTTATTTCCCTCTGCAGAATGCAAATAAATTCATATACTTTCCACAATGTGATTTTCCGGATTTAATTTGTGATGTGCTATCTCTCACTGTTACCAATAACCTACCCTTCAATTATGGGCTGCTCATGTCTTTGTCAGTGGGCAAACTTACAAAATCAGCAAGGGATCAAATACTTATTTCCCCCACTGTATGTTCTGTGCCCCAAAATTGGCAGGAAGAGACAGAGATAAAAAGGGGCATTTTTGATATGATGACTAAATCTGATTTGGGAGGTTTTGCTGAAAACGTCCAAAAATCAAGTGGTGAACATAGCGATTTTTGGATCAGAAAACATCTTTTTGTTATGAAAAAGGCTATTTCCTAGACGTGTCTAACAATTGACTTAACAAGTCAATCAGCATTTTTAACAGCACTTAATAAGTAATAATGAGAACTAATTGGCAATAATTTACATGCATAACTCGCTAAGCATATTCTGTAAGTTAAAAAGAGGCATGGTTTTCTGCCAATATTTGGTCACCAGTTCAGTTGCTGTCAGGCGTTAACATTCCTTTTCAGGATTTCTGCACCTGCTATAATATCCCTCATTCATATAGAGCCTTTTGGGATCATCTGACTCAGCTTATTAACCACCTATATCCTACGTCACTGGCTCGTCAATCTTCAACTTCAAGTTTCAATAGTTTATGTCAGTCCCTCATGGCGCCCAAATCTGCATCAGCATTGTATAAACTCCTACAATTGTCTAAACTGAATATGTGTTCCACCCTAACTTCTGCCTGGGAAAAGGAACTAAATGTTTCACTTTCCAGTAAGGAATGTTATCAATAGAAATCAAACAAAATAAAACATGGAAAAGAAAATAAAATGATACCTTTTTTATTGGACATAACTTAATACATTTCTTGATTAGCTTTCGAAGGTTGCCCTTCTTTGTCAGATCGGAAATAAGCAAATGTGTTAGCAGATAGTATATATATAAGGTTTGTTCATTTGCTTTTAAATGCGGCTGTATGCGGTATCTTCCATCTTAAGTAGAGAGGTGTGGTAGCCGTGTTAGTCCACTCTTAAAGGTTATCAATAGAAATCAAACAAAATAAAACATGGAAAAGAAAATAAGATGATACCTTTTTTATTGGACATAACTTAATACATTTCTTGATTAGCTTTCGAAGGTTGCCCTTCTTCATCAGATCGGAAATAAGCAAATGTGTTAGCAGATAGTATATATATAAGGTTTGTTCATTTGCTTTTTCATGCGGCTGTATGCGGTATCTTCCATCTTAAGTAGAGAGGTGTGGTAGCCGTGTTAGTAAGGAATGGGAACTCTTTTGGACAAAAACCATGCATTCTTCTCTATCAGCTGCCCTTTTACAATCCACTTATTATATTTTTCATAAATCCTATTAGACGCCTGCAAGGCTTGCTAAAGTAAATCGTAATATATCACATTTGTGCTGGTCATGTCAATCTGCTGTGGGATCCCTTGATCATATGCTTTTTCACTGTCATAATTTGCAACTGATTTGGGACATTATTCAGAAGGTATTTGGCATTCCAGATGCTTTGTCTTTTAAAGTGCTAATCCTTAAAGTATCCACCCCTGGTTTGTCAGTTCCACTAAAGTATGTAAAATTGTTTAATTTGATGATTTCGCTTGCTCTTCACTTGATTGTTTTACATTGGAAAAATAATCTGCATGTTTCATTTCATGAATGGTGGAATTTGCTCTGTTCATATAGGGGTTATGAGGAAATAGCTGCCATAAAATTTGGTCATATTTTGTCCTTCCGTAAAACATGGCCATTGCTAGACAACTATGTTAAGTGATATTTGCGTGTAACTTTATTAGGTAAAATCAACTCCTTTTAATCATATGCACATACTGTTCTGCTTTATTCTCGGCTACTTTTTTTTTTTGTTTTGTTTTGTTTTTGGTTTGTTGCTTTTATTTTAGTCTTTGAAAATGTTTGATGATTAATTGGATACACCATATGGAACTTGTTCATTTTTTACACATATGTGTATTATTATTATTGTATTATTCTAAAAACTTATAAATAACGATTTTAAAAAAAAAAAAAAGAGGTATGGCCATGAGCAGGGAAATGGGCATTTCATGGGCTTTCCCAAATTTACATGCGTAGTTATAGAACATGGCCCAGTCCGCGTAAGTCTACACGCAGGGATTTACACTAAGTTTTTGTTGGTGTAAATGAGGTGTGTAGTTTTAGGGGCTGGGATATCAACTAAGCATATTCTATATACTGCACCTAAATCTTATAGAATACGCCTAGGCAGAAATGTTTTCCGCGTGGATTTTTTAAGCGCCGTATATAGAATCTGGACCTTTGTGCCCAGTGTGTTTTTCTTTTTTGATCATTTTCGAAAAAAACATCTAAGGGAAAACCCCACAAAAACAAGTCATTGGGACAAATGGGGGGGGGGGGGGCAGCATTCTTAGTAGACAGACCACACAGATATCTCAACAGAGCTGTGGGGCACCCTAGCGAGGCACTGCAGTGGACTTCACAAAAAAGGTCCCAGGTACACATCTTACCATTATCCCCTTATATTGCATCGTGAACCCTCCAAAACCCACCACAAATCTACTGTACCCAAATGTACACCACTGCAATAGCACTTAAGTCTGCAGGTGTTACCTATCTGTGGGTACAGTAGGTGTTTGGTGGGTTTTAGAGGGCTCAAACTTTCCACCACAAGTGTAACAGTTAGAGTGGGATATGGGCCTGGGTCCCCTTCTCTATAGTGCACTGCACTGACCACTAGGATATGCCAGGGAACTGCTTGCTGCTCTAATAGGACTGGCCATAACATTTGAGGCTGTCAGAGAGCTTGGTATGTACTGTTTCACACCTTTCAGGAGTGGGAGGGGGTCAGTCACCAATGGGGGAGTAAGGGGGGATCATGCCTTAATCCCTCCAGTGGTCAGATGGTCATGTAGGGCACCTTTTTGTGATTTAGTCATGATTGAAACCAGTTGCGTAGCTACGTGGGGCCTGAGGGGGCCGAGGCCCCCGCAGATTCACCCCAGGACCCCCCTCCCGGTGAACCCACCCCTGCCGCCGCCTACCTTTACTTTTGCTGGTGGGGGATCCCACTCCCCGCCAGCCGACGTCTTCTCAGTCCTTCCTGCTCTTCAATTTGTTTGCTGACGTCCTGCACGTAATTGTACGTGCAGGACGTCAGACTCAGAGAACAGTTCTGTTCTCTGAGTCTGACGTCCTGCACGTACAGCGTGCAGGACGTCAGCAAACAAATTGAAGAGCAGGAAGCGACTAAGAAGAAGACGTCGGCTGGCGGGGAGTGGGATCCCCCGCCAGCAAAAGTAAAGGTAGGCTGCAGCGGCAGCGGGTTCGCAGCGGGAGGGGGGGCGGCAATGTCGGCGGTGGGGGGGCGGCGCCGGGGGTAGGGCTAAAATGTGCCCCCTCCCCCCGGGCTCTGGACCCCTCCCCCACGGAAGGCTTGCTACGCCCCTGATTGAAACAAGCCTAGACCAAAACATCTAACTTTTAGCCCTGGACAATTTTGCTTTGTTCCACTAAGGCAGAAAAACATCCAAGTTCTGGGAATGCTCAACTCACGCCTCCAACACGCCCCCTTGTGAGTTGGATGCACTGCAGACAAACTGCATAGAAAAAATGTCTTTAAAATCTGTTTTGAAAATAGCAATTGAATGTTGTGGACCAAAAAAAAGTCTATCTGCTGCTTTGTGCTGCTTTTCGGACATTTTTCTGTTTCACAAATGAGCCTCAAAGTATACCAGTATTTAATCATGAAGATGTGGAACTTATGCAGAGTGTCATATTCAACTTTAGCCACCTTGATGGTCAGACTGGATGGACCGTGCAGGTGTTTATCTGCCGAAACTTACAATGTTACTATGGTGCTCCTTTTCCAAAGAGAAAAACATCTGAAAAGCAGTAGATGGACATTTTCCCTGTAAAAACGTCTTAAATCTTGATTTTTGAATCACAGAATTGGGGCATTTTACTCTGTAGTTCATGTAAATTGCAAGGGGGTGTGTTGGAGGTGTGTTTTGGGTGGATCTTGGGCGGGCTTAAAATGTGGACTTTTTCAGCAATAATGGAAAAAAGGTCCATGGGGAAGAAAAGAAGTACATTTTTATCTAGACCTGTTTCAGTCACAAAAAGATGCCCTAACTGACCAGTTGATCACTGGAGGGATTAAGTACATAACATAAGTACATAAGGATTTGCCATACTGGGAAATACCAAAGCTCCATCGAGCCCAGCATCCTGTTTCCAACAGTGGCCAATCCAGGTCACAAATACCCGGCAAGATCCCAAAAATGTACAAAACATTTTATACTGCTTATCCCAGAAATAATGGATTTTCCCCAAGTCCATTTAATAACGGTCTATGGACTTTTCCTTTAGGAAGCCGTCCAAACCGTTTTTAAACTCCGCTAAGCTAACTGCCTTTACCATATTCTCTGGCAACAAATTCCAGAGTTTAATTACATGTTGAGTGAAGAAACATTTTCTCTGATTCGTTTTAAATTTACTACATTGTAGCTTCATTGCATGCCCCCTAGTCCTAGTATTTTTGGAAAGCGTGAACAGACACTCCACTCATTATTTTATAGACCTCTATCATATCTCCCCTCAGCCGCCTTTTCTCTAAGCTGAAGAGCCTCAGCCACTTTAGCCTTTCCTCATAGGAAAGTTGTCCCATCCCCTTTATCATTTTTGTTACCCTACTCTGCACCTTTTCTAATTCCACTATATGTTTTTTGAGATACGACGACCAGAATTGAACACAATATTCGAGGTGCGGTTGCACCATGGAGCGATACAAAGGCATTATAACATCCTCATTTTTGTTTTCCATTCCTTTCCTAATAATACCTAACATTCTATTTGCTTTCTTAGCCGCAGCAGCACACTGAGCAGAAGGTTTCAATGTATCATCAACGACGACACCTAGATCCCTTTCTTGGTCCGTGACTCCTAATATGGAACCTTGCATGACGTAGCTATAATTCGGGTTCCTCTTTCCCACATGCATCACTTTGCACTTGCTCACATTAAACGTCATTAGCCATTTAGACACCCAGTCTCCCAGTCTCGTAAGATCCTCTGGTAATTTTTCACAATCCTCCCACGATTGGACTACTTTGAATAACTTTGTGTCGTCAGCAAATTTATCCTTGTAATCCTGCCATTTGGAAAGCAGGAGCAGTAAAAATTGACTATCCTTATACAGAAAGGAGGGAATCGCCATGTGCAGACCAGAGAGAGAGGCCCTCCCATCTGCAATCGGAGTTCTACCCAGGCATGGTCCAAAATCACTATGGGCCCTATCCAAGTATCCACTACTAAAAACAAAAGCTCCCGCAAGAGCAACACATAATCTATACTAGACATCGTAGAATGGGCCCTACAATTATTGATGTTAATTGACACTAATTAGGATTTGCATGTGGATATGCCTGAACAATATTCTATAACACTGGACACCTAAACGGTCTTGTGTGCAACTCAAAATGGGGTGTGGCCATGGGATGGGCATGGGTGAATCAGGGGCATTACTAAAATTCAGGCCCAGTGTTATAGAGTAGGGTCATTTGCACACCCACTGCCATCAGATGGGCACGAGGATTTACACCATGTTTCAGCAGGCCTAAGTCTTCATGCCAAATGTTGGATGTGGAAAACACCACTAAACGTTATTCCAGTGGTTCTCAAACCTGGTCCTGGAGGCACCCCAGCCAGTCAGGTTTTCAGGATACCCACAATGAATATTCATGAGTGAGATTTGCATATACTACCTTTACTGCATGCAAATCTCTCTCCTGAATATTCATTGTGGGTATCCTGAAAATCTGACTGGCTGGGGTGCCTCTAGGACCAGGTTTGGGAACCACTGCACTATTCTATAAGGCCACTTAGCACAGAATACCCTTATAGGATATGAGTTTTGCGTGGATCTTTCCAGCGCCTAACATTGAGCACCATTTACTGCATCCAGCTCTTACCCTTTAACTCTTAGGCCACCCTGAGATCTGGGGATCATATAACATTCCTCGGTTAAATACTGCTGTAATTGTCTATTGCTCATGTTTGATTTATTCTTACTGTACACCGCCTTGAGTGAATTCCATCAAAAAGGCGGTAAATAAATCCTAATAAATAAATATATAATAAACTCTCCACCCACATATAGTTCCATAGACTTCTACTGATCATTCTTGTATGGAAGAGGCAAGTCACCAGGGGAATGACTTCCAGCATCAGTGTCAAAATCTACCGTCTCTTATGGAAACAAAATAATCACAAAACTTCCTACAGTCATAGCAAGGAATGGAGCCAAATATGTACACAAAGGGGTAATAGCATAACAGGATGCCTATGTGAAAGGTCCAAAAAGTGCCTATTATCTTCTATGTGCCTTTAGAAAATAGCCACCAAGACCTATCACCAATAACACAAATTCTCAGGTACAAATTTATATCAGCTCCGAGGAAAGTGTCAATGTATTCTATATATATATTATTTTATAAAATAAAAACGCACATACTACGCCCATGGCATGCATACTTATATCGGCAAAACAAACAGTGGATCCAATAAAAGTCCTCTCACAATGAGTGTCTTCCTGAACAAGGTCTTTATTGAAATCTACACGATTGACCTGACACGTGTCGGGTCAATCGTGTAGATTTCAATAAAGACCTTGTTCAGGAAGACACTCATTGTGAGAGGACTTTTATTGGATCCACTATTTGTTTTGCCTGTCTTTGGTTCCCCTGTGGAGAGATCACCTTCTGTGGGTGTTTGATGCATACTTATATCCAAATATACAGCCATGCAGCCTGATTTCCCTGGACTTAAAATTCAGATTGCAAGTGCTGTGATGGAGGGATCCTGTCATTGTGTGATTCATCTTGCATAGTGGTAGATCATAATGGCTTGTGTTATAAAACCACTATTTGCAGTGCCAACACTTTCAAATGTCTGTTTTTTCATTATTGGGATTTTGCTCACACTTTTTTCAGTAGTAGCTCAAGGTGAGTTACGTTTAGGTACAGTACGTATTTCCCAGTCCCTTGGAGGGCTCATACTCTAATTTTGTACCTGAAGTAATGGAAGGTTAAAGTGACTTGCACAAGATCACAAGAAGCAGTACTGGGATTTGAACCGGACACCCCAGGATCTGTAAGGCTAGTGCTCTAACCACTAGGCTACTCCTCCATTCCAGGTGTGCTCACCCTTCATTTATTTCATAGTGATTGCGGGTTTGAGAAAATTTTTGTTTGTTTAGCAGCTGACTGAGCCTATCAATATTTCTGAGTAATCAGCAATGGACCCAGGGCCTTCCGTTTTAGGTGCCAACACAAAGTATCTACTTCCCTTATTCTTTAGTATACAACTTGCACTGAACTTCTTGTAGCTTATTAACACATAAGACTGTCATGGTCCACTTCTTTTTTCTTTTTCTTTTCAGAGCCACCTGCCTGGTTTTCCACCAAGAAATTAATTTGCAAGCTCAGCATGGCATAAATCTAATTTTCTCACCGACTTTGACATTAAATTGTCTTACTGGGAAGAGGTGTGGTCCAGCAGTTAGAGCTTTGCTCTGTGAGATTCTCATGAGAGTTTCCAGAATTAAGTCTCTTGTTATTGTCACGGACTCTCTATCACCTTGTGGAAGTTGCTTTATGTCTTCCTGCGCCTTACCTCCAATCTCAGCTCTACCACTGACTCTGGCTGTGGGACAAGTTCCTTTAGTTTCCTGTGTCTCAGTTCACCTAACTGCTTTTGTTCAAAAGAAAAATGGCTGTTACCCTTCTTCCAGTATGTGAACTATCATGTAGTCCACAAACTGAAGATCGCCTTCCAGGCCTCCTACTCCAGAGGTGGCTGCTTCCATAATTTATCCAAAAAAAGAAGCGCAAGGGCTCTCAAGAATGGTACAAGTGTGCTTTATTTATGACCCAACATGGGCTGTGATTCGGCATAAAACAACGCCTGCCTCAGGGGTCAGTTCAACAGATCAGCTCTAATCACATGAGCTGTTACTCAAATTGTAATGTTCAGTGAATGGACAATCCACTCTATAGAATATTAATTAGATCAGTGATGAAGCAATAAAACATACTGAACTTCACAAAATTGCACAAATCAAAACCATTTTGTGAAGCTAAGTATGTTTTGTTGCATCATCACTTACCTAATTAATATCAGCTGATCTGCAAGGCTTCGTTCTGTTTCTGTGAGTCTGACATCCTGCACGTACAATGTGCAGGACGTCAAAAACAGAACGAAGCCTTTGTGGGAAGAAGAGGACCTCGGCTGGCGGGGATTGGGGTCCCCCGCTAGCAAAGGTAGCCCACGGCGATGGCAGGGTTGGTGGTGGGAGGGGGATCGAGAGGGTCATCAGCAGGGGGGTCCAGGGCCAAATCTATGGGAGCCCAGACCCCCCCCCCCCGGCCTCACGTAGCTACGCCACTGCTACCTACAGCTTTCCATCTCTTTCCCTCATCCTGGCTCTCCGGTTCCCATTCCTCTTATCCCCCAGTCTTTCACTAACTCTATCCTATTTTCCCCACTTCAGCCAACATTTTCCCTATTTATCCCCCTACTCTTCCATCCAGTGTCTCCCCTCTTTCTCTCCTACCCTTCCATCCAGCATCTCCCTTCTTTGTCTCCCCATCCTTCCATCCAGCGTCTCCCCTCTTTTCTTCCCATCCTGTGTGTGTATGTGTGTTTGCACATGTGTCTGAAGAGTGAGAGTGTATGCGTCAGGGGCATATCTGCGTGGGGCCACAGGGGCCTGGGCCCCCGCAGATTTTGCCCTGGACCCCCCTACCGCCGTTAACCCTCCCCCGCCTACCGCCAACCCTTTCCCCGCCTACCGCGGTCACCTACCCCCGAGGTCCGCTCCTGCCGGTTTTTTAAAATATTACTTCAGCTGGCGGGGGACCCCAACCCCCACCAGCCCAGCTGAGGTCTTTAACTTCTTCATCCTCGTGCTGTTCCTGCAATGCATCCTTCCAGTTGGACGGAGTTTGACGTTGCAGCACGTTGTATGTGCAGGACGTCAACATGCTGCGACGTCAAACTCCGTCCAACTGGAAGGATGCATTGCAGGTTTAACAGCACGAGGATGAAGAAGTTAAAGACCTCGGCTGGGCTGGTGGGGGTTGGGGTCCCCCACCAGCTGAAGTAATATTTTAAAAAACTGGCAGGAGCGGACCTCGGGGGGGTAGGTGACCGCGGTAGGCGGGGAAAGGGTTGGCGGTAGGCTGGGGAGGGTTAACGGCGGTGGGGGGGGGTTAAAATGTGCCCCCTCACTCTAGCCCTTGCCCCCCCTACCGCCGAACCTCAGATACGCCCCTGGTATGCGTATATACATGTTTCTATGTCTCTGGTGTAAATAGTCTCATATAAATAGCTTCCCTTTGAAAATTTGGGCTAGAGTGGAGACGTCCACTAGCACAAATGTATCTGCGTGCATATTAACTGAAGGGAAGTTAGAGAATTTACTCAGTTAACTATTTATTTATTTATTTAATTTATTATGACATTTCTACCCCGCATTTTCCCAAGAAAGCTCAGGTTCAATGCAGCTTACATAACAAATTAAGCAGGGGCATTACAAGACAATATTAATACAAGAATATAACTATTAAAAAATTCTTTTCATAGTAGCTGAAAAAAGATCTAACGAAGTGGGCTTTAAGTAAACTTCTAAATGACATATAATCAATCGACTGAGCAAACTATTATGTTCCCTAGAGAAATTCCTTTGTCCTAATATTGCCTCCACTCTGTAGTGCATGCAAATCTCTCTCATGAATATTCATTTTGAGTATCCTGAAAACCTAACTGACTGAGGTGCCTCCAGGACCAGGTTTGGAATCACTGGTCCAAATCCTTTCAGAAGCACAAAAAAAAAGCTAAATATATATATATATATTTTTTTTTTTATTTTTTTTTTTGCTTCTTTCATTTGTGATGTTTCTTTTCCACACGTAAAGCTTTGCAAATTTATACCTCCGACATATCACCCATAAATCTCAATCTTTAGGGCAGTCCACTCTTGGCATTCTAGTTTATTCCAGAGGTAACAGAGGGTGAAATTGACTTGCCCAGCTTCCCTAGTTCTCAGCCTACTGCTATCAAGTTTCCTAGTTCCAGGAAGAAGATTTTTTAGCAAGTCCAGTTATTAAATGTACATCTCAGTTTGGTGTACTATTTGTCATCTTTGATTCTACCTATGTGAAATCAGTGCTACAGGTCCTATAATGCCCCAGGATAGGGTTGTCGGAAATTCAGGACTGACCTTAAATCTCCTTTTTGGAACTGGGTATCTCAGCTGCTCTTTAACCATTAAGGGCAAGGGCGAGAGGACAGAATAAAAGACTGAAGGAGCAGGAGAGGGTGTGGTGAGGACAAGATGGAACATTGATAGAAACTGGTGGAAAGAGCTTAGGAGTGTGAGAAAATGAAGATAAGATAGGAGGCTGAGAGAGAGAGAGTGTGATGGGGAGATGGAGGTGCTCAGCGAGAATAAATAGTAGGGATATAGAAATGGGATACAAAGAATAGTGGGGATATGGTGAAGGAATACAAAGAGAGTGTGAGTGAATGGAGGGGAGAAGGAGGAAGGAGAAAGATTGCTGACTCCATGTTTGGTGCTGGGGCTGGGGATAAGGCAGTGCTAGGAAGGGAATCCAAAAGTTTAGGAACAGAGGGGAGAGATGTTTTACTGTGGCATAGGCAGGGGGAATTCTTGGGCTCCTCTGGTGAATTTCAGGAGGTGTCAGTTAGTTAGTTTACAGTATAATCTCTGATCTACTCTCCCTTTGACCCTCCTGTCCCCTCCCCCCTTACACTGTCAGCCATTTTCCACCCTCAGTTCCAGTTATTTCCCCATATACAAGTTCCATTCATTTGGTGAGTGTTTGAGCTTGACTCTAGTACTTGCAGTGTTGTGGACAATGTGTTCAAATTTTCTGGTCAGTTTGTGGCGGCAGCCAAAAAAGCAAACAAATGTTAGGAATTCTTAGGAAAGGAATAGAAAATAAGACCAAGAATATTATAATGCTTCTGTGTCACTCCATGGTGCAACCTCACCTCGAGTATTGTATGCAATTCTGGTTGCCAAATCTAAAAAAAGATATAGAGGAATTTGAAAAGGTTCAAAGAAGGGCAACCAAAATGATTAAGGAGATGTAACTCCTCTTATATGAGGAAAGGCTAAAGAGGTTAGGGCTCTTCAACTTGGAAAAGAGATAGCTGAGGGGGACTATGAAATCCTGAATAGTGTATAACGGGTAAAAGTGAATTGATTTTTCACTCTTTCAAAAAGCACAAAAACTAGGTGACACTCAATGAAGTCACATGGCAATACTTTTAAAACAAATAGGAGGAAATATTTTTTCACTCAACGAATAGTTAAGTTCTGGAACTTGTTGCCAGAGGATGTGGTATTAGCGGTTAGTATATCTGGGTTTAAAAAAGGTTTGGACAAGTTCCTGGAGGAAAAGTCCATAAACTGCTATTTAGATAGACATGGAGAAAGCCGTTACATATCCTTGGGATCATTAGCAGGAAATCTTGCTACTGTTTGGGATTCTGTCAGGAACTTATGACCTGGATTGGCCACTGTAGGAAGCAGGATTCTGGGCTAGATGGACTACTGGTCTGACCCAGTCGGGTTATTCTTTTGTTCATAGGCAGCAGGAAGATGAGAAGCAATGAAGGATCTTGTTGGGCTGGTTCTGAACACTCCTGAGTTTGCTGATCAGATATATCTGTCTCTAGAGTATTTAGCTTCGAACTTGAAGCAGTAACTATCTCCTGTTCCTGCCATGATCTGTGCTGCTCTTCTACTCCTGTTTCCTTTTTTTTTTCTTTTTTTATAAGGCCAAGTATTCTTATGGTCCTAACTTTGAGAGTTATGCTCATAAATTGGCCTCTTTGAAAATTTACTAGAGTTGTGAGCTTAAATGTTTACTCAAAATTTCACTGAACTCTTAAATTTAGGAGCATATAGGATGACTTTTCAGATGAAAAGTTATGCTCCTAGATCTGGCTGAAAATAGGACATACATTTAGGCGGCTAACTTAGAAGCATAAATTTAGGACCTAAGCATTTTCTGAAAATCAGGCTCATAAGGGCCCTTTTACTAAGCCATGGTAAAAAGTGGCATGCAGCAGTGCAAATGTGTCTTTTGGGCGTGCACTGGGCCATTTTTTTACTACGTATAGGAAAAAGGGCCTTTTTTTAAAGGGACGGAAAATGGACGTGTGCTACAATTGAAACCAGCGCACGTCCATTTTTGGCACGAGACCTTACTGCCACCCATTGACTTAGCGGTAAGGTCTCACGCGCTACCCAGGCTGTAAGCATTCAGCGTGTGCCAACTGCCATTTACCGCCGGGTAAGTGCCCTGCAAATATATTCTACTGCATGTTTTTGGCATGTGCCAAATTCAGAATGAATGCCCGGGTCACACGGTAGCCTGGCGGTAATGCCGATTCGCCACGTGCTGGATGCACGTAGGACCTTACACATCTTTATAAAAGGGCCCTATAGTGTTTTATTTCAAAGTCAGTCACCGTAAATACAGAACATGCAAAGATAACAACTTAGTAAACACATTAAAGTACCACATATTTTATCAGCTCTCTCTCTAGTCAACTCTTAAGGCAACTTCCCCCTCCCTCCCCCAAGATCTGCTGTTTAATATTTTTCATCATTGCAAAATATGGACCTTGCCCAACTCCAAACCTTTAGAACTTTTGCCCCACAACTTAGCCCATTCAAATTGTAACTTATCCCTCCCCCTCCAGCATGTTCCTTTAATAGTTCCATTACAGTGGTTCATCTGTGTAACACACTGAGCACTACAATTCACAGCTGATCAAAATATTTCATTGTTGTCAAAAATGATGCAAGGGAAATATAAAATATTCTTAAACAGAATTTACTTTATTTGTTTTATAAACTGTTGTTAGTTATTAAATTGTATATTTTCTCAACAAAATTTTAATCTTCATCTGCAACTGATGTGTTGCATAACAGTTTTTCAACATGGAATTGAACAGTAGGCAAATTCACTCTAGACTTACTGTCGATATGAAGAAACGTGTACCTATTCTAGAGTCTGTACAGAGCATGTTCCCCATTACAACTTGCATTACAAAACAAATATATATTCAAATGCTGGTGTCACCTCAGTAACAGCAACACAAAATCCCTCCACTGATAGATACTGTGAAGTAATACAAAAACCTGCAAATATGCTACTCCGAAACTATGTAGCAAACAGAACCTATGGACAGCCAACCTGCAACATTTCTGTTTGGCAGCAGTTATCATTGGGGAAGCAGTTTCAAGTAACTGACTCTGGACTTTTAGGAGTCAATATTCAGCCATCGGCAGTGAGCGCTTTCCTCATCGCTGATGGCGTTATTCCTGGATACTGTGTGGGCTTTGGCTTTGAATATCTGGTTATTCTTAAGCCGGCTAACACATAGCCATTTAGGTCAATATTCATCACTTACGTGGCCATGGATTACCACATAAAAATAGGACAGACATTTATGAGATCCCATTTATGGACTAAACCTGGTCACTTAAGGCTGAATATCAGCCCTGGGCCCGGGCTCATTTTCAAAGCACTTAGACTTACAAAGTTATTGAACTTTGTAAGTCTAAGTGCTTTGAAAATATGCCCGTCTGACCCAAGTGATATATCTGTCCCTCGAACATCCCCAAGATAGCCGGCTTCGTGTTCAGTACTAACCACAATATTCAGTAGCACTTAGCTGATTTAGCGCCGCTGAATATTAGTGGCTAGCCCCGACCAGGGAGGTTTAATAAACAGGAGACGAAGTGACGTATCTAGCCCATTATATGAGGTGAAGCTTGCCGGCAGTAGGCAGATCAGCTTGTCGCCATTTTTGTTCACCTAAGCAGTTGCAAACGCTATTGAAAACAATAGCAAAAGATTATTAGAAATAATGGACTGCCTATGCGTGGTCCATCTGTAAAAAGGCTAAAGCTGTTCCAGTTGGAAAGGAGGAGAAGGAGGTTTGTTTGCTTTGTTTTGAGTGTACAGGGATGGCTTCAACATTCTGACGTCACGTGGTCTCCTGTTTTATTAAACCTCCTTGGCCCCGACCAAGTGAATTAACCTGTCAGCAGCTGGCTAAATCGCTTTGAGTATCAGGCCCATAGTCTCCCGTTCCCAGCTTGTAAGCACAGGTGGTTGTTAAGGAAAAAGCCCAATTTTGGTGACACTCCTTCCACCTCTTGGGGGTACACTGGTTGAGAACCACTGCTCTACACATATCCTCTGTTCCTTCTTCTAAGCCTCGGCTTCCCATGTGCTTCAGTTTTCTCATCCTAATTCCTTCCCACTCTTGTGTCTGTGCCTGACCCCATTTGAAATGACCTCCTGGATTTGACCTAATTTTGGCTGAAACTATGATCGTTTCTCTGTACCCTTGAGTCTGCTTCCTTGAGTATTGGCCTTTGCTTATCTCATGATTCCTACTGCTGAGATTAATCATGAGTTTTCCCGCTCTCACCTCAACCCAACCATGGTAGTTGGAACCTGCTCCCAATCTGGCAGCTATGGAGGGCGCTACCCAAGAAGCAGGCATAGTAAGACAAGTGCTGAATGCGAACACAATGGAATAGCCTGCAACAAGGAATGAATCATGAATAAATGGCAGTTCACTGCTTCAGAAGTCACAGAACTGCCTGCCTCCCAATCCTTCCTGCCTCAAGAGCCCCCAAATTCCTCAGCTAGATATATCTGATGGAACTAGAAAAGATTTGGGGGGGGTTCTGTAAGAACTAGGCCGGACTAAAACAGGCTAAGCAGAAGGTAGGAGTTTTGTGAGTCACCATGGGGCACAGCTATCAGTGGACTAATGTGTAGATGGGCAGGATTATGTCATCATCACCTTCAACATGTCTAAAGCATATGATCTCTGTTGGAACCAAGAACTCCAACATTTTTTAAAGATTGTCCTCACTCCCAGAAACTATAAATTATTGCTTATCAAAATGAACTGAAAACTTGAACTGAAAGGCTAGCACCGCATAGTTACTTGATTGATATGCGGTGTATGAAATAAATTAGAAACTTGAAACTTGTACCACAGTTCCTGAGAAGGATGTTTGATGAAGGAATTTTCTTTCCCCTATTAAATTCTGCAAAATAAGAACATAAATTGCTTATGGATCTGGAGGGGCTCCCATTTGTTTGCATTTCAGTCATATTATTTGAAGATTTTATCATGTTGATTTGTAATTGGAAATGTACTGCTCTGAATTCAGTTATATTGGAAATGATAAAACCTGTGTTTTTGTATCTCCTTCAATTAAAAACAAAATCTAATTGTAAATTGCTTCTGTTGAGCGGGGCTTTATTTCTGGGGGTACAGTCTGGAACGCAGTTTCTTTTCAGACTGCAGAGCAGCAGGGGTGTTCTGCTCCAGCCCCTCCATTTCAGGCGGCCTGTAGAGAAAAGGGTGGGTGAGCCTGGAGCAGAACAGAGAACAATCATTCTACTCTACTGCTTATCAATCTTTTTGAGGATCTGGCCATATGATTGTGGCCAAATAAAATTGTTTGACCCCTTGGAGTGCAGAATAATGATGTACCTGTGAAGAGCTCACTCAGGTCATGACCCCCAACTGCGGATTTTGTGTCTCTATTTGGGGTCCCGATCCTTTGGGAATTTCTGCTCTACTCCTTAATCCAGGCCCAGTTCTTCTGTTCCTCCCCCTGGCTCCATAGTTGCACTTCCATTTTGTCTACAAATTAAGGCCTGTTAATGAAGAGATCAGAACCAATGAAGAGGAGCAAAATCTTATCACCTTTTGCTCCTTTTAACATCAAGGATTACAATGATTAAAAATCCAGATATTGGTCTCAAAGTTTTAGTCTGAAAGCTTGTCATGACGGATAAGTTTAACTTTGGGCTGGACCCCAGAAACATGACCCCTGGTCACATGGGGTCTTGGGAGCCCAGGGGTTAGGACACAAAGTAAAAGGTGGTTGGAGGGGGTGGGGGGAAAACTGCGGAAAGGAGCTTGGTAAGGGGCAAAGGGCATTGACCTAGGGCCAGATGCACAAAGCTTACCATGCTATTAACATTTGCATTAGCACAAAGGGCTTTTCCGTGGCTCTAACATCTCATCTCACGGTTTCCAATATCATCTTTATGCCAACGACACCCAGCTTTATCTCTCCACACCAGACATCACTGCGGAAACCCAGGCCAAGGTATCGGCCTGCTTATCCATTGCTGCCTGGATGTCCAACCGCCACCTGAAACTGAACATGGCCAAGATCGAGCTTATTATCTTCCCACCCAAACCCACTTCTCCTCTCCCTCAACTCTCTATCTCAGTTGATAACACCCTCATTCTCCCCGTCTCATCTGCACGCAACCTCGCAGTCATCTTCGACTCCTCCCTCTCCTTCTCTGCGCATATCCAGCAGATAGCCAAGACCTGTCACTTCTTCCTCTAGAACATTAGCAAAATTCGCCCTTTCCTCTCTGAGCACACCACCCGAACTCTCATCCACTGTCTCATTACCTCTCGCCTTGACTACTGCAACCTAGTCCTCACTGGCCTCCCACGTAGCCATCTATCCCCCCTTCAGTCCATTCAGAACTCTGCTGCACGTCTTATGTTCCGCCTGGACCGATATACTCATATCAGCCCTCTTCTCAAGTCACTTCACTGGCTTCCGATTAGCAGTGGCGTTCCTAGCGTCAACGACACCCGAGGCGGATCGCCGATGTGCCCCCCGGGTGCAGCGTGCCCCCCCTGGCGAAATGACACCCCCCCCGGGTGCATGCCGCTAGGGGGGATGCCGCAGCGCATGCCTGTCGGCTGCGAGTTCGAATCACTACGCTAAATTCTCTCGTTCGCTGCAGCTCCCTCCCTCTGCCCCGGAACAGGAAGTAACCTGTTCCAGGGCAGAGGGAGGGAGCTGCAGCGAACGAGAGAATTTAGCATAGCGATTCGAACTCGCAGCCCACAGGCGCGCGCTGCGGCACCCCCCAATGGCGTGCACCCGGGGCGGACCGCCCCCCCCCTTGGTACGCCACTGCCGATTAGGTACCGCATACAGTTCAAGCTTCTCCTATTAACCTACAACTGCACTCGATCTGCAGCCCCTCCCTACCTCTCTACCCTCATCTCCCCCTACGTTCCTACCCATAACCTTCGCTCTCAAGACAAATCCCTCCTTTCAGTACCCTTCTCCACCACCGCCAACTCCAGGCTCCGCCCTTTCTGCCTCACCTCACCCCATGCTTGGAATAAACTTCCTGAGCCCATTCGCCAGGCCCCCTCCCTGCCCATCTTCAAATCCTTGCTCAAAGCCCACCTCTTCAACGTCACCTTCAGCACCTAACCACCTACCTCTATTCAGGAAATCTAGACTGCCCCAACTTGACATTTCGTCCTTTAGATTGTAAGCTCCTTTGAACAGGGACTGTCCTTCTTTGCTAAATTGTACAGCGCTGCGTAACCCTAGTAGCGCTCTAGAAATGTTAAGTAGTAGTAGTAGTCTAACATGTGCTGTTAGCAGCCACCGAGAACCCCATGCAAATGTATTACCGTGAGCTCATTAGTATTCTAATGAGCTCATTCGTAGTCTAATGTGTATTCCAGGGGATGCACAGCTCCAGAGCAGCCCTAATTTAATGAGCAAATTTTATGGCTGCTTTGGAGCTGTCGAAGAGGAGAGAAGCACAAGCAGGCAGCTGCAAAGTCTGCCTCCTTGTGCTTCCTACCTCTCACCTCCTGGCGTCCCCGCCCATGAATTAAAAAGAATTTCCCTGGTGGTCCAGTGGACCGTGACCCCCCCATGACCCCTGAACCTTTTAAAAACATTTTCCCTGATGGTCCAGTGGATCAAACTTCTTCCCCTGTACATGCACACACACCCCTTCCCATTCCCAACTCCCACCCTCTCCCTGTACCTTTACAACAAGGTGGAGGCAGGAGGGCAGAAGCAATGGCTCCTCCCTCCTGCCTTGGGCCCGCCCAAAACAAAAAGGTGGTGCCCAGGCCCTGCTTAGTGCATTGTGGGATGCACTGGGTGAGGTTAAACACCATATAAGGAAAAATAACTCCTTATATCATGTTTAGCCCCACCCAGTGCATCCCAGAATGCACTGGACAGGGCCTGGGTGCCACTATTTTGTTCGCATACGATCCCTTTTGTGCATGGCTGGCTGTTAACGATTCGCTAAATTTTAGTGAGGCAGCGGTATTTTACGGCTGCTTTTGTGCATCAGGGCCCTAGTTGGTCAGACTGATTTTAATTTAATATTTCCGCTGTGATTGGTGACAGGGGACAGGGGGGGTTGGCTTAAGGGCAAATTTATTTAAGGCAGCCACCTCCAAGTAGAAGGGTCTTTCATCCTACTCCATGGGAGCAGCTTACCCACCCTCCCTCCCTTCTTACTAGGTAAGGATAGGATGGGGCATTAAGGCAATGTTTTGGGTTTGTTGAATTGTCGCAGCGGCCAGACACCCAAGCTATGGAACTTTGCTTATCATGAGATGAGCAAGAGATTTAAGGCTTGAAGAGCCGGATGTCAGGAGCATCAGATGACCCAGTTAAAGGGACATGGAGGTCCATTCCACTTCCAGGTGTCTGAGCTGACATGGCGGGGTGGTGAAGGATCTGAATATACACGGTAGCTCAGGTGCAGGGTTTGTTATGTTAACATAGTAACATAGTAGATGACGGCAGAAAAAGACCTGCACGGTCCATCCAGTCTGCCCAACAAGATAAACTCATACTGTATGTGCTACTTTTTGTGTATACCTTACCTTGATTTGTATCTGTCATTTTCAGGGCACAGACCGTATAAGTCTGCCCAGCACTATCCCTGGCTCCCAACCACCGGCTCTGGCACAGACCGTATAAGTCTACCCAGCACTATCCCCGCCTCCCAACCACCAGCCCCGCCTCCCACCACCAACATGTGACAAAAGAAAGAAGACAGGAAAAATGAAAAAGAAGACAGAGAATGTTAAGGAAAGGAGGAATGAAGAGACATTAAATGAAGGCAGTAGGGAACACATCACATCACAGGAGAAGGGACTGATGTCATTGGTTATAATTTGTATAGTTAATAAAGCTGTGGCCTAATTACCTCCAACTTGTGTTATGGCTGTTTACTGTGGTGGTATTATATTTAGGATTCCAATACATTAAAGCAGGTTTGTGCTCAGATTACTGATGTCATGAATGCCTTGAGACAGCTTTTGATAGCGAAACTTTGGCCATAGTCGCTGTGACTGACTTTTCCTGCACATTTATCTTCACGAGTGACTAAGTTAAGTTTTTTTACTTCTTTTTCACATATGTTTTTGGATCCATTATGGCTCTTTCTATGATGCTTTAGCAAGATAAAGAATTGAGATAAGGGTTTTTTATGCCGATGATGACAGTTGACCCACGTTTTTTCTCCTTATCCTTTACAAAATTAACATAGGGTAGAGGTGTGGGCGCAGAGGCTTTTTCCCTTTCTCATTTTTATATGTTCTTGCACCTCATAGAAATTTAGTGTTTAGTAGTACTTTGCAGTCTTTACAACAAGAGGTTGCTTTGTTTTGTCTGATATTTTGATATTCTTGTGCCCTCTTCATGCTTTTGATCATATGATAATGTTTTAAAATATACAGATTCAGCAATTATATATTAACTGACTGCCAGAGATCACATAATTGCCATTGAATATTGAGTCTTAAATGCATGCTTTGCTTTGATCTTTACTAAGGAAGATGTTGGGGATATACCAGTGGCAGAAACAGTCTTTGCTGGTGATGATTTGGAAGGACTGAATGAACTTGGAAGATGTAATAAAGCAAACTGACACATTATAGAGTTTTACGTTTACGTTTCAATCATTTTTATTCAAAACTTAAGAAGAAAAGTTAACATCATCATGAATGAACGTCTGATATTTTCCCCCCCATGTGGCTAAACTAACACATAGTACTTCTACCCCAACAAATAGAACTTAACCTTCCCTCCCCTTCCCTTCCCCTCCCACCTCCCCCCCCCCCCCCCATTTTTCCTTTGCTATGGCATCAAATGAACATAATAACGCAGGGTACAGGGCAATATCTAGAAGTTTAACAGTCTACTCCTGGCAGTTGGAGTCAGAGTATTCCAAAAGGGAGTCCAAGTGAGTTGGAAACGCACTCCAGTCTTCGTTTTAAAACTATAGAGTTTTAAATTACTTGAATGATATATACCCTAGGATTCTGAAAGGGCTTTGAGATGAAATAACATACTTATTAGTAGAAACCTATGCTCTATCATTAAAATGTCTATGGTATCTGAGGATTGGAGGGTTGGCAATGTAATACCAATTTTTAAAAAGCCCCCCCCCCCCCCCCCCCCCCCACACACACACACACAATGAGATCCAGGAAACTATAGATCAGAAAGCCTGACAGGTAAAATGATGGAAGCCATTTTGAAAAACAAAATTACTGAACATATGGATAATATTGTTGGATTATTTGTAGTAAATAATTAGCAGATTTTAGTACACACAGCTTCAGCTTTAGAAATGTTAATTTCTTTCTTCATCTCTCTCTCATTCATCCCTGAATAATTCACTGCTGAGTCACTTTAAAGTTGAAGTAACAAAACATCTGTTTACTCACAGTTTGTAGTTAGATTATAATCAGACAGGCTTATATATACATATTACTATACATTTGTATTATCAGCTCCTTCCATGTGCTTAGATGGTAATGGATGCTCACACCACCATAGATCCTCTCAGGTTAGGAGAGATCATGAGCTCCATGTGCTCCATGTGCTGCATCTGCTGTGTCTAACCCCCACAGGAAGTTGCATAGCTGTGTGACCTCTCTAAGTAATTCACATCAGAGGTCACAGAGTAATCACAGAGAAATAATAGGTGACAGGCAATGCATGTAAAATACAATTACATTCCAACAAACCCCTTCTCATGCATAACTGTCATGCAATTATTTATTCATACAAAGTCCAAGCTTTATACGCAGATTCACAAAATGTTCTCTGGGTAACGGTTTGGTCATGATGTCAGCTGTCATATCACTGGTGTGACAATAGTGTAGACTGATGACCCCTTCTTTCGCCAACTCTCGCACGTTGTGGTATTTCGTTGCGATGTGCTTGGTGCGTGACTGAACCTTGTCATTCTGTGACAGTCTGATGCAGCTCTGATTATCTTCCATTATCTGGATTGGTCTCTGTTCAGCTATTCCAAAATCCAGCAAAAGTTTTTCAATCCACATCAGTTCTCTGCACGCTTCCGATACGGCCACATATTCAGCTTCTGTAGAAGACAAACTCACA
Source organism: Microcaecilia unicolor (assembly GCF_901765095.1). Lineage (NCBI taxonomy): Eukaryota > Metazoa > Chordata > Amphibia > Gymnophiona > Siphonopidae > Microcaecilia > Microcaecilia unicolor. The sequence goes on from NC_044033.1 coordinate 178,307,532, forward strand.
ATACTTTGTTTATGACTGGCCCATGAAATTTGTACATTTCCATACATAAACACATATCCACTTGTGGATTTATAATCAGAATGATTCCCTGCCCAATTTGAATCACAGTAACATATTAGTTTTGGATTACTATTGGCTGAAATCTTTAATTTACAATCAATGGTACCCTTTAAATACCTTACCATCCTTTTAACTGCAGTCCAATCTGATTTGGTAGGTGAGCTGACCCTTCTGCTCAAAATTCCTACTGCATTTGCTATATCAGCCCTGTATGTGGTAGCTAGATATAAAAGCTTACCTATGGCTGATCTATATTGGATGTTATCTGGTAAAGGTTCTCTTACTGTTTCATCCTTCAGAAAATCAGTGATCATGGGAGTGCTTACAACTTGGGCATCTTGCATACCTAAACTTTCAATAAGCTCATTTATTTTCTGCTTCTGGCTTAGAAGATAAGAACCATCATTTTGTTTCTCAATTTCTATACCAAGATAGTATGACACATTACCCAGTTCTTTTATCTCAACATTGAGGTTTAAATATTTTACAATGTCCTTGTACTCTTGCTCACTTTTGCTTGCAATGAGCAGATCATCAACAAAAGCTAAAATGTATGCATATTGTCCATTTGTGCACCTAGTGTACAAGCATTTATCTGCTTCACCTTGCTTAAATCCTAAATTTGTCAATATTTCATGCAATTTATCATTCCAACATTTTGCACTTTGCTTTAATCCATAAAGACCTTTGTTTAATTTACACACTAGCTGTCTTTGTTTTGTATTTATGAAACCTGTTGGCTGTTCCATGTACAAGTCTTCAGTTATTTCTCCATGAAGAAATGCTGTTTTCACATCAATGTGGTTGACTTGCATGCCTTTTGAGACTGCAATGCTCAGAAGTGTTCTGATTGTCGTGTGTTTCACTACAGGTGCAAACACTTCATCAAAATCTTCTCCATATTTTTGAAGATATCCCTTTGCCACTAATCTGGCTTTATACCTTTCCACTTTTCCTTGTGCATTCCTTTTTAACTTGAATACCCATTTGCATCCTATAGCTTTCTTGCCAGGAGGTAATTTTGTAAGAATCCAAGTATTATTTTTATCCAATGCATCAATTTCTTCTTGTGCAGCTTTATGCCATTCAGCAGCTTCTTCTGCTGACATTTTCTCAATCTCATCCCATGTTAAGGGCTCTTGAGCTTCTGCTGACTTTGTTAGGTAAGACAGTCTTGGGGGTGGAACACCTTTGTTTTCCCTGGATGAGCGTCTGACAACAGGTTGGTCTGACCTTTCCGCATCCTCTAAATCTGAGAGTCCTTCTCCAATTGATTCCCCTTCTCCAACTGTACTGTCTTCTTCAATGATCCTTTCTGTGTCTGTTTCCTCTGCCTGTTCCTCGTTAGATACAGATGAGTTGCTTTCAGACATCTGCCTTGGTATGGCATTTATATACACTGGCATGTCTATTATGGTTCTATTTTCATATTCTGGATGATAAGGCTCATCTGGGATAATCCAGCCTTTATCAACCCTTTTGTTTTCATCAAAATATGTAACATGTCTTATGCCAACAATGCCAGTTTTCAGATTCAAAATTCTATATCCTTTGTGTCCTGGAGCATAGCCAACTAAAATGCCCCTTTCTGTTGTGGAATCCAGCTTATGCCTTCTTTGCTTTGGTACATGAGCATATGCTGTACTTCCAAATGTTCTTATGTGTGACAGGTTTGGCTTCCTACCATGCCATGTCTCATGTGGTGTGCGCTCAGCGCCTTTAGTTGGCATTCTGTTTTGTAGGTACACTGCTGTGAGAATGGCTTCCCCCCATAGTCTTTTAGGGAGATTGCTATCTGACAGCATACATCTGGTCATTTCCACAAGTGACCTAAATTTTCTCTCTGCAACAGAATTTTGCTCTGGTGTATAAGCTACTGTTGTGAAATGCTGAATGCCTTCTTGTTCTAGAAATGTGCGCATGCTTTGTGAAGTGAACTCACCACCATTGTCGGTCTGAAGAACCTTTGGTTTTCTTTCAAATTTATTGCTCACCATGGCTACGTATTTCTTCAGCATGTCTGTGACTTGACTTTTCTCTTTCAGCAAATAGGCCACACAATATCTAGAGAAATCATCCAAGAATATTAGCACAAATCTGTTATTTCCCAATGATGGGATATTAAACAGTCCACATAAGTCACTGTGTATTAAGTCCAGCACTTTATTACTCCTATTTCCTGTGTATGCAGGAAATGAGGGTCTCACACCTTTTTGAGTAACACAGTCTATGCATTTCTCAATTTTACCAGCATCTGCACTTATCTGAATGCCGGTGGCCAGTTGCTTACTGTAAAGATCCTGGATCACCTTAAAATCACGATGTCCCAGGCGGCGGTGCCAGATTTCCGGACTACATTTACCATCATTCTTCCTTACTTGCGCCATATGTGAGGCTTCACCTGAAATGCTCAGTTTATAAACATCATTATGTATAAAAGCTTCAGCATACACTTCATCATTTTTAGAGATTGTGCACTTACTGTTTTCAAAATGAATCACAAATCCCTTCTTATCTAATGTAGATACACTAAGCATATTGCAAACTGCTTGGGGAATATACAAGACATCACTTACAGGAATTTCTTTAACTTCATTAGACACTTTGCATTTTAAGAATCCAATACCTTTTGCTTGGATCTTAGCAGTCCCTGCGTTTGCAGTTTTAAGAATACCTTCTTCTGGACACATTTCCTGAAAGAAATCCTTACAATTGGTTAAATGGCATGTGCTCCCCGAATCCAAAATCCAAGTACTTTCATTTGAATTATTATTTACCATAGTCAAAGATTTTTCTGCCATTAGAAAGCCCTTGTGTTTATCTTTGTCCTTCATACATTTCCTGGTTTGAAAATTCTTTAGTTCCATTGGCTTAGGTGAGCTAGAGGGAGTGTTTTGTGTTTCCTTACACCATTTAGATACATGTCCCTCCTTTCCACATGAGTAGCAAATCAGCTTGCCCTTGGGTGGAGTTTTCCCATAGCTCCGCCTTCCTCTGTTCTTTGCCAAGAAATTTGTTTCATTTCTCTCTGACTGACTTTGAGAACACATCTCCTCAGAATCATTTATTATGCATTCCTGCCTTAGTTTTGATGTTGTCTGTTCAAAAGATTGCCCTTCAATGGCCTCATTTACAGACCTAAAAACATCAAACTTCTTTGATAGTGAGGTAAAAAGAAATGCTCTTTTCAATGCATCACACATGGGAATTCCAGAAAGTTCTAACTTTTGAAATGAAGACATAAGATGCATAATGTGATCATTACATTTACTTTTATCCCTTAATTTGGTTTCATTCAACTCTGCTAACCAAATTGGTTGCTGCTTTGCATATGTAGTTGCATACATAGTTCTCAGTTTATATAAAATGTCCTTTGGTGTATCTTTTCCCTCCACTAATATGGCTTGTTTCTCTGAGAGAGCTTCCAAAAGCATGCACTTCACATAATAGTTTGCATTGTCCCATTCAGCCATATTTTCAGCTGTTCTGTCTTGGTCTAAGCATATATTTAATCTTTTTGCTCGAAGGAGACATATGAATCTTAGTTCCCACTGCCGATAATTAAACTCAGTTAATTTAGGCACCTTGAGAGAATAGAAAAATGGTGAATTTCTTCCCTCAGCCATTTTCTTAGCCTTCTGTCTGCTGTGTGGGGGGAGAGAGAGACAGACTGAATCTTTCCTTTAAAACTTAAGAGAAAAATGTGGCCTTTTTTTCTGCCTGGTAATATTTCTCTTCTTTTTCAATTCCTGGCCCTGGGCCCATAACCCTTTTGTTGGATTATTTGTAGTAAATAATTAGCAGATTTTAGTACACACAGCTTCAGCTTTAGAAATGTTAATTTCTTTCTTCATCTCTCTCTCATTCATCCCTGAATAATTCACTGCTGAGTCACTTTAAAGTTGAAGTAACAAAACATCTGTTTACTCACAGTTTGTAGTTAGATTATAATCAGACAGGCTTATATATACATATTACTATACATTTGTATTATCAGCTCCTTCCATGTGCTTAGATGGTAATGGATGCTCACACCACCATAGATCCTCTCAGGTTAGGAGAGATCATGAGCTCCATGTGCTCCATGTGCTGCATCTGCTGTGTCTAACCCCCACAGGAAGTTGCATAGCTGTGTGACCTCTCTAAGTAATTCACATCAGAGGTCACAGAGTAATCACAGAGAAATAATAGGTGACAGGCAATGCATGTAAAATACAATTACATTCCAACAAATATATGGATAATCATGGCATAATATGGATTTAACAGAGAGAAGTATTGCTTTACCAATCTGATATATATCATTAAAGAGGTTAACAGCCATATAGATAAGAGAGAGCTGGTTAACAGAGAGGGGCCTTTTTGAAAGGATGCACAAGTCAGAATTGGGACATCCTGCTTGTAACATCCAAAAGAAAACATCCATTTTACAGCCACTTTTGAAAAGAACAAACATTGGGCCTTCCTGTTTGAAAATACACAAGAACATCCAAAGTGAACAGCCATTTTCTAAAATAAAATGCCAAATTATGAATGCCAAAAAAAAAACAGGGAAAAGAATATCTGTCTGGCAGGATTTGTACAAAAATGGCCACATAGATGTCCATACAGAGCAAAGGGGCAGCCTAGTGGTCAGTGCAGTGGTCTTTAAACCAGGGCACTCAGGTTTATATTCCACTGCTACTCTGGTATTTTAAAGGTGATCCAAATGTGTGCCACCTCAATAGTGGGATTTGAACCTGAGTTCCCTGGTTTACAGTCCACTGACCCTTCATACCTGCTTGCTGCTGTGTTCAGATGCCCATAATACCTGATGCTGTCAGGGAGCCTAGTTTCCCTTTCCGGTGTCACTTTCAGAGGTAATCCCCACTAGGGGGATTAAGAAGGGATCGTGCCTTAATCCTTCCATGGTCAGCTACTTAATCAGGGCACTGTTTTATACCCTGGATGTGATTGAAATAATTTAGGACTTCCTTCTTTTTTGACTTGGATATTTCTTCCCATTCGATTATTGCTGTTAGGCATCCTAAATTTGGGCTCTCCCTAATCCCACCCTAAATACACCCATACCATGTCATCTTACTATTTAGATGAACTGCAGTGTAGGATGTCCAAATTCTGCCTTTTGAAAATCACAATATGGACATTTTTGGCAGATGGACATTTTTTTGGCCATTTTGAGATGTCTATCTGAAAATAAGTGCCGTGGAGGGGCATAATCGAACATCGCTGGTGAAATAGATTGCCGGCGATCTATTTTGGCGGCGGCGCAACAGCTGGCCAGAACCGTATTTTCGAAAAAGATGGCCGGCCATCTTTTTTTTTGATAATACGGTTTAGCCCAGCCAAATGCCAGAGTTCGCTGGATTTGAGATGGCCGGTTTTGTTTTTCAGCGATAATGGAAAAAAATGCCGGCCATCTCAAACCTGGCGAAATCCAAGGCATTTGGTCATGGGAGGAGCCAGCATTTGTAGTGCACTGGTCCCCCTGACATGCCAGGACAGCAACCGGACACCCTAGGGGGCACTTCTAAAAATGTTTTAAAAATACACAAATAGCTCCCAGGTGCATAGCGCCCCTTACCTTGTGTGCTGAGCCCCCCCAAATCCCCCCCAAACCCACTCCCCACAACTCTACACCATTACCATTGCCCTTATGGGTGAAGGGGGGCACCTACATGTGGGTACAGTGGGTTTTGGGGGGGGGGGTTGGAGGGCTCAACACTTAGCACCACAAGTATAACAGGTGGGGGGGGGGGGGTGGACCTGGGTCTGCCTGCCTGAAGTACACTGCACCCATTAAAAACTGCTCCAGGGACTTGCATACTGCTGTCAGGGAGCTGGGTATGACATTTGAGGCTGGCATACAGGCTGGTTAAAAAAGTTTTTTATTTTTTTTTTTTTTAGTGTGGGAGGGAGTTGGTGACCACTAGGGGACTACAGGGAGGTCATCTCCCATTTCCTCCGGTGGTCATCTGGTCAGTTGGGGCACCTTTTTGAGGCTTGGTAATGAAAATAAAAGGACCAAGTAAACCCGGCGAAATACTGCTTAACGCCGCTTTTTTTTCCATTATCCGCGAAAGCCGGCCATCTGGTAGCCATGCCCATGCCTGCCCATGTCCTGCCTTCGCTATGCCGCTGACATGCCCCCTTGAACTTTCACCAGCGCAGTGACAGGAAAGCAGCAATGGTATCAAAAAAGCCGCTTTCGATTATACGGATTTCGCCGCTTTTGAGAGATCGCCGGCCATCTCCCGATTTATGTCGGAAGATCGCCGGCGATCACTTTCGAAAATAAGCCTGATAGTATATCAGGCTTTTCAGAAAGCTTTTGATAAAGTCCCTCATGAGAGACTACTAAGAAAATTAAAAAGCCATGGGATAGGAGACAATATCCTATTGTGGATTGGGAACTGATTGAAAGAGAGAAAAGAAAAGGTAGGGTTAAATGGCCAATTCTCTCTCAAAGAAGGAGCGTGAAGAGTTGAGTATTAAAGAGATCTGTACTGGGATTGACAGAATTTGGGAACTGGGCTTCTAAATGGAAATTACATTTATTGTGGACAAATGCAAAATGATTGCTTATAGGGAAAGATAATCAAAAGTAAAGGTACACAACCCAGGAAAAGGATCTTGGTGCCAATAGTGGGCAACACATTGAAATCCTTGGCTCAGTGTGCAGCGGCAGTCAATAAAGCAAATAGATTACTAGGCATTATTAGGAAAGGAAAATAAAGCAGAGAATTATCATTATTCCTCTGTATTGATCTGTAATGTGACTGCATGTTGTGCACTATGTGCAGTTCTGGCCATCTTATCTCAAAAAAGACATAGCAAAAGTAGAAAAGGTCTAGAGAAAAATGAGAAAATGATAAAGGGGATGGAACAGCTCCCCTAAGGAGAAAGGCTAAGAGGCTAGGGCCCTTCAACTTTGAGAAGAGATATGATAGAGGCCTATAAAATTATGTGTGGGATGCAAAAGGTAAAAATGGAGCAGTTGTTTTACCCTATGAATTAGTCTTGAGACTAGCGAGCACTCATGAAGCTAATAGGTAGCACAAATTGGAGGAAGGATTTATTCATTCAACATACTGTTAATCTGTGGATGTTATTGACAGAGAATTGTAGTGAAAGCAGTTTAAAAGGATTTAGACAAGTTCCTGGGTCCATAACCATTATTAACCAGGTAGACTCAGGAAAGCAACTGGGTGTAAGTATCAGGGAATAGATCTATTCTGTGGGATCATGCTGGGTAGTTATGACTCGGGATAGTGACTGGGTGTAAGTATCAGGGAATGGATCTATTGTCTGGGATCTTGCTGGGTAGTTGTGACCTGAATTGGCCAATGTTGAAAGCAGGGTGCTGGGCTTGACCCGGCATGACCCAGCATGATATTTCTTATATTCTTATCCAATCCTGCAATTATGGTGCTTAAGCACTCATCGTGCTAAACCCTGGGGTCATTGCACCTATTTCTTTATTATTATTTTAATTTTCTAAATTTCAAAGAATTATCACAAGCAAATAAATAACTTGCTATAGAAAGGGTGGAAGTCAAGCAAAACATATTAAACATATTAGATTCAATCTAGGAAACTGGAACGCGCGTGGAAAAAAATAAAAAATAAATACACACTCAATGCATGGAAACAACTACAAAGGAAATACAAATATGCAATAAGGCAGACCAAAAGGTTGTACTACAAAACTAAAATTGGGCCAGACTACAAAAACACGAAGAAACTATACCATCTCGTGAACAAACTACTGGACACAACGCCGGTCACCACAACCAATACTGACATCCCATCTGAAGACAACCTTGCTAAATATTTCAATGGAAAAAATCATAAATCTATGCAAAACCCAACCTACGAACAACATGGACATAGAAAACTTCATTAATGGTCTAGACCCAACCCCTGGCGAATACCCTGCTGACCAAATATGGTCAAATTTCACTCCCCTCAGCGCCGATACAGTCACCAAGGCGATTAAAAAATACTCCAGTAGCCACTGTCAACTGGACACCTGCCCCAGCTACCTAATACAATCTGTACCCCATCGCTTCATAACAGATCTCACATCCCACTTAAACTTCATGCTTCAGCAGGGTATCTACCCTAAAGAAAAAGGCAACATCCTGCTCACCCCAATACCAAAAGACACCAAGAAAAAAACAAACGACATTACCAACTACCGCCCAGTAGCATCTATCCCATTAGTAGTCAAACTGATGGAAGGTCTGGTGACCAAACAACTCAATGACTATATAAACAAATTCACTATACTACATGAGTCACAATCAGAATTTCGACCCCTACACAGTACCGAAACAGTACTACTTACTCTCCTAACCAAATTCAAGCAGGAAATAGCAATAGGCAAGAGCATTCTCCTCCTCCAATTTGACATGTCAAGTGCGTTCGACATGGTTAACCATAACAGTCACCACTAGCCAAGACCTTATCCACCCAAGGCCTTAACCCATTTATCTACGCTGATGACGTTACATTATATATCCCCTACAAACATGATTTGGCAGAAATCACCAACGAAATCAAGCTCAGCTTAAACATCATGAACTCAGGGGCTAATGCATTCCAACTAAAACTCAATACCGAAAAAACACACTGTCTCATCATCTCATCCCAATACAATACATACAAACCCACAAACATTAACATCCCAGGGTACACTCTCCCTATCTCAGACAGCCTGAAAATTCTTGGAGTAACAATCGACCGTCACCTCTCACTAGAGACCCAAGCAAAATCCACCATAAAGAAAATGTTTTTCTCAATGTGGAAACTCAAACGAGTGAAACCATTCTTCCTGAGGGAAATATTTCGTAACCTGATACAATCAATGATACTAAGTCATGCAGACTACTGTAATGGAATCTATGCGGGATGCAAAGATCAAATCATTAAAAAAAACCTCAGACCACCCAAAACACAGCAGCCAGGCTTATATTTGGAAAAACACATTTTGACAGCACCAAACCACTCTGAGAAAAATTGCATTGGCTACAAATCAAAGAACGTATCACTTTCAAAATCTGCACGGCTGTTCATAAAATTATTTACGGCGAGGCACCTGGATACATGACAGACCTTATTGACCTGCCAACCAGAAACACCACAAAATCTACACAATCATACCTAAACCTCCACTACCCAAGCAACAAAGGACTCAAATATAAATCCACCTATGCATCCAGCTTTTCCTACTTAAGCGCACAACTATGGACCGCACTGCCAAAAATAGTACAAACTATGCCAGACCACCTTAATTTCCAGAAAGCACTAAAAACAGACCTATTCAAAAGAGCATACCCCTCCAACCCAACATAAAATTATATGAATACCTGTGACACAATGCAACCAAAGAACATAAAGGACATTACCTGACTTTTCTTCCCCCCTCCCTCTCTAAGTTCCCCCCCAATTGTACCTACCATACATGTACCATATTTAATGCAATATCACCTTGTATTCATTGATACCATGTGTTTGTTCAGACCGGAATCTGCTAATGCCGTTAACGGTAATATGTAAGCTACATTGAGCCTACAAAAAGGTGGGAAAATGTGGGATACAAATGCAACAAATAAATAAATAAAGAAGAAAAAGTAGAAGCCCCTCAATGAATGGGAGAATCCAATTTCATAAATCAAAGGGAAATATCAAAAAGTGACATAAGTGAGGATTGCATACTTCCAATGTGAGCTTGCTATCTCCTCAATATTAGAGGAGAACCAGACATTACAACAGAAGATGAAGCTTGCAAATCTGACAGCCCAGCATTTAGAAACAGAGATAGTGGTTGGGATTCATAGAAAATATATTACACCCCTCGATACTTATCCAAGCAAGAAAGAGAGTCCACACAAATTCCACAAAAAAAGCCAAAGCACAAACCAAGAGTGGAGCTAACCACCAGCGTTGTTGTGCAGGAGCATGTTTGATTTTCAAGCATTTTGCTCTGTGTTTTGAAATATTCACATAGTTCCCAAGTACTCAAGTGCATTGATCTAACCTACAGCGACCCCTGAGGAAGGCTGTTATGCCAAAACACGGCCCGAATAGGGTCACTTGGGTTGCCTCTTTACTACATTGTGGATTATTGTTGTTTTTTTGGTAAATAAACTTTTATTGAAGCTCTTACTTCTAATTTTCCTTTTGTCTTTTGGAACTATTCCACCATTTCATCCCTTGATACTTAAACATTTATAAGGAAAATGCAAAAAGAAAAGCTTCTTCTGAGTATTTTTAACCATATGTGGGGAAAATCATGATTTGATGTCCGATAAAAAGATAATCTTTGACTCTCAAATATAACTTCAATAACCAATCCCCGTCAAGGTCCATGACACAAGTTATAATCAGAGTAGCAGAAGGAGTAGAATCAGAGTTTTCCAAAAGTTCAATAGGCTCTAAGCTGTCCATCATAATCTGTGCGTCCTGATCCAAATCATTTGCCTACTTCCTTCTGGCCTGAGGCAAATAAAAAGCCCTTGCCAGTGAAAGGACTCATTTAGAAGGAACTTTGAAAACAGATATCACATATCTCTTAAACATACCAACCAAAGACATGTTAGGAACATGTGGAAAATTAAAAACACATAGATTTTTTTTATGCTGAAAATCCTCCAGAGCCTCAAGTTTCCTATGTAATATTAGATTCCTCTCTACTTTGAGATACTTTTCAAGGTCAGATTCATGTCCACAGTTATGTCATGTTGCAAAACAGATATAGTTGCAGTAGGATCTATATACTTCTTTGCAAGTTGTTGTAACTGTACTGACAGGCAACACTTCAAGAGAATTAAACCACCTAAACAGATTTAAGATCAAATTGCTCAGATCTCACCCAGCACAGAAGACATCAAAAGATGGTGCATAGCTTCCCCGGTCCCTCTCCATGGTGCTGAATCTGCAGACTGTCCAGTAGCTGTTGTCTGCAAGTCTCTATCCATAGTTGCTTCTACCGCTGCCCAAGTTTGCACAACCCTAACTTTTCTGCTTTGGCTATACCCTTACTCTTGGGCAAGGGCAGTTACTGCCAGATTAGCATCTCTATGATCCAGAGACACTGCCACAAGCAGTTTGATGATCTCACCACCCAGTGATCTTGTCATGAGAACTCATGCCAAGAGAATATGACACTTCCAGACCTGGGGACTGCTTAATGTCTCCTTCCACATCCACCAATTTCAATAGGCTATCCAAGGGTTTGTTGGTTGCCACTGACCATGAAACATCAGCCCCTTTGATGTAGTGTCCTGCCAAAATGTAAACAATTGGTTTTCTCCTTTTGCTTTTCCCCCATAAAGACATGAGTGATGAAAAAGGAAAGAAAAAAGCATGAAATTGAGTAAAGATAGGCAGGAACAATGTCAGTAACCCACCATCTCCATTGCATCCTCCATTGTATCTGTGTCTAATCCCTTGCAAGCCTTGAGCCTTTGTCTCTTTGGCTTTTAGAATGGAATTTCCTTCTCTACAGTAGTGGCGTAAGTGGACCTGCTTGTCATGATGGCCTGCTTCATCTTCTTCAGCAATGTGTTTTTGTTTCATAGACTTCTGAAGGACACTGTTATTTGTGCAAGGCTCTCAATTCATTCCCCCTCTACGTTGTGGAAATAGCTCATGATCCATCTCCATATTAGGATGAGACTCAAAGTCATACTGGCACCATCTTTAGTCCAATGGGTTGACAGAAAGGTTCATTCATCTATTAGAGAAAGATATCAGAAATTTTTATGGTTGCAGTCAGGACTACTGCTGCTAATGGCTTAATTTGCCCACAACAATGCTAAATACTCAGCTAGTCACTGCAGCTAATTTTTTGCAGACTGTGAGGTTCACCCTCATTTTCGCCCTGACCTGCCTCAATCTTCTTTGGCACCAGTACTAATTGCATATGTAACTCAGCTACAGGACACCTATGCAGATATGATGAATTGCCTAAATGAATGTTCAGAAAAGTGGATCATTCCTGCTAGAATTGCTTATGGGCTCATGCACCCTATTCCAGGATACTTACTCCACACTACTGACTCTCTCCCAGGTCAGCTCACCTCATACATATGTTAGTTAAGCCTCATTTGCACAGCACAGAAACTTCCTGTTGCCTCTCTTCCTGTGACTGGAGCTGCCTACCAGCGCACCTGCCCCATGCTCCTTCATTACCTGGATCCTACTCACACTCTCTGTGACTAGAGCTGCTTTACACTGCTCTTGTCAGGATGGGTCAGTAGGTACCTACCTGTCAGGAGATAAGCTATTCCTCCTGCTAGGGATCTTGCATCAGCCAGCTCATTCATAGTGTTGTCTTGTATTTTGTTGTTCTTGTTTCTGTTTCCTTACAAGCCCAGTGAGGAACCAGTCCAAGGCAGGCTTGGGTACTTCTGCCCTGCTTGTGGGCTTTCCTCCACTGGTTCATTTAGTCTTGTGTTACTTCTAACTTGCTGTTGCTGACCAGTTATTCAATTTCCTGAGATTATGTATTTGGTAAGGTTCTGCTTCTGTTCTGCATTTGCTTTGTTTCCATTTGTCTCTGGATTACTGCTCCATAGTTCCTGTATTTCTTGTTGGTCTTTGTATTGGATGCTCTTCTGAGGTATAGTACATTATACTACTCCTGGGAAAATTCTGTATAACATGCAGAATTTGTGAAGAATTCCCCGCCCCCCCCCCCCCCCTCCACAGACTGAAGAACCTGGAGAATCTATCTTATGAATAATCATTATAGATATCCTGAAAACCCTGACTGTCTGGTGGTTATCCAGGATAGATTTGGGAACCAATGATAGCTTCTGTGATGCTTTCAAATATAGATGTGTAATCCCCTATTATATGGGGATTACACAAAGTAAGGGTTTCCTTATAAGAGGCAGTGGGGGGAGTAAGTGGGTTGTCCCAGGGTGGGGAGAGGCCCAGCCCATGGGTCTTTAGTGATTTTCTGAAGTTTAGGTGGTCGTGGATTGTTTTCACAGCTTTTGGGAGTGCGTTCCATATTTGTGCGCTTATGTAGGAGAAACTTGATGCATAGGTTGTTTTGTATTTGAGTCCTTTGCAAGTTGGGTAATGGAGGTTTAGGTATGTACGAGATGATCTGGAGTTGGTAGGTCTATGAGGTCTGTCATGTATCCTGTTAAAAATTTACCAGCACACCACTGACCAGAACTAAAGGTAAAGGACTTTGATGCTGTTTTCTGTTACTAACTCTTACCCAAAAATAAATCCATGACTGTTACACAAAGCCACAGCACGTGGTTCAAAGGGTGAGATTAAAACAAAACAAAACACTTTTTCCGCATGCTAGACTTCAGCTAAAAATAATAATCCATCTGATGGGGAGCTGAGCAAAGAAAGCAATCAAAAGCGAGGAGCATCAAAACCCATCAATATAGCAGTCATTTGTTTTATGTTCTGAGGCTGGGGAGGAACTCAATTAATGGAATTGGTTTTAGAGTTTACAGTGAGAGAAAGGGCCAGACATACCATCAAAGAGAACAGAATGTAAAGGGTGACTATTCCTCAGTACACACACACACACACACACACACACACACACACACACACACACACACACACACACACACACACACACACACACACACACACACACACACACACACACACACACACACACACACACACACACACACACACACACACACACACACACACACACACACACACACACACACACACACACACACACACACACACACACACACACACACACACACACACACACACACACACACACACACACACACACACACACACACACACACACACACACACACACACACACACACTTTAACATCTTTAAAGACAAGCAGCCTGCGGGGCACAGTGCTTTCACTGGTTTTTCTTCTTTCTTTCTTTTTTTTTTTTTACAGAAATCACTTTATTGAAACAAGGACTCATTACAATGTTCCATACCAAAACAACACTGTAAGCCAACACATGCAAGATAATGAACAGTAATGTACATTGTCATTTTTGCCCATCCCAAACTCTCATCTTTGTCCACAATCCTCCAGATGGTCCAAGGAAAAGTAAACTTTCCACTGACACTGTGGTGTAGCTACCTGGGGCCATGGGGGCCTGGGCCCCCCAAATTTCCTGTAGGCCCCTGGTTTTGCTGGCCGGGGTCCCCAACTCCCACCAGCTGAAGCGTTGTCTAGCACCGGTCTCCAGCGCTGCCGCGTTGCCTGCCCTGTTCTGTCTTCCCCCTCACATCCAGCACGCTCCTTTTAGTGAAAGGTATTTGCTGTGGCAGTGGGTGAGAAGCGGCAGGGCAGCGGGAGGTAGCGGCAGGGAGGTGGGGGGCAGTGGTGGGGCGGCAGACCAAAATGTGCCCCCTCACCTTGAGCTCTGGCCCCCTCCCACCACGAGGTCTGGCTACGCCTTTGCTTCAAACAAGTAGACAAAACACCCAAAGGTCCCTAAACCCCAATTCTCATGTCAAACAGTACGTGCTAGGAGCATTTAAACATAAAAATTCCCCAAGTTTTTTCTCTCTTGGTTAAGGTGTCCCTGAGTTCTGCTGTAAGGTATTTCATCTCTTCGCTTAACCACCGGCACTGCTTACATTAGGCCCTCTCTGGAAAGCCCTGGGGTCCATCCCTCTGTCACAACTTCCTGTTGCCATGTGGGCAGGAATTGGCAGAGGGAGAGAAGACACAGAGCAATCAGAGAGATCCTAAGAACTAAGAATAGCCATACTGGGTCAGATCAATGGTTCATCTAGTCCAGTATCCTGCTCCCAGCAGTGGCCAAATCCAGGTCACAAGTACTTGGCAGAAACCCAATTAGTAGCACTATTCCATGCTACCAATCACAGGGCAAGCAGTGGCTTCCCCCATGTCCATCTCAATAACAGACTAAGGACTTTTCCTCCAGGAACTTGTCCAAACCTTTTCTAAGCCCAGATACGCTAACCACCATAACCACATCCTGACGTAAATAGTACCAGTGAACAGACAACTTTGTAGGGCCTATGGGGGAGGGGGACGTCAACAAAGGGAAGGGAAGATGCCGGGCACACAGGAGGGAACTGGGGCAAGGAGGGAATGCTGCACTTAGATGGTAGGGGGAAAGGCTAGAGAGCAGGGAGAGGGGGAAATGTCCATAAATGAAATAGAAATGAGAGGGGGAAAAGCTGCACATGAATAGAAGAGGGGGAAATGCACATGGATGGAAGGGAGAGGGGGAAATGGAGGAAATTTACTTGGAAAGGAGGGCAGGGAGGAGGGAAATGCAGATGAATGGAAGGGATAGACAGAAAGGCTGCATATGAATGGAATGAAAAGGAAGGGAGAGGGGGAAGCACATGGATGGAAAACAAGGGAGGGGGGAAATGCTGAACTTGGATAAGAGGACAGGGAAGGGGGAAAGACTGCTTATGAATGGAAGAGAGAGGGGGAAATAAGCATGAATGGGAGATGGGAAATGCTGCACATGAAGAGAAAGGAGAGGGGGAAAATGCTGCACATAAAGGGAAAGGAGAGGGGGAAATGCTACACTTGAAGGGAAGAAAAGGGAGAGGGGGAAATGCTGCACTTGATTAGGAAGGCAGGGAAAGGGAAATGGAGAAATGAACATGGATAGAATGGAAGGGAAGGATTGGGATGAAAAAGCAGCAAATGAAAGGAAGAGAGGAAATATGCTGCACATATAGAGAAGGGATGAGGAGAGACAGGCTGCACATATAGGAAAGGGAAGAGGGAAAACTAGATAGATTTGAGAAGGAGACATAAAAATTGAAGAAAGCTGAATGTGAAAGATCAGTGCCAACAGACAAAGCAGGAAGTGAAGAAGACAGGAGGTGAGAAAAGAAATAGCAAATGGGAAAGAAAGGCAGTCCTGGAAACAGAGTTAAGAGCACAGACAGAACCAGAAATTGGGAACAAGATGATTAGAATAATAAAATCACCAGATAACAAAGGTAGGAGAAATGATTTTATTTTCAGTTTAGTGACTGAATTATGTTGGTATTGAGCATTTACATCTAACAGTTTTATTTTGTACTGTACAGGAGGACAAACATTTCTTTCTATTTCTCTGGTGTTGCATGACCTGCAGAGTCTGGCATCTCTGCTTTCAGTATTTGTCTGCATGTTTTTTGTGGTTCCCTAGTTTGTATCAGGTGAGAGTCATGTTCTGCATCTGCAACTGAGGTGAAGGATTCTGCTAATATGTGATGTCTGTATAGGAATCTGTAACAGTCCATCTTCTTCCAGTTTTCCAGCAGCAGGTATATTGATGCGCTAGGGCATGTCTTCATAGGTGGGTTAGGGCTATTATGATTTGGTAAGTTTCTTATGAGTGCCATTTTGCAGGGTTTTGTGTTATTTTGCAAAGCGTCTGGCTTGTTTGAAAAATAAAAATGCTCAGGACTAGTGGGGTCTCCACTTCTGGTAAAGCAGTGCTGGACACATCCAACTAGTTGGATTTTCAGGAAATCCACAATGCATACAAGAGATTTTCATACAATACCTCTGTGATACACAGACATACGTCATACATCTTCATTGTAGGTATCCCGAAAACCCGACTTGACTGGGAATGCCCAAAGTATCTGGCAGTGGAAGGAGCGTGTGCTGTTCCTGAGTTTATTATCATAATTTGAATATTTTTTGTGTGGCCAGTTGTAAGAGGGAAGATTCATTGTTGGGGAATATGGAGTTTGTGATACAGAATGGAAGATTCAAGGTCTATATTGCGATTCTGACCAATCCTGTAGAGAATCCAAACTTCACGCCCACATAGAAGAATTTGTGGAATGATGCTATCAATTATAATGATGGTTTACTGGGTAGTTTAAACAGACTGGAGGGGGGGGGGGGGAGAGTTTATTTTATGCATAGAAGATTGCTCATTTAATAATGGAGGGGGAAGTGGGTTATGTATGGAAATGTTGCTTTGACTTGCTCCCCCACACCTAGCTTGGCACCTGTTGCCACCCCAAATATTTCTGTATAGAGACGCCACTGCATACCAGGGAGGTGGTACACATAGATATCTGGAAAACTCAACTCGTTTGCAGCCCATCAAAGAACATCAATGAATACCCTTGAGAAGAGGGTCAAGTGACTTCCACAAGGTGTCAGTAAGAGTTGGGATTCAAACCGACTTGTCTGGTTTGCAATCTGCTGTTTTAACCACCAGGCTATTCCTCCACATCAGAAAATACATTAGGGGCAGATTCATTAATGTGTGTTGTTTTTGCAATGTTGTTTTGGGTATGGCTGCACTCTACAGGTCATTATATTATTTCACCCACATTAAATGCCCCAAATAATACAGCCTATTAGTACAGGGCAAAAATCTCAAATACCCTTCCCCCCTCCAGACCAGCACCTAGTGCTTAAAATCCTTCCTTCCCTCTCTACCTCTTTGGAACGCTTTCCCCCTGATGCTTAATTACATTTTCAATCCCCATCCATACCTTTGAGCCATCAAATGCCCCTCTTCTCAACACCACAGGACCCTCAATATCCCCTTCCTAAGGCACAGGAACTCTATCAACTAGCACAGGGATATCAAACTTCAATCCAAAAGGACCACAAATCAGTCAGGTTTTCAGAATATCCTTAATCAATATGCATGAGATTCATTTGCATGCACTGCCTCCATTATATGCAAATATATCTCATGAATATTCACTGACTACCACAATACCAAGCTGCAAAGGACTCAAATACAAATCAACCTAGTCATCCAGCTTTTCCTATATAAGTACACACCTATGGAATGCATTACCAGCACTGTGAAAACAACAAACAACCACCTAAATTTCCGGAAATTACTAAAAACGTACCTGTTCAAAAAGGCATACCCTAACGATCTAACTTAAATGCCTTAACCCTGCAACACAATGTGGTTAGGGTGGTGGACTTTGGTCCTGGGGAACTGGGGAACTGAGTTCAATTCCCACTTCATGCACAGGCAGCTCCTTGTGACTCTGGGCAAGTCACTTAACCCTCCATTGCCCCATGTAAGCCGCATCGAGCCTGCCATGAGTGGGAAAGCGCGGGGTACAAATGTAACAAAAAAAAAACCCAAAGCTCGTACTGGACATAACTTAACTCTTCCCCCTTACGATTCCCTAACGTATCTGCAACACATGAACCATACTCTACTACATCATTCTGTATTTGTTCATACCGATATTGGCGATCGCCTGTACGGCCACATTGAGCCTGCAAATAGGTGGGAAAATGTGGGATACAAATGTGACAAATAAATAAAATAAATAAATAGGGTATCAAATGTCTACACCACGCTATATCTTAACAAAAATAATTACTGTACCATATCATCTTTACACAATCTTTATTCAAATCTTCAAATATTAGAATATTAAAATATATTTCACATAATCACACATTCCTCATGCATATACTCTCCCACTCACACTCATTTAATACAAATATGTTTCTCTGCAATCTCAACGTGATCCATTCACATATTCTACTCTGAAGAAACAATTTTTCCTCTGTTAACAATCGAAACTATATACTCGTAAATGTTTAAAGATGTTATGTCCAAAAGTAGAATAAGTTCCTAAAGATGTAAATAGGATAAGTAGAATAAGTTCTTGAAAATATGAAAAATGTATGGAATCCAGTCCCTGCTGCAATTTCCCTTTAGAATGGTCTCCGTCATGAATGCAGTTCTCCCAATAAATATCATCATGATTATATCCTTATTCTTCTGTAACTATAATTCCACATTATTTCTTTAAATCACTCAATCTTCAACTGATGGTAGGTTCATGATTACCTGCTCCTCTTATAACCCGACACAAGCTGTGTTTCCCTATGTTGCATCTTCAGGGGTTATGCTGTAGTTTCTAAATTTATACTCTGATGCTCTCCTGGGCGTGAACCAACTCAGACAAGAAAATGGTGCTGGTCTTTAATGAATATTCATTGGGGATGGACAGATAGCCTGACTGTTTTTCTGGCCCTCCAGGGTAGCAATTTGGCTGCCCATTCTCTCTTTTTAATCCAACAGTGGCAAGATTCCCTAGATAAGGTGACCCAGTACAACTACGCAGAGGGGTGAGCTGCCAAGGTATCAGCACAGACAAGTGAGTTGCCATTCAAACCAGTAGCACCTAAAGAAACTGACCTGATGGTCTCTGAGTCTCATCACTGTAGGATCAGCAGCTGGAAGAAGGAATAGGCTCTTGTGATGTCCCAGTGAACTATGCAGTGTTCTTGCACCACAGTAAGTCACGATGTCCCAATCAATGATGATCTATTAGACACTACAGTTTGGTACTGAATAACAACTTTGAATTGTAGAAGGACTTGACATGCTGGACTTGAGGGAGTAGGGGACCGTGGAGAGGCATATAAGGGGCAATGTGCGATTTCCATCTGTGATTTCAATCATGTACTTATTCTGTAGGTTATAGCTAAATGGACAGAATAGAAATCAAACAATATAGTATTAGAAAGCATCTTTATATATAAATTGTTCAATTAAAGGTGCAGCCATCTCTATCCACTACAGTACTTGCTTCCCTGTGCTTTCTTTGGGCTATCAAGGCACGCTGCAGGTGCTTGAGAGGTTAGGCTGACCTGTGCCTGTCTTGCATTTACAAATAAAATCAGAGTATTAGTACTTCAACCCATCAGAGGCACTGAGGAAGTGCACGGAGCCCCAGTGTAATGGGAGCTGTGACCATCTAGCTGTTCAAAACAGAACCTCGCTCACCACCTACACAAAACCAGAGCTGGAAAAAATTATGAAAGAAATTCAGTTATATCTTTCATTAAGAAAAATTCAAGAAATGTGCTACTCCTCATTTTGATACTTCCAAACCTCCTCCCCCTCTCCTAAAGTCACATTAACCACCTATGGGGCCCTTTTGTGGATGGATTTCCCCACTCCAGGTCCCCCACCCCTGTTCAGCAGCACCCTATCCCTTACGCCTTACTTCAGTTCTCAGGGGGGAAAAAAGCAACATAAAGGCAACGGCTGCTGTAGATTTGCACCATTATTGGCTCTGCTGGTCCCGTCCCTCAGAAATAGGAAGTGATGTCAGAAAGGGGTGGGACCAGCAGAGCCATAAGTGGTGTGGACTGATAGCAGCTCTGTTCCTTTATGCCATTTTTATCCCTGGGAAGGAGCTGCACTGGGGGAGAGAAAGGGAGGAAAGGAAAATGTCAGACTAGAGTGGACCCTGTGTTCAAGGCAGCTTTCCCTTATGGGCTCCCTGTTAAGTTGAATCTAGAGCAGCTGCCTGCATTGCCCATTGATAAAAGTAGTCCAGAGTGTACACATCAGCCTGATCCATGCAGCCTCCTTCAGAGCACAATCAGTGCTGTCCATGTCCCACCCTTCCCCATTCCAGTGACCATATGGATACAAGAGAAATTTACTATTTATGTTAAATAAGCAATATCAAGGGGTGGAGGATTTGTATTTTTGAAGTATTGAGTTCCTTCTGCCCATCTTCACATTTTTGCAGCCTATAATAGTTTTTAAAATAAAACTATACATCAATTTTGAGGTTCCATATGATAATTTTATTCTTCAGATTTGGCAACACTTCTTATATAACCAAATAATGTGTTTTTCATTTTCAGGGGGAGGGGGGACTGGGTTGCACAGATCATCACCTTTCCCCTCGTTGACAGCTCATTATAAACCCAACATACAAAATGTAAATCTAAGAAAGAGATTTGTGTGTATGCTCAGAAGCAAATAAATTGCAAGGCCGACGTGGGCCCAAAGCAGCAGTGGCAGAGGCAGCAGCGGCACTTGGCTCATGGCATTGATCACGTTTGACGGGTTTGAATGGTGAAGCTGGAGTGCTCCATAGAAAAGTCATTTTTCAAAGCCTAACGTGGGCTTTGTGTTCCCTATTAATGGCCTATAAAGGCAATCCATAATACCAGGAGAAGCATCTCAGAACAGTGTACAGGCTTCAGCATGAAAGATGAGACGACAGCTGTTTCAGTCTAAAAAAAAAAAAACAATATTCTTCCCACCCCCACCCTACACATACAAGCAAAAAGTTATACCGCAAATAACTTGAGCAGAGATATGTTTTCTGGTGAAATTTGCCTCTGTTTTTTTTATAGATATTTGCTTAGTCTTTGCAGGACGGTTAGGGTTTCTATGGTTAGGTGTTTATGAATTATAGATATAGAGGTTCCCTTTCCCTTAATCGAGGATTCTTTAACAGTATGAAAGTTAACCGGCTGCCAACTGGTTAACACATTTGTTCATAGCTATGCAGTCTGTTTCAGCAGCACTTAACTAGTTAGTACCTCTGAAAATGACTGCTTAGCACCGCACTTCAAGCCTGCTATGCCAGGACTTCCAAAGGAGGAGTCCAGTTACGTCCCAATTAGTGGCATAGCCAGATGGTCAATTCTGGATGGGCCTTAGCCCAAGGTGGGTGGGCATGCAATTGTCTCTCCCCCCAACCCCAGTCTCTGCCTTTGGCGCCTCAAAATATAAATACCTGAGCTGTTGGGAATGTGGTATTATTATGTGGTATTTTTAATCTGCTAGACCTGTCTGGTTTTGTCTGAATATTGGGACCAGTGGCATAGCCACTGAGGGGGGAGGGGGGGTTAACCTCAGGGATATGCCCCCCCCCCCTCACTTTTGGCTCCGGACCCTTCTGATTTCCTGGTTGGCAGGGATTAGCAGTGAAGCATACCTGCTGAATAAGTGCTGCTGCAGGCATAACTCAAGCAGGACAGATGTTTGGCTGGCGGGGCTCGACATCCATGCCAGCCAGGAAATCAGAGGAGTCCCGAACCAAAAGTGAGGGGGGCGGGCATATCCCTGAGGCTATGCCACTGGTCCCAATATTCAGACATAACCAGACAGGTCTAGAAGATTAATAATACCACATAAATAGCTGTTCTGTCTTTATCCACTAACCCATGGCTGGTTAAGTCTGATGAATATTAACTTAACCAGTCATGCATTAGTCGGATTTTTTTTTTAAAGCGGATGTTCAATGCAAAGCCCAGACAGGGCCCGGCCTTGAATTTCCAGTTTTAGCTCTGGCTGTCGAAAAAAAATACTCTCAGCCGCTGGTTGAATGGGGGGGGGGGGGGGGGGGGGGGGGGTATTTCTTGATGTTTTGTGGCACAGGTATCACTGTTGGCTACTTTCTCTGCTTAAATCAGAGTCGTACACTCATACCACTAGTAGGTCTTCAGAACAAAAACGTTACAGAAGAATGGAGAGTGAAAGGCAGACCAAGGGATAGGTGAGACTGCCTAGGAGGTTCCCAAACCTGATCCTGGAGGCACCCCAGCCAGTCAGGTTTTTGGTATATCCACAATGAATATTCATAAGAGATTTGCGTGCAGTGGAGGCAGTGCATGAAAACATCTCTCATGAATATTCATTGTGGTTAGCCCCAAACCCTGACTGGCTGGGGTTCCTGCCAAGGTATTCATTTTTACTGCTTGGGGGGTTGGGGGGCAGAGGAGAAATGCATGGGTCATGCCCACCCAAAAATTGAGGTCTGGCTATGCTACTGGTACAGCCTATTACACGGAAACACCCAGTCCCCCAAAGCATAGAGCAAAAATGCCTTCTCTGCCTTGGAAAACATAGATGCTCAGGCTCCAAGAATCAAATCTGAATTGATCTCATTAAAGAAGGACAGTACCCTGTATACCTGAAAGCCTGCTGGCCATGTCAAAAGAGCCCAAACAGAAAACTGCTACTGCTGGGAGGCTCTATTATCAGAGGAATCAACTTGAAATCGCAGTTCAAAGGACAGAAAAGTGTGAACGCTACTGCAGTTCCATAACTGCATATAGGCAGTTACATGCACTTTGCCCAGACAAGTGGAGCTGTTTAAGTGCACTACATGTGACTCTGTAAGGGAGTGAATAAGTTCCAGAGCTTAATTATTCCTTGAGTGAAACAAATATTGCTTCCTATATGTTTCAAAAGTATTTCTGTGTAATTTTGTTGAGTGTCCCTTAGTCTTTGTACTTTTTGAAAGAGTTGATTCACTTTTACCCATTCTACATCATTCAGGATTTTGTAGATCTCAATCATAAGAACATAACATAGTAACATAGTAGATGAAGGCAGAAAAAGACCTGCATGGTCCATCCAGTCTTCCCAACAAGATAAACTCATATGTGCTACTTTTTGAGTATACCCTATCTTGATTTGTATCTGTCATTTTCAGGGCACAGACCGTATAAGTTTGCCCAACACTATCCCTGTCTCCCAACCACCGGCTCTGGCACAGACCGTATAAGTCTGCCCAGCACTATCCCCGCCTCCCAACTACCAGCCCCGCCTCCCACCACCGGCTCTGGGAACCCAATCTCGGCTAAGCTTCTGAGGATCCATTCCCTCGGAACAGGATTCCTTTATGTTTATCCCACGCATGTTTGAATTCCGTTACCGTTTTCCTCTCCACCACCTCCCGTAGAAGAGCATTCCAAGCATCCACCACTCTCTCCGTGAAAAAATACTTCCTGACATTTTTCTTGAGTCTGCCCCCCCCTTCAATCTCATATCATGCCCTCTAGTTCTACCGCCTTGCCATCTCCGGAAAAGGTTCGTTTGCGGATTAATACCTTTCAGATATTTGAACGTCTGTATCATATCACCCCTGTTTCTCCTTTCCTCCAGGGTATACATGTTCATGTCCGCAAGTCTCTTCTCATACGTCTTGTAACGCAAATCCCATACCATTCTCGTAGCTTTTCTTTGCACCGCTTCAATTCTTTTTACATCCTTAGCAAGATACGACCTCCAGAATTGAATAGCCATACTGGGTCAGACCAATGATCGATTTAGCCCAGTAACCTGCTTCCATTAGTGGCCAATCCAAATCACAAACATGTGGCAAAAACCCAATTATATCCCCCTTCAGCTGCATTTTTTCCAAGCTGAAGAGCCCTAACCTGTTTAGCCTTTCCTCATATGAGAGGCATTCCATTCCCTTTATCATTTTGGTCACTCTTTTTTGAACCTTTTCTAATTTCACTATATGTTCTGGCAACCAGAATTGAATGCAATACTCAAGGTGAGGTCACACCATGGAGCGATACAGAGGCCTTATAATATTCTTGGTCTTATTTTGCATCCCTTTCCGCATCCTGTTTGCTTTTTTGTCCACCACAGCATACTGGGCAGATCTCAGTGTATTGTCTACAATGACACGTAGATCATCTTCTTGAGTGCTGGCACCTAAGGTGGATCTAGCATCAGGTAACTATGATTTGGATTATTCTTCCCAATGTGTGACTCTGCACTAGTCCACATTAAATTTCATCTGTCATTTGGATGCCCAGTCTTCCAGTTTCCTAAGGTCTTCCTGCAATTTTTCACAATCTGCATAGTTTTGTGTCATCTGCAAATTTAATCACCTCACTCATCATTCCAATTTCCAGATCATTTGTAAATATGTTAAATAGCACCAATCCCAGTACAGATCCCTGCAGCACTCCACTATACACCCTCTTCCACAGAGAAAAATGGCCATTTAACCCTACCCTCTGTTTTCTGTCCAATAACCAGTTCCTAATCCACAGAAGGACATTCCCTCCTATCCCATGACTTTAATTATCTCAGAAGTCTGTCATGTCAAAAGCTTTCTGAAAATCTACATTTACTTCATCAACCAGCTCACCTTTATTCACGTTTATTCATGCCTTTAAAGAAATGAAGCAAATTGGTGAGGCAAGACTTCCCTTGGCTGAACCCATGCTGACTTTATCCCATTAAACTATGTTTATGTGTTCTGCAATTTTATTCTTTATAATAGTTTCCACTACTTTGCCCAGGGTTAAAGTCAAGCTTAGCAGTCTGTAATTTCCCGGATCGCCCTAGAACCCTTTTTAAAAATTAGCGTCACTTTGGCCACCTTCCAATCTTCAGGTACTACGGAGGATTTTATTAACAGGTTACAGATCACTAATATCATGTTTGATTTTTTTCAGTACCCTG
This sequence comes from Microcaecilia unicolor, assembly GCF_901765095.1. Classification (NCBI taxonomy): domain Eukaryota; kingdom Metazoa; phylum Chordata; class Amphibia; order Gymnophiona; family Siphonopidae; genus Microcaecilia; species Microcaecilia unicolor. Next base: position 178,332,579 of record NC_044033.1, read on the forward strand.
GAGTATAAACCATCCCATCCAGGTGATTTATTACTCTTTGTTAATTTGGCTTCCGTGTTCACCGATATTTTCTAGTTGGAAGGGTAGAGGGTTGTGGTGGGAAAGAGGGTTATTATAGCTGCTCATTGTTATTATTGTTTTCTATTTGTAATTTATACACAACAGTTGCACAGCATATTGTTCCTTTTTATACTTTAATAAAAAGATTTAAATATAAAACTATAAGTGTTCAAGGCTTCTGTAGATGAGGACAGAGCCCATGGGGACGGGGCGGGGATGGGAACAGAACCTGCGGGGACAGGGCGGGAATGGAGATAGGGCCTGCGGGGATGGGGCGGAGAAGGAGACAGAACCCACGGGGATGGGGACAAACTTTGTCCCTGTGTCATTCTCTAGTGCTAAACATCCAGTAGCTGAGTAGATTTCAGAGCACCTATAGTTAAGCTACAGGCGCACAAGGAGGGAAAGCATGCAGAGCATGGCTCATGGAATTCTTTCTAACCGCCCTGCCAGTGTTTATGTATGTGTGAGTGTACACATCTGTGAGAAGTGCTCACAGGGTAATGTACAGAAAATTTTTGCTCACATCAACTCAGTCCTTAGAAGGAGCATTGCCTCCCTTATTCCCTGCTCCCTTGTGAGGGGTTTCCTTTTTTTACCTCCCTCTCCTGGGGCAGCAACACTGCGACCAGCCAGCGCAGGTCCTTGAGCATCTGTGCATGCTTAAGGCCTGTCGGCTTCTGACCCCTCCAAAACAGGAAGTTTGGATGTGGCAGGAGGAGGCAGGTCTTGAGCATGCACAGGAGAGAAACTGGACACTACAGGGAGGGGGGAGAAGGAGAGAGATGCTAAACAATGGGGGGAGTGGGGTGGAGAGGCAGGGAAGGAGAAAAATACTGGATGACATGGGGGAACTGTGGGATGGTAGGTTGGGAAAGGGAGATGCTGAGGCTGGGGCAGAGGGGATGGGATTGGACCAAAGGTGAGGGGAGGGTCAGGGCAAAGCTGGAGGAGTAGCGCTTGGACCCTCCCCCTAAACAAAAAGGCATTCCACTGCCCCTGTGCCATGTGGTGATAGGGGGAGAGCACAGGAGCATCCCATCAGAGTAATCATTTGGCAGTAGATCCATATGTATCAGCCTGTTATGAAAAGGTTCTCAATTAAAAAATAAAACACATGAAACAGATGTTTGAGTTCATACACAATATAATTTTTGCAGAGAATCATTTTATTTCATTTTGTAAATTGGTTTATTAGAAAAATATGCTGACCCTTATAGAGCCACTTCAAAAGATGGACAGATGTCCCAGTTTCCCAGCTACTTGGGGGGGGGGGGGGGGGGGGGGGAGGGGAACGACGATGACACAGCAGTCATCACCATGCAGGAGATACATTTGTAACTAATCTGAAACCCAGACAACCACAGCTGTTTCAGCTCCCCTGGCTGTACTTACTATGGCTGATATCTGTTAAATACACACATTTCACAGGTACAGACAGAAAGAAAGGATAAACTGTAAATTCAGTGCCTGCATGAACTACTTTTCCACTTGGTTAACAAGACATATTGTACATCGTAAGCCAGTTCCAAAAGAAGACAACACTCGATTTCAAGGATGGTCAGAGTGCGGGGATCTGGTTAGAACCACACACGTATTGTTATTTGAATATTTTTACTGCTGTAATTGTCTATTGCTCATGTTTGATTTATTCTTACTGTACACTGCCTTGAGTGAATTCCTTCAAAAAGGCAGTAAATAAATCCAAATAAATAAATGAAAACAAAGCACTCTCCTCATCACTAGTGCTCTTTGGTTATGCCTGATTTATTAACCAATTATTGATTTAAAAAAAGCCCAGTCCCAAAATGTTCAAAAGCAGTAATACTGGACGACTTTCTGGCATTCTACAAACCAGAAGGCCAAAGAGGCTGTGATAGGTGCAGGAATCGAAGGCCTGGTGAACATGCCATGAAACCGACAGCAGTTTTTGAATCTTCGATAAAAGTCCCACTTTTTTTTATTCAATACTTCTGTTATCAAAGAGCAGAAGTGCTAGACTAGTGCCACGTCCTTCTGTTGGGCTTGGCTATATTTTAACCTCGGTCAGTGCACCAGTCCTCTGGGCACACCCAGCCAGTCAGGTTTTCAGGATATCCACATTGAATATGCATGAGACAGATCTGCATACTGCGGAGGAAGAGGAAGAGCATGCAAACCTATCTCCTGAATATTCATTGTGGATATCCTGAAACCCTGACTGGCTGGGTATGCCCCAAAGGACTGGGTCAAGAAGCACTGACCTAGTACCATGAGGATAATTTTATAAAGTTTTTACAGAGAGAATGTGCAAAGGAAGGATGCACCTACTTTTATATGATCTGTGAGTAAGTGGACCTGGGAGTGTATTCTGGGCAGAGCAGAGGTGGAGTTGCTACGTGTGTGCATATTTCTAAAGTGCACATGTAAACACTCACACCCTCATTCTCTAACGCAGGGGTGGGCAATCTCCGTCCTCAAAGCTTGCAACCCAGTCGGGTTGTCAGGATTTCCCCAGTGAATATGCATGTGATCTATTTCCAAGCACTGCCTCCAATGTATGTAAATAGACTCATGAATATGCATTGAGGAAATCCTGAAAACCCAACTGGGTTGTGGCCCTCGAGGACCGAGGTTGCCCACACCTGCTCTAACAGGACACCTACAGTTATGTACCAATTGCATGCAGTAAGTTGCAGAATACTAGCACATGCGCAAATGATTGTCGCAGTTACGTGCATAAGCATTAGCTGCACACTCAGCAGTATTCTATAAGTGCAAAGGGGGTGTACATATGGGCAGATCCCACATTTACACATTTATTTCGATTTTTGCTCACACCTTTTACAGTTGTAGCTCAAGGTGAGTTACATTCAGGTACTCTGGATATTTTGTCCCAGGAGGGCTCATGATCTAAGTTTGTACCTGAGGCAATGGAGGGTTAAGTGACTTGCCCAACATCACAAGGAGCAGTAGTGGGATTTGAATTGGCCACCTCTGGAACCTCTGGATTGCAAGACCAGTGCTCTAACCACTAGACCACTCCTCCACTCAGCAACATGCCATGTAGAATCAGCAATAATAGCAACATTTCATGTAGAATCTCAAATAGTAGCAACGTTCAATGTTCCACTGCACTAACCACTAGGCTACTCCTCCACTAGCAACATTCCATGTAGAAGCCTGCCCTTGCAGATCAGCAATGCAGCCGCACAGGCTTCTGTTTCTGTGAGTCTGACGTCCTGCACGTATATGCAGGACGTCAGATTCACAGAAACAGAAGCCTGCGCGGCCGTGTTGCTGATCTGCAAGGGCAGGCTTCTACATGGAATGTTGCTAGTGGAATAGCAACATTCCATGTAGAATCTCCAATAGTAGCAACATTCCATGTAGAATCTCCAATAGTAGCAACAGAATCTCAAATAGTAGCAACATTCCATCTAGAATCTCAAATAGTAGCAACATTCCAGGTAAAATCTCAGATAGTAGCAACAGAATCTCAAATAATTTATTTGGATTTTGCTCACACCTTTTTCAGTAGTAGCTCAAGGTGAGTTACATTCAGGTACTCTGGATATTTTGCTGTCCCAGGAGGGCTCACAATCTAAGTGTATACTTGGGGCAATGGAGGGTTAGGTGACTTGCCCAAGATCACAAGGAGCAGCAGTGGGATTTGAACCAGCCACCTCTGGCATTGCAAAACCAGTGTTCTAACCACTAGGCCACTCCTCATGCAAGTTCACAGAAGACCGTAAGCTATGCACTAAATTGCCGCATTGAGGTGTGCGCACTTATGCCTGCTATCGACATGGCACAAGTGGATGCACTTACATGTTGGTGCGTGAATGCTGACTCATGCAAGTATTCCATAATGGAATCTGCACCACTTTAAAATTAGTGCTTTGTATACTGCATCTTGGCATCCTTATTCCCCCCCCCCCCCCCCCAGAGTACCCATGCATATTTACACCCTTTTTTGCAGCAGGTGTACATTTTCACATAGGCATTTGTGCGTTATTCAAACTGAGTCTGGAATCCTCTTTTAGAAAAGACCAGAGGCACCTCTGCCTTTATATAATAGATTAGAATAGGTGCCTTTTTGGATTTTTTGCATAGGCCTCCTGTTCTACATTATACCCGCTCTGTTCAAGTCTATTGGGAATTACGTGTTGTACCCTCGATTCCCATTTATAATTCCGGTTTATTTCAGAGATCAAAACAGAGCTGAGTAATCTTTTGGGGTAATTTTAGACATTTACTTGCACATAAAATAGGGGTAGAAGGGCTTTAGAAAATGTTCCTGTGAGTTATAGGCGTAAAAGCATGCACAATGCTAAGAAGACGTGTACTTTTCCATGCCCTATATATAGGCGAGTTCTGGGTGGAGTTTGGGCAGAATTACTATTTAGTAGGGCTGCATATTAATCATTATTAACACCACAATTAGCATACTAATTATTATGATTAAAAAAATAATTGTGGCTAATAATTAATTGTGCTGCACAGCATTCCTCTCTCTTCTCCCTCCTGCCCCCCCCCCCCCATGCATGGTCCAGCATCAGTGCCTTCCCTTAACAGCCCCACCCACGGTTCACAAGGGCTCTCTCAATTCCCTACCTCATACCCTAAAATCAAGTTTTTGCTCCAGCAGCAGCAATACTCATACACTGCCTGCAGCAGCCTGCATTGGGACCTTTCCCTCTGACCCATCCCGCCCTTGAGAAAACAGGAAGTTGCATCACATGGGGGCAGGACGGGCTAGAGAGAAAATCCCAGTGCAGGCCACAGGCAGTGTATAAGTAAGGGAAAAGGGGATGGGACTTGATATACCACCTTTCTGTGGTTACAATCCAAGCAGTTTACATATTATATACAGGTACTTATTTTGTACCTGGGGCGGTGGAGGGTTAAGTGACTTGCCCAAATCACAAGGAGCTGCAGTGGGAATCAAACCCAGTTCCCCAGGATCAAAGCCCACTGCAATAACCACGGCTAGTCCTCCACTGCCACTGGCACTACCAGAGCAAAGACTTAAGGTACACCTGGGGGGAGAGGGAGGGAGGGAATTGGAAGAGCTTTATAGAACTGCAGGTGGGGTGTGGAGGGGAGGGAGACATGCTGGGTTGTGCGGGGGGGGGGGGGGGGAGAAAGGGAAACTTACCAAACCAAGGAAGGGAAGTAGAGGAAGAAGAAGAGAGACGGAGAGATGTTGGACTCAGAGAGAAGAAGGGAAGAAAGAAATAATAGACAGGGGTGGACGGGAGGGAGAAATGCTTGATAATAGGAAGACGGGAAAAGAGGGAAAGTAGGACCTGGGGAAAGGGGAGAGGGAGATATTGGTCCTTTAATCAGTGGCATAGCCACAGGGGGCTTGGGCCTTCCACTTTAGGCTCAGGCCCCCTCAAAATCTATAACACTCATTCAATGGCTGGTGGGGATGCCGAAGGTCAAGTCAACTGAAGAAATCTGCTGCCTGAGCCACCCCCTTCCTCCTTGTACTGCCTCAGGAGCAAGAAAGTTGGAGACATGTCTCTAGCTGCTGATGTCGGCATTCCCTGAGCATGCTTGGTAAGCACATGAACTGAACTTGCTTGGGAAGTGCCAATGCCACTGAATTCCTTGCTCCATGGGCACTACGAGAAGAAAAGGGGAGGCTCCGGCAGTGAATTTCTTCAGTTGGTGGGGGTTCGACTTCACCACAAACAAAGACATTTCACCTAACATGGAGAGAAAATGTGTGGGCCCCCCCCCCCCTCCTCCAGTCTATCCCTGTGCCACTCCAATGGATTGCTAGCTAGACCCCTGTCTTTAATCATGATTAAAATTTTAATCAAAATGCAGCCCTGCTATTTACACTAGTATTTTATTTTAAAAACTTGTATGTGCATTCTTTATTTGTGAGCAGCAGGCATAAATATCCATGCCTTTAATCTAGCTGTAGTTCGAGCTTAAGTGATGCCTTGTCTTGATTACTGTAATGACTTGTATTTAGGGCCTCAATATTCCCTCCATGTGCGGCAAATTGCTCAGAATGCCCTAGCTCAAGTGATAACTAATTCTCCACAACTGAATTGCATCACACCCATTGATTGTCAATTGAACAACACATTAAATTCAAAATTATGATATTGGTCTACAAAGCACTAAGTAATGAAGCCCCGTTGGTTATTGCATTAACCTTGACAATTTATAAGCCAATTTGTTTGTTAAGGCCTTCAAATCATCATTTGTTAGATATTCCATCTTTTTGCCTAATTCATGCTGATGACTCTCATCATAAAATGGTCTCAGTTGCAGGATCTGTATTATATAACAATAAAGCAAATTCCAACACTGCTATCATTTTGCAAAAGTCTTAAGGCCTACTCTTTTAGGCTAACCTTTGGTGATGACTCTTGATTCACATTTTTTAAACACCTCTATATTATTATTATAATTATATTGTATTGCCCTGTACTATCTTTTGTTATCTCTGTTGTTTTATATGATACCTATAAGCTTAATAACCTACTATTACATTGTTCATTTATACTTTCTGAACTGTAGCCTACCCTACGGTTATGTGTAAGCCACATTGAGCCTACAACTAGTGGGAAAATGTGGGGTATAAATGTATTAAATGAAATGAAATGAATAATTGGTCTCTTTGATTGTATGTTATTTTTAAGCATTTGATTTAGTTACTGGTATTTGTATTATCATTTATTTATGGATGTACTTGGTTCACTGCTTAGACTGTTAAGATACAGCAGTATATTGGAATATAAAGTTTGTAAATAAGATTTCTGCTGGTTCACCCTATAGGCGCCTATGTGCTTTTATAAATGGGTTAGAAGAGTTGCCTTCTTGCCCTCTCAGTTTAGGTGACGTATTACAAACTTGCACAACTGCAATGAAAGTGTGTATGCTCTAGCCACAGGAACGGGACAAGTTTCAAGTCCTCACATTAGGACAAAGTCTGTGTGTACTGGATTCTTGTTAACTAGGGACATTTTGTGCCAGTTCTGAAAGGGGAAGTATGCCACTATGTTTGCTCTGAAACAAAGTACCTGCAGCAGACATTTGCACTGCTTTATCTGCAGGGAGGTGTTGCAAATTTGAAAATGCAATGTAAGTGTGTACTTTTCCTTCCCTGAGCTAAACCCGGTTTCCAGGAAATGCCTCCTTGCAATATAACTCAAAGTATGTGCGTTTTGCAGATAATTTTCCAAGGAACAATGTACACACATATATCACTATATACCTGCAGAAATGGCTTTGACATTTGTCCTGTAAAATCAGACTGAGGTGGGAGGATGGGGCTGTTGGATGATTCACCCTTCCTCGGTGTGAGCAGAAGCATGCTCAGTGTTTCACAGCAAGCATGCTCTGCCCATACCACAAAGCCAAGCTTATCCCTGCATAAGCATTGCATTTGGAGAAACACAGGCACAAAATAACAGCAATACAGAAATTGGCCATGCATTTTCAAAAAGAAACTCCACCAGGAGCTTCCCTGTGAAAATTAGCATGCAGGTCTTCTAGCTATTCACCTGCAAGCTGCCCCCAGGCTTTCAAGACCATCCTACTAATATGTTCTTATCAGGTTGGTTAATCCTTGGCATCTGGTAAATGCGCATTATATGAAAACATATTGGGAAAAATTGGTTTGTGAAGAGAGTTTTGGTAACTCTCAGATTAATAATCAATATGCCGATAAATAACTCTTTCTCTATGTGGCTGCCTTCATAAACCTGCTCATTGTAATCCTTTCTTGCAGTCTCATAATGTGTATTCCTCTCACATGCCAGGTCCTTCAGCAGCTCTCAAGCTGGAAAGTTATCAGTTGATCTGGTGTATTCATTTGGCAGCTCTGCTGCAGTTCAAGTTCAGTGTAAATGTTTGTTTGAAACAGTTTTTGTTTCATCTCAATTCTCTGCATTTAAAGCAATAAACTGATAAACTGCTGGAAAGAAAGTTTCATTTATTGTCAAGCAAGATCTAGCCAGACAGCATCAGTGTCTCCTTGGTGACACATCATGACACACACATGACATATATACATACTGACCAAGTATCTGTAAGGCTGGGTATCTCTTACAGTCCAAAAAAAAATGTCAAATGTTGGTTTGGTTATAGCAAAAATGAACCCCTCAGAAAACCTAAAACAAAACTAGAATTTTTTGACTTGCTTTGGTAACAACGTTCTATAAATGTAGATGACATATTCAGTCTTCCTCAAAGAGTGCATTACACATTAATTTTATTTCGTATATATGGAGTCATTCTGTGTTTACTGCAGGGGCATAGCCAGACCTCGCAGTGGGAGGGGGCCAGAGCCTGAGGTGGGGGGCACATTTTAGTCTGCCGCCCTGCCGCCTCGCCCCCCTACCTGCCGCACCCCATAGCGGCAAATACCTTTGCTGGCAGTAGTCCCCAACCCCTGACAGCTGAAGCCTTCTCCAGTGCTGGATTCCAACGCTGCCGCGTTCCGTGCCCTGCTCTCTCGTCCTCACGTTCTGCACACTCCTTTAAGTGAAACTGAGCATGCAGGACATGAGGAGGAAGAGAGAGCAGGGCAGGAAACGCAGCGGGGCCGGAGACTGGCGCTGAACAAGGCTTCAGCTGGCAGGGGTTGAGGACCCCCGCCAGCAAAACCAGGGGCCCGGACAAAATTTGGGAGGGCCCAGGCCCCTGTGGCCCCACATAGCTATGCCACTGGTTTACTGACCCCAAGGAGTGACTGGATGACACTGGAAGGCGATCCATAGAGATTATCCAATGTCTTGGACCCAGTCATTACCAAGCCAGATATGGGATTTCATGGTGAACATTCAAATGTTCATGGCATTTCACCTGATGTCAACCACTTTGCGACTGTGATGGACCACACCAAACATTAGTCATCAGCCATTAGTGGAAGTGTATTCATCTAACAACTGTAGAACAGATGTTTTTAAACCATGAACCCTAGAACTTCTATTTGAAAAACTTGTAACAAAATAAGGGGGTCATTTACAAAGGCGCACTAGCATTTTTAGTGCATGCTAAAAATTAGTGTGCGCTAAACACTAAGAGGTCCATTATATTCCTATGGGTGCCTTAGCATCTTAGCTAAAACCTCCAGCACACCTTTGTAAAAGGGACCCTAAATTAAGTGATATTTAAGTGCTATGTGCAAACATATATTTGAAAATGTTCTCACAATTTAATTTTAGTCATACTTAGGTTGACCAAACTTCTAGATTGTTATAATATCAAGTTGTCCTATGTGTAGTAGGGTGTGGGGTGGGAGCTCTCATTTTGAACCTTGACATCTAGAAGGAAGCTGGGACTTGAGCCAGAGAAAATGGAAACAGAAGCAGTCTATTTGAGGGCTAAAACACTATTATATTTTGAGGGATAAATTAGAGGGGGCAGGAGGGAAGGGTCTGTTCTATTTTGGAGAGCTTATTCCTCTGGAAATGTTATCTTTTACTAAATAGATTTTTCTGTCTGTAAGCTCTATTGGAAAATGAATTGTTTTACTCGTGGAAACTCAAATCCACTGGTAGATGAAACTCTTATATCAGATGATTCCAATAGATTAGGAGATGAGCTTTTAATTCTTCAACACTGTGTTTATTAAGAATGGTATTCTTTGTCTCTAAGGTTTCTAAGATATTGGAAGGTGAATCCTTGGCTAACAGAAAACAAAAGAGGAGCAGAGACACAGTGGAAAAACTGCTGAGGAAGAGAGAGTGCAAGGTCTGTACTGCAATAGGGAGAGAGCAGGTCTAGCAGACAAGGGAAAATTATGTGTTTCCTGATCATTTTCTTTCCTTTAATTGCAGCAAATGAATCCAGCAACTAGTGGTTTGTGTCCTTCCACCCACAAGTGGAGATAGAGATCACTGACTTCAACACAGTGATATGGGACAGATAGCTCCTCAGAAAGTCAGTTTGTCATCTACCAAAGCAGCCCATCAAGACAGGCCCCAACGGTCCCCCGCATCCAGTGGGATGAGCCTGGTTGGTCCTCGAGCCATGCTGCAATCCTCTGTTCCAGCCACAGCAAATACGTCCTGGCCTCCAGGACCAAGGCTGAACATGATAGACAACCTACCCATGCAGTTATCTGTGTTCTGTGCTATGAAATTAGATTTGTTGGGTTTTTTTATTTGCCTTCTTGTGGTTTATAGTCATTCACACATGTAGACCAAGAAAAGAAACACAGCAGCAAGGGAGTGATGCTGGATTCATCTGCTGTGACTAAAGGAAAGAAAATGATCAGGTAAGACATAATTTTCACTTCCTTAGCATTAGCAGCAGAAGAATCCAGCAACTAGTGGCATGTAGTAGCAAAGCAGACCCTAAAGCGGGGGGAGGGAGGATCCGACAACCCCGTGGAAAGCACCACCATGCCAAAATGAGCCTTGTGGTGCGCCACCACATCCAAATGATAATGCTTAGAGAAAGAATGCAGACAGACCCAAGTGGCCACCCAACAGATGTCTTCCAGGGGAAATACTCTCGACTCCGCCCAGGAGGTCGCCACAGCACACATGCACCTGCAACACTTCTGGGGCCTGATGACCCGCCAGCACATATGCTGACACAATCACCTCCTTGATCCAATGCGTCATGGGCACTTTAGAAGCAGCTAGATCCCTTCTGGGCTCCACTATCAGAACAAACAAATAGCCCCAACTGTGAAAATTATTTGTAACCTGGAGATACCAGAGGAGCACCCGGTGGATGACCAAGCACCACAGGGCTGCAAAATGTGGATAATCTTCTTCCGCGAAGGATGGAAGAAACAATGGTTGATTGAGGTGAAATGTTGACACCACCATAAGCAAGAAGGAAGAAACAGTCTGGATCATAACCCCCAACTCAGAAAACCGGAAGAAAGGAACCCAACAAGACAGCTTGCAACTCTGACACCCAATGTGCAGAGGCCATGGCCATAAGAAACACTGCCTCAAGTGTCAGATTCTCAAAAGGAGCTTGTTGCATAGCACGGACTCCGACAGAGGAGATCTGGAACCAGCAGTAGGTGAAAGGGGTTGGCCATAAGCAGAAAGACAAGATCTGCATATCACAGCTGTCTGGGCCAGTCCAGAGCCACTAGAATCACCAGACCCTGATATTGCTGGATCTAATGCAGGACCCTCCCTATGACCGGCCACGGCAGGAAAACATACAGAAGTTCTTCTGCTGGCCAGGGTTGCAGGAGTGCATCAGCCCCTAAGACCCAAGCTCCCAGACTCTAATGAAAAACTGTGACACCTTGGCACTGGCTCAAGTCACCATCAGATCCATCACTGGCATGCCCCATCGTTTCATGATTCAGCGGAACACCGTCAGGGACAACTCCCATTCTGCAGGATCTAAAACATCCTCATGAGGAAGTCTGCTTGCACATTGAGACGCCCCGCAATGTGAGCAGTGGAAAGCAGGAGCAGGTGACTCTCTGCCCATGAACAGAGAAGGTGTATCTCTGCCGCCAGAGCAGCGCAACACGTGCCCCCCTATCAACTGATATACGTGACTGCCGTCATATTGTTGGAGAGCACCCATACTGACTTGTCCTGAATCAGGCCTATGAACACTTCCAATGCCCTGGCAACTACCTGGAGCTCCAAGCAATTGTTGGGCCACTGTGCCTCCGCCATGGACCCATAGCGCTGCTCACTGCATTGCAGGCAATGTGACCCCAGCCTGCCAGGCTGGCGTCTGTCACTACCAGAATCCACTGCAGAGACACCAAAGGCATCCCCTTCTACAAATTGCTCTCCTGAAGGCATCACCACATGCTCAGCTGGGCCTGTGGTGTCCAAAGAAGCCTCACATGATACTCCTCCAACACTGGTGACCAAAGACTCAGAAGGGAGAGTTGTAATGGGCGCATGTGTGTCCTCACCCAGGGAACCACGTTTATGGCTGCCGTCATGGAACCCAGGACTTGCACATAGTCCCACGTCCATGGGCACGACATCCTGAGCAGATCCTGAATCTGACCCTGCAGCTTGTCTACTCATGAAGACAGCAAGAACACTCTGCCCTGGGCTGTACTGAACCTCACCCCCAGATACTCTAGTGTCTGGGAGGGAAGCAGATGGCTGCTGGCAAAACTAAAGATCTAACCGAGAGACTGCAACAAGTCCACCCCCCTGGCAGTGGCCTCCTGGCTTTTGTGCTCCGAAGACACCCACATCAGGCAGCTGTCTAGGTATGGGTGAACTCGAATCCCCTCCTTCTGGAGGAACGCCACCACTACCACCATGACCTTGGAAAATGTATGGGGTACCATCGCCAGGCGAAGGGGAGGGCATGGAATTGGAAGTGGCAGCCCAGCACTGCAATCTGGAGAAAACGTTGGTGTGGAGGCCAAATGGGAATATGCAAGTATGCCTCCTTGAGACCCAGGGCTGTGAGAAACTCCCAAAGTAGTGCAAAGTTTCCATGTGAAAATGCTGGATTTTGAGACATCGGATCACATGCTTGAAGTCCAAAACCAGTCAGTAGGACCCTCCCTTTTTGGGCACCACAAAATAGACCAAATAGCAACACTCTCCCTGTTCCCCAGGTGGAATAGGCACCATGGCACTGAGGTCCCACAAGGCGCCCAGAGTGACAAGAAATGCCAAGCACTTGGATGGTGCCCTCCATGGAGATTTCAAGAAAAAATGTTCTATGGGAAAGAAAAACTCTAATTTGTATCATTCGCTGATAATGTTGAGAACCCACTGCTCCAACGTAATCCTGGCCCACTGCTCGAAGAACAGGGTCAGCCAACTCATGACTCATGGAGCCGAGCAGAGGACTGGCGCCCCCATCATTGGGCAGCCATTGCTGGAAGTGCAGGGTGGGACATAGTTCTCGAGCCCCATTTGTCGCTGTGAAAGAATGACTACTACTGGAAATGGGACTGCTGAAATCTTGAAGAAGGACCTACTGTTGAGGCTCCCTGGCCCAGATGATACTTCCTGGCCTCCTTAAAATGAGGCCGTGCCATAACTGCCCTGAATGCTGGCTTCCGCCGATCCTCAGGTAACCATTGCATTTTGAAATCCCCCAAATCCTCGACCAGCTTCTCTAGGTTCTCAGCAAACAACAGACGACCCCGGAAGGGGAGCTTGGTAAGCCACTGTTTAGAAACCGTGTCCGTTGCCCAATGGCCAAACCACAAAAGTCACTGAGCCGTCACAACGAACACCATCTGCTTAGTGGACGAACGCATGAGGTCATACAACAAGTCTGCTAAATAAGCCAAGCCAGATTCCGAGGAGGAAAAGTCTGCCACCGGCTGATCATCCCCCAAAGCCATGTCAGCCACCTATTGAGTCCATGAGAAGCAAGCTCTCACCACATCGGAGCTACAGATGGAGGCCTAGAGAGAAAGTGCCAAGTTCTAGAAGGCCTTCTTCAGCAATGCCTCCAGCTTCCTGTATTTTATATCCTTTAATTCAATACCCCCTTCCACTGGCAGGGTAGTCTTCTTGGTGATCTCTTCCAGAAGTGTGTCCACCCACAGGAGCTGCAACTTTTCCAAGTAAGCCTGGGGCACTGGATACAGATGACACATGGCCATCGCCACCCATAGCCCAGCATCAGGAGTGGACCACTGTGCCAAGATGAGCTCCTCAATAGTCTCATACACAGGAAAAGACCGGGCAGGTCTCCTGGTGCTAGCCATCTTGGAATTAGCCGCAGCTGGTGCCAGGGGTTCATCCATCAAGATAGTAAGGGCAAGAAGCATCTGAAAAATCAAGGAGAACAGCTCCTCCTTATGAAAAATCCTGACAATCGTGGGATCTTGGTTTCCAAGGGCAGAATTTCTCCCTCCTCTAAGTTCTCCCCCAGCAGAGAATGGCCAAACCCGCTGCCCAGGGCCAGCTCAGATACAGGAGGGCTAATGACCCCAACTCAGAAGCAGCACCCAGATGCCTCCTTTTCCCAGTAGGGTCCAGAGGCAAAGTCTGGGAGGGAACCACCAGTGTGCCTTACCCCAAAACTCCAGCCTGCTGCTGTGTCCTCTTCATCAGGTAAGCTTGATGCAGTAACAGGACGATATTGGGGGAAAATATAGCCCCCCACCCCCACCAACGACAATGGACTGGAAATGACAAGGTCCAGAGCTCTCACTGAGGGCAGATGTGATGACGGAGACAGCTGATCCGCAGGCAAGATGGCCATGGGAGCAGCTACATCGGACTGCAAGGAAGAAGAGCATGCATGGGAACTCCTCGTGCAGGAAGGTGCCATGTTTTCCGCCCCCACCACTCTTTTCACCACAGAGCAGCCCCCCATGCAGAGAATGGATGCTGCCCACTGCTTTCTGCAGCAGGAGCACAACTTCATGGTCTTTGTCACCATGTCCTGGGAAACTGCAACATGTAGAGAAAAAGGGAAGGCAAAGAAAAACACTCACCCAGCAGCAGAGTCGCACACCACAGTCTGTCGCTAAAGAACCGCTGCTTACTCAGAACGTGTCCTCCTCTCACCTCTCCCCAAGCTCCTGCCAAGCAAAAACAAAACTGCTGCCACAAATCGCTGCTTTTTTTTTTTTTTTAAATAAAAGGACCAGCTAGCTTTCTTGTTCCACACGTCAGACAAACAAGAAAGCACAAGAAGCAGGGTTTGCTTTTTTTTTTTTAAAGTTTTCCTGAAAAAGGACACCAAGCAGAGGAGAGGACAAGCTGAAAGGACAATGGCAGGGGGATGCCCGGGGTGGAGGAGGCACCTGGGGTGACCAGGTATACCCCCTAAAGCTGGCACTGTATAACCAGTCCACCCCCATGCTCAACTGCCCAGGAAACCTAGGCCAGGAGCTAGAGGATGCCCGTCCATCCACCTGCTGGAGGTAGAGATATACTGAGTTTCTGAGGAGCTATCTGTCCCATATCAATGTGTTGAACTTAGTGATCTCTATCCCCACCTGCTGGTAGTTGGGTATAACTCACTAGTTGCTAGATTCATCTGCTGCTGACGCTAAGGAAATAAAGCTCAAGGTGACCAGATAGCTCCATGTGATAGGGGAAATGCCCAGCCTATCCTGGCTCTACCTTCTTATTTTATGCTTGGATATATACCATGGCTTTTCTTAGTGAACTCAGAACCTCATCTCTGTTTAGGGAAACAGCTATAAAAGTCAGGACCGATAATCATTTCCAGCAACTCCCATGAAGTAAGTAGTTTTGAGGAGGTCTGGCATTTAGGAAAATAAAATTCACCCTGTGCTTCAGCATTCATTTACCAGTACCAATATATTTTACCATTAAGGCAGTACACCTTGGTGGATCTGAGCTAAAAAAAAACCCAGATAAAACCAGAACTCAGTATTGACTCATATATTGAGCAAATGATTCAACTTTCTACAGCCTGGCAGGTCAAACACACAGTATTAGTAGTACATCGGGTTCTGTTTATTTTGGACTAGATAAATACAATTCACTTTCTTCCAGCAGTTCTAGATCCTCCATTCCCACCACCAAAAGCTGAATACCTTTACAAGTTCTGTTTCAAGCAGTGGATTTTGCTGCAATGACTGTACCCAAATTAAGTAAGGAGAAACTCTGAGCACTAGACTAGGATCAGTGGGAACACTGCTGCTGGGCTATTTATTGTGGCTTGTATTTTGTAGGTAGCCTCATTTGAAAGGGGATCATGGACAGAGCCAAACAGTGTGAAATACAAAAGAATATACCTGAAAGGTGATCAGTTAAAACTATCTCCACTTTTAAAATTGCAATACTAGCTGGATTCCTCAAATTGTTTTTAATGTAGCTCACAAAACAAGTTACATTTAGGTACAGTAGGTGTTTTCCTGTCCCTAGAGGGCTTACAACCTAAAAAGGCAATTTTACAGTCTAGGCTAGGGGTGGGCAACCTTAATACACAGAGGACTAGGTTCTATATATCACACTTGAAAACTCGATGCAGAAATGAAATTCACCCAAGCATATTCTATAAAGATCGCCTTAATTTAGGCATACTTTAAAGAATAAGCCTAAATTTCTGCATGTTATATAGAATACGCCGAGTGCTGCTCTGCACAACTAAATTTTGTTGTGGAGTTAAGCCGAGTAAAACTTGGTGTAAATCCCAACGCCTACATTATGCGTGGACCAGATGTATTCTATAACAATGTGCATAGATTTTAGAAATGCCCATGACCCACCCATGGTCATACCCACTTTTCAACTACAAGACTTAGAATTTACACGCACCACTTAGACAGTTCTGTGTGTAACTTCTAATTAATGCCAATTAGTGCTGATAATTGGTTGTTAACATGCAATTATCAGCGCTGATTAGCTTGTTAACCAATTAGCTAATGCACATTGTTAGGATATATGCTTCGATTTCCGCACAGAAATCTCGGCGAGATATATGGAATATCAGGGAAAAGGCTGCAGGAATGTTAGTACTATCCCTAGCAGATTACCTAATGTTGGAAATGGAAATGCCCAGAGCTCCACAGACCTTCTGGATAAATAAATCAATAAGTCAAAATGATGGAAACAAATTACTAGAATGGCTATTCTGAAAGTATTTGCAAAATACAGTGTTTAAAATCTGGTTAATGACATTTTCTGTGTATACTTCTCCTGCTCCTGTGAGCTGCTCAAAATTCAGTGGTGCCCCGCAGGTTGCTCACCCCGACCTAGGAGCTCACATTGACATGCATGTTACACGTGGAACTGTTTACAATACTAGCACCTGCGTGTAAACACTAGCATGGCACCTAAGCTCTATTCAGCAAACAGCACTTAACTTACATAGTGTATAATTGCCACAGGGCACACCAGAGCTGGGACTCCCACTTAAGCACATAACTTACAGAATACTGTATGATATGTAGGGAGCTGTTGAACTTAGGCACTTCACTCTACCGCCAGTTCTATGGCTGACATAAGTGCGCAGGGCTGGCATTAGGGGTGGGCAAACAAGGCAATTGCACTGGGCCCTCATGTTAAAAGGGGCCCCAAACCTGCCTAAAGTTGAAAGGGAGACAGCCTGCAAGCAAGCTTTGGGGGCCCCTCCCTAGCATCTTCCCTGGGCCTCATCATGTCTATCACCAGCCATTTAAGTGTGAATGCCTAAACGTTAACCATGTGTCCTAAATGTTAACCATGTGTATATACCCAGTTACTCTAGTTCCATTATAGAACAGGTTCCTACCACATGCCCTCTGGGTTCCTAATTGGAGGTGCCCGGTTATACAACTGCTCAAAGTTTGTACCTGAGGTAATGGAAGGTGAAGTGACTTATCTAAGGAACCTCCGAGGAGAGAGTGGGAGGTGAACCCTGGCTTTCTGAATCTCAACCACGGCTCTAACCACTAGGCTTAGGATAATCCATTGTAGTTATGGCTCTACAGTTTCTTCTATGTTTTTCTCCCCCCCCCCCCCCCCCCCCCAATATCTCATTTCTTTTCGTCCAACTATATTTCATTTCTCATGTTTTGTACTTTTATGGGCATGCTGGCTTGGAGGTTTTTTTGTTCACTACAGGACATTATCAGAATGATTCTTGCATAGGGCTTTGAGAAAGATTAACTCTTCAGCTGTCTACAGGATTGATTTTGGAGGATGTACAAGCAGGATAACTGCCCGGGAGCCTGTTGAAGATGCCTTGTGCCACCAAAGTAGAGCTTCAAGTGCCCAGTGCTGGCTAAGCCCACTCCTCTAACTGTGGTTGTTTGTGCTGTATTCATACTCTATATATGTTTGTTGCCTGCATGGGACCCTGGTGAAAAGCTGCTCTTCAGCTTTTTGTGCTGTATTCATGCATTACATCCACCAGTGTGGCATCAACATGGGGCTTTGATGAAAATCTCTTCAGCTCACTGTACTTTATTAATGCTTATATCTGTCAGTTTAGAATGTTAGTTTGATTTTTTTTTTAATGTATGTGGAAATTTACCCAACCTAGAATTGCAGGCCGTATGGGTAATAAGCATTTAAAATAAACAACTGTAATAGAATTAAAAGATCCCAGCAGCAGGTAACAGAACACTGTGAACATCACACACCTGCAGAGCGGTGGGTGTCACAGCAGTGGAGACAGAGGGAGAAGAAGGAACATCTGTGGAAAGTTTCCTATGTACTGACTACTGCCAAGCTTTTCCCACGAGAGCCCTCGTGCTCAGATGGAGAGGGCCCTGGAGAACAGGACAGTCATGGTGCTCAGGTTGGGGAGCTGGAACCAGGAGAAATCTTTGTACACTGGAGGGGGCCCAGAGGTTGCTAGTGTAGCACTGCTAGTTGGGAGAAGAGGCCAGAGATTAGCAGAGTCATGGTGCTCAAAGAGGGAGCCAAAGACCATCCAAACTGTAGAGATAAGAGGAGGCCCCCGAAATCAGGAGAGCTGGGGTGCTTAGCAGGGAGCCTCAAAGACCAATAGAGTGTAGAGATGGGGGGAGGGGCTCCAGCAAGAGGGCTATATTGTATATAAGTGGGCTCCTTTTCTTGATGTTTTCTGGGCCTAGAGAGAGCATGAACTTCTGGAGAGAGAGAAAATCATGAGCAACAAGCACAGAAAAATGATTTTTGCAAGAGAAACCCTACAAACATATCTAACACCAAGATGTTCCTGAAAGGTCAAAAACAAGAGGCGATTTTGTCTCATACCTTTAAGCTAGCACACAAACCTAATTTCAAAACATGTTTGTGCCTGGAAGATGGAAGTGAAATATATATATATATATCTCTTAGTTAACTTAGAGTGGTTACATCATTGTTAAAGAACCTCTCTCTCTCCCCATACTTTTACCAGTTAGTCTCTCCCTGCCCTCCTTCTCCCAAGAGGTATCTCACTGCCATCCTCTGAGCAAAGTGCAGAAGAAACAGAGATGAAACTGAAAGGCTTGGAATCTTTCCCCAAGTACCGAAAACATCAGCGTTCCATAATCACTGTTGAGAACAAAACAAAACAAAACTTTTGTACAAGTCAAGTGAGAGTTCTCCCAGCCCAGACTTCACTGGCATTCACAGCTCAGCTTATCCACAAAATGACGGCTGGCAGTGGCGAGCGCTGCTCTTTGGAGCTAGTGGTGGAATTGGGCTACCTGATCAAGAGCCATCATCCAAAGTAGGGGTTCTCATTTTGAAAGTTATAATCTGGACAGACCTTCTGCACCAGCTTGTACTCAATGCTGTAGAAAGAAATGAAGATACAGATGACTTTGAAAGGCTTGGCGCACAGCCAAGCTGCATGGCTTTGTGTATGCTCAGTGAAACAGATCTTGGCAGGATCATAGAGGCATGGCCTATTCTTGCGGGACTGGTTTGTCTTCTCGTACTCCACTCGGCAGTTGAAGGTCTTGGATTCCTTAGTCTCAATGGTGGACTGCTGGATGACATCAAATTCCACCACCTTGGTCGGTGGTACAATACTGACTGAAACGTTGCCCAGGCTGGAAGAGTTGTGGCGGAAATAGACACTGAAAGTGCCATTGATGTGGTCTACTATCTTACCAGTCACGAGCAGGCTGAACTTGAGTGTTTTGATGTTGAAATAAAAATCCCCCCAGCCAAAGATCTTCTTGCTGCGGCCAGTCTTCAAGGATGGCTTACGCTTGAAACGTAGGTTGACTTTGTCTGTTGCTGTGTGGTTCTTAGTCCAGTCCCAGGGGTTTAGAAGACTGTAGGGGTCAACCTTTCCTCGTAAGTGGTCATCTGGAAATATCCTGGAAGGGCTGAAGAAATTGGGCTTTATGGTTCCATAAGGGTAAGGTCCACCTTTGACAATTCCCGTAGTCTCCAAATCCAAGTAGCCTAGTGTCTTTGTCACATGATCCTCAACACAAACTACCTGCCAAGACAAGAGTATTACATCAGTTATTCAGAAGGACACAGAATATGTGGAATCAAAATTTGTTTCACGAAGGTGTGGAACGTTTAGGCATCCATCATATTACCTCAGATTTTATTTGACATTTTCCTTATACTTATTTAGCTTATTGAATAAAAAACATATGATCTGCCACTTAATCACTGCACAGGAAAAAACTATACTCAAGCACAAGATATGCTCTGTTTCTACAGGTGCCACCAGGCCACAGGACCAACACTGCCTGATGTTATCAATCATCTTCTGAGGATAAAACAGATGTATTCTGTTTTCAACTCAAAGGCAAACAAATGCAGTTTTTATGGCATGTATGGGCCCTATGTTTCAATCGCCTGTTTGGGGATAACAAGGCATTTTTAGAAGCACTTAACTGGATAGTGCCACTGAAAATGCCCAAGCCAAAACTGGCTATTTTGGGGATGTTCTGTGGGCAGAGTTGGCAGTTAGTTGGTTAAGTGATGATTTTCAGCACTTAACCGGCTAAGATAACCACATAAATAGGACCACATAAAAGACAGTCCTATGTTTATATGATTCTTTATAGCCAGTTGAGTGCCGAATACTGGACTTAACCAGCTATGTTTTTGCCAGCTTCATATACCCAGATATGGCCTGGCATTTAATTTCTGGGTATAACACCGGCAGTGGTTGGCAAAACGCTGATCACCGCCGGCTGAATATCGGGCCCTATGTGTATGTGTACACTTTGTGGAGACAGGAAAAATTTGCAGGGCAGTGGTTCCTACCCTGTCCTGGAAGTCCAACTAGCCAATCGGGTCTTCAGGATTCCTACTATGAATATACACCAGACTTCCATACATTGGGGAATCAGGGTAAGCAAATCTATCTTATGCATATTCATTGTAGGAATTCTGAACACCTGACTGGGTGGACCTCCAGGATATGACTGGGAAACAGTGATGTACGAAACCTTAAAGCTGCTTCTAGATCTAAGATCCACTATGCCTATGGGGACCACAGCAAACTTATCAAAGGGAAAAAATTTCACAGGGCCCAATATTCAGGAAATGCTGAGGGGCTGATATTCAAAGTGATTTAACTGGCCAGAAACGGCTCCAGAATGATTAAATCACCTGTTCAAGGTTAACCGCTTATTTTCAGTGGCACTTAACCAGTTAGCGCTGCTGAAAGTAACCGGTTAACACTGAACTGAAAACCGGCTATTTTGGGGACATTCCAGGGGCAGAGTCAGAACTTGGCTGGTTATGTGCCAATATTCAGCACTTAACCGGCCAGGTTAACCACATAAATAGGACCACATAAAAGTCAGTCCTATCTTTATGTAGTAACCCAGCTATGTATTAGTTGCCTCCAGAAACCCAGAAATTCAATGCTGATGCCTGGACATGGCCCGGCATTCAATTTTTGAGTTTATCATCACCGGCTGAATATCAGGCCCTGAGCTCATAAATTTGGCTGTATTTTCAACCAAACTTAGGAGCATACGTTTTTAGCTGAAAATTCATCTTAATTTAGAAGCTTCCAAGTTATGCTCATAAATTTAAGCCTGCAATTTGTTTGCTTAGATTTATGAGCCTAGTGCTGGAAATCAGTGCTAAGCTCCTACCTTCTTTTTTCCACCTAAATCCGCCCGTTACCACCCACTTGTTATGCTCCTAAATTTAAGAGTTTAGTGCATTCAGCCCTAGTAAATTTCAAAGAGGCCAATTTATGAGCATACTTCTCAAAGTTAGGAGCATATATCCTCTGAATATCAGACCCTCAATTAACAATATTTAAACCACATTATTATTATTATATTTCTTACAGAAAGAAGTGAGAGTAAGAAATAGGGTCATAAGTATACTATGCCATACTTTATATTGTTATTTGAATACTAGTGAAACCCAGCCCGTTTCCTCAACAATGAAATGGGCCCTAGAAAGGCTCTCTTGTAAGCGATTTTTTTGTCTCTCTCCCAGGGGCGTAGCTACATGGGGCCCTGGGGGCATGGGCCCCCGTAGATTTGGCACTGGCCCCCTCCCCCACTGCCAACCCCTTCGACCCCCCCTCCCGCCGCCAACCCTCCCTCGCCACCGTCAGGTACCTTTGCTGGCGGGGGTCCCCAACCCCCGCCAGCTGAAATCCTCTTCTCTGGCGCGGCCGCGTTGCTGATCTGCAAGGGCAGGCTTCTGTTTCTGTAAGTCTGACGTCCTGCACAGAAACAGAAGCCTGACCTTGCAGATCAGCAACGTGGCCGCGCTGGTGAAGAGTGTTGGAATGTAATTGTATTTTTACATGCATTGCCTGTCACCTATTATTTCTCTGTGATTACTCTGTGACCTCTGATGTGAATTACTTAGAGAGGTCACACAGCTATGCAACTTCCTGTGGGGGTTAGATGCAGCACATGCAGCACATGGAGCACATGGAGCTCATGATCTCTCATAACCTGAGAGGATCTATGGTGGTGTGAGCATCCATTACCATCTAAGCACATGGAAGGAGCTGATAATACAAATGTATAGTAATATGTATATATAAGCCTGTCTGATTATAATCTAACTACAAACTGTGAGTAAACAGATGTTTTGTTACTTCAACTTTAAAGTGACTCAGCAGTGAATTATTCAGGGGTGAATGAGAGAGAGATGAAGAAAGAAATTAACATTTCTAAAGCTGAAGCTGTGTGTACTAAAATCTGCTAATTATTTACTACAAATAATCCAACAAAAGGGTTATGGGCCCAGGGCCAGGAATTGAAAAAGAAGAGAAGTATTACCAGGCAGAAAAAAAGGCCACATTTTTCTCTTAAGTTTTAAAGGAAAGATTCAGTCTGTCTCTCTCTCCCCCCACACAGCAGACAGAAGGCTAAGAAAATGGCTGAGGGAAGAAATTCACCATTTTTCTATTCTCTCAAGGTGCCTAAATTAACTGAGTTTAATTATCGGCAGTGGGAACTAAGATTCATATGTCTCCTTCGAGCAAAAAGATTAAATATATGCTTAGACCAAGACAGAACAGCTGAAAATATGGCTGAATGGGACAATGCAAACTATTATGTGAAGTGCATGCTTTTGGAAGCTCTCTCAGAGAAACAAGCCATATTAGTGGAGGGAAAAGATACACCAAAGGACATTTTATATAAACTGAGAACTATGTATGCAACTACATATGCAAAGCAGCAACCAATTTGGTTAGCAGAGTTGAATGAAACCAAATTAAGGGATAAAAGTAAATGTAATGATCACATTATGCATCTTATGTCTTCATTTCAAAAGCTAGAACTTTCTGGAATTCCCATGTGTGATGCATTGAAAAGAGCATTTCTTTTTACCTCACTATCAAAGAAGTTTGATGTTTTTAGGTCTGTAAATGAGGCCATTGAAGGGCAATCTTTTGAACAGACAACATCAAAACTAAGGCAGGAATGCATAATAAATGATTCTGAGGAGATGTGTTCTCAAAGCAAGTCAGAGAGAAATGAAACAAATTTCTTGGCAAAGAACAGAGGAAGGCGGAGCTATGGGAAAACTCCACCCAAGAGCAAGCTGATTTGCTACTCATGTGGAAAGGAGGGACATGTATCTAAATGGTGTAAGGAAACACAAAACACTCCCTCTAGCTCACCTAAGCCAATGGAACTAAAGAATTTTCAAACCAGGAAATGTATGAAGGACAAAGATAAACACAAGGGCTTTCTAATGGCAGAAAAATCTTTGACTATGGTAAATAATAATTCAAATGAAAGTACTTGGATTTTGGATTCAGGGAGTACATGCCATTTAACCAATTGTAAGGATTTCTTTCAGGAAATGTGTCCAGAGGAAGGTATTCTTAAAACTGCAAACGCAGGGACTGCTAAGATCCAAGCAAAAGGTATTGGATTCTTAAAATGCAAAGTGTCTAATGAAGTTAAAGAAATTCCTGTAAGTGATGTCTTGTATATTCCCCAAGCAGTTTGCAATATGCTTAGTGTATCTACATTAGATAAGAAGGGATTTGTGATTTTGAAAACAGTAAGTGCACAATCTCTAAAAATGATGAAGTGTATGCTGAAGCTTTTATGCATAATGATGTTTATAAGCTGAACATTTCAGGTGAAGCCTCACATATGGCGCAAGTAAGGAAGAATGATGGTAAATGTAGTCTGGAAATCTGGCACCGCCGCCTGGGACATCGTGATTCTAAGGTGATCCAGGATCTTTACAGTAAGCAACTGGCCACTGGCATTCAGATAAGTGCAGATGCTGGTAAAATGGAGAAATGCATAGACTGTGTTACTCAAAAAGGTGTGAGACCCTCATTTCCTGCATACACAGGAAATAGGAGTAATAAAGTGCTGGACTTAATACACAGTGACTTATGTGGACCGTTTAATATCCCATCATTGGGAAATAACAGATTTGTGCTAATATTCTTGGATGATTTCTCTAGATATTGTGTGGCCTATTTGCTGAAAGAAAAAAGTCAAGTCACAGACATGCTGAAGAAATACGTAGCCATGGTGAGCAATAAATTTGAAAGAAAACCAAAGGTTCTTCAGACCGACAATGGTGGTGAGTTCACTTCACAAAGCATGCGCACATTTCTAGAACAAGAAGGCATTCAACATATCACAACAGTAGCTTATACACCAGAGCAAAATTCTGTTGCAGAGAGAAAATTTAGGTCACTTGTGGAAATGACCAGATGTATGCTGTCAGATAGCAATCTCCCTAAAAGACTATGGGGGGAAGCCATTCTCACAGCAGTGTACCTACAAAACAGAATGCCAACTAAAGGCGCTGAGCGCACACCACATGAGACATGGCATGGTAGGAAGCCAAACCTGTCACACATAAGAACATTTGGAAGTACAGCATATGCTCATGAACCAAAGCAAAGAAGGCATAAGCTGGATTCCACAACAGAAAGGGGCATTTTAGTTGGCTATGCTCCAGGACACAAAGGATATAGAATTTTAAATCTGAAAACTGGCATTGTTGGCATAAGACATGTTACATATTTTGATGAAAACAAAAGGGTTGATAAAGGCTGGATTATCCCAGATGAGCCTTATCATCCAGAATATGAAACTAGAACCATAATAGACATGCCAGTGTATATAAATGCCATACCAAGGCAGATGTCTGAAAGCAACTCATCTGTATCTAACGAGGAACAGGCAGAGGAAGCAGACACAGAAAGGATCATTGAAGAAGACAGTACAGTTGGAGAAGGGGAATCAATTGGAGAAGAACTCTCAGATTTAGAGGATGCAGAAAGGTCGGACCAACCTGTTGTCAGACGCTCATCCAGGGAAAACAAAGGTGTTCCACCCCCAAGACTGTCTTACCTAACAAAGTCAGCAGAAGCTCAAGAGCCCTTAACATGGGATGAGATTGAGAAAATGTCAGCAGAAGAAGCTGCTGAATGGCATAAAGCTGCACAAGAAGAAATTGATGCATTGGATAAAAATAATACTTGGATTCTTACAAAATTACCTCCTGGCAAGAAAGCTATAGGATGCAAATGGGTATTCAAGTTAAAAAGGAATGCACAAGGAAAAGTGGAAAGGTATAAAGCCAGATTAGTGGCAAAGGGATATCTTCAAAAATATGGAGAAGATTTTGATGAAGTGTTTGCACCTGTAGTGAAACACACGACAATCAGAACACTTCTGAGCATTGCAGTCTCAAAAGGCATGCAAGTCAAACACATTGATGTGAAAACAGCGTTTCTTCATGGAGAAATAACTGAAGACTTGTACATGGAACAGCCAACAGGTTTCATAAATACAAAACAAAGACAGCTAGTGTGTAAATTAAACAAAGGTCTTTGTGGATTAAAGCAAAGTGCAGAATGTTGGAATGAAAAATTGCATGAAATATTGACAAATTTAGGATTTAAGCAAGGTGAAGCAGATAAATGCTTGTACACTAGGTGCACAAATGGACAATATGCATACATTTTTGCTTTTGTTGATGATCTGCTCATTGCAAGCAAAAGTGAGCAAGAGTACAAGGACATTGTAAAATGTTTAAACCACAATGTTGAGATAAAAGAACTTGGTAATGTGTCATACTATCTTGGTATAGAAATTGAGAAACAAAATGATGGTTCTTATCTTCTAAGCCAGAAGCAGAAAATAAATGAGCTTATTGAAAGTTTAGGTATGCAAGATGCCCAAGTTGTAAGCACTCCCATGATCACTGATTTTCTGAAGGATGAAACAGTAAGAGAACCTTTACCAGATAACATCCAATATAGATCAGCCATAGGTAAGCTTTTATATCTAGCTACCACATACAGGGCTGATATAGCAAATGCAGTAGGAATTTTGAGCAGAAGGGTCAGCTCACCTACCAAATCAGATTGGACTGCAGTTAAAAGGATGGTAAGGTATTTAAAGGGTACCATTGATTGTAAATTAAAGATTTCAGCCAATAGTAATCCAAAACTAATATGTTACTGTGATTCAGATTGGGCAGGGGATCATTCTGATTATAAATCCACAAGTGGATATGTGTTTATGTATGGAAATGTACAAATTTCATGGGCCAGTCATAAACAAAGTATTGTGAGTTTGTCTTCTACAGAAGCTGAATACGTGGCCGTATCGGAAGCGTGCAGAGAACTGATGTGGATTGAAAAACTTTTGCTGGATTTTGGAATAGCTGAAAAGAGACCAATCCAGATAATGGAAGATAATCAGAGCTGCATCCGACTGTCACAGAATGACAAGGTTCAGTCACGCACCAAGCACATCGCAACGAAATACCACAACGTGCGAGAGTTGGCGAAAGAAGGGGTCATCAGTCTACACTATTGTCACACCAGTGAGATGACAGCTGACATCATGACCAAACCGTTACCCAGAGAACATTTTGAGGATCTGCGTATAAAGCTTGGACTTTGTATGAATAAATAATTGCATGACAGTTATGCATGAGAAGGGGTTTGTTGGAATGTAATTGTATTTTTACATGCATTGCCTGTCACCTATTATTTCTCTGTGATTACTCTGTGACCTCTGATGTGAATTACTTAGAGAGGTCACACAGCTATGCAACTTCCTGTGGGGGTTAGATGCAGCACATGCAGCACATGGAGCACATGGAGCTCATGATCTCTCCTAACCTGAGAGGATCTATGGTGGTGTGAGCATCCATTACCATCTAAGCACATGGAAGGAGCTGATAATACAAATGTATAGTAATATGTATATATAAGCCTGTCTGATTATAATCTAACTACAAACTGTGAGTAAACAGATGTTTTGTTACTTCAACTTTAAAGTGACTCAGCAGTGAATTATTCAGGGGTGAATGAGAGAGAGATGAAGAAAGAAATTAACATTTCTAAAGCTGAAGCTGTGTGTACTAAAATCTGCTAATTATTTACTACAAATAATCCAACAAAGAGGACTTCGGCTGGCACCAAAAGTACCCGACGGTGGCGGCGGGGGGAAGAGGGGGTCGAAAGGGTTGGTGCCAGGGGGTCAAAGGTGGTGGTGGTGGTGGTGGTGGCGGGGGTGGGGGGTCGCTGGCACCAGGGGAGGGCTAAAATGTGCTCCCTCACCTTGGGCTCTGGACCCTCCTCCAGCCGGTCTGGCTATGCCCCTGCTCTCCCCTGCTCTCCCCTCCCCTCCATGTCCAGCGATTCTCCTCTTCCCTGCCCTCCCATCCGTGTCCCACGATTCTCTTCTTTCCTGTCCTCTCCTTCCATCCCATCCCTGTCCATCGATCCTGCCCTGCCCTCGATGTGCCACGATTCTCTCTTCCTTTGTACCTCATCGTTTTCTGGCTGGCCTGGCTGGCTTCCCTTCCATTGGTAACATCCTGACGTCAGCTCGCCTCCAGCGTTCCCTTACTTCTAACTGTTCCGCCTCTGACGTCATTACGTTTTGACGCGAGGGCGGGGCAGTGAGGGGGAATGGAACGCTGGAGGCTGGCTGATGTCATGAGATGTTACGAACCCAGGCAGCCGGACAGTGATGGAATGTTGGGGCTGCAAAACTGCGGCAAAAGGCGGGGTATAAATGACCTGAAATAAATAAATATAGGATTTTTACTGCTGTAATTGTCTGTTGCTTATGTTTGATTTATTTTTATTGTACACCGCCTTGAGTGAATTCTTTCAAAAAGGCAGTAAATAAATCCTAAGAAAGAAAGAAACAAAGAAAGAAGCTAGTGCTGAACCAATCTCTCTGTAATCCACCACATCTGCCACCATTATAGACACATTTCACCCCAGAAACATCATGTTGTCCTTAGCACATTGAATAGTTAACAGTGGATATACTGGCTGACCTTCCCACAACGAATGTCCCCTGATTAGATATTGTATAAGCTTCCTTAACAGAGGCAGAATCATCTTTAGACTAGTACCACTGGTGTGCACTGAACACTGTGTCTACAAGGGCTTTGCAGTGCTCAAACAGGCCTAGCTCCCAAGCAGGGCCAGCTGGAGGAATGACAGTGTGAACCGCCAACACCTGGTAGGGTCCCAGTAGTTTCTCTTGTACTGTCACCCTCCCTTTTTGCAGTAGTGCTGCCCCTCTACCACAGGCCAGTGCTCCTAGCTGTGTATTTAAGAGCTGTCACACCAAAGGCATAGCCAGACTTTGGCAGGAGGGGGGTCCAGAGCCCGAGGTGAGGGGGCATATTTTAGCCCCCCACCCAGTGCCGCCGACCCCCCCCCAGCCGCCGCCGACCCCCCCCCCCCCCGCCGCCACCAACTGATGACCCCTGCCGCCGACCCTCTCGACCCCCCACCTCCTGCTGCCAACCCTCCCCCACCGTCGCCTACCTTTGCTGGCGGGGGACCCCAATCCCTGTCAGCAGAGGTTCTCTTCTTCCTGTGAAGGCTTCGTTCTGTTTCTGACAGTAGTAAGGTAAGGGGGGGTGACGGGGTGTGTGACAGGGGGGAGGGGAAAATGTGACCGGGGCGGAGCGAGGGTGCGTGAAAGGGGGCAGGGTGTGTGGTGGGGGACGGGGCATATATCCTTCTTTTTGGGGGACAAAACATGGTAACCCTACTCCCGGCAGCCTCAACACTACTGTAGGGACCCTTCTACTGCTACTTGGTAAAAGGAGCCCTCAGAGCTTATAAGAGCGTAGAAAGAACTTTCTTCAGATGAGGCAACAGGTGGTTGTGCGTGGAGCCAAATTTATTTTAAGATTTACTTGTAAACATTGTGTGAGTTATGAGACACATAGATTTATCTTTTATGACTGATCCGCTAAAAATTGTTCTAGATGCAAAAAAAAAAAAAGGTCTCTCCCGCCTAGCAGTGAAACAGTTTAAACTGCTTGTTTAGTCAAGATTGGCTTTTCTTAAGCAATTCCTCATTGTGCTTGCTTTGATAACCCTAGCTTCAGAGGAAATTTTCTTTCTTGGATCTCTCCACCTTTTTGTGGGCTGAGAAGCACTAACTTTTTTTTAATTGTTTAATATTAAGAGATATTATCGAGAAATATTTCTGAGATGTGCTTTTCTTTTTCAAGGGAAATGCTTGTATTTTGAAATGTAAATAAAAAAAATATGTATATTTATAAACGTAAAGAAATCCATTCTGCCAATCTCTGAAATGGCTGGCCAAGTGGGCTGAATAAAATCAAATTCTGTTGACACCTCAGTAACAGCAATGCTACTCCTTCCATTACCAGAAATTCTGTAAAGTTAAAAAAAACAAAAAAAACTGCAGAAACATCATTCAGAACCTATATAGAAAATCCACCAAAACAGCAATTCTGTAAGTTCCTCCTTTTAGAATCCCCGAAGCTACATGGGGAGATCCTGTTCAATAATGACATTTGGGCACCCAGTTTCCATTATAGAATACTAACATAATCCAGCATTGGTACACCTTAAATTTAGGTGCCCACAGTTGGCACCTAAATATGTCATGTATGGCCCCTACCATTTGTGCAAACAACAGAGAGAGGGTTCAAATCACAAAACAAGGTACAAGCAGCGAAAAAAGAGAATTACCAGGAGCCTTCACAAGCGGGACAAAACCTTTTATTTGCACACCGTGTGTCCTGCACATAAAACTTGTACCATTGACCCGACACGGCCATGTTTCGGCACAAAGCACCTGTGTCACGGGTCGTTTGATTGTAATAGTCTAGAATGAAGACACCAGCTGAAAACTGAATTTGTAGCGAACTCAACTAAGGTCCGTGCAAAAATGCATGCACAATCTTAACGCTTGCTCTACACAGGATCGCAGCATCTTTCTCACTCCAAGCGTTAAGATTGTGCATGCATTTTTACACAAACTTTAGTTGAGTTCGATATGAATTCAGTTTTCAGCTGGTGTCTTCATTCTAGACTATTACAATCGAATGACTCCTGACACAGGCGCTTTGCACCGAAACATGGCCCATGTCAGGTCAATGGTACAAGTTTTATGTACAGGACACATGGTGTGCAAATAAAAGGTTTTGTCCCGCTTGTGAAGGCTCATGGTACTTCTCTTTTTTCCCTTCTATTTGTGCATTATAGAACTTCCACTCATCTTTATAGAATAGCTCTTAGGGCGTTTATGCTCTTAAGTGCTATTTTTCTCTACAAGTATGTGTGCAAATGGGTGCACTGCCCTTTAAACCTCTCAAATCAAACAGAAATAGCCCTAAATACAAAGGCAACAACAATACATCTCCTATTGGGAAAACAAAATAAGAAGGGCTGGGACAGACCATCATAAGCAGAATGGCTGGCCTTAGACACACTTACAGACCTTCACCAAATTCAGAATAAGTAACCACAGATTATCCCTTCCAGCATCTCTGTCTACTACTGTGTCCTGCGGACAAGAAAGGAGGGCTGGATTCAAGAGTAGACTGGCTCTTCTTCCTTTGCTCTATTTATTCCAGGCAGTGGCATAGTCAGACAGCCAATTTTGGGTGGGCCTGAGCCCAAAGTGGGTGGGCACAACAATTTCTCTGCCCCACCCTACCCCCCATCTCAAAATATAAATATTTTAGCTAATGGGGATCCACAAGCTCTGTCAGCTGAAGACTTTCTCCAAAGGTGGCCAGAACTTCCTTTTACCAAGTTTGGTAGGAAGCAACAATGTCCCTGAGCCACTGATGCCAGCATCCCACGTATGCTTAGTTGTCGGTGGCTGAAGGATGCTGCCGCTAACTGCAGAGCTTGGTAGAAGGGAGTTCTGGCAGCCTTTGGAGGAAGTCCTCAGCTGGCGATGCTTGAGGATGCTCATCAGCTACAGCAAGGGACAGGGCCATTAGATATGCCAGGGCCTAGATCAGAAAATAAAGGAGGGGGCTCCAAATTCCCCTCATTGCCTCCCTCCAATCTCCCAACCTGCCATTATTATCACACTGACAGACCCTCACCAAATACATAACAAGGGATCATAAATTAGAAATAAAAATACGTAGACAAAAATTGAGCAGGGAACCCAAGACATTAAACTTGGCATTTTATTTCATTTCAAGACACTTGATATGTTGCAATTAACAATTTAGTAGAAAGGCGGTTTACAAATAAAAGACCCAAGGGAGATTCAAGTAATAACACGGAAAAGAAAACAAGAGGTCTTTAGTCTCAAGAATCAAACACAGTTTGGAAAAGCCAAGAAGTTTCTTGAATGAGGTGTATGAAGGTTCTGTCCTCATTTCCAAAGGTAATGCATTACAAAGCTTGGGTGCAGCATACGCAAATGTTGTTTTGCGAATAGTATCCAATTGTATAACTGAAAGGGGAGGAAGGCGTAGTAGTGCTTGTTGGAAGGAACAAAGGAAATGAGAGGGATGATAAGGTTGTAATAAATTTGCGATATAATCAGAAGCTGAAGACTGTAAACCTTTGTATACTAATGTCAACAATTTAAATTGTATTCCTGCAGAAATGGGTAGCCAATGTTCAGCTTTGAGGAGTGTCATGTGATTGAATTTATGAACATCATGGAGAAGCTTGACTGCAGTAGACTGTACAAGCTGGAATCTTTTACGGGATGAAAGAGCAAAGCATTAAAATAAAGAGTTACAGAAATCTAAATGAGAGATGACCAATGACAGAATGAGTGAACAAATGCCTGACAAAGGGAGATAAGGTTTACAGGACCGAATGCACATGAAGGCAAAAAAGATGCCTGGAGAACTTGGAGAATATCCCCCGAACAATAAACCACACAGCGTACAAAAAAAGAAGAAGAAGAAAGGGGTAGACCAAATGTGTATCCAAACAGCAGGTTTATTCAAACATAAAATCCAAAGGACGCAGTCCTGCGTTTCGGCGCTAACTGCGCCTGCCTCAGGAGTCAAACAAGGTATCTCAGCCACTGATGATAGCAACACATAAACTGGAGAATCCAATAGTACAGCATACAACTTTAACACAACAAAGTATCGCCACGGCAGCACATTCAGAGCCCAGGGCCGCTAAGAGAGGGGGGCGGAGGGCCAAAATTCCCCAGGTCCCGCCATCCAAGAGAGGCCTGCCCGGTGCTAGCATTGCTCTCCTGTCCTGTGCACGGCAGCACTGCAGAGCAGAGTACTTCCTTCCTGCCACGTCCAAACAGTCTCTTTGAATGTGGCAGGAAGGAAGGACTCTGCTCTGTGATGCTGCCATGCACAGAAACAGGAGAGCAGTGCTAGCGCTGGGTCCGCACAGTGACAGGAGCAGGACAAGTAAGTGGGGCAGGCCCAGAGGGGGGCGGGCCAGCCCCCGGGGCTTCTCTCTCTCCGCAGCCCTGTCAGAGCCAAATGCCATGGCAATACTTTGTTGTGTTAAAGTTGTATGCTGAACTATTGCATTTTCCAGCTTCATGATGCAGGGGGAGCATTACCAGTTTCGAGCAATGGCATTCGGCCTAGCCATGGCACCCAGAACCTTCTCCAAGGTAACGGTGGTGGTGGTGGCCCATCTTCACCAGGAGTGCATTCTGGTGCATCCGTTCTTGGACGATTCAGGCAAGGTCGATTGAAGAGAGCAGGTCAGCTATGGCTTGTGTAGTGCTGCTACTCTAGCATCTGGGCTGGATAGTCAA
Organism: Microcaecilia unicolor; assembly: GCF_901765095.1. Taxonomy (NCBI): domain Eukaryota; kingdom Metazoa; phylum Chordata; class Amphibia; order Gymnophiona; family Siphonopidae; genus Microcaecilia; species Microcaecilia unicolor. The sequence continues at coordinate 178,365,403 of NC_044033.1, forward strand.
TGTATCCAAGAGTTTGCTGGTTTCCAGCCAGATGCTGGATTACCTAGGGGTGCATTTCGACACCCAGAATGGGATGGTGTCTCTTCTGGAGGCCAGACAGCAAAAGATTATAGTTCAGATTCGTTGTCTCCTCACCTTTCGGGCTCCGGCAGCCTGGGATGTTCTCCAGGTGCTAGGTTCCATGGCGGCAACCATGGAAGTGGTGCCATGGACGAGAGAACACATGAGGCCACTGCAAGTGGTGCTGCTGGCACAATGGTCACGTCAAGCGGACCATCTCTTGCTGTGTATGGCTCTGCCAAGCGGGGCGTCTCAGCCTTCGGTGACTGAATCCTGTCATCTGAGTTGGGGCACGCCTCTGGATCCACCAGATTGGATACTGGTGATGATGGATGCAAGCCTCTCCAGATGGGGAGCTCATTGTCTCGGGCAAGTGGCTTAGGGAAGCTGGTCAGAGATGGAGTCTCAATATCAATCAACTGGAGACTCAGGCGATACATCTCGGCCTGATGGCCTTTCATGGGTTGGTACGCTTCAGAGATGTGAGAGTCCTCTTGGACAATGTGATGACAGTAGAATATGTCAATCAGCAGGGGAGCACAAAGACCCCTTTCCTGGCACAATAGTCAGTCCTTCTTATGGCCTGGGTGGAACAGAACCTTCAGTTGCTGACAGCAGTGCATGTAGCGCGGGTCGACAATCTGGAGGTGGATTTCCTCAGTCATCATCGTCTGGATCCGGAGGAGTGGAATCTGGTTCCCACGGCCTTTCAGCTTATTGTTGACCGGTGGGGTTCTCTGGTCATGGATCTCATGGCCAAGGCAGGGAAAGCCAAGGTTCCATGATTTTTCAATCGCAGGAAGGAACCAATGTCGGAAGGGCTGGATGTGTTGGTGCAGCCTTGGCCTCCTCAGGTTCTTCTGTTCTTATTTCCTCCATGGCTCCTCACTAGTAAATTTCTCCAGCGCGTTCGTCGTCACAACAGTCGGGCGGTCTTGGTTGCCCCTGATTGGCCCCCTCGTCCCTGGTATGTGGATCTGGTGCAGCTGCAAGTACTCGATCTGCTTTGCCTTCCCCTGTGGGATGGTCTGAGTCTCATTTCAATGCCCTTGGTGGGTTGATTTGTGCTTATGGCTTGGCTGTTGAGTGGGCGCGACTGTTGGAGAAGGGTTATTTCTTGGGGGTGATTCATACCCTTTTGAGCTCGCGCAAGAATTCCACCTCTCTGGCTTATGTTCTGGTTTGGCATATTTTTGAGGACTGGTGCAAGGGCATGCAGGTGGCCCCCCTTTGGGTGTCAGTTGCTCAGATTTTGGAATTTGGAGAAGGGGTTGTCGTCTTCCCTTCAGGTGCAGTTTGCGGTGCTATCTTGTTTTTGGGGTCCACTGCAGGGGCGTTCCCTGGCCCTGCATGCAGATGTCGCTCATTTTTTCCAGGGGATCAAGAGATTGTAGCCTCCTATACGACTGGTGGTTACCCCTTGGGATTTGAATTTGGTTTTGTCTGTTTTATCTAAGGCACCTTTTCAGCCACTGCAGCAAGCCACTTTTAAGGATCTTTCTCTTAAAGTGATATTTTTGGTGGCTATCACCTTGGGATGGTGTATTTCGGAGTTGCATGCCTTGTTGTATAGGGAACCATTTCTAGTTTTCTCGAAAGAAAAGGTATTGTTGAGGCTGGTCCTGTTTTTTTTTTTTTTTTGCCAAAGGTGCTTTTTCCTTTTCATGTCAATCAGTCGAATTTCTTTGCCTTCTTTTTCACAGGAGGAGGCTTCTGCTTCTCCCTCTTTACATAGATTGGACATAGGTAGAGCTCTCAAGTGCTATGTGTGCTGAACTGAGGAGTTTCAGGTCACGGATTGGCTGTTTGTGTTGTTTGCGGGACCATGAAAAGGCCAGGCAGCTTCTAAGGCCATGATCGTTAGATGGATTAAGGAGGCAGTTTCATCCGCTTACTTACTGAGTGGTAAGATGGCGCCAGCGGTTTTGTGGGCGCATTCTATGAGAGCACATGTCACCTCTTGGGCAGAGCACTCGCTTATTCCTCCTCAGGATATTTGCATTCTTTTGTCTGACATTACAGGTTGGATGTTCAGGCTCGGCAGGATGCTTCTTTTGGTGCTTCTGTGTTGATCCACGGACTTTCCCACCCACAAGCTTGGGAACCACTGCATAGACTGCTACTGAAAGCTGGAGCCACTGCATAACAAACCACCCTGCAAACCAGAACAAGAAGATTAGTTCCCTATTAAGGAAGAGGGGGGGACACTTTTAACCTTACTTTGCTGCTGCTGGTCTAGGGAAGCAGCAGTGGCAGGAGTGTGTGTGTGTGTGTGTGTGTGTGTGTGTGGGTATAGAGGAGGCAGACACTGGATTGTGGGGGAAACAGGGTATTTAGGCTAGATGGAAGAGGGGAGAGAAAGAAAGCAGAAGCTGGGTGGAAGTGGGAGAGGGGACAGAGACTGAATGGATGGGGGAGAGAAGGTAGACAGAAGTTGGATGGAAGGGGGGAGAGAAGGTGGGCAGAAGCTGGATGTAAGGTAGGACTCAATACCACTAGCAGCAGAAGCAGCAGCAGCAATGGGGGAGGGGGGGGGGGAGAGACTTGAGAGAAAATGTGCAGCCTAGGGGCACCATGACCTGAGAAAGTTTGGGAACCACTGGAGTAGGGTATCCGATGGTACATCCAACACAAGACCAAGACACATCAAGTTCAATGTATGGAGAATTTTATTGTGGTAAAAACATCTCTAAGACATGACTCAACAAGGTGCCATGTTTTGGCGTTTCCACCTGTGTCAGGAGTCTATAAAAACACGTATATACATACATGTCATTCTTACATGAAAAAACAATTCATCAGAAATATATACAATAAAATATGTATAAAAATAAAAATAAAATGCAAAGTGCAAGAACTATCTACCGTCACAAAAGGACATTTGACACATAAAACAGACTGAAAAGATACAATAAACATAAAACCTTGAGACATGTAAAATTAAATAACCTGTAAGTGAACTGCCTCAGATATGTACTATTGAGACAAAAGGCTGTTAAAAAAATTTTCTTGCAAGAAAAGGTCAATATTTGTTTCTAAAAACAACAAACGTAAACAATTAACAAACATAACAGTGACCAAGAGTGTCAAGAATATTAATGCTGCTAGAAATAAACGTTGCAACAGTGAAGGTATAAACACAAAAAAATTAAATGGAGCAGTAACCAAGAATGTTCTGAACTGTATGAAACATTAAGTATGGAAAAAAGGCAGTACATCAGTATGAAATGTTGACACATAGGACTAGATTCTGTATATCACACCTAAAAAATCAAGCCAAAATAAAACTAGTCTAAGCGTATTCTATAATGTACACCAAAATAAACAAATCTCATGCATGTGTAGTAGAGACACAGAGAAAAAAAGGATTGTGCCTTGGGAATACAAATGAAGTGTATGGGCTGATTGGTAGAAACAATGCGTGTGAAATGAAAGATTAATAAAATGGGAGTGTATATGTGCTTATTGGACCATGTATAGAATAATACCATGTGTGAGATATTAGCATAATATGAATGAAACAAAAATAAAGGAACGGTGCATGTGCAAATGTTACTGTGGAAAGAAAGCATGTTACAAGGACAAGTAATAAATGAATATGGTATGCATAAACACAGCCATCTTTGGTATTTAATAAGTGAAAAATGAGATATGGGTATAGCTACATATGATATGTTTTAAAAGGACAGGTATTAGACTGCATATAAATCTATATAAAAATATGACACGTAAATGTAATATCCATAGGTACAAGGATACAAGTAACCAATACAGATAAATCTTTGTGAACAAAGAATTAACCTGCATAGTGAAATAAAACGAAGAATTGGTGAAAGAAAATATGACACAATATATCAATGCTAATTAAATAATAGTAAAACACAAATTAGGAACATCTGGGGTGGATAAAATATTGTCCCATGTTGAGAATAAGATAGACATATAGAATCACAATTATTTAACAAAATGTATAAATTAAAACAAGAGAACAATCATATGCACCAAAAAGCTCATGTCTATCTTAGAACCCTTTAACCTGAACTAGATGCTAGAAACTACGCTGCAACTGCAGTGTGGCCTAAAGTGGTGGAAGACGGACACGCTGCACTTGAAATGATGAATGCGCAACAGATAAGGATACAAGCCTTTCACCAGGGTTTCACATGTATACTAGGCAATAAAGATATAGTGGAGATGAGAAGTGCCATGATTGAGAGCCTTATCTACATTGGGGTTGAAAGCACTTGCCATATTGGGATTTATTCAGACAGGAGAGAGGTTACAGAAAGGGCTTGTAATCAATCTCAAGGTTCAAGTCACACGAAGTGACTGTATTCACATCATAAATTAATTTCTGTTCTTCTTAAAGAAGCTGTTTGTCAACGACACCTCTTCTCCAGCTGGAATGAAAGATTCTATAGACAAAGAATTTAAGATTGCCAGTGGAATGATTAGTGGTGCAAATTCTATATTACTACTACTACTCCTGTTAATGCAATTTCGATGTTCAATGATGCGAGTTTTAATCATCCTTTTCGTTTTTCCTACATAGAGCAGAGGGCAAGAACACTGTTACAATCGGACGAATGGCATAGTGTGAATGTCTTGTTAGTCTGAGGATCGATAAAGGCATCTATTTCCAGAGCATGTGTACATACACTACATGATCCACACTTCTTGTATCCAAGGAAATATCTCAGGTAATGCAGAAAGCGAACCCAAAAAGTAGGACAGGGGTGGCACTTCCACAAACACAAGAGAGACGAGACAATCCTTATATGTTATGTTTATTAAAGATACACCAAAATGATTTTACACAGCGAAAGTTTAGCCATGTGAAAAAGATGTTCAAAAGGTATTCTTCTCCCTGCCATAGAATAAAGATATCACTTATGTATCTTTTGTATAGATGGATGCTTTTCTTAAAGAGATGGTCTTGCAGAAAGGTCTTTTCGAAGTTAGCTACAGACAAATTTACAAGATCTGGGGCCATAGACACCCCCACTGCGGTTCCTTTTATCTGCTGATAAAAGTTGTTTTGAAAGCAGAAATAAGTTATTGGTCAAGGTGATACTGGCCAGTGTCACAATTAGATGGTTCGGGATATGTCTGTAGTGAATCCAACCTTTTAGGGTTTCTTCTATGATTAGTAAAGCTCCCAGCTATGGAATATTGGTGTAGAGAGCATCTATGTCTAGAGTGACCAGGATGGTATAAGTTAAGTCCCCATCAAACTGTTGTAGTATGTTTATCATGTGTGTAGTATCTTTAATGTATGACGGTATCAATGGTATGTACGGACACAAGAGGGAAAAAAATCCACAAAGTTTAGGCTGTTCACTTACAGATTAATTAATTTTACATGTCTTTTCTAGCAGCATTAATATCCTTGACATTCTTGGCCACTATTATAGTTGTTTATTATTTACCAAAACTCTGTTGTTTTTAGGAACAAATATTGATCTTTTCTTGCAAGACATTTTTTGACAGCCTTTTGTCTCAATAGTACATATCTGAGGCTGTTCACTTATAGGTTATTTAATTTTACATGTCTCAAGGTTTTATGTTTATTGTATCTTCTCAGTCTGTTTTATGGGTCAAATGTCCTTTTGTGACGGTAGATAGTTCTTGCACTTTGTATTTTATTTTTATACATATTTTATTGTATATATTTCTGATGAGTTGTTTTTTTCATGTAAGAATGACATGTATGTATATGTGTTTTTATAGACTCCTGACGCAGCTGGAAATGCCAAAACATAGCACCTTGTCAAGTCTTAGAGATGTTTTTACTACAATAAATTCTCCATACATTGAACTTCATGTCTTGTGTTGGAAGTACCACTGGATACCCTACTCCTACCTTTTTTCCTCTCCCAAATAGTTCCACCATTCCCAGCATCTTCCTCCCTCTACCCCTCTAGCCCAGTGTCTGCTCCCTCTTTCTCCACTTCCCACCTTCGTAGCCCATCTCTCTGTCCCTTCTCTCTTCCCTCGTGCTCCCACCCCCATGTTCCAGCATTTCTTCTTCTCTCTTCCTCCTCCATGGTCCAGAATTTTTCTCTCATTCTCATTGTCCAGCATCTCTCCCTCACTCTCTTCAGCCCCTGGATCCAATATCTTCCACTTTCTTCCCTCCCCACCTCCTGTGCATCTCTCTATCCCTCTCCTCCACCCCCATGTCCAACATCTCTTGCTTTCTCCTACTGTCTATCATTTCTCTCTCCCTATCATTTCTCTCTCCCTCCCTTGTGCCCCAGATCTAAAATTTCCTCTTCCTCCACCACCCAGTGCAGTATCTCTCCCCCTCCCCTCTACTATCATGTCCAATATTTCTCCCTCTCCCCCATCCACTCCTATGTCCAACATTTCTCCCTCTCACCATCCCCCTGAGTGCAGATCTTTCCCTCCCTCTTCTCCACTCCCATGCCCAACATTTCTCCTCTCCACCCCATGTCCAACATTTCTCCCTCTCTTGCTCCTCATCCATGCAGCATCTCTCCTTCCCCACAATATCCTACCTCATGTCCAATTCTCTCTCTCTTCACCCACCCTGTGCAGCATCCCTTTCCTTCCCTCCCCTCCCCATGTCCAACAATTCTCCCTCTATATTCCCTTCCTCTCTCCTGTTGTCCAGCATTTCTCTGGATCTTCTCCCCTGTCTATCTTAACAAGAATCTCTCTCTTGAAAGGGTCACCAGCAGCGGCAGCTATTCCCACATGCTGCCTGCCATTGACCCAGAAGCCTCCCCTCTGTCGCGTTCTGCCAGGAGAACAGGAAATTGCATCAGAGGGGGACAGGACAAGGCAGAGGAGAGGTTCATGGTCAGCCTCAAGCAATGTGTGGGAATCGCTGCCACTGCCAGAGACCCTTTTAAGAGAGAAACGCTTGTTAAGGGATTGAAGGAGATACAGGACTGTGGGAGCTTCCATGCCAGCGCTGTCAAGGGTGCACCACTGCTGGGTGGGCCTGAGCCCAAAGTGGGTGGACCCAGGCCCACCTACAGCTACACCTCTGGTTCCAAGTTCATCCCGTGTCTCTCCCTTCCCCGCCTCTTTGTTGCATGCTACCTGGGAGGGGAACAGTAGGAGCAGGAAGGAGAGAGGTGTTCTCTAATGCCTCAGATTCAGGACTTTGGCCAGTAATGTTGTGACATTGCCCTGTGTGTTCCTGCCATAGACTCCTGGCTGTGCAGGGCCTGTGGCATTTGCCTCTTTTGCCCAAGACAAGTAGCTCTAATTGCAGTGATAGTGTTTGGGCATAGGTCAAGCACCGGGATGCCTTCTGGACCTCTGCAGTCATGGGCCCTGAATCCAACCACTAGGCGTCACCCTTAAGCAAGGACCAGATCTCCCTTCTCCACCAGAGGCTGTGAAGCCTGCCTCTGCAGCATCCATGCAACAGCTGACCCAGGAAGCAAAAGGCTAGATGCAGTCAATGAACAGAGGACCTTCCAAATGGTAGTGCACAGCATTTATCACCTGAGCCACCAGACCTGACCTGTCACCCCTCCCCCCAGCCACTTTTCTAGTTTATATACCAGTCTTTCAATACGCAAGTTATTGAAGACTACAAATGTTGCTAAGTCATATGCCTGCATGTCTCAAGTTATAGAATACATCCTGAAAGAAGGTACTTTTTTTTCTCTCCTTAAAAGAGAGAATCCTCCTCCATTTTCACAGTCCCCCTAGGTTGTGATTGTAGTTGTCAGTTGTTAGCTATGATATACATTAGACAAGAGACCTGACAGAGAACAAGGATGTGGAGGGCAAGTGGTGAGGATGGGGGAACACTTGCTGCACTTCTTGAAGAATGCATGCCTGTCATTCCATGATAAGAGGGATTTGTGTGTGTGTGTCTGCCTGCCTACTCTATGTCTCTGAGGTCAGAAGTGCTGAGCAGGCAAATCAAAATAATAAGCTGCACTTCAAGACCCGAAGAAAGCCAAGGAACATAAATCAGAGCTGTGAAAAGACCTGTCCATTTATTGTACAGACAGCTCATATAATTGTATACTAGCAGGGCCAGTCTAAGAGAATCTGACATCCTAGGCCAGGGTTTCTCAACCCAGGACTCGCCCAGCCAGTCAGGTTTTCAGGATATCTGAAAACATATTTTTTTTGTGAAATTGTTTGATGAGATTCATCTTATACTTGTAATAAGTTGTTCTCGCAGGATTGTAGTGCAATGCTAGATATTTTCTTAAGTACATCGTTTTAAGTTGTTCTGTTTTTATTGATTTTATGTATGTTTTTATTGTAACCTGCTTTGGGCTAAAGTGAGATATAAATATAAAACCAAATAAATATAGGACAGAAATCTGCATGCACTGCCTCCATTTTATGCAAATCTGTCTCATGCATATTCATTATGGGTATCCAGAAAAACCTGATTGGCTATTGTGTCCTGAGGCCTGGACTGAGCACCACTGCTCTAGGTGAACCTTCAGCCATGCACCCTCCCCAGGGGCAGCTCAAGGCCCTAGCTCACCCCTGTAGTCCAATATCTCTTCTTCCATCCCATACCCCTCCCAAATGTCTAGCATTTCCCCCTTCCCTTCCTCCCCCACTGCCAGATATCCAGCATCTTCCCTTTCCTACCACGCTCTCCCAGGTATCCACAATCTGCTATTTCCTTCCTTTCCCCCTTCCCTCAGGTGTTCAGATTCACACCTTAACTGCCCCACCCTTCCAGGTGAGCAGCATCTCCCCTTCCCTACTCCCCCAGGTGTCCAGCATCTTCCCCCTCTTCCCTTCCTACTGCCATTCTACCTCCCTCCCCCTAGAGCCACAGCCAGCACAAAAAAGAAACATCACAATGACAGGCCTTCCAGTACCCTGTGTGCTCTTGGCCTGCTAGGGCCCACTCCCTCTGACGCTAACTTCTTGTTAGAGGAGGTAGGAGTGACAGGCTTTGAGTATGCATGTGCAGGTGCTAAATGGCCTATCACCACACAGACAGCAGCTTACTGCTTTGCATTGTCTTGCCAGATCTGCCACCTCCAATGTCTGCTGTCCTAGGTAGATGCTTAGTCCACCTGGTGGACAGGCCCAGCCCTGTATGCTATTTTAAGCTGGATCTCACCAACCAGCTCAGTTCTCCTTCTCAGAAACCAGGGCCACAAACAGAAGAAATCCTTCACTTTTCCATTTTTTACAATTCACTCTCCACTTAGGAGTCAGCACTCAAGAAAAAGATGTAGGTGTCATTGTAGACAATACGCTGAAATCTTCTGCTAAGTGTGTGGCAGCAGCCAAAAAGGCAAATAGGATGCTAAGAATTATTAGGAAAGGGATGCAAAATAAGATCAAGAATATTATAATGCCTCTGTATCACTCCATGGTTTGACCTCACCTTGAGTATTGCATTCAACTCTGGTCTCTGTATCTCAAAACAATTATAGCAGAATTAGAAAAGGTTCAAAGAAGCGCAACTGCAATGATAAAGGGGATGAAACTCTTCTCATATGAGGAAAGGCTAAAGAGGTTAGGGCTCTTCAGCTTGGAAAAGAGACAGGTGAGGGAGGATATCATTGAGGTCTATAAAATCCTGAATGGTGTAAAATGAGTAAAAGTAAATCACAAGGAAATACTTTTCAAACAAATAGGAGGAAATATTTTTTCACTCATAGAATAGTGAAGCTCTGCAACTCACTGCCAGAGGATGTGGTAACAGTGGTTAGTGTATCTGGGTTTAAAAAAGGTTTGGACAAGTTCCTGGAGGAAAAGTCCATAGTCTGTTACTGAGATGGACATGGGGGAAGCCACTGCTTGCCCTAGGATTGGTGGCATGGAATGTTGCTACTAATTGGGTTTCTGCCAGGTACTTGTGACCTGGATTGGCCACTATTGGAGACAGGATACTGGGCTAGATCAGTGTTTCCCGTCCTGGAGTATCCCCTTGCCAGTCAGGGTTTCAGGATATCCACAATGAAAATGTATGAGATTGATTTCCATAGGCTGTCTCCAATATATGCAAATCTCTTTCATGCATATTCATTGTGGATATCCTGAAAACCTGACTGGCAAGGGGGTACTCCAGGACTTAGCTAGATGGGCCATTGGTCTGACCAGTATGAGTATTCTTATGTTCTTAAGTTCTCACGATCCAGTCTTTGTCATTCCAGCTTGGGCCAGGACTGGATAAGCATCCGGAAGGCCGTAGGATATTAAACTGGGTTTGTCCTTTATCTTTTTAGTAACCTCAACCATTCTGGAGCCAGCTCTTCACTCTCTCTTATACTCTCTCCAAGGATACTCAGCACACCAAAGGATTGTCTTTTATGCAAAACTTTACTAACTGTGCAATGGCAACAAATTCAAACTTCAGACTTTCTTATGTACAGTCAGCATTTGGTTTCAAAGGTTTTTTTTTTTGTGTGTGTGTAATCCAGCCAAGACTATGTGGTATAGTCTCAATCACTATTTAAAGTTTCTCTTTACTTATGTACAAATGTACAACTCCTCCAGTCCATCACCCATCCCTTTAGGCTTTATAATCCAAGGATGCTCCTGATGTCTCTAATCACCATCTGTTTCCCTTAGGATCAGACCTCCCTGTCTGTCCTCCTTCCAGCGATACACCTCTCAGGGCTGCACCCTGGCCTTGTACAGGCTTCCCCTACTCCAGCTCCTGCTCCCAGCCTGGGTTTCCTTTACCCACCCAGAGCTTTTTTTTTGCCCTCTCAGCTACTGCTTTTAGGGGCAGGAACTCCTCTTTATTTCAGCTTTAGTTTATTCTGCCTTTTCAGGATACCCCTCTCCTCCTAGGGTACTGGCAGAGGTGAAGGCAAACAAAGACCTAGTCCTTAATTAAACAGGCACTTTTATTGTCTTCAAACTCCACCTTAAACTGTCAGTCAGAAACTAGATCCATTTTCTCTCTGCAAGTTATTCCATAAACACTCCCTTGGGCTGGGCTGGGCTGGGCTTCCCTCCCACCCATGGACATTCCACACGCCCCCCCCCCCCAGCATCTCCTCTCTCACACCCACCCCCCAATCCAGAATTTCCTGTCTCTTTCTCCATGTAGCATCTCCTTTCTCTCTGCCCCCTGAATCCACTATGCAAGGTTTCCTCTCTCTCTCCCTTCCCCACCCCAGCAATCCAGAATCTCTCTTCTCTCTCTACCTACCTTGCAGCATCTCCTCTCTCTCTCTCTCTCTCTGCCACTACCCCCCTGCCCCAGCCAAGCAGGATCTCATCTCTCTTTCCAGCCATCCAGGATCTCCTCTCTTACACCACACCCACCCAACATTGCCCCTCTGTTTCTCCCATCTCCTATCATCCAACATACTTCTCCCCCATCCAACATTGCCACTCTGTCTCTCTCATCCTTTTTTTCTTCCTTACCATTGCCCTTCTATCATCCCGGAATAACCACTTTGCTCTCTCTCTCTGCCTCTCTCTCTCTCCACCCCTTTATCCAGCATCGCCTGTTTCTCCCCCCCTCCCCACACCATAGTCCTGTGTCTCTCTATCCTACCAAGCCCCACCATGCAGTATCACCCATCCATCTTTCTCCCCCCCCCCCCCCCCCCCCCCCGGTCACTGACAGATTGGCTTGCTTTCTGGAGTCCACAAACTTCCCTACCCTTTATGCTATGCTATTGGGTTCTTGTGGTCCGCCAATTCTCCCAGCAGGGATTCAAGGTGTGGTAACATTAAACAAGCCACTGAGCATATATCAGGATGTTACAAATGAACTATAAAAAGCAGTAACCAAATTACTTCACTTAAAACATAATCAAGAAAATAAATGTGTTTTTAAACCCTTCTGAAAAAGGTTCGTTAAAGATCAAATCTGAACCAACCAGTTATTCCAAAGATGAATAGCAAAAAACACCAAAAAGAAAAAATTGCTTTAAACTAGACAAATTTTGCAGGTGGAAAAAAAACAATGATAAATAGTTACATGATCGAGATGTAGACCTGAGAAGTCTACAGAACAGACACCATATAAAGATTTAAAAAATAAACAAAGTATTTAAAATAAATCCTGTCCTTAACAGGCAGCCAGTGCAGCTTAACTAACAGAGGAGAAACACTCTCATACTGGAACTGCAATAAATCAGTCTAGCTGCAGAGACTGGACCATCTGAACTTTGGAAAGATGTTTAGCCGTTATTCCTAGGTATAAAGTATTGCCATAATCCAGCAATGTTAAAATGGATAATTAAACAATAACTCTAAAATGATCAAGTAAAAAATATGAATGCAACAGTCGCAATAGTTTAGGTTTAAAATGTGCCCTACGTACTACAGCTTTTATCTGTGAGTCCATCAAAAGCGAGGAATCAAAGACCTAGGACTCTAGATTCCCTATCCATCCGTAATGATTGCCCATTGTCTAAAACAGTGTCTTTCAACCAGTGTGCATTGGCTGCTTTCCAGGTGTGCTGTGGGAGTTGAGCTAACTTTATTTGTGTCAGATTGAAGTAAGTTTTCTTGTCTCTAGCAGTCGGTGGCAGGGAGCAACGATTCATACAGCCTGCTCGTGCCAACCCTGGAGCCTTCCCTCTGACATAACTTCCTGCTTCCACAAAGGTTGGAAGTGTCAGATAGATGGCTCCAGGGTTGGTGTGAGCAGGCTGTATGAATCTCTGCTCACTGCCGCCAACTGCTAGAGACAAGAAAACTTTTAAAATGTATAAGGGAGGGGATCAAGAGAGACAAGGGGAGATGCCTGGTGGAGATGGGGGTGGGGGAAGAGAAGGTAAATGCTGGACTATTTTTGACGGTGGAGGGGGGAAGAGAAAGTAAATGTTAGACTATTTGTGAGGATGGGGAAAAGAGAAGGTAAATGCTGGACTCTTTGAGAGGGTGGGGGGGAAGAGAAAGGTAAAATTCTGGACTATGTGTAGGGATACAGATGTGGGTGGGAGGGGAAGAAGATAAAATGCTGGACCAGTTGGGGGTGGGGGTGTGAGTGGGGTGGGCAGGGAAGAAGGTAAACAGTTGGACCATGTGTATGGGAGGGAGGGAAGAAGAAGATAAAATGCTGGACCATATGTGGTGTCTCTTGACAATTTTAGCACTGTGTAAGTGTGCCGTGAGACGAAAAAGGTTGAAAAGCTCTAGTCTAATACAATAGTTTGTTGAATATTAGAGTAATCCAGATCAAACCATAGGACCTTTGCTTTATCCTCATTTAGTTTAAGTCGCATATCTCTAGACCAAGCTGCAACCTACTTAATGTACTTATTTAACTTGGAATGAAAAAAGTCAAGGGTTTGGTCTATCGGAACTAAAAGAAAAACATCATCAGCATAGGACCAAAATGTACATCAGGTTCCAAAGATAAATTTCCCACAGTGCTCATAAAAAGACTGTACAGCAAAGAAAAGATGGGAGAACCCCTGAGGCACTCCACAAGGTGAGGTCTAGGGTATTGAAAAAGAGCCCTTTTTTAATACAATATATTGTCTTTGTACTAAAAATTATTTAAACCAAAGAAAAACCCAGTCTACCAAACCAAAATCAGATAATAAATTTAGTAATAATTCATGATTTACTGTGTCAAAAGCAGCAGAAATGTTGAACTGTAAAAGCACCATTTCACCGTCTTGACACAAAACTTTCTTCACCTCAGAAGTCAGTGATAATAACAGAGTCTCGGTACTATGGAAAGGTCTAAACCCATGTTGGAAATTATGAAGTAAATTAAACTTCTCAATATAATTCGCTAATTGTGAGCTAACAACAAACTCAACCAACTTGGTTAGAAAAGGAATGTTGGCAATTGGTCTAAAATTGGAAGGTTGAGATAAATCACTATTTACTTGTTTAGGATTAGGGGTTAACGCAATGTTTTCCATATCACTTGAAAACCAACCATTTGGCTTTTGAGGCTTCAAGATGGCGATTTGAGCAGTCATGGCGTGAGTGGAGTTGTCTTTGGGAATTTTCCCTGTGTTGGAAATGGGGAAAAAGAAGGGGAAACCCAAGACCCTTACCTCCTCGAGCTTGGTGGAAGCCCCAACCACCCGACAATCCACCCTGGAGAGTTTTGGGGTCCACACGCTGGGACAGAAGACACACGACTCGACGGAATCCGCAGCTTCAGAGGCGGACCACAGTGTAGAGGGCATTTCGTTAAGTCCACAACCAGATACAGCTCCTCCAAGACCAGGAAGTACCGGTGTGTCGATGGGGTTACAGCGTGGAGAAGTGCCCGAGAGGAGTCAGTCTTCCTTGCCTGTGAGAGGAGGACCCGTTGCTATATCGATCCCGGGAAGGTTGTCAACTGAAGAAAGTCAAAGTTTTTTGCTCTCTTCTCCTGCTGCCCAGGACGCTGCTTCTAGAGAACATAGAGGTATAGTGAAACTGGCTGTTGTAACTATGGAATCATTATGGGATGCGATACAGGGCGTGAATTCTTCCCTTCTTCAGTTTGTTAGGGGAAAGATTACAGAATTGAAACAGACATGCCAAACTCTGACTAATCAAAATGATAAGAATATGGAAAAAATTACTACACTAGAGGATGGGGTTGTTCACTTGCAGAGTTTTGCTGCTACAGCAGCCAGGGACAGAGAGTTTCAAGTGAGAAAACTTGAATACTTGGAAAATCAGGGAATCTACGATTTTTAAACTTTCCAAAGTCTCCCCTTATACCTGCTTTTGACATGCTGAAGAACTATTTTGGGGAAGTATTGGGAATTCCTTCAGAAGGCTATCCGCCTATTGTTAGAGCCCAGTACATTACAGGAACTTCCAGATTTGTGACTGTGAGGTCTCAACCTGATTTAAATTTAACGGAATTCCTAGAGAGTTCTCTGGAAGTAATAACAGAAAGGACAACCCTCCTAGTGACATTTGCCATAGAGCCGGATAGAAACAATATTTTCCGCATGTACTTTCGTCATATGAATGAAGTGTTTCTAGGGTCTAAAATACAAGTGTTTCCAGATCTAGGAAGGGAAACACAGAAAAGAAGATCTGAATTTCTGGTTATAAAAACTAGAGTTCTTAATGTTGGTGCTTCCTTTGTTTTGAAATTTCCTTGTAGATGTTTAGTGAGTCTGAATTCAATTAATTATGTATTTTTTGCCCTAAAAAACTAATAGAAATTGTTAATTCCAAAGAAGGTGTTAGGGATACCCTGGTCGAACCCATTATTTGATTGGCTGTATATCGGCTGCGTGTGTTAATTTGCCCACTGCTCTATTGATGATTTAATTTTCTTTTATTTTAATTTCCTTGTTCTTGAATTCAAATAATGTGGACAAAGTTGAAGAAGATTTATGTATTCTGTTAATGATTTTGGGGTTTTTTTCCTGAATAATTTTAAATTGTGATACTGCTGAAACATTTATGTTATATATGTAAATGTAAAATAAAAAATATATATATACCGAAAACCAACCATTTGCCAAAACAGTATTAAGAAAAAGAGTTAACCAGTTCACTAAATCAGGTAATGATCTTTTAGTAACGAAGTAGTTAATTTATCTAAAGGGCAATTAGAATTAGATATTCTGTTAATTAGTGGAATTAGTTTCGAAGCAGAAACAGGGTTAAATGAGGCCCAATATCTATCTGCTGGTACGCCATCCAAAACTGATGTCAGTTTTGATAAACTACAGATAGAATCATTGTTAAAAGAATAATAAATGGATTTCACTTTAGATGAAGAACAGACAGTCAACTCCTCAGCAGAAGGCTGGACAACACTGGTTACAAGAGAAGGTGATAAGTTAAAATTAACCAGTTCAAAAAGCTTTCAGAGATTCGGCCTGTCTGTACCTACCAAAGTAGAGTAATATGTTCTTTTGGCCTTATTCAAGCCAAATTTATACTGTTTTTAACACCTGTTTCCATTCAATTCTTATCAAATCACTTATTTTCTCCAACTACATTCTAAGCAACGGCATCGTCTTTTTAATGCTAGTAATTCAATTCTGCAGAGAACTAAGGAGATTTAACTTTCCTGCTAACTCTTACTTCACTTTCAGGAGCAAGAGAATCAAGAGTTGATAAAGTCAAAGACTTCCAATTCAAAAATAAAGCTTCCGGGTTTGTTACAGATACACCTACAAATGGAATAACTGAAGACCAATAAGATATTTTATCTATTCTTCCTCTACCCACTCGAATTTTACGAAAAGGAACTTGAGTTGGTTTAGAAGAGGAATAATTCAAAATGAAATTACAACAGTAATGGTCCGACCATAATACTGGTTCCCAGTTACAAAATGTAAGCAATGAAGAGTCATTTGTACATACCAGATCCACCATATGGCCTTTTTCATGAGTAAGAATTATAACAGGTATATTAAACTATAAGTCTGATAGAATGGATATAAAATCTCTTGCAGAAGTGTCAGCCACATTATCAATATGTAAATTAAAATCACCCAGGATTAATAGCTTAGAAAATTTAGTACTAGCTTAAAAAATCTGTTCATATAACAGATGATATTGAGGACCAGGTCCAAGGAGCTCTGCTGCCTCTCTAACTCAGCTGCACACAGAATGAAACCACATGCGGGGCCATAGTCACGCTACCAGGCTTCCCTCTTCCCTCCCCAATACAGGAAGTTACATACCTTTACAAACCCAGAACACTGTATCAATGATTTTATGGTGAGAATACTAAAAGAAAACTTTAAGAGAATCCAGGAACGTGAAGTCAGAATGATTAAATATTTTGACAACCACCAGACAGGACTTTAACAAAGATCTGGATTTTCTAGCCCATTACAAACCATAAAATTCTACTGCATTGTCATCCTCTTATCTACATGCATCTCTCTCTCTCCCTGTCTCTCATCCACCCAGCTCCCATGTTTCACACCTTACCCACCCCACCCTCTTCTTGTGAAGACTGTCATTGAAATGCTTTGATGTTTCCAGTGTATTTTTTCTAGCGGAAAAAGGTGCCGGTACTCAAATGCTAGGACACCCTTTAGGGATGGGGTGATCACTGAGAGACCCACCCCACAAAAGCCAGCCCCCCCCCCCCCCCCCGCAACCAGTCACAGAATCTATGACAAGGCAGAACTGGTATGTAGAGCCTGAGCTCTTTCATTAAAACTTGGGGTCCATGGGTCAATTTTAGCAGACAATGGAAAAGGTGCCAGTACTCAGTACCCCCAAGTACCCCCTCAAAAAAACCCTGGATGTTTCACTTATATATACTGTTATTTATCAACATTTGCTTATTTCTTATTTACTTATTAATTTAGTCCAATAAAAAAAGTTATCATCTTATTTTCTTTTCTCTGTTTTGTTATCACAGATGTAAAGCGAAGAGGTGGAAATGTTTGAATGGTCTAGGTTATGGATTATTTGTTCATGTTTTGGTACCAGCTGAAGGTTTCAATTTGCTGTTTTCAAGTTTATCTCATTTATTGTATTTATGTTTATACTCATTCATTTTACTATTGTTACACCGTTAACAAAATTGTAAGTTTTATATTTAACTGTATCTGCTGTACGCCTTGGGTGAATCTCTTCATAAAAGCTGTTAATAAATCCCTTAAATAAATAAATATAGGTGACACCTGCAAGTCTGAAGGCTACTGCAGTGGTGTACAGTGAGCACAGTAGGGTTTTCCCTGTTCCTGGAGGGCCTAGTGGTTAGGGTGGTGGACTTTGGTCCTGGGGAACTGAGGAACTGAGTTTGATTCCCACTTCAGGCACAGGCAGCTCCTTGTGACTCTGGGCAAGTCACTTAACCCTCCATTGCCCCATGTAAGCCGCATTGAGCCTGCCATGAGTGGGAAAGCGCGGGGTACAAATGTAACAAAAAAAAAATATATATATAGGGGTGGGGGTTATGGTGGGATGCATACCTGGGACCTTTTATGTGAAGCTCACTGCAGTGCCCCAAAAACTGCTCCACTGCTCTGCTGGGATGTCTGTGTGGCCAGTCTACCAAGAATGATGGCCCCCAGACATCCCAATGGCTTGTTTTTTGGGTATTTTTCTCTTGGCTTTCTTTTTTCCCAAATGGTCCCAAAACAAAAACGCACTGAGCAGCAACTAGTGTTCTGCGCTGAAATCTAAGCGTATTCTATAACGCAGGTAACTTAATTGGCTTAATAAGCCAATCAACATTTTTAACAGCACTTAACAAGCAATAACATACATAGTAACATAGTAAATGACGGCAGAAAAAGACCTGCACAGTCCATCCAGTCTGCCCAACAAGATAAACTCATATGTGCTACTTTTTGTGTATACCTTACCTTGATTTGTACCTGTCCTTTTCAGGGCACAGACCGTGTAAGTCTGCCCATGAGCACTAATTGGCAATAATTAGAATTTACATGCATAACTCGCTAAGCATATTCTGTAATGAACTGTGCCTAAATTCTAAAGCAAGCAGTTCAAAATGGACGTGGCCATGAGTGGGGAAATGGGTATCTCATGGGTGTTCCCAAATTTATGTGTGCTGTTATAGAATGTGGCCCAGGCTGCATTTAAATCTATCTGCAGGGATTTACACCACACTTTCATTGGCGTAAATGGAAGCACTTAGTTTTAGGCACTGGGATATCAACTAAGCATATTCTATATATCACACCTAAATCTTATAGAATATGCTTAGGCAGAAATGCTTTCTGTGTGGATATATAGAATCTGGCCCAAAATGTCCAGAAAAAAAAGGCAATTTTTGAACCAAAAAGACAGATATTTTTCAGGTTTCAAAATGGCTATGTTTGCCCCTCAATTTTGGGCTGTTTTTAGCAAAATATCCAAAATTGGATTTACATAAGTACATAAGTAATGCCATACTAGGAAAAAACCAAAGGTTCATCGAGCCCAGCATCCTGTCCCCGACAGCGGCCAATCCAGGTCAAGGGCACCTGGAAAGCTACCCAAACGTACAAACATTTTATACAAGTTATTCCCAAAATTGTGGATTTTTCCCAAGTCCGTTTAGTAGCGGTCTATGGACTTGTCCTTTAGGAAACCGTCCAACCCCTTTTTAAACTCTGCCAAGCTAACTGCCTTCACGTTTTATTGAAAATGCCCCTTATAATCTAAATGTAGCTAGAACTCTTGACAATATTAAATTGTTACTTAGCAAGAGGATATATTTGCCATGACCACTACTGATTTAAAAGCTCATCCTAACCATCATTTTATACCCATTGCAGTCCTTTCCTTGTTGAAAAGAACAAATATATCACAGTTCCCAAGTCTCTAATTACCAGTTTTATCTGGAAGAAAAAGTTGCTAAGATTAGGTATGCAAAATTCTCCCCCAATAAATACCAAAGAAGATTAAATCTACTCAATGTTTGGTGGTATAATGTGTGACATGAGGTAGAATTAATTTTAATGTAATCTTCTACATTGATGGTTTATTAAAACTTGCTATACCGCTCTAGCTACCAAAATATCTCTAGTAAATGTTCTTCACTTTCCAGTTTTGTTACTCTAAAAGATTGCAATTCAAATCAGACTGTTAGATCCTTTTCTCAGTATGGCAATGGGCATGGAATTTCTTTGATGTGCCTCTATCTGCCAGTTAGGCATGATTTCCCGGGAGGTGTGCTGTCTGCCAAGTGCCAAGATCAGAGACATTAAGGAGAGATTGTTGAGAATCATCAAGCCTGCTGACTATTATCCAATGCTGTTCATCCAGGTTGGCAGAAATGATAGCACTGGGTATCCCACGAATACATCAGAAGTGACTCTGGGGCTCATTTTCAAAGCACTTACACCTACGAAATTCCACAGGTTATTATGAAACTTTGTAAGTTTAAGTGCTTTGAAAATACGCCTCTCTGTGTCTCTGAGAGAGAGAGGATAAGAGAACATTACATGATGTGTGACCCATCACAAAAAATTTTCCTGGCTATAATGAAGCCTCAGAAAATAAATTCAACCTCTGCTGGCCCTTTCTTTATTGATAGCTTCAGCGATATTCCAGTTTCCTGAAGGCAGTGTATAACGTGGGATTGCTTATATAAAGTGTGTTCCCCATTTAGAGTATGAGAAGGGATATTCTGATTTATTTGTGAACTAATTTTTCATATAGAAATCCTTGTTGGGAGGGAATTTTTGTATTGTTGCCATATCTTTTTCTGTGACTAAGTGTTAGGTGCTCAAGAGTGGAGAACCTTGGCTTCTGGCTGTGGACAAAACAAAAGACATATTTCTCTTTCCCACCCACCAATCTGCACCAAAAGAACTGCCAGAGATTGTGGAGTGATGTGATGGACTGCCTGAAATTTGGTCCCAAGGCCAGGAGATCTAAAGTTCAGATGAAAGTGACTTTGGAGTTTTGAGGAAGATTATTTTAACCTCTAAAAACTTCCTTGTGAAGGGTCAGGGCTCAGCAGAGGTGGGTCTCGACTTCCAGAAGAGAGATCTGAAGGCCAAGGTGGCCTAAGGATTTAAGAAGAGTATGAAATTTGGGGGAGCTTATGATCTCTAATTACCCTGAGTCTCAAGGAGCCTGTCACATGTATCAATTGGGTGGGGGGTGGGGTCTCTGTCCTATGTCAATGTCTATTCTATTGAGTTCCAAGTGGATTAAAAAAAAACAAGCAGCCAGAACAATCCTGGGACGCTAGAAGGGAAGAATGAACGAATCTAGTAAATGAATTTTTAAAGGTGATCACCTCGAATATTGTGTTCAATTCTGGTTGCCGCATCTCAAAAAAGATATAGTGGAATTAGAAAAGGTGCAGAGAATGACGATGAAAATGATAAAGGAGATGGGCTGACTTCTCTATGAGGAAAGGCTGGGGCTCTTCAGCTTGGAGAAAAGACGGTTGAAGGGAGATATGATAGAGGTCTATAAAACAATGAGTGGAGTGGAATGGGTAGACATGAAGCGTCTGTTTACGCTTTCTAAAAATACTAGGACTAGGGAGCATGCGATGAAGCTACAAAGTAGTAAATTTAAAACAAATTGGAGAAACGTTTTCTTCACTCAACGTGTAATTCAACTCTGTAATTCGTTGCCAGAAAATGTGGTAAAGGCGATTAGTTAGCAGAGTTTAAAAAAGGTTTGGATGGCTTCCTAAAGGAAAAGTCCATAGACTAATATTAAATTGGACTTGGGGAAAATTCACTATTTCTGGGAAAAGCAGCATAAAATGTTTTGTACTTTTTTGGGATCTTGCCAGGTATTTGTGACCTGAATTGGCCACTATTGGAAACAGGATGCTGGGTTTGATGGACCTTTGGTCTGTCCCAGTATGGCAATACTTATGTACTTATGTAACATTTTACAATATAAGGGAAAAACTAATAGTTTGAATTTGTTTAGGTAAAGCATTCCAAATCTGAGATGCTAGATAATCAAATCTGCATGAAAAATAACTTTCGATTTCAGACCTCTAGGATTGGTGTGTATTATTTAAAATATTTGGGCACAAGATTTCCTGGAGTGTACTGAGTGTGTATATTACCATCAGTAACAGAGGCACCATGAGGAGATTCTATATTCAAAAATGCTTCTATTGTCCCTTTACTGCTGAGGTAGGTGTTACTTCCCCACCCTAAGAATTTTCTCTTGCCCCCATCACCCACCCCACCCTAGCCCCGCCCATCGTAGCTGCCCAAATGGTTGAGTCACCGACCGCATATGATTTGCCACAATAAAACTGTAGCATGCATGTAGCTTTAAAGAAAGAAAACAAAAGAACTGTATTCTCTTTTAGTAGCTGTTTAATGTGTATCAATGACTATTGCTCTGCTACCTTCCCATATTAACAACAAAAACATCTTAGCACAATTTAGTAAATAAGTGGGTCAATATTCAAAAGCAGATATCTGCACAGCTGTGGCAGTTTTTCAGATGTTTCTCTTAGCCACAGCTATGCAGAGATATTCAGTGGCAATATACGAATAGTGCTGCTGAATATCTTTACAGATCACTCTGGTACAAGCCTAATACTGCCATACGCCAGGCCCCTTCCCTGCCCATCTTCAAATCCTTGCTCAAAGTCCATCTCTTCAGTGTCGCCTTTGGCACCTAACCACTATTCAAGAAACCTAGACTACCCCAACTTGTCATTTCGTCCTTTAGATTGTAAGCTCCTTTGAGCAGGGACTGCCCTCTTATTAAATTGTACAGCGCTGCGTAACCCTAGTAGCGCTATAGAAATGTCAAGTAGTAGTAGTAGTAGTAGTAAGATGGGGTATGAGCAAAGCATGGGGGATCCCAGCGGTTATTCTGTTAGGGGCAATATTCAGACCATTAACCAGATAACAAGCCAGCTAAATTTAGGACGTAAAAATTGCTAATATTTTGTTTATCTGATAGGTATCTAGAAACCAGTTTGAATATCACTGCTCTCTGCTCACCACTCTATCTGGATAGTCACTCAGTCTGAATACCAGTGCTGAACATCCAAATTTAATTTAACTGTCATGGCTGGCATTAAAAAGAAACACTGATCACAGCGGCTGAATATCAGGATTTAGTTCTGGACGGGTGGAGAACTAAATCAGGAAGTTCAGGCTATGAATGTTTAGCAGGCTGCGTGGTTGCACTTTTGAAGGCTGATTTTGCAAGACATATGCTGCAATTTGTTTTCCTTTTAATTGTATGTTGAATCCTGTGCGTTAGAGAAAAACTACTTTGGAGGTAATCTGATAACAAAGCACCTTTGTAGGAAGGCCAAGAAGGCCCCTAGTTCGGAGCTATTTTAGAAGGACAGCATAGGTTGTCATTGCAAGTAGTATACCATGCCATACTTTGTATTGTTGTTCGAATATTTTTACTGCTCTAATTGCCTACTGCTCACGTTTGATCTATTCTTACTGTACACCGCCTTGAGTGAATTCCTTCAAAAGACGGTAAATAAATCCTAATAAATAAATAAATAGGCACCTATGTGCATTAAACAAACAGGAACAGCGGTAAAAGCAATCGTGCAAATTTGCATGTTAAGTAGGTTGCGACTGTGCCCATACTCTACCCAGGGTACGTTTCAACTCAGATCATATAAAAGCAGTTGCAAACATTTGCAGCACCCAGAGCCGGATTAAAGCAGAAGCAACTAGGCACACGCCTAAGGCTGAATACAGTGCGGTCTCAATTATCTGACGTAAGTGTGACTGACTCATTTTTTGATAAATTGGATAATACAGAAAATGCTGCATAAACCTCTCATGATTTTCAAAAATTGTTCTAAAACAAAGATTTTTAATAGAAATAAGCGCGATGACATCACCGGGGGATCTGTCAGATATGCTGGATGGTCAGATTAGCGAAGATCAGATAATTGAGACTGTACTGTAGTTTAGGGATGCCCTGCTAGATGTGTTCAGGACTCAGGACATTATTTTTTATTTTATTTGTTACATTTGTATCCCATATTTTCCCACACATTGGCAGGCTCAATGTGGCTTACATAATACCGTGAAGGCATTCGCCAAGTCCAGTATGGGAATAGTACAAAATGTTATAGTGGGATAGGGAAGATAAGATTCAATCAAGTTGGGTTTGAGGTAAAAGGGTTTGTCAATGTTCAATACGATCTTTGATAGTGAAGTGTTGCAGGGTTGAGTCACCTAAGTTGGGTCATTCGGATATGCTTTTCCGAATAGGTGAGTCTTTAATAATTTTCTGAATTTTAGGTGATCATAAGTTGTTTTCACCACTTGTGGCAGTGCAACTGTCTGGATTATTTTCAGGATTCTACGGATTTTTAAATTAACTGCCTCAAACAGTGGCGTTCCTAGGGGGGCTGACACCCAGGGAGGATCGCCGATGCGGCCCGCCCCCCCAGTTGCAGCGCCCCCCCCCCCCCCCCGGTGCAGCGCGACACCCCCCCCCACCCCGGTGAAAGAAACCCTCCCCCGGGTGCACGCCGCTGGGGGAGGTGCCGCGCGCCGGTCAGCTTCCTTCGTTTCCATGCTCCCTCTGCCCCGGAATAGGTTACTTCCTGTTCCGGGGCAGAGGGAGCATGGAAACGAAGGAAGCTGACCGGCGCGCAGCACCCCCCCAGCGGCGTGCATCCAGGGCAGACCGCCCCCACCGCCCCCCCCCCTTGGTACGCCACTGACCTCAAAGTCATGGAGGATTCTATTCTCTGTGAGACCGATATTCAAAAAGGGTTTAGCCAGGCATGAGAGCTCCTGCCTGCTTAAACCCCACTGAGCTAGCCATCCACCAATATTCAGCCCCTGAATACTGCCTATGACTGCTGCAGATTGGTTTGGCAGCAAAGTTGGTATTTAACTAATAAGCAGTGATATTCTGAATCAGTTAGTGCCCTTTTAACTTCCGGGTGACCACACTTACCTGTGTGTTCAGTGCCAGGGTCCAGACATGGCCCAGAATTGAATCTCCAGGCTTAATTCAGCCCATGGCTATCAGTGGCTTAAAAAACAATTGACCACCATGAGCTGAGTGTATCAGGCCCTTAATTTATAACCTGCCTTATCCCAGAACAGTCCAAGGTGGTTTATACTTGAAGAAAGCAAATAAAGCAAAAAAAAAAAAAAAGAGGTAAAAACCCTCACGATACCATGAGATATAGAACCAAAAAAAAGTGAGGAAAAACCAAGTTAGGATACCAAAAGACGCTTTATTGTATAAAAACGACCCGACACGGCCGTGTTTCGGCCCTAAGGCCTACCTCAGGGGTCTTGAACAATCTCAGATGATCTAGTGCATGAACATACACTGGTAAAAATTTGCTTAAACGCACACTTGTTTGATCTCCTCTCTTCTAGAATAGCATATGTTCAGTTACCAACTGATTTAAAATAGCGTTGCCACAAAAGATCCTCCTCCTGTGTCGGGTCGTTTTTATACAATAAAGCGTCTTTTGGTATCCTAACTTGGTTTTTCCTTATATTTGAAGAATCCAGCATAGTTCACTGGAAACTTACATTAATACATCCACAAAAAAGAAACACACCATTCAAATAAAGAACTACTTACCTCCCTGTTTATTAAGGCTGCCCAAAGTGAATGGGGTGTGTCAGCATAAACACACAGCAGCCGCTAGTGTGGCTTAGTAAACGGGGGGGGGGGGGGGGGGAGTTATTAAACTGCAGTAATATTTGCAGTTGCCGTGGCTTAATGTGGGATTTTACCACATGCTAGCTGTGAATATAACATGACACATATTTGGGACATTCTCTGCATTTTTTCAATACAGGTCTTGCATTAAAAGTTTCTTTAGCACACGGTACTGAGGTAGCTGTTGATATGGAACAGTCGCGTACCAAAGGGGGGCGGTGGGGGCGGTTCGCCCCGGGTGCACGCCGCTGGGGGGGGGGGGTGCTGCGCGCCAGTCAGTGTAGTTGGTTTCCATGCCCCCTCTGCCCTGGAACAGGAAGTAACCTGTTCCGGGGCAGAGGGAGCATGGAAACCACCGACGCTGACCGGCGTGCACCTGGGGGGGTTCTTTCGCCGGGGTGGGGGGGTGTCTCTTCGCTGGGGGGTCGCGCTGCATGAGGGGGGCGCTGCACCCGGGGGGGGGGGCGGGGCGCATTGGCGATCCGCCCCGGGTGTCAGCACCCCTCGGAACGCCACTGATATGGAATCACTTTAGCTTCTCTTTTTTAGGAAGCGGTAAGTGGCCCCACGCTAATATATATACCCTGTTTCCCCGAAAATAAGACATCCCCTGAAAATAAGACCTAGTGGAGGTTTTGCTGAATTGCTAAATATAAGGCCTCCCCCGAAAGTAAGACCTAGCAAAGTTTTTGTTTGGCCCCAATGGGCAGGGCCGTGCCAACACGGTAAGCGGCGTAAGCACTGCAGGGGGGCGCCACCCGCCATGCTTACCCTCGCCGCTTACCTGGACAAAAACGGCCCCTATTTTTGCTGCGGACCCACTCCCTTCTCTGGCCTGTCTTCCTCCTTAATCTTTTACAGCTTTCAAGTTCGGCGGAAGAGCAGGCCCGCCCACCCAACATCCTTCTGTGTTGGTGCTCCTGCCATGACGGTTCCGTTCCGGCGTCCCTCCAACTACTGTGCGATCACTGCGATGTATCGCTCTCCCTCCTCGCCACCCACCCGCCCGCTCTGCAGGCCTTTAAACTTCCAGACCTCCAGCAGCGTGCATCAGTGACATGAGCACTGCCTTTGGCCAGCCCCGGAAGCCTCCTCTGTACAACGTCCCGCCTACGCGGGAAGCTGTACAGAGAAAGCTTCTGGAGCAGGCTAAAGGCAGCTCTTACATACCGTAGCTAATGCTGCGTGCCAGTAGAGTTGGAAAGCTTGGAGGCCTGCAGAGCGGGGTAGGGGTGGAAAGAACTGAACAACCCTCCCCCCCCCCCGCATTATCCAGAGCCAAGTCAGTGCACAGAGACCCTCCCTCCCAAAAGAAAAGACGAAAAACGAGCACAACCTTTCCTCACCGCTTCCCGCCAAAGGGGTATGATTGTCACTGAATAAATCTTGCTTTGTGTTCATAAATATCGGGATCGGTAAATGTACCATAGATTGTTGTACATGGAAATAATGGTAGTAACAAGAAATTCTTGTTAGGATTCACAGTTTGTCTGGTTATGCTGGTTTGTGATGACAACTACTGTACAGTATATAATAAATGTTCATTCTTTTTGTTCAACAATAAATGTGAATTGTTCTTCATGAAAAAATAAGACATCCCCTGAAAATAAGACCTAGCGCATCTTTGGGAGCAAAAATTAATATAAGACACTGTCTTATTTTGGGGGAAACAGGGTATATATATATATATATATATATATATATATATATATATATATATATATATAATCAATATTGTTTGAAGTGTGTTTTTTATTGACTCTATTGTATTTTTATGTACAGTGTTCTTTTGTGACCCCTTGAAGCAGGCGGCTATGCCTGCCGAAACACAGCCCTGTGTCAGGTCATATCCTGGTGCTTCAATAACGAGTCTTTTATCTTTTACTCCTTGTTTGGAAGTCATTTCATCCTGTACTTTCTTTGGCATTCCTTGGATTTCCATAGAGGTTATTTCCTGTTTTTGCTTTGGACCCCCCACCCCACGCTAACTGTGCCTTACTCAGCATGTGCAGCACATTAACTGCTGAAACCTCTCCACACCCATTCTCCACCAATGCCCTACCTAGTTATGCCCCGTAATGAAAAATGCTATTAACCTGAAGTTTACTGCATGGTGATGGCAGAAATACTGCAAAAGAGGTTACCACATTTGTGTATTGATTGTACCATACACTAAACCGTGCATTAACAGTCTAACATATTTCATAAAAGGGCCCACCACGGCTACCAAGAGGGGGGGGGGGCAAAATTCTCCAGACCTGGCCTCCAAGGGGAGGCCTGGGCCTGGCGCAGGCAAGCTTCTTCCTGCCTGCCTGCTTCCGGGATTGGTCTGTCTCTCTCAAGGATATTGGTCTCTCTCCTTCTCCTGCTGCGTGCCGCCCAGGACCCGGCTGATTGCATTAACGAGTACAGGAATGGGGATTGCAGGAATCCCACGGGTATAGAAGATGTTGCCACTGGACTCCTGCGAGGATGGAAGAAGTTGATGTGAGATTCCTGTGGGAGTGTAATCAAAATCTCTGGTGATCCAGAATGAGCCTTGGAATGAACTGAGAGAGGCAACAGGGGCACCAAGATGGAGCCTGGAGCATAATGTGGAGAGAGGCTGTTGTCTAATTTCATTGGATGTGTCATCTGCCTTCAATTCAGTTGATGGAGATATCCTGTTAGGCTACAGAAGCTTGTCATTGCTTACTGTTCCTTATTCCCCATCTCATGTCCTATGGTCTCTGAACAAACATCGCATGGTTCTTCCTGGACCTTGTTCAGCTCAAATAGAGGCAACAAGACATTCTGTTTTTTATGTTGTGATATCCCCCTCTTCACTCAGGGTGACCTGGTTCTCAATATGCAGATCATATGCAAATTAGTGTGCTACCCCTTCTCGCTCAGGGTGACCTGGTTCCCACTAAGCAAATTAAACAGGTCTCACCAACTGCATATTTCTCAGGCAACTATTTATTCCAGCCCCTGGGCACACTTCTTCTAGCGTAATACTTTATGCTTTCATAGGTCTTCACACTGAGCCTCCCCACACAGATACATAGGCTCAGTACTAGCTTCAATATTTTGGGGACTCCCAACCCCAGGCTTTGCAGCCTGCTTCTCTCAGTACTTTGGACACACAGTCCTCCCTTTGAACACACAGTTCTTTACCAGTACTTGGGACACACAGTCCTTCCTTTGAACACACAGTTCTTTAAGTACTGAGGACACACAGTCCAACACTAATGCTTTAGGGACTTCTTACCCCAGGATTTTCAGCCTGCTTGTCTCCTTTGGACACACAGTCCACCACAAGTCCATAGGGTTAGCCAGTATCTTCCAGGGGATCTCTCTTCTTCAGTTGCCAGTTCTCTTCTCTTCCCTTTCACAACTCAGGTGGGTATAAAGGGGTTAATTAGCTACACAGGACCCAGCCCCTAACTGGCTACACCTGTTGCCACCCCCAGGACTCTCCCCGGTCCTAGCAACCTCTTACTTCTCACAATGTTATAGCCCTGGCTTTTTTGGAACTCCCTAGCTCTCACAATTCCTGGTGAGGCATGTTTGAAAAATGTAAAATATGCATTAAAAACTTATTGTTTTTTTTCAGCAGGCCTACAGCATATGATGGGCTGCATTCTGGCCGCCCCACCTAAATATATGTGAAATTGTTGGTTTTAAAGTTTTGTCTGAACCGTGTGTCAGCATGAATGGTAATCTTTTCTGTTATGATGTTGTAGTTTCTTTCAGAATTTGTATCATAGCCTGTAAATCACTTTGCTGTGCTCCAACAGTTAGAGACAGTACAGTAAATCATCCTTAAATAAATGAGAGAGATTTGTGAGCAGTGGAGGTGGTGCATGCAAATCTCCCTCATGAATATTCATTGTGGACATTCTGTAAACCTGACTGGCTGGGAGAGCCCCCTGGGGTGGGGGCAGAGAAAGTGAATGTGACTGGGAGGGGGGTAGAATTGAAGAAAATAAGTAAATGGGGCCCATGAGAAAGAGGCCACAAACTTATGCTTGCCAAGAGCCCAATACAGTATTAACCTGACCCTGGTGCATAACCCCTGAGGTATTTTGATAAGAGCCCTTTTCTACGTGTAAAACAGGGTTTCCCCTTTTTATAAAATTACCCCCATATGATTAAGTGCTATATGTTCCCTCTTGTAAATTCTTGACACCTTTAAGCTCTATTTCAGTGCTAATAACTCTTGTAGACTGGCCTTGTGTTTATGTGAGCAAACAGCACTGCTGGCTATGCTGCACAAAGGTGTCTATCACCAACGGAACCAAGGCTGAGGTCCTGGCATATAAGCCTTCACTCTATTTTCTTATATTTCATTTTTTTTCCTACTTCCCTTCTAAGTCTCCCCATGTGGATGAAAAAATAGCCACAAAGTCAGAATGAGTTGATATTTTGGAATACACAGGGGCCCCTTATACTAAGCCACGTAAGCGTCTACGAACGCCCCATGCACGCCAAAATGGAGTTACCACCCAGCTATCATGAGGCTCTTGTGGTAATTTCATTTTTGGTGCGCGCCTGATACGCATGTCTGAAAAATAATTTTTATTTTCAGACGCGCGTACCGGACGCGTGCCAAGTGGCATTTGACGCGCGTAGGTCATTACCACCCGGTTACCGCTTGAGACTTTACCACTAGGTCAATGGCTGGCAGTAAGGTCACAGACCCAAAATGGATGCACAGCAATTTTCATTTTGCTGCACGTCCATTTTCAGCAAACATTTTTTTTAAAAAGGCATTTTTTACAGGTGCGCTGAAAAATGATTCTGTGAGTGCCCAAAACACATGCCTACACTACCGCAGGCCATTTTTCAGCACGCCTTCGTAAAAGGGCCCCACATTTAGCTAAGGCCCTAGAGAAACTGCACTACCGTAAATGGACTCATGCCCCACTCACAAATGCTAACCTTGGTTCTCTCCGGAGGGCCGGCCTTACAATTGCAGGGCCCTGTGTGGACCAGTTTGGTAGGACCCTGTCCAGAACTTAATATTTGAAATGAGAGATGTATTTAAACAGAATTCTTTAATTTCCAAAAAGGCGCTATCCCTCTGAGAAGTGCACTCAGGGTCTGTATTTGTGATTAGAAGTAATTTTTTTCCGGCTCTAACCTACCATTTTATGATTTGCCATAAGAGTATTTTATGAGTAACACATACATAAATGTTATGTGTTTTTTGTATAGCAACTGATGCAATATACTTACTTTTTTATATGTTTTTTATTTGTATACTTATATATGCTTTTGGATTTTCATATTATTTTATTAGTCTTTATCTTGGAATATTTTTTATTATAAATTGTTTTAGCATTTTATATTCTAGTTTTACATCTGAATTTTGAACTACATATAGTTTTTGCTCTTATCTAACATTTATGTGCATATATGTGTTTTGTAGACTCCTGATGCAGGCCTAACGGCCGAAACAAAACAGTTGTGTCGAGTCTTTTTTCATCAATAAACAAGTGTTTTTAAGATCCATCTCTCCAGGCTTTGTATCTCCGTGGTCAAACATCCCACATTTTGCCCTCACATGGGCTGCTTTAGGGGTATAATACTAAAAACATCAAAACAATACAATAACCATAAAACACAATACAATGTAAAATGACAACAACATATAAAGTGTGAGGGATCCCAGGCAAGATGGCCTGGATTCTATATATGGCAACTAAAATTGCATGCTCAAATTTGGCAGTGTGGTCTAATTGCATATGCAACGTAATTGATTAACAAACCATTTGGTGCCAATAAACTTTCATTTGGCTGTAGCTCCCCTGTTTCTTCTCATTCTCCTAATATATCTACCAGGGGCCCTCCCTCTGGAGATAGTTGACTGAAATTTGGCAAGAGTGTTGGCATTTCAATAAAGCACCAATTTTATAAGATATGACACAACATCATAATTAATAAGTAAAGTAAATAGATACAATGGCACGCTACTTTATTTCTTTAAAAGATCCTGCCTGCAGTTGCCCAATATGAGGTTCGGTTTCAGAGTTTGCAAAGGAGCAACACAGATTTCAAAGGGTAGAGACTCAAGTTCAACAGGTGACATCTACTCAGTCTTTAGTCTTACATGATAAAATGGTATTATATAGAAGAGTGGAAAAGTTTGAGAACCTCGGTAAAGGCTTGAACTTGAGGATTTTGAACTTTCCCCAGGTTTTAAGATCTACACCAAAGGAGATGTTCTATAATTTTCTAAAAGATGCTTTTGGGTATTAAGATAATGCTCTACCCCCTTTGAATAAAATTAATCCGCATACGAACCTTTTCCGGAGACGGGGAGGCAGTAGAACTAGAGGACATGAATTGAGGTTGCAGGGGGGCAGACTCAGGAGTAATGTCAGGAAGCATTTTTTCACGGAGACGGTGGTGGATACGTGGAATGTTCTCCCACGGGAGGTGATGGAGATGAAAACGGTAATGGAATTCAAACATGTGTGGGATAAACACAAAGGAATCCTGTTTAGAAGGAATGGATCTATGGAATCTTAGCGGACATTGGGTGGCGACGCCGGTATTTGGAGAATAAACCGATGCAGGGCGGACTTCTACGGTCTGTGCTCTGAGAAAGGCAGGGACAAATCAAACTCAGATATACATATAACACTGTTTTGTATTTCTCAATCCGGAAATGGTGATCACCATTACAGCATAATGTAAGCCACATTGAGCCTGCAAAAAGGTGGGAAAATGTGGGATACAAATGCAACAAATAAATAAATAAATAAATAAATATAAAGTATTACATACCATGTAAAATGAGTTGATCTTGTTGGGCAGACTGGATGGACTGTTCTGGTCTTTATCTGCCGTCATTTACTATGTTACTATGTTATGTTCCACTTCCAGTTAAGAAGTATACTAGCTCATTGGAGAACCCTGAACAGGTTAACATTTCCTCAGTTTGAATTTAACAAACATTTTGGAGACTTCTGCAGAGGAAGTAATTTCTCAAGCTACCCTTCTGGTTTCATTTGTACTCTTACATAATAAGAAAGCCTTATTACATATTTTCTTTACATTGAAGGACTGTAATTATAAGGGGGAAAAATATCTACTTTTTTGGTCATTTCCCGCTGAACTCTGACACGTAGTAATAATTTTTGTCGTATCGATCTAAGTTTTGGCACTTGGTGCAACTTGTCAATTACAATATCCATGTAAATGTATGATTTATTTTAATGATGTGAAATATGTCTTTTTTGAACCCTCCCAATTACAATTTTTCCTGCAGGGGAAAGGGGCTGTGTCCACTTGACCCTATGAATGATTTCTGTCATCACGTTAGGACTTATGGAAGAATACTTTCAAACCACTTGGGGGGTCTCTGACGAAACAGCGGTAAGCCCAAAGCAGGCTTACCGTTCACTAATGTTGGAGTGGAGGAGTGGCCTAGTGGTTAGTGCAGTGGACTTTGATCCTGGGGAACTGAGTTCAATGCCCACTGCAGCTCCTTGTGACTCTAGGCAAGTCACTTAACCCTCCATTGTCCCTGGTACAAAATAAGTACCTGAATATATGTAAACCGCTTTGAATATAGTTGCAAAAACCTCAGAAAGGCGGTATATCAAGTCCCATTTCCCCTAATCCAGAACTGCTGCCACAGCAGCCCAGTGGTAGTTCCCACCCCCAGCGCACACCACTTCTGGTGCTGCAAAAGTATTTTTATTTTTGTAGCGCCGGTGTTTACCCGGTTACTGCTGGGTTAGCGTGCGAACCCTTACCGCCATCTCAATGGGTAGTGAAAAGTGCTCCCCCGAAATCACCGCATGGCCATTTCTTTAAAAAAAAGCAAATAGCCTTTTACCCACTACAGTAAAGGGGGCCCCAGTGCATATCAAAAACACGCACTGATGACAGCGCAGGCCCCCTTTTACCGCAGCTTGGGAAAAGGACCCCATAGTGCTTTGAAAATAAGCTCCCTAGTGATTTTGCATGTAGACTCACACCTTTTCCTTTTTATTGACTGATTATTTCTATCTTCTCCTAGAATTTATTTTGGGCTTCTCTTACGTGGAGTTTAATTTACAGGACTATTATGTTTTCTTGTTTTATTCCTTAGAGTTTGTATTATATACCTGTAGGTGTTTTCTCACAAAGATTGTATTTCCTTGTAATGTTTATTGGGAATGAATTTTAAAAAATCATTGTAATAACTAAGAATCTCACCCATCATTCTATCAGCAACCAACAGAAGAATGTTAATGTTGGTGAAATATGCACCATTTGTACTGTACCATGGCACTGATGCCTGTTCTTTTTCAAGGATGCAGCCTCATTTTCACTTTCACTGGGTATAAAGTGGTATGCACATGTGCATGTTCACTTTTCTGGTACTAGTATGGCACTGCTTTCCGCACTTGCCGCTGTTGAAAAGACATTTTGGATAAGTTTTATTTCTTTTAAAACCTTCTGTTTCCATCTATACAGTATCCCCCTGTTACTAAGCCATGCTAGCAGCTGTCACAAAGCAATGCCGACATAGCCCATTCAAAGTAAATGGCCTGTGTCTGCATTAACACCCTGCTTAGTAAACAGGGGGCATATTTTTTAAGTGTTTGAGAGTTCTGAGAAGCATTGATCTCCTTACAAATGTGGATTTACTTCAGAGACGTTTGGGTAATTCTCTTGCAGAACTCTTTGTACTGCTTCATTTAAAATAAATAAATATCAGACAGGCCTCTGAGGAGAAACCAGACAAAGAGTGTCCCAAACTAGGGAGAGTGGAAAGATGGCGACCTGAAGCTTGTGCGCTCAACGGCTCAGCTGTCCTCTGAAGTTCTGTCTTTGTTTACTTGAAATTTCCTCTCTGCAACTGCAGTTACCTTAACTGAGAGGAAGGGGACAATCGGGAGTCAGTCGCCGATGGCCAGAGTTTTGTTCCCTGTGCAGCAAGTGTGGGACCGCTGCGTGACGAGCTGCCCACAGGTGACTGGGTTGGTGAATACTTTGATTAGCGCCAGCGAAGGAGCGTCGACGCTCTTGGACCTGGAAACAACTTCATCACTACCGAATGATTTAGCCACCATGTCCAAAGGAGTGGAGGAGTGAGTTAGGAGTCCATGCTGAAACGGAAGTCGTTTACAGCTGAACCTGAGTCGGCCGTGCCACTCCTAAACCCGTAAGAGCTATCAGCTTGGAGTTTTTGGCTCCCGTGGAGGTTACACTGAATATCATCTGGAAGGCGCTCCAGGACCATAACAGTGGTAGTAAATAACTTTGCTTCAGATATAATCTTATTAGTGAGCTACATGGATAACCTAATCGAACCCTTTGAGAAAGAAAAATTGATACAGCAAATGAAGTCTACAGGAGTAGGAAACGGTTACGATTTTGAAAATGATAATAGACCAGAAATTTGAACAAAATGAATATTATTACAGATGATTAATATTGAGATTGTTGTTTTCCCAGAGTTCCAGGTATGACTCCTAAAACTTTCCTCAGAAATATTTCCTGACAATTTTGTTATTTTCCTTTGTAATGATTGCTTTTAGTAATATAAATTATTACTTAGTAATATTAATTCAAAAGGAGTGAAGCCTGTGAAACTGGGATTACCTTAATCAGTGAGAATTGGATTAGAGACTCAAGTGTTCGCATTGTTAAATAATTTCTGGTTTTAAAAGAGAAAAAATGAAATTAGGTGTATTAGTTTTACTAATGTTGGGCAATAAGTATGTTTCCAATGAAATAAATTGAATATACACCGTTTTGGGTTTGAAGAAGCCAACCAGACGATCAATGTGGAATAATGATTCAGATAAATAATAACTGGGGATAATCAGGTTAATACCACGTTTTTTCTGTTTACTGTTGTTTAATTGATCTCCTTGTCTTATTTCACTCTCCCTATTTTGTGGTTTAAGGAAGAGTATAGAATTACCTGATTGAAATAATTCTTGTGTATTACTTTCTCTGTATTTCTGTCAAGTTATTTTATTGCTTGTAAATTTGAATTCTTATAAATAAATAAAAATACTTGGTGGCTGGATATTTTATTTTAGTTTCCCCCTCCCCCCCCCCCCGCTTTCCCTCTCATGGCAGGCTCAATGCGGCTTACATATACAGGTACTTATTTGTACCTGAGGCAGTGGAGGGTTAAGTGACTTGCCCAGATTCACAAGGAGCTGTGCCTGAAGTGGGAATTGAACTCAGTTCCTCAGGACCAGAGTCCACCACCCTAACCACTAGGCCACTCCTCCACTCACTAGATATATTTTATATTCTAATAATTTGGTGGTTGGATATATTTATTTATATTATATTTTACTTACTTAAGGGCCCTTTTACAGAGCGGCGGTAAGCCCAACCTGGGCTAACCACTCGCTCTTCCGAGACTACTGCAAATTGCTGGAACTGCATGCATTACTTCCCCACAAAAATCAGGTGGAACGTGAATAAATTAATAAGTTCCATCAAATCCATATAAAACAGCTTATCACTATAGAAATGGAGTACTACTACTAATCATTTCAATAGAACTAATAGACGTAAGCAGCGCTGTGCACATTATATACATGTACTTTCTCTGTCCCTATGGGGCTCACGATCTAAGTTTTTATTTGTATCTGGGGCAATGGAGGGTTATGTGACTTGCCCAAGGTCACAAGGAGCTACAGTGGGAATTGAACCCAGGTTGCCAGGATCAAAGCGTGCTGCATTAACCATTAGGCTAAGAATCTTTGCCATTGATGATTCTCTATGACAGTTAAATATACCTCAAGAGATGTAGCTAATTCTCCCCGGTAACACTGCCATGCTCATAGGCGCCCCATATAAGAGGCTTGGGGAGGCTAAGCCTCCCCAGCCCCAGCCCCAATCACTACTTTCCCCTCCCTGTGGCCGCTTGCTCTCCTTGAAAGGTAACAATAAATCACAACCTTCCCCTCCATATGTTCCACCCGCTCACTCACTTGCTCGCTCTGCCTGCCAGCCACAGACTCTTCAACTTCGTATCTGCAAACAATGTGAAACCGCGGGACCATAGCTCTATAAGCGCCAGTCGCAGCAGCTCTTGATCCCGCCCTCCAATACAGGAAGTTACATCATAGGGGGGGTACGTGCAACCTACTGAGCCGCTAGTGGCGCACGGAGAGCTATGGTCCCGCAGTTTCTCATTATTTGAAACTACGAAGTTTGAGAGTCAGCAGCCGGCAGGCAGAGTAAGCAAGTGAGGAAACGGGTGGGATGCATGGAGGGGAAGGTATTTCTTGCTGAGTAGTAGTCCGGCAGAGCTGCCGGTGAAGGGCTGAATATTAGAGGGGGGGTGGGTAATGATGCTGGTTGATATTGGGACGGGGGACACAGAGAAAGATGTGGTTTTGCTGGATGGTAGGGTAAGGGGAAATGAAATGAGGTCGTACTTGATAGAGGGTTGGAGGAAAGAGACTGGACGATGGTGGGAGGGGAAAGAGACAGGGGTGATGCTGGATTTTGAGGGGAAGAGAGAGATGAGGCAATATTTTGGGGACAGATAATTTTCTTGAGTGTATTTAGCTTGCATGTTACAATTATTAACAGAGATATGGGGGGGAGGGACAAGGGCAGAGGGACATAGTGAAGGGGTCCTTCCTTGCTATGTTCAGAACTGCTGACACAGGTGTTGCCACCCCAAGGATTGAAACTTGCCATGCCACATTCTATCCCATTCCCACCCTGCCCTAGCCCCTAACATTCTGCTCTATCCCCTCCCCACCCCACTCCACCCTAGCCTCCCCAAACATCTGAGTCACCGACCGCCTATGGCCATGTTATGGCTTCATCAAACCAGTAGTTTAAAGAGGCCATATGTCCTGCCTGCAGTGCCTTTTTCTCATGAAGGAAACCCCAACTGGCAAATTCACAATGGTAACCCCTACTTAGAATATCACTACTGGTCCCCCAACCTTAACAACAAGCTCTGTTCCTGGGAAATAACTCTGCCCTCACCCAATACATTAAATTAAAAATGGCCCTGTACTCCACCTCAGTCACTACCAGTTTACCTACAGAAGTTGCTGCTCGACAGAGGGCAGGAGTGATTCCTTTTGCTCTTGCCCTGCTGACCTCATGGTTCAAAATGGCAGCAGCTGACTGGAGGCTCTTCTTTGTGCCATGCACAAGGGCTGAGGGTGAGGCTAAGCAGGCATCATTTTGCCAACATGATTTCCTTCATGAGGGAGGGGTATGTAACATTGAGCATTCAACCCTTTAAATAAATCCAGATATAAAAACAAAAACAAAACTGCTTTATTCATTGCCATAGCAACCAGCAGCTGGTAACAATTAAGAACTAGGGAAAGCAAATAAAAACAAATAGGATCCATTGTAGAAATGACTGCAGTGACCTCTAGCGGGAGTCTCCTGGTACTACCACATGTATGGTGGTGGTGGTGGAGAGCTAAATATTGGCCGGAATCCGCTTAAAATCTGGTGGCCTGACCGCATCCAGTTTTTTGCCAGTATTCAGTGCCAGTACCCAGACATGGCCCAACATTGAATAGCAGGCCTAATTCTGCCCGAGGCGGTCAGCAATTAGGGGTCCTTTAACTAAGGTGTGCTGAAAAATGTCCTGCGGTAGTGTAGGTGCAAGCTTTGGGCGGGTGCAGATCCATTTTTCAGCGCACCTGTAAAAAATGCTTTTTTTATATTTTTGCCAAAAATGGACGTGCAGCAAAATAAAAATTGGCACACATCCATTTTGGGTCTGAGACCTTACCACCAGCCATTGACTTAGCAGTAAGGACTCTTGCATTAATCGTGCAGTAATAGCCTGCACGCGTCAAGTCAGAGTTACCGCCTGATTTTCGCCGCGTGCCAGAAAATAAAATATATTTTCTGGCGCACATAGCGGACATGTGTAAAAAATGAAATTACCACATGGGGCATGCAGTAGCTAGGCAGTAACTCTGAAATGGCGTACATTGGGCGCACGTAGGTGCCTATGAGGTTTAGTAAAAGGGCTTCTTAAAAAACAGCTGAACCGGCTGAATATTGACTGGTTAGTTTCTAGCTGTAATTGTATGGGAAATGTGTTCCATAATGTGGGTACACAGTAGAAAACAACTGATTGTCTCATGATATTCAATTGAGAAGATTTTTCTGCAGGGGGTTAACTGCAGGAGAATAAGGGATTAATAATGTACAAAAATAGAGTGGCAAGCCCCTAAAGAAAGGTCTATAAGAAAGAGCAAGAACTTTAAACTTAACATAATATTTAATTGCAAATAGTTTCCCTGCTACAACAATGTGAGTTACAGGTCTATACAACTCACTAAACTACAGTATCAAGGTACTGAAGTTAGCAAATCCCATGGGAATTTACTTTTGGTAAAATGGTATCAAAATCCACCATTTAACCACAACTTGGTTAAAACAGGAACTGTAGGGGTATTCCCTGAATCTCACCTTTTGTAGGCCTGAGGCCTGGGTAGACAATGGACCATCTTTTCTTAACAATATCATCATAGATTCTGCATGACTTCCTGAAACCACCGTGCTAGCCGACATCATCCAAGGCCATGCTGTATACCTGCATTAGCCTTCCAGTCTATCTCGTGTGAAGCTACGGAGGACAGAGTTTCACAGAAACACTGGAATGAGGTAACCCACATTAGCTATCTTGTTAGTGAGGCATCCAGTAGCACTCCTGATAAGTCGGACCATCTGGAAGGCCAAGCACCCCTCATTAATTGTGACTGTATATCAACTGCTGGACAGATGTATACGGCTCCTGGTTGCTCCAGAATAGTCACCTGTGGACCATAGAGGCAGAGCCGACACCGGCTTGGTAGAGAGTTTGGACCAAGAAGAAGGTCTAGTGGTATACGGATCTCTCAGTAATGCCTATGAACTGTATCTTTCTCTGCTAATTTCAGTACAAGGAAGGATTCAGAAACTGATTATTTACGGCTTCTAACAGACTGAGAATCCAGTTACCTGTGCAGGGCAAGGACTTGTTGGTCTACACCTGATACTAACTAGGGAGTTCACTGTGTACAGCTAGAGTCCTGAACAGGAACCAATTCATCACCCATCGGACACCAAAGCTATGGATCTCTAAGGGTGAGAGAACGGGATTTCTTCTATCGTTCAGAGGCACTAGTTAGTCACTTGTCTTTACATTGCTAAAGATTGGTTATTCTCAGGCACATGGGGCCCAATATTCAGACCATGGGAGTTAGCCACAGTCAGCTCTAAGCCTGGATATTCAATGCCAGGCCATTTCTGGTGACCAGCATTGAATATCAGGTTTATTTTTGACAGGTTAAACATAACCGGCCAAGCTGATATTCAGCACTGGCCGGGTAAGTTTAAATGCTATTTACACAGCCTAATTTGGCCACCAAACTTAGCCAGTGATGCGCCGAATATTAGTGGATAGCCAGTTATATGGCGCGATATAACCAGTTACTCGCTAGGCACTAACTGGCAATATTCAGCAGGAGATAATCCTCTATCTCCCACTGAATATTGCCGGACAGCTGGTTAAGTGCCATTTAACCAGCCAGGAGCCATTCCAGGATGGTTAAATGGTTTAGATATCAGGCGAACGGTCTATAGTCTAATGTTGTTGCTGCTTTAGTAATCTCTTCTCAGGAAAATATTGTAGTTGTGTAACTGAACATACATATCTACATATCTATTACGTGAAACCCTCAGTATATTTTTGTAACTTGCTTGCCATATTTGCTAATTATTATTATCTATAATAAATAATATATTTCCGCATTGGCATTATTCTTTCTTGGGGCAGCACTACCAGAACCTTAGGGCCACCTTAGGTGCAATCATACGTCTTGCAGACAAGCCATTACTTATCGGAGTGATTTTCTGTTATTGTATTTGCGCCTACAATTCTCTTAGCAAATTTAAACTAAATCTATCCACAGAGCGGGACTTAAGTACAGAGGGACCCTTTTACAAAGCCACAGGAGGACTAACACGCGGGTAGTGCATGCAAAATCAGTACTACTGCCAGGATAGCACGTGCGCCCAGCAGTAATTTTAAGTTTGGTGCATGCCAATCCCGCTCTGCGTGGTTACCATGCGGGCAGTGCGGGGGCCCTTACCGCTAGGTCAATGGCTGGCAGTATGTGCTCAGTCTGTAAATAGGCATGTGCTAGTTTTAATTTTTGCGCACACCCATTTCCTGGCCCATTAAAAAATGGCCTTTTCCCAGCTGCGGTAAAAAGTGGCCTAGCACGTACTAAACAGATGCGCCCACACTACCGCAGGTCACTTTTTACTGCAGCTTTGTAAAAGGACCCCAAACTCGGCAACAGTTGCTTTGCACAGATGAACTTTCTCTAAAATGAAGGGCTTTTAATGAATACAAACACTGTATCAAAAATCAGAGCCTCCTATGGTAATTACAGGATTCGTTTTTAAAAAAATGCACACCTGTCCCCCTACAAGCCTTTAACTTTTGCATTATTAATTTAGCTTTCATATTAAAAGAGAGAGAGAGAGAGAGAAAGTTCTTTTCTTAACACCTGAATTAGAAAGTTAAAACCTCTATTAAAATGCAAGCAGGAGGTCACTGAAGAGTACAAGAGAGGGAGGCAGGCTAGTATACTTGGCCTAGCGGGAAGTGATAATTGTATTATAAAAGTCTGTGATACACAGGCAAAATTACAGAGCTCCTGCAGGCACTGAATGGTCCACTGAAGACAGAACCCTTCTCTTAACTAGAATTATCTTGCACAGTCCAGGAGTTTGAGGCCAGCCTAATGCAAAGTTTGGAGACAGGCAGGCTGAAGGCTCCTGCCATCTGAACCAGCATGCCACATTTGTATGGGTAAGAGTTTGGCTTTTTCATTTTTAAAAACGTTTACTTTTTCTTTTGAGAACAATTAAAAGTCAAATGACTAGGCCCAGGAAGATAACCGAGATTTTATTAGTATAATTATCAGGGTTATACAGACTATATTCTAAAAGATGTTTCTCCTCCTTCCATCCACTAGTATTATATTCATCACAAACATTTTTGTTAACATATAACCCTTTACCTCCCCTCTCTCCTGACACTCTTGTTTTCTCACCTCCTGCTCCCATCTCCACACCTGAAGCACCTCACAGAAGGTTCAGGGTGTCCCCTGCTGACATCCACCTCCCGACCTTCAAGAAATCCTAGTACAGTGAAAAAAAAGTGTGAGTGAGCACAGCACGAGGGCCAAATATTTTTTCCAGGCTGGATCCGGTGTTAAGTGCCACAAACACAGCTGAGCAAGCCGGCAAGGGGGGGAGGAGAGAGAGTATTGTATAATATTTATATGATTTTTTTTTTCCCTGATACTGCTTTCACCTTTCAGATTGTAGTAGATAAAGGAGGGCTGAATCTAATATTCTCAATTTAGCAGCAAGAAAAGGCTGGAACTCACCACTGTATTGCTATTCCCTTTTTTAGCTTAGTCCACAGTTAGAATGCAGTAAAGTCAGGCAGAGGGGAAGATTTCATTTCTGGATTTATTGGGGGTAATAGGTGCCTATTTTGGCGTTGCTTTATAAAGGCATATAGGTGTTTATGGGGCTCATTTTCAAAGCACTTAGACTTACAAAGTTCCCTAGGTTAGTATGGGGTCCTCTTACTAAGCTACGGCAAAAGGGGGCCTGCGCTGGCGCCAGCGTGCGTTTTTGATGTGCACTGAGGCCCCCTTTTACTGCAGCAGGTAAAAGACTGTTTTATTTTTAAAGAAATGGCTATGCAGCAAGTGAAGCACTTGCCGCACGGCCATTTTGGGGTGAGCACTTACTGCCACCCATTGAGGTTACGTGCTAACCCAGCAGTAACCAAAAAGCGTGCGGCACTGCCTGATTACCACCGGCGCTATAAAAACTAAAATATTTTTGTAGCAGCAGAAATGGCGCATGCTGGGGGCGAGTGGTAAGCCTGTGTTGGGCGTACCACTGCTTAATAAAAGACCCCCTATGTAACTTTAGAAGTCTAAATGCTTTGAAAATATGCTTCCATGTGACCCTGAGCGAGTCACTCAAGCCTTTGCTGCCCCAGGTACAAAACTTAGGGGCCCTTTTACTAACCTGCGGCAAGTACTTACACATGCTTACTGCAGCTTAAAATGCACTACCGAGGGGCGCACTCGTGTCCAGCAGTAGTTTTGGAATCGGTGCACTACCCACACGCTAAAATATACAATTTTTTTTTTAGCGTTGGGGACGTGTTTGGGGAGTGGAGAGTGGATGCAGCTATGCTAATTGGTTAGCGCATGGGCATTGCCACATGATAACCGATTAGGGAAGGATTAGTGAAAGTCCTCACGGCCTACAAAACAGGTGGCTGCAAGGGCTCACATGGTAACGGGGAAATTAGTGCATGGCCATTATTGGAAAACAGAAAAATCTGCCTTTTACCGGCAGCGCAAAAAGTGGCCTCAGCAAGCAGTGTAGTAATGTTACTACTACTACTACTTCACACTTCTATAGCACTACAAGGCATACGCAGCGCTGTACACCATACATGTAAAGACAGTCCCTGCTCAAAAAGCTCACAATCTAAATAGGACAGACAAACAGACAGAACAATTAAGGGGTAAGGGAATTAAAGAGGTGGGGATAAAAGGTACAGGCAAGTGAGCAGTAATTAGGAGTCAAAAGCAGCGTTAAAGAGGTGGGCTTTTAGCCTGGATTTGAAATGGGCAAGGACGGGACTAGACGTACATGTTCGGGAAGTCTATTCCAGGCGTGAGGTGCAGTGAGGTAAAAGGAATGGAGTCTGGAATTAGCAGTAGTGGAGAAGGGGACAGACAAGAGAGATTTATCTACAGAACAGAGTTAGCACAAGCTTTACATGCAAACATCCCAACTCTGCCCGCCCTAACTCCATCCCTGAGCAAGCGTACTATAAAAGTTTGTAAGAGCTCAATTATGCACCTTGTATAGCATTCTAAGCGTGAAAATGGTTTATAAGATTATCCTCATTATGAAGGAAGTGCCACCTTAAAGAGAGGAGGCAGAAACTCTGTCTGCAGTCTCACGTGTATATTGTATTATACTGTATTGTATTGTACCTCCTTAGGTCCTCCTTGTTCATGTTTTTTGCTGTGCCTCAACTTCTTTTTGTTTTTTAACAGCTGTATACTTTGCCTTCACATCTGTGGGCCACGCAGAATCCAGCAAGCAATTCCTGCCACACACCACACAGGCAAAATGGGCACTTTGTGATGCCAGCCTACATGAAAATTGTGACCCAGAGCAGGGGCAGCCTGTGGGAGATGCGAAGAGACATGGGGCCAAGTGCAGATACACATTGTGGGACCTCATTTTCATAGGGCAGTAGGGGCCGAAAAAAGGGCTCTGTGTGCAAAAAAACACAATCGTTCAGTGGGTGGGATCGGCCTGGGCCCATAGTTTCCCCAAAGTTAGGCCGGCAAAGAGAAAAAGATGAAGATTTGCAGGCTGGAGGAAGCTGACGCAGGGACCTGTTCTCCTTTTCCTCTTAGTTATGATTTAAGGCGCTTGTTCTGACAC
Organism: Microcaecilia unicolor; assembly: GCF_901765095.1. Taxonomy (NCBI): domain Eukaryota; kingdom Metazoa; phylum Chordata; class Amphibia; order Gymnophiona; family Siphonopidae; genus Microcaecilia; species Microcaecilia unicolor. Next base: position 178,408,900 of record NC_044033.1, read on the forward strand.
TGTATCTCAGGGCCGGTGAATCCATTTCCAGGGCTGCTAAGTGTCAAAGTCTCAGACCCCCTTGTTAAACAGTGGTAATGCTGTCAAGTTTTGATGTATGGCCTATCTGCAAGTGCTTCTTCTCTTCGGCCTGTACAGTAAATCACCCAGGTTTACTCTTCTATCCCTGTCATTGTTCTTTTCCTCTGAACACACACGCATGCACACACACAATTTATATATATATATACAGTGGGGGAAATAAGTATTTGATCCCTTGCTGATTTTGTAAGTTTGCCCACTGACAAAGACATGAGCAGCCCATAATTGAAGGGTAGGTTATTGGTAACAGTGAGAGATAGCACATCACAAATTAAATCCGGAAAATCACATTGTGGAAAGTATATGAATTTATTTGCATTCTGCAGAGGGAAATAAGTATTTAATCCCTCTGGCAAACAAGACCTAATACTTGGTGGCAAAACCCTTGTTGGCAAGCACAGCGGTCAGACGTCTTCTGTAGTTGATGATGAGGTTTGCACACATGTCAGGAGGAATTTTGGTCCACTCCTCTTTGCAGATCATCTCTAAATCATTAAGAGTTCTGGGCTGTCGCTTGGCAACTCGCAGCTTCAGCTCCCTCCATAAGTTTTCAATGGGATTAAGGTCTGGTGACTGGCTAGGCCACTCCATGACCCTAATGTGCTTCTTCCTGAGCCACTCCTTTGTTGCCTTGGCTGTATGTTTTGGGTCATTGTCGTGCTGGAAGACCCAGCCATGACCCATTTTTAAGGCCCTGGCGGAGGGAAGGAGGTTGTCACTCAGAATTGTACGGTACATGGCCCCATCCATTCTCCCATTGATGCGGTGAAGTAGTCCTGTGCCCTTAGCAGAGAAACACCCCCAAAACATAACATTTCCACCTCCATGCTTGACAGTGGGGACGGTGTTCTTTGGGTCATAGGCAGCATTTCTCTTCCTCCAAACACAGCGAGTTGAGTTCATGCCAAAGAGCTCAATTTTTATCTCATCTGACCACAGCACCTTCTCCCAATCACTCTCGGCATCATCCAGGTGTTCACTGGCAAACTTCAGACGGGCCGTCACATGTGCCTTCCGGAGCAGGGGGACCTTGCGGGCACTGCAGAATTGCAATCCGTTATGTTGTAATGTGTTACCAATGGTTTTCGTGGTGACAGTGGTCCCAGCTGCCTTGAGATCATTGACAAGTTCCCCCCTTGTAGTTGTAGGCTGATTTCTAACCTTCCTCATGATCAAGGATACCCCACGAGGTGAGATTTTGCGTGGAGCCCCAGATCTTTGTCGATTGACAGTCATTTTGTACTTCTTCCATTTTCTTACTATGGCACCAACAGTTGTCTCCTTCTCGCCCAGCGTCTTACTGATGGTTTTGTAGCCCATTCCAGCCTTGTGCAGGTGTATGATCTTGTCCCTGACATCCTTAGACAGCTCCTTGCTCTTGGCCATTTTGTAGAGGTTAGAGTCTGACTGATTCACTGAGTCTGTGGACAGGTGTCTTTCATACAGGTGACCATTGCCGACAGCTGTCTGTCATGCAGGTAACGAGTTGATTTGGAGCATCTACCTGGTCTGTAGGGGCCAGATCTCTTACTGGTTGGTGGGGGATCAAATACTTATTTCCCTCTGCAGAATGCAAATAAATTCATATACTTTCCACAATGTGATTTTCCGGATTTAATTTGTGATGTGCTATCTCTCACTGTTACCAATAACCTACCCTTCAATTATGGGCTGCTCATGTCTTTGTCAGTGGGCAAACTTACAAAATCAGCAAGGGATCAAATACTTATTTCCACCACTGTATATATATATATATATATATATATATATATATATATATATATATATATATATATATATATAGTGCAATCCGCTTAAGTGCAAGGTCTGGGACCAAAGAAATACATGCAGTTAACCGGAGCGTGCACTTAATCGTGACACAAAGAAGCTTGGCATCTGATAAACATATGTACAGTACTGTTTATTATACGTACAGTATACAGTCTCCGTTAACTGACGTTAGGCTTACTTGAAGTAATCAGTCATAGTCCTCTGTACACTCTTGTGTCTGTGAGTTCCATAGACTACATCTGCCAGACGGTAAAAACTGTCATAGCACTGACATCCAGTGGCCTCCAGATAGGCCCGCACGGTGTTGAGACTCTCCAGTGCTTTGCAAAAGTGACAGGAGGTTGTTGAACTTCGTCAGCATGTGTCTCGCTGCTCATTTCATCATCTGTTTCATCATCAGCCGTTGCCTGCGTGTAGGCACATACCTGGACATCAGTGCTGTCATCAGCTGTTTGTAGATTATAATCAACAGCTACGTAGTGATGAAACTCCTCTTCAGTAACACAGGCTGGGATGTCCTGTTGACATCCAATAGCCTGTTCATCTGACGCGTTTGCAACAGCTGCATCTGTTTCGTACCCCCTCCACATCCCTAACAAAGCTTGCCCGCTTGTAGCAGTTCACAATGGTTGCCTGTGTAACATGATTCCAGGCTTCTTTCTGCATATGTAGGGAATCCAACAGTGATAGATTACGAGCCAGTTCAACAGCACGTTTATCCTTGCCAGTCTGGTCATCCATAATGCTCATTAGACAACGTAGCACAAGAGCCCGATAATGTTGTTTGAAATTGGCTATTATGCCTTGATCCATAGGTTGGATCAGAGAGGTAGTGTTTGGTGGCAGGAAGACCACCTTGATGTTAGACAGCCTGACATCATCACTGTGTGCAGCACAATTATCACAAATCAACAAAATCTGACGCTTTTGTGCCCGCATTCTAGTGTCTAACTTCTTTAGCCACTGCTTCCAAATTTCCCCAGTCATCCATGAATTTGCGTTAGCCTCGTATGACACAGGAAGTCGCTTAACATTCTTGAAGCAACGGGGCTGTTTGCTCTTTCCAATGATGAGTGGTTCCAACTTCTCACTCCTATCCATATTGCAGCAAAGGAAGATCGTCAGTCAGTCCTTCGACGTTTTACCTCCTGTAGTTTTGGCTTGTTTGAATGCAAGTGTTCCATCAGGAATCGCTCGCCAGTAGAGACCGTGTTCATCAACACTGAAAATGTCACGAGGTGCGAACTCATTCAAGATGGTAGGAAGAACTTAAACAACCCAATTTTCAGCACCAAAGTCATCAGCGTCTTGTTTTTCACCATGCTGTTTCTTGAATTTTATGTTGTTCCTCTCCTTCCATCTTTCCAACCATCCAACAGTGGCTTTGAATTCAGTTAGTCCAAGACTTTCAGCTAGCTGATTAGCTTTCTCCATAAGCATTGGACCACTGATAGGAAACTGTCTGCTCCTGACTTGAGAAAATCACCGAAGAAGCGCATCTTCTACCTCCTCAGCTTTTCCTGCCTATTTTCATTTCTGTTGTGAATTTGTATTGTTTTGCCAGTCTTCCAGAAGCTGGTCTTTCTGCTTCAAGATACGTGAAATTTGACTGGGAGTGACACCATATTGTTTCGCAATAGATGCTTGACTTTATTTATTTTTATTTATTTATTTATTTATTTATTTGGATTTTGCTGGCACAGCCCTGAGCCATGTGTGTGTAGTTCTTCTCTGGGTTTGTTCAGAGAGACAGTGGTTGCAGGCTCCTTGATTGCTTTGCTTCCATGCACCTGTGTCTGCTCTCTCTCTCTCTCTCTCTCTCTCTGCCTGGCTTCCAGGCTCCTTGATTGCTTTGCTTCCACGCACCTGAGTCTGCTCTCTCTCTGCATGGCTTCCCTTGCTTCTCTCCTATTGGTCTTCTGGTTCCTCCTTCCCCTGCTCTTGTCCTATGGCTGTGCTCTTCTCCCTGCTGGTTCCTGCTGATGTCAGACGCCAGCACTTTATCAGCTGAGCTCTTCCTCGACTCCATGCTTCGGCTTCTACTTTGGTAGGTGTTACTTGCTCAGTAGTTTGCTTCTTCTCTACTTTGTCCCTCGTTGCTGACTTTGCCTGTACCTGGATTACTCTCTTGTCTGCTGCCTGCCTATTGACCTTACCTGTGCCTGGATTACTCTCTTGCCTGCTGCCTGCCTACTGACTTTGCCTGTACCTGGATTACTCTCTTGACCTGCTGCCTGCCTATTGACTTTACCTGTGCCTGGATTACTCTCTTGCCTGTTGTTTGCCTATTGACATTGCCTGTTTCTGGATTACTCCCCTGCTTGCTGCCTGCCTATTGACTTTGCCTGTACCTGGATCACTCTCTTGCCTGCTGCCTACCTGGCTGATATGTTCACCACCCCGCTTCCAGTTCCGTCTTGTAAGTCCTGCAGGCCGCACACACCTAGGGGCTCAACCTCTGGAAAACGGCGGTCAGCGCAGGTGAAACCCATGGTTGTCCGGCCACCAAGCAGAACCTGGTCCAAGTACCGGGCTCAGCAGCGCTCTACTTGGTACAAGAACTCACAAGTCTGACAGCTCCTCAGGATGGCCCACTGTGAGCTCAGGAGCTGTAGGATATGAATTCGTGCATCAGCACTCAAACTGACATTTGTTTTCCAGGCTGTTCTCCTGTTTGTTTATGTACTGTTTTATTCCCAGCTTACTGCATGCTGATTTTCTGCCAGGGCAGCACTTTCTGTACATAACTTGCAGGTGGTTTGTGTTTTGTCATTTTTTTTTTTTGCTTCCCCTCTCTGCAGCCTCATGTGATTCCATCAAATGTGTTTTAAAACATATACAGATAGAAGGAGTTAATTGCCATACTACATTTTGTAAAAAGATGGCTTTTGGGTATAACCAGCAATGGGAGGGCTCAAGGTGTACTAAGTGAATTTTTAGGGATTTCATTGTATGCTATAGAGCCCCAGTGTTAATAATGGCCCTGATGAAATAATAGTAGAAAATGTTATTACTTATTTATTTATTTATTTTATTTATTTATTGTTCACTTATATCCCACATTTTCCCACTCATGTAGGCACAATGTGGCTTACAAAACATGAAATAAAATTACAGAATAGGAAGCTTAGAAAAGTATACAAGGAGTAAGCAGGGGGAAAAGCATTTGGCACTTCATTTTGGCACCTCACGCTATCTCTCTTCACTCATAATTCCCTATACTCCTGTCCGCACTTTTCATTCCCTGGATTCCCACTGCCTCGCCCTTCCTTCTCCCAAACAGGCCCTCTATGATTCAACACGCCACTCTTTATTCTTCTTATTTTTGCCCCTAAGCTCTGGAATGACCTTCCCCCATTCTACAATCCTAACTTTCCTTTAAAGTATCTTCTCAAAACTCATTTTTTTCATGCTTGCTTTTGGTTTTCCTTCCCAGGCTTGCTAATGCTGGGCGCTTGGTTACCCTGTTCAGAGACAATATGCTGGACTATATGATGTGTTGAGTCTTAGATGTCTTTGTTGAATGTGTGGAGAATCCGTTTAGATGGCGTGGTGTGAGTTAGTTAGTTACTTTTGTTGTGTAGTTCTTTTCTATCTCATTATGGTGTTCTTTTCTTATTTGATACCTGATTTTTGATGTTGTGAACCACTGCGACCTTTGTTTAGAAAAGATGAACACAGGAGGCAATTGGTAAGTAGACCATGTAACTAGAATATTTCCCCACACCTTACGCTTGTGGACCATTCTATCATTGCCCCTGCAATCTGCATAGGCAAAACTTTGCAGGAAAATGGCCTGTGCATTATTTCATGAACTGTCATTCTCCATCCTCCCCCCCCCCCCCCCCCACCACAAAGAACAGTTCCCTTCAATCCAGCTATATGTGTTTGTGTGCTGTGAAAACCTGCGTGTATTTTTTGCAGCGCAGAGGAGGGTAGTTTTTAGCAAGGCATATTTATTATTGCTAATATTAGCTTCTTTTTAACAAAATTTACAAACAAAAAAAGCAACACTGAGACAACAGAAGTTTTTTATTGACAGATGACCCGCGTTTCGGCGTTAAACAACCCTTGGGAAGCTTGCCAGGTGCCCTTAGCCTGGATTGGCCGCTGTCGTGGACAGGATGCTGGGCTCGATGGACCCTTGGTCTTTTCCCAGTGTGGCATTACTTATGTACTTATGAGGACATGCGCTAGATGTAATCTATTTAGTTTTCAGCAAAGCCTTTGACGCGGTTCCTCATAGGAGGCTCTTGAGTAAACTTAACAGGCTGAAGTTAGAACCCAACGTGGTTGACAGACAGATGCCAGAGGGTGGTGGTTAATGGCATTCACTTGGAGGAAGGAAAGGTGAGTAGGGGAGTGTTTCAAGGATCAGTGCTGGGGCCAATTCTGTTCAATATATTTGTGACTAACTCTGCTGAAGGTTTAGAAGATAGGCTCAAGCTCATTTTCAAAGCACTTAGTCTCCCAAAGTTCCATAGAAACCTATGGAACTTAGCCTCCCAAAGTGCTTTGAAAATATGAAGGTCTGCCTTTTTGCGGATGATACCATGATTTGTAACAGAGTGGACACTCTGGAGGGAGTGGAAAACATGAAAAAGGATCTGCAGAAGTTAGAAGAATGGTCTAATGTATGGCAATTAAAATTCAGTGCTAAGAAATGCAAAGTGATGCACTCAGGGAGTAGAAATCCAAGGGAGACATATTTGATAGGCGGTGAGAGGTTGATACAGAAATATAGAAACTTGATGATGGAGTGGAGGAGTGGCCTAGTGGTTAGAGTGGTGGACTTTGGTCCTGGGGAACTAGGTTCGATTCCCACTGCAGGCACAGGCAGCTCCTTGTGACTCTGGGCAAGTCACTTAACCCTCCATTGCCCCAGGTACAAATAAGTACATGTATATAATATGTAAGCCGCATTGAACCTGCTATGAGTGGGAAAGCGCAGGGTACAAATGTAAGAAAAAAAATAAATAAGGGACTCATCTAGTCTGCCCATCCTCAGTAACCACTAACTCCTTCTTTTTCTAAGAGATCCTACGTGCCTGTCCCACGCTTTCTTAAATTCTGACAGTCCTCTTCTCCCGTCATTTGAAAAAGGCTCACCTCCTGTACATTAAAACCACTGAGGTATTTATACGTCTCTATCATATCCCCTCTCTTCTTCCCCTCTTCTGCGTGTACATGTTAAGGTTCATATGCCCGTCCTGATATGCACAGACAGGGAGAGGGATCTTGGGGAGATAGTATCTGAGGATCTGAAGGCAATGAAACAGTGTGACAAGGTGGTGGCTGTAGCTAGAAAGATACCAGGCTGTATAGAGAGAGTTGTAACCAGCAGAAAAAAAGAGGTGTTGATGCCCCTGTACAAGTCGTTGGTGAGGCCATATCTTGCTAAAGATGTAATAAGAGTTGAAGTGGTCCAGAGGAAGGCGACAAGAATGATATGGGGCTTGCGCAAAATGATGTATGAGAAGAGACTGGAAGACCTAAATATGTATACCCTAGAGGAGAGGAGGGACAGGGGAGATATGATACTGATGTTTGAATACTTGAAATATATTAATATAGAAACAAATATTTTCCAGAGAAGGGAAAGTGGTAAAACTAGAGGACGTGAATTTGAGGTTGCAGTGTGGTAGACTTAGGAGTAATGTCAGAAAATTCTTTTTCACAGAGAGGGTGGTGGATGCCTGGAATGACCTCCTGAAGGAGGTGGTGGTGGTGGGGGGGGGGGGGGGGGGGGGAACTATGGTGGAATTCAAAAAAGTGTGGGATGAACACAGAGAATCTCTAATTAGAAAATTAATGAGATAAAAAAACAAACAAAGGGTTGCATATGTGTTTGCATGTCAAGTGGTGCTTAGATGGTGACTCTGGCTGCATTAACTAAGGGTGGTGCTGGGCTGGTTTCTACGGCCCGAGTCCCGCATATAGCGATCCAGTTTAGGATGGGTTGGAACGTGAGGAAGAGCCGTGCAGACTTTTACAGTCTTTGTCCCGCAAATGACAAGATGAATTTGGATAGGCTGAAGTGGGTTTGACAGCAACTCCAGTAGTTGGAACATAAGAACAGAGCTGGGTGGGCTTCTATGGTCTATGTCCCAGAAACAAAGAAAGACCATGATCAAGTATATAATATCACATTCATTGTTGATTTAAATCTTGAATTGATTGTGAATGTGACTGTTGGGCATACTATATGGACCATTCAGGTCTTTATCTGCCATCACTTACTATGCTATTATATCAAACATATAAACGGCAAGTGACCGACTCACCTGCAAATGCGCAGCAGAGACCTCCCTCTCTGTCCCGCCCTTGCGTCAAGATGTGATCACATCAGAGGGCGGAACAGAGAGGGAAATCGAGTCGGAGTCACTGTCGGACGCTGCCGCCTGGAAACGAACATCGCACGCACCAACCTCCCCCTCCCCCCATCCCCACCGCCGCTCCCGCCCTCCTCCATATTGGGCCCCCTGCACTGACCTGACAGCACCTCTCACCTCTGTGTGGAAGCGCTGCAGGCAGAAGGCGGGACTAAGGGCACGAAGTTCACGAACTGAAGCAAACAGGGAGGGAAAGCTATAGAGACAGGCAGCAGGGCTTTAACACGGCGCTTCAACGGAGGAGGTATTTAAAAAAGATGGATGGGAGCGGGAGGGGATGGTGGGGGCGAAGGACAATCGCTGGGCATGTTTGGGAGCTGGAGGGGAGGGCAGGGGAGGGAGGAAAATCGTTGGACATGGATGGGAGCGGGAGGGGAGGGCAGGGGAGGGAGGAAAATTGTTGGACATGGATGGGAGCGGGATGGGAGGGCAGGGGAGGGAGGAGAATCGCTGGACATGGATGGGAGCGGGAGGGGAGGGCAGGGGAGGGAGGAGAATCGCTGGGCATAGATGGGAGCAGGAGGGAGAGCAGGGGAGGGAGGAAAATCGCTGGGCATGGATGGGTGTGGGAGGGGAGGGCAGGGGAGGGAGGAAAATCGTTGGACATGGATGGGAGCGGGAGGGGAGGGCAGGGGAGGGAGGAGAATCACTGGATATGGATGGGAGCGGGAGGGCAGGGCAGGGGAGGGAGGAGAATCACTGGACATGGATGGGAGGGAGGGCAGGGGAGGGAGGAGAATCGCTGGGCATGGATGGGAGTGGGAGGGCAGGGGAGGGAAGAGAATTGCTAGGCATGGATGGGAGCGGAAGGGGAGGGCAGGGGAGGGAGGAAAATCATTGGACATGGGTGGGAGCGGGAGGGCAGGGGAGGGAGGAGAATTGCTAAGCATGGATGGGTAGAGGGGGGCAGAGGAGAGAAGACAATTGCTGGGCATGGATGGGTAGGGGGGCAGGGGAGAGAAGAGAATTGCTGGGTATGGATGGATAGAGGGGGACAGGGGAGAGAGGAGAGTTTCAGGACATGGATGGAGGGGAGGGCAAGAGAAATTCTGGACATGGATGGAGGGGAGGGAAGGGAGAGAGAAGAAATGCTGGACATGGAGGGAAGATAGAGGAAGGAGATTAGATGAGGGAAAAGGAAGTGAGGAGAGAAACTGCACATGGATGGAGAAAATAGGCAGAAGCTGGATCCACTGTACAGTCAAGTCTGTGGAGGACCAGAAATGAAGAAGAAAGGAGGAAAGAAAAAAAATAAATGGAAAGGAAGCCCTGGAAACGGTGTCAAGGGAACAGATAGAGAGCAGCAGAATCAGATACTGGGCCAGCATGATCAGAGAAACAAAGTCACCAGACAACAAAGGTAGAAAAAAATAATTTTATTTTCATTATAGTGTTTGGAATATGTCCACTTTGAGAATCAGGTGCTGAACGTTAAAAGTTTATATTTATTTACTTATTTATGGCATCTTATCCCATTTTAAACATGAATTAGATTGGAACCTGGGATCATTTTTTTTTTTCCTGGAGAGAGTAATGCATTGCCCCCCCCCCCCCCCCCGGCTATAGCCAGCTCTGCAATTTTGGGGGGGGTGCAGTGGTGGGCGGGGGGGGGGGGCGCCGAGGTGGACCGGGGAGAGAGCCTGTTGTTAAAAATTTACCAGCACACCACTGAATCCAGGTCACAAATACCTGGCAAGATTCCAAAAACTACAAACATTTTATGCTGCTTATCCCAGAAATAAGCAGTGGAGTTTCCTCAAATCCATTTTAATAATGGTCTATGGACTTTTCCTTTAGGAAGCCGTCCAAACCTTTTTTTAAACCCCATTAAGCTAACCACCTTTACCACATTCTCTGGCAACGAATTCCAGAGTTTAATTACACGTTGAGTGAAGAAAAAATTTTTCCGATTCGTTTTAAATTTACTACTTTGTAGCTTCATCGAATGCCCCCTAGTCCTAGTATTTTTGGAAAGAGTAAACAGACAATTTACGTCTACCCTTTCCACTCCACTCATTATTTTATAGACCTCTATCATATCTCCCCTCAGCCATGTTTTCTGCAAGCTGAAGAGCCCTAGACGCTTTAGCCTTTCTTCGTAGGGAAGTCGTCCCATCCCCTTTATCATTTTCATCGCCCTTCTCTGCACCTTTTCTAATTCCACTATATCTTTTTTGAGATGCGGTGACCAGAATTGAACACAATATTCGAGGTGCGGTCGCACCATGCAGCAATAGAAAGGCATTATAACATCCTCATTTTTGTTTTCCATTCCTTTCCTAATAATACCTAACATTCTATTTGCTTTCTTAGTCGCAGCAGCACACTGAGCAGGAGGTTTCAACGTATCATCAGCGACGACACCTAGATCCCTTTCTTGGTCAGTGACTCCTAACGTGGAACCTTGCATTACGTAGCTATAATTTGGGTTCCTCTTTCCCACAAGCTTCAATGAAGTGGAAGGAGGCATTCTGCATAAAGAGAAATTAAAGGTCAAAGGGACCAGGGCAATAAACTGGAAGGGAACATTAAAAGGAAATAAGGCAATATCCTAGATTTATTAGGAGGCTACTGAATGTCTGAAGTAGGCTATCAGCAACCTATAAACATTCTTACAGAAATGAAAAATATATGGGATAGAGACAGGTATAAATAGTAATAATTAGAAAAATGAGGAGAGAGACCAAGAGCAGCGTGGGCCCGGTGGTAATTGGGAAGTGCTGTTTGGTTGCAGGAAAAAGGCAAGCACGCCAAGGTGTGAGGAGAGACACAGAACAGCATGGGCCTAGTGCCTCAGAAAAGAGTATCAAGCTTCTCTTTATGAAACAACCTCAGTACTTTCGGATCATCTCCGTCCTCTAATGGCTCCTTCAATGATAGCTCTTCTGAACAGACTCAGGCCACATCAGATAAGGAGGAAAAAGCACAGATAGCCTGATCTGCCCACTCGGAGGTCTAAAACAGATCTCTTAGGAGCCATAGGGGCAGTAGGGTGAGAATCTGAAGCACTCTGCAGCAAGTCTGACTGTCCCTGCTTCAGTAAATAGGCCTTATGAACTCTGGAGAAAACAAAGATACCAATGCAGCTGAATGCTCTGCTCTGTTGGGCCTCCAGGCTGTAAAATAACAACTGTGCTCTGCATGTGATCAAACAGAGATCTGATCACCCTGCCAAGGGTGACATCTTATATTGGGGGGATTTGTGAACAGCAAGGATTGGGGAGGGGTACAAATTCAAAGGTCACCAAAATCATTGGGAAAGTGTAGGAAGGTGACCAATCATTGGAACGTGGAAAAATAAATATTGGGGGATGGGGAGACTTGGACACTCAAGGACTATTATATGAGGGAACTGGTGTGGGTTAGAGGCCTACCAAGGCTTGGGTGGTTGGACACGAGTGATCAAGAATGGGGCTGGGAAGATTGAGGACTGGGGGTAGACAGAGTAGGAGTACCAATAGGGCAGAAAACAGAATCAGAGCGTTTTCAAATGTGATTGCCTAGCCAGCACACTGCACTGCTTAGTTAGGGCACTGATTCCTGCCTGGAGAAAATGGAAAAGCCTTTAAGGTGATTAGATTTGATAACTCCCATTGTTCTGTACACCTGAAAGCTGAAACATCTTTAATAGCCTCAGCAGGAAGAGGTTAGCAGTGTTTCAAAAAGGCAAAAGTGTTTTTGATATTGTTCTCAATGTGAAGCTTCTAACATGGGGATGAGGGTCAAAAATGACTCCCCGAAGCCAGAAATGGCATGGCAAGCCCCTTCATCCCACTGAGCCTCACCCTGCCTCATGTATGATTATCTCCCTGCTGGTAAGTGGCTGTATGCATGCACTCAGTGCAAAGAGCTCCTAGCAATCAGGGAGTGAGTTTGACTCCTGAAGGCTAGAGTAGCAGACCTGGAGGAGTTGAGACCAGTGGCGTAGCCACCTGGACCCCCCCTCCCTCACTTTCAGCTCAGGACCCCTCTGCTTTCCTAGCTGATGGGGATGCCAAGCCCCTCCAGCCGAAGACCACCCCTGCCTGAGTAGCGTCTGCAGCAGCACTTATTCAGTAGGCGTGCTTTGCTGCTAATGCCGGCTCGCTTGCACACGCTCAGTTCAGGTCTAACTCAGCACATGCGGGACAGCTGGCATTAGCGGTGAAGCACACTTGCTGAATAAGTGCTGCTGCAGTCACGACTAAGGCAGGAGAGGGTTTCAGTAGCGGGGCTTGGCAACCCCGCCAGCTCAGGTATTTATATTTTGAGAAGCCAACATTGGAGACTGGTGGGGGGGGAGGGGGGAAGAAAATTGCATACCCACCTATCTTGGCCTACGGCCCATGCTGAATTGGCCATCTGGCTATGCCACTGACTAAGATAAATAGAGTCATATATAGAAGAGACCTTCGGGGTCATAGTAAAGAAGTTCTACCTCTGTACTGCCAGGGAGGAGAAAGGTCACCTTAAAGGAAAGCATCATTTTGGTGTGTCAAGAAGAGATCCTGTAACCAGGACCTCCCTCTGAGTAATGTAATATCCTTTCATACCGAGGATGAGTTTCCAAAGGCATGTGCCCAGTAAGGAAGGGTTAGGAAAGTTGTTGTAGCTGGTGATTCAGTCATTGGACATGTAGATAGCTTTGGGGCTGGTGATCATGAGGACTGTTTAGTAATTTGCCTGCCTGGTGTAAAGTGGCAGACCTCACAAGTTACCTAGATAAGATTTTAGGCAATGTTGGAGAGGAATTGGCTGCCTTGGTACATGTGGGTACCAATGACATCGGAAAGTGTCTGGGGGGAATGTTCTGGAAGCTATATTTAGGCTTTTGGGTAGAAATTTGAAATCTAGAACCTCTAGAGTCGCTTTCTTAGAAATGCGAGACCCAAAAGACAGGCAGAGTTCTGGAGTCTCAATGTGTGGATGAGACAATGGTGCAGAGAGAAGGGATTTAGATTTGTTAGGAACTGCACAACATTCTGGGAAAGGGATGGGGGGGGGGTTGCTATTCCTGAAAGATGGGCTCCACCTTAGCCAGGGTGTAGCCAAGCTGTTGGCATCAACATTTAAAAAGGAGATAGAGCAAAATTTAAACTAGAACCTGGGAGGTAAGCTGCCAGTCGCTCAAGAGCACATGGTTCTTAACAAGCTATCTTTGAAAGATATCATCAAAAAGGTACAGCATCCCATTAAAGAAATTACAATAAAGGCAAAAGTAGACTAGGTGCCTTTAATTACAGAATAAACAGACTTGAAAGGTTGCAAATTACCACTGTAAGCTGCTAAACATGTTGTTAATAGAAACAAGAAACATTGTTTGAAGTGTCAGTATACAAAGGCTAAGCATAAAAAATAAGATGGGAGAGTTGGAATATATAGCAGTAAATGAAAATGTAAATATAATAGGTATCTGTGAGAGATGGAAAGAGAATAACCAATGGGGCACGCTCAAAGCAGGGTTTAATTTAATTTCGCAGTGATAGGGTAACTCAGACTGACAAAACACTTAGTTGAAAAAAAAATCTTATTTTGTCCTGCTTCCAGTAGGTTCTTCCTATTGAAAGTAGGATGAAAACTAACCGCCTGACATTCAGCCAGTGGGGTGAATTGCTTTGACTGCCTGCTGTTGGTGTTAAAGCTAGATATTCAATGCCGGGCTGTTTCCGGCGACAGGCATTGAATATCCAATTTTTTTCAACGCTGGCAAGCGCATGACCAGTTAAGTCAATATTCAGACTTAACAGGTCATGGCTTAGCGGGCAAAGATAGGCCTGCCTTTTATGCAGCCTTATTTGGCTGCTAAGCCTGGCCAGTTAAGTTCCGAATATCATGACTCAACCGGTCACCTCCCCAAACACCCTCAACATTGCCAGCTTTATTTTCAGTGGCTATAACCAATTAAATGCCACTGAAAATGACCGGTTATCCGCCGAGACGTGAGTTAACTGGTCAGCAGCCGTTCCCAGTCGGTTAACTTGTGCCGAATATCTGCCAGTAAGTGTTTTGTTTTTTTGCATCATACAATGTTAGCGGCCTAATATCTGCATAGTGAGGATAGGTTATTTATTTTACCGTACATTTGTTGCGGTCATTTCTTTAGCATATTTTGAATTTTGCATTTCATTTTGTTTTTTGTTGCAAAGCTTGAAACATTTGTGACCGGGTTTTAAAGACAGGAAATCCAGACGAGGAAAACAAAAGTTCTACATAAAGAGCAGTACAGTCGACAAAAGCAGAATACACGTCTTCTAATAGTTCAAAATGCTTTTATTCTTGCCAGTTTAAAACACGACCCGACGTGGCCATGTTTCGCCTCTCTAGAGGCTGCGTCAGAGATTATCAACTATTAGGGTCCCAAAGAGCACAAAAGCCTAATAATTAGTAGATGTAGCAATGAAAACAGCTCAGCAGCTAGCAGCAGGATAAAAAGAGTTTTCATTGTTACATGTTGGTCCTCAGGTCTTCAGGATTTCCACAATGAATATGCATGAGATCTATCTGATTACAGTGGAGGCAGTGCATGCAAACAGATCTCATGTATATTCACTGGGGAAATCCTGAAACCTCAACTAGGTTGTGGCCCTTCAGGAAAAGAAAAGTCCACAAGCCATTATTAAGATAGATGGGGAAAATCCACCGCTTATTTCTAGGATAAGCAGCATAAAATGTATTGTACTGTTTTGGGATCTTACCAGTTACTTGTAACCTGGATTGGCCACTGTTGGAAACAGGATACTGGAACTGATGGACCTTCGGTTTGTCCCATTATGGCAATGCTTATGTGCTTATATCCTATCAAAAATAAATAACTAGGTCCTGAAGCAGCTGCTTCAGGAACCAATAAGAAGGGGAGCAATTCTAGATCTAGTTTTTAATGGAACACATGATCTGGTGCAAGTGGTGATGGCGCGGGGTCCACTTGCAAACAGTGACCATAAAATATCCAGTTGCTTCCACCCATGTCCTCTCCACAGCCAAAATGGCTGCCACGCTCTCTAGTGGCAGTCTTATGAGGCTGTCGCTGGAGATCGCAGTAGCCATTTTGAGATTGGAGCCGGCACAGGCAGGAGTGGCTGGGGATTGCTTCTGCCCTGATTACCCACTAGAACACCAGAGGATGGATGGTAGGCTTGGGGTGGGGGTGGGGGACCTACAGGTGGGCTTGTACTGTGCCTGGGGGGAGGGAGTGGCAGCTCGCTCCTTGCAGAAGGTGGCTGGGCCAGGCCAGGCCCCCAGCTGCCAGTTTGGTTTATACTTCTGCTGAAGCCAAGTAACAAATTTTGGCAGCAGATTCAGTTTCAGCCAAAACCAACAGAAACCGGCTTCAGTTGCCCCCTAACGCAGGCTGTCTTGGCTTAATCCAATGATATTTAGGTCACCATAGGTTGCATAGTAATGAGATGCAAAACATGCAAATGCATGTAAAGCAGCTCTTTATTTTGTAAAAACCTGAACACAACTTGAGCAGAACACTGGGTGCACACATAGCCATAAAATGATGGTACAATAACCCCAGCCAAAGCTGGGATTATTTTAATGTGCCAGGAGCATCAGGCTTTAAAGGCATGGCTCAATGTTCTCAGGCCAGAGCTTAAAGAGGCTGGTGCCATCCCTTCCCCAATCATACTACCGAACCCTGATCACACTACCCATCCTCTAATCAAGCTCCACCCAGTCACATCCTCTCACCACCAAAGCCCCCTCCTCCCAATCATATGGGGCTTTCCAGTCCTGTACCTAGTGGTCCAGTGGTCCTAGCGTAGGAATGATCCCCAATCACTCTAGCCCTGCCAGCATCATCTCCAAAATGACACCTCTAATGGTAGTCTCACGCTACTATTGCTAGGGTCACATTTCCATATAGGGTACCAAGTACAGGGCTTGTAGTCCCCAGAGATAAGTTCTTCTGGGGTGGGATGTGATCAGGGGTTGGAAGGATGTGATTGAGGGGGTGGGAGGATGTGATTGGGGGAGTAGGTAGTGTGATTGGGTGGTGGGGAAAGGCACCGGCCCCTTTAAATTATGGCCTGGGTGCATTAGGCTGCAGCTTTGAGGCCCAATACTCCTGAGCTGCTGGAATAACACTGCTTGTGAGATGGCTTGCAAGCAGTGATATTCATTTACCACAGATACCGCAGGTTGCTGACTCCCGTGGTAAATCAAAGTGTGGTAAAAGCACACCTTTTACTGCACCTTGATAACTTCCCCTCGAAATCATGTTGCCTTGATGGTCTGAATCGAATGATAGGGCTCCCTCCAGTACTCCCAATCGATGTAACCATATGAATTCACTGCAGCCAGGGGAGAGACTTGATAACACACACTGCCCTGATAAATTGAGTGGTAAAGCATGGCAGTGGAGGAAGAGAGCAGGGACTCAGCAAGTAGCAAAATAAACAACCTCTCAGGTAAAACCTTTGTTGTTCCATGCAGTGGAAAATAGATCTGTAACACGTGAGTGGTAAAGCCACAAATTAGATATAATGGAAATCTCACCTGTAAGTGAGCAAGGGGAATAAGCTTTACGAGCTGCTGTTTCTTCCTACCATATAGTCAGGGCTGGATTAACCATTAGGCAAGGCTAAATGGTTGCCTAGAGTAGCAGCTTCTGAGGGGCAGCAAAGAGAGCAGAAGCAGTACGCAAAGCAAAACAATAAGTTCTGTCAGTCACACTGACCCAAAAAAAGAATGAGCACATGCTTTTACCCGCAGGGAGGGTGGGCATTTTTCAATTTATCTGGGTAAATGACTTTTGGAAATTGTTTTTGCAAATGTAACTCACTTTGCGGTACAACTGAAAAAGGCTGAGCTAAATAAAAAATCCCTTCCCTTCATTACACACACACATACATACAAAGCAAACTTTAATATGTAAAAGTATGATGTCCAGTTATGCATTTTTATAGGATCGCTGTGGGAGGAGGAGATGATCCTGATTGTTGAATTTAATTATTAAAACCTTGGAGGACGGGGAGCTAGAAACCTCACAGTTAACTTGAGAGCATGTGTTGGGGGGGGGAGCATAAGGCTGGAGGATTGTGTGAGGCACTCAATATCCTTGCAACAGCCTTGCATGTACGATATTTCAATGGAATTCTGATTTAAGAGGTTATATTGAGGTCAGATGGACAAGACAGTGATGAATGCTTTGCAACAGAGGTTTGGATTACATTCCTGACACAGGTTCCCTCTCCTCTGCATATGCACGGTGAGTTCCTGAGGAGAGACAGATGGAAAAGAAATGATGAAAGTAGCGATGCACTTACAGGTCCCTGATGACAGCAGAGTGGGAATGAATAAAGACAAAGGCTGTTCAAGATGGCTTCTAAAAAGAACCAGGCACAAGGAAGGAGAAAAGCCCTGTGTGATGACTCTGGATATGAAGAAAAGGGCATAAAGACAGAGGCCAGGGCATGAAGATGAGGAATAAATAGAAAATACGATGTTAAAATTCTAACAGCAAATAAAGAACTTTATATAAAGCTTCCTGGAGCTTTATTTAATGCTTGCTCAAAGAAAGGTTTTTATATGCTAGTTATTGAGCACACATATATGGTAAAAATAAAATTTATGTGCTTTGGTGTAGGGATAACAGGTTTTATTGTCAGAAACAATACCATAGCTCCAAGCTTGTAATTTATCTATCAGTGCTGTCAATGCTACAGTAGGTTCTATCAAAAATTACAGAGACAAGCAGAGCTGCCTGCTCTAAGCCATCAAAAATCCCGCACGCCCACGCTCAATTAAAGAATCTGGAAATTCCTTTTACCTCAATTTTTAATTGAAATATTTAGTGGAATGTCCCAGATGAAAATCAGTGGGTTACTCAAATTTATTTATTGGACTGGTTTGAGGGCAGAGCCAGAACTAGTGAAGCTAAGAGGCAGGCTGGTACTGTAATCCACTCTCAACATCAACAGTCAAAACCAGAAAATATACCCTACGTAGATGAAGGTCCAAAAAGAAGCGTAGGGTAGGGCAGGACAATGGAAATCCACAAGGAGCCCAAAGGAAGTCTCACAGTTTAGAACAAGAGGTTTATTGATAAAGTACCTCAATTGAACAGACCCAGCATGGAGCCATGTTTTGGCAAAGGTCGCCTGTAATTAAATGTATTCATTGTATGTTATGTCGGTGTTCTTATTTTTATTTAAAGGGACCATGTAGTATTTGTGTGGGGATTAAATCAATAAACAATATTCATATTATCCCAAACACTATAAATCAGATCGCTTTTACATTTAATCAATACTCTCACAGTGTGCCCATTAATAACTGCCATTTTGTTTATACGAAGAAGTAACGTTCAAAATGTAAACCTCTTCCCTGAAGAAGACCTTCGAAACCTGGCCAAGTCGGTAGAGGTTTAAATCGGAGATATACTGCTGCTTAAAGTTTCTTCAAAGCTAAGTTATAACATCTTATCTCTCTTGGAGATTTAAAAATAACTAAGAAGAAGTTTATTTAAGAAAATATTGAAAAAAAAGAAAAAATAGAAAAAAACTAGGAGAAAGCGGGTTGATCTATGACGAGGTGAACAGCACCATTGCTAAAACTGAAAAATGTTTCTTTGGATGGTTTCTGCTGTTATAAATTCTGAAGATCCCCGTTTACTCAATATGAAGGAGTTATTAATGGGCACACTGTGAGAGTATTGATTAAATGTAAAAGCGATCTGATTTATAGTGTTTGGGATAATATGAATATTGCTTATTTTTATTTATTCACATATTGTGACCCTTGAGGCAGGCAACCTTTGCCGAAACACAGCTCCATGTTGGGTCTATTCAATTGAAGTGCTTTATCAATAAACCTCTTGTTTTGACCTGTGAGACTTCCCTTGGGCTCCTTGTAGATTTTCATTGTCCTACCCCTCGCGAGACTTCAACTCTTGGCGGCCATTTAGAATCGGCGCCGAGATCACAAACAGGAAGGATGCATGCAGGGCAGCGCTCTGGGCAGGAAAGAGGGGGCTCTTTCCTGCCCCGAAGGCGGAAGAGGTCGCTAGACCACCAGGGCAGTAGTAAGGTAAGGGGAGGGGGGTGACGGGGAGGGGAAGTGACCGGATGTGTGACAGGGGGGAGGGGAAAATGTGTCAGGGGTGGAGCGAGGGTGTCAAAGGGGGTGGAGCGGGGTGTGAAATGGGGTGGGGCAGATGTGAAAGGGGACGGGGTGGGGTGTCAAATGGGGTGGGGCATGTGTCCTTTTGGGGGGACAAAATATGGTAACCCTACACATACCTTAATTTATTAGAGGGGAAGGGAAGGGGGATGGGATTTGACATACTACCTATCTGTGGTTACAATCAAAGCAGTTTACATATTATAATAAACAGGTATTTATTACGTACCTGAGGCAACAGAGGGTTAAGTGATTTGCCCAGAATCACAAGGAGCTGCAGTGCACATCAAACCCAGTTCCACTGCTTCTCCTGGCACTGCATTAATTATTAAAACAGAGATTACTGTCACAATGACTCTGGCAAACAGAATCTGTATGCCTGCTACATTAATTAATGGAGCACTTCAGCCTAAGAACATAAGCACATAAGCATTGCCTTACTGGAACAGACCAAAGTTTCCATCAAGCCCAGTATTCTATTTCCAAGTCACAAGTACCTGTCAAGATCCTAAAAGAGTAAAACAGATTTTATGCTGCTTTTCCTAGAAATAAGAAGTGGATTGTCTCAAGACCAGCTTAATAATAGCTTATAGACTTTACTTTTAGGAAGTGGTCCAAACCTTTTTTAAACGCTGCTAAGCTAATTGATTTTACCACATTCATAGGCAACTAATTCCAAAACATGTGTGAAGAAATATTTTCCTCTAATGTGCTTTAAATTTACTACTTTGCCCCCTTTTACAAAGCTGCGCTAGCGGCTGCTGGTGAACTAATGCTGACAGCCCGTTCACAGTGAATGGGCTGCGTTGGCAATGCCATGTGGCAGCTGCTAGCGATGCTTTGTAAAAGAGGGGGGGGGGTTATTTCCTTCACTGCATGCCCCCAAGTCCTTGTATTTTTGGAAAGCGTAAACAAGTGATTCAAATCTACCTCTAGCCAACTCAAAAGCAGTTTTTGCAAGGCACAGATAACATGGTACGTATTAAAAATGACTCCTCAGCCTGCCTTTGCATTTGCTATTTGTAGCTATGAAAGAGACAAGAGTATTAGACAACATATTCTTTCTCCCCTCCCCGTCCCCCTTTCCACACAAACACATCAAATAGGGGACACCCTCATAAAGGGTGACAGAGAAGCCCAGTATCTGGGACACAGTAATGTCTTCTTAAATATCATTGCAGAGCCCCCTCCCTGCCCATCTTCAAGTCCTTACTCAAAGCCCATCTCTTCAGTGTCGCTTTCGGCACCTAACCATTATATCTATTCAGTAATCTAGACTGCCCCACTTGATTGTCTGCACATTTTCTCCTTTAGATGTAAGCTCCTTTGAGCAGGGACTGTCCTTCTTTATCAAATTGTACAGCGCTGCGTAACCCTAGTAGCACTTTAGAAATGTTAAGTAGTAGTATAAAGAATATATCCAACAAGATCCAAAGAAAAATTAATAATAATGAGAAAAAGGACCTCAGAAGCACAGATTTTAATAGTGTACAAACACTGGTATGGTTAAACTTTCAATCGTTGGTTCTAAAAGAAAAAATCATCTCATAAAATTTTAACAGTATTCATTCAAAATTCATTTCAATTTGTAATCCCCATTAAAAAAAAAATCAAAAACAACTTATTGAAGGGGTCCTTTACTTACCAGTGGTGCTTCCCGTGCACCAAAATGCACTATCACAGGGCGTGTTCGGTGGTAGTGCAGGCATCTGTGCATGCCGGGGGGGTGTTTGGGGGCAGACAGTAGACGTGCCCAGTGCTAATCAGTTACATAAGTACATAAGTATTGCCACACTGGGACAGACCAAAGGTCCATCAAGCCCAGCATCCTGTTTCCAACAGTGGCTAATCCAGGTCACAAATACCTGGCAAGATCCCCAAAAAGTTCAATACATTTTATGCTGATTATTCCAGAAATAAGCAGTGGATTTTCCCCCAAGTCAATTTAATAATGGTCTATGGACTTTTCCTTTAGGAAGCCATCCAGACCTTTTTTAAACCCCGCTAAACTAACCCTGTGGGGTGTCACACCCGGGTGGCCGGGTCCCTCCCCCTGTGCTCTTCCTCTGGAGGACTGCTTGACCTCGGCTACAGACCTCATTCTGTACCCTTGAGGCGCTTAGGCATCGGCAACGAGGTTTAAAAAAGAAAAAAAGAAATAAACGTTTTTAAAAGGCGGCTATTTTGGCCGTTCTTGTGGCAGTCCAGAGATAAAAGATCTTCAAGGGCGTTCTTGCCTTAGGCGGTTTTGCCTATTAGTCTGTCAGAGCACAAAGCAACTGTTTGTTTTTACTGTGTTCGCGGCCATTATGTCTAAGCCGGCGAGGTGTCGGTTTTGCGCAAAGCGCGGCATTGAAGTGAAAGGTGGCCAATGTAAATTTTGTGGGGAGCCTACATTGTCAGCGCTCTTGCCCCCTGTGCTTTCCCCTAAGTCGACGGAGGTGTTGGGCGGCAGTTTGACCGCACATTCCGGGCCGGCAATGGCGGGGCCGGTTTCAGCGGGAAACGCGGACATTTTGGCTGCGCGTCCCGGGTCGGCCTCGACGAAGCCATTTTTGGCGGGAAGCGTGGCCCTTTTGGCTGTGCATTCCGTACTGGCGCTGGGGGACCCGTGTGTGGCGGGAAGCGCACCTAGTTTAGCCGCGGATCACGCGATGGACCTGCCGCCTCGGGAGCAAGGGGGGGGTCTGTCGCGGAGATTGCGGGAAGTGTTGTTGGGGCTTCAGCGTCGGGGGGGTCTGGTTTCCCCCCTCAGTTTGTTTGGTCTCTGTATAATGCCTGGAGAGCTGGCCTCTCTCAGGCTGTTTGTTGGGCAGACTGGATGGACCATGCAGGTCTTTTTCTGCCGTCATCTACTATGTTACTATGTTACTATCTGTGCCCAACATGGCCGTGTTTCACCAGGAACATTGGCTGTGTCAGAGACAGAACAACTAGCTGGTGTAAAACAGCAAACTTCACCACTGTATGCTCATGTATCTGGAGGCATTTAAAAGTCTCCAGGTACATGAGTGTACACCTCCAGATTCTATACAGCAGGGGTGTAGCCAGACAGCAGATTTTGGGTGGGCCTAGGCATCAAGTGGGTGGGCACCAACTTTTCCCCCCCACCAAAAACATCTCAGCTGGTGGGAAAATGCTTCTCTCCACCTTGGCAGTCTGCAGCAGGCATGCGCTGAAAACTGAGCATGCGCAGGTGCCAGTATCGTGGAGAGCAGCGTTTTTGTTACCATCAGTGGGAAGTCTTTAGCTGGCAGAAATTGGGATCCCCGCCAACTACCACTAAACGTGTACTACTGTTGGGTGGGCCCTGGCCCACCCAGGCCTACCTGTGGCTACGCCACTGCTATACAGCATGCCTAGAGATCCATGCCGAATTTCAAGCGTATTCTATAACAACATGTATAATTTAATTGGCTTAACAAGCTAATCAGCGTTGATAACAGTTCTTAACAAGCAATAATGACCACTAATTGGCACTAAGTCAGGTGGCAGTCAGGGCTCAGGCCGTAAATAGGCACATGCTAGTTTTAATATTAGCGCATGCCCATTTCCTTACCTGTTAAAAAAAAGCCCTTTTTCCAAGCCACAGTAAAAAATAACCTGCGTGCCCCCAAAACATGTGCCCACACTACTGCAGGCCACTTTTTACCACGGCTTAGAAAAGTACACCATAATCAGCTAATAAACACAAAGACAGTATCAAGAACTACCTATTATACCCCCTTTAATCAAGATTCACCCACTCCCTCCAGAACATTATTAAAGTCCCGAGAGATGTGGCTGCACACCAGGTGCAAAAAAACAAGGAAAGCCATTTCCTGCTTGTGAAGAAATATCTGAACACCCCAGTTCCTATATTCTTCCGAATTTCCACAAGACTTTGGCTATATGCACAAGCCTGTACAAGCTTTTGTAGATGTTTGTGCCAAGGTTTCAAGAAAAAAATGATTCTGTAATTGGAATGTTGAGATTTGATTTAATTACTTAATATACTGCCTAGTGCAAATTGAGTTTTAAAGTGGTTTACAATAAAACAAAAATCAATACAATAAATGTTCAAACCAAATAAAACCAACAATACAGTTATTTCATCCAAATCGAATTAAATCATCAACAGTCATCCCAGTCTAAAACTGACTCTCATATGTCTATAATCCAGTAAAGGCATTCTTGAAAATCCACGTTTTCAGTTTCTTATGAAACCCAAGATAGCTAATTGAACTACTCACTTCAGCAGATAAAGAATTCTGTAAGTGAGGCCCAGTATAACAAAAAGTTCTGTTTCTCGTTGAAGTTAATTTCACAACTTGGGGTGAAAGAAGCTGCAACAAGCAATGCTGGGATGACCACAGCAAGACAGAATATGGTTGTTTTGAATAATTTGTCCCTTAAATATACTGGTGCTTCCAAGTGAAAAGCCTTAAACACCAAACACAGCATCTTAAATATAATCCTAGCAGAAACTGGCAGATAATGGCAATGTTTTAAAACAGGTGTTATATGATCAAACTTTTTACCATTTTTCACCAAGTGAGCTGCTACGTTCTGAACCAATGAAAGTCTCTTAAGACCACTCTTTGTAAGACCTTGATTTAAAGAATTGCAGTAATCTAGCCTGCTGGTCACTAAGGGGCCCTTTTACTAAGCTGAAGTGGCTGTTTTTTGCCAAAGCGGGGGCTGTTTTTGTCGTGCACTGAGGCCCTTTTTACCACAGTGGGTAAAAAGGCCAAAAGAAGAAATGGCCATGCAGTAAGATTTCACTTACCGTGTGGCCAGGCAGGGGAGAGGGGAAGGGGAGCACTTACTGCCACCCACTGAGGTGGCGGTAAGGGCTCCCATGTTAACCCGGCGGTAACTGTGCAGTGCGCAGCACTTCCTGATTACTGCTGGGTAACTGCTGTGGTGAAAAATAGTGGCCTATTTTCCCTGGCGCCGGAAATAGTGTGCGATTGGGCTGGAACTACTGCCGGCATCCGTATTGGGCCGGTGGTAGCTCCAGATTGGCACTTTCAGTACCCCCTGTCCTGGAACGGCCTCCAAAACTGAACACAATACTCCAAGTGGGGCCTCACCAACGACTTGTAGAGGGGCATCGACACCTCCTTTCTTCTGCTGGTTATGCCCCCTCTCTATGCAGTCTAGCATCCTTCTGGCCACAGCCGTCGCCTTGTTGCATTGTTTCTTCACCTTCAGATCCTCCGACACCAACACCCCAAGGTCTCTCTCCTGAGTCGAACTTATTAATCTCTCTCCTCCTATCCGGTATCTCTATTTTGGGTTTCCGCACCCCAAGTGCATCACTCTACACTTCTTGGCATTAAATTGTAACTATACTACTAAATAGGGACAACCTTATCCTACTAGAGTCACAATTTCAACAGTTACTAACAACTAGACTCCAGTGTGTTCATCGTATCAAAAATATCTTTATTACCAAACACGTGCCTTCATCCTGTTTAAACGCACTAAAATATACATTCAATATTGCCATTCACAGGTATTACGATTTAAAAGTCCTTTACATTTTTTTTTTGTTACATTTGTACCCCGTGCTTTCCCACTCATGGCAGGCTCAATGCGGCTTACATGGAGCAATGGAGGGTTACGTGACTTGCCCAGAGTCACAAGGAGCTGCCTATGCCTGAAGTGGGAATCACATTTGATGTTATAACTTCAGATTTGGCTTATTGCTCCAGTCTTCCACTCGGGCGTTGTGTCCAAACCAAGCTGTACTGGCTTCACCTCCAATCCACTTAGTTATTATTGTACAATAGTCCGCCTTAGCCAATGTAATGTCTTTTAAATCCCGTGCACAGGTACGCAGTGAAAGGTGACCTCTCCACTGTTCACCATACGCTGTTCCTCATACGCATGCCGGTTCCCCAATGCTGGACCGCATTTTGTTCACTTCATCAGGAGGAACCACCACCACATCTAAAACGGTACAAACTTCGCATATAGCTGTGAGCAGTAAGGAGCCAAGGCCCTCCTCTGCTCCGAAACCTTCTTGGAGAAGTCCTGAAAAAATAATAGCCTGGTGCCATTATAATCCACCAGGCGCTGCTTTTTATAGAGCTCCAGCAATCAGGCCTTTACCACATAATTTAGATACCTTGCGATGATCGGCCGTGGCTTGCCAGATTCTTCACAGCGCTGACCACTGCGGTGGACTCGTTCTACGTGGACCTGACCCATTATCACCTCCCTAATAAATCCTTGTACATTAATAAACCACAATGTAAAGCAAAATTGCACACTTACTTTCTCAACTCTAACCAGCTACACGCCGAACTGGTGCACGCTAAAGTGTGGGTCAACGACCGCTCCACTGAAGCTAACTACGGGGGTCGTGACGACGTTATTTAAACAACTAACCTGACTACTCCACCCAAACTGTTTAAAGGAACACAGCCTCAAACCCACTCCACCTCCTAATTAAGGCCAGTGGGAACCACCGTCCCCCACGTATATATGTACCGCTGTTCAATGGTTAGTAACCGGGTACTAATATTGCCCCCCCCCCTACTGTCAGCTAGGGGGATCTGTACCAAAACTACACAACGAAGTTGATCAATGCTATGGTTATATTTGCTCCAATGAGCGACAAGCGGATTAACCAGCTTGTTGAGACGTAAATTACTCACACGTTCTGCTCACCTGTTTTTCAACTGTCTTTTTGTGTGCCCTATAGGGCATATGATACAGTATACTACCCGTGCACTAGTACAGCAAGTATTTTGCTTTAAGCTAAACATCTTATTAGTGTGGGGAATAGGGACCGTGCTAGTGTCCCAAGAATATTGACAGTACACACACTTCCCACAATATTCCTAGTGGGTCTCTTCAACAATTCGCCCAAATTCGCATATCCAACTACTCCCGATCCTCCCCGGTAATTTGGGATATGAGAACCTGGAATAAATAACCCCCCAAAGCAACCTCTCCTACTTCCCTTTCCTGGCTATAAAATCTCTTATAAAATTGCAAAAACTCTCCTCTAATCTCCCTACCCTTAAAACATCCCCCACCCCTTTAATTTCTGAAATAGTAAAAGTCTGTTGCTTTCGCAACAGCCTAGCCAGCATTCTCCCAGACTTATTCCCGTATTCAAAAACTTTTGTTGCACAATTCAGCACATACATTCAACCTGATCTACTTGCAAGCCATGCAGTTCATTCCTACATTGCTTCAGTTGATATAAAATATCAAGAGTGGCTCTCATTTGGTGAAGATGCTCTAAGGTCACTAAGCGGGCCTGAATCTTCAAAACTTGCTGCTCCCTAATCCTTCTCTTTTGCATTCCCCACTTCACCAGATGTTCCTGCACAACTGCCTTAAGAGCATTCCATAAGACTCTGAGACCTCCCCAATATCATTCCTCTCCAAATATCCACGAATAACCTCTTTAATCTCATCACAGATGTGCTTATCCCCCAATAAACGTTCATTTAACCTCCAAAAGGTTTGGTGCCTATCCACCTCCAAACCTCTTGATCAGATCCATACCGATGCATGATCTGAGAAATGGATGCTCTCTATATTTGAATCAATCATTTCCCTCAGGCTTTTCACCAAACTTCCTCTTTTACTCCAAAATCATGATGATGTCACATGGAGCTAATTCCCACAGGAGCTCCAGACTCTGATGCACCCGATCCAGAAAAATCTTACAAGGGCCATTGTCAGCCCAATCCAATTCCGAATCCTTTAATACCTGCTCACATAATGTCTCGGATCACTTGAGCACAGTTTTTATACTTATCAATTTCTGGGATCCCTTTGAACCGCAAGTTACAGTGCCTCAGCCTGTTCACCAAATCCTCCAGTGCTAATTGTAACTCAAGTGTCTCTCTATGGGCCTGTTTATTATCCAACTGAAGAAAGACCAGAGTCAGCTCCACTACATCTAGCCACTCCTCCTGTTCAGTTCAATTGCTCACCTCATGTTCCTCTGATCTAAGCTCGGCAACCCTGTCTGGATATTTTTATGCACTGCTAACATCTCTTCCTTCAAGGCCTGAAACCAGCGAGCAATGTCCCATTTGGTAACATCTCCTTCACTTGCCACAGACACCATATGATCATCCTCATCAGACTCTGATTCCTCTGGTGTCATTTTGCACCAGTCCCGAAGCCTCTTTCTGGAATGCAGCCTGCTGCCAGTCCTTACTATCAGCAGTGTACTTAAATTTTTCTAATTTCTTTCAAGTGGACATCACTTCAGACTAGAGAATGATACAGAGACAAAGTTTGTCCCCATCCCCACAAGCTCTGGCCCCGTTCTCGCTCTGTTTCCGCAGGCTATGTTTCCATCCCCACCCAGTCCCTGTGGGCCCTGTGACCATCCCTGCTCCATCCTCACAGGCTCTGTCCTCAGCTGCACAAGCCTTGAACACTTATGATTTTATATTTAAATCTTTTATTAAAGTATAAAAAGGAACAATATTATTCATAACTGTTGTTTATAAATCACAAATAGAAAACAAGAACAACAACAAGCAACTACAATAACCCTCCCCATCACCCTCTACCCTTCCAATCTCAACGACAGCTGACTTCTACTACCCCAAGGAATCCTAATCCACCCTATTAAAATGTCCAGGGGTACATAATACAACCCGATCTGTATGCCCTAGTGGGAGATAAATATGCCCTATGAAGCACTGCAATGATTTTTTAATCTGTGGACGAATAATAAGTCATCAACAATCTCAGGATTCAGTCTAGCTCTCCTGTCTTCCACAGTTCTTTCCACAATAGAAAATGTCCTCTCAGAAGACAGGAGCCCACATGCAAGTTCCGCCAGTTTTGGCCAGCACCTTTGCTTGTTTTTCCAAAACATCAAAATATTGTTGTCTGCATTAGAGATTGAGACAGGGAAAAAAATGTTGTCCCTGTCCCTGTGGGCTCTGTCCCCATCCCTGTGTCATTCTCTGCTTCAGACACCTGTATCCGCTAAGCTGGGTCATAGAGCTCAACAGGGAAGTGAGAGTAAGCGTGTTTCACCAAGTCTCTGGCTGAGCTAAACTCCTAGGCGTCCATATTACAGAGATGATGTCACTTCCTCCCAAAGAGGCCAATTTATGAGCACAACTCTCAGAAGAGGTCTTTTACTAAAGATTAGTGCATGTTACCTATAGCAGAACCCATAGCAATGACTCCTATGGCAGTTAACGTGCACTAAACTTTGGCAAAAGACCCCTAAAGTTAGAAGCACAAATCCTTTAAATATTGGGCCCATAACCTTTCACTGGACATCAAGCTGACCAGCAGCCAAAAGTTATGCATTGGCCACTGCCAGGGGCAGCCCAAGGCAACCTACTGCCCGAGGCAGGGATGAAATGCCACACACACATACCCTCCGCCCAGTCTAGCATCACCCTCCTTCCCTCCTCAACCCTTTAACTTATTTTTTTCCCAAAAAGCAGCAGCGGCAGTGATTCCCATTGGCTGCCCTGCCACGGAGCCGCCAGTACAAGTCTCTTTGTACTGCGTCCCGCCTCTGAGGAAACAGGATGTCAGAAACAGGCCACAGTGGAAGAAGAGGCTGTACCGGAAGCACTGCAGCAGGGCAGCCTATGGGAATCACTGCTGTTGCCACCTTTTGGGGAAAAAAGAACTAAAGGGTTGAGCAGGGAACGCAAGAATGCTGCTCCTGGAGCATGCCACCTGAGGCCCCTGCCTCAGGTGGCCTAATGGTAGGGCTGCCTCTGGTCACTCCTAATTTTTTTAATGGATTTATGCACTTTTCCCCCTAAATCTATAAAGTTAGGCACAAATTGTGCATGTAAGTTATAGAAAACTAGCCTTTAAGCACTTCAGGGCCTGTTTTTATACATGGTGCTGAAAAATTGGCGCAACCCTCCCTTAGAGAACTCTAAGTTACACACTGAAGTGCCACGTTTAGGCACACGCCTTTACCCTGCTATTGACATGGTATAAGTGGGTTTGCCTAAATGCTGGCACATGAATGCCAACTTGTGCTAGTAAATGGAATCTGGGCAACCAGAAGGCATCACAGAATTGGTGTTTAGGGTGCTGCATCTTGGTACCTCATTTTTGGAACTGTTTAGAGAATTGCCCTTTTAAATTGATCCCTTTATGAACTCAGCATGTGGCACACTGTTTCTGGTAATTAGTTATCAACCAAAGAAAATTGGAGTAGGTTTGAGTTAAGAACATAAGAATAGCCATACTGGGGCTGAACAATGGTCCATCTAGCCCAGTATCCTGCTTCCAACAGTGGCCAATCCAGGTCATAAGTACCTGGCAGAAACCCAAACAGTAGCAACATTCCATGCTACCAATCCCATGGTAAGCAGTGGCTTCCCCATATCTATCTCAATAGCAGACTATGGACTTTTCCTCCAGGAACTTGTCCAAACCTTTTTTAAACCCAGATCATCTAAATGCTGTTACCACATCCTCTGCAACAAGTACCACAGCTTAACTATTCATTGAATGAAAAAATATTTCCTCCTATTTGTCTTAAAAGTATTTCTGTGTAACGCCATTAAGTGTCCCCTAGTCTTCGTATAATTTAGGTGAAGAGGGCAATGATATGAAGGCCAAGAATCCACAGCTGCAGAACATCTGATAACAGGACATTCTTGCATACAATAGTACCACCTCTGAAACAGAGAAGTTCTATAAATGTTCTTATAACTGGAGGTCTTAGACTTGATAATCTTCTATAAAACTTAGAATCGGAATGATCTCATAATGTGGGATCCAGAAACAGTGTTCTCACACTATAACTAGGGCCGGCCCAACCAATAAGCATGACTAGGCAGCCGCCTAGGACAGTAGCTTCTTGGGAGGCAGCAAGGAGCAGTTGCAATCAAAGCAAAACAATAGGTCCTGGTTAGCCACACAAACTCAAAGAAAATCAGCACATATTTTAACCTACTTTTTTTTATATAGGATGCTTGTATGATCATAATTGTTGAGTGTAATCAGGGCTTTTTTTGAGGGATTACTGAGTACCGGCACCTTTTCCACTGTGTGCTGAAATTGGCCCACGGTCCCCAAGTTTTAATGAAAGAGCTCAGGCTCTACACACCAATTCTGCCTTGTCATAGATTCTGTGACTGGTTGCAGGGGGCCTGGCTATTGTGGGGTGAGTCCCTCAGTGATCACCTCATCCCTGAAGGGTGGCCTGACATTTGAGTACCGGCACCTTTTTTGCTAGAAGAAACACATTGAGTGTAATTATCAAAATCTTGGGGGACCTTCAGACTAGGGGCCTGAAAGTTAACTGAGGGAGAGGTGCAGGGCTGAAGTTTCACCTAGGGCAACCATCATCCTTGCGCCAGTTCTGATTATAACTTTGTTTTCTAGTGCCTTCTCTTGTGCTCCCTCCTATACAAGATCCACAGGCTGTCATGACTTTATAGATGTCCCTACCATCCCGAGAATGACACAGCTTCCCAAAATGAAGCTCCTACAATTCCGAAAGCCATTCCCACACACATCAGACACTTCCCGACAAACATAGCCCATTGGAGCTGCAGTCCTTGTGCTGCTTCAGCCTCTCCCCACTCACTCATTACTCCTCCATCTGTCCTCTCACAAGACAACAGAGAAAAATACCCCACATCTGTCAAAACTGAAAGAGCATTTATCAAGGAATTTAATTTGGTGGAGGGAATGAGCAGTAGGCGGCCACCGTTATAAATCAGCTCTCGGAAATCGCACAGTGTTGGAAACTTCTGAGCACTAGCTAGTAATAATGTATTTTACTACAGAAGCCGTCGCAGTATACAAGTAACTCAATCAGCAGTTACATGATGTTATACTGTGGCTCTTCCCCTCGGGTATCTCGCTGTGGTATGTAAGCTGAAGTGCTGCTGTGCTAATCATTGCCAGAAAGCAATGCCATCACCATCTGTAACGCATCTAAAGGACAGAACAGCTGGAGAATGACTTTGGGGGGAGAGAATGACTTTGGGGGATTCGGAAAACCAAATGATTTAAAAGGGTACCCCTCTTATTCTAGTGAAATATTAAAAGCAAAGAAAAGTAATCTTTAAACAAACAGGCGACCCAAGTGTAAGACTGACAGTGGGTGGGGAAAGAGACAGGGTTGCTAAAAGATTCCAGGCTTGGTTTTGCTCCACTGAATGCTGGCAAGTGCAGGAAACTTGGCTGGTTGATTAGAGTCAGCCCAAAAAGCACTACACCCATAGATAAAATTACAATGCTAGTTCTTGATCAGAAATTAGCAATCTGTCATCTGGTTTGTGTCCAGAGGATGTACAGTCCAAACTTGGAATAATTCAACTTTCCGGACGGGCCCTTAAATGTTTGCCTGATCCGAAGATTCAAATATTCACAAACTTCCACTCACCATAAACAGGTGCAAAGCCTCCAAGCCCCCTGCATATCCTTTACTTGGGAGAGAAAGGAAAAGGTAGGAGAGAACATTTGTATGTAAATAATGAACTGGGCAGCACAGAGGACGATAAAAAATGGAAGTAGATAAAACAGATTCTGTAATAACAAAGTTAAAAAAAAGAGAGAGAGAGAAGAAAAATCAATCTTATTGTGGCATGTAAATGTATCCCCTGAAGTAATGCAATTTTTCTGTTATTAATATCAAGCGTCATGCATATGTATTCAGCCCTCCCCACCATCCAATATAGAAAAACATCTTCAAGGTAAGATGAGATAAAATAAAATATCTATACTGAAGATTAGACAGAGATACACACACACCCACAAATAAATCAGAATTGGCAGCTGGAAAATTACGCAGGAAATGAAAAAAAATGTGAAGGTGACAGGGTCAGCACATTATCCTCAGCAAAGTCCATTGTAATAATTATCACCCCTGAGGGAGTGGATAAACTAGCACTCAGATATGTTCTCTTTCTTTCCTTCTGCAGAACAAATTTGGCACTCAGAACTTCATAAAATTTTATTTAAAGCTAATGGCTCGCCCTCAGTGTGCCCCTGAGTCGCTTTCAGACTTTGTTGTTCTAGGGGAAAATTGTTTCTGTTTATTTTTGAATATGTTTTCCACACTTTGAAATTGTCAGTAGGCTTTGAATAATAACGAGAAACAGGTTCCAAGAACATTCTAGAGCAGCTCTTATAAGAACATTTCACCTCTAGAGTCCTGGAATAAACATTTGGAATTTAGATTTTAATTAAACTTGCTAAGTTTGAGCTTATGGTGGCTAACAATTCAGACACTGTAGCTATTTTCTGTGCTGAAGGGAGCCTATGGTGTAAGTTGTACCGGAGGCAATGGAGCATCAAGGTCCCAAGGAATGTCGGTGGAAGAAGCATATTTTGCACCTTGGTTTGCTTGGTTCTTAACCTGCAGCTCTAACCATTATGCCAAGCTTCCACTCTATTCTCCTTCTGGAAATTATTAGAAACATTCCACTTTTAGATCTGTAGGTATTCTACCCCTAGAACTCATTTAATAAGAACATTCAGCCTCTAGAACCCTTGCTAAAAGAACATTCCCATGCTACTTTCTTCTAAAAATGTAGATCTTCCACTATTTCAAAGACGGCTTGGCAAAATTTGTTTTTGATTAGGAAGTGGTGTCTCACAGAATCTCACTGGGTATGCATCTCAGTCAAAGATGCGGGATGTATGTCATAGTGAAAAGAAAAATTATGCCCAAGAGAACAGGAGTAGACATGATTCAGCTAGGTCATTCTAGTTCAGACTTGTCCAACCCGCAGCTTGCGGGCCAAAACTCAGCCCACAACCTTTCTTGACCCGCAGAAGCTCAGTCTGGGTGAAGTCCTCTGATAGGATTTGTTTCTCTGCTGCAACTGGTGGCTCAACCTCGTGGTGAAACCAGTCCTGGCAGAGATGCAAATCCTATGGGAGGACTTCACCCGGAGCTTCTGCGGCCCACTCACAGCAAGGAAGCAAGTGTCCATGGAAGGTGAGGGGAACGAGACAGGGTGAAGGTTGGTAGGGGAGTAGATATAAGAGAGAGAGAGAGAGAGAGAGAGAGAACAGTTTGTGTTTTTGAGTATTCTCCCTTTCCTCCATTACTCCATATTTTGGTGGTGACTGGACCTGGCTCCTCCGGACAGTGTGAAGATGGGTCCATGGGTGTGTGTCTGGCTTTTCCCCTTTGGGGAGTTGGGATGTGATCTGTGGGGAATTTTAATTTGATCTGTGAAATTATTTTAATTTTTTTCTCAAGGTATGAGTATGCCTATAAGAGAGGGAGAACAGTTTGTGCTGTTGGGTGAAAAAAATAGATGAAGGTGGGGGGGGGGGATACATATGAAACAGAGCGAGAGAATGGGTGACGGCAGGGGGATACATAGGAGAGAGAAAGAATGGGTGACAGCAGGGGCACATATGAGTGAGAATGTAAGAAGACAGCAGGCTCATATGAGAAAGAGAGAATGGGTGAAGGAAGGGGGGATACATACAAGAGAGCATAGGTGACAGCAGGGGGGCACATATGAGAGACAGTGAGTGAAGGCAGGGGAATACATAGGAGAGAGAGAGAGAATGGGTGAAGGCAGGGGATGCATACGAGAGACAGAGAGAGAGAGAGAGGAAAGGTTGGGTAAAGGCAGGTGGGGGAGGAATGGAAGAGAAAAAGAGAGCGTGAGCATTCTCAAGTGCACACATGTGTCTTGGCTCTCTGAATGATATAAAATATTAAATGTGGCCCCCGATAAAAAAGGTCGGACAAACTTGTTCTAGTTAAATGCATGTAGATTTGCTCAATTACCCATTATTCGTTTTAATGTAAGAATGTTAAAGCTCACCTTTTTGCAGAAGCATTTTATTGATTACTTCTTCATCATTGTTAGGTCGGATCTATATTTAAATCATTATTGTGTTTTCAATTTTCCTTGCTATTACACTTGGGCATACATTATTTTCATTTTGTAATTACTTTATCACTGATGGTTTTATGGTTTGTGATCATGTTTATTATGATAGATAGATATGTACTGAACTTTTCTTTTAACTTAACTGTTTCTGTCCCAGGTTTATCATCAAGAATCAAGAAGAATTTTGAAGAAATAGTATTTTATGTTTTGTCTGTGCTTCATTTACAGGGTTACCAGTTTCCCCGAAGAGATGTAACTCCAAAGAGTTTGAGAGACTAAGAACTGAGGAAGACGACCCTGAGGGGGCTAGTAATTAAGATGCATTATGGACACAATGCACGTTATTTGCCCCTTAATGCACATTAAAGAGCAATAACCTGCATTATATTACTACATCACACATTAGTATTAAATATCACAGGACACATAGTAATGAGATGCAAAGCATGTGAATGCATGCCTCATTACTATGTATATAGAATACCTGAGTTTGCAGTTAGCACCACCACAAGGTGCGTTATTCCTGGGGAAAATACGCCAGCTAAAAGCTGACATTATTTTTCCTGGCCAGGAGCATTGGGCTGCTAAGCCATGGCCTAAAGGTGTGGCCCAGGAGCATCAGGCTTTGACAGCAACTCCAGTAGTAAGAACATAAGGACAGAGCCGGGTGGACTTCTACGGTCTATGTCCCAGAAACACCAAAGAAAGACCATGATCAAGTATATAATATCACGCTCGTTGATTTAATCTAGAATTGAGAATGAATGTGACTGTTGGGCAGACTGGATGGAACATTCAGGTCTTTATCTGTCATCACTTACTATGTAATGCTCCCGAGCTGTATCTTAAAGGGGGCTAGGCAATCTAAGGTAAATCTCCCCTTTTCTCCCAAAGCTGCTTCCCTTCATGACTCCCCACAAAGTCCCCCCTCAT
The DNA here is from genome assembly GCF_901765095.1 of Microcaecilia unicolor. Lineage (NCBI taxonomy): Eukaryota > Metazoa > Chordata > Amphibia > Gymnophiona > Siphonopidae > Microcaecilia > Microcaecilia unicolor. Next base: position 178,444,028 of record NC_044033.1, read on the forward strand.
CATAACTTCATCTGAAAAGCCCTTCCTTTCCAACAAAGAATCCCCACCCTCCTGTAAGACCCCATGGGCCTACCTTTAGAAATTCCTGGAGTCTAGGCAGCATTTATTTATTTTATTGCTTTTGCATCCCACATTTTCCCACCTATTTGCAGGCTCAATGTGGCTTACAGAGATCTGTTATGGCATTGCCATTCCAGGGTGTCAGATACAATTGTTGGTGCAAAGAGATTGAGGATGGAAAGTAGTACTGAGAAAGTAGATCTAGAAAGAAGACTTTCGGATTGGGATGGATTGGTGAGGTGGTATAGTAAAGCTATGGGTCCTCTTTGAAGGCTTTATTGAAGAGATACGTCTTCAGGGATTTATGAAAGTTGGCTAATTCGTCGATTACTTTCAGATCAGCTGGTAGTGCGTTCTACAGCTGCGTACTCATGTAGGAGAAGGATGACGCATGTATCAGCTTGTATTTTAGTCCTTTGCAGCTGGGGAAGTGCAGGTTAAGAAGTTTTCGGGATGATCTTTTGGCGTTTCTGGGGGGCAAGTCCACGAGGTTTAGCATGTAGGTTGGGGCGTCTCCATGGATGATTTTGTGTCCGATCGTACAGATCTTAAACGTGGTCCGTTCCTTAAGTGGGAGCCAGTGGAGTTTCTCTCTTAAGGGTTTTGCGCTTTCAAATTTTGGTTTTCCAAATATGAGTCTGGCGGCGGTATTTTGGGCTGTTTGGAGTTTCTTGATGGTCTGTTCTTTGCAGCCAGCATACAGTGCATTGCAGTAATCCAGATGACTTAGTACCATTGATTGTACCAGGATACGAAAGATGGATCTCGGGAAGAAAGGTTTTACTCTTTTGAGTTTCCACATGGAGTGGAACATCTTTTTCGTAGTGTTCTTCACGTGGGTTTCGAGTGTGAGGTTTCGGTCAATGGTAACTCCAAGGATTTTCAAATTGTTTGAGACAGGAAAAGAAAAGTTTGGAGTGGTTATAGTGGTGAAGTTGGTTGTATTATGCTGTGAGGTGAGTACAAGGCATTGCGTTTTTTTTCTGCATTCAGTTTTAGTTGGACAAGAACAATGCTATACCCCTTAGACCCCCAGGGATTTGTAAAGGTAGGCCCAGGGGCCCTACAGGAAGGTGAGGGTGGGGTCTTTGGTGATAAGAAAGGGGCTATTTGGGAGCTATGGTGAGGGGAGGGCTTCAGAGGGAAGGGGGAGATATACCTTAGATTGCTCAGCTCCTTTAAGATGTGGTCCAGGAGCCTGATCACAAGCTGCATTATTCATATACTGTGGGAGTGACTAACCTGCAGTGCTGACTGAGTTACTGAAGGTTAGTCACTCCACAATAAACTAATGTGCAGTAACAGGCCCAACTTCTAACACACCTTAATAGCAAACCCTCCTGAGATGCTGTGTGTGTGTGTGTGGGGGGGGGGGGGTGCTATTATGTTGTTACTATGAAAAAAAATGGACATGGAAGCCCTATTTTACCATCACCTAAACAGGTAAAACAATTTTACTCTTCTTTATATTATCACGCAAGCAGGCTATCGATGCGAGTTATACCAAACTATATAGTATTCCACAAGACTCTTAAAACCTAATTATTTGTAAAATATGTTTAATATAATGTAACTATATGCTATTGTAATTCCAGGAAGACTGGTCCTGTTTTCTTGACTATATGATCAGAATAGAACTATTAACGGTCATTGTGGAATAGAAGAATCATGTAACATAACAACAGAGATCAGACCTTAAAAAGTGCACTGAAAAAATGAACGGCAAGGAGCTGGAAGCTTCCACATGGAAGTGGCAGAACATGTGCGGCCCCGTTTTACAAACCTACACATGTAAGTACCACCAGTTAGATAGCGAGGCCACAATTCTAATTGGTTTTGATTTACAGGTGAAAATATTTAAACAATGAGGGATTTAGGAGAACGATTCTCCAAATCCCTTGTGTAAAACCTTGACCAAAAGAAGCATGTTTAAAAAAAAAAACCCTATGCGTGCCTTTGAGCTGTAAAGATTACCTGATGTGGTAATCTTCCACCACTCAAATGGATTTCTTTTCTAAAAGGGAGACTATGCATGTATCAATTTGAGTCCCACCCTAGCCGTGCCCAAACCATGCCCCCTTGAAATGTCTTTGTGGCGTGGATCTCCATGTGTAACACAGCAGCTTTCTGGAATTGGTGTGGAAGAGTAGTATAATGGTTAGTGAAACAGCATGCAAACATAAATGCCTGATCTCTGCAACACAACAAAACTAAAGAACGTAATGGACATAACACAACTCTTCCGTTGTACGATTCCCTGGTGTGGCTGTGCCACGTGAACTTTATCTTACCACAACATCACTTTGTATTTGTTTACATCGGAGTCTGTAACGCCTATCCGGTACTATGTAAGCCACATTGAGCCTACAAATAGGTGGGAAAATGTGGGATATAAATGTAACAAATAAATAAATAAAATAAATAAACCTGGGGAATTGGATTCTAATTCCCACTGCAACTCCTTATGACTCTGGGCAAGTCACTCAACCCTCCATTGCCCCAGGTACAAAATAAGTACCTGCACATAATATGTAAACTGCTTTTTAACATATGTATAAATGATCTAGAGATGGGAGTAACTAGTGAGGTCATTAAATTTGCTGAGGACACAAAGTTATTCAAGGTTGTTAAATTACATCAGGATTGTGAAAAATTACAAGAGGACCTTACAAGACTGGGAGACTGAGCATCTAAATGGCAGATGACGTTTAATGTGAGCAAGTGCAAAGTGATGCATGTGGGAAAGAAGAACCCGAACTATAGCTAAGTGATGCAAGGTTCCACATTAGGAGTCACTGACCAGGAAAGGGATCCAGGTGCAGAGCTTTTTTTGAGGGGGTACTTGGGGGTACTGAGTACCGGCACCTTTTCCATTGTCTGCTACAACTGACCTATGATCCCCAAGTTTTAATGAAAGAGCTCAGGCTCTACACACCAATTCTGCCTTGTCATAGATTCTGTGACTGGTTGCAGGGGGCCTGGCTATTGTGAGGTGGGTCCCGTAGTGATCACCCCCACCCCTGAAGGGTGACCTGGCATTTGAGTACCGGCACCTTTTTCGCCAGAAAAAATTCACTGTCTAGGTGTCATTGTTGATGATACATTGAAACCCTCTGCTCAGGATGTAGCGGCGGCCGATAGGAGGAAATATTTTTTCACTCAACGAATAGTTAAGCTCTTGAACTCTTTGCCGGAGGATGTGGTAACAGCGGTTAGTGTATCTAGGATTAAAATAGGTTTGGACAAATTCCTGGAGGAAAAGTCCATAGTCTGCTATTGAGACACACATGGAAAGCAATTGCTTGCACTGGGATTTGTAGTATAGAGTGCTGCCACAATTTGGGTTTCTGCCAGGTACTTGTGACCTGGCTTGGCCACTGTTTGGAAAACAGGACACTGGACTAGATGGACCATTGGTCTGGCCCAGTAGGGATATTCTTATGTTCTAGAAAGCAAATAGAATGCTAGGTATTATTAAGAAAGGAATGGTAAACAAAAATGAGGATGTTATAATGTCTTTGTATCTCTCCATGGTGCGACCGCACCTTGAATACTGTGTGCAGTTCTGATCACCGCATGTCAAAAAAGATATAGTGGAATTAGAAAAGGTACAGAGAAGGGCGACAAAAATGATAAAGGGGGTGGGATAACTTCTCTATGAGGAAAGGCAAAGCGGTTAGGGCTCTTCAGCTTGGAGAAAAGATGACTGAGGGGAGATATGATAGAGGTCAATAAAATAATGATAGAGGTCAATAAAATAATGAGTGAAGTGGAACGGGTAGATGTGAATCTCTTGTTTACGCTTTCCAAAAATGCTAGGACTTGGGAGCACACAATGAAGCTACAAAGTAGTAAATTTAAAACAAATCAGAGAAAATATTTCTTCACTCAACGTGTAATTGAACTCTGGAATTAATTGCCAGAGAGTGCAGTAAAAGCAGTTAGCTTAGTGGGGTTTAAAAAAGGTTTGGCTAATTTCCTAAAAGCAAAGTCCATAAGCCATTATTAAGATGGACTTTGTGAAAATCCACTGCTTATTTCTAGGATAAGCAGCATAAATTGTATTGCACTGTTTGGGGATCTTGCCAGGCACTTGTAACCTGGATTGGCCACTGTTGGAAACAGGATGCTGGGCTTGATGGATGTAATATACATGTGTAAATGGTGCTATTTATGCATAGATATGCTTCTAAAATAACGACCAAAATATAAGAGATGCTCCCTGGAAACATCCTTGTACATGCTCTTCCTTATTTAGATTTCTTCTTTACCTCAATCTCTTGATGACACATGCAATGTGTACAGAGGCTCTGAATTAATCTTGATTCTCTCCCAGGGATTGTGGTGCAGAAGAGGAATCTTCCATTTTATTCTTGTGTTTCTTTCACAGCCACTGTGAGCAAATTCTAATACCACTATGTAAATATCTTTTATTCTGTCAAAGGCATTGTAAACTAACTAGAATCTCCTTCTGTAAATAACTGCAGATACCCTCACAGGCGTTGAAAATTACAGGGGTCTTAAACAGGTGGTATCCATTCAATCTGAAAAACATCACTACCTTGAGTGAATTCCTTCAAAAAGGTGGTAAAGATATCCTAATAAATAATAATAGAAGGGAAATATTTAATTTCTAGCACCAGTCGTCTAGCTAAATAGCAGAATTAATGTTTTGAGTATGCAGTTGTACAACTCAACATTGAGCAAAAAAATTAAGGCATGGTTTTCAGGTGTGTGGTTTTGGATAACCATGCAAAAGTGGGGGGGGGGGGGGGGGGGGGGGGACATGTTTCAAGAAAAATTCTAGTTCCTGAGTTGCTTTTTGTTCTTAGATCAGTGGTTCCCAAACTGTGTGCCATGGCATCTCAGTGCACCACAGCAAACTCACAGGGGAGCTGAGGCATATTTTAAGACCTTATGAAATGGTTGTCGGGATGCCCAAACCCCGCCAGTTGAAGTGATCCATTGCCCGAGCCCCGAGCTCCATGCTGCCTGAGGGAGTCGCCATGCTTCAGCCATCAATGCCGGCACTCCAGCGTGGGGAGAGGGGACGCGGGGGGAGAAGAAGACCTGAGACACCGTGAAAAAATTCCTTAATACTAAGGGTGCCTTGAACCTATAAAGTTTAGGAAACACTGTCTTAGATTGTATTGAAGCATGGCCTGTATTTATACTGGATTAGAAGTGAACAGACTGTTCCATTGATGGTTTTGCATAGGACAAAGTATCACACTTGTGAAGGGGGCAGGGGCCCGCACACATTATAACTTGATATGTTAAACACATTCCCTATCTACTATAATAAAACTCACTCTCAACGTTCTGAGGACACTGACATCAGTGAAGCCAAGCCCTGACTTCCTTCAAAAAGGTTCGAAGGTTCGTGGTGGTGAAGCCACCAAAATCCCTCCGGGCCCCGCCCCTGAGGGCGGAGCAATGGCAGAACAACGAAGGGGTTGGCAGAGAGGGAGGCAGGGGGGGGAATCGCTCCAGGCCCCGCCCTTGCGTCAAACGTCATGACGGTGGGGGTGGAGCAATGGCAGAACAACGAAGGGGTTGGCCAGGGAGGGGGGGGGGTGTTGGCGACGAAAACCTTGCTAGCGCCCGTTTCATTTGCTCTGAAATGGGCCTCTTTTACTAGTAAATCTATAATTGCTTAATGTTATTTATGTAATGTGTTACCCCCACCTGTTCTGAAGGAAGGAGTCTTACAAAGGAACAAGATTATAAGTAAGGGAGAGGCCCTATAAGATCAATAAAGTTTCCACTACAAACTGTCCAATATTTGGGGAAGGAAAAAGGCCTCAGAGTCCCAGTCAGTGTAATTTATTGACTCATGGGACAATCATGTCACTGGCTAAAAACCCTCTAGTGTGTAGTCCAGGGTCAGACTGACCATTCGGGCAACCGGGCAGTGGCCGAGAGCCCAGAGGCTCTAGGGGGCCCAGAGGCTCTGCCCAGATGCCTGCCACACACTACAGCCCTCCCCGGTCCTACCTTTAAAGGCGTACCGCTGGTGATCTAGTGGCCTCTGCGAGGTGGGGGAACATGTTCTTTCCTGTCCATTGTGTTGCTGCTATTCTCCCTGCCCAGCACCGCATAACAATAAAAAAGATTTGCATACCAAGGAGGCAGTGCATGCAAATCTATCTCCTGCATATTCATTGTGGATATCTTGAAAACCTGACTGTCTGGGGTTCTCGAGGACCGGAATTGCCTACCCTGTACTACTGCCATGGCGACACACAGTTCCAGGGTTCCATATACATAGCCAGTCAGAGGGCTGTGCATTTTATGTCAAACATCTAGCTAAGTGGTTCCCAAACCTGGTCCTGGAGGCACCCCAGCCAGTCAGCTAAGAGATGATTCTCTGCAGCTCAAAGTGCTGCCGCTGAAACTGGCACCACAAAAACTGCATGCTCGCTCGGAGTGCCAGCATCAGCTGCTGCTGGTTGCCACACTTTAGCTGACGGGCGGACACCAGATTTTTTCAGCTGTCAGGGCTTGGGGTATTTTTCATTTTAATGGTGGGGGGGACTTACCCATGTTATCCATTTGCCATTGCATTGTTATTCACTTACATTTTCTGGCATTTTCATCTTTTGCGCATTCTGTCCTGACCTGAGGAAGAAGGTTTTAGCTCCCTAAAGCTAACCAAAATTGTATTAAGTTAGCCCAATAAAGAAAGTGTCATTTTATTTTTGTTTTTATTATTCTTTATTTTATAGTTCCTCCTGGAAGAGAATATGTTGGAAACGTTTGGCTAAAAGAGAGCTTAAATTTCTTCCCCTAGTTCAGGAGTCTGTCACTAATGATATTTCATTTCAAGCTCAGTGTGAGAAAAGCACAGATGACCCTACAATGGTGAAAACAGTGAATGTGCAATACTATAAGACTTGGAGGGGAGCATCTGGCTACAGAGATATTACACAGTGCTCGAACAGTCATAGTGGGCTGGAAAGCAGCAGTGCACCTCCCAGTGGTAGGAGACCACATGCAGCACCACCTAACAGCTTTATAATAGGAAGGAAGGTAAGCTCCTACCCAGAACAGATAAATATTACAAGTGTGAAGCCCTAGTGAGCACTTTATCTCTTCCAATAAATATCTAAAGTATGAAGAATGTGAACAAATTGGCCATTCGGTACTGACTGCACTGAACTACTGAGACACAATCTTTCGGATTCTATATATCGTGCCGAAAGTTGCATGCCAATTATGGGCATGCACCCAAGATATAACTAGCAATAATTGGGTGCTAACAACCAATTATTACAGTTAATTACCTTTGACTGGCAGTTGCATGCGCATCTTGCTATGCACTATCTTATAAACATCCGTGCACAACTTTCATGGTGCATATCTGAAAAGAGGGCATAGCCAGGGGCGTTTTCAAAAGCTGTGCACAGAATTAAAGAATTAAGTCAATCTGCGCCTAAGTTAGGCATCAGTATTTAAATCTGTTTTTAGCAGGTGTAAGTCCCGCACCCAACAATTAGGCACGGATCCGCGCCTAAGCATGATTCTATAAAGCTGAGCGCCCTTTATAGAATCGTGCTTAGCACTGATTTTTGGGCTCAGAATTTTGAGCACCATTTTCTGAATTCCCTCCAATCTGTATGGAGAAGGCCATGTTTATGTGTCACGGTTCGGGAAGGTGAGCCCTTGGGCTGTGATGAGATTGACTCTACCTGTGACGCGAAAACACCGCACAGGCTCTCATCAACAGCTGCTGACGGGACCACCTGGCAGAGTCCGGGAGCTGGAGAAGGCAAGACCTGACTTGGACTGGCTGAAGCATTAGACTAGGCAGTGACTAGCAGACTGACTGGAACACGACTGTGGCGGTCTAGAGGTTGGTTACTTCCTGTTCCGGGGCAGAGGGATCATGGCATGAACGAAGGACAGGCGCGCGCGGCACCCCCCCAGCGGCGTGCACCCGGGGGGTTCTTTCGCGGGGAGTGTCCTTTCACCGGGGGGGGGGCGCGCTGCATCCGGGGGGGCGCTGCACCCAAGGGGCAGGGTGCATCGGCGATCCGTCCCGGGTGTCAGCCCCCCTAGGGCCACTGACTGGAACAGGCAGTACCGGAACAAGCAAGGCTAGAAGCAGGAACAAGCAGGGCTGGAACAAACTGGGCTGAAAGCAGGAACAAGCAGGGCTTGAAGTAGGAACTGGCCAAGCAATAAACACTGGAGAAGCAGAACTCTGGATGCCTGCTGCCAAAGCACTTGGGGAGTATTAAGTACTTCCTTATATATCCCTAGTCTGGGTTACCATATGGCTCCAGAAAAAGGAGGACGGATTGAGCCAGCCGGGTTTTACTTCCATTGCTTTCAATGGAAAGCAATTGCTTTCAATGGAAGTAATTGAGCCAGCCGGGTTTTACTTCCATTGCTTGAAAGCAATGGAAGTAAAACCCGGCTGGCTCAATCCGTCCTCCTTTTTCTGGAGCCATATGGTAACTCTATGTAACCTAGTCAGGAAGTGAGGTCATCTGTCAGAGCCCCATCAAGGACTATAAAAGGGAAGTGAAGCAACCAGACTCACAAGATTCTTAAATATGGCATGCTGCAGGACACTTGTGGCTTCCTGAACCAGTTGAGGGGCGTGACATTATGCTTGCTGCCCTAATGTTGGAAGCTAATGTTGAGCTAGATGGACCATTGGTCTGACCCAGTATGGCTATTCTTATGCTCTTATACCTAACCACAACTGCCCCCTCACACTTACAGCCTCCCAAGAGGAAATTCCCTATGAGGAAGAGTAAAGGAAGATGCAGCAAGTCACCTGACTCCCTCTGGAGCAGGGGGCCACCGCAGATCAAGAGGTTGCTGTAAGCCAGCAAGAGCAGCAGCTACAGCTGTAGGACTTCTTATATCAGAGCAAAACATGATGGGTGCGCTAATAATTCATGAAAAGGGGGAGCTGGCAGCTGAATCCCCTAGCTAGATAATCCCGACTTCCAGGATGCAATGGACTCAGATACCAACAGAAAACTCCTAGAAACATCAGAGCCGGATACCAAACAGGATCAGAATCTGTTTCTTTATAAGCACAAAGAACAGGGAGAGAAAGACCTTAGGTATTTGGGGGGGAAAAAAGGGCAAGAAAGCCCCTCTGACATGTGTAAACCCTTTTTTTTTTTTTTTTTTTACCTCTAATCACTTTCAAATGCTACAGACTGAAGAGACCCTACTCCTCATTAATCAGGGGTTAGCAGTTTCCCAAATACAACATTTAGGGTCACCATAGGTCCAGATTTGGGTCATTGCCTTCAGTGGTGACAATTTTTATTATTTCCAGGCTACGGTCTGATGTTATTTTATGGTAAGTTTAATACTTTTATTTATATTGCATTTTATTGCTGTGCACTGCCCTGATTTTGCTTATCCCATGAAGGACAATATATTAAGTTTTAAAATTAAATTAAATATCTGTCACCCTCACCACCCACACTGAGTCTGGCAACCCAGATATTCATTCTGTGTTTTTTAAAAAGGAGTCCACACCTCCCACAGGATGAGACTGCAGGACAAAGAAATCACACAAAGAAGAAGTAACATTAACAGGGCAAGCAGGGAAGCTGCCCCTCCCCCCTTTATCACCCCTACAGGGAATGTTAATGCTCTCAGGAAAAGTAAAGCACAGATACAGGAGAAAGAGAAAGTGACTGTGACTGTGGCAAAAGGGGTAGAAAGTAAAAAGGAGCCAAACCGAGGGCCCCAGAGCCAATTTGGGGGGCTCAGGCCCCCGTGGCCCCCCATAGCTATGCTACTGGTATATTCAGTGGAATTTACTCAGATAATGCCACTGAATATCCCCCCCTCTGACCACCGCGGCACTATCCAGGTAGTGCCGGGGCAGTCTGGGTGTGAAGTCAGGGCAGAGCTGACAGTTAACTGGGTAAAGTAAGGACAACCCTCATATGGAAGGCTGACTCCTAGTGGTAGTATCCCGAGACTACTGCTAGAGGTGGCAGCTGCCATTTTGAACCTGGAGCTAGCATGGGCAGTAGCAACTAGGGATCACTCCTGTCTTCTCTACCCTAGACCACCAGAGAAGCCTTAAGGTAAGTCCAGGGGAGCCTATAGGGGGTGGGAAATCAGAAGGGGAGATGGTGTGATAGAAGGAAGTCAGGAGAGGGCATGTTCTATGGGAGGATGCTTTGGGGCGGTCATTAGGAGGGGGAGCACAGGTGGCCTTTTTCTCCCATTACCTGGTTAACTTCCAGGAGACGGCCCACTCCCCAAGATTCAGTGTCAGTTCCCAGATAGGTGCTGGCAATAAATATCGAGGCAGTAATAACTCACATAAATTTACCAAAGCATTTTTGAAAAAAAAAGTAATGAGGTTTTTGGACCAATGAGTGAAATCCTTACCCTAGCAAGACACTGTAACATCGGTGTTTGAGTATCTGAAGTCCTTTTTTTCCTCATTTTGGTGAATTTATATGAGTTATCACTGCTTTGATAGGCTTGTCACCTTTTTGTTGTAGAGTATCATCACACTGACTTGTGCACAAGGTTTTGCCCCTTTTTTTTCATTATCTGCATTAGTTGCTTTGAATAAATATTGGGGCTCATTTCAGTCCACAATATTCAACTAGAGGCGTATTTTCAAAGCACTAAGACTTACAAAGTTCCATGAAGGGGCATTGTTGATATGACATCTAAGTCCAACTTTGGACTTTTTGTACAAAATGTCCAAAATATGAATAAGAAAAGTAATTTTCGAAAAAGAAAAACATTTTTTTTTTTGTAAAATACTGTTTCAAACAAGGTTTTGTGCTTTGGATGTTTTGTTTTTTTGGTCCATTTAAAAAAAAAAAAAAAGCAAGTAAGTGCAAAATATAGAGATTCATGCCATTGGGATGTAGGAAGAAACAGTATTTTTAGTAGACTGGTGCCCCAGGCATCCCAGGAGAGCAATGCGGCACCCTAGAGGGCATTTCTGTGCACCTCATAAAAATGCTCCCACATAGCCATCTCACCTTTGCTCCCTTATCTTGTCCCCTGAGCCCTCCAAAACCCACTTCTCCCACTACAATAGCCCTTATGAGTGAAGAGGTCACCTATATGTGAGTACAGTAGGGTTTTGGTGACTTTGGGAGGAGTCACAGTTTCCACCACAAGTGTGACAGTTAGAGGGAGATAGGGACCTGAGTCCTCCCTCCATAGTGCACTGCACCGACCACTACACTACTCCAGGGACCTGCATGCTGCTAAAATAGACTTGACTTTAACATCTGAAGATATCATAGAGGCTGGTAAGACACATTTTTATTCACATTTTTGAGGGGTGAGAAGGGGGTCAGAGACCTCTGGAGGGGTCACCCCTGATTTCCTCCAGTGATCATCTGGTCATTTAGGGCACCTTTTTATGCCTTATTCGTTATAAAAACAAGTCTAGCTCAAAATGTCTTAGTTCTATTCCTGGATGGTTTTGTTTTATTCCATTATGGCTGGAAAACGTCCAAGTCTTTGAAATGCCCAAATCCCGCCCTTAACACGCCCCCAACATGCCCCCTTGAGATTTGGATGCACTGCAGAAGAACAGCGTAGAAAAACATCTGAAAAATAGGTTTCAAAAATACTGATTTGGACATTTTTGTGAGAAAAACATCCAAATGCTGCTTTATGCCACTTTTTAGATGTTTTTCTCTTTCGCAAATGAGCCCCGTGGTAACCCTATGGAACTTTGTGAGTCTAAATGCTTTGAAAATGCACCATGTTCAATCTGCTAGCCGATATTCAAAGGTACTTATCCCCATCAGACAAGTGCTGGCCAGCAGCACATTCAGTGACACTAAATGGACAGTGTTGCTGAATATTCCCTCTCACTTCCTTGGCTCTATCTGAACACTGCCAGAGTGGTCTGTGGCCAGAGTCAGAGATAATCTGTTAGCGGCGACATTCAGACTGCTAACCCAATAAAGTTAGGACAGAAAAAAGGTTAGCGATCTTTGAAAATCACCACTAACCAGACAACATTTCCAGTCAGCACCGATTCCCAGATATTCTGCACCAGCCGGTATCTGGAAACCACTGAATATCCAGTGGGTTGTTTTTTGTTTTTTTTTACCTGCAGCACTCAGAGTTTTAAAAAATGCTGACCATCCTGGATTTAATACTGGCCCCTAGGTTTTCAAGATACCCACTGTAAATATTAATGAGATAGATTTGCATACTTGGAAAGTAGCATATGCAATTCTCTCTCATGCATATTCATGGTGGATATCCTATAAACCCAATTGGTTAAGTGTGCCTTCAGGACAGGGCTGTGATACACTGAACACACATTTTTGCCAGAGCATCCCAGTTAATGTACTGCTCCACCCCATGCTATTCTCTTTGACAATGCACCGCAGTCATGCCCTGTGACATCCCCTACAATTCCAGTACTGAGACATCAGGAAAAACCTTAGTTGTATACTCTTCACTACAAAACTACTTTTAACATTCCACTAATATCCTCCGAAATACCCTGATGAGATTAATTTCTGATTTCATTGTACTTGTATCTCCTCTGATCTGGCCAAAGCCTTTCAGTGCATTTTCCCTTCCCTTCCCTTCCCTTCTTCCTCTGATCCTAAGTTCTACCCTCTCTACTGTCATTGTAATTGTTTCCTCAGTTCATTGTAAGCCACTTTGAGGCTGCTTTAAGTGGTATAAAGTGGGGTATAAATGTTCTGAATAAATAAATAAATAAATAAATAAATAAATATAGTAATCCACTGTATCAACAGATGAATCTTGTTATGATAACCATTACTGCTGACTCCCTGTTATATATTAAAAGCTAGCCTATATTCAGGGATTCCCTGCACAAGTTACCATTTTTCAGAAACACAAATGTAGTAGTACAGTCCACAAATTTAATAAAATTCTAGAAGAAAAATCACTACACACAGTCTCTCCCACTTCACCAAGTCTCTGGCCTGCCATCACAGTATTAATTGGGAGAACTGGTGCTTCAGAGAGACAGTCCCAACTTACTGCTCTCCTGCCTGCCATTCAGATCAAGGGACCATGGTATTTCTAAAGGTCATAAACAAAACAAAAAGCTGGTGACAGCATCCATTTATCTTGCTAGGAGAAGAGTTGGCAAGATGAGTAAGTAATCTAGCCTTGGTAAAGGCTTAAAAGAAAAACTGTTCTGTGGCAGAGCACAGAGTTTGCTTGAGGGAAGCTTGACCTGCTGCTGTCAGTGCAGTCCCCATTCTGTGGTGGCAAGGCCAGCCTTACCACTTGTGGGGCCCTCTGCAGACCAATTTGGTGGCCACCTACCTGCACAATTTGGCATCTCCCCCCACCCAAATACCCCATCTACCTTAAAATTTGTTTCTCTCTTTCTTCAGATGTCACTGGCAGTGATTGACTTATGCTGCCTACGTCCGGCTCTAGAGCCTTCCCACTTACCCATTCCAACTCCTCTGCCACAGCTTCCACAGGAATGGAATGGGTCAAAAAGAAGAAGGCTCCAGAGCAAATTTTAAGGTAGATAGGGGATTGAGAGGGAAAGATGCCCCCCTATATCCATGGGGGCCCTGTGCGGCTGCCCCAGTCCCCTCTGCTTAAGGCTGGCATTGTGTGGTGGATAACTGTGTGTGTGGGAGAGGAGGCAATATTCTGTTGTGGATATTCTGTGGTTAATGGATAGAAAACATGGTAGGGTTAAATGGACATTTTTCTCAGTGGAGGAGGGTGACTAGTGGAGTGCCACAGGGATCTGTACTGGGACTGGTGCTATTTAACATATTTATAAATGATCTGGAAATTAGAATGACAAGTAAAGTCGGCCAAGTACTCATCAGGGACGCCCTTCTTTTTTCCATTATCGGCCGAGGACACCCATGTGTTAAGCACTCCCCAGTCCCACCTTCGCTATGATTCCGACACGCCCCCGTGAACTTTTGTCGTCCCTGCGATGAAAAGCAGTTGAGGACGCCCAAAATCGGCTTTCGATTATGCCGATTTGGGCGACCCTGGGAGAAGGACGCCCATCTCCCGATTTGTGTCGAAAGATGGGCGCCCTTCTCTTTCGAAAATAAGCCTGATAGTAGAATTAGAAAAGGTTCAAAGACGAGCGACCAGAATGATAAAGGGGATAGAACTCTTCATATGAGGAAAGGCTAAAGAGGTCTACAAAATCCTGAATGGTGTAGAATGAGTAAAAGTGAATCAATGTTTTACTCTTTCAAAACGTATGAAGACTAGAGGGATATGCAATGACGTTACATAGTAATACTTTTAAAACAAATAGGAGGAAATATCTTTTCACTCAATCAATAGTTAAGCTCTGGAATTTATTGCCGGAGGATGTGGTAACAGCGGTTAGCATATCTGGATTTAAAAAAGGTTTGGACAAGTTCCTGGAGGAAAAGTCCATAGTCTGCTATTGAGAAAGACATGGGGAAGCCACTGCTTGCTCTGGAATTGTTAGCATGGAATGTTGTTACTAATTGGGTTTCTGCAGGTAATTGTGACCTGGATTGGCCACTGTTGGAAGCAGGGTATTGGGCTAGATGGACCACTGGTGTGACCCAGTATGGCTATTCTTGTGTTCTTCTGTGTGTGTTGAGGGAAGCTTGTTCTGCTGTTGCCTGTGCTGTCCCTGTTCTGTGGTAGGGTAGTGTGTGATGTGTGTGAGGGACATTTGTACTGCTGCTCCTCAAGCTTTAGCTGTTTTGTTTTTTTTATTAATAGTTAGCTTTACTTTCAGCAGCACTTTTCATTGGCACACACTTTTGTTCTTAAATTATGAGAAAAAGAAAAGGCATAAAGCATTCATGCCTGTGCCATGTTTTGGTCTACAAGGACTCAGGAATCATAGCGAAATGTTCATGGTTAGGAATAAGCTGTTCCATGGATGATGTGTAACCAGATGTTTCTTGAATGTATGTCTAGCCACACCAAAACAGGACAACAGGTGACTGGGTTACCAACTGTGGTAAATGCAGCAGAGATTCAGCTGCTTTACCCATAATACAGCTAGCAAGCAGATGCCTCACTGAAGGGGCCACTAAAATTGCTAACTCCTCACCTGTAGAAGGGCAGCTGTAATGCGCCCCCTACTGAGAAAGAGCACCCTTATCCAGGGCAAGCTGGAAAACCATGGGCCAGTATCTGACATCCCTTTCCTAGGAAAACTATAGAACAGACAGTCTGTATTAAACTCAGTGACTGTTAAATAAAAGAAACTGGTTCAACCCATGTCAGTCAGGCTTCAGACCCGGGTATGGAATAGAGACAGTTCTTGGATAGTTTATTTGTGTTTGCTATAGCTCCATTAACTAATTTGTACGTCATAGCGGTGCATAATTTGAAAAAAAAAAAAAACACCAATAAGACAGTAAGGAATTAAAATGTATCGATAGGACAGTTTTAGTCAACTCAGTTATACAAAAGGAAAGAACACTCAAAAACAAACATTGGAGAAAAAGGAGGGGGAGGGAAGGAAAAAAAGGGTATCAGGGGAACAATGAAATCCAGTTACACAATAGATTATCAAAACAGCCACTAAAGAGGAGGGGAATGGGGGGAAGGGGGTATTGCAGGAGCACAGCTGACAGGTCACAAATGCCTCAGGTGGTATTAAAAGCTTGATGAAATAACCACGTCTTAAGGGCTACTTTAAATTTTTTTAAATGACAGTTCAGCACGCATTTAGTGGCAAGGAAAGGCATTATGAAAAAGAAGGCCCGATGCTGGATCGATTCCAATTGATTAAAACGGGGACTAGACAAACATAATCGGTGATCATTCATCGACTGGAGGCGTGCAGGGGAGTAAGGAATAGTGAGATTGGATAAGTTTTAGGAGAAACCTAACCTATAAGCTTTAAAAGTAAGAGTCTTGAAAATAATACGTTACTCAACTGGGAGCCAGAGGGGAGTCACGATCAAATTTATGGGCATGATGGAGTAATTTAATGGCAGAATTTTGGAGTGCCTGGAGTTTTTTAAGGAGTGAGCAGGAGCAGGCCTAGATAAACAGTGTTGCAGTAGTCAAGCTAAGTCAATATTCAGTGCTGGTTGGTTAAGTTGAAACCAGCCAAAGATAGGACTGTTATTTTGGCAGCCCAATTTGGCCGGCAGTGCTCTGAGTATTAGCAGATAGCCAGCTATATCGCGTGATATAGCCAGTTATCTGCTAAGCACTGACTGCAAATATTCAGCAGGAGATAACTGGCGATCTCCCACTGAATATTTGTGGCTAGCCGGTTAAGCGCTATTTAACCAGCCAGGACCCGTTCAGCAACACAGTACAACAATCTCTCATATTCTGCCTCTCTTCACTTTCTTCTGCTGCCACCACAATTGCTCTACCTTTTCCAGCTGCTCCAAAAGTACTCAGTGTCGGTGTGGGATCATTCAATAGAGGCCCATGCTCAAGCACTGCCATATCTTGCCCTCCCCCTGACATGCAATGCACAGGCGCTGAGTACTTTTGGAGCAGCCAGAAAGAGGTAGGGCAATAGTAAAGGCAACAGGGGAAAGGGAAGAGAAGATGCTGGACCTGATGGGAGGCTGGTTATGGAGGGGGATACTGAACCCAGGGGGTGGTTAAGGAGGGGAAGAGGAGATGATGGACCTGGCGGGGGGGGGGGGGGGGTAGTTAGGGAGAGAAAGGGGAGATGATGAACTTGGTGGGGGTGGTTAGGGAGGGGGAGGGGATGCTGAACCTATGGGGTGATTAGGGAGGGGAAGAGATGCTGGCCATTTGGGTGAAAGCATTTTGGGGCTGTTGGATATCCAGGGTGAGGGGGTAGAGAGGTGAAAAGGAGTTGGGGTTCCTGGCTACTTGGAGGGAGTGTTAAAGGGGATTACTGGCTACCTGTGGGGAAGAAAGGGGAGATGCTAGACATGAGGGAGGTAGCTAGGGAGAAGGGCTATGGGAAGGGTAGGGCCTTGATCTGCCCCTGTATGTAGGGAAGGGGTAGGGCCTTAAGCTGCCCCTGGGTGTGGGGGATACATGGCTGAAGGTTTGCCTGAGATACCCTTGGGCCAGCCCTGCTGCTTGATGATCTCCACAGAAACTGTGAGAGGGAATTTGCCTCGATACTAGTGTTGCTGGATTTATCAGCCTTTGAAACTGTGGACCATAATAGCATACTCGCACGGCTGAAGGAAACAGGTATCAGTGGGTTCAGTATTTAGATGGTTCAAATCCTATCTGTCAGACAGACAGCAATCAGTTCTGTTCAGCAACTGCTGAACTGCAGTGTACCACAACGATCCATACTGTCACCTATTTTAATATCTACCTGAAACTTCTAGCTGAGCTGCTTTGTTTCATAGATACAAAATTCTGTATCTATGCCAATGATGTTCATCTACTCATACTCACTGAACCAGATCTACGCACAGCTTTGAGTAAACTGACTGACTGTCTGTTTAACAGCAACTCAAGAATGGGCAAAAGCAACAAACTCTGCCTGAACCCTAATAAAACAGTGATACTGTGTGTTCTGAATACAAGTGGATATCTGACTTCAGAATGCCATTTGAGTAAATTGGACTACTGCGATGCGTTGTACTTAGGACTGACAAGTGCTCGGTGCAGGCATTGCAGATTGCTCAAAATGCAGCAGCCAGATTGATGGCTGGAGTTTCAAAGACTGCTCGTATTTCTCCGGATTTAAGACAACTCCATTGGTTACCCGTGTTGTATACAATCAAATGTAAAGTGTTAGCTCTGATTCATCAATGGTATATTCTCATGTGCCACAGTATTTTAAAGATGGTGTATGTATTTATCGCCAGAATAGGGCACTGCTCTCAAGAGTGCACGGTGAATTTATCCTCAGATGCAGTGACCACAGCTCACTATGCAGATACACGGGCTTCAGCATTTTCTTTTGCTAGAATAGCACCTTCGTATCAGCTCTCTGGTCAGATGCACCTATGTGCAAGTAGACTACAGTTAATTAATTAATGAAGACACACTTGTTTGTTGCAGCATTTTCTTGAATTATTATATAATGGACTTGAAGATGGTGGAGGTGGAGTAGTGCTGACGTTGTATTTTAATGTCTTTTACGATGTTTGTTTATATGTTTTTATTATGCATGCATTTTTGGAAACCATCTAGGATTTAGGTGGGGTATAAAGTTCCAAAAATAAATAAAAAAAACTCACAGGTCAGGAATCTTGGGATACTGCCAAACTCATCAGTGAATATCAGGCCCTTTATTTTCATAACAATGTTTGCCAGAGATACAGAATGGGAGTGAAACTGTGGAAAATAAGTTCTCCCCCCTCAAGCTCTCCAAGGTGACTGGATCTGTAGTTTCTCTTCTGCTCCTGGGGTAAAGCGTATGCACAATTTTGCCATTAAGTAGCACATGCCACATCCTCCTTGCAAATCTACACAAGCTCTCTTTAATTACTGAGTCACCCCATCGATCACGACGTTCTCCATTTATCACACGCCTGCTTTCAAGAGACACCCAGTTATAAAAAGTGCTCTGATTAGAACTCCTGCACAACCCAATTACAACCAGCCCTGTCAGCCAGCGTGTTTTCAGCTGCAACTGACCATCATGCCATTTGTACCATGTTACATAGGGCACACTGCACTGATACACTACATGGGATGACAGTGGATGTGGCTTTAAACACTGGGGCCCATCAGGCATGCCACCTGCAACAGACAGGCAAGGCAGGGATAGGGTGGTGAGGAAGCAGAAGAGGCAGGAACAAAGTGTGCAACCATGCTGACGAGGTCTGTGAGATAAGGAACGGGTGGGAGAAGGGAAGGGGTCTTGCAGAATTTTAGAGTAGAAAGGGAAGTTTGTACAATATTCCAAAAAAATATACGAGATGCAAGTGACAATTCCCAAGGACAAGAGCAAGGTCAGTCTGTCACCCTGTGAGTGAGGAATCAGGCACTGGCATTTTGGATCTGTGATAACTGAATAAAAATGACTATGGAACAAACAGAATCTAAAGAGTTATTGTTCTTCTCAATAACATACAAACCACACGCTCCTTCCCCCAGCGAATAGCACAGGGCAGGTTTCTCTAACCTCCATGAACAACTAAGACTCTTCTCCCTGCTTGCACCATCTCCCCTATTCTCCCAGGACACTGCTGCTGATTTGTTGTTTCTAGCAAGTAATTTGAAGGAGCCCAGAGCCTGATGCTTTGATGATGATCTTAATCTGTTTACTCAGCTCAGAAATTGCTATGTCTGGTACAATGATCCCTGGCTGTGTTCTGGGCACTCACAGCACAACAACCCACCTCCAGTGCACAAGAGGATGTAGGTTCCTGCAATTGTGTGCAGTTATCCTTTGTGTCGTGATATTGAGAGGAGCTGTGCTGAGAGCTGGTGAGGTATTACCTGAAGACATGCACAGTCAGCTGTGGGAGAAACATGGGAATGAGGAGCATCTCAGATATCGTATGCCATTCCTAGCTGGCACCTCATTTTATCAGAGAAGTCAAGTGGTCACAGTGCACATCAATTTTCAAGTGTATGCAATACTGTAAAAACAATATAGGCCTAGAAGAGAAAGATTCTGTAACCCTGTACCACTTCCCTGAAACACCCAATCAGAGAAGTGACAGGCTTTATATTCCTGTGCTAATACCACTAAGCCATCCAGTCCTAGAGGTGACAAGCTCCATTTCCTTGTCTCCAACCCCTGAGCTATCCAGACCAAAAGGTGACAGGCTCTATATCCGTGTTCATTTATTTATTTATTGCATTTGTATCCCACATTTTCCCACCTATTTGCAGGCTCAATGTGGCTTACAGAGTTTGGTTATGACATAATCATTTTATGATGTCAGTTACAATTAGTAGTGTTTAAAGATTAGGTAAGGGAAGAGAGAAGGAAGTTGTTAGGCAGGGTTGAAGGTGGACTGTGATAACTGTGTGGATTGGTGAGGTAGTTTTGTAAGGCTATGGCTTCTCTTTGTAGGCCTTCTGGAAGAGATGTGTCTTCAAGGATTTGCGGAAGTTAGTTATTTTGTCAATAGCTTTCAGGGCTGTAGGTAATGCATTCCACAACTGCGTGCTCATGTAAGAGAAGGTGTTGGCATATATCAGCTTGCATTTTAGTCCTTTACAGCTGGGGAAGTGCAGATTGAGGAATTGGCGGGATGATCTTATGGCGTTTCTGGGAGGCAAATCCACAAGGTTTAGCATGTAGATTGGGGCATCTGCATGAATGATTTTCCAGCTTATAATCGAACGAGAATAACGCCCAAGTTCCGACCTAAATCGGGAGATGGGCGTTCTTCTCACAAAAACAAATAAAGCGGCATAATCGAAAGCCGAACTTTGGACGCTTTCAACTGCACTCCGTCGCGGATGCGGACAAAGTTGACGGGGGAGTGTCGGAGGCGTGGTGAAGGCGGAACTGGGGCGTGGTTATCACCCGAACAGAGATGGGCGCCCTTCGCCGATAATGGATGCGTTTGTAGCTAGAATTTAGGGCACTTTTCCTGGACCCTGTTTTTTGACGAATAAGGCCCCAAAAAGTGCCCTAAATGACCAGATGACCCCCAGAGGGAGTCGGGGATGACCTCCCCTGACTCCCCCAGTGGTCACTAACCCCCTCCCACCACAACAAATGATGTTTCACAACTTTTTACTTTCACCCTCAAATGTCATATCCTCCTCCCAAGCAGCAGTATGCAGGTCCCTGGAGCAGTTGTTAGGGGGTGCAGTGGACGTCAGGCAGGTGGACCCAGGCCCATCCCCCCCCCGTACCTGTTACAATTGTGCTGCTTAATGCTACTAGTCGTCCAACCCCCCCAAACCCACTGTACCCACATGTAGGTGCCCCCCTTCACCTCTTAGGGCTATAGTAATGGTGTAGACTTGTGGGCAGTGGGTTTTGAGGGGGATTTGGGGGGCTCAACACCCAAGGGAAGGGTGATATGCACCTGGGAGCTCTTTTACCTTTTTTTTTGTTTTTGTAAAAGTGCCCCCTAGGGTGCCCGGTTGGTGTCCTGGCATGTGAGGGGGACCAGTGCACTATGAATCCTGGCCCCTCCCACGAACAAATGCCTTGCATTTATTCGTTTTTGAGCTGGGCGATTTCATTTTCCATTATCGGTGAAAAGCAAAAACGCCCAGCTCACACCTTGGCGAATAAAACATGGGCGTCTATTTTTTTTAAAAAATACGGTACACTCCGCCCCTTCACGGACCCGTTCTCGGAGATTAACGCCCATGGAGATAGGCGTTTCTGGTCGATTATGCCCCTCTTAGTGTACTATCATCCCCTGATCATCTAGTCCTAGAGATGACAGGCTCTGTATCATGCTACCCTTCCCAGCAAGTGTCCCTTCCCCCCCCCCCCCCCCCCAGGTCCAGCATCTTTCCCTGTTCCTTCTCCCCCTTAGTCCCGTCATCTATTCCTCTCCTTCCTTTCCCAAGGTCCAGCAAGAATCCTTCTCTCATCCCTCCCTCCCTCCCATCTGCCCTTCTCACCCACCCACCCAAGGTGAGTCCAGAATTGCTTTGCTTTCTACCCAAAGTCCGTAGATCTTCTCTCCACCCACCCAGTGCATCTCACTCTCCAACATCCAGTGCACTGTGAACCTTGCTGTGTGGCCAGCAGCAATTGAAGTCGCTGCTTCCACCCGATGCAGGTCTTCATCCCTCTGCCACAGCCCACCTGCCTGCCAGAAACAGGAAGTTGTGTCAGAGGAGACGGGCCATGGAAGAAGTAAGAAGGCTTGTGCCATCCGGAAAGAGCGTCTTCAATGCTGCTGACTACATAGCAAGGTTTGTGGTGCACCGAAGTGGAAGGGGGAAGTAGGTGTTGGAAAGTGAGTGCCAGGGCGCAGGAGGTAAAGAATTGGAAAGCAGAGAAGAAGAGATATAGCAGACTGCAGGGGCATGGAGAAGATCGGATGCATATGAAAAACGCATTTAAGCGTGTGAGTTGGAGGAGCCTAAATGCGTGTGTCGCACGCTCAATGCTTGTGAGTAATTTTTCTTTCGGGATCTGTTACCTGGAAGCATGTTACCTTAAATGGTAGGTTGTATCTTTGTCCTTTGGTTGAATGTTTGCCTGTCTCTTGGATGTGTGCCTACTAGAGAATGACGAGGGGACAAAGTTTGTCCGCGCCCCCCACGAGCTCTGTCCCCATCCTTGCAAGCTCTGTCTGATCCCATCTGCACAAGCCTCGAACAGTAATGATTTTAATTTTATATTTAAATAATTTTATTAAAGTATAAAAATAAACAATATTTTGTACAACTGCCATTTTATAAATCACAACCGATACAGAACAAGGATTTTTTTTTAACCCTGTATCCCCTCCCGCCTCACAAATATCCCCTCCACATTTGAAAAAACTGAACAAGCCAAATTACTACAGAATGATACATAGAAAATTCATGCTAACAGAATACCTCGGTCGTACACACATAGCTGACCAAATATGAAAAACATATATTAAACCAAAACCCCAAGAAGCCACACAAAAGAAATAGAAAGAGATACTTTTTCTCCTATACTGTGCAAAATGTAACAATTACATATGCCAGGGATGGTGATAGGGGAGTTCAACTAGAGCAAATACCCCTTGGCCAGAGACAGCCCTAAACCTTCTGGAAGCTGAAGAAGGCATAGCCCGGTAGTGGGCTTTAGGGTCCCCTCCCAAATTTCTGCCCTGGGCCCTAACCACATCTAACACCAGCTCTGGCAGGATACACATTTCAAATCTGACATATTCTAATCACAAAATAGAAAATATTTTGTTTCTACCTTTTGTTGTCTGGTCATTTTATTTTTCAAATCATGTTGGTCCCAGGCTCTGGTTCCAGTTTCCCTCTGTCTTCTCAAATCACTCACCAGGGTCTCTTGCCCATTTGACATTTTTTCTTTCTCTAGGCTCACCATCCATCTTCCATCTCTGTGTACCTATATTTCCCCATGTTCAGCATCTCCCTTCCCTGTGTCCCCTATACTTCCCTGTCCAGCATCGTCCTTGTGTCCATCTCTCCACATTCATCATCACCACCATTCTATGTCCCTATCACCTCCCTCTATGTTCAGCATTACTCCTCTGTTTCCCTATGCCCCCCAAGTCCAGCATCTCCCTTCTATTTTCCTATTCTCCCCCTTGTCTAGTATCATCCCTCTGTGCCCATATACCCCCTCCCATATCTGGCATTGTCCCCTCTGTGTCCACATACCATCTGCATGCAGCATTTCACCCTCTCTTCCCTCCCCTCCAGCGCTGCCTCTGTCCCCTTCAGCTCCAGCCCTCCGTTCCTCCAGTACTTCTTCTGTCCCCTGCAGTTCAAGCCCTCCCTCCCTCCAGTTATATCAGAAGGCAGGAGTCAGCAAAGGAGAGAAGGCCCCGGAACAGGCCAATGGGGAATCTTCTTTGCTGCTCAATAAGGTAGAAAGATGGGACGTGATAGGGTGGGGAGGAGAAGGAGGAAAGAAGGAATGAAGGAGGAGATGCCTGACTCGCGGTAATTGCGTTTTAAAAATTTTTACCACAGAAGCAAGGCTTTTTATCGCTCCAGCAGGGTGGTAAAACATTTTGTTCCCGCACCCACGGTAAATGCAGTAATGTTGTTTTTTTTTACTGTGGATTACCGCAGGTCCCTATCTCCATGTCATTCTCTAGTGCCTACCTGTCCTATCTAACTGATGGAGTTCCTTTCCTTTTTCAGATTATTGTTTATTTTAACTGTACATAGCCTAGATCAGTGATGGCGAACCTTTCAGAGACCGAGTGCCCAAACAGCAACCCAAAATCTAATTACTCATCGCGAAGTGCTACTACTACTACTATTTAGCATTTCTATAGCGCTGCAAGGCGTAGGCAGCGCTGCACAAAAATAGAAGAAAGACAGTCCCTGCTCAAAGAGCTTACAATCTAATAGACAAAAATAAAGTAAGCAAATCAAATCAATTAATGTGTACAGGAAGGAGGAGAGGAGGGTAGGTGGAGGTGAGTGGTTACAAGTGGTTACGAGTCAAAAGCAATGTTAAAGAGGTGGGCTTTCAGTCTAGATTTAAAGGTGGCCAAGGATGGGGCAAGACTTAGGGGCTCAGGAAGTTTATTCCAGGCGTAGGGTGCAGCGAGACAGAAGGCGCGAAGTCTGGAGTTGGCAGTAGTTGAGAAGGGAACAGATAAGAAGGATTTATCCATGGAGCGGAGTGCACGGGAAAGGGTGTAGGGAAGGACGAGTGTGGAGAGATACTGGGGAGCAGCAGAATGAGTACATTTATAGGTTAGTACAAGAAGTTTGAACAGGATGCGAAAACGGATAGGGAGCCAGTGAAGCGACTTGAGGAGAGGGGTAGTATGAGTAAAGCGACCCTGGCGGAAGACGAGACGGGCAGCAGAGTTTTGAACTGATTGGAGAGGGGAGAGGTAACTAAGTGGGAGGCCAGCAAGAAGCAGATTGCAGTAGTCTAAGCGAGAGGTGACAAGGGTGTGTATGAGGGTGTTGGTAGAGTGCTCGGAAAGAAAGGGGCGGATTTTACGGATGTTGTAAAGAAAGAAACGACAGGTCTTGGCGGTCTGCTGGATATGAGCAGAGAAGGAGAGAGAAGAGTCAAAGATGACCCCAAGGTTTCAAGCTGAGGAGACAGGGAGAATGAGACAGCCATCAACAGAAATAGAAAACGGGGGGAGTGGGGAGGTGGGTTTGTGGGGAAAAATGAGAAGCTCGGTTTTGGTCATGTTTAATTTCAGGTGCCGTTGAGACATCCAGACAGCAATGTCAGACAAGCATGCTGAAACTTTGGTTTGGATGGAAGGTGAGATATCAGGGGTAGAAAGGTAGATTTGGGAGTCATCAGCACAGAGATGGTAGGAAAAGCCATGGGATGAGATTAATGAACCAAGGGAAGAAGTGTAGATAGAAAAGAGAAGGGGACCAAGAACAGAACCATGAGGTACGCCGACAGGCAGAGGGATAGAAGTAGAAGAGGATCCACCAGAGTGAACACTAAAGGTGCGCAGGGAGAGAACCAGGAAAGGACAGAGCCCTGGAATCCAAGTGAGGACAGGGTATCGAGAAGTATGCTGTGATCGACAGTGTCAAAAGCAGCGGAAAGATCAAGAAGAATGAGGACGGAATATTGACCTCTGGATTTAGCCAGTAATAGGTCATTGGAGACTTTAGTAAGCGCAGTTTCGGTTGAGTGGAGAGGGCGAAAACCAGATTGTAGTGGGTCAAGAATAGCATGTGAGGAGAGAAAATCAAGGCAGGGGCGGTGAACAGCATGCTCAAGTAATTTGAAGAGAAATGGAAGGAGGGAGATGAGTCGGTAATTAGAGGGACAAGTAGGGTCAAGTGAAGGCTTCTTAAGGAGAGGTGTGACCACAGCATGTTTAAAGGCAGCAGGAACAGTCGCAGTGGAAAGTGAGAGGTTGAGAATGTGACAGATAAAAGGAATAAGAGCAGGAGAGATGGCATTAAGAAGGTGGGTGGGAATGGGATCAGAGGAACAGGTGGTACATTTTGAGGAAGAAAGGAGAAGTGTAGTTTCCTCAATAGTAACTTCAGGAAAGGAGGAAAGGGAATGAGGGGAAGGAGAGAGAGGGGAACGGACTAGTGGAGGGAGAGGTGGCGAGGTAGAGAATGCAAGGTTTATCTTTTGAACCTTGTCGTGAAAGATTTCAGCAAGGGTCTGAGGAGATAATGAAGGGGGAGTTGGGAGAGGGGGCACCTTGAGGAGAGAGTTCAATGTGGTGAAGAGAAGTCGAGGGTTAGAGCCAAGAGAGTAAGTCAGTTGGATATAATAATCCTGTTTGGCGCGTAAAAGAGCAGATTGGAAGGAGGTCAGCATGAACTTAAAGTGTAAGAAATCAGCAAAGGCCCGAGATTTCCACCAGAGGCGTTCGGCGGAGCGGGTACAGGAACATAGGTAGCGCATATTAGAAGTCAGCCAAGGTTGGGGTTTTGTACGCCTTATAGGGTGGGTCATCAAAGGTGCAAGAGTGTCTAAGGCAGATGATAGAATATTGTTGTAAGAAGAAACAGCCTCGTTGACAGACGTGGATGGTGCCACAGTCGAGAGGTGGTTTGAAAAATGGAAGGATAGAGATGAAGGGTCAATACCATGAAGATTCCTAGATAAATTAGATAAGATAGGACGGGACTGGGAGGGAGGAGATTTAAGTGTGAAAGTTATAAGATGGTGATCAGAGAGGGGAAGATCAGAGGCAAGGAAACTAGAGGGTGAACAGTTAGAGGAGAAGATAAGATCAAGACAGTGACCATTTTGATGAGTGGGGGAGGTGGAGCATAGTTGGAGATTAAAGGAGGATGTTAAAGCAAGTAACTTGGAAATATAAGAGTTAGAAGGATCATTAGCAGGAATATTAAAGTCACCAAGGATGAGAGAGGGGGAGGAAGGATCATGGAAGAAGGCAAGCCAGGCATCAAAGTCACTGAGAAAGGATGAAAGGGACTTATCAGGGGGACGATAAATGACCGCTATTCGAAGAGGCAGAGGAGAGAAAAGGCGGGTAGAGTGGACTTCAAAGGAGGAAAAACAGTGAGATTGAGGTGGAAGAAGGGGTTGAAATCTGGAGGAGGGAGAGAGAAGTAGTCCAACACCGCCCCCGCGACCAGCAGGGTGAGGAGTATGTGAAAAAAGATAACCGGTACTCATTATGGGCGGGGTCACCACATATGACTCCACCGCTATGACAGCCACACCCCCTTACACCAGCCATGGCGCATATAAACAGACATCATTGAAAATATTATACTAGTATAGGAGAAAAAAATAACATGATTTTCTTTCATTATAAATCATTTCTGTAAGTTATTACAGCTCCAGTATACCCAGTGCAAAATAAGACAGCAGATGTAAATTCTCAAATTGGACATATTCCAAACACTAAATGAAAATAAAATGATTTTTACCTTTGTTGTCTGGTGATTTTGTTTTTCTATCCATATTGGTCCTAGTCGCTGATTCTGCTGCTCTCTATCTGTTCTCTTAACTCCGTTTCCAGGGCTTCCTTTCCATTTATTTCTTTACTTTCCTCCTTTCTTCTTCATTTCTTGCCCTCCATCCATGTCCAGCAACCCTCCACTCCCCTCCAGCCACCCATGTCCAGCCACCCTCCTCTCCCCTCCAGCCGCCCATGTCCAGCCACCCTCCTCTCTCCCCTGCCCTCCCCTCCAGTGACCCTCCTCTCCCCCCTGCCCTCCCAGCGGCAGGCCTCCCTCCCACCCAGCACCAGGCCACCCAGCACCAAGCCTCTCTCCCACCCAGCACCAGGCCACCCACCCAGCACCAAGCACCAGACCACCCACCCAGCACCAGGCCTGCCACCCAGCACCAGGCCTCCCTCCCTCCCACCCAAGCACCAGGCCTCCCACCCAAGCACCCAAGCCTCCCTCCCTCCCACCCAGCACCAGGCCTGCCACCCACCCAGCACCAGGCCTGCCACCCAGCACCAGGCCTCCCTCCCTCCCACCCAAGCACCAGGCCATGTACCCACCCAGCACTCCCACCCAAGCACCAGGCCTCCCACCCACCCACCCAAGCACCAGGCAGGCCTTCCTCCCTCCCACCCAAGCACCAGGCAGCCCTCCCTCCCAAGCACCAGGCAGGCCTCCCACCCACCCAAGCACCAGGCAGGCCTCCCTCCCTCCCACCCTCCCAGCACTCCCACCCAAGCACCAGGCCTCGCTCCCTCCCTCCCACCCGGCGTGCACCAGGGCACCCTCCCTCCCTCCCACCCGGCGTCAAGCATTCCTCCCTCCCTTTCACCCGGCACCAGCCCGCCATCCCTCCCTCCCTCCAAACCCAAAGAAATGTAAAAGTCTTCCCTTGTCCGAATAGGCGGCGTCAGCATCAGCAGTAGCAGCGAAAAGCATGCTGCTGGTTCGGCGCGTTTTCAGCCTTCCGTCTCTCAAGCTCTCTGGTCCCGCTCTAACAGGAAATGAGGGCGGGACCAGAGAGCTTGAGAGACGGAAGGCTGAAGATGCGCTGAACCAGCAGCACGCTTTTCGCTGCTACTGCTGATGCTGACGCTGCCTACTCGGACAAGGGAAGACTTTTAAATTTCTTCAGGTTCGGAAGGAGGGATGGAGGCTGGGCAGGCTGGTGCCGGGTGGGAGGGAGGGAGGAATGCTTGATGCCGGGTGGATGGGAGGGCTGAAAGTCTCGGGTGAGGCGACCGGCTGCGCACGTGCCAACAGAGAGAGCTCCGCGTGCCCTCTCTGGCACGCGTGCCATAGGTTCGCCATCACCGGCCTAGATCCATTATGTGTGGCATATGCAGTATAGCAAACTGAATAAACAAAAACACAAACTTGGCATGTCTGCAGTCCTGGAGGTGACAGGCTCTGTATCCCTGTGCCCATCCCCTGATACAGTCCTGGAGGTGACAGGCTCTGTATCTCTGTACCCATCCCCTGAACTATCCAGTGCCTCTAGAATTTTCTCTGTCAAAAAGAAACGTATGACACAGGACTATGCAAGAGATCCAACAACAGGCTCCACTGCACGCTGAGGATTAATGCTCCCATTTATTGTCATTAGAAGGAACAAAAAAGTGCCACGGATAATTTCATTTTAGTTTTTTTACATATTAACATTGGTATAAGTGAAAGAAGAGTCACTCAGTAAGCAAAGTGACGAGGGAACAGCTAATTAGTGTTCGTTAGGGTGAAATGTGACAGCAGATGTAGGAGAAGAACTGTATGTGCTGAGGTGCTTGAACAGGCACAGCACAGAGCCCCAAATATACTGTACCCAGCATGGATGGCAGAGAGAGAGAGAGAGAGAGAGAGAGATCATGCTGGCTTAAGTTGAGGAAAAACATCAGTAATTAGCTAGATGGAATGTAATTGATCTTGATGCTCTGGAGAGACGCTGCTGGAAGTTCAGGAAACAGGGCTGGCTCAAGGCATAAGCAAGGTGAAGCACCGACTCAGCGTGAAGCTTCAAGGCAGTGGCGCAGTCAGACCTGGTATTTTGGGTGAGCCCCTCCACCCCCCAGCCCCATAGATATATAAAATACAGGTGTTTTTAACCCTCCCCTCAGCCCCCCCCCTTCCCCGCATCCAACATCTCTTCTGGCGGCCACAGTGATTTATTTTCGCTGCGTGCACCGATCCCGCAATCCTCCCTCTGCCGCATCCAGGAAATGAGGAAACAGAAAGTGAGGTCAGCAAGGGTAGAACATGGCAGAGGGAAGCCATTGGGGCCAACGCAGGCAGCAAAAATTGTTACAGCAACCGCGGATGCTTCTGAGGTACACCGGGGAGGGGGTTCAGACAGAGGGACACATACTGGGCCACCGGTGGAGGAGAGAGAGGGAGAGGAGTGAGGAACTGCCACTGGGTGGGCCTAAGCCAAGAATGAATAGGCCTGTACCCACCCTGCCCAACCTGTAGCTACGCCATTGCTTCAAAGTGCCAAAAGTCTGCCTCACAGGGTCCCCTGCAGCAGCAAACTCCCTTCTTCTATCTAGCAGAAGCATCTTCTCCATGACCTCCTCTACCCCTGAGTCACTTCCATAGCTGCAGTCTGTATCTCCCCACCTGCAGCTGCAGCAGAGTAAAAATAATCAAAAAGCCTGTCAGATTCCAGCATACTTCCAATACCCTGCCAGTCTCACCCCCCTCTGAAAGGATACATAAGAAATTTGCATCAAGAGGGGTGAGACACTTGCAAACATGCTGGAGTTTCCACAGCCAGGTGCTTATTGCTTATTGCTTCCTTCTTCAGTGGTGGTAGCAGCAGTAGATGAGATAATGCAGTGTGGGGGGTGGGGGGGGGGGGCGGAGGGCAGCCCAGAAGCAATGGCAGAAGGGGTGGAAGGTTATAGAAAAAATACATCAGGACCAGAGGATGGAATGGAAATGCTGGATGGGGGAAGGGGGTTGTATAGGGAGATGGAAGGCAGATATTGACATAGAGAAAGAGAGAATATGTTGGATATGGAGGGGGGGAGGAGACATACAAAATATGCTGGGCATGGAGGAATATAGGAAAATAGGACATACTGGACATGGGAGGGCATAGGAACTCAGAAGGCAGATGCTGGATGAAGGGGCTATATAGAGAGATGTTGAACATGATAAGAACATAGGGAAATGGAAGGAAGATGTTGGACACAGATAGAAATGGGAAGATGCTGGACATGTGGAGAGATGGGCAGAGAGTGAAGACGTTGGATATGGGGACAAATGGGAATAAAATGCAGTTATTGGATAAGGGGAGCGATCAAGAGATAGAGAACAGATAGTGGACACAAGGGAGGTGGACATAGAATATGAGGAGATGGAGATAAGATACTGGACATAGGGAGCCATATGAAGATGGAGAGGAGGTTCTGGGCATAGAATTATAGGGATATGGAGAGGAGATGCTGGACAGTGTGAAGCATAAGCAGATGTTGAATACAGGGGGCAAAGGAGATGGGTAAATAGGGATACAAATGGGGGATGCTGGACATAGAAGGGAACAGAGAGATGGAGGGGAAATATTGGACAAGGGGAACAGAAAATGAACAGGAGATTCTGGAGATTGGGAAATATAGGGAAAGAATGCAGATGCTGGACATGGGTGGTGGGAATTGAGAGACAAACGAGATGCTGACTCGAAGGAGATGTAGTGAAAGAGAGAAATGCTGGACACAGGAAGGAGAGAGGGAGATGCTGATGTGGAGGGGAGAAAAAGAAAGAGAGAGAGATGCTAGACACAGGGGGGGAGAGAGAGAGGGATGTGAGGCACAGGGGAGAAACACTGGACAGTGGTAGAGAGCAACACGGGGAAGACACTGGATGGAGGAGAGTGACGGGAAGTCTCTGAATAGAGGAGGAAAGAGGAGGAGAGATACTGGACATGAAGGAAAGGAAAGTTACTGGAAAGCTAGGGAAGGAAAGATGGAGAACAGGGAGGTGAGTGAAAGACAAAAAGCTGTAGATAAATGTAGGAAAAAGAAGGAAACTGAGGAGTGGATGGTAAGGAAGAGGAATGAAATCCTGGACCCCCCCTGCCGACGACCCTCTTGACCCCCCTCCCGCCGCCAACCCTCCCTCGCCATTGCCGTGGGCTACCTTTGCTGGCGGGGGACCCCAATCCCTGCCAGCCGAGGTCCTCTTGCATCCCGCAGGACTTCAGAAACAGAACAAAGCCTTGTTCGGGAAGCAAGAGGACCTTGGCTGGCGGGGATTTGGGTCCCCCGCCAGCGAAGGTAGCCCACGGCAATGACAGGGAGGGTTGGCGATGGGGGGGGGTCGAGAGGGTCGTCGGCAGGGGGGATCCAGGACCAAATCTACGAGGGTCCAGGCCCCTGTGGCCCCACATAGCTACGCCCCTGGGGCATGGCTTGGGGCATTCCAAAATTTTACATGAGTAAATATAGAATTTGGCTGAACCATGCCTAATTTAGGCGCTGGCATTTACACCTTTTAGCAGGCAGAATTGCCAGCATGATTTATGCCCTAATCATGCATTCCCTTTATAGAATAGTCCTCGGCGCGTTAAAGTTTTGGCGTCGACTTTTAAGTGTCACTTATAGAATTTACCCCTCAATCTATAAGTGGACTCCTCCATTTAGGCGTCCTGATGCTATAATGACATCTGGGCACTCAGATTCTATTACAGAATGCTATTATCACCTGGTATGGGTACGCCTTACATTTAGGCACCCACAGTTATACCAGTTCTAGACCTGGTATAACTGCAGGCACTCCAATGCATCAGGCACACCCAAACCAGAAGCGTAGCCAGGTTGCAATGTCGGGGAAAGCAGAGAGTGGACTGTGCAGGCATGTGTAGGCGTGATGGACCAGTGGGACCGCATAAAAGATAGACACCGGTGACATCAGAAGTCAGTTTGGGGGAGCGGTCGTTCCCCTGGTGACCCAGCTAGCTACGCTACTGACCCAAACTACTGTATTCTGTAAATTGAACATGTTAAGTGGAAGCCCCGCCCATGCCCCTCTTATGAATGCCCCCTTGAATTTATGTACTATACTATTTGGATGCACTCTTAAAGAACAGTGCTTTGGTGTATTAGAAACATGACAGCAGATAAGTGCCAAATGGCCCATCCTGTTTGCCCTTCCTCAGGAACCACTAACTCCTCCTTTTCCTAAGGCATCCCACATGCCTGTCCCACGCTTTCTTAAATTCTGATACAGTCTTCATCTCTACTACCTCCACCGGGAGGCCATTCATTTTGTAGTTCTCCCTTAGGCACTTAAGTGCACGTTTACCCAAGAGAGTGACACTATTCTGGACCCTTGCACAGTCAAGTCATGCATATATATGAGTACCTTGCCATAGAACTGCCCTTTATGTCTGAGTGGGTGTACCTATGCTGGCTCTGTGTGTGTTTTGACTAGAACAGAAGGAAGGGCAATCGAAATGTGCAATTCCCTAACTTTTATGCCACAGTGAATTAATGTCTATATACTGCACCTGCTGGAACTGCTTCTCCACAGAAATGCATTGGGCCATTTTGAGGGGGAGGAGCTTTATTTCTTAGCAACAACACCCTTCCTCCCACCCACCCCCAGATCTGGCACACATGTCTTTTCACCATTTTTATCTCAGTACCAAATTTGGTCCTATTCTATTCAAATTTCAGCGACCTATTTTGCCCCCAGACATACAGACATTTTATCAACCCCTAAAGTATAATTGTTTCCACTTTCTTTTTATATTGGGTTGGAAAGAATTTAAAAAACCCAAACCAAATTTGGATAAGAAGAGCTATCCTACAAGAAGTGAAGTTTCGTCAGTAGCCAGCTGGGCTATATCCTTGCAGCGTAAATGAGAATAACTGAGCAGACCGATGGGCCAATTGGTTTATTTCTGCCGTCATCCAATACGAGGTGAATTTTCCATGGACGTTGATTTTAATGCATCCTTGATTGTTCACAGTTTTAACTATTTTGTTTTTCTCTGTTGGTTATATTTTATTACAAGTGTTATTTTACAATCTGTTTAGGAATGTAAAGACAGGCAGCAAGCATATAAATACATTAAAATGTGAGGGGGCCAATATTCAGTGGCACTTATCCAAATAGGAGCAGCTCCAGCCCAGATAAGCTCTGCTCACCGGGTCCATACCCAAATTTTCAGCAGTGGGCAAACTATACCCAGATATTCAGCACTGGGTGGAATCCAGATACAGGCCAGCACTGAATATCCAGGGATAAAATATCATGGTGGCTGCCATTTATAGAAAACATTGACTGCTATGGGCTGAATTTTGAGGGGGAGGGGTAAATATAAATCAAACAAAATGTTTGAAAATTTACTGGGATTAAGCAGTTACAAATTCTGGGTAGTCCAGGAGGTTAAATGGCTATTATTGATTTTAATAAAAGAGTAGGGAAACTAAACAATTCAACAAGAAGAAAGTCCAAATCTCCCACAAGATAAAATGAAAACCACAAAAAGAGCGGAAGATGAACCAAAACAGACCAGAGAAGGACCATAGGGAGTAAGAGCACCAGAAAAGTTTATTGGGACCCTACACGGTCCGTGTTTCGGCCAACAGGCCCTCCTCAGGGGTCTTAGATTTGACGTTTGTAGATGCACCTCCGAGATTCTCATGAAACGAAAAACAAAATACGCTGGTGCTGTCTGGTAGCGGACATAAGCGCATATATGCTTATGTCCGCTACCAGACAGCACCAGCGTATATGCGCTTATGTCCGCTACCAGACAGCACCAGCGTATTTTGTTTTTCGTTTCATGAGAATCTCGGAGGTGCATCTACAAACGTCAAATCTAGGACCCCTGAGGAAGGCCTGTTGGCCGAAACACGGACCGTGTAGGAAACTAAACAATTCAACATAGAAAAATCTTTCCTCATATATCTGAGGTATCACATACTATATTACACACATCCTTTCTAGTGGAGAAAAAGACCACAGTGATAAAAAATAAATAATAATAGAATTTTGGGTTCCTTCTCAATGTTGGTATATCCCACTACCACATCACTGGTCTAAAAAAACTCCACTAAATATCTAAAGATAGCAGCAGACAAGTGGTTCTATAAGTCAAAATTATACAGTCCAACTGTTCAAAATTCAAATTCACAGTTCTGAGTTCAAAAATTCAAAAGCTATAATACATTACACATAACCATGTCACAAAATATGTACTTAGGAGTGGAGGAGTAGCCTAGTGGTTAGAGCAGTGTTTCCCAAGTCTGGTCCTGGAATACCCCTTGCCAGTCAGGTTTTCAGGATATTCACAATGAATATGCATGAACTTGATTTGCATACACTGCCTCCATTATATGTAAATGTTTCATGCATATTCACTGTGGATATCCTGAAAACCTGATTGGCAAGGGGTACTCCAGGGCTGGACTTGGGAAAAACTGGGTTAGAGCATTGGTCTTGACATCCAGAAGTTACCGGTTCAAATCCCATTGCTGCTCCTTGTTGGGCAAATCACTTAACCCTCTATTGCCTCAGGTACAAACTTAGGGTCCTGTTTACTAAGGAACACTTGCATTTTTAGCGTGCAACTAATGCTAGAGACACCCGTATATTCCTATGGGTATCTCTAATGTTAGCGCATGCTAATATTTAGCACGTGCTAAAAACGTTAGCGTGCCCACAGTGTGGCTTAGTAAACAGGGCCCTTAGATTGTGAGCCCTACAGGGACAGAGAAATACCCAGTGTACCGTGAGCTACTACTGAAAAAGGTGTGAGCAAAATCCAAATAAATAAATTATCTGAAAAAGATGATTATATCCTCAAGTGTTGTGAAAATCCACATCTGGAAAATTTCTTAATCTCAAAGCCTGTTGTCAGTTCATGCGGCATATATCCGCCCCACGTAACTATTGAATCTCAGGTCCAAACAGGGGTTTCGCCGGACTTCAGCTGCTTCAGGGGATTGATTCGGATTTCAAAGGACATACAACTTAACAGCAGAAGGCAAAAATGGAAGGGGCAATGGGGAACTGTCACCCTACACTCAAGCACTCTACAGAAGAGGTGGGATAGGCAGAGCCTTGCAGAGCAACTCCATGGCCTGTTCCACTTTATTTTACCGCTGACACCTGCAGCCGCGATGGGAAAACAGGGTTTGAGAGAAGGGGGTGGACCAGAGAAAAGAGAAAAATCTATGCTGAAAACCCACCTTTTCACTACTGCCTTTGGCTCCTAACCCTACTCATTTGCCCTCCTTCTCTCCTGTTCCTCTTTACCAGTAATTCCCTTGCCCATAAATGTCTTGTCTGTCTGTTTTTACCTAGATTGTAAGCTCTTTGAGCAGGGACTGTCTCTGTGTGTCTCATGTTCAGCGCTGCGTACGCCTGGTAGCGCTATACAAATGTTATTAGTAGTAGTAGAAGAGTGAGACAAG
This sequence comes from Microcaecilia unicolor, assembly GCF_901765095.1. Lineage (NCBI taxonomy): Eukaryota > Metazoa > Chordata > Amphibia > Gymnophiona > Siphonopidae > Microcaecilia > Microcaecilia unicolor. Next base: position 178,479,400 of record NC_044033.1, read on the forward strand.
AAGGGGAGATGCTGGACTGGAGGGGGGCAGCGAGGAGAGAGGCAGGGAGATGGTGGACCTGGAAGGGAGGAGAAAAGGATGGACTCTTTTCACACCTATACTCTGCAGCATTGAGGGAGGTGCAATTCTCCCCCCCCCCCCCCCAACTCCAACAAAACTACACCCTTGGCTGACTATTTGGGAATGAGAACTGACCAGTGGTGCTATCCAGTTAGCAGTGATATTCAGACCACTACGTGGTCTAATAAAGTTAAGACAGCCCAAGTTCTGCCCACAGACCACCCCAGCACTGTCTGGATAATGCCTAGGTGGTCATAGGAAATATAATACTGATAAATACTCCTCTGACCAGCACTTACCCTATAAGTCCAAGCTCCTGCGAACCCGCAATAAGTGCCTTTGATATTGGCCAGGTGGATTATAAATATGACAACATAAATAAATGTAATATTTTGGGGGGAGCAGGTGGAAGGATGGGGTGCTCTCAGATAGTTGATTCTGGTCCTCATTATATGTAGCAAAGCCACAGCCCCTCTGCTCGCTATACAACGGAAGCGCCATTCCTGCTCTGAATTTGTTACAGCAGAGACTCTGCATGGCCCCAGCAATCTCCTTAACAAAATATTCAAAGTAAAATGGCATCGGTGGACAGATGTTGGAAGGCCAGATAGAGGATACAAGATACTAATAAATATGTTACTACAGCTTAAGAGAAAAAGACCAGATGTTATAGAAATGCAAGAAGCCAGAAGAAAGGAACGTGACTAAGGAGAGAAAATACTAGCACAAGACAAGAAATAGCATCGTTTTCACATCCTTAATGAATTTATTCTTGTTTGCACAAGGGCCATCGATTGAGCTCCCCAAACAAGGAGCTGAAGGGGCAAAATGAGTTTGCCCCATTCCCTTCACTCTGGTTGGGAAAATCAAGCAGAGGCCAATTCTGGCGCTAAAGGTACTGGCAGTGATATTAGTAATCTAATTTCCCCCAGTCTTCAGCCACCACAAAGTAATTTATTCACTTGCTGGTAGACAACACTTTGAATCCTCTGGGTCCAGTTGCTGCTACTGAACACCCTGCTAGTGAAAACACATTTGAGGGATTTAAGGGCCTTATGCCCTTCCTGTGTCAACCGCTTTCAGTTAATTAAGTTGGGTGGTTTATTCTAAAGAATTTTTTTCATTACTTTGATTGTACATTCCTGTTCATTTTTGTGATTGCTATACCTGCGAGAGTAGCTGCTTTGCTCTGTCCACAACCTTCACCTAGCTCCCTAGGCTACAGACATTCAAGTCAGGCAAAAGCCATCTGTCTCTCTCCATCCTTTTTTCCTGTGCAGGACACGTACCTCTACCTCCACAGCATAGCAAACGATAATGGTCGGGGGGGGGGGGGGCGGGGAACGGCTGCAGGTCTCAGGGCTGTTTTCCAATCAAGGAATTCAGAATAAATTAATTTTAAAAAATTATTATAGCAAGCCAAGACTAGAAAACCAAGCAGGAATCAATTAGCTTAACTCCACCACTATGCGTACGTCTTCCCCTCCCCTTCTCATCTAGCTTCGACTGTTCCCTCTGGCTCTCACGCTTTGTCCCACCTCTCTTCCAGTTTGGTTTTCTTTCACCTTCCTTCCCTCTAATTCACTTTGATTTTCTTTCCTCATCAGGGCCACATTTATTTACATTTATTTATTTATTAGGATTTATTTACCGCCTTTTTGAAGAAATTCACCCATGGTGGTGTATAGCAAGAATAACCTGGACATAGGCAAGACAATTACAGCAGTAAAAAATATTCAAATAACAGTACACATTATGGCATAGAGGGGCATAATCGAAAGGGACGCCCAAGTTTTGTTGAGGACGTCCTCGCAAAACGTCCCAGTGGAGGGGCGGGGAAATCCATATTATCGAAACAAGATGGATGTCCATCTTTCGTTTCAATAATACAGTCGGGAATACCTAAATCTTGAAATTTAGGTTGTCCTTAGAGATGGTCGTCCCTAGACTTGGACATTTCTGATTTTCGGCGATAATGGAAACCAAGGACGCCCATCTCAGAAATTACCAAATGCAAGCCCTTTGGTCGTGGGAGGGGCCAGCATTTGTAGTGCACTGGTCCCCCTGACATGCCAGGACACCAACCGGGCACCCTAGGGGGCAATGCAGTGGACTTCATAAAATGCTCCCAGGAACATAGCTCCCTTACCTTATCTGCTGAGCCCCCCAACCCCCCCTAAAACCTACTCCCCAGAACTGTACACCACTACCATAGCCCTTATGGGTGAAGGGGGGCACCTAGATGTGGGTACAGTGGGTTTTGGAGGGCTCGCTGTTTCCTCCATAAACGTAACAGGTAGGGAGGGGGATGGGCCTGGGTCCACCTGCCTGAAGTGCACTGCACCCACTAAAACTGCTCCAGGGACCTGCATACTGCTGTCATGGACCTGAGTATGACATCTGAGGCTGGCAAAAAATATTTTGAAAGATGTTTTTTGAGGGTGGGAGGAGGTTAGTGACCACTGTGGGAGTAAGGGGAGGTCATCCCCAATTCTCTCCGGTGGTCATCTGGTTATTTTGGCCTCCTTTTTGTGCCTTGTTCGTAAGAAAAACAGGACAAGGTAAAGTCGTCCAAGTGCTCATCAGGGACGCCCTTTTTTTTTCCATTATGGGTCGAGGACGTCCATGTGTTAGGCACACCCAAGTCCCGCCTTCGCTACGCCTCCAATACGAAAGCAGTTGGGGACATCCAAAATCGGCTTTCGATTATACCGATTTGGACGACCCTGTGAGTAGGACGCCCATCTTCCAATTTGTGTGGAAAGATGGGCGTCCTTCTGTTTCAAAAATGAGCCTGATAGTATACTAGTGTCAACACAATACACAACAAAACATCTTAATAGACAGCATGAGGATAAGTGGAGGCGGAACATACAGACAGATAAGACAGAGTAAGAGGAGTTCTGATAGAAGATAATGACAGGTAGGGGTCCTACAACCCCTCTGGTTTACCCAGTTTACTTCCTGGCATAATGCCACAGACCTCTGCTGATGTTTAAGCCTTTGAGCCCAAAACGTGCCTCCTAGTGCCCCCTGCCCCACAGCCGAGTAAGGGAGATGAAAGGGAGTGGTTTTTGTGCCCCCCCCCCCCTGCCTCTCTTGCAGCCGCACCACTTGCACAGCCCTCGGGACAGCCCTGTCACCAGGGAACTTCTGTGCTTAACACCCAGGCTTTCCTGAATTCTGTTACTCTTTTTTGCCTCCGTTATTTCCACCGAGAGTCCAATTCACCTTTTCTCTGAATAAATATTTCCTGATGTTTTCCCCGAATCGCTCTCCTTGGAGCCTAATCCAGCGACCTCTTGTTCTAGAACATTCTTTCTTACGAAAATTATTTGCTTCCTGTGCATTATTTATACTTCTCAGGTCTTTGAGTTCCCCTCCCTTCCCCTCTAAAATGTACATATTTAAGTCCTTCTGTTTCATTTCATAGGCCTTTTCTTTTTTTTTCTCTGTTCTCTAGAAATTCCAGTAAAGCATCTTCCTGCTACATTAGTTCACAACAAGAAGCAGAGCTCCTCTTCCTTTCCTTATTGTTTAACTGGTCCCTTAAAAATCTACTCACCTGAAAATGTAATATGGGCACGTATCCTGTATATATGCTGTGCTCCAAACACACATATATATGCGCCATGTGTAAAGCCTGCAGCTACTGTTTATCTGCAGACTTTCCCTTTCAAAATGGATTTCAATAAAATAAACAGAGATTCGCTCCTGCAATTTATGTGGTATTCTTCAGTGAATGCTTACATGCAGGGGCAGCGTCACACCTTTGAGGTTGGAGAGAGCAAAACAAACCAAGCTGTCTAAACTTCTGATGCTGTGCTGGGCAAGATATTGGTCATACCATGACCCCAGTGACCCATCCTATTCCACTGCTTATGCTCGGAGGCATACATTTATAGTTCTAATAGGATTTATATAACTGTACTGTCTGCCTCTACAGATCCTCAGTATCTCTCCCTCTCTTATCTCTCCCTACATCCTTGCCCTTTCATCAGGTAAGTCTACTACTGCTACTACTTATTTATATGGCGCTACTAGATGTACTTAGCGCTTTACACTTAACATATAAGAGACAGTCCCTGCTCAACAGAGCTTACAATCTAATTGAGATGAACAGGACAAATAAGGGAATTACTTAAGGTGGGAATTATAAAACAGACATGGGTACTGAACAAGTGAATAAGAGTTCGGAGTTAAAAGCAGCCTCAAAAAGGCGGGCTTTTAGCCTAGCTTTAAAGATGGCCAGAGATGGAGCTTGACATACTGATTCAGGAAGTCTATTCCAGGCAAATGGTGCAGCAAGATAAAGGATTCGCGTGGAGGAGAAGGGTACAGATAAGAAAGATTTACCTGGAGTTTCCAGGGAGTGTAGGAAGAAATAAGAGTGGAGAGGTACTGAGAAGCTGTGGAGAAAAGCACTTATAAGTCAATAAGAAAGTTTGAATTGTAAGCAGAATGGATAGAAGCCATGTAGTGACTTAAGGAGAGGGCTAATAGGGAGCATAGTGATACTGGCAGAATATAAGTCGGTGCCGCAGAGTTTTGAACGATCGCAGGGAGAGATGGCTCAGTGGGAAACCTGTTGAGAAGCAAGTTGCATTAGTCTAAGCGAGAGGTGATAAGAGTGTGGATAAGGGTTTGGTAGTGTGCTCAGAAAGGGTCAACTTTGGTGATGTTTATAGAGAGAGAAACAACAGGTTTTAGCAGTCTGTTGGATATATGCAGAGAAATGAGAGAGAGGAGTCCAAAGATGACCCCAAGGTTACGAGCTGAGGAGACGGAGGATGACAGTTTGTATCCACAGAGATAGAGAGTGGGGAAGAGGAGAGGTGGGTTTAGGGGAAAAGATTAGAAGCTCAGTCTTGGTCATGTTTAGTTTCAGATGGCAGTGAGACATCCAGGCACCAATGTTAGACAGGCAGGCTGAGACTTGTGCCTGGATTCCTGCTGAAATTTCTGGTGTGGACAGGTAGATCTGGGAGTCGTCAGCATAAAAGTGATAATGAAAACCCTGGGAGGAGATCAGAACACCAAGGAAAGAGGTATAGATGGAGAAAAGAAGAGGTTCCAAGACAGAACCCTGAGGTACACCAACTGATAGTGGGATAGAAGTGGAAGAGGATCCACCAGAGCATACACTAAAAGTGTGAAGGGAGAGATAAGAAGAAAACCAAAAAAGAACAGAAACTGAAATCCAAGAGAGGACAGCATACCAAGGAGTAGGTGGTGATCAACAGTGTCAAAAAGCAGCAGATAGCTCAAGAAGAATGAGGATAGAATAGAGACCTTTGGATCTGGCCAGGAATGGGTCATTGGAAACTTTCGCAAAGGCTGTTTCAGTTGATGTGGAGGGCAAAAGTCAGATTGAAGTGGATCAAGAATAGCTTGAGATGAAAGAAAGTCAAAACAACAGCAGTTCCAGTAGCTTGGATAGGAAAGGAAGGAGGGAGATGGGGCAATAGGTGGAAAGGTAGGAGGGTTCAATGAAGGTTTTTTGAGGAATGGTGTAACTACGACATGTTTGAAGGCATTAGGAATAGTTGCACTGGAAAGTGAAAGATTGAGGATATGACAGAGAGATGGGATGACAGTAGGAGAGGTAGTGTTGAGTAGATGGGTGGAAATAGGAACAGGTAGTCAGTTTGGAGGAGGAAAGAAAATGTGCAGTTTCCTCGTCGGTGTACATTTCTCCTCCACCACCAGTTCCAGACTCTGTTCCTTCCATTTTGCTGTGCCGTACACCTGGAATAGACTTTTGGAGTCAGTACATCAAACTCTGTCTCTGGCCTATTCAAATCCAGGGACTATTTTACTAAGCCTCGTAAGCATCTACACACGCCCAACGTGCCCCAAAATGGAGTTACCACCCAGCTACCACGTGGATCTTGCGGTAATTTCATTTTGGGTGCGCGTCCGATACACGTCCCAAAAATAATTTCAGATGTGCGTATTGGGCGCACGCCTAGTGGCATTTGACACACGTAGGTCATTACCACCCGGTTACCTTGTAAGACTTTACTGCTAGGCCAATGGCTGGTGGTAAGGTATCAGACCCAAAATGGATGTGCGGCAATTTTCATTTTGCCGCATGTCCATTTTTGGCAAAAAATTTTAAAAGGCATTTTTACAGGTGCGCTGAAAAATGATTCTGCACGCACCCAAAACACGTACCTACACTATCGCAGACCATTTCTCAGCGCGCCTTTGTAAAATGGCCCCCCAGTCTAAAAGTCTACCTTTCCTGAGGCTGCTTTTAACTCTTAACCCCTTACTACCTGTTCAATACTCATGTTGTTTTATGGTGCATTGGCACACTGATTTGCCGCAAGCCGAGGCCCCCTTTTACCGCAGCAGGTAAAAAGCTTTTTAAAAAAAAAAAAAAAAGGAAATGCCACATGGTAAGTTAAACACTTGCCGCACAGCCATTTCCTTGAGGGAGTCCTTATCGCCACCTATTTAGGAGGTGCTCCTGCCCTAACCCGGTGGTAACCGGGCATGTGAGGCGCTGCCCGATTACCACCAGGAACCCCCCAGTGCTAAAGGTATAAAAATATTTTTCAAATACTGGAAATAATGTTCTATTACATATTGCGTTGACATTGTAAATAGTATACCATGCCATACTTTGTATTGTTTTTGAATATTTTTACTGCTGTAATTGTCTATTGCTCATGTTTGATCTAGTCTTACTGTACACTGCCTTGAGTGAATTCCTTCAAAAGGCAGTAAATAAATCCTAATCAATCAATCAATAAATAAATCATGCCTATAATGCCTTATTTGTCCTGTTTCTCTGTCTTGGATAGATTGTAAGCTCTATTGAACAGATACTGTCTCTTACTGTATATGCCTAGTAATGCTTCAGAAATTATAAACAGTAGTACATGTAAGTAAAACTATGTGCAAATTAGCTATAACCCTATTACCATGCATAAAATCTTGTTTCATGCCTTTGAAATTGCTCTCAGAATGCACAATTTTGTCAGCACACACATATGTGTCACATATGCAGTGAGCACATTCACACGCACACAGACACACACGCTCTCTCTCTCTTTTCCCATTAGACATTCAGCCAGATGAGACTGAATCTTGCCTGTAGCCTTAATCACAGAAAATAACTTCCCCTTTCCAAATAAATGCCGTTCCTCTCTGAATTAATAAATATGCAAATTTTCATTGCTTTATTAACAAGTTGGCAGCTTCTCGGTAATAAATATTTCATCCATTTTTTTCCTTTCCTTCTGTCCGCCAGCTCTGCTTCCTGTCTGGGTTTGTCTGTTCCTTTTTCCAGCTCTTTATTTTACTAGATTTTTTTTAATTATTATTTTTACTTGAAATTATTTTGGTAGGAGACAATCTGTATGACAGCAAAATATTGTAGACAAGAAAGGTGAGGACAAGGTTTGGATGAGTCAGAGATGTCAATCAGTACCAGCTGCCAAAGCCATTTTTAATCTGGAGCAGGCCTGGTGCGGTAATAAAATGGGTCCTATGTTCACTAACAATCCACCACAATGTGCTTTCCCAGCAGACAGGCGTACAGTCTATCCCAGCAGTGTGCCCTACCTTGAGACAGAGCTGGTATAGGGAAGAGGTACTGCCAGGGGCAGACTAACAGTGGTTTGGGCCAATCTGGGCACCAAGGGTCACAGGCCCCTAACCACATCAAAAATGATTAAACTAGATGGAAGCTAGGGGAGAGTGGGATCCCTATTGTCCCAATGATCAGTCCGTCCCTGAGTACTGTCCATTTATTCTTCCTGGCTTCTTCCTCCTACTGCTGCCAGCCAACGGTACAGGGTTGTCTTTGGGTCAGGGCATTATCCTCCTCATTCTATAACAAGTCACCTAAGGTCAAATGACAGTCCATTTGTATTTCTGTAACATTAGTGTGCAATTCGCTTAGTGCATAAATGCAAGAGGCGTATACTTGGGCGGGGCATGCTACGTGCCACATTTTAGGCATGCATATTTACGTCTGCTCATGGGGCATGCCAAAATGTTGGCACATGAATGCTGACTTATTCTAGTATTCTATGATGGAATCTGGGCGCCCAGATACTGTTCTAGAATTAGCGCTTAGTGTCCTACATTTTGGCACCTTTATAGACTTCCTCCCTATGGAGGTCTTTTACTATGCCGCAGGGCCATCGAGAGACTGAACTGGGCCAGGGGCAGGGTCGCCACTGCCGCCGCCCACCCCCCGGGTCATGGCCGTACCCCTAAGATCGCGCCCCCCCCTACCCCAGATCGCTGCCGCAAAATACCTTATTGCCTGGTGGGGATCCCAAGGCCCTACCAGCAGAAGACGTCTTCCAGCGCTGCACTTCTGCCGATTGCCCGCCCCTGCAGCTGCTTGCAGACGCTCAGCTGGGCAGAAGAGCAGCATTGGAGTTGCTCCTCCAGGTCCTCCCTAGCCTCCAAGAGGGGCCCGGCCACGACGCCGGAGTTTCTCTCTCCTGCTCCTGTCGGGACGTGATCACTTGGGTCCCGGCAGGAGCAGGAGAGAGACCCCGGCGCCGGGCCCCCCTTGGAGGCTCGGGCCTGTGGAATTTTGCCCTCCCAGCCCCCCCATCTTGGTGGCCCTGCTAAGCCACGGTAGCGTTTTTTGCTTGTGGTAGAAATCAGCTGGGGCGTCTCAGCGTTTACCATGAGCTAAAACGCTACCACAGCTTAGTAAAAGATCCCCTATGTGCTCCCACTGCTCATGCCTTCCTGAAGAAGGCCTGCCAAGCCTACTGCACTGAATGGGAATCTCCCATTTTAAAGAACAAGGAAACTCCTGCAGATCATAAGAGGAACCAACCACCTTGTTTCTTTTCTGCCTGCACACAACTAGAAGAAACTTTCAATCTTGTAGCCTACGTGTCCTGCTGCAAGTTTAACAGGCAGGAAGTGTCGGTGGTGAGATTTGGAACTGTTCACCATTGCAGTTCTGGCAGAGAAGAGTTACAGAGAGAGTTGAGAGGGGGCAGGACATGAATTATGATGGAAGGTAAAGTCAAAATCTCCTGCTTAAAAATTACTATCCCCTGGCATCTCTGGTGGTGATTTTTAACAATACAAGTCACTACCAGTTAGGGTTACCATATGTCCGGATTTACCCGGATATGTCCTCTTTTTGAGGGCATGTCCGGGCAACCGGGCGGGTTTTGCCAATCTGCCTGTTTGTCCGGATTTCTGGACAAACGGGCAGGCTGGTGGGCGGATGGCTCGCCCGCCAGCCTCCCCGTTTGTCCAGAAATCCAGACAAACAGGCAGATTGCTAGCCTCCCCTCCCCTTACTTACTAGTGCCCTGGTGGTCTAGTGACCTCTTCCGCCTTCGGGGCAGGAAAAAGCCCCCTCTTTCCTGCCTGGAGCGCTGCCCTGTATGCATCCTTCCTGTTGGTGATCCTCGGCGCTGATACAAAATGGCTGTCGAGAGTTGAAGTGACCTGGCGAGACTTCAACTCTCGGCAGCCATTTTGAATCGGAAGGATGCATACAGGACAGCGCTCCGGACAGGAAAGAGGGGGCTTTTTCCTGCCCCAAAGGCGGAAGAGGTCACTAGACCACCAGGGCAGTAGTAAGGGGAGGGGGGGCGACGGGGTATGTGCAGGGGGGAGGGGAAAATGTGGCAGGGGCAGAGCGAGGGTGTGAAAGGGGGTGGGGTGGGTTGGGGCGGGGGGGGGGGCATGTGTCCTCCTTTTGGGGGGACAAAATATGGTAACCCTACTACCAGTGGTATAGCTACAGGGGGCCATGGGGGTCTGCACCCCTCAAATTGGCTCTGGGACCCCAATATGGCTGTGGGGGTCCTCAACCCCCGCCAGCTAAGGTGTTGTCCCACGCAAGTCTTACGTTGCCTGGCGCCCGTCCTGTTTGCAGCGCCATGCACGCTCATTTTAATGAACTGAGAAATTCGCGGCATGCGCAGTTTCATTAAACGAGCATGCACGGTGCTGAAAACAGGACAGGGTGCCAGGCAACGTGAGACCAGCGCAGGACAAATGCTTTAGCTGGCGGAGGTTGGGGACCCCCATCAGCCAAGGTACTTTCCAGTGGCAGTGTGGGGGGGGGAGTGGCGGCAAGTGGGGAGCAGCAGCGGTGGGGACAGAAGTGGCAGCGGGAGGGCGACAGCGGGGAGGCGGGCCAAAATGTGCCCGCTCACCTTGGGCTGTGGCCCCACCTCCCGTCAAGATCTAGCTACTCCCCGACTCACTACTCATTTTTTTGGGGGGGGGAGGGGAGGAGGCAGAAATAGGCACCAGCAGATCTCGGGTCTATCAGAACTAGGCTCCTGAAGAGGTTGGGAGAAGGTAGTTTTATCCACTCTTGTGAATTTTGGGCAAGTTACCTTTTCAGATTCGACTTGAAATTTAATCAAGTTCTGTGTGTTGTTTGCTAACATGAAAGGTAAGTAAAGGGTTCATGTAAGGAAAGAGAGCAGTAGATGAGAAAATTGTCAAAAGGCAAATTCTGAAGGATCTTTTTTTTTTTCCCTCCTTTTGCAAAGGGGAATTTTGAAGTATGCAGTCACAGGTGCTAATTGGTTGACACCTGTGAGCCTAGTTTAAATAAAGGAGAGGGAGGGGTTATCATTCCCCACTGCACAGGATCCAGCTGAGGTTTACTGAGTTTTCCATCAGGGAGCTGCTTTATGAACTGTGAGTGAGGGGGCGGGAGACTCTAGCAATCATGGCCCCCCCCCCAGGGCTTAGAAAGAGATGGCCAGGTATTGCTCCTCCTACAGCAGCAACTAGATAACAGAAGCACTGAAAACAGCTTTCATGAAGTGGTATATCATTATCTCAGCCCCAGGCGGGGAGGACGATACAGAACTTGGGCTACATAAGTGGGAGGAAATGTGAGAGAAACTGGGAACAAATAACAGAGACTGTACCTGATAGAACCAGTGTTGCCAGGTAGTCGTGAAAAAACAAGCAGCATTTTTCTCCCCTAAAAAAATATGCCCAAAACAAGCGATATCAGTTTCAAAACAAAACCCCAAAATAAGCCCATTTTTTTTTTTTTACATACTGTGAAGTTTAATCATATGCTAAAACACTCACCTGGCTACTTCCCATCCAAACTACCTGGCATTAAAGGGACCAGAACTGGTGCTTACCTGGACCCTCTTCTGCACGCCAGGTCTGAACTGTTAGCACCTGGTGTCCCCGCCCCAGGAGACTGCAGTCAGCCATCGCGGAAATGCCAGAGTTGTGGTGGCTCAGGCTGCTGGCAGCGTAGGTGAGTCGTATCTGCTCTTATAATGCTGCCAGTGGCAACAAGCCCAAAAACAAGCTACCCACGAATTAAAAATAAAAATTTGCAAGTTCTAAAGAAAAGTAAGCCCAAACTCATGGGAAAAATGCAAGGTTGGTAACACTGGATAGCACTCAATGACTGATCAGGAGTAAGGAATAAGGAGAGGGCTGCACCCAATGCAGCACAATTCAAAGGGTGAAATAGGGACGGGTGCAGAAATCGCTTCCAATCCACTGTCTCCTGTTCCAAAGGCAAAGCAATCAGGGTGAGGGGTGCCAGTGGGTAAGTCACACAGGATGCAACTATGGTTCAGTAAAGTTCCAACTCAATGGACACTTTATAAGAACAGAATAAGAACATGCATGATGGCTTCCTGATGAGAGCCAGATGTGAAAAAAAAGAGGTTGGGCTGGGCAGGAAAATGGCTTAAGTTTATTCTCTCACCTCCAGTCCCTCTCCCCACTGCTATTCCACTTTATTGCTGCAGTGTATGTAAGCTATAAAGCCAGCAAGCATCACCCACTCATGGAGATCACTTTTACAGAGCTATGGAAATGTAATTTGCAGTGTGCCCAGGAAATTTTATAAGAACTCATCGGTGAGGATCATAAATTGCATTTCAAACTCTCTCTTCCAGCACGGCACTAGACAGGCTTGCATAAACCAACTAAGGTCACAATCCAGATTTAGATTTTCATTGGCAGTATGGTTCCTGCAAACTATACCCCAGCAACAGAATAAAAGGAGGATTTTTTTTGGAGGGGAGGGGGCAAAGGGGAGCTAAACAGCTTGATATGAAATGTGTATTCATTTATTGCTTGGGGATTCATCCTTCCATACGAAATGTGCTGATTCCTCAAAGTTCTTGCTGTTAAAAGGAGTTTCAGATTTAATTCAATTATTCACCTGTCGAAAAACCAAACTCAAGGTAAGACTTAGGTACGGCAGGTACTTCCCTGTCTCCAGAGGGCTTACAATTTAAGGCTCCTTTTACTAAACTGCATTAATTACCCATAATGCAGCTTTAACATCACAAATTTGAACACAGCACATGTTAATTTAGTTGGATTTAACTCACACCTTTTTCAGTTGCAGATGAAAATGAGTCACTTTCAGGTAGTTCCCTGTCTCTGAAGGGATCACAATCTTAGGGGCCGATTCAGAAAGCCTCACGGTACAGCCAGCTCAGCACGCAACTCTTCTATGAAATTAGCGCTCCAAAAATACTGTTGCATGTTATACGCCATGAGCATGCAAATTACTGCCGAGTTAAAATCATGGCAGTAATCTGCAGCTCAACACTAAATATCACTTATCAGTGCCTAAACAGGGATTGGCTCAGGCACAGACAGGAAAGGTGACACTTAAAAAAGAAAAAAACACAAGCTGTGGGCAAAAAATATGTGAATAGTCAGCTAAGTACCATTTAACGGGCCAGATGCCATTCCTGGCTGGCTAAATGATTTTGAATATGGGGGGGGGGGGGGGGGGGGGGCGGGGATGGTGCCAAGAAGTACCCTGACTCCCACTCTGACAAAAAAAAAAAAAAAAAGCTTCCGGTGTCTGGTAAGAAATCCCCAGGGACCCCTCACTTGGGCCCCCCTCAAACCCTGTACCTTAAATGAGGCAGAAGTGATGCCCACTCACTCCTGCCTCTGGCACTGTCATCTTCAAAATGGCAGTACCCAGTCCCAAGCAATACACAATGGGATGCACTGGGCAGGGTCAGCCTGCCATATAAGGGTCAGTCACGACAGGGGAGGGGTGCCACGACACCAGGGATATTTTTTCAGGGTTCAGGTCGGAGTGGGGAAAGCCACTTAGGGACCACTGCATAAAGCTGTCGAGGAAGGGTGGTCAAGTTGGGGGACAGATGGGGTGCCACTAGACACCCGTTCTGCTCAACCAACCCTTCTACGTTGCCCCGGACCTAGCACAAACTTCCCATTCTGTAAGCGCCTCTAAAACTTTTTTCCCATGCATGGCTGTGGAATTGGATGGATTTAGCATGCGAACATACCAGCTTTATAAGGGAACTAAGATTTGGCTGCTGGCCAAGACCAATCAGTGCAAAGGCTAGGCTAGGGATGGGGGTGCAGTATAAGCTAGGGAAGACAGCTATGGATGAAGGCTCATGGTATCACAGCAGAATTTTTGACTGAGCTGGAAGCCCAAAAGAGCAGAAGTAAACTGCCAGGCCACAGAACTGTAAAATCCATCAGTCTAATCCTGAAGAATGTGTGTTTGCCAGGCCAGAAAGATGAGTTAGCGAAGTTGAAAATTGGCTTTACATTCTTTAAGAAATATGGCTGCTTTCCAGCGGAAAACACCATGCTGCAGCATCAGGGTGAGGACTTAGGTAAGTGAGAAATAATATGCAAATTCTCAGGGTACTGGAGAGGAGCAAAGGCTGATGCCATTATATTCTGTCAAGAGTTATTTGCATATCTTTTGGGCACGTCAGGAAACAAGCCAGTCATCATTTCAAGGGGCACCATTAACCTTTATTTGCACTTACCTGAAGCTTCCCCCCCCCACCCCCCCTATTTTGTTAAGACTATACCTCACCTTACCATTGCACTCAGGTCCTGGCCAGGAGCTCCAGCCTCTCCAGAATCTAGTATGCACACACATGGAGGTTTTTTTTTTTGGGGGGGGGGGTTGTTTGTTTGTTATTGAGGACTCCAGAGAATGCAATGCTGTCAAACAAACAGTACAACATGGATTTACAAAAAGAACACAATCAATATCATATAAATGAGTATGTGTAATGGAATCACGTAATATGTGAATGTAAAGACCTTGCAGTCACTCATTTCCAGCCTATTATATAAAAACACATAGACACCTGTATGTCTTTATAAAATACTAGGGTTAAAGCATCAAAAATCATGGCTAGAGTGAAACTATGGATTTTATAAATGACACATATTTATGACTCAACCCAAGCTCCATCCCCTGAGTACACCTACAAGTGAATTGTGTATAACTACATGCCTTCTGGAGTCACATGACGTGTTGAGTGAAGGAAGCAGTATGATTGCTTTGCTCTGAGGCCTCCCCAGCTCATTGAGCAACATCAGCAATACCACCCCCTTCCCCACACACTCTCCCCATTTGTTTCATCTCAAGCCAAGTCTTTGTGAGTAGCCCAAGAGTGCATGAATAGAGTTTTGACAAGACTGCTGGAAGCTATGGCTACAAAAGTGGGGAAAAAAGACAGACAGAACCCATGTGTTACTGAATCCAAGATGGCAGACAGACTGGCAGAGCATAATGAGGTAAATGAAGCACTGATTTTGCAGCTATCTCTGGTGGTGGTGAAGCCTCTTCATGCAAACTGGATAAAATCTCTGAGCAGCTGGGGTCAATGTCTCAAGCTACGTCAGATTTTACTAGCTAAGTCGCTAAGCTGATGTTGAAGACAGACCAGTCGCCCTAGAGACCAAGTCAAGAGGCTTCAAGAGGTAGTCAGCAAGTGCAAGGAGAAATTGGAAAACTTGGACATTTGTGGGGTAAATTAGTGGTTGCTAGGCAGAAGCAATTCCCTTGCTTTTGATCTGGGGGAATCTAGATTTCCCTCCTTTTTCAAAAGCAGGTAATTGAAAGATATCAAGACACTATCCCCAGTTTTAGGAGAGGAGGATAAGATGAAGACCTTTCAGCAACTGCAGTTGGAACATCAGATCTCCAATTCTCACGACTATACCTATCTTCCTCAGACATTATGTATTAGGTCTGCTGAGAAATAAGTTACATGAAGAAAAGAGGAAGAGGTTAATTAGGATCTTGGAACTGGATAGGGAAAAATAAACCTCATATGGCGAGCTTTCAGACGACTCAAGCAGAATTGGAGACAGAGTGTAGTTTTAGGGTTACAGTGGACAAATGGGCCAGAGAGGTTGGGATAAAAGTGATGCAGGATACAATTAGAAAGAAGACAGGGAATGTGAACTCACTCATGGATAATATACCAATTTTTATTAAGCGTGCACATTTCCCAGTTAGAACGTACAAAGCACGCATTAGTATAACTGCAGAGCATGTGAAATATGGGGCTTCAAGAGCCACACTGGGACATCAATTTTGGGGAGGCAGGGTAGGTGGTAAAGGTGGAGTGGAGGAGTGGCCTAGTGGTTAGAGCACTGGTCTTGTAATCCTGAGGTGGCCAGTTCAAATCCCACTGCTGCTCCTTGTGATCTTGGGCAAGTCACTTAACTCTCCATTGCCTCCGGTACAAACTTAGATTGGGAGCCCTCCTGAGACAGAGAAATATCCAGTATACCTGAATATAACTCACCTTGAGCTACTATTGAAAAAGGTGTGAGCAAAATGGAAATAAATATTAATGACTTGCTGGATCTGCCCATGTCAGCTCATTTTTATTGTTGAAGGACATAACCTCTCTAATGGGAGTGAATAAAGGGACAATTTGGTTTATCTGAAAAGTGTGCCTACTTGCCAGCAAATGTGTACTAGTTAATTGGAGAAAGCAGGTGGCTCTGACCTGACACATTGGTGCTTGCAATTGTTCCAAATGACAATGATGGATAACATAGCAGTGATTACAGGAGATCCTCAGAACTAGTGTGCTTTCCAGGAGGCGTGGGTACCATTTTGGAGCTCCTTACCTGATAAGGCAAGACGTGTGTTGTTCAGTGTGATAATCCCCTGAAGAGAGGAGTGTTCTTGATAGTAGAGGTCTGCATTGGGGGAAGGGGCGGGAAGATAATAAGGGTTTTGGAAATGATGTGAAATTGAAGAACGTTAAGGTACAAATAAAAGTATCAGGAGCTAGACCTTCAAATTAATGGAGTGATGTGTGACAAGAAACATGCATGTGCCACTCCTGTTGATGGTAATTGTTTGTGGTAGAATGTACACGATATACTGGAAAAGCATTTTTTTAAAAGTGCATGCCCTCTTATTACTATACATAATTTTCCCCGTTCCAAAAAAATCCTTTATAAGATTACCCCCTTTAAGTCCAGCCAGTAAGCATCACCATTAAATGATGGATGGGATTCTGTTCCTTTCAGCGAGTAGAATTTGGGTCTTGCAAATGAATTTGGATCTTCTGCACCACTGGCTCGTTTCATCTTCTTTAATGACTTCTCTGTTAGAGCAGCCTAGTCTTGGAGATCTTTCATCCCAATCCTCAAAAGTACAAAAGACTGTGAATATACAACTTTATTGCCATTACTCAGCCGTGGTGACATTTCGACAGAACAGAGAGAAGTACTGCTTCACCGAGGCTTGAGAGGAACAATAGTACCTTTTCTAAACTGGCACTACTGTTGCAGTGATAACAAGCGAAGCAGCCATTATTGTTTCTACAGCTCCCAAGGAAGGGACAATACAAAGATTCCTGCATGTAATGGCACTAGCCTAAGAATTACTGATTTACTTTAATTTGATCTGCATCTGGACTTTATCTCCTTGGTATTCAGCCGTGGCAGTCAACATTTAAACACCTTGCCGCTGCAGGTTTTCTGTATCCATATATTCAGTATATGTAAATAATAAGAATAGATTTATACATTGATTATCATTCCAAATATCTATTTATTGCTATAATGCTTCTACCTTATATGTATTGTACCATTCAAACACATAAATGTATATATCATTGACCACAAAGCTTTAGTTATTGTATTAGTAATTGTATTATTACAAATACTTAGGCCAATGTCCTTTGAAATCGTAACCCCACTGTTACTGTTTTATCATCAGGAGTCCTTTAAATTGAAGAAAGGAAGGAAAGAAAGAAGGAAGATCCAGTATGTTGTAATATATCAGTTCAATCTTATCTTTGTAATCCAAACATGATGAATTCAAACACTTGAATTGTGAATAATATCCTGAATTTTGATCTCGATGGTCTATATATAAATATTCTTGCAGCTCTACACAGTGCTGTGTTTCGCCTTTGGCATCTTCAGGAGCTGTTTATAGATCATTGCAGTTCAACGGCATTCCAACAAGAATCTTTCATTGTTGTGATATATTACAACATACTGGATCTTCCTTCCTTCTTTCTTTCCTGCCTTCCTTTCTTCAATTTACTAATACAATAACTAAAGCTTTGTGGTCAATGATATATATGTACATGTGTTTGAATGGTACAATACATATAAGGTAGAAGCATTATAGCAATAAATAGATATTTGGAATGATAATGTATAAATTTATTCTTATTATTTACATATATAATTTTTGAAGAATAGTACTCAATAATTGTCCCTCAGTTTGTCTTTAATTTCCAGATATTCAGTGCCAGTAAGCAGATACCATTTGGCGCTGAATATCCGGATATAACCTGACCGCCAGCAGTTATGTGGGTATCAGACTGAATATTGCTGCTGACCGGGTAACCTGAAACTCTGCCCTGGTACTACCCAGGGGTGGCTGGTAAGGATGTTCAGTGGCATTGTCTGGATAATGTTGCTGAAAATCCAGGTATGGCCCTGGTGAACAGCACTTATCCGGATGAGAGCTGCTCCTACCTAAATAAGCCCTCCTAAATATGCTTGACAGCACCCACCTCCTATTTTATTTCTCTCTTTACTTACATATTGATAGCCTCAGTCTGGGATACATCCAAAAAGGACTAAGAGTCCAAACAGCTTTTCCTTCTCACATTTGCCATGTATGCTAGGTTCAGTTCCCCAGTCAATAATCGTTTATCGTTTATTAAATTTGCTATACCTCTTTTGTCGCAAGCAAATTAAACCGGTATACCGATTGTAGATAGGAAAGAACAGACTGACCTTATCAAATTAAACACTAACTCAGTCATAGAGAGAATAGTGCCACACGCGTGCATACAAAGACATGCAGACCACACAAAAAAACAATTTTGTTGTCTAAGGAAGAGTATAGAATTACCTGATTGAAATAATTCTTGTGTGTTATTTTCTCTGTATTTCTGGCAAGTTATTTTAGTGCTTGCAAAATTAAGTTGTTATAAATAAAAAAAAATAGTGACCATACATACAAGCACAAAAAAAGACAACACAGGCATACTCAACATTCCACACAGGTAGATCTATGCATCGAACGCTTGCTGGAATAATGTCAAAAAGTGTTTGAGGTGCGGGGACTTCACCTATTTTTGTAACTATCAATTTGAGGTCCGGCTGTCTCTGATGCAACTTCCTGTCATGAGGGCCGGAGGTGGCAGAGGGAAGTCCCCGCAGTGCCTGTGTGAATTGCGGACAACCCAAAAATGTAAGCTGCAAGCACTGCAGCGGCGGCGGAGGAAGAAGCAGGAAGCAGCAGATGCCACGGGAGGGGAAAGTAGGGAGCGATGTGCCGTGGCACCCCTGAGAGTTCGCTGCGGCACAGAGTTTGGGAACCACTGGGCTAGAATATCTCCTCTCAAAACAGCTCTGACAGTCTCCCAGTATAAAATATGGTCGTGACTATGTTCTCAGTTAAGGAATTTATTTATTTGTTTGTTACATTTGTATCCCACATTTTCCCACCTATTTGTAGGCTCAATGTGGCTTACATAGTACTGGAGATGCGTTTGCAGAATCCGGTGTAAACAAATACAGAGTGATGTTGAGATAAGATAAAGTTCATGTGGTACAGCCACATAAGGGAATCGTACAATGGAAAAATTGTGTTATGCCCATTCCGTATTTTAGTTTTGTTATGTTGCAGAGATCAGGCATTTATGTTGGGTTGGTAGGGTATGCCTTTTTAAACAGATACGTTTTTAGTGTTCTCCGGAAGTGTAGGTGGTCGTACATAGTTTTCAAGGCTTTTGGTAAAGCATTCCACAATTGTGTGCTTATTTAGGAAAAACTGGATGCATAAGTTGATTTGTATTTGAGTCCTTTGCAGCTTGGGTAGAGCAGGTTTAGGTACGTTTGTGTTGATTCGGATGTGTTTCTAAGTTGGTAGGTCGTTCAAGTCTGTCATGTATCCCGGGGCTTCACCGTAGATAATTTTGTGAACCAGTGTGCATATTTTGAAAGCAATGCATTCTTTGATTGGGAGCCAGTGTAGTTTTTCGCGGAGGGGTTTTGCGCTATCAAATCGGGTTTTTCCAAAGATAAGCCTGGCTGCCGTGTTCTGAGCGGTCTGAAGTTTCTTTAAGGTTTGTTCTTTACATCCCGCATAAATTCTATTTATGCCCATTTCCCCCATATATAGTCCAAAATGGTCTGGTTATTATATAAATCTAATGGGAATATTCACCTTCTATGTGTTGGTTGAGGACCCATCCCTGCCAGTTCCACGTATATGACTGCATGATCTGATATTGCTGTACGCTCTATCTCAGCAGCTTGTACTTTAAAGAAGCCATCTCTATCTACGAAGAGATAATCTATGTGAGACTGTATTTGGTGTGCCTGTGAAAAATGAGTATAATGTCTAACCTCTGGATGTAGCACCCTCCATACATCCACCACCCCCAACGCTTCACACATTATTGGTTTCCCCTTGGTAGTGTCAATTCTTGTTTTGTGAGGGTTGTGTGTCTTATCAAGTTCTGGGTCAGCCACCACATTAAAATCGCCCCCTATGATAGTCATATAGGGAGCACTAGGTTGGATCCTATTAATGATATTTCTTAAAATTTTTGTACTGTATATATTGGGGGCATAAATATTACAGAGCAGATACGGTGACTTATCTACCAAGACTTGAGCAATGATAAATCAGCCCCCTGGATCCACGTGAACTCTCTGCTTCGCCACCTGTAGCGATTTGTGAAATAATATCGCTACCCCTGTTCCCCCCCCCCCCCCCCCCCCCCCCCCGTGTTGTGGCCTCCAATATATCCCCTACTCACCAAGTATTCAATTTCTTATGTTCCAATGATGTTAAGTGTGTTTCTTGGAACATTCCTATAGATGCACCCTTCCGTCTCAAACTATGCAAGATTTTCTTTCTTTTAATCGGAGAAGCTATTCCGCCAATATCCATGAGTATACTTTCAAACCCATTATGTAATCCCAGGAGAAATTCTGATCTGATAGTGCAGGTATCTCATCAAGTACCAGAGATGTTGTCCCAGTCCCAACATCTCCCATAAATACAGCAATATGTGTGATCCACTCCCTATGTTCTGAATCATATAAGTAGAAGAGCATCGTAGCCCAGTGTATCTACCCAACCCACCATCCGTTTCTCCCCATCAACCACACAGATTACCTTCTCCCTCCCCCTGTTCTACCCCCACCCCTCCCCGAACCCCAAAGAGCCTACCTCCCAAAGCAAGTAGGCATATCACACTCTGTCACCTTACCCCCCCCCCCCAGACCTTAGCATCCAACATCAGATCCATCAGCAGAAACAAAGCAATCACAGTTCTTCACAGCACATGCATCTACATACTCTCCTGCTCACCCAAGAATGTACTAATAATCCTTCCACAGACTGTAATCGCCACATCCATAATCTTACATCTCAAATGGAAAGATATGTCAGGGTCAGGTCCATCTTTGCAGAACACATTCCTTAAGTCAGATAGTAGAAATTTTTCCAGCTGATACACATCATCCCTCAAAGAATCAAACTGTCTCCACTTATATTCAACTGCAGCAAGGGCTCCAGGTACATCAAGAAAACTGTGTTGTATTTCCTAGGCCTGCCGGGCTGATTTAAACTAATAACGCTAACAGCTTCACTACCATATCAGACAGCAAAAGCAGAGTTCCTTTACTCCATCTCAGCGTGCTGTATTGTCCAACGTTTGCATATAAGCTTGAGCATCCTCTACCTTCTCAAACATCCGAGTGTGTCTGTCATCATTGATCCTCAATTTAGCCGTATATAGGAGCGCAAAACAAACTTTGTTGTGAAGCTCCGTACATATCGGTGCAAAAGCCTTTCGCAATTGCTGCACATATTGCGAGTAGTCTTGAAAACATAATATGGTATGGTCCTGGTAAGTGAGCTTATGCCCTTTGCGAATGGCAGTTAAGATCAGCTGTTTATGCATGAAGTTCAGACTTTTAAAGATCACCACCCTCAGTCTGCTACAGGCCTATGTGACTGGCCCCACCTGATGTGCACGTTCCACACAGAAATGTTGGAGATGGTCTCCAAGTTTTAATACTTGGGGGATCCATGTCTCCAGAAAGGTTGGTAGATTATAATCATCAAGTGATTCCAGTAATCCAACCAATCTTAAGTTATTTCACCTGCTTTGATTCTCCAAATCGTCCAATTTGGCCTCCAAGTCCACCACTGTCTTTTCCAACGTTGCTTGTGCCGCCAACAACATCGTAGTGTGATCTTCCAGGTCCAATGTTCGTTGAAGGCCCGAGTCCAATTCTAGGCACACACTATCCAATTGTTCATGCGCCTCTTCTGCTCGATCACCACCCCGCTTCCAGCTCCGTCTCGTAAGTCCTGCAGGCCACCCACACCTAGGGGCTAAACCTCTGGGGAGCGGCGGTCAGCGCAGTTGAAACCTGGGGTTGTCCAGCCGCCAAGCAGAACCTGATCTTACTACCGGGCTCAGCAGCATTCTACTTGGTACAAGAACTCACAAGTCTGACATGGGCATCCTAGGGGGCACTGCAGTGGACTTCATAAATTGCTCCCAGGTACATAGCTCCCTTACCTTGTGTGCTGAGCTCCCCAAAACCCATTACCCACAGCTGTACACCACTAACATAGCCCTTACGGGTGAAGGGGGCACCTAGATGTGGGTACAGTGGGTTTGTGGTGGGTTTTGGAGAGCTGTTTCCTCCACAAATGTAACAGGTAGGGGGGTATGCGCCTGGGTCTGTCTGTCTGAAGTGCACTGCAGTACCCACTAAAACTGCTCCAGGGACCTGCATGCACAGTCACCATCCTGAATATGACATCTGAGGCTGGCACAGAGACTGGCACCACATATTTTGAAAGATGTTTTTTGAGGGTGGGAGGGGGTTAGTGACCACTGGGGGAGTAACGGGAGGTCATCCCCGATTCTCTCCGGAGGTCATCTGGTCATTTCGGGCAGCTTTTTGAGCCTTAGTCATAAGAAAAACAGGTCGGGTGAAAACGTCCAAGCGCTCGTCAGGGACGTCCCTGTTTTTTTCGATTATGGGTCAAGGACGTCCAAGTGTTAGGCACGCCCAAGTCCCACCTTTGCTACACCTCTGACACACCCTCTTGAACTCTGGTTGTCCTTGCGATGGAGTACAGTTGGGGACGTCCTAAATCGGGTTTCGATTATACCGATTTAGACATCCCTGGGAGAAGGACGTCTATCTTACGACATATGCCGAAAGATGGACACCCTTCTCTTTCGAAAATGAGCCCAAAAAGGTCCTTCATATAATGAGGTTATGATATAATTTAAACATTAAGGGGAAAGTTATCAAGCTGCGATAGGGCCTGAAGTCACATTATTTGCCCCTTAGCCTGACTTAATGGGCTCTAATGCAGCTTGTCTTGCCCTAACGTAGTGATATTTAGGTCACCACTGCTTACATTATAATGAGATGCAAAATATGCAAATGCACATAAAGCAACTCAATACTATGCAAAAACTAGAATATGAATTGCAGTGTGCATCTAGTGCACATCACAAGTCATGTTCTGGGCTTAAAGTAATGGTAAAATAACTCTTGCTAAAAGCTGGGGTTATTTTTCCATGCCAGGAGCATTGGGCCTCAGAGCCATGGCCTGATGCTCTTGGTCCAGATCCTAAAGGGCCAAAGATACCCCTCCCCCTCCCTAGATCAAGCTCTCTCACTCTCCTGGTGACAATCCTCCACAAAGGGTCCCCCACCATCTTTCACTGCCTACCATCAATATCCCTTTTGGTCCAGTGGTCTTTCAGTGGTCTACAAAAATTACACTCCTAGTGGCAGTAGTGCAAGATTGGGGATTGCTCCTGCTCAAAGACTACTAGACCACCAGAGATACTAATGGTATGCAGTGAAAAATGGCCGGGGGCAGGGGGAATGGCACTGGCCCTTCAGTCTCCAGCCCAGGAGCATTGGTCCGTGACTTTGAGCTTGATTGTTGCAGGCCGCTGGAATAATACAGTATTATTTCTTTATCAGGACTGCTATATCACAGGTTGCTGACTGCCTTAGCAAATCAAGATGTGGTGAAAGCTCACCTTTTACTGCATCTAGATCATTTCCCCCTAATAACAGTAGTTTAAATTGGTAGTTGCTCCTTCATAGGGAGCCAATGCAGCTTGAGCAAGGCAAGTTTGTTTAGCACTCTGACATCTCTTTGTTTCCATTAATAACCAAGCTACCATATTTTGGAGAATCTGAAGTTTCTTTTACAATTTAGCTATAATGCCCACATATTATCCATTACAATAATCCAAGATGCACATGAATAATGCCTGTACAGTAATTTTCATAACACTCATATCCAAATATGGCTGAAGATGACAAATAGTTTCCAATTTTAACATAGCAATCTGTGAAACATGATAAATTTGTGCTTGGCCCACACCATCCTGCCCCAATCTTACTATGAAATATGAGAGCAAGATCTAATTTGATCTATTCATTATGAATGAAAGTTACTGTGTGTGAATAACAAGATGAACATACTTCATGTTCCTGGAGGACTAGAAGGTTATACTGATTCTCTTCCAGACCAAAAAAAAAAAAAAATGGAGAGACTGATTCATACATGCAGAAGAAAATGAATGGAAACTACCAGGATGAGACACTGTAATGCAGGTGAAGTAGACCAGTGTTTCCCAAGTCCAGTCCTGGAGTACCTCTTGCCAGTCAGGTTTTCAGGATATCCACAATGAATATGCACAAACTTGATTTAATCTCTTTCATACATATTGATTGTGGATATCCTGAAAACCTGACTGGCAAGAGGTACTCCAGGACTGGACTTGGGAAACACTGAAGTAGAGTACATGGTGGTTTTTGATTTATATTCTCTGCAAATAAAAGTCAGTATATGGGTTTGGGCTTACATAAGATTTACAATTACATCTGGGCTAATTTGAAATCTTGTATCTGACAGAGAATTACTGAGAGTCACTTCAAGGGCAATCAGGGGCAGACTGTCAGGGCCTGGGCCCCTGGGCAATAAGGGTCATGAGCCTCTCCCCTTCCCCCAGGTTCTACATCTCTCTCCCCTCTCCAGATCCAACATCTTTCTTCCCCTACCCAGTGCAACATCTCACCCTCTTGTTCTTTCTCCCTCCCCCAGGTGTACCATCTCTGCCCCCTCACTACCGCTCCAACATCTCTACCCCCTGCTCCACACCTGGGTCCAACATCTATGCCTCCTTCCCTCCATTCCCCAAGTCTGAAATCTCTCTCCCTTCTGAGGCTAGCATCGCCCCCTCTCTCCTCCATACTCGGATTCAGCTCTCCCCCCCTCTTATTTACCTCAAAAGTTCCTTTCTCCATACAGGGGCCTGGCATAGGTTGTCTGCCACTAACCAGAACCTTCTTTCTGCTGTGGCCCACCCTAGAGGAAGCAGGAAGTTACATCAGAATGGGGCAGACTGTGGCATAGAGAAGGTTCCGGTCAGCAGCAGTCTCTGCCAGGACCCTGTATGGAGAAAGGAACTTTTGAGGTAAACGCGGGGGGGGGTCAGAGACAGGGGAAATGCTGGAGCAGGGAGTGCCAGGCTTGGAGATGAAGGGTAGAGCGATGTTGGTCATGTGGGCAGAAGAAGGTACTGGGTCCACAACTGCTCTGGGCCCTCAGGCACTGCCCAGTTGCCCAAATGGTCAGTCCGCCCATGATGGCAATTCTGTACTTTGGCACCTACACTTAAGTGCCACTCACTCACATCAGAGGTGCTAAAATTGGCAGTTGTGTGTGTAAGTGTACTAGGCATTATTCTTTGAGGTCACACCTAAGTGTTATTGTGTGTAACTGCAAGGGGGGTGTCTATGTGGACAGAGCATGGGTGGGCTATGGGCGTGTCTCCAACTTACACACACAATGCCAGATATTAAGCCAGTGGCGATCAGAGTTTTGCTGACCAACACCACCGTTAAACATGGAAATTCAATGCCGGGCCAGATCCAGGCACTAGTATTGAATTTCCAGGTTTCCGGAGGTGCCTAACACATAGCCAGTTAAATGCGATATTCAGCACTTAACCGGTTATATGTTACAACATAAAGATAGCCCTGACTTTTATGCAGTCTTATTTATGTGGTTACCCTGGTTGGCTAAGTCCTCAATATTGGCATTTAACCAGCCAAGTGCTGACTCCATCCCCGGAACGCCCTCAAAATAGCCAGTTTTCAGATTGGTGCTAACTGGTTAAGTGCTGCTAAAAAACAGTGGATAACCCTGAACAAACGATTTTAACTAGCCAGGAGCCATTTCTGGCCAGTCAAGTCATGCTGAATGTCAACCCGATAGCTAATAGAATGCTATAAGCTACATGCTTTGCGAAGTACAACAAGGCATGCCCAGTGCCTGCCATTGGCTTGGCATAAGTGGTCACGGCTAATTGCCAATTCAGGTTTATGCTACTATTTATTTAATGGGATTTATTAACCACCTTTATGAAGAGATTCACTCAAGGCGGTGTACAGCTAGATATAAAACTTACAATTTTTGTTAATAGCATAATAATAGTAAAATAACCAAATACAAACAAAAATACAATACATATGACAAATTGGAAACCATAACTTGAAACCTAATAATAGGACTGTGAAACAGTATCAGAAATACACACATTTAACAGCACTGCAGAACAATCATATAACAGAAGTATGATAAATGTCAGTACAATACAAATATCATAATAAGACAGCATGGAAGAACATTCAAATAACAAAGATATAATATGATGTCAGCACATAAGCACACATCAGAACATTCAAATAACAAAGCTATGATGCTAATGCTTTTCCTACAATACAGCTTACCTTATAGCTGAGGGGCCAAGTATTCTATAACATCATCTTGGTTCACAGATGGCACTGTAGAATTGGAACGTCTAAATGGGAGCACCATGATACAGAATTGTCCCCAAGCAGAAATGAAGTAGGGACGGACAATGATCTTCTATACAGCAATAAAAAAAATGTACTGAAAAAGCACCACATATACTGAGACCCAATATGGGACCATGTTTCGGCGGGAGGAGCCACCTGCCTCAGGGGTGACACAAGTTGTCAGATATGATGGCAGTGTCTCATTGGAGCAATGGTGTGTAAGAACGGTGGAGACTGATAATGACACAACAAATGCAGCTGTGCTCAATCACAGAAGTACAGTCCTAAAGAGCAACTTATTTATTTAGATTTTGCTCACACCTTTTTCAGTAGTAGCTCAATGTGAGTTACATTCAGGTACACTGGATATTTCTTTGTCCCAGGAGGGCTCACAATCTAAGTCTGTACCTGAGGCAATAACATCAGCAAAATCCGTCCCTTCCTTTCTGAGCACTCTACCAGAACCCTTATCCACACTCTTATCATCTCTCGCCTAGATTATTGCAACCTGCTTCTCACCGGCCTCCCACTTAGCCATCTCTCTCCTCTTCAATCAGTCCAAAATTCTGCTGCGTGACTCATTTTCCTCCAGAGTCGCTATGCTCACATTAGCCCTCTCCTCAAGTCACTTCACTGGCTTCCTATCCATTTCCGCATTCAATTCAAACTTCTCTTACTGACCTATAAGTGCATTCACTCTACTGCTCCCCAGTACCTCTCCACTCTTGTCTCTCCCTACGCCCCCCCCCTCGGGTACTCTGTTCTGTGGATAAATCTCTCTTGTCTGTCCCCTTCTCCTCTACTGCTAATTCCAGACTCCATTCCTTTTATCTCACTGCACCTCACACCTGGAATAGACTTCCCAAACTTGTACGTCTAGCCCTGTCTTTGACCGTTTTCAAATCCAGGCTAAAAGCCCACCTCTTTAACGCTGCTTTTGACTCCTAACCACTACTCACTTGCCCTGTACCCTTTTAGCCCCACCTCTTTAATTCCCTTACCTCTTAGTTGTTCTGTCTGTCCTATTTAGATTGTGAGCTCTTTGAGCAGGGACTGTCTTCATGTATGTTGTACAGCACTACGTATGCCTTATAGCGCTATAGAAGTGATAAGTAGTAGTAGGCAATGGAGGATTAAGTGACTTGCCCAAGCTCTCAAGAGAGCAGCAGTGGGATTTGAACTGGCCACCTTTGGATTGCAAGACCGGTACTCTAACCACTAGGCCACTCCTTGTACTGGGTATGCTGGAGGCAAATTTGTTGATAATGTGAAGTGGAGTCCCCCAGTACCTCAACACAATGTGAAACATCTTCCAGTGAAATGTAATGGGCTTGCAGAGAATGCATTACAGTAATCCAGG
The DNA here is from genome assembly GCF_901765095.1 of Microcaecilia unicolor. Taxonomy (NCBI): domain Eukaryota; kingdom Metazoa; phylum Chordata; class Amphibia; order Gymnophiona; family Siphonopidae; genus Microcaecilia; species Microcaecilia unicolor. The sequence continues at coordinate 178,506,989 of NC_044033.1, forward strand.
TCTATATGGAAATATTGCAGATATGCGCTGATCCATTACTTAATTTCACAATGCAAACTAGTGGGTTTTGCCAAATGTTTGGCTTGAGTAGAAAATGTACGCAGATATAAGATATAAGAACACCTGAAGTAAAGGAAATCATCTGTGAAAAGACGTTTTTGCATTACAGGGAGTGTGAAAATATAGGCACTGACCTTAAAGTGATCAACTTAATGGGGGCCAGCCATTAGAAAAGCTAAGTAATTTACATACAGAGAGGGAAAGCAGGCAGCTGAGGAACTGCAGAGAGATACAGTGAGTCCTATGTGATGTGGAAGACATGCTGAAGATTGCAGAGATGACAATGATATAATTCATGACTATGTGACTGTTTGTGAATATGTCAGGGGCTCAGATTTACCATAGACTGATTATCTTTTGCTCACAGAAAAAAAAGGTGCACCTTTGAAAGCTAGTCAGAAAATGTATTTAGTGCAATAAAACGTTATTATCTTATTTTCCTTTGCTTTATTTATATTCATTGACTGTAAAAACATGAGATTCAGTTGCATTATTTGCAAAAGGTAAAGGCTATTGGGGAATGCACCAAATAGTGCAGCAACGTTTCATGCGACTATTTCTCAGCAAATCCCTTGCTTTTTAAATGTGAAACAATGAGCTTTATTAATGATCAAGGCTTTCTTTGAAAATTTGGAGTTTGTAAAAGTGTAGGAATGGATCTGATAAGAGGAGAAAGCACTGCCAAGTTTGCACGTTTAATCTAGAAGGTTCTTGGGATCAGTAACAAAATATATTTGAAGCTTAGTGGGTTAAAAACCAGGGAGATGTGCGTTCAAAACCTACTAATACCCCTTGAGACCTTGTTCAACTCAGTTAACCCTCCATTACCTCACATGCAAAACTTACAGTAGGTTGCAAGTACCTGAATATAACTCATCTTAAGCTAATACTGAAAAGGCAATAACTAGACCCAAAAATATAGATCTTTCTTACAGGTTAGGTTTTCTAAATGCAGAGAATGCAGTCCAATGGTTTGTTCTAGCTTGATCTGGGAGGACTCAACTGCAGAACTCACAAAATGCTTGAGTATGTTAGTTGCTGATACTAAACTGGTACTGTATAAATCAGGAGTGGCCAACCACGGTTCTTTAGGGCCACAACTCAGTTGGGTTTCAAGATTTCCATAATGAATACTGTCAGGATCACTTGCTGTATCCTCACCACTCCTTCACAGTCTCTTCCTTCTCAGCATCACACACCATCCACTCCCAGGGTTGAAGGTCTGCAATCAGTGTCTCAGGAAAACAGGAGGCCCTCCACCAGTACTTCCCCATTTCCTCCTCACTCTCTCCTTCTTCCACCTCCTCCAGTTCCATTCTCTCATCCCCTTCCTCTCGATCTAGGGGTTCCTCCCCTCCCACATCTGATTCCATTTCCCAATCAACCCCCGGCTCCTCCCTTTCTTGCATAGAATCCTCTCCCTTCACCTGATCCCTCTGCTGTTGCTGCACTGCCTTCTGGGCATTGTAGTTTCTCAGTTCCTGGTTTCTCTGATGTTGCACTGCCTTCTGGGCTTTGTAGTTTCTTTGCTCCTCACAATATGCATGAGATCTATATGCACACAATGGAAGCAGTACATGAAAATCAATCTGATGCATTTTCATTGTGGAAATCTTGAAAATCCAACTGGGTATTGGCCCTAAAAGACCATGGTTGCCCACCTCTGCTATAGATAAACTTCACTGTACCATATGGTAAACGTATCCTCCTACATGACTAAGGGGCTCATTCTTTTTAAACAGAAAAATGTCCAAAAGGCGACACAAAGCAGCAGATGGAAGTTTTTCTTGGAAAAACATCCAAACCACTATTTTTTGAAACACATTTTAAAGATGTTTTCTATGCAGTTTGTCTGCAGTATGTCCAAATCACAAGGAGGCGTGTTGGGGGGGGGGGGGGGAGGCGGGACTTGGGGTTCCCAGAACTTGGACATATTTCTGTCATAATGGAACAGCAAAAAAGTCCAGGGCTAAAAGTTAGACGGTTTGGTTTGGACCTGTTTCAATCACAACTAAGTCATACAAAGGTGCCCTAAATGACCAGTTGACCATTGCAGGGATTAAGGAATGACCCTCTTTACTCCCCCAGTGGTCACTGATCCCTCTCCCACCCCCCAAAGACATGAAAAAAACAATACATACCAGCCTCTATGACAGTTTCCAATGTTATGGCCAGTTCTAGTAGATCAGTAAGCAGGTCCCTGGGGTAGCCTAGTGTGCAGTGTAGTGCACTATGGAGAAGGGGACCCAGGCCCATATCCCACTCTGTTACACTTGAGGTGGAAAGCAAGAGCCCTCCAAAACCCACCAAAAACCTACTGTACCCGCATCTAGGTGACACTTGCAGGCATAACGGCTATTGTAGTGGTGTACAGTTGGATACATTCGTTTTTGTGGGTTTTGTGGGTTTCGAGGGCTCACCATATCATATTAGGAGTGGAGGAGTGGCCTAGTGGTTAGGGTGGTGGACTTTGGTCCTGGGGATCTGAGGAACTGAGTTCAATTCCCAGCACAGGCAGCTCCTTGTGACTCTGGGCAAGTCACTTAACCCTCCATTGCCCACCGCATTGAGCCTGCCATGAGTGGGAAAGCGCGGGGTACAAATGTAACAAAAATAAAATAAATAAAAATATAAGGGGGTAACAGTGAGATGTGTACCTGGCACCTTTTATGTGAAGTTCACTACTGCGCTGTCTAGGGTTCCCCACTGCTCTGCTGGGACGTCTGTGTGGCCAGTCTACTAAGAATGCTGGTCGTCCCCCACCCCATACGTCTTAACGGCTTGGACTTTTTTTTTTTTTTTCAAAAATGGTCACAAAAGAAAAATGCACTGAGCACAAAATGTTTAAAAACGCCTAGGAAATGGTCATTTTTGAAACAAAAGGATAGATATTTTTCTGGTTCAAAAATGGCCATGTTTGCCACTTGATTTTTGGACGTTTTCAGCAGAACATCCAAAGTTGGATTTAGACGTCATATCGAAAATGCCCCTTTTGAATCTTTTTAATGTTTTGTTCAAACTGAACTTCTGAATTTAATCAAGTTGTATGAGCACACAAAAAAAAAAATGTTGGCACTTTAAAGTAAATTTCAGCCCAAAGAAATAAACCCTATTACTTCCCATACAGGGGGAATATGATTTCTCCTCTTCCCTAACTCATCACCCTTTTCTTGTGAGGGCCAAAGACAAAAGTGCAACAATTGTGACACCAGACCTAGGGTCCTGTTTACTAAGCCGTGCTAAGGGTACACTAGTGTTTTTAGTGCATGCTAATGATTTGCATGTGCTAAACGCTAAAGTTGTCCATAGGAACATATGGGTGACTCTAGCGTTTACTGCGCACTAAAAACGCTAGCGCACCTTAGTAAACAGGGCCCTTAGTCTTTGAATATGCAAAGGCAAATTTTACATGGGGTTTTCTATATTATTGGATCCCTGCTGGTTGGTCAGCGGTTCACTTAAGAATGACTGTTTCATTACACAAAGTTATTTCAAGTGCAATCCTCTCTTTTAAGATTGTTGTATGCTTGTATGGATGGGACCAATGATAGCTATCCTCAAATGTGTGAGATATACAGATTTCTCTTCCATCTTAGATCAGAAAAAAATGACACACTTTTGCAAAAATGGAACAAAAGGGAAAGGGGGTGGGATTTAATATACCGCCTTTTTGTGGTTACAATTTTGTACCTGGGGCAATGGAGGGTTAAAGAGTTCTTTTACCAAGCTGGAGTAGCGGTTTTAGCTCACTGTAGAAAACAGGTGGCGGTAAACGCCAAGACGCCAATAGGAATATAATGGGTGTCTCGGTATTTACCGCCAGCTGATTTCTACCGTGAGATTAAAATGCTACCGCAGCTTAGTAAAAGACCCCCTAAGTGACTTGCCCAGATTCACGAGGAGCTGCACTCGGAATCAAACCCAGACCCCCAGTTCTCAGACTGCTGCACTAACCATTAGACTACTCATCCATTCTGAAGACCTTGCTCTGTCTTCCCATTAGATTGGTTCAATCTCTGGCTCCTAATTTCCATGGTTCTGTATATCAAAAACTTGAAATGCCACAATTTATACTCCTACAAGGCCTATATTATTCACTGGCTGCACTCTTCACTCATAATTTGGCTGCAGCCCCTCTTTGTTGGCAAAGACATGGGTTTACTGCTAACATCACACATGTTCCTTTGGCCTCGCCCCGATATTGTTTTTTCTGTTTCTGGCAGAGGACATGCATAAAAAGATTAATCAAATATTAGAGATTAAGATTTTGATGCCCCTTTAACTATGTCTCTCTGGAGATCAAACACAAGGCACAAAGAAAAAAAAATCCTTCATTGTTTACTTCCTGCTGCCAGATGAAGCATTCTACAAATATAAAAGACAAAACCCTCTCACCCTCTGCTGATGACTGGCATTCTTCCATCTTGATCAAGCTTATGAATTCTGAATTTGCCCCCTCCCCCCCCCCCCCCCCCCCCCCGCCACACACACACTTGTAAAATCTAAGCTAAAAAATGATACGATAAAAAGTTACTCCTTAACCAAAATGATAAGATAAAAAGTTACTCCTTAACCAATGCCTTCCGACTTGCACTGTAATGATTTGGATAGATTCTTTTGTTTTCCTCCATGATCTCATGTAGCTTTGTACACACAATAAGTATGTATTTTTATTTATTAATTAGGATTTATGTGCTGCCTTTTTAAAGATAATCAGCCAAAGCGGTATAAAGCAAGACATAGGTAACAGACAATTACAGCTGTAAAAATATTCAAACAGTACACTTTATGGCATTATATGCTACTTTCAGTATCAACGACAATAAATAACCCTAATGGAAAGTTTACAAAAACTGCAAAATCCTCAAAAATACTTTACAGAAGGATCAATGGTGAGTATTGAGTCTTATATTAATTAATACGCTGGGTCCTCAGTGTCGCTGAACATTTACCGAGACAGCAGCAACAGCTGCTCTTAGTAAGCAGAATGTATGTCTTTTTTTGACCACAATTAATAACCTTTTATCAATGCACCATCATCGGGTCCAACTCGTGTGCATTCAAGTGCTATAAAACGTTAACCAACCGCTAATATGTGAAAAGAAAAAAAATATGGTTATATAAAATATCTCACGCTGGCTCTTCTGTAAATTCAATTAATTCAATGCCAAGTCCAAAATTTTCAGTGACCATCCAAGTGTGTATGCAGTACCAACAACGCTATAAGCAATGTGAATAGTACTTATCTTAAAATGTTAGTCCACTCTGTATCCAGTTTGACAGAGTTCCATTTTGGAGACCACTTCTTGAGGAACCATGCAATGAGCGTTAGGTGGCAATACACTTGAAGTAACACTCAATTCAAAGATGGTGACCGACAATGAATTAATTTTGTGGCAAAAAGGGCCCTGTGCAAGCAGTGGGGGGCTGTTTTTGCCATGCGCTGCGCCCTTTTTACCACAGCGGGTAAAAAAAGGCTGAATATAGCCATGGCCATGTGGTAAGATTGCTCTTACTATATGGCCATGTGAGGGGGAGCACTTATGGTAAGGGTTCCCGCGCTAACCCAGCAGTAACCGGGCAGCATGTGGTGTGCACTGGAGCTGGAACTATCACCAGTGCCCGCGTTGGGCTGGCGGTAGCTCCAGATCAGCGTGTGGTAAGCCCACGTTGGGCTTACCGCCGCACTGTAGAAGGGTCCCTTAATTCACAGAAGAACCAGTGTGAGATATTTTGTATAAAAAATTGTTTCTTTTCAATTTCATTGGTTGATTCACGTTTTATAACACTTGAATGCACACGAGCTGGGCCCGATGATGGTGCATTGATTAAAGGCTATTGATTGTGGTCAAAAAAAGATATATAGCCTGCTTCCTGAGAGCAGCTGTTGCTGCTGTCTCAGTAACTGTTCAGCGGCACTGAGGACTCAATGTATTAATTAATATAAGACTCAATACGCTCCACTACCCTCCTGTTTATTAGAAAGTGTTTTTGAAGATTTTGAACTTACAATATCAATGCAATACATTAAACATAGTCTGGAAAGGGTAGAAGCAGAGGTGGAACACAGAGACAGATAAGATACAGCTATTTTAGAAAAATATATAGGTATGTTTCACAGAGCCCGGTATCCCTTGCCAGTTTCACTTTTAGGAGGGGCATAAACCATTGGGGATTAAGGGGGTGACCTCCTCTAATCCCTCCAGTGGAGTGCTGCTCAATATGAGCACTTTTTTAAAACCTAGATGTCCCAGGTCGCAAAGGGAGGAAGTTATCAAGCTGTACTAGGGCTTTAAGTCATGCTATTATTATTATTAAGATTAAGATTTATTTACCGCCTTTTTGAAAGAATTCACTCAAGGTGGTGTATAGTAAGAATAGATGAAACATAAGCAACAGACCAATTACAGAAGTAAAAATATTCAAATAATAATACAAATATGGCGAGGAGGGGCATTTTCGAAAGAAATGTCTACGTTGGAATTTGGACGTCTTTGTAAAACATCCAAATTTCGAGGCAGGGAAAAGGTTATTTTCGAAAAAAGATGGACATCCATCTTTGTTTTCAAAAATACCATGAACGTCCTTGGATTTGGACGTCTTTGATTTTCGGCGATTTTCGAACGCAAAGACGTCCAAGTCTAAAACGTCCAAAATCAAGCCATTCAGACGTGGGAAGAGCCAGCATTTGTAGTACACTGGTCCCCCTAACACCAACTATTAAGCTTTTTAATCCCTTCTCCCTCGGAGAGCCTCTCACTTGTCACATGCTTTCTTGAATTCAGATACAGTCCGCATCTTCACCACTTCCACTAGGAGGCTGTTCCAGGCATCAACCACCCTTTCGGTACAGAAATATTTCCTTAGATTATTCCTGAGGCTACTTTATTTCACATGATGGCTTCGTGTATCTGTAGTTTCTGGTGTGTTTTCCCATTGTGTAGTTTGGAAGGGTGAAATTTTTTAGGGATGGGTAACCCCGAAATTTTCCTTTTGTTTTGTTCCTTGTATAATTTGCAGCATTTTTCGTTTTATTTTGGTTAGTCTTCATTTCCGCTTTGGGGGCAATGTCATTAAGAGTGTGCTCTCTTTGCAAAGAGGACACACAATCCCCCTGATTCTATAAAAATCGCCAAAAATTGTGCACACAAATATGTATTTATTTATTTATTGGGATATATTTACCGCCTTTTTGAAGGAATTTATTCAAGGCGGTATACAGTAAGAATAAATCAAACATGAGCAATGCAATGGACAATTACAGCAGTAAAAATATTCAAACAATATAAAGTATGGTATAGTATACTACTTACAATGTCAACACAATACATAATAGAACATTTCAATTGACAGTTTAGGGTATAAGCAAAGATGGAACATATAGGGCCTTGTTTACTAAGCCGCACTGTAGGCATGCTAATTTTTTAGCATGCACTAAAAATTAGTGCACGTTAACGATAGAGACACCCATTTTATTCCTATGGGTGTCTTTAGCATTAGCGCGTGCTAAAAGGTTTGCACGCCTATAGCGCAGCTTAGTAAACAGGGCCCATAGATATGTAAGAGAGTAAGAGGCGTGACTAATTTAAAGAAAGGTGCACATGAGGTCCGAAAGATGATTAAATATTATCTCAGCTAGGGTAGGAGTGGATAAACATGTCCTGCTGCAGTATGTGCGGCCCGTGTCACTCCTTGTGTGTGTGAGTGAGACTAACAAGTTAGTTACTTCTTCCAAATATAGGCACACCTCCGATTTGCATGCACAATTTAATAGAATAACGAGCCAATTAGTGCCAATAATTGACTTTTTAACACTTTTGAGTCTTCTGTCCATAGAACATTATCCCAAAAGACTTGGGAATCATCCAGGTCTGCTTTTGCAAATGTGAGGCAAGCACTGACATTACTTTTAGGTAACAGTGGTTTCTGCCTTGCTACTATGAATCCCATTTTTCCCAGTCTCTTCCTTATTGTGGAGTCATGAACACTGACCTTGGCCAAGTTTTTTGGATGTTCTTCTGGGATATTTTGTGACTTTTTCAATGAGATGTTGCTGCACCCTGGAGTAATTCTGGCAGGCTGGCCACTCCTGGGAAGATTCACCACTGTTTCAACAACATTTTTTCTCAGCTCTTCTGGAATTTCCCTTGATTGCGGCATAGCCTTCTTGTAGAAGCCTTGTGGCAACTACTTCACTCTCATGGTAAGGTTCAATATATAGAAGTTTAGATTCAACAGGGCTGGCTACAATCTAGCCTGGCTGTGCTCAACCAGCTGAATCAAATTATCAATTAAATTTAGTCAGTTGTCGATTGAGTAACTAAGAGGGGCAGGTACTTTTTCATATGGGCAATATGGGTGTTGGATAACTTTGGGACCCTTTTACTAAGCTACAGTAAGTAGCTAACACGTGTAATCAGCACGATAGACAGTAGTGCAGGCCCGCACTACTGTCAACTGCACTAAAATAGGGGCCTTTGTTTTTTGGGGTTTGTTTTAAAGCCTAACATGGGGGTGGGCCAGGTCTGGGAATAACAGGAGTGGGAGAAGGTGTGGCCAGCTATGACAGCTAGAGCACGGGTCTTTACCTGAGCTAGCTGTCCCAACTGCCGATAACGCAGCCGAAATTACTGCCACCTCAAGAGCATGTAGTGCAGTGTTGGTGCAGGAGTTTCAGCAGCACTCTTCCCCCTCCTCCTCATCTCCCCCTCACATCACTAAAGCACCCAGTCCTATCCAACAATGAACCCCTCTGGTGCCTGCAATCCAACAATGAAGCTCCCCCCCCCAGTACCCCCAATCCAACAATGATGCCCCCCCCCCAACACCCCCAGTCCATCATGGAAGGATCCCCAACCAACCCAGCCCCCAACAAACAAGCCCTGCTCCTGCCATTAAAAGCCTACCCCAGTTGATCCCCCCCTCAGGACTCACCCTGATGGTCCACATTGGGGACCATCTGGGGAACCACTACACACCAATCTCCTCGGCGCCATTTTGGATTCTGGCTCCTACTAGGAAGCAATGAAGGAGGTTTGCTGCCAGCACTGGACACAAATTTGGTCCCCAAGGGTGAGTTCCAGGGGGTGGGGGAAACAGGGTGGAGGGAGGATTGACCAGAAGGGTGGGATTTTAATGACAAGGGATGGGGTTGTTGTGGGGTGGGGGGCTCCTTCTATGATGGGTCAGAGGTACCAGAATGGGATTGGGTGCTTTAGTGGTTTGATGGTGGGATTGAGGGAAGGGATGCAGAGCTGGGGGGGGGGGGGGGGGGCTAGTGCTGCTGCACTAGAACCAATTATTAATTTACTACTGGCCCTGCTCTGCACTATATACAGGGGCAGGTAGTGCAGTTTCCTCCTTTGCTATCTGCACCTTCATGTACTATAGTGCCATGCGTATGGTAAACAGCTGCCTTATGCAGTAAATGCACAGCAGATGCTGACCACGCCCCCTGCATTTATTGCAAAGGTTTTACAGCTATCGCACATTAATTTTTGCATTAATCATGCAGTAACTGCAAAACATCATACTTTAGCAAAAGACCCCCTTTTTTTCCTTAGATAAATGAAGTAATATAACTGTGTTATGTATTTCTCCAGGGTCCCTTTGTCTAATATTACATTTTGTTTAATGACCAGAAACCATTCAGTGTGACATTTTATGCAATAATAAGAGAAATCAGGAAGTGGGTAAATTCTTTTTCACATCATTGTACAGACACTCATAAATGATCACATAAAAACCTCTGAGCATATGGGGGTGGGGAGGAGGATTTAAATAGTTTGGAGAGCTCATTTCTTACGGTGTATTATTATATTATCTTTCATAAGCGTTGTTACATTGTCTTTCAAAGTAGTAATATCAATTTGAGACTTTTGTACCTGTTCTGCAAAGTCCAACTTCAGCTCATCCACCGACTGAGAGAGCTGTCTCACTGTGGCAACCAAATTCACAGTCTCTTGAGTTGATTTCGTTATAGTAGTATTCAATTTCTTAATTGCCTTCCAAAGGATATCCAGCATTACCACCGTGGGGGGGGGGGGGGGGGGGAGTCAGTTTCATTTCCTCTCCAAAGATCAAATCCTCCATCGCGGTTCCAGCAAGAGAGACATCTCCGCCACATGCCCCAGCACCAATGACTTCAGCAAGGCTGGGATCAGCCATTTCAGCCCGGGACACAGTGAAACAACGTTAGCCGGAGGGGACAACGTAGTGTCATGCTCCAATGGCTCAGTGACTCCTCCCGCTGAGTCCAAAGCAGAGTTTACTCCGGGTTTCTCTTATGGGCATCGAACAGCAAAGCGATCCAATGTTTGCTGCGTTGGGGAGGACGCCAGAGTCGGTGGAGGATAGGCTCTACATTCCCTTTCTTCTTAGTATGGGGCACTGCAGTTTAGCGGCATCAAACTCCACAGCAAAACTCTCATGACCAGCTTGCAACACTCAGCATGAAGTCGCCATCTTGGCTACTTCCCCCTCTGAGAGTTCTTTATTTTTAACTTAATAATGAGGTGCAAAATATTCTAAATCATGCGAAACAGTTCACTATAATACAAAGAGAATAACGTAGCCTGCATTAAACCTCTCAAGCTGCCTTATTCTTGTACAGATAACACTACCTCGAAGGTGATGCCAGGTTTGTGAGGGTGAAGGGTATTTTGGAAAGGGGATAGAGGCTGGGTGTTCCTTTTAATAAAGTACTAGCCAAGCCCTTTCGTAACAGTGAGTCTGACTTGGATCCACTATTTTTGGGTTGCTGCAGTAAAAGGATGCGCAATATTTCCGGCTGCTGCAAAGCAAAAGTACATTTACCATGAAATTCACAAACCTGAAATACTGAAGCACCACAGGTTAGTGAAAATTACAGTAAATTTTCATGTCGTTTAGTAACCAGGGTCCTAAATCGATAAACAGTCAGTAGCATCTGCATTAGAAACACGAAGTGCTTATAAAACTGTCCATGGAAGATGGAAGGGAGAGACACTGAATGGAAGAGAACAGAAAGAGGGGAGTCAGTGAATGGAACAAAGAGGCAATGGAAGGGAGAGAGAGGGGGAGATGCTGGAAGAAAGAGGCAAGTGGAGACACTGGATAGATGCAGGGTCGGTCCTAGGGTCTCTGGCGCCCCCCCCTGCAGACTATGAGTTGGCGCCCATGCGTCCCCCCTCCGGCATCCGCGCGCCCCCGCCCCCCAGCATCTCCTTTCTCTCTTCTCCCACCCTGCCCCTGTCCAGCGATTCTCCTTCGCCCCCATCCCCCGCCGCCCTTGGTGATTTAAATCTTTAATTTACGTCCATTCCAACAGCCACGTCATTTGAAAGCCTTGCCCAGTCTCTAGCCTCCCCTCCCTTCGTGAGTTCGTTCTGCACTCCCGCCCTCGAGGAAATGACGTCAGAAGGCAGGACTGCAGAACGAACTCACGAAGGGAGGGGAGGCTAGAGACGGGGCAGGGCTTTCAAATGATGCGGCTGCTGGAACGGAGGTAAATTAAAGATTTAAAGCACCAAGGGCAGCGCAGTATGGTGGCGCAGTGGCGCCCTTGAAGGCAGGTGCCCCCCTGCGGCGCTTACCCCGCTTACCGGGTTTGACCGGCCCTGGATAGATGGGAATGAACAAGAGAGATGGGAGATGCTGCAAAGAGAGAGAGGGGGGAGATGCTGGAGGGAAGAGAATGGGGAGACACTGGATGGAAAGGGGAAGGCAATGGAAGGGAGAGAGAAGGGGAGATGCTGGAGGGAAGGGGAGGCACTGGATAGAAGAGATGAACATGAGAGATGAGGATGCTGCAAAGGATGAGAGAGAGGGGGGAGATGCTAGATGGAAGGGGAAAGGGGAGATACTGGATAGAAAGGAATGACAGAGAGATGGGAGATGCTGCAAAGGGAGAACGAGGGGGAGATGCTATGAATGGGGAGAAAGAAAGGAGGGAGATGATGGATGGAAGGAGGAAGGGAAGACACTGGATGGAAAGGAATGACAGCGAGATGGGAGATGCTGTGAACAGGGAGAGATGCTGGATGAAAGAGGGAAGAGGAGACGCTGGATGGAAGGGGCTGAGAGATGGGAGATGTTGGATGGAAGGGGAAGGTGAGAGACAGGAGGGAAGGGAGAGAGAGGGAGAAGACGCTAGCTTGAAGGAGGAAAGAGAGGGATAAGATGCTGGATGGAATAGAATGAGATAGGGAATGGAAGGAAACAGGACAGAATAGGGGAAGAAAGGATGGAAGAAGGAGAGGACAGAGTTAGTGAAAGTCTAAGGAATATGAGGAAGGGGAACAGGAGGGCTGGGGTGAGGTAAAGAGATGCAGTAAAAAGAGGAAAATTGAAAATAATGAAATCTGGACAGAGAGGCAGAAAAATAAATGGAATAAACTGGAAGGAAAAGATCGATGCTGGGTACGGATGTAATGAAGGAAGTGAAGAAAGGAGAGAGAAAAATGGCAAATACAAAAGGAAACCCTGGCAAGAGAGTTAGTAGAAACCGGAGACTGGAATCAACATGATTAGAAACATTAAATGACCAGACCACACAGGTAGAAAAAATAATTTTAGTTTTAATTTAAAAACTAGCATATTACAAACAATGGAAAATGAAAAATAAGGTGATGGTTTTCTATTGGATTAAGTGAATACATTTTTCAATTAGCTTTCAAATGCCTAAACCACCTTCTTCTGGTTAGGACAGGATACCATGCTTAGAGGTCCTTTTACTAAGGTGCACTAATGGATTTAGCATGCACTAATGATTACTGTGTGCTAAATGCTAAAAAGCCCAAAGGTATAAAATGGTCATCTTAGCATTTAAAAGTGTGCATTAGTGCACCTTAGTAAATGGACCCCTTAATTTGTAATGCAGTATATGGAATATGTCGGGTTTTAAAATTTACACCTGCTATCTTTATATTTTACATAGCATGAGGGAACACACTACTGTTTTTCTGGTGTATTGTATAAAAAAGTCTGGCAGATTGGGAGTTCAGTTTAATTTTTGTCTACATATTTCTATTTTTAGTCTATAGTTACTTATTCTGTATTTAGTGAGGGTTTATTTGTGTTCTGCATGTGTGGAAGAGATCAGGTATTCTGCTAGCATTGAATGTCTGTACAGGATCGATCTGTACTAATCAGGTATAATGGAAAGATTTTAAAGATTGCTTTTCAACTCTGCTTTGGCCAACAGTACACTCTGAAGTTTCTGTTTTTGACCAAAAGTAACTTTCTCTTGTTTTTCCCTGTTCATGCAAAAAACAAGTTGGAATGTGGAAGACAAGGCACAGCTCTAATTAATTTGGTATGTGCAGGGGTAGGTGAAGCATGTTTCGAGTTCAGGCTGGCCACCTGGACAGAGAAGCATGCGACCACAATTCTCTCGCACAGTCTGTAATTTTCCTTAGCTCTGAAAATGAATTTTAGCTTAATAAAAAGGGAAGCTTTTGACAGCAAAATCAGAAGCCCACCTATGAGCAGACGTGCTGCATAGGGGATCGCCTGGTCACGAGACTTCAGGTTTTGCTGAACAGGCTTCCCAGCTGATAAGAAAAGCCTGAATGTGGTGATACATGACCAGTGATGTATGTATATATATATTATACTTCTTTATTATTGTTTCTCTTCACCTGTATAGCTTAATCATTGTGTATATTTCTTAATCATTGTGTATCTTAGACAATAATGACTTATATGCTCTCCATTTGAAGTGAACCTCTAATAAAAGTCTCATTTACCTAATACGAATCCAAAAGAATCCACAGTGATTGTTGAATAGTCTGTGTTAGTGAGGCAGGCTGTAAAACTAGAGCAGAACATCTGCTTTGTTTAGTTTTCCAATAGATGTACTGATGTTCTAGTGCCCACTACAATGTTTATGGTGCAGCTTTTTCTTAGGTAGGCCCTTCTTGTGTGACTCCTAGAAATTAGAGCTATTATGGTATGGTAGAATTGCTCTGTAGTTCCTGAGTGACATTTGTAGGGTTTTTGTATAACTTTAAAATATGCCTGATATTGAATTTGAATTTAGATTATGCCTTTTTCAGTAGTAGCTCAAGGCAAGTTACATTCAGGTACAGTAGATATTTCCTTTTCCTGCAGGGCTTGCAGTCTAAGCACGTACCTTGGGCAATGGAGTGTTAAGTGACTTGTCCAAGAAATCAAGGAACAGCAGTAGGATTTGAACCCTGCTGCTCTAACCATTAGAAACAGATAATATAGATGACACTTATTCCAAACATGTTTGGTAACCCAACAATAAACTTATATCTGAAGCCTGGTGGCTATTTGGTAACTTACTAGGCAAATCAGTTTATGGTTGCTGAAAACCACAGGATTTCTACTACAGTGCTTCCGAACATTATTGTTCACATGGCCAACAGGAAGATGCTGGACTGGGGAGCAAGAACTGATTGCTTGCCAAGTGTTAAAGTACGTGCATATATTACCAGAATACTGCAAATACTATTCTGTTTAATATGTTGCTTCCTTCCTTCATTGTGCTGTTTTGCTGTATTATTTTGCTGTATATTATTTAGATTTGTTTTGGCACATAATTCTCTGGAGTGGTGTTCAGTGTGTATATTATCAGTAAAAGAAATCATCGGGGGTGACAGCTGTTGGCTCTGCACCAGAGAAACCTTAAAGGGGTCCTTCCTTGTTGGGTTCAAAAATGCCCCTACTGTACCTTTGCTGTTGATGTAGGAGTTGCCCCCTCACAATAAGGATTTTAACTTGTCCCTCATACCCCATCCCATTCCACCTTTGTCCCACCCATCTGAGCCTCCCCAAACAGTTGAAGAATTGACTGCCTATGATGGATTGAAGGGTGACAGTGGAGGTCAGCATGAGGAGCAAGAAAATGGGGAAACTGTTGTGCAAAATCTTCAGGGAAAAATGAGAATTTGGAAGGGATATTTTAAGGGAATTCTATAATGGGACACTTATATTTAAGTACCTGATGAGCAGTAGCATAGCCAGAGTTTAATTTTTAGATGGGCCTGGAGGTGGACTGAGTGGGCACAGGCCTCGCATTTCCTCTCCATCTGCTACCACCCCTCCCCCCGCCCGCCTCCGCATTTCCTCTCCACCCGCTACCACCCCTCCCCCTGCCCGCCCGCCCGCCGCCGCCACATTTCCTCTCCATCCACCCGCCGCCGCCGCATTTCCTCTCCATCCGCTACCCCCCCTCCCCGCGACAGCCCCCTGCATATGGTCAGTTCTGGTCATTTTTACTGACCTGAAGCGCCGTTCTCCCTCCAGCACCGGCGATTCCCATAGCCAGCCTTCTGCCAACGTGCGTCGTCGGAGCCTCTTCTCAGGCGCATCCCACCTACTCTGCAACTTCCTGTTTTCCGCAAAGGTGGGACGCAGGAAGTTGCAGAATAGGCAGGATGTGCCTGAGAAGAGGCCCCAACGACGCGCGCTGGCAGAAGGCTGGCTATGGGAATCGCCGGTGCTGGAGGGAGAACGGCGCTTCAGGGCAGTAAAAGTGAGCAGACCACGCGAACGGGGAGAGCGGGCAGAAGAGGCTGGGCAGGCCTGGAGCAAAAGTGGCTGGGCCTGGGCCCGGGCCCATCCAGGCCCACCCGTGGCTACACCCCTGCTGATGAGAGCCAATTCTGTGAAGAAAAGTAGGTGCCTAACTTCCTTTATAGAATTGGTTCCTATCAGATGCCTAAATATAGGTGCTGTGTTATAGATTTGCCTTTTATCTATGTGTGTAGGTGAGGGGGGGTAGAAGTGGTAGGATCCCCGACCCTTTTTATGTTGTTGTGGGGAGATGAAAGGTCGGGTGGTGGGGTTGCAGAACCCCTTTTCTGGTGTAGCGTTGCGTTCTGCTAGGGCAGGGGTAGGCAACTCCGGTCCTTGAGAGCCGCAGGCAGGTCAGGTTTTCAGGATATCCACAATGAATATGCAGGAGATAGATTTGCATACCATGGAGGCAGTGCTTGCAAATCTATCTCATGCATATTCATTGTGGATATCCTGAAAACCTGACCTGCCTGCGGCTCTCGAGGACCGGAGTTGCCTACCCCTGTGCTAGGGTATATTTTCCACCTAGGGATTTGTAACAATCCAGCTTCTTCTGTTTTCCCAATAGGAGGTGTACTGAGGTTCTAGGGAAGCATGAGAGGGGGAGGGGAAGGGGAAAGTGATAGTGTGCACTGCCCTTGATAATTCATGGGGAAGTGAGTTGCGGCACCATGAGACAAAGTTCCCTTGGTGCTGTCTCATTTCAATAGAAAATCTTCACTGTCCAATAAACTGGGTTCCTATCCAGTCTATTTTCTAAGATAACCATAATGAATATGTATGAGATGTAAATGAGCAAAGTACACCTATCGGGATTAGCAAGTTGAAAGTGCAAATCAAAAATGTTGGCAATTAATGCAAATAATTGATTAGCACCCAATTCTTAGTGCTAATTGGCTCATTAGCTAATTTATTTATGCATGCATCTCAGAATAGCGCACAATTTTGCATGCAGAAATTTGCATGCCATTTATACAATCTGGCCTTAAATCTCTAAATATAATAAACTCAATTTGTGTGTAAGTTATCCCGAGAGGCATAAGGGCCAACTTTTCAAACTAAATGGGAGTGCTTAACCCAACAGAAATTACCCCTTCCTGGACAAACTCAAGGAGTTTGCTCAATATCAAGGGTGCTCAAGCACCCATGGCACCTGCTCCTCTGCTGAACAGGAATGTGGCATGGCCTACTCATCAGATGACGCAGGACTTGCTCTCACGGTTCCCTAGCAAGGTAAAGGATTTTCATTACTAACTGCAGTTTAATCATTTGCAAGAACTTCTCAGTGCAGCAGAAGCAGCTCACGGAAGAGCTGAGAATCAGCTAGAACAGGAAATAGTCAGGGCCGTCGAAAGACTGAGCCGGGCCCGGGGCAAGGCCGCCCCCAGGGCCGCCGCCACCCCCCCAATCCCTACCACTGTCACCTTCCTCTCCTGCTCCCAGGCCGCCGGCGCTGCAGTCCCTGGTCTCACCTTCCCGCCCTCGGCTCCGTCCATAGCCCCCCTCCGTCCACCACCATGACCGGGCCCCCCTGCATTCAAATTGGCAGTGCCTCACCTCTGTGTGAAAGCAGCAGATCGCCTCCCTTCAGGCCTTCCCTCACTGTGTCCCACCCTCGAAGGGAGGCGATCTGCTGCTTTCACACAGAGGTGAAGCGCTGCTGATTTGAATGCAGGGGGGCCCGGTCACGGTGGTAGACGAAGGGGGGCTATCAACGGAGCCGAGGGTGGGCAGATGAGACCGGGGACTGCAGCACTGACTGCCTGGGAGCAGGACAGAGACCCCGGCGCCGGGCCCCCCTTGGAGGCCCGGGCCCGGGGAATTTTGTGCCCCCCTGCCCCCCCCCCTCGGCGGCACTGGAAATAGTAATGAGCACATTACAAAATAAACCAAAAGCAAGGCATGCCACAGAATATAAAGAATACAAACTGAAAAGAGTGATGCATTAGGGGTTCACCCGGCCCCTATAATGGATCAATCTGAATGACTCCCTTCTTCTAACTTGTATCGAGGAAACACCCTATCAATTTTCAGCTAGACCAGGTGGCTGGTTCTGCTGCTGAAACACGCATGTGAATAGATAGACCATCATTAAGCAATTTCGCACTAATAAAAACAATCACAGAGGAAATGTTTCACTCTAGGAGGACAAAAAGTGAATGGGAGATATGAGATCCTATTTACTCCCAGTGATTACTCGACCACTCTGCCTGCACACCAGCACCAGCTGCATTACAAAAGGAGGCACAAAGGACCCTAGTTACTAAAGTGCTGCAAGATTTTACAGTTATTGCATGTTAATTGCCAAAATTAATGTGTGTTAATTGCAAAATCTCTGCATTAATTGTCCGGGATGTTCCCAGCAGTTTCTCATTCAATTAGAACAGAGGAAATGTTATCACTGTGCGTTAACTGCAATGCAGAAAATGAGATGCAGCAGCTAAACTGATTCAAGTGGCATACACTGCTCCACATTTAATCTGCCTCAGGTACAAAACTTAGATTGTGAGCCCTTCAGGGACACAAAAATACCTACTGTTCCTGAATGTACACCACTTCAGTAGCTTATTAAACAAATAAGTAAATAAAATAAATAAATAGATAATGTGTGGTTTACCACTTTTGTACGATGCAATCCCTGCCCATGCTCCACCCCATTCTGAATTTTGGTTTTGGTCGAAAGGGTCGTCAACAGAGGGGTCAAAGTTGGTGGTGGTGGTGGAGGCGGCGGCAGGGGTTCGGCAATGGCGGGGGGGGGGGGTCCGCAGCTAAAATGTGCCCCCTCACCTCAGGCTCTGGACCCCCCCTCCCGCCGAAGTCTGGCTATGCCCCTGGTGTGGCAGAAAAGTATTCTGTTTGTATGACCCCGGTCCTGGGTGATGTGAGTGAAACCCTGAGGTGGAGCTGAGCCGGAGGTGTACCCAGAGTTACATTGAGTTATTTTTACAGCTATAACACGACTTGCAATGTTCACATGCATTTGAATATTTTAGTTATCACTGTGTTATGGTAACTTAAGTCACGTTGCATAAGAACATAAGAGTAGTCATACTGGGTCAGACCAATGGTCCATCTAGCCCAGTATTTTCATTTCCACACAGTGCCAAGCAAGGTCACAAGCACCTGGCAGAAACCTAATTAGAAGCAACATTCCATGGTACCAATCCCAGCATACGATGGACTTTTCCTCCAGGAACTTGTCCAAACCTTTTTTAAACCCAGATACGGTAACCGCTGTTACTACATCCTCCGGCAAAGAGTTCTTTAGCTATTCGTTGAGTGAAAAAATATTTTCTCCTATTTGTTTTAAAACTATTGAGTGTCCCCTAGTGTTTGTACTTTTGGAATGAGTAAAAATCGATGTACTCATTCTATACCACTCAGGATTTTGTAGACCTCAATCAAACATGCGTTAAGGGTAAATAGCACGACTTTGAATCCTAATGCAGCTTGTTAACATCCCCCCTATAACGATAACTTTTGTAACAGGCTGCCTAAAGACTTTTTTTTTAATTTAAAAGATACCTTCAGTGTTAATGGAATTTTAGTCTCAGTGTATGATGTTTTTTAGATTTTTCGATTTTGTATTTTAAGATATGTTCAGGTATTTTTCATATATTTTCTGTATGAGTGTAATTCCCAAGTGATTATCTTGTTTTTTTCGGGGTTTTTTTTTTGTTGATTGTAAACTGCTTAGAACCTTGCGGTACCAGTGGTATATAAATAAATGTTAATAATAATAATAATAAAGCCAGTTCAGGCATAATCTATAGCAAATTTTAATTTGAAAATTATCCAGCTAAAAAGCCCACACAGCTCCATCTCTATTTTGTATATGGGAAAATTAGGTTCTTACCTTGGTAATTTTCTTTCCTTTAGTCATAGCAGATGAAGCCATTACGTATGGGTTGTGTCCATCAACCAGCAGGGGGAGATAGAGAGCACTCAACTTTTCTCAGTGCCTCATGGCCAGCTGATTCACTGCAATACAGACAATCATAAAGGGAGGGCTCATGGCTTCATCTGCTATGACTAAAGGAAAGAAAATTATCATGGTAAGAACCTAATTTTCCCTTCCTTGTCATCAAGCAGCTGAAGCCATTACGTATGGGATGTAACAAAGCAATCCCTAAATAGGGTGGGAACAAACCACACCACGCGCTAGCACCTGTGCTCCAAAATGCGCATCCCTCCTGGCAGCCACATCCAGCCTGTAATTTCGGGCGAAAGAGAGCTTAGAAGCCCATGTTGCAGCACTGCAAATCTCATGAAGAGATAGTGCTCCAGTTTCCGCCCAGGAAGAGGAAATCGCTCTTGTGGAATGTGCCTTAAAGGCTTCAGGCGGAGCCCGGCCAGACAGCAGATATGCTGAAAAGATAGCTTCTTTGAGCCAATGGGCAATAGTGGCTTTAGACGCTGAAGACCCTCTGCGAGGACCTGCAAACAGCACAAAAAGATGATCAGAGGTCCTGAAAGAATTTGTAAATCGCAGATACTGTAACAGAGTCCTGCGCACATCCAAAAGGTGCAACTGCCCAAATGAACCTGGAAACTCCTCCTCAACAAAGGAGGGAAGAAAAACAGGCTGGTTTAGGTGAAACACTGAAACCACCTTAGGCATGAAGGAAGGCACGGTCCGAACCTTGACCCCTGACTCTGAGAATTGCAGAAAAGGGTCTCTACAGGACAGCGCCTGGAGCTCTGACACCCGTCTCGCCGAGGTAATGGCCACTAAAAAGACGGCCTTCAGTGTCAAATCTTTCTCTGAAGCACGCCGAAGCGGTTCAAAGGGAGCCCCCTGAAGGGCCTTCAATACTAACCCCAGGTTCCAAGCTGGACAAGGTGCCCGCACGGGAGGACGGAGCCGAAGCACCCCTCTAAGAAACCGTGCCACATCTGGATGAGCAGCTAAGGACACGCCTTCAACCTTGCCACGCAGGGAGGCCAATGCTGCCACTTGCACCCGCAGGGAATTATAGGCCAAGCCTTTGTGTACACCATCCTGCAAAAAGTCCAGAATCGGTGAGACAGGAGCCCGCAACGGAGAAAAGCGCTCTTGAAACACACCAGACTTCAAACTGGCGCCAAATCCTGGCATAAGCCACGGAAGTGGAGCGCTTACGGGCCTGCAGGAGAGTGGAAATTACCTTATTTGAGTAGCCTTTATCTCTCAATTGTGCCCTTTCAATCGCCATGCCATAAGACCAAAGCGGCAGGCGCCCTCCATGGCCACCGGACCCTGTGACAACAGGTGCGGAACCAGAGGTAACGGAAAGGGAGCCTCCAAAAGCATCTGTCGGAGGTCCGCATACCAAGGCCTCCTGGGCCAATCCAGGGCGATGAGCACCACTTCTCCTGGATGCAGCTGAATCCGCAGGAGCACTCGCCCTATCAAGGGCCACAGAGGGAAGACATACAGCAAGCCCAGGGACAAGGGTTGAGCCAAGGCATCCAACCCGGCAGAGCGAGGATCCCTCAGTCTGCTGAAGAAGCACGGGACTTTGGCATTGGAACTGGTCGCCATAAGATCCATCACTGGCTTGCCCCATTTGGCACATATCTGCAGGAAAACATCGTCTGCTAGTTCCCACTCCGCTGGATCGATCTGATGCCTGCTTAGATAGTCGGCTTGCACGTTGCTCTGACCTGCAATGTGAGCTGCTGACAGGGACTGTAGATGCAGCTTGGCCCAGTGGCAAATTTGTTCGGCCTGCGCTGCTAGAGCTCTGCACTGAGTGCCGCCTTGTCGATTTATGTAGGCCACTGCTGTCGTGTTGTCCGACATCACTCGGACAGCCAATCCTTCCAGGATCTCTTGAAAGGCCAGAAGAGCCAGAAACACCGCTTTCAACTCCAGGTGGTTGATAGACCACTCCGACTCGTCGGGCGTCCACAGACCCTGGGCATGCTTCCCCTGGCAATGTGCACCCCAGCCCTTCAGGCTGGCATCTGTCACCACTAGGCACCAATCAGGGAGCGCCAGCGGCATTCCCCGCCGCAACATGCTGTCCGAGAGCCACCACTCCATACTGAGGCGGGCCGCAGGGAGCCAAGAAAGTCTGCACTGATAATCCTGAGATACTGGAGACCATCGTTGAAGTAGAGAATACTGTAGAGGTCTCAGGTGCGCTCTCGCCCATGGCACCACTTCCAAGGTGGCCATCATCGATCCCAACAGCTGGACAATGTCCCAAGCTCATGGGCGGGGCATCCTCAGGAGCAGACGGACCTGATTCTGAAGCTTGCACCGCCTTTGTTTGGGAAGAAACACATAGCCCGAGGATGTCGAACCTGGCCCCCAAATATTCTAGAGATTGCGAGGGGGTCAGGTAACATTTGGCCATATTGACGACCCAGCCCAGAGATTGAAGGACTGAAACCACTCTGGCTGTAGCTAGATGACTCTCTTTTTCTGAGTCTGCTCTGATGAGCCAGTCGTCTAGGTACGGGTGAACCCGGATACCCTCTCACCTGAGAAAGGCAGCTACTACCACCATTACCTTGGAGAAGGTTCGGGGAGCTGTGGCGAGGCCAAAAGGCAAGGCCCGAAACTGGAAATGTTTTCCCAACACCGCAAACCACAGAAACTTCTGGTGCGGGGGCCAAATTGGTATGTGCAAGTAAGCTTCTTTCAGGTCCAGAGACGTGAGAAACTCTTCTGGCTGTACCGCCGCAATGACAGAGCGCAGGGTTTCCTTGTGAAAATGCCGCACTCTTAAGGACTTGTTTAGCTCTTTTAAGTCCAGGATCGGGCGAAAAGACCCGCCTTTTCGTGGCACCACAAAGTAAATGGAGTAGCGGCCTAGACCTTGTTCGGCGGGAGGCACCGGGGTCACAGCCCCTATCTGGCACAGACTGTGCAGAGTCTCCTCTACCGCCGCCCGTTTGGCGGCAGAACCGCATCGGGACTCCACAAACACGTCTCTCACCGGGGCATCGAATTCTATTCGGTATCCGTCTCTGATCAGATCCAAGACCCACAGCCGTGACCATGGCATCCACTTTAGGCATTGCAAAGTGAGCCAAATGTTCCTCACTCAGAGAGTATAATTGCCCCATAGCCCTGGCAACCTTCAAAGGTTCATTTGGTTGTCAGGTATCAGTTACGCACATTTTCACCTAAGTTGCTAAACAACAACCTAGACATTGTCTGCATTTATCAAAAGGCTTATTTTATGCTGCTCACGGATGTCGATTTATGTTAGGCAGTTTATAGATGCATAGCGCACATCATGCGATTTCAGGCGGTAATCTGATTTGCGATAGTATATTAGTAATGAGTTGTGTACACATCTCCCTTTTTCTCCAAGATTCTTTGACGCTGTCCGCTCTCACTATAGAGATCAAGATCAGCACGTGAACAGCTTTATTTTGTGAAGTTCATGATATTTTTAGACACATTATGGATAATCCCTGGATGTAGACTCACGTATAGACGCTTTAGCTAGCATTCGTTAGGTCACTTCGAACATGACGTTTGCTTTGAATCTATCAAAGATGATTTACAATTGATGTTTATGCGATCTTGTTAGAGCACCATCATATTTTACATAGTGTATACATTAGCACATTCACTTTTGGTAACGTAAAGATGTTTCAATATTTTCGCCATTATTCACATGACCTACATATTGTATTGCACATTAGTTCATAATATATTAGCCTCTCTCAAATAAGAAGGTGTCCCATTGACTCATACATTCGTTTCCACTTCATTATTTGAGATTTATTATTTACTTCAGTATTTATTTATTTATTTATTATTTTTCCATTATTGCTTCATCACTTTTTCATCATTGATATTTTGTTATTATTATTATTATTATTTTTCATTCTTTTATTATTTATTTTTTCATTTTTATTTATCCAGGGATATTCTATTTTGTGCTGTTCATGCTTGTTTTTTATGAAGAAGATTTCTTATATCCTTGTTCTGATATATAATTTGATAGTAAGTATTTCATACTTTATTATTATTATTATTTTTAATTTTTTGATTATTCTGATTTTTCGAGTAATTATGTGTGTTCTACATATTTATTCCTCTTCTTCCAGCCGATCTTATTTAAGAACGATACAGACTAGGTAGGTGTCCTCAATTTTTGTTTTTCTAATGGTTTTATAATCTATTTTATGAACCAATTTATGTTTGTGCCCTTCTTTTGCTGGTACTTTACAATATAATTCGCAATGTATATGTAATATACATGTTTTTAATTTGTTGGTTTTTGATACATTCATATATTTTATGCATATTCACATGCATTTTTATATTATATTTCCAAATATTAATTTGATGTCTAATGTTATTTTATATGTCTACTGTATATATTTTATGCATATTTACATGTACTTCTATATTATTAATTTTTTTAAATAATAATTAATGTCTAATGTTACTTTATGCAATTTTTAAATGCTCATATTATTTTTGAATCAAAAAGGACTCTCAGGACTCTTATAATTCATGTCCATGTTTTACACGTACAGTATAATTCATACTGATGTTTTATATATTTAATAGATACACATATATTTCATGGAATTTTATGTTTTACAATTTTATATGTTTCTGATTTTATATGTTTGTTGTTTATTATAGCCCCTGACGCAGCCCTATTGTTGGGCGAAACACGGCCTGTGTCGGGCATTTGTTTCATATACGGTATCTCCAATAAAGTCTTTTTGGATATTGGCCACTGTTGGAAACAGGATGCTGGGCTTGATGGACCTTTGGTCTTTCCCAGTATGGCAATACTTATGTACTTATGTACACCACCGCAGCCCACTTTTCGGCGCACCTTAGTAAAAGGTGTGCGGTCTTTTATTTAGCAACTAGCAGCACACAATTAACAAAAACAACACTGCGTGCATGTAACACTCTGCAAAAATCATCGATGAAATATAAACAGCACAAATGTACAAATGAGGTGGTCACTATACAGTAAACCTCAGTTTTATAACAAGCTTATACTAGGCAACACAAAAAACCTCCACCTTATTATTCCCCCCCCCCCCCCAACAACCTCCTCCCCCAAACAAAACAGCAAGAAGAAAGGAGGAAAGGGAATACAGAGTTTACGAAATGCATCTTAAGCTCCTTATACTCCACTTCTATTCACCATCACTTATTATTTCTCCAGATCTGCAAATACCTCAGCAAAAAGCCTATTACAAAAGACCAGCTAATCTTAGCTGAGAAGGTAGCCATCACCAGCCCTTGAAATAGCCCCACACTTTTTTTTTTCTTAGCATTTAGCCTAAAAAAGCTGTTAATTTTACCTCTTTCCAAGAAGCTGCTAAAGTCAATTTAGCTCATTCAAGCAATTCCTAACTAGAGTAATTTGTGTGGTAGTGAAATCTGGTATACTTCTATTAAGCAAAAAGATCCCCAGGTCCCAAGGGACCTGTATATCTTTTATATTTCAATCTTTTTATTGATGACAAGATACATGAACAGCTTGAACAACCATATCCCTCCAAAAATCTTAATATCCAAGTACACTTAACAAATATAAAATGACGTCAACATCATCAATGAATTTTATGTTATCCCCAAAACACACCCACCCCCATTCCCATCCATCCCGTTACACTACCCCCCTTACTTATTACAACAGCAAATCATAAATTACCATTAGAAACAACCACGCCTAGGGTGAAGCAAACTATCCAACTTCGTGGCTATACTAATACAGTCCCGGTCTTCTCAAACTATTAGACCATCGCCCCTCCCTTTCTCCACCCTGCAAACATAAAATGAGTAGTCTTGAGGTTCCCCACCCTTCAGCTTCTACTTCATTAAATAAACTGCTTCCATAAACAACTTACTTCCCCCCCCCCCCCACCCCTTTTGCCATATCATACCCTAAGAGCTTTGTGCCACCGCTGTCAGGGAGTCCCAAAACAGGGACCAAGTACGACAAAAATCTGAAACTGTATACTCTTCCAGAAGACCTTAGCCTTAGGGAAGGTCCACCAAAAATGTCCCATTGTGCCTCCAACCCTACAGCCCCTCCAACAGATCAATAGTCCACAGAAATCAATCACTAAGGGGTCCTTTTAATAAACTGCGGCAAAAACGACCACCTTAGTAAAGGGGCCCCTTAGGAAAGGCATCTGGTTACATGGTTACATGGAATCGTGTTTTATTTTGTATTATTAGCAAATAGGCTTTACTGCCAACACTGAGAATCACAGGAAATAAAAGATGTCACCACACATCAGGCTAGATTCTGGAAATTGCCCCCAAAGATAGGTGCCAAAATGATGCATGTTACGTTAGTATTCTGTAAAGGGCGCTCTGCATAAAACCATCTTTACAGAATACTAGCTTGGTGTAAATGCTGGCGCTCAACTGATGGCAGTTAGGTGTGGAAACGCCAGTATTCTGGAACATTGCACCTAATTTCTGGGAACGCCCCTGGCCACACCCCCTTTTGAGCTTTGCACTAGATAATTTAGGCGTGGATGTTATAGAATTGGGCTTAGGGCAGATGCGCACGTAACTGCTAATTACTGCCAGTTGAGTAATTGTTAGCATCTAATTAGCTAATTAATTTACGTGTGGATCTGCGATCCACACCCAGATTTGCACACTCTACTTTGAGCGACCTAAACTGAATCCAGCAGACTGTGGGTAATATACAGACCCTTCCTGACAAAGATTTGCTAGCTAACGTGAAATGTTGATTTAGTTTATTAATTTCTTAAACAACGCATGAATGGTGATGATTTTTCTAGACAAAAGAGAACAGAACACCCTACGAGCTTTTTAACTCTCATGTTTGATTTGTCTCAGTTCAGAATTTAACATTCTCTGTACTGCTATTGTGGATTATGCAAAGGAGATGGCATAGATTATGCAAGAATCATACATTCATCCACAGTGCCTGGGGTGGAACTTTGATAATGAGTTTAATATTTGTCTACTCCAGGGGGATGTAAACAGCAGGGAAATGTGCTGTAATGATCTGATTTGTGATCTTCCATATTTTAATGGATTTTTTTACCTTGAATGCACACTAGACTGATGTCAATAATCCACTGTGGTGGTGTAAGATAGGTACTGGTGTTACATCGGAGTGCTGATAAGATGTCCCAACAGCAACACTGTGAACTGCCATGCCAGACAGATCGAGGTTGAAGTGCCAGATTCCAGCTGAAGTTCCTTGAGCCAGTGAGGGCTAGGGATGCTAAAGAGGGAGAACTCCCAGCCCCGGCCAGAGGGGAAGAAAATCTCAACCACTACATAACAGTGACACCTATGGGTGTGATAATTTTACTTGTTGTTGCTGGGCTGTGTTCCCTATCAAGGAGATGCTGCTGCAAAGGCTGAGTTATAAAGAAGGGAGGACGGGCCCTAAACTGAGGTAGCAATGCATCAGTGGCATAGCTAGAAGGCAATTTTTGGGTGGGCCAACAAGTTGGATGAGTGGGCACTAGAGTTGCCAACTTTTTGAAAGAGAAAAAAAACCCAGCCACCTAATACACCCATGCTTTACCCCTACCCCACCCCATGCTGCACCTCTACCTCACTCCCCATTACTTCAATGAGGGTAGCAGTGCAGGCTTCAGTGGCCAATTAATTGAGAGCTAAAGGAAGTACAAGGAACTGCACTCTTCTTCAGCCCCCATTGAGCCAAGGTCCTCCAACACACATATGGTATTGAAAGCCAAACACTGAACGCCAAACACATTCTGCATCCAGGGCACCTCCTGGCCTTCCATCAATAATGGATGCAGAGCACAGCAAGGACATTTCCCCATAAAACTCACCATACAAAGAAATTCTGGTAATCTCAATAATAGACATGTTGTAAAGTAATTTTAAAAAATCTACAAACAAAAAGTCACTCAGAATCTAGAGCAAATCTACCATGCCAGCACTAACTTCCAAAACAAGGATCCTCTACCTATGAAAAGCGGCTCTAAAATATTGATACATCTATCAAGAAAACTGAACAAGCCAAATTACTACAGAATGCTACATAGAAACTTCATGGTGACAGAATACCTTGGGGCCACGCACACAGAACACAAGAGCCAAATACAGAATAAGTGACCACAAACTCTATAAATATAAATTAAACTGAAACCCCAAGAAACCAGACCTTGCATGTAGTACAACACTAGAGAAACAAAAAAGAAAGGCATTTCCTCCTGTGCAAAATTTAAAGGTATCACATGCCAGGGATGATGTTTGTTTTTTTTTTGGGGGGGGGGTGCAAATAGGGCAATTGTGCTTGGCTCTCTGGCCAGAGAGCCCCAAGCCTGCCAGAAGCTGAAGAAAGTGCAGCCTGGTAATGGGCTTTGGGGTCCTCTCCTAGATTTCTTCCCTGGGCCCCAGCCATGTCTAACATATGCCAACTCTGACATAATCTAATCACAAAATAGAAATAAAAATAATTTTTGTACCTTTTTGTTGTCTGGTCATTTTATTTTTCATATCATATTGGTCCCTGTCTCTGGTTTCTGCTTCCCTGTGTCTTTCCTGTCCATTTGACATTTCTTCTGTCTCCATGTCCACCATTTAGCTCTGTGACCATATATTTCCTTATCCAGAATCTCCCGTGTTCATATCCCCGCATCCATCATCATTCCTTTGTGCACCCATGTACCCCATGCCCAGCATCTCCCATCTGTGTTCCTATTCTCCCTCTTGTCTGGTATCTCCCCTCTGTGTCCATTATATCTCTATTCCCATACCCCCCCCCCCCATGTCCATTGAATCTCTATTCCCATATCTCCCTCCCCACCCCCATGTCAGG
Source organism: Microcaecilia unicolor (assembly GCF_901765095.1). NCBI lineage: Eukaryota > Metazoa > Chordata > Amphibia > Gymnophiona > Siphonopidae > Microcaecilia > Microcaecilia unicolor. The sequence goes on from NC_044033.1 coordinate 178,535,344, forward strand.
CATTGCCCCTATGTGCCCATATGTCATCCCAATACAGCATCTCATCTGTGTCCCTGTCCCCATGCTTCCATCCAATGCTCATCCCTTCTGTTTCTTTGTACCTCTCTATGTCCCCTTTCTCCCTCCCACACACCTTTCCTCTCTAACCATCAACTTTCCTTCTCTCTTCCCTCTCCCTTATGCATCTGGTTCATTCTCCACTGTGGGTTCAGCATTTGACCCCCCCCCCCCATTCCTTTATCTCCTTGATCCAACATCCTTCTCCCTTTCCTCTAACACTAACCCTTCCCCCTCTCATAGGTCCAGTACTTCTCTCCCTTCGTTCTCACCCCCCTTGCAGGTCCACATCTCTCCTTCTTCCCTCCAGTCCTCCCCTGCATATCCAGCACCTCTCTCCCTTTGCTGCAGCCTCCCTTGCATGCCCAGCACCTCTCCCCCTTCCCGCCTGCCCTCCCCCACAAATCCAGCAGCTCTTTCCCTTCCCTCCCACACCCTCACCCAGCACATCTCTCCCTGCTCTCCCTCCTACATATCCAGCACCTCTCTCCCTTCCCTCCCACCCACTTATCCAGCACCTCTATCCCTTCCCTCCAGCATCTCCTTACATGCCCAGCACATCTCTCCCTTCTCTCCAACCTCCCACCCACAAGCATACATGTCCAGGGCCCCTTCCCTCCCCTCCAACCCCCATGTCCAGCGCCTCTCTCTCCCCTCCCACAGTTCCGGCACCGCCAGGGCGCTACCTCCGTGTTTTCCTTACCCACCCGCCATCCTTGCCGCGGAACTTCTCTCTCTATGATCGCCGCCCAGCAGGAACTTCAAACAGCGCGTCAGCACTGTGTCAGAGCCTTCCAGTGTTGCCAGGTGGAAAATTTTTTTCCCACCCAATCCGGCATAAAAACCGCCCAAAACCCGCCCAAACTCAAACCCCGCCCCTGACACCCCCCACCCCCGCGTCATCACCCCCGTCCCCGCCGTCATCAACCCCGCCCCCGCCGTCACCGGCCCCGCCCCCCCCGTCACCGGCCCCGCCTCCCACGTCATCGGCCCCGCCTCCCACGTCATCGGCCCCGCCTCCCACGTCACTAACCCCGCCCAAAACGTCACTAACCCCGCCCAAACACGTCACTAACCCCGCCCCCCGCGGCCGAAAAAGCCGCCCAAAAAACCGCCCTGAAGCCCAAAAAGCAGCCCAAAAAACCGCAACCCGCCGCGGGCAAAAATTTCCCGCGGCGGGTTGCGGAAAACCGCCCAATTGGGCGGGAAAACCGCCCATCTGGCAACCCTGGAGCCTTCCTCTCTGCCGCGTCCCGCCCAGCCTGCGTAAACAGGAAGTTGCGTGAGATGCGTCAGAGAGGAAGGCTCTGACACAGCGCTGACACGCTGTTTGAAGTTCCTGCTGGGCGGCGATCATAGAGAAAGAGCAAGTTCCGCGGCAAGGATGGTGGGTGGGTAAGGAAGACACGTAGGTAGCGGTGCCGGAACTGTGGGAGGGGAGAGAGAGGCGCCGGACATGCAAGGGTGGAGGGAAGGGAGGGAATTGGTTTGGGTGTAGCGCTTCTGGGTGGGCCTGAACCAAGACTGGATGGACCTAGGCCCACCCAGGCCCACCCGTAGCTACGCCCCTGCAATGCATGAAAGACCCTGACATCTCAGACCCAGATCCCACTATCATACAAGAGAGTACACAGGATGGGGCTAGGTTCATAGACGTAGTCTGGTGTGTGCACTGGGGGGGGGGGGCAGTGCCCCTCAAATGCTGTGGTTACTGATGCTGAATTAGTCCTATCCTGGCACTGCCACTATGACTTCCTTACCCTTTGACCCTCTCAAAGTAAGCAGAAACTACACCTATAACCTGGTTCTGACTGGAGGCTTAGAAGTGTAGGAAAGAGAGTCAGGCCAAGAGCACACAACATTAAACAAAAAACATCAGGGCACAGTCCATTTGTACTTATAGTAGATGGCCGGCAATGGAACACAGACCTATATTTATGTATGTTATGTGTGTGTGTGTGTGTGTGTGTGTGTGTGTGTGTGTGTGTGTGTGTGTGTGTGTATCTATTCATTTTCTTGGTATTATTACCGGATTTACTACTCTGCTTTTCCAAAATCTGCGCTTAAGGTGAGTTACATTCAGCGACACAGTTATTTTCCTGCCTAAGTCTAAGTGGACTGACGATCTCTGCTGTACCTGAGGCATTGGACTGAAGCGACTCGCTCAGGGTCACAAAGTGTCAGGTGGAAGCAGGATTGAGACCCTGGCTTCCCTGGTTGCCAGCCTCATTTCATTTCGTATATTAATAGTGCACCCCTCAATGCACAAGAACTGCCCATTAAGCTACTCCTCTACCCAGCCACATTAGCTTAGGATACATGTATTCTCTTTACATCACTGTGACGGCTTCCATCTAGGGCTGCCCACGTTTCAAGATCAGAACAGGCATAGAGGGGGATAATCGAACGGGGTCGCCCATCTCTAAGGGCGCCCATCTCTAAGGATGGCCCTGTAAAGGGGCGGGGCAACCCGTATTATTGAAACAAGATGGACGTCCATCTTTCCTTTCGATAATACGGTCGGGGACGCCCAAATCATGAAATTTAGGTCGACCTTAGAGATGGTCGTCCCCGGTTTTTGACAATAATGGAAACCGAGGACGCCCATCTCAGAAGCGACCAAATCCAAGCCATTTGGTCGTGGGAGGAGCCAGCATTCGTAGTGCACTGGTCCCACTAACTGAATAGAAAAAGCCCTTCCCTTACCAATCGGGAAAGGAATAGGCATGCATGAAGGAAATTGCATGCAAATGAGCTGCTTGCTGTTAGCTCATTTGCACACGATTTCCTTCCTAAGGAGGGGAAGCGACAGCAGTTGAGGACGTCCAAAATGTGGATGTTTCTGTGAGAAGGATGTCCATGCCTTTGCTATGCCTCTGACACCCTCTTTATTTAGATTTTGGATCAGAAGTAGCAGCAGCAGTGGGATTTGAACAGGCCACCTCTAGATTGCAAGACCAGTGCTCTAACCACTAGGCCACTCTGCCACTTCTCCACTCTACTCCACTCCCTTGAAATTTGGCCGTCCCTGTGGGGGGCAGTTGAGGCCGTCCAAAATGTTTGAAAGAAGGACATAAGTACATAAGTACATAAGTAGTGCCATACTGGGAAAGACCAAAGGTCCATCTAGCCCAGCATCCTGTCACCGACAGTGGCCAATCCAGGTCAAGGGCACCTGGCACGCTCCCCAAACGTAAAAACATTCCAGACAAGTTATACCTAAAAATCCACGCCTTCGTTATGCCTCCGCTGACACACACATACTGCCCCCCCCCCCCCCACAGGGATGGCCAAATTTCAAGGGAGTGGAGTGGAATGGTGGAGTGGCCTAGTGGTTAGAGCACTGGTCTTGCAATCCAGAGGTGTTCAAATCCCACTGCTGCTACTTATGATCAAAAATCCAAATAAATAAAGAGGGTGTCAGAGGCATAGCAAAGGCATGGATGTCCTTCTCACAGAAACATCCACATTTTGGACATCATGTCCAGTTGAGGATGTCCTCAACTGCCATCACAGAGATGGAGGCATAGCAAAGGACATACTCTAAAAAAAAAAAAAAAAAAGACAAAAGTTTTTGAAGTTGTTTTTTTGGGGGTGGGAGGTGGTTAGTGACCACTGGGGAAGTCAGGGGAGGTCATCCCCGATTCCCTCCGGTGGTCATCTGGTCAGTTCAGGCACCTTTTTGATGCTTGGTCATGAAAAAAAAATGGAAAAAGTCGGCCAAATGCTCGTGAAGGACACCCTTCTTTTTTCCATTATCAGCCGAGGACGCCCATCTGTTAACCACGCCCCCATCCCGCCTTCGGTACACTGCCGACACACCCCCTTGAACTTTGGTCGTCCCCACGATGGAAAGCAGTTGAGGACGCCCAAAATCAGTTTTCGATTATGCCGATTTGGGCGACCTTAGGAGAAGGACACCATTCTCCTGATTTGTGTCGGAAGATGGGCGCCCTTCTCTTTCAAAAATAAGCAGGTTTTTATTTGTTATATTTGTACCCCACATTTTCCCACCTATTTGCAGGCTCAATGTGGCTTACAATATGTTATAACGATAATCACATTAATGGAATAAGAATTTCAGAATATTGTTACAAATAAGGTGCATAAGAATATCATGTAGGATTAGAAGTAGATAAGTAGATAAAGCATAACATAATGAGATCACTACTACTACTACTACTATTTAGCATTTCTATAGCGCTACAAGGCATACGCAGCGCTGCACAAACATAGAAGAAAGACAGTCCCTGCTCAAAGAGCTTACAATCTAATAGACAAAAAATAAATAAAGTAAGCAAATCAAATCAATTAATGTGAACGGGAAGGAAGAGAGGAGGGTAGGTGGAGGCGAGTGGTTACAAGTGGTTACGAGTCAAAAGCAATGTTAAAGAGGTGGGCTTTCAGTCTAGATTTAAAGGTGGCCAAGGATGGGGCAAGACGTAGGGGCTCAGGAAGTTTATTCCAGGCGTAGGGTGCAGCGAGACAGAAGGCGCGAAGTCTGGAGTTGGCAGTAGTGGAGAAGGGAACAGATAAGAAGGATTTATCCATGGAGCGGAGTGCACGGGAAGGGGTGTAGGGAAGGATGAGTGTGGAGAGATACTGGGGAGCAGCAGAGTGAGTACATTTATAGGTTAGTAGAAGAAGTTTGAACAGGATGCGAAAACGGATAGGGAGCCAGTGAAGGGTCTTGAGGAGTAATGAAGGTGTAATTAAAATGAACAAATTAGAAGAGTTCCAAGTAGTTGTATCTGGTGTAGTTTAGGAGTCAGTTCATTATGTAGGATCCTTTTTGTACGTCTTTTTTTTTGTTACATTTGTACCCCGCACTTTCCCACTCATGGCAGGCTCAATGCGGCTTACATGGGGCAATGGAGGGTTAAGTGACTTGCCCAGAGTCACAAGGAGCTGCCTGTGCCTGAAGTGGGAATCGAACTCAGTTCCTCAGTTAGTCTTCAATAATTTCCGGAAGGTTGTCAAATCGTGTGTTGTTTTTATGGTGGTCAGTAATTCATTCCATAGTTGTTTGCAGATGTATGAGAAGCTAGATGTATGTATAGATTTGTATTTAAGTCCTCTGCAGTTGGGATAATGGAGGTTTAAGAAGGTGCGTGATGAACTTTTGTTGTTTCTCTCTGGTAAATCTATTAGATCAGACATGTAAGATGGGGCATTTCCATAAATGATTTTATGAACCAAAGTGCAAATTTTGAATACGACTCGATCTTTTAGTGGGAGCCAATGCAATTTTTCTCTAAGGGTTCTGGAACTTTCATATTTCGCCTTTCCGAATATCAGTCTAGCTACGGTGTTCTGGGCAATCTGGAGTTTCTTAGTGGTTTGTGCCTTGCATCCCGCGTATAAGGAGTTACAATAGTCTAAATGACTCAATACCAATGATTGCACTAGTTTGCGGAATGTCTCCCTTGGGAAGAAAGGTTTCACTCTTCTAAGCCTCCACATTGCATAGAACATTTTCTTTATAATATTTTTCACATGGCTATCTAGGTTAAGATTTTGGTCAATTGTTACGCCTAGGAGTTTCAGGGTGTCTGCAACAGGAAGAGTATGGCTTGGTGTATGTTACTTACCTAGTCCTGGTTTTACCCTCTGGCATGTCAAATGTGCTGCTTATTTTAAGGAACTCAGAACTAGTAGCGTGGTAAATGACTGCCGATAAAGACCAGGATCAGTGCAGGATTGTATTTTTAAGAACCAGCATCTGTCCCTGACAGTGGCTTGTTGGCATGAACCTTGCTGTGCCATTTGCTTGTAAAAGAGTTGGTGCGTCACATTCCCTGTCTAGCAATATTCAAATGCTGCTCAAAAGCTCATCTTACAGAGATTGCTTTCACATCCTGACCATTTCTACTTGTCCTGAATATATTGTAAGCTCTGTGGAACATTTGCTTCCTATATGTGTCTGTACAATTCTGCATATGCCTAGCTGCGCTTTAGAAATGATACACAGCAGTATTAAGCTGTCAGGCAAAAGCGTGAAGTGCCAAGTAGCATTCTGGGGCAAATCCATCTCACCTTCAACCTCTTCCCTCCCCTTCCTTATAACTTCTACCGAAGAAGGGACTCTTGAAGAAGTTGGAAAGTGCAAGCCAAAAGCTTGACAAAAAGGAATGATTCTTTATGCACGATTCAAGAATACAAACATTTTAAGAATAGGAGTGGATTGAGATGCATAGAAGAAGGGGGGTTAGAGGTGGCAATCTGAGTGGAACTGTCTACAAATAGGTAATTGGGGTCTGTCTTTGTAAGTGTGAGTATGATACCTGTGCCAGGGGGCAGGTGTGCAAGTGTGTGACTGACATGGGTCATGACCGACTCCATGCTGAGTGGGGTTTGTGAGTCACCTGCTTCACTCTCCTTTTTTCACTTCTCTACTCTTCCCTCTCTCCCCTGCACCCACTTCCTTCTTTTTCCTCAATACCCACTTTCTGCACCCTTCACAGATCTCCACCCCACAGGTCTCTTTTGTCAATAGGTACCAACACAGAGGCCTTTCCTGTGCCATCAAGTAGATCTCTTCTGCCAGCAGAGATTGGGAATCCAACTGGCACCAGGTCCTTTCTTGCCAGGAACTCTACTGGCATACCCCTTTCAGCAGTTTGAAGGTCTAGTTTCAGAAGCACACGCACATCTGGAGTGAAAACATCATGCACAGGAATGGACAGACAGATGGGCCTATTCATGAATTTTCTGGACATGCAGACCCTGAACAACAGGTGATAATCACTGGAATGAAAAGCGCCTAAAATCCACCTTAACAGCAAAAAGGTTGTGGCCCTGTGCTTCTTCTCAGCTCTGCTTTTTCTTTTGAGAAAGTGGTGCAAGAGATGGTTTGAGAGTCAAGAAATGCTTAATTGTGAATGCGGTGGAGAGAGAAATTACAGGACTCGCTGAACGGAATAACTGAGGCAAACCCTCCATCCCTTTCCAGGCTGTCCTCTCATCCTTGCAGAGTGCTGGAGGAGGTTATGTTCTTGTTTTTATTTAAATAGCCTTGTCTCCTGGTGCTGTGATAGCTCTCCTCAGTCTTCCTTTTTTTTTTCTTGTTATTGTCTAACCATGCAGCATGAAAGCACAGTGAAATGCTGCAGAGTTACTTAAAAAATGGATAAATTGTTAAAAGGGGGGGGCGGGTATAAGAAAGGAGTTATAAATAAAATCTATATTTGGTCCTGTAATTTTCCTGGGACTGATAGGATGCAGAGAGAGCTTGCTCTGCAGCAGATGAGGAGACAGCACTGTGGGCTCTCACCAGATAATTCAGAAGATCTAAAATATATTAGTCCATTTCAATGCAACATAATGCATGTAGATTTATTCAAAAGGAAATCTTTTTTTTCCCTTCTACTTTTATTGGAACAGCGGATCATCTGGCTGTGGAAGAGAATGGATATTTATCCTGAGAGGTAATATCATTTGGTTAACACCTAACCTGAAGAATTCAAACTCACCATGGCAGATACTCGGCCATAAGATAACCAGTTAAAGGTAACTAAAGACAGATGAATATTGGTGTTATGTGCTTAAAAGATAACCACAGCCCCAGCATGCCGCCAATTCCACCTCCTTTTAACTGTTTAACTTTTGGCCGGCCACAAAAGTTCACTGGCATGCAAGCCCGAAATCATAAAGCTGACAGTTGTTTTGGTTCATTACCAAAGTTAACCAAACAAATTATCTGAACACTCATCCCATTATTAACTGTTAACTAACAGTGCTTTTTAGTGGTCAATGAGAAATCACATAGCTGCTTAGTCAATGTTCTATCGGAGTTAGGACCACTGACAGCTCATACATAGAAATGGTGGCGAAAAAAATAAAAAATGAACAGACCAGTGAGGTAGGCTGACCCTGCAGTTCATGTGGAAGGTCCCCAGTTCAATCCCCATGTTGAATCTTCTGCTCCAAGGAGCAGTTGGAGGATGGGGGTGCAGTGGAGGAGACATTCACACTCACAGCCCCTGAAGGGTAGAGGGAAAGAAGTTGTGGTCATTGCTTAAAATTGATACCTAGTGACTGGATTGATTGCAGTATACAGAAGCCCTGAACAGTACAGGTTCCCAACTCAGGACTATGGCAGCACTGACAATACTACTACTACTTATCATTTCTATAGCGCTACTAGATGTACATAACGCTGTACACTTGAAACTACCTATACATGGAGGATGGAAATATAAACACGACTTGTGGTAAACTTCCTGGGCCCAGGGCAGAAATTTTAAAGGGGGTCCCAAAGGTATTAATCCTCAAACAAACCTTTTCCGGAGACGGGAAGGCAGTAGAACTAGAGGACATGAATTGAGGTTGAAGGGGGCAGACTCAGGAGTAATGTCAGGAAGTATTTTTTCACAGAAAGGGTGGTAGATACGTGGAATGCCCTCCCGCAGGAGGTGGTGGAGATGAAAACGGTAATGGAATTCAAACATGTGTGGGATAAACACAAAGGAATCCTGTTTAGAAGGAATGGATTCACCGAATCTTAGCGGAGATTGGGTGGCAACACCGGTAATTGGGCAGGCTGGGCAGACGTGACTTTTAAGATCGTGTAAATTTTAAGAGGCTTCGATGTTAGCTTCAGAACTTTTAGTACAAGAAGATTGCTGGGCAGACTTCTACAGTCTGTGCCCTGAGAAGGACAAATCAAACTCGGGTATACATATAAAGTATCGCATACCATGTAAAATGAGTGTTATCTTATTGGGCAGACTGGAAAACTCTTTTTATTGGAAAAAACTAAAAACAAATAACATACAAATCAAAAACAAGCCCCTAGCTATACACGGTCCTCCTATCTATGTACACCCCCTCCCCCTCCTCAATAGTACAGTGGAAACTGTTTATTAGAAAGACCAAAGAAAAAAACCGGACATGCAAATCAAACCCCAGGCTCCTAGCTAGACATGGTCTGCCTATCTATGTACACCCCCTCCTCAATAATACAATGGATCAACCCCCCCCCCCCCCGACCCCCCACAACCCCTTCAGACAACTGGCACACAATCCCCTGGGAAGCATGTCCCCTCATGGCGGCTTAAGCCTCACGTGTCTCCACCACCTCGAAGCCACCCCCACCCCTTTTTCCACCCTTTCCCACTTCGCCGCTTCCTGCACCGCCCTTACCACATCCCAGCTGACTACCTCCGCCGGCCGGACCTCCTGGTACAGGGACACCCTGCAGCGCGCCATCCAGAGGCAGTACCGCAATATCACCGAAATCAGAAAGCGTGTTACCGGATCCCCGCGTCCCTCTCCACCCTCTGGGCCATACACCCAGTCCGCATAGCTGTAGTTGCGGAAACTGGGGATCTGGAGCAACGAGGAAACCCGGTCAGAGACCTGGACTGTAAATGGGCACCTCACCAGGAAATGCTCCATCGTCTCTTCAGTTCCAGCACATTCCTCCCGTGGGCACCCTCTATCCCGCACATTGCGATATTTCAAATTTCCTCGGACGTACAGTCTACCGTGAAAGGACAGCCACGCCAGGTCTTTATACTTCACCGGGATGCGGTTCGAAGCAATCAACCGTAACCCCTGCTGCATCCGTGGGGCCGGCGCGTCCCTCAGCGCCAGAGGAGCTGAGAACACCTGCGCCCGTACTCTGTCCATCCAGACCCCCCGTTGTCCTGCCTTCACCTCCCCCACCGTCAGCCCCCACACCCTCACCAATTTCACTAGGGTCTTGCAATAACTCACCCCCCCCGGAGCCCCCCTTCGCAGTGCCACTACCCTCCCCCCCTCCCGCCATAGGTCCCAATATCTCGGCCACCACTGCAGGACACTCCTAGCCCACCCCGGTGGCTCCCGCCCTACCGCCCTCCCCAGATTGAACTGCAGGAACAAAGCGCTGAAAAACAGGACTGGGTTTATCATGCCCACCCCCCCCTCCCTCCTAGGCAGATAGGTAACATTCCGTTTTACCGGATTCGTCCTGTTGCCCCAGAGCAGCCGGAAGAACACCCCATACAAGGCCGTGTACCGGCTCTCCGGCAGCAGGCAGATGTAACTGACGAACAGAAACAAAGGAACTAAGTGTGCCTTGATGAGCTGTACCCGCTCCCCCATGGTCATTTTCCACCCCTTCCATCTATCCACCCTCCCCTTCACTTCTTGGAGACACCTATCCCAGTTGTAGAGCCTATAATCCCCCTTCTCGAAGTATATTCCCAAGACCCGTATACGTTCCACAGCTGTAGGAAACCTACCTCCCAACTCAAATTGCAGCCCCTGATCCCCAACCCACAGGCTATTGGACTTTTGAAAATTGACCTGCGACGCTGTTGCCTGCGAGTATTCCTGGATCAGGTTCTGCAATCTACCTCCCTCCCTCTGGTCCGCTACCCACACTGTAACGTCATCTGCATACGCCACGACCCTTAACTGGTTATTGTCCCCCACCTCCACCCCTTCCAGCCCCTCCGCCCCCCCCCTTCTCCAGCCGTCTTATAAAAGGGTCGATGGCGTATGCATACAACAGCGGGCTGAGTGGGCACCCCTGTCGGACCCCTGCCCCTACCTCAAACCCCTGCCCTCTCCACCCGTTAACCAGGGGAAAACACCCCGCATGCCGATAGAGTAGCTGTAATTGCTCTATCCAACCCTTCGGAAACCCATAGCGCTCCAGAATGCTCCATAGGACACCCCACTGCACTCTATCAAATGCTTTTTCCTGGTCGAGTGTTACCAACAGCCTACCATGCCCTCCCACTCTACTGCGTTCTACCCCCTCCCGCACCCACGCTGCAGCTTCCAAGACCCCTCTCCCTTTAACCCCACATGCTTGCGAGGCTGCTAGCAAATCCCCAGACACCTGCCTCATTCTCTGGAATAGCATTCGCGCAAAGATTTTTCGATCCGTATTAAGCAGTGCTATAGGCCGCCAGTTGGCCAGCATCGCCGGGTCCTTCCCCTTACTTAGTAGGATAAGAGCCGCCTCTGTCAAGGAACTAGGCAAGGAACCCTCCAACTGGGCTGCCCCCCATACCCTCACCAGGATCGGCACCAGCTGCTCCTTAAAGGCCTGGTAGAACTCAGTTGTTAGCCCATCCGGCCCCGGCGAAGTCTTCCTGTGGAGCGCCCCGATGGCTTCCTCCACCTCCTGTTCTGTCCACGGGTTCAAGAGGGCCTGAAGCTGGGGTCCCCCGTGACCTATCCCCGGGGTTCCTTCCACATAACACTCCATCTGCTCCATATCAATCTGCTGGGCTGAAAGGAACGCCGCAAAGTGGTCCCTCACTGCCCCCAGAATCCCCTCCTTGGTGTCCTGCAGGACCCCCTGTGCATCCCGCACCCCCTCCATCACCCTGCGCGCCCTCCGCTCCCGGCAGCATGCGAAGGGGTCCGGGCTACACATTTTCCCGAAGTCCCGCTCATACACCAAGGAGGTGTAGCGGTTGTACTGTACCTGCTCCAGGAGTGCTTGGAGATCATGTATTTCTTCCTCCCTCCCCCCTTGTGAAATCAATGTGTCCCTCTTTTTCTTTATTGCCATGCCCAACTTTGTCCTTTCCCTCCCCTCCCTTCTCGCCTGTCTGAGAAAGAATCCCCGCGTTCGTCTTTTCACTGTATCCCACCACTCCCCCAATGACTGAAATGCCCCCTGCACTGACACCTGATCTTCCAAAAACCGGCGGTACTCCTCCCGCACCTGCTCGCTACCTAACCACTTTAAATTTAGTCGCCATAACCCCCTCCCTGGCCTCTGCGCTGCCGCCCCCCCCCCCACCTGAAGGAGGACCATGTGGTGGTCTGAAAAGTCCACGTCCACGGTTCGTGGACCCCCCAGACAAACCCCCTTCTTTACCAGGAATCTATCGATTCTACTTTTACACTGCCCTCGAAAGAACGTGAACCCCTCCTGTTCCTCACAGAAGGCCACATGCGCGTCTACCAGCTCCGCCTCCCGCATGATCCCTGCCAGCCTCACCCCGTCATAGCCCACCTGTACCGATCGTCCCCCACTATCCTTTTTCCGCAATATGGTGTTAAAATCTCCCCCCCAGACTACTTGGCGCGAAGTGTATAGGTAGGGCTTGATCTTCCCAAAGAGGAGCACCCTTTCCTTCTTGCTTTGGGGCCCGTACACATTCACCACCCTCAGTGCTCTATCCTCCCAAATCGCATCCACAACAAGACATCTCCCCACCCCCAGCTCCACCACTCGCTGAATATTCACCCGGTGGGACTTAAATAAGATACCCACCCCACCATACCTCTCCCCCGCCAACCCCCACACCGACGGACCCCACTTCCAGGCCCGCCTTGCCCGCCTGATCACCTCAATGGACCGCAGCCGAGTCTCCTGGAGCAGGAAGCAATCTGCTTGGACCCTCGCGAACCAGTCATACGCTAAACCCTGCTTCTTCGGAGAGGCGATGCTGGCCACATTCAGCGTGGCAAATGTCAACACTAAGCCTGCCATCCTCATTGCGAGTCACGGGTCTGCTCACTCCCAACTTCTTTCCTTATCTCCTGGGATACCCCCTTCTTACCCTGAAGCAGGTCCTCTGCTATGCGGTCTACATCATCCCCTGCCAGATCCCCCTCCCCCCCCCCGCAGCCGTCCTGTCTGCACCTTACCCCCCCCCTCCCCCTTTCTTCCTTCCTTTCTTCTTTGCTCTATCCGGACCCACCCCCTGATCCCTCCCTCTCCCCTCTTCACCCCCGCCCCCTACCTCCTCCTCCGAGTCCTCCACCTCCCCCAAGTCCTCCAAGTCCTCCAGATCCTCCTCTAGCTCCACTCTGTCCCCCCAAGCCTGCACTTGGGCCTTCACCACCTGCCCGGCCCCCTCAGCTTTCCTCTTACTCCCCTTTCCCCTCCCTCCCTCCCTTCCCTCTTCCTCCTCCCTCACCCCTCCCCCTCCCCCCAGAGCCTTCCCGCCCTTCTTCCTACCACCAGTACCCTCCTCCAGTGCTTCCTCATATTTCCGTTTGCCCTCCCCAATCCCCCCTGCCGCCCCCTCTTCCTCCATTAACTCCACCTCTTCTCCTTCCCCCTGTTCTTCCTCCTCCCTCCCAACCTCCCTATCCTCCTCCTCCAACACCTGAAATCTGTTCCCCCCCATCTTCCCCTGCAGCGACCCCTCCCTGCCCACCCCTACTTTCCCCCCCCTCCGAAACTTCCCTTTCCTCTGTGGCACTTGTACCCACTCCCCCTCTCCCCCCTGCTCCACTCCTGACCCAGCCCCCTGCCGCCCCCCCTCCTGCATCCCCTCCTTCTCCCCCCCTTGCCCCTCCCTGCCTATCACCCCCTGCCCTATCCCCTCCTCCATTACCCCCCCTCCCCGTCCCTTCCCCCACATATCCCACTCGTTATGGGCCGCCCTAGGGCAGTTCCGATATGCATGGCCTAACCCGCCGCAGAGGTTGCACCTGATCGCGGTGCAGTCCTCTGTGGCATGCTGATCCCCGCATCTTCCACACTTTACCACTGGGCATGACATGCTGAAGTGCCTAAACGAACCACATCTGAAGCACTGCCGCGGCTGCCCCTTGTAAAAGCACAGTATCCTGTCACGACCGATAAAGGCAGCCGAAGGAATGTGCTGGACCACATGGCTCTCCTGTCTCAATTTGACCAGGGCTCCCCAACCTCCTGCCCAAACCCTGCTTGGATCCGGTAACTTTGTAAGTGGGGATCTCAGCTCCGCGTACCTCTGTAGCCAGTAGGCTAAATCTGCCCCAGAGATAGACTCATTTCTCACGAGCAGGGTGATCTGCACCAGGTCCGGCTTGCTGACTGGAATGGCCCTGAGGTCCCGCCACTCCCCCTTTCCCCTCACCCCCTCGTACCTTTCCCAGAATATTTCCATCCCCCTCTGGGTCATGAAGCTCAAGTCATATTCTGGGATGTTGATGGGGTGTATACACGCGTAAAAGTCCTCGGGTATAAACCCCATCCCCATCACCAGCCTCAAGACCCGATCCCTGGAGGGCATTGCCCCCTCCCCTATCCATTTCAGCTGTACCACATTTCGCCGCTTAGGCAGCTGTCCACCCCCTGTCCCCGCTCCCCCCCAACCCCTCCCTGGGCCCTCAAAACCACCCGATCTCCCCCCCTCCCTCCTTCCCCCTCCCTGGACTGCTGCCGCAAAGGACTTGGACCCCAGCCCCCACCGCCCCCCCTCCACACTTGTTCCAGCCCTTCCCTCTGCCTCCCCCCCCTTCTGTCCCTCTGCCCCTCCCCTCATCCCCCTCCCTTCCTCAATATCCCCCCCCCCCCCCCCCCTCCCGTTGTCCCCCGTCCCCTTCCCTCTCAGACAAACATCCAGCAACGTCCATAGTCAGTTCTGCGGCTTGGGCTGCCTCCAACTGATTGTCCTGCCCATCACCACTTCCTGGAACGTCCCTGCTCGTCCCTGCCACTGCAGGCTCCAGCCTCTGGGCTAATCGCCTCCTCTCCTCTGTCTCCTGGCGATACTCTGGCACCTGCCCAGTCAGGTCTGCAGCTGGCGATACCAGACTCCCTGCTCGCTCTGCCCCCGAACTCCCTCCAACCTCCGGCACCAGGGGCGAAGCCTCCGGAACTCCGCCGCTCCCCTTGGCTCCTCGCTCCCAGCCGTCCTGCTGGCAGGTCTGCTCCACCACCCGCTGCACATCTGTTAGACTTGCCATGTCCACTTCTGTAGTCAACGAAAGTCTCTCAACAATCGGGTTACTTCCCCCTTGCTTCTGGTGCAGTCCCTCCTGCGTTCTCCCAATGGCTGGCGCTTCCCGGGGGCATGGCTTGTCTGTTCCTGATTCCGCCACAGGCTGGCTGTTAGCACCCCCCGATTTCACCTCTTGTAATGGACAGCTGGTCAAATGAGCTCCCAGCTGCTGCCCGCTCCTATTCCTCTCTCTCCGACCCCTCTCCTGTAAACCGCCAGCTACTCCATGCTCAGGGAAGACCTCCCCTGCTCCCGGACTTCGTGGGCGGGGCTTCTCCAGATGCCATGCTGCTTCGGTTTCCACTTCAGTCATTGCAGACCCGGCCAAAAATACCGGAGTCTGCCTCTGCTGACCCTTTTCCAACAGGGCCTCCTTCACGGCAACTGTCTCTGCTGTTTGCACAACTGCAGGTAAGCCCTCTGAGACTTCGACCACCACCTCTGTAGAAAACAGGCTGCTACCTGCGTCTCCCTCTGCTGCCTCCATTATCTGGAGTTTTGAAAAGTTACTGAGTTCTGTCCTCCCCTCCACAGGTAGGATCTCTACTCCAGCCCCCACCTCAGAGCCATGTCCTGCCGCTGCCTCCTTATCCTCTGGCTGCTGGGTAAGTGCTCTAGACTGTGTTGCCAACTGTCTCATGTATTTTAAAGTGGGGTCACCTCTGAACCCAGACAACTCTTTTGAGTCTAATGCTGCTGAAGACACTGAAGCTTGCTGCAACTGTAGTGTTCCTGAACCCCCAGACTGAGGTATTGAAGCCATCCTTTCTCGGTTAACATAGAGCTCCCTCAAAGGATTCACAGAGCCCTTTTTTAAACAGTTCAACAAGTGTTCTTTTTTCCCCAACAACTTTGATATCCGGGCTTCCTCTTTAACATACATTTGTCTGTGCTCCGCTGGGGCAAATTTACACATAGTTCTTGCCATTTTCAGACGTTTTCCTAGCTCCACTACTTCTTTTTCCACCAGCTTAATTCGTCTTACAATATTTACCACACTACTTGCTGGATCATCAGGGTCATAGCTCACTTCAAGGAACTCCTCATCTGACGATCCATTCTCCTCACTCTCACTCTCAGCTGCCTCCAGCAAAGGCTTCTGGCAAACTTCCATCGCCTCTTCCTTCTCCCTTCCTTGGAAGCGCCCTTCTGGGGCCTGTACTATCTTCCTCCCCCCTCCACTGTCTTCTCGCTTACCTTCCGCAAGCTGGGC
Source organism: Microcaecilia unicolor (assembly GCF_901765095.1). Lineage (NCBI taxonomy): Eukaryota > Metazoa > Chordata > Amphibia > Gymnophiona > Siphonopidae > Microcaecilia > Microcaecilia unicolor. The sequence continues at coordinate 178,551,286 of NC_044033.1, forward strand.
CATGGAGGGGGAAATGCTCTGGTGGCCTCCACTGGGCTGCTTCTCCCTTCGGTCCACTGGACTCCTTTCCCTTCTCCCGGTAGTCAAACCAGGGAGAGAGCCACTCCTTTCGGCCTTCTGGTCCCGGGCCCCAGGAGGCCCCATAGCCTGGGACTTTCCTGAGGCCTTCTCCCCAGGGACCCTCCTCATCTTTGGGGAGGGAGCTAGGTCTCACTCCCTTTCCACTGGAAGTCAGCAGAGCTCTCTAAAACACCTCCTTCCTCCTCAGCAGACTGGATGGACCATGCAGGTCTTTATCTGTCGTCATTTACTATGTTACTATCAGGCTCATTTTCAAAAGAGAAGGACGTCCAAAAAGTGACGTAAATCAGCACATGGACGTCCTTCTCACAGAGAAGTCCAAATCCGTATAATTGAAACTACATTTTGGACGTCTTTATCAGAAGTCCGTCACAAGGACATCCAAATCTCAAGGGGGCGTATCAGAGGCATGTTCAAGGCAGGTCTTGAGCGTTCCTAAGACTTGGACCTCATTGAGCCATGGAGGGGCATAATCGAAAGGGACGCCCAAGTTTTGTTGACATCCTCGCAAAACGTCCCGATGGAGGGGCAGGGAAACCCGTATTATCGAAACAAGATGGATGTCCATCTTTTGTTTCGATAATACGGTCGGGGACGCCCAAATCTTGAAATTTAGGTCATCCTTAGAGATGGTCGTCCCTAGACTGGTTGTTTCTGATTTTCGGCGATAATTGAAACCAAGGACACCCATCTCAGAAACGACCAAATGCAAGCCCTTTGGTCGTGGGAGGAGTCACCATTTGTAGTGCACTGGTCCCCCTGACATGCCAGGACACCAACTGGGCACACTAGGGGGCACTGTAGTGGACTTCATAAAATGCTCCCAGGAACATGGCTCCCTTACCTTGTGTGCTAACCCCTCAACCCCCCCCCCCCCCATAAAACCCACTACCCACAACTGTACACCACTACCATAGCCCTTATGGGTGAAGGGGGGCACCTAGATGTGGGTACAGTGGGTTTGTGGTGGGTTTTGGAGGGCTTGCTGTTTCCTCCACAAACATAACAGGTAGGGAAGGGGATGGGCCTGGGTCCGCCTGCCTGAAGTGCACTGCACCCACTAAAACTGTTCCAGGGACCTTCATACTGCTGTGATGGATCTGAGTATTACATCTGAGGCTGGCATAAAGGCTGGAAAAAATATTTTTAAAGATGTTTTTTGAGGGCGGGAGGGGGTTAATGACCACTGGGGGAGTAAGGGGAGGTCATCCCCAATTCTCTCCGGCAGTCATCTGGTCATTTCTGCCACCTTTTTGTGCCTTGGTCATAAGAAAAACAGGACCAGGTAAAGTCGTCCAAGTGCTCATCAGGGACGCTCTTTTTTTTCCATTATGGGTCGAGGACATCCATGTTTTAGGCACACCCAAGTCCCGCCTTTGCTAGGCCTCCAATACGCCCCTTTGAACTTTGGCCGTTCCTGCGACGGAAAGCAGATGGGGACGTCCAAAATTGGCTTTCAATTATACTGATTTGGACAACCCTGTGAGAAGGACGCCCATCTTCTGATCTGCGTCGAAAGATGGGCGTCCTTCTCTTTCAAAAATGAGCCTGATAATGGAACAAAGCGAAAACGTCCAGCACTAAAACTTGGACGTTTTGAGCTGGACCTGTTTCTATTACGAATAAGGCACAGAAAGGTGCCCCAAATGACCAAATTACCACTGGAGGGAATCAGGGATGACCTCCCCTTACTTCCTCAGTGGTCACTAACCCCCTCCCACACCCAAAAAGTGTGTTAAAGAACATTACTTGCCAGCCTTAGATATCATATTCAGGTCTATGACAGCAGTATGCAGGTCCTTGGAGCAGTTTAGTGCACTTCAGACAGGTGGACCCAGGCCCATCCCCCCACTACCTGTTACACTTATGCAGGAAACTGTGAGCCCTCCAAAACCCACCAGAAACCCACTGTACCCACATATAGGTGCCCCCTTCACCCATAAGGGCTATGGTAGCGGTGTACAGTTGGGGGTAGTGGGTTTTGGGCGCTCAGCACACAAGGTAAGGGAGTTGTGTACCTGGGAGCATTTTATGAAGTCCATTGCAGTGCCCCCTAGGGTGCTCGATTGCGCATGTCAGGGGGACCAGTCTACTAAAATGCTGGCTCCTCCCATGTCCAAATGTCTTGAATTTGGACATTTTAAACTTGAACGTCTTTGTTTTGAAAATGGTCGAAAATCAAAGAAGTTCAAGTCCAAATCCAAGGACGTCCATGGTATTTCCGAACATAAAAGATGGACGTCCATCTTTTTAAAAAAATGACCTTCTCCCTGCCTTCGAATTTGGACGTCTTTGTAAATGTTCAAATTCCGACTTAGACATTTCTTTCGAAAATGCCCCTCCACGTTACAAAGTCCACCAACTGGCTTTATCTCCTTTAGATTTAGGCAGGCTTGAGCTCCTTTGTAGCATGGGGGCCCAGGGCAACTGCCCTATTTGCACCTCTCAATGCCAGCCCTAAATATAAGACAGTATAAAAATAAATGAAGACTAATAGTGCCAGATCCCAATTTTGGTTCCAACTGAACTAGAATTTGGAACAGGACAAAATTATCAGGTTAAAAAAAAAAAAGAACAAAGACAAAATAATGTGTCAGGAAAGGGTGTTGGGAGGTAGAGGAACAGTGATTGTTCTAGCTACCACCGGTTAAAATGTCACACAGCAACTGGAGGGGCAGGAGTGTCCTTGCCCCTCGGCAGACTAGGAGAGGCATTTTCGAAAGAAACGTGCAAGTTGTGATTTGGACATTTTTGCAAAACGTTGAAATCCAGGGGCAGGGAAACCCATATTTTCGAAAAAAGATGGACGTCCATCTTTCATTTTGAAAATACCATCAGAGAAGTCCAAATCCTTAAATTTGGACGTCCCTAGATTTGGACATCCTTGAATCTGGACGTTTCTGACTTTCGGCAATTTTCGAAACCAAAGACGTCCATGTCAAAAATGTCCAAATGCAAGCCATTTGGATGTGGGAGGAGCCAGCATTTGTAGTGCACTGGTCCCCCTGACATGCCAAGACACCAACCGGGCACCCTAGGGGGCACTTCAGTGGACTTCATAAATTGTTCCCAGGAACATAGCTCCCTTACCTTGTGTGCTGAGCCCCCCAAAACCCACTACCCACAACTGTACACCACTAACATTGCCCTTATGGGTGAAGGGGGGCACCTATATAAGGATACAGTGGGTTTGTGGTGGGTTTTGGAGAGCTCGCTGTTTTCTCCACAAATGTAAATGTAAGGGGGGTATGGGCCTGGGTCCGTCTGTCTGAAGTGCACTGCAGTACCCACTAAAACTGCTCCTGGGACCTTCATGCGCTGTCATGGACCTGAGTATGACATCTGAGGCTGGCATTAAGGCTGGCATGAAATATTTTTAAAGATGTTTTTTGAGGGTGGGAGGGGGTTAGTGACCACTGAGGGAGTATTGGGAGGTCATCCCCGATTCCCCCCAGTGGTCATCTGGTCATTTCAGGCACCTATTTGTGCCTTATTCGTAAAAAAAACACGTCTGGGTGAAAACATCCAAGTGTTCGTTAGGGACGTCCTTGCTTTTTTCAATTATGGGTCAAAGTGTTAGGCACGCCCAAGTCCCGCCTTCGCTATGCCTCCGACAGGCCCCCTTGAAATTTGGACGTCCTTGCAATGGACTGCAGTTGGAGACGTCCAAAATCGGGTTTCGATTATACCGATTTGGACGTCTCTGTGAGAAGGACATCCATCTTCCATTTTATGTCGAAAGATGGACATCCTTCTCTTTCGAAAATGAGCCTGTAGGTGTGTCTTGGATTACAGAATTTGAGGGACTCCAGTGTGCAAGACCCTTCCCTCTCCCAGGGACTGCCACTGAGGCTCCCTTCCCCCCCCCCTCGATGTCCTGCCATGTCAGCCCGAAGCTTAAGTGAGCACTATGTGGGACCTGTAAGTACAGGCTCATACTCAAGTACTGCCCCCCCCCCCCCCCCCCCCCAAGGCAGATTTCCAAAGAGAGGTGGAACATAACAATGCCTCACTGCAGGCCTTAATTTACAGGATCTATGCAGTACTCAAGCTTTTTAAAGCTTGCAGCCAGCACAGGAGGAGGTAGAGGGCAGATGCTGGATGCATGTAGGGAGGGGGAGATAAGATGCTGACCACCTGGAGGAGAGGTTACAGGGGGAAGGGCCTTCAGCCACCCCTGGGGGATCCCAAGACTGAAAGTTCACCTAGGGCACCCAGTAGTCTTGGGCTGGCCTGGGGGAGGGGGGCAGGGGCACAGTGGCGTTCCTAGCGTGGATGGCACCCGGGGCGGATCGCCGATGCGCCCCCCCCCCCCCCGCCTGCGAAATGACACCGTCCCCCCTCCCCGGCGAAATGACACCCCCCGGGTGCACGCCGCTGGGGGGGTGCCGCGGCGCGCGCCTGTGGGCTCCGACTTTGCGAACTTCGCTCGTTCGCTGCAGCTCCCTCTGCCCCGGAACAGGAAGTAACCTGTTCCGGGGTAGAGGGAGCTGCAGCGAATGAGCGAAGTTCGCGAAGTCGGAGCCCACAGGCGCGCCGCGGCACCCCCCAGCGGCGTGCACCCAGGGCGGACCGCCCCCACCGCCCTCCCTTGGTACGCCACTGCAGGGGCATAGTCAGATACTGCGGGGGGCCAGGAATCCTGCAGTTTGATCTTTATTTCACTTCCTTAATAATAATAATGCCTTTGGTCACCAATTTCAAGGATTTGTTTTTTTTGGGGGGGGGGGGTGCAGTTGCTACATTTTTCAACACTTCTTGAAAAAGCAACTACCAAGCCATTTGAATACATCTGCCTGTTCATTCATTTGCAGGTACAGTAATCACCAATCAACTCCAAACTTAGGGGCCCTTTCACAAAAACTTAGCGCCGACACAATGCGAGCACCAGAGGTAGTTCCACCCCAGCGTGCAACATTTCTGGCACTATCTGAAAAATATTTCCGCAGGGTGGTTACTCGGCAATAATCAGGCAGTGCTGCGCACTGGCCAGTTACTGCCGAGTTAGTACAGAAGCCCTTACCCCCACCTTCATGGGTGGCAGTAAGTGATCCCCCTCGCATGGTCGTGCAGTAAGTGCAATCTTACCACATGGCCATTTCTTTTCTCAGCCTTTTTACCCGCTGCGGTAAAAAGGACTTCAGTACATGGCAAAAACAGCCACTGCCACTAGTGCAGGGCCCCTTTTACCATACCTCAGTGGCGTAGCCAGTATGGGGCCACGGGGCCTGGGCCCCCGTAGATTTGCCCCTGGACTCCACTGCCGACAACCCTCTCAACCCCCTCCCGCCGCCAACCCGCCATCGCCTACCTTTGCTGGCGGGGGACCCAACCCCCGCCAGCCGAGCCGAGGTCCTCTTCTTCCTAATCCCGCGCAAGGCCAATTGCGGGATTGGGAAGAAGAGGACCTCGGCTCGGCTGGCGGGGGTTGGGGTCCCCCACCAGCAAAGGTATGCGACGGTGGGTTAGCGGCGGGAGGGGGGGGGTCGAGAGGGTCGTTGGCAAGGGGGGGTCAAAGTTGGTGGCGGGGGGGGGTTCAGCAATGGCGGGGGGGTCGGCGGCGCCGAGGGAGGGCTAAAATGTGCCCCCTCACCTCGGGCTCTGGACCCCCCCTCCCGCTGAAGTCTGGCTACGCCCCTGCCGTACCTTAGTAAGAGGGTCCCTTAGAAAGAAAGGCAGAGCGTGGACTTGGAAAGTACACTATTGAAAAATACTTTCTTGCCATAAGGGCAATGTATTAACAGAACGAAAATTGAAAAACATCGCAAAATCCATGCCTAACTATGACTTCCACTTCCTCATTTATTTTATCATTTTCTTTCTTTTATAAATTGCACATGCAGTAAATCCAGCCACCACAGAATCCACTTAAAACAGGTTTGGAACCAGCTTCTAATGTCGTGAAAAGAACACACACATAAGCACTGTGAAAAAACATTAAACGTGGGCTGCAATGCAGATGAAGTAGGAAAAAAATAAGCGGTATTTTGTAATAACAGATGTATATATATTATAAATTATTATGCATTTTATACATTATTATTTATATATTATTATTATTTTATACATTATTATTCAGATACATTACACATAGCTCCCTCACTATAAGAACACTTTGCAATGAGCTCCCCCTAGTGGCTGAAATCTGGAACAGGCGATAAAGGGCACTGCAATGACCCTCATCCCTATAGAATCCTTTGCTGTCAAGCTCATAGGACAACATTATTAGGCAGTATCACAACTTTATCACGTCCCCCTTATTACAATGCCCTCCTTACAACAACCAAATCCTTCCACTTTATACAGCATCCAGCAGGCAGAGCCTAAAACCACCTGCTAATGGAAATTCCAGTATAAGCAAGAACTTTTGTTTTCCCTTTTTTTTTTTTAATTATTTTTGTGCTAATTTTTTCCTGGAATTTCCCAGGGTTAATTTAAATATGGGAAATATGAATTTATAAGAACTGCCTATTTCACTCCATTTGCCCACTACAGCAGGCCTTCCAAATGCCACCCCAATGACTTGGTATTAATGTTAGTGTACTGTCACGTGGAGAGGCCTGGGCTGATTCCTGGTTCTACTGTTTAACTTCCTGGGTAGAGACAGGGGCCAAAACGCAAGGACATTTCTGTTACAGCTGATAACGCCAACAATTACTGACCAGTTGCGAACCTCCCTTTTATGTCAAAAATTGCAGAAGCAGTAGTCCACTTACAACTTCTTGCATGGGCGTAGACTGGGGGGGGGGGGGGGGGGGGGGGCATTGCCCTCCCCCCAACGAAAATGAAACGACTTACGACTTTTATGACTTATCTTCAACTTCGGGCACAGTAAAAGCACCAAACAGGCAGGCTCGACTCCGTCCTTCGCTTCCATGCCCTCTCTATGTTCCGCCTTACAGTGATGTCATTTCCTTTCGGGCGGGACGCTGACAAGGTTGCCAGGTGGGCGGTTTTACCGCCCAATTGGGCGGTTTTCCGCGACCCGCCGTGGGAAATTTTTGCCCGCGGCGGGTTGCGGTTTTTTGGGCTGCTTTTTGGGCTTCAGGACGGTTTTTTGGGTGGCTTTTTCGGCTGCGGTGGGCGGGGTTAGTGACGTTTTTGGGCTGGGTTAGTGACGTGGGAGGCGGGGCCAATGACGTGGGAGGCGGGGCCAATGACGGGGGAGGCGGGGCCGGTGACAGCGGGGGCGGGGTTGATGACGGCGGGGGCGGGGGTGATGACGCGGGGGCGGGGGTGTCAGGGGCGGGGTTTGAGTTTGGGCGGGTTTTGGCCTGGATTTTGGGCTCCTTTGGGTAGGAAAAAAATTTTCCACCTGGCAACACTGGACGCTGAGAGGGCAAGGAAGCGAAGGACGGAGTCAAGCCTGCCTGTTTGGTGCTTTTACTACCACTAGTTCGCCGCTGCAACAAGCCTTGAACTGGAAGTGAGCCTATTTAGTCCTGTGAGTCCACACAGTGTAAGGAAGGAAGAGAGGTTCTGGAAGCAAAATTTAGGCTCTTAGGTAGAAAGCTGAAATCCAGATCCTCCAGGGTAGCATTTTCTGAAATGCTACCTGTGCCACGCGCAGGGCCCAAGAGACAGGCAGAGCTCCAGAGTCTCAATGCGTGGATGAGACGATGGTGCAGGGAGGAGGGCTTTAGATTTGTTAGGAACTGGGCAACATTCTGGGGAAGGGGGAGCCTATTCCGAAAGGATGGGCTCCATCTTAACCAGAGTGGGACCAGGCTGCTGGCATCGGCGTTTAAGAAGGAGATAGAGCAGCTTTTAAACTAGAAATGGGGGGAAGGCCGACAGTCGCTCAAAAGAGCATGGTTCGGGATAAGGTATCTTTCAAAGATATCACCATAACAGGGAAGATAGAGTATCCTGATAGTGAGGTTGCAAAAGAGATTGTAGTAGATCGGGTATCTTTAAATAACAATAAAAATCAGACAAAAGATTGCCAATTAATACTGTCAAGTACTAAGCATGATGTACTTAGGAACAACAAACATAGTTTGAAATGTCTATATGCGAATGCCAGGAGCCTAAGAAATAAGATGGGGGAGTTGGAATATATTGCACTAAATGAAAAATTAGATATAATAGGCATCTCTGAGACCTGGTGGAAGGAGGATAACCAGTGGGACACTGTCATACCGGGGTACAAATTATATCGTAGTGATAGGGTGAATCGGATTGGTGGAGGGGTAGCATTGTATATTAACGAGAGCCTTGAATCAAATAGATTGAAAATTCTGCAGGAAACAAAACACTCCTTGGAATCACTGTGGATTGAAATTCCATGTGCAAAGGGGGAAAAGGATAGTGATAGGAGTGTACTACCGTCCGCCTGGCCAGGACGAACAGACGGATGCGGAAATGTTAAAGGAAATCAGGGACGCAAACAAACTGGGCAACACAATAATAATGGGGGATTTCAATTACCCGCATATAGACTGGGTTAATGTAATATCTGTACACGCAAGGGACATAAGATTTCTTGATGAAATCAAGGACAGCTTCATGGAACAGCTAGTTCAGGAGCCGACAAGAGAAGGAAAAATACTAGACTTAGTCCTTAGTGGTGCTCATGATCTAGTGCAGGGGGTAACGATACGAGGGCCGCTTGATAACAGTAATCATAATATGATCGGTTTTGATATTGGCATTGAAGGAAGTGAAACTAGGAAATCAAGTACGCTAGCGTTTAACTATAGAAAAGGTGATTACGACAAAATGAGAAAAATGGTGAAAAAAAGACTGAAAGGAGCAGCTCGCAGAGTAAAAAACTTGCATCAGGCGTGGATGCTGTTTAAAAACACCATCCTGGAGGTTCAGGACAAATATATTCCACGTATTAGAAAAAAGGGAAAAAAGACTAAACGTCAGCCGGCGTGGCTAAACAGTAAGATAAAGGAAATCATTAGAGCCAAAAAACAATCCTTCAGAAAGTGGAGAAGAGAACCAACTGAAAGTAACAGGATAGATCATAAGGAATGCCAAGCCAAATGCAAAGCGGAGATAAGGAGGGCAAAAAAGGACTTTGAGAAGAAATTAGCGTTGGAAGCAAAAATACATAGTAAAAATTTTTTTAGATACATTAAAAGCAGGAAACCGGCCAAAGAGTCGGTTGGGCCGCTGGACGAAAATGGTGTTAAAGGGGCGATCAAGGAGGACAAAGCCGTAGCGGAGAAATTAAATGAATTCTTTGCTTCGGTCTTCACCGAGGAGGATTTGGGGGGGACACCGGTGCCGGAAAGAATATTTGAAGCGGGGGAGTCGGAGAAACTAAACAAATTCTCTGTAACCTTGGAGGATGTAATGGGTCAGTTCAGCAAGCTGAAGAGTAGTAAATCACCGGGACCTGATGGTATTCATCCCAGAGTATTAATAGAACTAAAAAATGAACTTGCGGAGCTACTGTTAGAAATATGCAATCTGTCCCTAAAATCGAGTGTAGTACCGGAAGACTGGAGGGTAGCCAATGTTACTCCGATTTTTAAGAAGGGTTCCAGAGGAGATCCGGGAAATTATAGACCGGTGAGTCTGACGTCGGTGCCGGGCAAGATGGTGGAGGCTATTATTAAGAATAAAATTGCAGAGCATATACAAAAACATGGACTGATGAGACAAAGTCAGCACGGATTTAGTGAAGGGAAGTCTTGCCTCACCAATCTAATGCATTTTTTTGAGGGGGTAAGCAAACATGTGGACAATGGGGAGCCGGTTGATATTGTATATCTGGATTTTCAGAAGGCGTTTGACAAAGTGCCGCACGAAAGACTCCTGAAGAAATTGCAGAGCCATGGAATCGGAGGTAGGGTATTATTATGGATTAAGAACTGGTTGAAAGATGGGAAGCAGAGAGTAGGATTGCGTGGCCAGTATTCTCAGTGGAGGAGTGTAGTTAGTGGGGTCCCGCAGGGGTCTGTGCTGGGTCCGTTGCTTTTTAATGTATTTATAAATGACCTAGAGATGGGAATAACTAGTGAGGTAATTAAATTCGCCGATGACACAAAATTATTCAGGGTCGTCAAGTCGCAGGAGGAATGTGAACGATTACAGGAGGACCTTGCGAGACTGGGAGAATGGGCGTGCAAGTGGCAGATGAAGTTCAATGTTGACAAGTGCAAAGTGATGCATGTGGGTAAGAGGAACCCGAATTATAGCTACGTCTTGCAAGGTTCCGCGTTAGGAGTTACGGATCAAGAAAGGGATCTGGGTGTCGTCGTCGATGATACGCTGAAACCTTCTGCTCAGTGTGCTGCTGCGGCTAGGAAAGCGAATAGAATGTTGGGTGTTATTAGGAAGGGTATGGAGTCCAGGTGTGCGGATGTTATAATGCCGTTGTATCGCTCCATGGTGCGACCGCACCTGGAGTATTGTGTTCAGTACTGGTCTCCGTATCTCAAAAAAGATATAGTAGAATTGGAAAAGGTACAGCGAAGGGCGACGAAAATGATAGTGGGGACGGGACGACTTTCCTATGAAGAGAGGCTGAGAAGGCTAGGGCTTTTCAGCTTGGAGAAGAGACGGCTGAGGGGAGATATGATAGAAGTGTATAAAATAATGAGTGGAATGGATCGGGTGGATGTGAAGCGACTGTTCACGCTATCCAAAAATACTAGGACTAGAGGGCATGAGTTGAAGCTACAGTGTGGTAAATTTAAAACGAATCGGAGAAAATGTTTCTTCACCCAACGTGTAATTAGACTCTGGAATTCGTTGCCGGAGAACGTGGTACGGGCGGTTAGCTTGACGGAGTTTAAAAAGGGGTTAGATAGATTCCTAAAGGACAAGTCCATAGACCGCTATTAAATGGACTTGGAAAAATTCCGCATTTTTAGGTATAACTTGTCTGGAATGTTTTTACGTTTGGGGAGCGTGCCAGGTGCCCTTGACCTGGATTGGCCACTGTCGGTGACAGGATGCTGGGCTAGATGGACCTTTGGTCTTTCCCAGTATGGCACTACTTATGTACTTATGTACTTATGTAAGACGTCATTTGGCAACCGTAAAATCTCTTTTTTTCCCACTCCTCCGCGTAGCCGTCGCCATTCACTCAAAACACAGCAAGCTTAGCAAACCTGTGAGTTGCTGCTGCTGCTGCATCCACGTTGTCGTTCTTTATTGGTCCATCTTTAGTCTACTAGTACTGTTAACACTGTTTTTGTTGGGTAGGCTCTTTTTCCCTTCCTTCCTCCATATTAGCATATTCATTTGCATATATATATATGCAAATGAATATGCTAATATGCTCTGCCCCATCCTTTGCCCCCCAAATTAAACAAACTACACCTATGACTTCATTTCAAAAACCTCAGTTCTTCATCCCAACCAAACGGCATTCACGAAATATCACAGCACTGAAATCTCACTGCTAGGCATGACTACATTCCTATACAGTAAACTGGATCAGCAAAAATCGGTACTTCTCGTCTCATTAGACTTCTCCGCAGCTTTTGATCTGATCTACCATTCTATTTTACTACATCACCTTCATTCAATAGGGATTACTGACACAGTGTACTACTACTACTACTACTACTTATCATTTCTATAGCGCTACTAGACGTACGCAGCACTGTACACTTGAACATGAAGAGACAGTCCCTGCTCGACAGAGCTTACAATCTAATTAGGACAGACAAACAGGACAAACAAAAGATAAGGGAATATTAAAGTGAGGATGATAAAATAAGGGTTCTGAACAAGTGAATAAGGGTTAGGAGGAGTTAAAAGCAGCATCAAAAAGGTGGGCTTTTAGCTTAGATTTGAAGATGGCCAGAGATGGCGCTTGACGTACCGGCTTAGGAAGTCTATTCCAGGCATACGGTGCAGCAAGATAAACGGAACGGAGTCTGGAGTTAGCGGTGGAGGAAAAGGGTGCAGATAAGAGAGATTTACCCAGTGAACGGAGTTCCCGGGGAGGAATGTAGGGAGAGATGAGAGTGGAGAGGTGGTAATTGGCTGTGCATTGCCCGGTTACCGCTGGGTGGTGGTAAGGGCTCCCCTCCCTCCCCCCCCCCCCCCCCCCCCCCGGACATGGCCGTGTGCCAATCCCTGTGATTAGGACAGAGCTATTTCTTTTTTTTTTTTTTTTTGCCAAAACAACCTTTTACCCGCTGTAGAAAAAGGGGGCCTCAGCACGTGGCAAATCCAGACGCCGACACCACCTCAGGTCTCCTTTTACCGCAGATGAGATTGGCTAAAATCTAGAACTAGCCTAAAATCTCCCTCCTGGAGCTAGGTAACTTGGAAGCTCTGCGTCTCAGCTGAGTATGGACAGCTGTGTGTGTGTGCCATGCACATGTCTGTTCTTTTATGTTCAGAAAGCACACAACTGGAACGCTGATGCAAGAAACCATACTTTAAAAAAAAAAAAATACACGAATAAAGACAAGAAATAAAACTTAAAACAAGTACTGGTACATTTCAAGTGTGCACCAATATTTATTTATTTATTTATTTATTTTATTTGTTGCATTTGTATCCCACATTTTCCCACCTCTTTGCAGGCTCAATGTGGCTTACATGGTACTGTGATCGGTGTTAACCAATTCCGGTGTAACAATTACAAGTTGCAAGTAATATCAAGGTGATATTATGGTAGAGTGAGAAACATGTATGGTAAAGACAATTGGGGAGAACTTAGTAAGGGAAGGAAGTATAAGGATATGTCTGTTGACGATCTTTGGTTACGTTGTGTCGCAAATGTCCAGGTTTTTTATGTTGGGTCCATCTCCCTCTCCTGGCATCTCTCCCTCTTTCTCATCCCTCTCCTTGTCCCTCCTTCTCTCCCATTGTCCAACATCTCTTTCTCTCCCTCCCTTGTGCCCTGAGTCCAACATCTCTCCCTTCCTCCCCTCTACAATCATACCCAATATTTCTCCTTCTTTCGCACCCTATCCCACTCTCTGTGCAGTTTCTCTCCTCCTTCTCTTGCCCCCATGCAGCATCTCTCCTTCCCTCTCTTGCCCCTCCAAGCAGCAGCTCTCCTCCCCTCTCACCACCCCCATGCAACAACTCTCCTTCCCTCTCTCGCCCCACCCCCCGTGCAACTCTCCTTCCCTCTCCCCCTCATGCAGCAATTCTCTTTCCCTCTCTCGCCCTCCCCCCCATGCAGCAATTCTACTTCCCTCTCTCATCCCCCCACCTGTGCAGCTGTCTCCTTCCCTCTCTCCCCCACCCCATGCAGTATACCTTCTTCGTTCCTTCCCTCACCTCAACCACCCCACAACTCTCCTTGCTTCAGCGGGTCTCCAGCAGCAGCAGTGATTCCTATATGCTGCCTGCCGCTAACCCAGAAGCCTCCCCTCTGTCGTGTCCCGCCCAGGCAAAAAAACAGGAAGGTGCAGCAGAGGAGAGGCTTCCAGGTGAGTAGCAGACAGCATATAGGAATTGCTGCCACTGCTGGGAACCCGCTGAAGCAAGGAGAGTTTTGGGGTAGGTGAGGTGCGTGAAGGAAGAAATGAAGAAGAGTTGCTGCATGGGCCTCATTCAAAGAGAGTGGATTAGGACAGTGGAAGTCCAGCCTGTTCTGCTGGTGCTATCTAGATGCACCCACTGCTGGGTGGGTCTGACCCCAACTGGGTGGGCCCAGGCCCACCTGGGCACACCCATGGCTATGCCCCTGGAACAAAACAAAAATGCCCGGGGCTAAAACCTAGACACTTTGGGTCAGACCTGTTTTAATAAGTTACAAAAAGGTGCCCCAAATGACCACAGGATGGATTAAGGCATGACCCCCCCCTTTCTCCCCCACTGGTCACTGACCCCCTCCCACCCCCCAAAGATCTAAACACAACAGTACATACCAGGGTCTATAACTACAGATATTATAGCCAGTCTTGTTAGAGCAGCAAGCAGGCTCCTGGAGTAGCCTAGTGGTTGATACAGTGGACTGTAGAGAAGGGGACCCAGGCCCATAACCCACTCCAACTGTAACACTTGTGGTGGGAAGTGTGAGCCTTGCAAAATGCACCAAAAACCTATTGTACCCACATACAGGTGACACTTGCAGGCATAAGGGCTTGTAGTGCTGTACAGTTGGGTACAGAAGGTTTTTGAAGGGTTTGGGGGGAAGCAACGGTGAGATGTGTAACTGGGGGCTTTTAGGTGAAGTCCACTGCAGTGCCCCCTAGGGTGCCCCACTGCTCTGCTGGGATGTCTGTGTGGACAGTCTGCTAAGAATGCTGGCTCCTCCTACATCCCAATGGCTGGATTATGTGTGTTTTTCACTTGGACGTTTTTTTCTTTCGAAAATGGTCCAAAAAGATAGGCGCACTGAACACAGCAACGTCTAGCAAATGGCCATTTTATAATCAAAAGGTCTGACATTTTTCTGGTTTGAAAATGGCTATGTTCGCTACTGGATTTTGGGATGTTTTCCGTAAAATGTCCAAAGTCGGATTTAGACCTTATATCAAAAACGCCCCTCTTCTGCTTTCCTTTCGACATATGGAAATTTTGTTTATGGGTTCAAAAATAAGGGTGTTTCCGCAAGGCATAAGGCCTTTCTGACCCTGCAGCCCAAGGTAGAGGCTCTTGGCGCTAGTTATGTGGTACGTTTTCCCTGTAATTGTATAATATTGATTGAGGGTAAACAATTTCAGTTTTTTGAGCCCAAACAATTGGAAGAATTTTTGCATGCCAGAGAAGAAATGCATGTTAAAATGTAGTTCCCAATGTTCACTGTTAGAAGGTGGCTGAAGTAAACAGGAGGGAGGGATGTATCTCCTGGAAGTATTTAATCTTTTTTTCTTTTTATTTCCTTTATCTTGGATCCGATTACTTCGTATTATAAAGCACATCTAAATTTAGGTGTACTTTATACAATAGGCGTATTTCGTTTTGGCGCCGATTTTCAGGCGTCATATATAGAATCTAATCCTAAGTGTCAATATTCAGCCCTTAACTGGCTAAGATAACTACATAAATAAGACTGCATAAAACACAAGTCCTATCTTTCAGCCTTTTTTTATCAACTCACGCTAGCAGCTCCCGGTGCGGTAATGCCGATAAAGACCATTTACTTTGAATGGGTTCTAGAGAACCGCTAGTGTGGCTTGATAAAAGAGGCCCTTTACAGTGGGGGAAATAAGTATTTGATCCCTTGCTGATTTTGTAAGTTTGCCCACTGACAAAGACATGAGCAGCCCATAATTGAAGGGTAGGTTATTGGTAACAGTGAGAGATAGCACATCACAAATTAAATCCGGAAAATCACATTGTGGAAAGTATATGAATTTATTTGCATTCTGCAGAGGGAAATAAGTATTTGATCCCCCACCAACCAGTAAGAGATCTGGCCCCTACAGACCAGGTAGATGCTCCAAATCAACTCGTTACCTGCATGACAGACAGCTGTCGGCAATGGTCACCTGTATGAAAGACACCTGTCCACAGACTCAGTGAATCAGTCAGACTCTAACCTCTACAAAATGGCCAAGAGCAAGGAGCTGTCTAAGGATGTCAGGGACAAGATCATACACCTGCACAAGGCTGGAATGGGCTACAAAACCATCAGTAAGACGCTGGGCGAGAAGGAGACAACTGTTGGTGCCATAGTAAGAAAATGGAAGAAGTACAAAATGACTGTCAATCGACAAAGATCTGGGGCTCCACGCAAAATCTCACCTCGTGGGGTATCCTTGATCATGAGGAAGGTTAGAAATCAGCCTACAACTACAAGGGGGGAACTTGTCAATGATCTCAAGGCAGCTGGGACCACTGTCACCACGAAAACCATTGGTAACACATTACGACATAACGGATTGCAATCCTGCAGTGCCCGCAAGGTCCCCCTGCTCCGGAAGGCACATGTGACGGCCCGTCTGAAGTTTGCCAGTGAACACCTGGATGATGCCGAGAGTGATTGGGAGAAGGTGCTGTGGTCAGATGAGACAAAAATTGAGCTCTTTGGCATGAACTCAACTCGCCGTGTTTGGAGGAAGAGAAATGCTGCCTATGACCCAAAGAACACCGTCCGCACTGTCAAGCATGGAGGTGGAAATGTTATGTTTTGGGGGTGTTTCTCTGCTAAGGGCACAGGACTACTTCACCGCATCAATGGGAGAATGGATGGGGCCATGTACCGTACAATTCTGAGTGACAACCTCCTTCCCTCCGCCAGGGCCTTAAAAATGGGTCGTGGCTGGGTCTTCCAGCACGACAATGACCCAAAACATACAGCCAAGGCAACAAAGGAGTGGCTCAGGAAGAAGCACATTAGGGTCATGGAGTGGCCTAGCCAGTCACCAGACCTTAATCCCATTGAAAACTTATGGAGGGAGCTGAAGCTGCGAGTTGCCAAGCGACAGCCCAGAACTCTTAATGATTTAGAGATGATCTGCAAAGAGGAGTGGACCAAAATTCCTCCTGACATGTGTGCAAACCTCATCATCAACTACAGAAGACGTCTGACCGCTGTGCTTGCCAACAAGGGTTTTGCCACCAAGTATTAGGTCTTGTTTGCCAGAGGGATTAAATACTTATTTCCCTCTGCAGAATGCAAATAAATTCATATACTTTCCACAATGTGATTTTCCGGATTTAATTTGTGATGTGCTATCTCTCACTGTTACCAATAACCTACCCTTCAATTATGGGCTGCTCATGTCTTTGTCAGTGGGCAAACTTACAAAATCAGCAAGGGATCAAATACTTATTTCCCCCACTGTATACAGTTCAAATGTGGTAGAGTCTCCACGGAGTGGATGAACACTAAATCCCACGAGGAGAAGATACGAGAAAATAGAGTGAGAAGTGGACCAATGACTTCAGGACAAAGAGACTGAGATGATATTCACGGAGCAAACTTTATTGTAGACTCGACACAGTACTGTGTTTCGGCCACAGGCCTACCTCAGGAGTCTTTAACAGTATACAAATGCTGTTTAATACGTTGTCCGTCTTGGATAATGCACAAAGGAGATTAACAAAGAATTATACAATCCTTTTTGGTCTCAAAATGGACTTTAAAGATCGTGAAGCTCAAAACTAGTGTAATGACATGTTACCTCTTACTTCAATAAGAGGTAACTTGTTGTTACACTAGTTTTGAGCTTCACGACGGACAACATATTAAACAGCATTTGTATACTGTTAAAGACTCCTGAGGCAGGCCTGTGGCCTTCATACGGTTCATCATAGCCAGTTAAGGGGTCCTTTAACAAAGCCGCGGCAAAAAGTGGCCTGTGGTAGTGTGGGCCACTTTTTACCGCAGCAGGGAAAAAAGGCATTTTTTTTAATGGGCCGGGAAATGGGCCTGCGCTAATATTAAAACTAGCACGTGCCTATTTACGGCCTGAGCCCTTACCACCACCCACTGACTTAGCGGTAAGGGCTCACGCGCTACCCAAGTGGTAACTATGCAGCGTGCGTTACCACTAGGAATGTCCCCTGCAGTAGAAAAAGTAAATTATCTTCTACTGCAGGATTCAGCATGCACCAAAATCAGAATTACTGCCCAGCGCACGTGCTACCCCAGCTGTAGTGCTGATTGGGTACACACTACCCACACGTAAGCCCTCCCGACCTTTATAAAAGGGCCCGTAATCGCTGAATATCGTATTTAGCTAGCTATGTTTTAGTCAGCTGCGTATACCTGGACATGACCTGGCATTTAATATCTGGGAATAAAGCCAGAGACTAAATATCAACCCCTCTATTTCTTGTATACTGTCTACAAGCTATTGAAGATGTGTACATTCAGGATTCACAGTCTAGGTTTCTATTTGAGGCAATGGAGAAGTAAGTGAGGTACTCAAGGAGCTGCAGTAGAATTTGAACTGGGTTCCTGAGATCCACAGCCCACTGCTGCAACCATTAGGCTACTCCTTTAATCTCTTCATAAAAGTGCTTAGTAAATCCCAATAAATAAATATGTTCAGACTTTTTTTTCATATATGAACACAACACTGCACGCAAAACTGCTTCAGTTTTATTTATTTATTTGTAGCATTTGTATCCCACATTTTCCCACCGATTTGCAGGCTCAATGTGGCTTACATTTGCCGTAATGATGATTGCCATTTCCGAGTAACAGAATTACAGCTGATGTTGCGTTAAGGTGCATACATGCATGGTAACATACATGGAACATAACATATATGGAACAGATCATGGTATATAACATATATGGAACATAACAGTCCATGGGGAGATATGATATTATAAAGGCAAACTGATGCCCAGGTCAGCTCCATGTACAGAAACAACATATTAAAATGTTCCTTTGCAGCGGACCTGGCTTGGATTCCTGGGCCCATCTTCCACATTCAAGGCCAGCCAACTAGGACACGGGATGCTGAAGAAGTAAAGTAGTGCTCCCTTCCCGGTCATTCCACATCAGCAAACCTAGTGGCCCAACTTAGGTCCATATTCACCACATTCTGGAAGGCTGACCTGGGGGGGAAAAGGAGGATCTTAAATGAGAGAACCCCCCCCCCACCCCCAAGAAGTTCTGAATGAAGGTTTGATCAATCTGGAATCTCAAAGAGGCAGGAAGAAAACCTGATGGGCCTAAAAGCATATGACCATCTAACGTTCCCCCCTCATCCCACCACCAATTCTGGCTCATTCTACATGAAATCACTCAACATTCTCAAAAGCCAGGGAGTCATCCTTGATTAACCAGACCATGGAGAGGCAAATAGCAGCATTACAAAAACCATCTCATGGAGCTTTCTACAACCAATGATCTCAAAATTGTAAAATAATTACTAGTATTACATACACATCTGGACTACTGTAACGCCATCTAGATGGGACTAACTCAAAAGACACTCCAGATAGCCACCACTACAACAATCAATGGCAACAAAAAATGGAGACGGATCAGTACATCTCAGTCCACCCTAACCTCGTTGCGTTGGCTCTCCATTTCTCTCTGCATTCATTTTAAAACTCTCTCACATTCCAGGCATCAGACAGTGCCCCAACTATTTGCATGAGAAGTTGAGGAGGCATCACCCCATTCGAAACTGCAGTCAAGATAAAAGCAGCACCAAACCACCCAATCTCTTAGGTGTTTCCTGCAGAAAAAAAAGCGATGACTAGAGCGTTCAGTGGAGCAGCACCTCAACTCTCTCCAACCAGTAATAATGTGGCTTTTCAGCCAGTAGAAGCATTAACAAACAGAATGCCTTTGATGACCTCCAGCAGGACCAGCTAGATAGACATACAGCCTTTGGCTGACTTCTCCTTGGAAATACATTCCTAAAGCCGCATTTATGCGGGATGTAAAGAACAAACCTCAAAGAAACTTCAGACCGCTCAAAACACGGCAGCTAGGCTTATATTTGGTAAAACGCAATTTGAAAGCGCAAAACCCCTCTGCGAAAAACTACCCTGGCTCCCAATCAAAGAACGCATCGCCTTCAAAATCTGCACCCTGGTTCACAAAATCATCTATGGAGAAGCCCCAAGTTACATGACAGACTTGATCGACTTACCAATTAGAAATACATCCGAATCAACACGATCTTATCTAAATCTGCACTACCCAAGCTGCAAAGGACTTAAATACAAAACAACTTACAGATCTAGTTTTTCCTAAATAAGCACACAACTGTGGAACGCATTACCAAAAACCTTGAAAATGACGTATGACCACCTAAAATTCCAGAAATCACTAAAAACCATCCTGTTTAAAAAGGCATACCCTACCGATCCAACTTAAATGCCTAATCTCTGCAACACAACCAAACTAAAGCACGTAATGGACATAACACAACTCTTCCGTTCTCCGATTCCCTAATGTGGCTATGCCACATGAACTTGATCTTACCACAACATCACCCTGAATTTGTTCACACCGGAGCCTGCAAAGGCCTCTCCGGTACTATGTAAGCCACATTGAGCCTACAAATAGGTGGGAAAATGTGGGATACAAATGTAACAAATAAATAAATAAAAATATCTAACCTCAGACAGCAAGGTTTTCTTATCTTCTGAAACTACACCTCCATGCATTTTCATCCTATTCAACAACACAGATCAGTATGTGAAGGACCAGATAATTACAGAACCAGGTATTCCAGAACCCAGGGCTCCTCACAGTCAATCAGGTTTTCAGGATATCCACAATTAATATGCATGAGATCAGTTTGCATAAATTGGAGACTCAGTATATGCAAACTGATCTCATACCTATTCCTTCTGGATATCCTGAAAATCCAACTGGCTGTGGGGCCCCAAGACGGGTTTAGAAGCCGTGCCATAATATAAGAGTAACCTAAGACAATCATGGCCACCGCCTGTCTGGAATAAAGCCTTAAGGAGTCGCTGACCTACCAATATTGTCTTTTTAATCATGTATTATAATTTCACTATAGCGGACCTCTCAGGTTGAGGCCGAGGGCAACCCCAGAGGCAGATCCAGAACAAATTTAGTGGTGTCTGTGGGGAAAAAGGTACTATCTCCTTAAAAATCCTCTCCTCAAAACACAGAGAACAGTAAAGAGTCTCCTGATGACTGATTATTTAATTAGAATAAGTGAACTAAGTCATTAAGAAAAGGAAAGAGGAAGGCTGGTATACAGCAGTGTTTCCCAAGTCTGGTCCTGGAGTACTCCCTTGCCAGTCAGGTTTTCAGGATATCCACAATAAATATGCATGAAAAAGATTTGCATATAGTGGAGGCAGTGTATGCAATCAATCTCATGCATATTCGTTGTGGATATCCTGAAAACCTGACTGGCAAGGGGGGTACTCCAGGACTGACTTGGAAAACACTGGTATAGAGTATAAATAAAACTCCAATTTACTTGTTGCTTCCCAAGTGCCACAATATGTACAACAGGGCTATGAAACAATGAGGCGGACCGTCCATAAAGACAGCGGGGAAGTTTTATAATGTGGTGCGTAAATGTAGACGTGAGAAGGAAGTGCACTTAGTGCCAATTCTGTAACAGCATATGGTGCGTCTAAGCTAGAGGTGGGAAAATCTCAGGCCTTGAGGGCCACAATCCAGTCGGGTTTTCAGGATTTCCCCAATGAATATGCATGAGATCTATTTGCATGCACTGCCTCCATTACTTACAAATAGACCTCATGCATATTCACCGGGGAAATCCTGAAAGCCTGAATAGATTGTGGCCCTTGAAGACCATGGTTACCCATCCCTCCTCTAAACCATTATACACTGGCAGCCCTACCACTAGCGGGGGCCTCAGGCGGCAGTCTTCTAGGAGTGGTATATCACCCCCCCCCCCCCAACGGCCGTGGTCTGGCATCTCCCCCTTCCTTCTTCAATCCCCTTCCCCGAGCCTACCTTTATTTATTAAAAGATGGCGGCAGCACCAGCGATTCCCATTGACCGCCCTGACGCCCAGGGCCTTGCCAAGGGTCTCTGGCGCCCCCCCTGCAGACTACCAGTTGGCGCCCCCCCCCCCCCCCCCCCGCACCTGCCTGGCTCCAAGGCAGCGATTCCCCTCTCTCCCCTGCCCTCCCGCTCCCATGTAGGAATTGCCCGCCCTCTTCTCCCCCCCAAGATCCCGTTCCTTTTTTTTTTTCTTTTAAATTTACCTTCCTCCGGCAGCGCAGCGTCAGTGAAGGAGGCGGCGCTCCCAGTCCCGACATCTCTAGCCTTCCCTTGTTCGCTGCTCACTGCCCCGCCTTCTTCTGACCCTACTGGAGGAATGGCCTAATGGTTAGTGTAGCAGGTTGCAGATCTAGTGAGCCAGGTTCAATTCCCACTGCTGCCTAACAGTCAGCTGTGGGTTGAGATCCTGGGAAATTGGGTTCAATTCCCTCTGCAGCTCTGTGTGACCCTTGGCAAGTCACGTAGCCCTCCAGGCACAATATACTACTAGATTGTGAGCCCATTAGGAACAGTACCAGTATCTGAAAAAGAAAACTGTGAACTGCTTAGGTCTAGGCAGTATATAAATACAGAAAAATAAATATACGTGCAAATGCCAATTTGTGATGTCATTGACACATATACATTTACCTGGTCTGTAAATTAATGCTAAATGTAAGTGTCCTTTATAGAACTGCCATTAAAGTAAGGTAGTTACAAAAATTAGTAGAAGAGTTCAAAATATTTAAATTTCTTGATCTTCTCTGAGGTTTGCTCATTCCTCTATTCTTCTGCATCACTTGTACTCTATTACTGATGATGGGTGTTGCATCCTGTAAAAGTTTTGTTTTTTTTTTACCCATAGGGTATTCCCCCCCCCCCCCCCCCCCGCCCTTCAGTACTATGACACTCCTTTCATTCAGTATTTCCTTCTCTGCTCACTATAACTTACAGCGCTCCGTCCTCAGTGTTTCACCTTAGGATCATAGGAGCCAGCTCTGTGGGTGCTTGAGCACCCCCAATAGTGAAACAATTCCTTGTATGTGTCCAGGGAGGGGCTATTTCCATTGGACGTAGCACCCCAAATAATTCTGAAAAGTTGGCTCCTATGTTCAGTAGATCAGGAAGTTACCCAGGACTTGGCTCCCACCTCCCCTCTCCCACAGGTCACCAGGTCAGTCCTTTTCCCATCAGGGAGCAGCAGCTTTACTGCATTTCTCTTCTTTGAGGATAGGATCAGATATCCCCAATGAACACACTTTCCCCTTCTATATGGCACACTGAGCCTCACAAGAAAGCTCCAGACTAGACTGACGACCGGGGACCCCTCGCTATCTCCTCCTCCTCCTCTTAGCCCATAGGGCAAGGGAGCTGTAGCTCACATGATGGGCACCAAAGTAAGAAACCCATTTTGAGCAGTTCCATGTTTCTTCCATATGGGACCACCTCTAGGGGGAAGCTTTGGGTTTTATACTGCTTGTCTCTTCTTGAGGTTCCACTGCTATCGGGCTGTTTTCCCGGTATACAGCATCCCTTTATTAGTTTTCATTGGTACTACTCTGTAGCTAAATAGAAAGGCACATTGTGGTGTGTCAGATCTTCTAAAATTCCTTATGTAATGCTTCAACTCTTCTATTTCATTAATGTGATTCCCTTACCTTTCCTGTGAACGTCTCTATGTATTACTAAACCTTAATCGTCTCGTGATCAGCTTTCTGCACCCTGAAGCAACTGTCCAGACATGAAGGGTAGAACTGAACTCTTAAAATTATACCTCAAGCAGCTCACCCCATTACCTCTGTATAGGTGTTCCGTGATTTTTAAGACATATCTGGTTGGCTCACTGGCTAAAATCATCTTTTTTTTCTATGCTTGGTTACTGCATTGAAAAAAAAAAGGATTATGCAGCGGGGTGTGTTCTTGATGTGCTTTAGCATTAAACAGGAGAATTGGCACTGGTTAATGATGTTAAAGCCAACTGCTTGAAAACAAAAAAAACACAGCAGATTCTCTAGAAGCTATTTTCACAGTGCAGTAGTTGGTGATTTGTAACAAGCCAGCTGAGTGGCTCAGAGCTAGCAATCAGACAGCAATCACAAGCACACACACATGTCATCGAGAGGTGATCCAAAAGAGGGAAAATAGAAATAAATATTTAAACTTTTTAAAATTTCAAAACAAATGGTAAAATGGTCTCGCTATCTATCTATCTATCTATCTAGATGATAGATAGATTTAGATACATATAGACCATTATACATATGTTTTTTATCTCCATAACTGATAAATGGCTGGGTACACAATAATAACGCTTGGCTCAAAAACATGCTTATAATAAAGCTATAAAATGATTATTTATTTGGATTTATTTACCACCTTTTTGAAGGAATTCACTCAAGGTGGTGTGCAATAAGAATAAATCAAACATGAGCAACGGACAATATATAGCTTGGTAAATATTCTTTCTAAACTTCACTTAATAAACGGTTCTTCGGAACATCATGTGAACCGATGAAAACAATAAATATGAAGCATAAGAATATTACGCTCAAAATCAATTTGCATGCAAAATTTTGCTGAATTTAAGTTATTTGCACTAACCCTTTGTCTACCCTTTACTGTGATGGACTGACACGCTGACCCAAGCCCTCCCACTCCGCCAAGATATGTTTTGAGGTACTTTTATTATGTGAAGTTTACAAAGAATATTTATCACGCTACATATTTGTTTCATGATCATTTATAGCTCGATCATAGGCCTAGTGTACACCCAGCCATTTATTTGTTATAGAGAAAAATAAAAGGGGTCCTGTCATTTTGAAATGCGGTGCATATACTGCGTGGCTAGATACAATATTCAGCCAGCGGCAGTGAGCGCATTTCTGAGCGCTGAGTGCCGCTAGCTAAAATAGACCCAGTTATTTGATTTCAATGCTGGACCATGTCCAGGAAGTGGCACTGAATATCCAAGTCTGCAGAGGTATCTGGAAATGATGTAGGTATGGCCAATATTGGGTGCCATACAAGCATACCGAAACAGGCAAAATTAGGACTGCCTTTTTCTGTGGTGCAACTTGCCTGGTTAGGTATGCAGGGCACCAGCACTCAAGATTGCCAGTGTCCACATAACTCCCAGCCCTGCCCGGTTTCCTCTTGGGCCAGTGGTTCCCAAACCTGGTCCTGGAGGCACCCCAGCCAGTCAGATTTTCACAATATTCACAATGAATATTCATAACAGAGAGATTTGCATGCACTGCCTCCACTGCATGCAAATCTCGCTCATAAATATTCACAGTGGATATCCTGAAAACCTGGCTGGCTGGGGTGCCTCCAGGACCAAGCCTGAGAACCACTGTCTTGGGCAGTTAGAGCCTATATTCAGCAGCACTGCTGAGTACTGGTGGCTGGCCACCTCAAAAGCATGTAGGAGCCTCTCTTGGCTGCTTAAGCCACGCTAAATACTGACCTCCCCCCCCCCCCCCCATGGCACTTATTTTAAAGCACATGGATGTCTCCAAACATCCAAATGGACATCCATACACATGAAACCTCCGAATTCCAATTTTGCAAAGGTAGAAAAAGAGATGTCCCACACTGCAGTATGTCCAAATAGCAAGGGAATGTGTTGTGGGCATGTTTTGGGTGGGACTGGCAAACCCCAAAATCAGGACGTCCAACAGGGATAACTGAATGGGAAGAAACGTCCAACTCTAAAAAGAAGGAAGTCCTTCGTTAGACGTGTTCAATCATGTCTAGGGTACAAAAAGGTGCTCTGATTGAGCAGCTGACCACTGGAGGGATAAAGGCATGACACCTCCTTAATTCCCCCCCCCCCCCCCCCCCCCGTGATTGATGTCCCCTCCCTCTCCCCTGAAAGTGAAACTGGAAAGGAATACCAGTCAGCTGCAGGTGTTATGGATATTGTGAATAAAACAGCATATCCATCCAAGGAGTAGTCTAGTGTTTAGTGTAGTGGATGTTAACAGGGGACCCAGATTCAAATCCCACTTTCTCTTTTTTTTATTTTGTTAAATTGTGAGCCCTCCAGAAACAGAAAAATACCTACTGTACCTAAATATATAAGCCACCTGCAAGTCTGAAAGCTATTGATGTGCTGTACATTCAGATATAGTAGGTATTTTTCTGTTCCTAGAGGGCTCACAATTGCAAAATAATGAGTCCTTTTACTAAGGTGCACTGAAAAATGGCCTGCGGTAGCGTAGGCATGGGTTTAGGGCGCACCTGTAAAAAAGGCCTTTTTTTTTTTAACATTTTTGCCAAAAATGGACGTGCGGCAAAATGAACGTTGCTGAGCGTCCATTTTGGGTCTGAGACCCTACCGCCAGCCATTGACCTAGCGAGAAAGTCTCATGCGGTAACCGGGCGGTAATGACCTACGTGCGCCAAATGCCACTTGGCGCGATACACACGGCCAAAATTTTAAATTATTTTTTGGCCGTGCATATTAGATGAAATTACCACAAGAGCCATGCGGTAGCTGTGTGGTAACTCCATTTTGGCACACGTTGGGCGCGCGTAGACACCTACACGGCTTAGTATAAGGGCCCCTAAAAGAATTGGATCCCTTGGTTTAAGATCCAATACACTAACCACTAGGCTACCATCTGTTCTGCAGAGGTGTCCAAGTGGCCATTTTCTAAGAATGCTGCCAGACAGACGTCCTTGTCCCTGCTTTTTGCTGTTCGTATGTTAGACATTCCAGTTTGTATAATGGCTGTTCATGCTGGACGTCCTCACCACACAGACACCCACCTCACGTATTTTCAAACAGGAAATCCTGGCATATTTCCTGTTGGAAAATACATGTAAGCTGAACGCCTCTATTCTGACTTGGACGTCCTTTCGAAAATGTCCCTCCATATATCTATATCTATAAAATTTTTCTGGGTACACACGCACACACATTTAACAGGCCATTCTTCAGGCAGATCAATTTTCCATTCCGTCTTGCCTCTTGTGTACCACAGTTTCATTCTTTAATCAGCTGTTTGCATGAAAGGGTTTTATTGTTTGTCTTTATACCAGCTGTTTCCTGGCACAGATTATTGTTTCAAAAGTCTGCCTTTTTTTTACCTCCTAGTGCACAGAGGTTATTCTTTCTGGGAGACTTTTTTCTTCAAACAGAGATTTGTTTGAGTGAAGTTCACAGTGCTGAAGCCAAATATTCATATAATATTCCCTCAAGGGCAAAATCATCAAATTTATAAGAAGTTTCTCTCTCAACTGTCTCAGTTTTCGTTTTCAGGATAAACTGAAACTACTAAATGGACTCAGACGGTGTTCTGTGGTATGACAGTCTGTATATATGTGGGAGGTTTGCACTGCTGCTCTTTATGCTGTCCTTGTTCTATGGTGAGGCAGTATGTATGTATGTGTGTGTGTGTTTGTGAGGAAAGCTTGCACTGCTGCTGCCTGTGCTGTGCTGCTGCTACTGTGCCTGTTCTGTGGTGTCACTGAGAGAGACAGAGAGCGAGAGTGTGTGAGGGAAGCTTGCACTGCTGCTGCCTGTGCTGTGCCTGATGTGGGTGTGTGTGTGTGTGTGTGAGGGAAGATGCTGCCTGTGCTGTGCCTGTTCTGTGAAGCTTGCACTGCTGCTGCCTGTGCTGCGTGTGCGTAAGGGAAGCTTGCACTGCTGCTGCCTGTGCTGTGCTGCTGCTGTGGCTGTGCCTGTTCTGTGGGGTCACAGAATGTGTGTATGTGTTTGTGAGGAAAGTTTGAACTGCTGCTGCCTGTGCTGTGCCTGATGTGGGTGTGTGTGTGTGTGTGTGTGTGTGTGTGTGTGTGTGTGTGTGTGTGTGTGTGAGGGAAGATGCTGCCTGTGCTGTGCCTGTTCTGTGTGTGTGTGAAGCTTGCACTGCTGCTGCCTGTGCTGCATGTGCGTAAGGGAAGCTTGCACTGCTGCTGCCTGTGCTGCATGTGCGTAAGGGAAGCTTGCACTGCTGCTGCCTGTGCTGTGCTGCTGCTGTGGCTGTGCCTGTTCTGTGGGGTCACAGAATGTGTGTATGTGTTTGTGAGGAAAGTTTGAACTGCTGCTGCCTGTGCTGTGCTGTTAGAGAGAGAGAGAGAGAGAAGCTTGTGCTGTGCGCTTGCTGCCTCTTCTGTGGTGGGGCAGTGTGTGGTGGAAGATTGCACTGCTTCTGCCTGTATTGTATCAGTTCTGTGGCTGCTGATTTCCCTTTATATCATTATATAGATCATTAAGAAATCTTAATTAGAGGGGTTGGACCATTTCCATAGCAAACAAACGATAACTGGGTGAGTGTTTTTTTTTTCCAGAGTGCGGGCTGGGTCTCCGCTGCAAGATAACAGCAGCTGCTGAGTTGAGCGCAGCACTGTTGTGAGCAGTCAGCCTTTCTGCAGAAAAAAAAGAAAGCTGCCCATGCTTGTTCCCTGCAGGTTTAGCATCAAATGGCTATGATAGATTTAGAATGGATTACAGCTGGGCAGGAAGGACAGTGTGGAAAGCTCAGTAGAGCTGAAGCTTTGCAGACCGGTTCCCTGCTCTAACAGCCCCATGCCCCTGAGCCCCTACGCCAGGCCCCCTCCCTGCCCATCTTCAAATCCTTGCTCAAAGCCCACCTTTTCAATGTCGCCTTCGGCACCTAACCACTACACCTCTACTCAGGAAATCTAGGCTGCCCCAACTTGACATTTCGTCCTTTAGATTGTAAGCTCCTTTGAGCAGGGACTGTCCTTCTTTGTTAAACTGTACAGCGCTGCGTAACCCGAGTAGCGCTCTAGAAATGTTAAGTAGTAGTAGTAGCTAGAGATATCTATATCTTGGACATTGGAAGAAGGCAAAAGCCCTTTGCAGTTCAAAGGAAATAGGGTAATCACTCAGAACCAAGTCAGGAGCACAAGGCTTCAATTCAGGTTCTGCCCTGGGAATATAGTAACATAGTAGATGACGGCAGTAAAAGACCTGCATGGTCCATCCAGTCTGCCCAACAAGACAACTCATGTGTGCTACTTTTGTGTATACCCTACTTTGATTTGTACCTGTGCTCTTCAGGGCACAGACCGTATAAGTCTGCCCAGCACTAGCCCCGCCTCCCACCACCGGCTCTGGCACAGACCATATAAGTCTGCCCAGCGCTATCCCTGCCTCCAGTCCCGCCTCCCACCACTGGCTCTGGCACAGACCGTATAAGTCTGCCCCGCACTATCCCCGCCTCCCAACCTCCAGCCCCGCCTCCCACTACCGGCTCTGCTATCCAATCTCGGCTAAGCTCCTGAGGATCCTTTCCTTCTGAACAGGATTCCTTTATGTTTATCCCACGCATGTTTGAATTCCGTTACCGTTTTCGGAATTCACATGTTTGTGCAGCGCTGTGTACGCCTTGTAGCGCTATAGAAATGCTAAATAGTAGTAGTAGTCCCACCCAATCCAAACTCAGAATTATTATTGTCACTCAGAGTTTGGATTGGGTGGGACCCAGTGAGTTCCCAGGGCAGAACCTGAATTGAAGCCTTGTGTTCCTGACTTGGTTCTGAGTGATTACCCTATTTCCTTTGAACTGCAAAGGGCTTTTGCCTTCTTTCTGCTTTTTGGATTGTGTCATACCAGAAATGTCTTTCTGCACAACTTGTTGGGATAAAGGGCCGCTATGTAACACCAAACTCTTATTTTTTTTTAATGCTCATTCATCAGTTTTCTGTTATCAGGGATGAACTACCTGTGTCTTACAAAAAAAATACTATTTTTCTCTTCTCTTTGACTGTGTTTCCCAAAGTCCAATTCACTCTGAATTCCAAGATTTAACTTAATTCTAGTTAAAGAGTCCATCAAACACTGGCCAGGTAAAATACAGTGCAAACTGCTTCCCATCTCATCTCCCATGCTGACCCCAGATCTGCTCGGTCCCAGATATAGGAACAAACCTTTCCCTAAGACTTGCTGTACCAGTCTTCTATTGCCACCCCAGCTCCACAGCAACTGCATTGCTCATGTTCCTCGGAGCCACCAGGTTCACCGTCTTTCGGCAAGCATGGCCTAGGCTCTCCACCAGCTGCCGCGCTTACCCCTCTTGATGCCTGTCTTGAAGTTGTGAATAGCAGGTGCTCAGCACACAGCTGACAAATGCCAAGCACAGGAAGAATTGGCTTTTATATATACGGTAGGCTGTATATGTTACCCGACATTTTAAGTACACCGCAGTCCTTTACTCAATGCTCATATTCAGTAGCAGATGAAAGAACTGCCAGCCCTAGACAACTCTAATCAAATATCAATCCAGACCTGAATAATGCTGGCAGAAAGGTACTATTTCCATTCAGGTTGCACCTTACACGATCTGTAAGGCTTTGAGGAGACACTGTTAGATTTTACAGGCCCGCTCTTGCACTTTCTAGGGCAATAAATTCCACAACAGCATGTTAAAGGCTTTATTTTTTGCACTGTGGCTTTGCTACATAAATAATGTGTCAGACCGCTGTTGGCAATGGCCCTGAGTAATTACGTACAGCAAAAGTGAAGCATTCTTCACTGTCTTAAGATGACACTATTCTTCAAAAACCCAGCTTAGTCTCCTAGCTGAAGGCCAGCGGGGGAGAGTGTGTTTACATACTCCCCCCTCGAAATTTTATCTTTACAGGCTGCGGTACCGTTTACTGAGTGGACTGAAGAATTATCCAAGGGTTGTTATGCCCGAGCTTTCAGACAGAAGAAGGTTCCTGTGAGTTCTTGAAAGCTCATGGACAACATTTTCTTGGATTAATCTGTAAACTGGTTCAATGAAAAAATATTACAGCTCACCAAGTATCCAGTCTGCTCCAGGCCTGTTACTGCTCCCACACTCTATACAGCCATATGTCCCCATAAAAAAAGAGCTGCAAAGTCATTGTTCGCTTTCTGAACACTTCTGTATTGAAAAACATTAAACTGCTACTAGAAAGGATCTAATCCAATTTGCTTATAAGGTTGCACCTGTGAGAGCCATGGGGATAAAGCATTGATTACCATCAAAATGTCCTAATTATTCATGCTAGCATGTTTCCTTGTGCCAAGAGGATTCTTCCTGAGCACCAGCAGGTCTTACAATCTTGCTTTTTCAAGGGATACTAACCCCCACCCCATCCTAAGCACAAATAACATTATTCCCAGTGGCACCACTGCCTGCTTTAAGCTGTAGACCCCCCCACCCCCACCCCCTTGCTACAGGTGTCCGCGGACTAGGGACAGTCGGGAGGGTGAGTGGCAAAACTGCGCCATGAAGCAGATTAGAATATGTATCCTTGTTTTGTCAGTGCAAGTTATATTCTCAGAATGGCTATAGTCAGAAAATGAATGGTATAAAGCAGGACTTCTCAACCCAGTCCGTGGAACACATCCAGCCAATCAGGTTTTCAAGCTATGTATAATGAATATGTATGAGATAAATTTGCATGCACTGCCTCTACTATATGCAGATTTATCTCGTGGATATCCTAAAAACCTGACTGGCTGGATGTGTCCCAAGGACCGGGTTGAGAACCCTTGGTTTAAAGTGTCCTTGATGGCAGAGAGTTGGTTGAGTGGTATGCCAAGGACACACTGTACCCAAGTTAAAAGGCAAGGATAATGTATTTGATATACCACCTTTCTGTATAAAGAAGTATAACATATTATATTTAGGTACTTTTTCTGTTCCTAGTAGGCTCACAATCCAAGTTTTTGTACCTGGAGTAAAAGAGGGTTCAGTGACTTGCCCAGGGTCACAAGGAGCCACAGTAGGAACTGAACCTGCTTTCCCTAGTCCTCAGCCCACTGTGCTAACCAACAGGCTGCTCCTCCAGTTCTTTGTCTCAAGGGTGAAAATCAGGACCAGCTCTGGGTTGTAGTGCCCTTTTATGAGAGCCTGGGAACATGCTGTCATGGCTGCAAAAGTTGAGGCAGGTTTTTGGTGCCCTGAGCCAGGGGCGTAGTCAAACAGCAGATTTTGGGTGGGCCTAGGCAAGACGTGGGTGGGCACCAAGCGTTCTCCCCCCTACCACCAAAATAATATCTCAGCTGGTGGGAAAATGCTTCTCTCCACTTTGGCAGTCTGCAGCAGGCATGTGCTGAAAACTGAGCATGCGCAGGTGCCAGTATCATGGAGAGCAGCGTTTTTGTTACCATCAGGGGGAAGTTTTCAGCTGGCGGAGCTTGGGATCCCCACTAGCTACTGCTAAACATGTGCTACTGTTGGGTGGGCCTGAGCCCTAAGTGGGTGGGCCCCGGCCCACCTAGGCCCACCTGTAGCTACACCACTGCCCTGAGCCAGTCTCTCACTTGGTTCATGCCTAAAACAGGCCCTGGTGAGAATGTCGATGCTCCCTAATACTTCAGGAGATATGGGCCTGTGTAGGATTAGTGTGTGATAGGCAGTACTCTGCTATCTTTATAAGAGGTCATGGGACAAAGCTACACAGACTATAGGAGCCCCTTTTACTAAGCCGCACCAAATTGGAGTTACCGCCCGGTTACCGCGTGGCCCTTGTGGTAATTTCAATTTTGGAACACATTCCGCTACACATGTCTGAAAAATATTTTTTATCTTCTGGCGTGCGTGATGGATGTGCACTGAGTGGCATTTGACGCACGTGGGTCATTAACGCCCAGATTCTTTACTGCTAGGTCTACGGCTGGTGGTAAGGTCTCAGACCCAAAATGGATGGGCGGCAATTTTCATTTTGCCGCACATCCATTTTCGGCAAAAAAAGAGGCCTTTTTTAACAGGAACGCTACAAAATTGGATCGGCGCGCACCCAAAACCCATGCCTGCACTACCGCAAGCCATTTGAAAAAGGACCCCTAGAGCAGGTGAGACGGCATCTTTTCAGAAACAGGGTGGTGGTGGTGCATGTAAGCAACAGCTTCCCAAGGGAAAGAGTGAGGATAAAACTCAGGGTGTGATGCAAGATTTTGGTGCTCACAGGCAAGACATGATATAAAATCCCAGAAAACAGGGTAGGAAGAGAAAGGGAGGGATCAGAGATCCCAAAGACTGGGGAACCAGAAGAGGAGCTCCTTTTTAAGCAGTAAGCGGGAGGGGTATTTGGCACCTTCAAAATCTGGCATCCTAGTAGGCTGTTATTTATGCTGCCTCGGATTAAATCCGGGCCTGACCAAAACAGGCCTGGAATAAGCACAGGGGATCAACAGTGGCAGGGAAGTGAGAATAAAGCCAGAGATATAGCAGGGACTGCAGAAAGGGAAATGGGCAGGGCAAAGGAGGCAGGAGATCTTTATATACCCTCTAACTCCCTATTTCTATACAGAACCATAAATATTTTTAATTACAAGAAAACATTTTTTTAAACAGTAAGAAATGTGGGCACATGCATTGAGTTTCACAGTGAAGAAAACAAGTGGAAACAGAAGCCATTTTCAAACGGCTGCAAGAGAACACAAAAGAGAGAAAGAGAAAGAAAATAGATGGATTTTTGGCTTTGTCCACTAAAGCTCTCACTGTTTTATAATGCAGCGATGATTACACAACACCCACCCACATTTTACTCAGTGAAAGCGGAAGGACTGAAGGGATGTATAAGCCTGTTTAAAGCCCATGTGGGGCAGTCCTTTCATTGGAAAATACAGAGGTTTTCAAATCCTCAACTGTTCTTATTCTTGGTGCAAGCGTGCACAATAGCAATTAGGGATGTACAGTCATTTCAAACAAGAAAAAGGGGGATCCTCACAATTTACACCAAAAAAAATCAAGCAAGGAAGCCATGGGTGAAAGTGAGGAGAGTTCCAAATAACCAAGGCAGGAGCTGACCTATGTGTGGCAACAATGGTGGTCTGTGATCTACATGACCCTTGAAGAAGGCTTTTAGCCGAAACACGGTCCATGTAGGGTCAGTTTACCTTGGCAAATAAACTCTTGGATGCTCTTACTTCTCATTTCTTGGTTATCTGGAACTTTCCTGACTTTCACTCATGTTGTGCTTGCAGTCATTTCAAACGATACGAAAAATATGGGCACTAAGCACCAATTCTATTAGAACTGCAATTTTGTGCGAAATGTCTGTTATACAGGTCAATAAAGTGTAAAGTCGGCATGCATGCACCAAATTAGCCGTGTCAAAAGCTGGTGTAAATGGCCACACCTGTCGGCAGTGAGATAGTACTCTACAGGGGCGTAGCTATATGGGGCCACGGGGGCATAGGCCCCCGTAGATTTGGCCCTGGCCCCCCCCACCGCCAACCTCTTTGACCCCCTCTCCTGCTGCCGCCGCCACCGTTGGGTACCTTTGCTGGCGGGGGTCCCCAACCCCTGCCAGCCGAAATCCTCTTCTCCGGTGCTGCCGTGTTGCTGATCTGCAAGGGCAGGCTTCTGTTTCTGTGAGTCTGACGTCCTGCACATTGCCCTTGCAGATCAGCAACGCGGCCGCGTCAAAGAAGAGGACTTCGACTGGTGGGGGTTGGGGACCCCCGCCAGCGGTGGCGGGGGAGGGTTGGCGGCAATGGGAAGAGGGGGTCGAATGGGTTGGCCCCCAGGGGGGTCAAAGGTGGTGGTGGTGGCAGGTGGGGTCAAAAATGGCGGGGGTGGGGTTAAAAATGGTGGTGGGGGGGTTAAAATGGCGGGGGGCGGCGGTGCCGGGGGGGGGCTAAAATATGCCCCCTCACCTCGGGTTCTGGACCCCCCCTCCCGCCGAAGTCTGGCTATGCCCCTGGTACTCTATAACTTGTGTGAGCAACTGCAAGACATGCCACTCCTCCGCCCATATTCACACCCTCTTTGTATTTGCGTGCTATACCATTTAGATGCTAACCCCCGGATGCTATACAGTGCAACCAAAATTGCACATGCAAATCCGATGATATTTTGGATTTGCACATGCAATTCAATTACTTAACAGGTCAATTGCGCCAATAATTGCCACTTAACAAAAGCAATTATGATACTGATTGGCATTAATTAGAATTTACGCCCACAACTTGCTAGGCGTATTCTGTAAAATTTCAATGTGGACCATGGGTGTTCTGAAAATCTATGCACACGGTTATAGAATTCACCTGTTCCGTGCCTAACTTAGGTGCTGGTATTTACACCAAGTTTTACTTGGCATAAATGGACACACCTAGAGTTAGGCACAGGCATGTCCACTAGGTGTATTCTATAAACCGTCTAGACGTATTCTATAAACTGCACCTAAATCTAGGTATGATACAGAATACATCTAGGTGGAAATATTTTCGGTGCTGATTTTTCAGACGCCATATATAGAATCTAGTCCTAAGTTTATAGAATAGCGCAGAAGTGCAGATACACACGTAACTACAAATTAGAACCAATTAACAGCACATAAAGGTTATTATCGGCATTTAAGGCCAGCTGGTGCCTAGTTTAACAATTAAGAGGCCCTTTTACTAAGTTGTGGTAAGCGCTAGCGCGCGCCTACCGCAAGCCAAAAAGCATTGCCGTGAGACACGCTGAGGCATTCTGTGGTAGTGTGCCGATCAGCGTGCGCTAATCCCACTACCTTTGTATCGCTCTATGGTGCGACTGCACCTCGAATATTGTGTTCAGTTCTGGTCACTGCATCTCAAATAAGATATAGTGGACTTAGAAAAAGTGCAGAGAAGGGCGACGAAAATGATAAAGGAGATGGGATGACTTCCCTATGAGGAAAGGCTGAAGTGGCTAGGGCTCTTCAGCTTGGAGAAAAGACGACTGAGGGGAGATATGATAGAGGTCTATAAAATAATGAATGAAGTGGAACGGGTAGACGTGAATCGCTTGTTTACTCTTACCAAAAATACTAGGACTAAAGGGCATGCAATGAAGCTACAAAATAGTAAATTTAAAATGAATCAGAGAAAATATTTCTTCACTCAACATGTAATTAAACTCTGGAATTCGTTGCCAGAGAATGTAGTAAAAGCAGTTAGCTTAGCAGGGTTTAAAAAAGGTTTGGCTGGCTTCCTAAAGGAAAAGTCCATAGGCCATTATTAAAATGGACTTGGGGAAAATCCACTGCTTATTTCTAGAAGTATTGTACAGTTTTGGGATCTTGCCAGGTACTTTCGACCTGGATTAGCCACTGTTGGAAACAGGATGCTGGGCTTGATGGACCTTTGGTCTGACCCAGTGTGGCAATACTTATGTATTTATGAAAAATATTTTCTATTTTTCAGCGTGGGAAGCGTGACTAAGGGTGGAGAGTAGACTTGCCCTGTGCTAATCAGGTAATATAGGCACATGCTGTGTGCTGCCTGATTAGCGCAGGAGCCCTTAGCTCCTACAAAATAAGCGGTGATAAGGGTTCCTGTGGTAATGGCCATACACTAATTGTGAAATTAGTGCATGGCTATTAAAGAAAAATATACAAATGTGGCCATTTTACCACCAAGCTATAAGTGGAATCAGTGTGCGGGAAACCCATATGCTAACAACAACGCCGGCCACTTTTTAGCATGGCTTAGTAAAATTGCCCCCAAGTTAAGCATGTAAAAAGGCAAATATTTTATAACTTCCATGTCCTAATTTGCACAGTAGTTGGAAATCTGGACGCACAACTTTATAAGAATCCAACCCCTTGTGAACAGCGTGCCCTCTTTCCAAACGTGCAAGCAGTCTTAACCACATCGCACAACAAAAGAAACCTCCTCCCATCCCCCCCCCCAAAAAAAAAAACCATGAACATTCCCAAAACCAACACAACACAAACATTTTCTGGATGCTAGAAGGGAGGAGGGCACACAGTTACTCTGACATTATAAAGCCATTTTTGCTGTTTAGCTGTTCTGGAGCTGTGAGAACAGCTCAAGAGAAGGAGAGAGCTTATTTTTGAACTACTGTGCTCACTTGGCAAAGAAGTTTAAGGAATAGTTTTTCTCCCAGGACAAGCAGGCCTGTACTTCTCACAGATGGGTAACGTGGGTCGGCATCGTTGGTCCAGAGCTTGTAGCAAACAAGCTTAAAAATAGTGCGAGACACTCCATGAAAATGGCAGATGCAAATCAAGGTCAGGTATACACAAAAAGTAGCACATATGAGTTTATCTTGTTGGGCAGACTGGATGGACCGTGAAGGTCTTTTTCTGCCGTCATCTACTATGTTACTTATGTTACTATGTATCAGATAAAATGGTTCCTATCTTCAATTAAACCACACCTATTAACCTATCTTTCAGACTTTAAATATTATGCCTGCGTCTCTCTACACCAGTGGTTCTCACCTAGTGTGTCAGGATACACTGGTGTCTCCCAAAGACATAGGAGGTGTGTCA
Source organism: Microcaecilia unicolor (assembly GCF_901765095.1). NCBI lineage: Eukaryota > Metazoa > Chordata > Amphibia > Gymnophiona > Siphonopidae > Microcaecilia > Microcaecilia unicolor. The sequence goes on from NC_044033.1 coordinate 178,587,875, forward strand.
CAAAAAATTTGGTGTAGACAGCGAGCCTGTGTTGCCCTTTACAACCATCCGTGCCCGCAAGCTGGGAAGTCCAGCAATCTTGAGAATCAGGTTCTTGAAATCCCTGTAACCGGTCTCTATTTCTGCTACCCCCAATAATAAGAGGTACAGCTGGAATACAAAAACTGTAATAATAATAATAATAACTGCTGCCTTCTTCCCAACTGAACATGTTGCAGGTCTGCTGTTCCTGAGTAGCATATTTGCAGGTTTTTCGGTTGCTTCAGCGTATCTGGAAGTGAAGGGATTTTTTTCTTGTTGCTGTTTAATGAGGTGACACCAGAATTTGAATATACAGTACAGTCTCGATTATCCGACGTAAACAGGACCAACCCATTGTCAGATAAGTAAAAAGTTGTACAATACGAAAAACACTGCATAAACCCCTTAAACAATGCATAAACAAAAGCACAGGAATTCCCAATTTTCAAAAATTGTTCTAAAACAAAAAATTTTAATAGAAACAAATGCAATGACATCACTGGGGGTCTGTCAGACATGTCGGATGGTCAGATTAGTGCAGACTGGATAATCGAGCCTGTACTGTATATTTGTTTTGTGTATGATAAGTGAGAAATATGGGATTGATATGTTGCATACAGCTTTTTGATATAGGATAGACAAATTCATTCTAACCTTATAATTAAACAATGAAATATTTAGGCGTGCTTTGTTCAGCTGTGAATGTTAAATGTTCCGTGTGTCACATACATGAACATTGTCAGGTGTGTTACAACAAAAGAAAGGTTGTGAACCACTGCTCTAAACACTCATATGTCTGGTCTGTCTGCCCATCTATCTGTATTAAGTTGACGTTCCCTGACCCGTGGAGCTTATGGTCTTTTATATGTAACTGCATAGTGTCGCACACACCCTGTTTCTGGTAAAGGCAGAGAACACTCCTGACTGTCAGTGATTTGCTCCAAAATTGGTCTATGGTAAACGCAGCTTCTTATAACAAGTGCAACAGAACCCACGGGCAGGGAGGGATAAGGGTGGCCAGGACATTCCAGTCTTCTTTATAAGTGGATTTCCGATGCTCTAAGCAGATGCACGGGGAATAGTAGCCCAATTCTCTTGATGAAAAAACACATGCAACATTGAGAGGAGGGGTGGCGACCTCACTGTCTTAGAAAAAAATGAAAGGCAACTAGAAAAGCCTTCTCAGAATGGCCCGGCAGTACTTGGTAGTCACGAAACCAAAGCAAAATTTGCATTTTGTAATGACTCTATTATATATCAGTAAAGCTAATGACAAGAGGCAGGGACTGATTAATAACGACATTTATCTGACATAAATGGGGGAAGGCTCCACTCTGGCCCATGTGTTCCAAGCCAGAAACGAAGGAGCAGCATTAACCTTCTATGCCTTAGGCATGGCAGTAATGAAAAATATGTCAATCAGAGCATCTGTTTCCTCACCAAACCCACCCTGACCACGGCAACATTCTTTGGCCACCATTCTCTTACCACAAATGCCATGTACCACATGGTAAATATGCTGCACAAACCCATGCCCACATCATAAAGGTACAATAAACCTCCATAAAGTCACCAGAAGTCAGTTGATCCCTACTTTCCTTTTCCATTTCCATACCTACTTGAATGCCAGCTTTATCCTGGTTTCCCTGCAGCTGGGGATCCTCTGTGCCCTTCTCGGGCTCTCTTGAGCTCCAATACCATTTCTGTGGCCCCTGCTACCTCTGTGATGAAGCTGTTCCACCACCCTGACAGGTACTGCAAGTCAGAGTTTACAACTCACTAAGTCCTAATGATTCCTGCCAATGAGATCTTTCCCTCTTCTCTCAAGGCATCCTACATTTTTCTCAATTCTTCTGAAATAACAGAACCAAAATGAGATGGTTCTGGCTGTATTTTACCAAAATTGCTATTTCCAGAGCTTATCTCAGGAAATCCAGAGCGCCAAACTGGCATTTAACATTATTTTTCATACCCCTCATGCTGTGCCCTGGCTTTCAGTATACAGGCATATCCAGGAGGAATGAAGGTGTTCAATGTCCCGCATTTCCGCTCATTGTTTTAGTTACATGGGGTATCTGTTGTACATTTGATTTTATATCTGTATTACTATGATTGACTGTAATGTTTGTCATATGTGTTGTTTTGACGATATGCCATATTTCACTAAGGGCTCCTTTTTGGATCAATGGATGATAAACACTTTTAAATAAATAAATAAACCAAACAGGGGAACTGTCTTAAAAAAAAATTCAAAAATCACAAAGCAATAATTTAAAAAGGTCTCTTCACACCATCCTTCCCTATCCTTTATCCACCAAGCTGGTTCCCATCTATTTATCTATCATGTTAACAGTATGGTAGGGACATGCAAAACCAGCAATTTACTGATTTGAACTGGAGGTAGAGACATATTTATTTACTGGCACTTTCCAGAAACAAGAAGCAGGAAGGCAGAGCCAGGACTGGAAGCAGTGGGATCAGAGAGAGTGAGGACAAGAATTCATGGGGAGCCTGTATGGACCTGAGGAAGGGCATTAATCCCAAAAGCTAATCAAGAAATGTATTAACTTTTTAATTGGACTAATAGGTGATCATCTTTTTTTTTTGTTAACCTCTGAGGAAGGGGACACTGAACACTGAGAAAATTAGCACCTATTTATTGCATTTTTAGCCAATAATAATTTAATCTCATCAGTTTTTCCCACCAGGTTTCGAGTTTGTTTTCCTTTATATGCATGATTTCAATTTATTTTTCAGCAAATTTCTGATCAACCAGTGGCCAGCACTTTCTCTCCTCCCATAAACAGGCCTAAATTAATGACCACAAGTTTTATGTATCTCTTTTGCAATCTGCCAAGCACAAGGGCCCGGGTTAGCTGATATTTCCCATAAAATTAGATTTATTTTCCCCCTACTGATTTATTCTCATTTTTCAACATTAAACCAAGAGTTCTATGAATTCCCAGGAAATTCAGCAGACAATTAAAACAACAGTGCTGATCCGCACCATTTAATGCCATTGCAGTTCAACTGCAAAAACATATTACTCTCCGAATTTCATCTCAAATGCCTTTGCTGGTGTAGGGTTACTATGGTGCAGCATCCGTCATTTCAGCTCCAGGTGTGATTGTAGCTTGAACGGATTAGATGTGATCCTCTCCATTAAATGAATCTGCCGAAACATTTGGGGAACACATTGTGTGTCTAAATATTACAATCTTGACAAGATATCATGAATGACCACTGTTGGGAGCCAAGTCTCAGGCCGCTGACCTGGTGGCACCATATATAGAGTGGGTATCATCATTTCCTATGTACTCTTAGAATCCAGTCAGTCCCAGTGCTTCACAATTGAAAGATCAAATTATGGGATTTGGGGTTTTATGTTTCAACTTTTTTATTGATGGAACAATCTGGCATATACAACCGAGTGGGGTTTTAATACAAAAAAAAAAAAAAAAAGAAAACACTGGGAAAAGCAAGTGATACTTCCGACCTGAGATATTTTACAGTATATTCTGAAAATTCTTGGGCATTATCTGAGGAAAACCATAGTCTGAGAAGTCCAACATGAACCTTCACCCTGAAAGGATGATCTTGTTTTGTGGATGCTTATGATGTAGAAATCTCAGATATAATATTCAATTTATTCTCAGTCTTTTTGTCTAATTCATGTATAGTACATTTTATATATGCGCTTCTGATCAGAGTGTCGAAACCACAGACCCTTAACCATATTCAGACACAGAAGACAATCCAGTGCTTTCAAGAAAAGGTTCTGTTTCAGTGCAGCTAGTGTCAGCAAGCCAAATGGGAGCTCAGACAAGAATTATTAACACACACACATCTTATGTAAATTTAAAATAAATATGCTACCTGCACAGAAAAAAAAGAATCTTTTTCCACCACAGATTGATTTTCACCTGTAAGATCTGATTAGAGTTGTCAAGACTGAAGCCCACAGTGCAGAAACCTTGTTTATGCACTGTGTTATAATGAAAGAGCCTTCCAGAATAATACTACTGTCCACCTCAGGTTTGGTCAGGCAGGCGTGAGATAAAAGGAGTAATCACAGCTAGCCTGCTGGCCATAATTTCTTCAGCCTCCCAGACCCAGCTCTCTAAAACATTTTGCCTGAAATATTCTCTGCTGACCCCCCCCCCCACCCCCCATAAATAAATAACAGAACTAGGGATCCCCTGTCACGAAAAAAATTAACTCTAGGGAATATTTCAAGATGCGCATTCTACTGTGGAAGGTGCACTTGTTGCTCTTAACCCTCACCCTGATCATTTTTCAAAATGATTGCTTTTAAAATGATCACCTACAAGTAGGTAGAGCAACAAGAAACAATCTGGTGATTATCGCACTGCAGAGCCCTAGATCCACAGGCACCGGCATCTAGGTAAGTTCTCCACGCTAATTTAAAAAAAAAAAAAAATACAGCGTTTCCTTTTTCTTTTTTAAAGCAAGAAGTCTGCCCTGTGGTTTGTTTTTTACTGAGCCGGTAAACAGCACCAAAAATCATCAGGATAATACTAGAAATCAATGTGTATAACGGTACCTTATCAGACAGAAGACCTGGGGTCCTTCTATCCCAAGGTTTCACATCCATCAACCTGCTGCATCTTCCCCTCCTTCCCCACTCACACGGGCGACCAACCTATCAGTCATGGGCTAGCCTTCCCCCACCTACACGCCCTTTAGCCTCCTGAGCCACCACCGAACTGTTACCAAAGTCCCTTCTTATCATTTTCAGGATGTGATCGTTTCAAATAAAACCTTATTTAATCTGCAGGTTCCAAAAGGCAAAGGGGAGTAACGATAAATACTTGGGTCAATCAAGGCTCTTTCCAATAACCAAATAAAAAAAGAGGATATGGGGCGTGCGGATATACTCTAGAAAGATCCGTCGTTACTCCTTTCCCCATCCTCTAGACTTTACAGGTTTTCTCTATGAAATTCCTCAGCTTCTCTCCCCAGCCTATCAAAGAACTAACTTTGCCTTATTTCCAGCAGCGCTAAGCCATCTACGTAAAACCATCTCAACCCTCCCCTCCGCCTACCAAAGGTTTCCTCTTATTTTAAAAGGCAAACTTTAAAATCAAAAAAGATAATGCAACAGCTTTGAAGGTCAGTCCAACCACTGCAATTACCAGCTCCTCCGTAATAGTGGTGGATTATGTGAATGAGGCTGATCTGACAAGTCTCTCTGCTCGGCAAGACTTTATTATCCTCAAAGAAACCACCTGCACTCGTACCTTACCTGGTTCCAACTACTAGGCGAAGGGCACTGCTACCATTGAATTGCGTTTTGGTTTTCATTACGAAAATGCTGTTTACATACTTTTCAGACTAACAACATTTCTTGCCTAAGTACACTTTTATGTTAACTTTTCCCATATTTATACGTATCAGCCCGTGAGCCCGGACATTCCTGCATGCTTTATTCTAGTCAATCTGCATATTCTCAGCATTGTACCATTAAAAAAAAGTTATTCTGCTAACGACAAGATTGGAGACTCGCCACAGATAATGATGATAAAGCATATAACCACAGTGCATGTTTCCTTCTAAATCTGCAGAATACCCTCCCGTGGATGGGTCACTTCCCTTTTGTTATGTTTTGTCTCTGGAGGACCGAAGTGCACCCCACAGGGGTAACCCCCACGCAAGAAGCCAAGTCACTCATTTCTGACAACGTTGTAAGTCTAACCCTCGTTTTGCAAATTCGTTTTTTCAGTTTCTGTCTCATTTTGTCCTTATGACAATACATCACATTTGGAATCATTCTGGCCTCAGGGTTTGCACGTTCCGGTTATGCCTTGGGCCCCCTCGTTCACCCTCTTACCTTGTGTAGAACCCACTGGCTGATGATTAGAGACATCCAGCAGAACCGCCGCATCCTCCAGAGACAAATCCCGAAACCCAATGGGAATCAGGGAGTCAATTGAAGCAAAAGAAAAAAAAAATCAACGTCCTCCTTTCTTGTGCATGGAACCGCTCGAGCCCACGGACGGTAAAATAAAAAGAGGAAGATCAAAAAAGAAAAGCAAGGAGAAAGTAAGTCCAGCAGCAAGGGAGGACTTCAGCGGGGATCGGAGCATGGATCCGTAGAAGAGACAAATGACTTTAAGGAGGAAAGGAAGCGAGGGCAAGAAAGAAGAAAAAGTTGAATCTCCCACTCGCTTAGGGAGCTGTGCAAGTGTGATCAGCAAGCGCGAGGCAGAAAGTCTCGGGCAGCCTGTTTCACGTTCCATTGGCAAATCGCCCTTCTCCGGGAGGGGCGGGGGCTCGCCTAGCCCTCCAATCCTAAACCGCAGAGGCCAGGATGTCTCGTGCGCCCCGCCCCCTCCACTCCCTCCCTCAGCATCCCAGGGAGGAAAATCTAGGGGCGGCGTTTGTGCATGCAGGGCGACTTGAGCGCCCACTCCCCAGTGCCCCGCCCACCAATTCGATTGAGTCAGGATCGCTTCGGTTCTGGTGGTGTTGGGGGGGGGGGGGGGGGCATCGGTTTATGGGATCGCATCGGTGCGTTGGAGTAGCGGGCATGCTATGCCCTTCCCAGGGGGGGCTGCTGTAGTCGACTTGCTTGGATTGGAAAGAGGAGACGTCGTGAACATAAGGTTACACTGACCTGAAAAGCAGTTTTTGTGTGTGTGCACGAGAGAGAAAAGTCATCTACTGACCGATCCAGTCAACTTCTTCTTGAAGCTGACGGCAGTCAGGGATGTCCACGCTTGGACGAAATCTCATGTGCATATGGTTCTTTGCACGCTTGCAATGCAAACATACACACTGCAGTTACGATGAGACTGTGATCCTCACAACTCGTGCCTGAATAAATTGGTTAATATGTTAGGTGGTCATTTTTGTGCACCAGGCAGGCTACCACCTTTTGATGCAGTTATTACTGTGTAAACGTCAGGGGAAACAGTGAACTGGGATCAGGAGCATAAGGTGAGAGAATGGAGAGCACGTTGCACAAGATTAAAAGGGACTTGAAATCCCATTTACGTGGAAATGCAGCTCTTCATCTGTGTTTAATGTTCAAATTGAATTTGCATTTGAAAACCACGAAAGATTAAGTACTATATTACAAAAACAATGAACAGCAGATTCTTGAGAGCAGGTAGGAGGAGAGTTGAAGTCCAAAGCTTGTCTCGCAGGACATGTTTAACTTTGGGCTGGGCAGGCTGCACCAGTAGCCCCGGGTTAGGGGGGAGTGGGGTACTCAGAAGGCAAGCAGGATGGTGGAAAGTGAGAAGGTAGGGGACAGAGTTGTTGGGAGGGGTGGTGGCAAAGGGAGGGGGTAGGATTGGGGGTTTAGCCATTAGTGATTGGTGGGCAATTTAAAATTGTTTTACCACCTGTGACCTCGAACAGGGTTAGTGGGATCCCAAAGGGGGGCAGAGGCAAAGGAAGGGTTGTTGCCAATGCCAACCTCACTTTTTTCCTGTAAGTGTGGGCTTTTTTTTTTTTTTTTTTTACAATACTAGGGTTTATTTCTGAATTCGCTGGTAGCTTGTTTTTGGGCTTGTTGCCGCTGGCAGCATATGTGAGCAGAATGACTCACATACGCTGCCAACAGCCTGAGCCACAACTCTGGCGTCTCATGAATGGCTGGGACCCCAGGCACTAACAGTGCAGAATGACTTCTCTCAACTAGATGACTGGCTGAGTTCCAAGATGCTGGAGCACATGCTTTGTGTTTCGCGTGGTGGTGGTGGTGGGGTAAGAGGGTCAGGGTAAGCGCTGGTTCCCCCCAGTTCCTCCAATGCCCGGTAGTTGGAAGGGAAGCAGCCAGGTGAGTGCTTTAGCATATGATTAAACTTCACAGTATGAAAAAAAAATGGGTTTATTTTGGAGTTTGTTTTTGAACGGATATCACTTGTTTTGGACTTGTTTTTATAAAGAAAACCTGCTTGTTTTTCTATGACTACCTGGCAACACTGCCACTGCCTCCAAGTCACAGGGTCTTTCATCCTGCTCCTCCTAGGTTGGTTTACCCACCCTCCCTCCCTATTTCTGTGTGAGTGCGGGAGATGAAATAGGATGGTTGTGGTGGCTGGTGTGTCACAGCGGGCGGACACCCGAGCTACGGCCATTATGCTCATTTGGTGAGTGCTTAATTAAGGCTCAAAGAGCCAGTGGACAGGAGGGTTTGATGGCGGAGCAGTACGGTGATGGAAATACCAGATATTAATAATATTTTGTGTTGTAGCTTGGGTGAAGATTGTAATTAAGGACTGTTTATGCCTAAATTGTTATTTGGTAATAAAGAAGCTGCGGCCTAATTTGTTACCAATTAGTCTCATGCATTTTACTGTATGTCAGTTTTTAAGTTCATGGCATGGGTTGGGGGGGGGGGAATGGTGGGGAGTCTCAGATCCAAATGTTAATCCAGCAAGGATCAGAAATGAGTTAGGGTAGGATTTGTTCCAGAAACTCACAGCCTCTGGCCCTACTCTTGAAAGAATTGAAAGACAGAGGATACTCCCTCCCCCCCATGCTAGTTGGACTGAAGTCACTTGTCAAATAAAAAGAACGGTATATGTGGAAGGAGAGGTTTCCCCACATGAGTCTTTACATCCAACCTAGACTTCCCTTCCCTGGCGTGTAGTGATCAAATTGTGTTGTTCTTGCATGTCAAGCCCTAAAACTGAGAAAATAAAGCCTAGAATATGATACCTATGAGTTATTGCTTTCACATCTGAAAATAGTGTTTTTGGTTGTTTTTGTTAGTAATTATATGGGATGGATTCTGGCTACCATTAAATTTAGCTGCCTGCTCTCAGGCCCTGACTGAAGAAAAAAAAGGGGGCGGATTTGTTCCAAAATAATATCCACATGATCTACTTCTGAACCTGCCCCGTATACATATAAACTATCACATAAAATGTATAATGAGTTTATCTTGTTGGGCAGACTACATGGACCGTACAGGTCTTTATCTGCCGTCATTTACTATGTTACTATATTTTACTTTTCTATTCTGCAGTAGGCATCCTGTGGAGCTCAGAGTGAGAGACTTACTATCTGCTGTCTTTATTGTGTCTCTCTTGCTCCTACAAATCTAAGACACTTCACTTTGCAAACAATAACCAGTTGATATTCTGCAATCTGCACAGAGAAAAGTATGCCACAAATACATTGCTCAGAAAAAGCAAAGATGGATTTAACTTATTGAAAATGTTTTGGCTTGATAACTCTTACTGCTGTTTTGATTATAATCCAATATAGTTGCTACCACATTGGAACTTTAAATAGTAATGTAGTAATTGATGGCAATTAAAGACCTGAACAGTCCGTCCAGTCCATCCAACAGTCACACTCATTACCAATTCATGATTATACCAACAATGAATGTGATATAAAATACTTGATCATTGCCTTTCTTTGGCATTTCTGGGACATAGACCAAAGAAGTCAACCCAACCCTGTCCTTAGATTTTGTCGAATCCCATTCCAGCCTATCTGAATCTGTCGTCATTTGCAGGACACAGACTGTAAAAGTCTGCCCGGCCTTGTCCTCACATTCCAGCTACTGAAGTTGCCATCAGAGCCCTTTCCAGCCCATCCTAAACCGGATTGCCATATATGGGACACAGACCCTACAAACCTGCTCAGCACCAGCCTTAATTCTTCACAGCCAGAGTCGCCATCTAAGCGTCACTTGACACATCCACACACATGCAACCATTATATATATATATATATATATATATATATATATATATATATATATATATATATATATATATATACCATCCATTTTCTAAATGAATGGTATAAAATTTAACTGTGGTACAAACTTAACTGGGCAATTTAAAGTGCCAGTGGGATTCCACAGTACCAGTACCATTAAACAGTTAATATAATATACTCCACCTGTTGACACTGTGCACATGTTCAGAGATTAAAAGAAAATATACCCATTAGCCTTGGCTAATAATCAGAGGGAGGCTGCCAGGGTTCATTTCAGCATGATGGCCAGTATTCTATATGGTAGCAGCTCCTGAGATTCAAAGATCCATTCTCACCAAAGCCATGCTTTGGAGTGATATTTCAGCTATGGTCGATTCTAGAGTTCAGTGCTGCCCCCTCAGGGATTTTTAAGTGAAGCTGAGTTGCTATCACACAGATCTTTGAATTACAGCCTGGCACAATATATAGTTGTGATGGGGTGTTTATCCCATCACGGAAATCTGGGAAACCTAGAGGTGAGGAACCCTTAACCGTAGAATTTAATCCCCAGAAGAGAGAAAGAAGAAAGTGTAGGAGGAAGGTGGGAACCACTGAATTAAAACCTCAGCAGGGGGAGCTGGGTGGGGCAGGTTCTAAGCTGACTAAAGAAGCTGGAGTGTTAGAGCCTCAGCAGGGAGAACTGGGAGGGAACACAATTCTGGTCAATCAGAGGGGGGGGGGGGTAGAAGCAGGAGGAGAAGTAGCCCTATAAAAGAAAGATGACAGGAGCTAACAGTCCCTGTTGACTACTACTACTAATCATTTCTATAGTGCTACTAGCTGTATGCAGTGCTGTTCACATTATATGCAGGTACTTTCTCTATCTGGAGAGGGCTCACAATCTAAGTTTTGTACCTGGGGCAATGGAGGGTTGGGTGGCTTGCCCAGGGTCACAGGGAGCTGCGATGGGAATTGAACCCAGGTTGCCAGGAATAGGCCACTCCTCCCTCCTCCCTTTGAGAAACCAGAGTGTGGAGCTCCTGGCCAAAAGACCTGCAAGCTTATTTTTTAAGCAAGGGGAAGTTGGAGCCTCTCATGTTGAAGGTTGTACCTGTTTATCATTGATGTTGTTGACACCAATAAAGAGAAATTAAAAAAAAAAATAAACAAAAGACCTGCAAGCACCAGAAGGTACTGAAATGCCTTGCTATTTTTCTGTCGTTCAGCTGTGGCATTGAGACTGGCTGTATGAGGAATTATTTGGTCTTAACCAGAACTGGTTTTGCTTTGTTATTACCTACCTGTGGGAGGATATATCCCTGGAAGGAGGAATGGATTCCAGGAGATATGAGAGTGGTTGCAGACAGGCTAGAAAGCCTGGCAGGGCTGGTCTTAGGCAGAGGTGACAGAGGCGGCCGCATAGGGCCCCGCGCTTAGGGGGGCCCCGCACGGCGCGCCTCAACTCTGCCTCACTCCGACCGACCCCCGCTCAGACAACCGCATCATGATCCCGCTCAGCCGCTGCCTCTCCGCTCCCGCCATGTTGTGGCATGGTGCCCACCCCCCGCTGAGCCCGCTGTCAGCAGCCTCCCTGGACCCCGACAGTTGCACCAACGGCGCCGACAAACAGTTGCAGCGCCAGCCCCGGCTCCCGACAGAGAGTTACAGCGATGGCTCACCTCAGCATTTCACTTCCCGCTCAATGTCCCGCCTTCTGATGAGGTATTTCCTGTTTGGCGGGCGGGAGTCACTGAGCAGGAAAGCTGCCTGGAGCCTGGTCGGAGGTGAGCCAGTGTGCGAGTGAGTGCGACTTAAAAATAAATAAAGACAGTCAAGTGGAGCTCAAGCTGGAGCAAGTTTGTGCCACTGCCATTCAAAGGTAAGCCAGGTATGATGATAGCTTTTCTTATAAGAAAGAAGGAAGTTTCAAACCCCTTTTGTGCCATTTTAAAGGTAAATACTATTGCAGTAGTCTATTATTCTCCCATCAGTGATTAAGTCAAAATTCAGTGTTTTATGAAGGGCAGTGACAGGAAAAGATCAAGAGGTTAGCTAAAGTGGTGCGTGTATGTGAGGGGTGGGGACAGGGGCAAGTGGAGAGGACTAGTAGTGTCAGACTTTACTGTTAATTTGCCCAACGTTATTGAAAACCTAAAGAATTCCAAGTGGGCAGACTAAAAATTGTCCATCTAAAGGTACTTATCTTGCTAAGCTGGCCAGATCATGTGTATTTAGGAGAATTTGAGTTTCCAAAGCAAATAGCATTGTAGCCTCAAGAAAGAGGGGCATTTCTCTAAGCATGTTCAGCTTAGGAGAGAAAAAGAGCACATATAAAATCCATTTCCAAGGAACCTTTTTAAATTAAAAAATAGGGGAATTTGAAAGTACTGGATCTTTTCTTAGTATTTTTCCTTTATTCTCCTTTGTTATGAGAATTGGAACTACTAATTGTAGTGGACTTGAACTGAATTTCTGGGGAGGGGAGGTTCATGATAGCATTGTGCTTATTATTTCAATCAGTTTTTTTGTACAAGTTGTACAAGTTTAGCTTCATTTGTCTTTATTTGAAATTTCATAAATAAAAATTTTTCTAAAAATGGAATAATCTTATCAATTGGGTGGAGCTAGGGTGGGGGCGGGGGTAGGGTGGGGAGGGGCTAGGATGGGGCCCCACCAAATTGGTCTGCACAGGGCCCCGCACTTGCTAAGACCAGCCCTGAAGCCTGGCCTTTCTTTTTTGTTTGGTGTAAGTAATTGGGAACCTTTTTGAAACAAGCTATCCCTGAGGATAACACCCTATAGACCTAAGGAGAACTGGGATGTTTTCACCTCTCTACAAGGGCTCTCCCTGGAGAAAGGTATAAAGGAACTTAAGCCCAGAAGGGAACCTGGATACAGTGTTTGAGAAAGACTGGGTGAGTGTTACTAATCCTTTTACATTGTGTGAGTGCCAGATTCCAGGCATAGCAGCTGCTGGTCAAAAGGAGCACATTGATCTGCATCCAACATTGCGCATAGCAGCTACGTGGGGGCATGAGATCCCGTAGCTTTGGCTCTGCCCCCCCCCCCCCCCCACCGCCAACCCTCCCCCGCCACCGGGTACCTTTGCAGGATGTCAGACTCACAGAAACAGAAGCCTTGCAGATCAGCAACACGGCCGCACTGGAGAAGAGGACTTCGGCTGGTGGGGGTTGGGGACTCCCGCCAGCAAAGGTACACAATGGCAGCGGGGGAGGGTTGGCGGCGGCAGGAAGGGGGGGGGCGAAAGGGTTGGGGCCGGGGGGGGTCAAAAATGGTGTGGCGGTCGGCAGCGCCGGGGGGGGGGCTAAAATGTGCCCCCCTCTCCTCGGGCTCTGGACCCTCTCCCGCCAAAGTCTGGCTACGCCCCTGGCGCATAGGACACATCACAATAGTACAATCATATATCATGTCCAGTCAATAAGCACATTAAAAACACCTAACGTTTCAGCACTCCAACATGCTTCAGGAGCATAGTGGAGGAGTGGCCTAATGGTTAGAGCACCCAACTTGACATTCAGAGGTGGCTGGTTCAAGTCAGGGTCGTAGCCAGACCTCAGTGGGAGGGGGGTCCAGAGCCTGAGGTAGGGGGCACATTTTAGCTTGCCTCCCCCAGCCGCCGACCCCCCCCCCCACTACCACTTTCAACCCCCCCTGCCACTGCCTACCCCCTCCCGCCGCCGCCACCAGGTACCTTTGCTGGTGGGGGTCCCCAACCCCCGCAAGCTGAAGTCTTCTTCGGCGCCGGTCTCTGGCTACCTTCCCCAGTATTTTTGGAACAGTTTTATGAAACAATTCAAGTGGGATACATAACGCCAGATCAGTAGTCAACAAAACAGTAACAATAACAGACTGGATTATGACAGATAATCTCGACCTTCTATTCATTAACAAAACCTAGATTCACAATCTTAAGGACCCCATAATCCTAGATCTATGCCCTCCAGGTTACAAAATCACTCATTGGACAAGGAAAGAAAAAAGAGGAGGAGGCATAGCTCTAATCCACAGATCCAACCTCACCGAAACAACAATAGCCGAATCCATAACCCCCCAACTTGAAATCACCTCAGTCAGAATCAACCACACAAACTTGCTCTTTCACCTAAATGCTGTCCTGTTTTATAGGCCTACTACTCAACCGGAAGAAAAAAACATATAGACTACCCAAGTCCTCAAATATAAATATTCTACCAAAACATACTTGGGAAAAATTAAACTAAATAACTATTCATACATCTAATCGTTAATATAATTATTTAAATTTAGATTGTGCTCAGTCCATATCCATTACACCCAAAGCGTTCCCAGGGAAAGCATGTGGTAGTGTTTAGATGGAACCATCATAGCACAGCCTGTGTTCCACCTCCTCAAAATGTATGCGCACACACCTACTGTTACTTATAATGCAACTTGCAGTTAATGATGTTTCAAAAATTTTTTTTTAAAAACAGATCTTATTAAGTCAACTATGCATTCAAACCATAAAGCAGTTAGTTCTTATTATACCCCACAACAAATAACTGCAGTTATAATATGTTTAGATCATTAATGTGAATTTATGTTTGTAGTTCCCTTTCTGAGGAAGACATTCGAAACTCAGCTTGAGTTAAAGGGAAAAGAGAGATGGTGTTGAAGAGCACGAATGAACTTTTGATGAAATTTTAAATCACCTGCACGAGCACACTGGGTTCCTAAGGGAAGTTATTTTTCTTTTTTACTTAATCAGGTTTTTTTTGAGTATGTATTTGTGGTATGTGTAGAATTTAGTGGTAACCACAAGCTGTATGAGATTTACAAGTGAGTGTTACTTATAATTAGGTTTCATATTATAACTGCAGTTATTTGTTGTGGGGTATAATAAGAACTAACTGCTTTATGGTTTGAATGCATAGTTGACTTAATAAGATCTGTTTTTTAAAAAAAGTTTTTGAAACATCATTAACTGCAAGTTGCATTATAAGTAACAGTAGGTGTGTGCGCATACATTTTGAGGAGGTGGAACACAGGCTGTGCTATGATGGTTCCATCTAAACACTACCACATGCTTTCCCTGGGAACGCTTTGGGTGTAATGGATATGGACTGAGCACAATCTAAATTTAAATAATTATATTAACGATTAGATGTATGAATAGTTATTTAGTTTAATTTTTCCCAAGTATGTTTTGGTAGACTGTTTTATAGGCCACCAGGTAATTGGCATGAATGCCAACCACACTTCATGGATTTCATATCGAATGCATATGTATCCAACTCCAACCTACTTATAATAGGGGACATAAACCTACACCTAGAAGACCCTAATTCAACTAACGCACGTGAATGCAAGGATTTCCTCCAACTATGGGATCTCAATTGGCCAAACATGCAAATAACCCATGTCAAAGGACATACACTTGACCTAATCACAAACAAACTGTCCTCAGACCTAAACCTCATACTAACAGATATGTTTGTTTGTTTGTTTGTTACATTTGTATCCCACATTTTCCCACCTATTTGTAGGCTCAATGTGGCTTACATAGTACCAGAGAGGCCTTTGCAGGCTCCGGTGTGAACAAATACAGAATAGCAGAAATACAGATAACAGAAATGGGTTGCTTGTGCTGCGCTGGGGAGTTTGGAAGGAGTCATTAAAGCAGGCTTCTGGGAACTGTTGGCTAAAATGAAGACAGAGATCTCGTCGGTGAAGGTACATATTCGCGATGTAGTGCAGGAACTTAAGGCAGATTTGACAGATATGAGCAGACACATTGATACTGTGGAACATCATGTGGACAGCTGTGAGGAGGGGATCCAACAACTGGATAAAATTGTCCACCAAAATGACAGGCATATTCCATATTTCCAGCAACAAAGTTTGCAAAGATTGGAAAAACTCAGAGCAACCCACCTGCATAGGAGAATAGATAGTGACACATCAAAAGAGGTTTGTCCTCTTTTAAGTTGTACATACAGCCATCTACCATGCAGGTCAGCTCTTTGGTCAACCACCACTACACCAGCACTATGGCGAATCAATAATGCCACCCAACCTTTTTTAGACACCACTGCTGCAAAACATCTAATCCAGCCATCTCGCAGCTTTCCAGATTCTCAGCTGTCTAAATATGTCTCCTGCAAAAGATAAATTTGCATTTTGTTTCTTAAGATAAGTAAGCACTTTCTTACGTTTTGTAGGATTGTTAAGGCCACTGACATTCAGTGAATAAAATTTCAAGTTAGACATAGTAATCAAAAAGAGCAAAAGTCCAGCCCCACTTCACAGATACAGTGCCCCTATCCACCCCAAGGAAAGCATGGACAGCTAGAGCACACTCTCTAACCATACAAGCAAACAAGACCCAACTCACCCAAAGTATACTACTACTACTACTACTACTTAACATTTCTAGAGCGCTACTAGGGTTACGCAGCGCTGTACAATTTAACAAAGAGAGACAGTCCCTGCTCAAAGAGCTTACAATCTAATAGACAAGTGAACGGTCGGTCCGATCGGGGCAGTCAAATTGGGGCAGTCTGGATTCACTGAACGGTAAGGGTTAGGTGCCGAACGCAGCATTGAAGAGGTGGGCTTTAAGCAAAGTATAAACCAAGCTCGCCCATTGTCAAACACATACCATAACCCCCTTCCCCCAGACCCACACTCACCTCTCACCAGCCATCCACTACAGTCTCAGAATGGCCCCCCACCATCCCACCCCCTCCTGCTTTTATACAAATATACTCATTCAACACACAGCACAAAAATGAATTAGGTTAAAAGAAAGAAACAAAGTCATCCATACATCAGCAGAGAAGGACGACAAAGATGATACAGGGGATGGGATGACTTCCCTATCAGGATAGACTGAAGAGGCTGGGGCTCTTCAGCTTGGAGAAAAGGCGGCTGAGGGGAGATATGATAGAGGTCTATAAGATAATGAGTGGAATGGAACGGGTCGATGTGGAGCGTCTGTTTGCACTTTCCAAAAATACTAGGACAAGGGGGCATGCGATGAAGCTGCAGTGTGGTAAATTTAAAACGAATCGGAGGAAATTTTTCTTCACTCAACGTGTAGTTAAACTCTGGAATCTGCTGCCGGAAAAGGTGGTTAAGGCGGTTAACTAGCAGACTTCAAAAAAGGGTTGGATGGCTTCCTGGAGGAAAAAGCCATAGAATGTTATTGAATGGTTGAGGAAATAATACAGTATTTCTAGGATGGGCGAGACAAATTGCTTGTTCTTTTGGCCGCTGTCGGTGACAGGGTGCTGGGCTCGATGGAGCCTTGGTCTGTCCCAGCATGGCGATGCTTATGTACTTATGTACAGACCCATTCCCCTATACCCAGTCACAGACCACAGATATGCATCTCCAGACGCACAGTACCAAGTTCAACAGTAGAAAAAAATCAGAAGCCGCATAGAAAATACATCACATTGTCATCGAGACAAAACTGTTACAAGAAAAAGTCCGGTCCTTCAAGTAGTAACAAGTTGACATTCTCTAATGAAGGATTTAAGATCATTAGGATTTTTAGATTGGCGAGTACAATTTTGGTAGGTAACCTTCATGACAGTCGGGTAGAAGAGACCATATTGAGCTCCTAATTGCTTCAGTTGCAGACGCACAGACAACAACTGCTTTCTTATTTGTGCTGTTTGTCAATCGAAGTCTGATACAACTCTGAGATTGGTTCCATTCCATTGGATATTAGGCATAGCCCTCACTTTAGCAAAAATATCCAATACTTGTATGTGTCGGAGCACTTTCAGAATGAAAGGCCTCACTCGTGCCTCATGCTCCGATCGACGTGTCGGTATCCGATGGGTGTGCTCCAAAAGGATAGGGGAAGGTAATCTGTAACAATTTTGGTAAGAACTCCTCAATAAAAGTCACTGGATCGACTCCCCCAACACCCTCCGACAGCCCTAAAATCCGGATGTTATTACGCCAGCTTCGATTATTCACATCCATCAATTCCTTACATAGCGACGCCAAGGCCTCATGATCCGCCCACCAGTGCCTTGAACCATCCTAAAGCACTGAGACCCCCTCAGTAACTCGCTCTGCACTTACAGTGAGTTGTATCGCCATATTCGACATCTCTTGTTGTAAGGCTGTGATACTCTGAGAACTATCTTTTATCATAGATTTAATAGTGCCCAGCTCTGCCATTATAGGATCGATCAGCTCCTGCAACTCCGTCGGTGATACCATCTTTAACGGAGTTTTAGTCGTTTCTCACCTCTTTGGGCTCGAAATACAGTTTCAATTTTATTTTGCTTCCCAGCCGACATTGTACTGTATGTCCCACTAGAAATATTGCTCAAAAACAAAAAAACAAAAAAAATCAAAGTGCTGTTATCATTAATTCAGTGTGGGTAAGGAGAGCAGCAAGTTCAGGCAGCTATTCCACAGTCCTGCAGGCTCGGCCCCAGAAGTTTTATCTTTAAAACTGTCACAGGATTAGGGGTAGCAAGTCACCAGAATAGGATCACTGAAACAGATGGTGAAACAGTTACAGAGCTTTCCCACTGCAACTATTAAGGCGTAAGCTTGAATATTTGGATAATGTTGTCAGGAAGAATAAGATTTTTTAAGTTTCCTAAATCCCCTTTGATTCTAGCTATGGATATGTTGAAAAAATATTTTCTAGAGGTATTGGAGGTTCCAGTTGAGGGCTTTCCGTCCATAGTGAAAGCCCAATATCTTTCTGGTTTATCAAGGAGCTCTAATGATAAGACTTAACCTGACTTAAATCTTACGGAGTTTCTGGAAAGCTCATTGGAAGTTATCACTGAACAAACCACTCTTCTGATAACTTTTGCCTTGGAACCAGAAATAACGTTTTTCGATTATATTTTCATCATATGAAAGCAAAATTTTGGGGTTCTACTATACAAGTGTTTCCTAATTTGGCTAAAGACACTCAGAGAAGAAGACAGGAATTTCTGGCTCTTTGGCCTAGAGCCCTGGCTTTGGGTGGCTCTTTTGCTTTAACATTTGCCTGTAGATGTATGGTGGCAGTAGATGCTGTTAATTATGTTTTCTTTGACCCGAAAAAGCTGCTAGATTTTGTATCTGCTAAGGAGGGTACTGGAGCTGAATCTCTGGTCCATCCTGCTTGAAGGGAACGCTGAGTGACTGGCTGCAAGTGTTACTCCTCACGCCTGTCTAGTTAATTTTATTTCTTCTTGAATTTTATTTCTTTATATCTTGGTCCACTCTTTTTTGTGCTCTAAATTTTGAGGTTAAACTTTTCTTTCTTGATGAATTACTTCAGTTATTCATAAGTTTGTTCTTTAAATATAAAATACATAATTTGCATAAAAAAGTGTAAGCAACACTCTGCCATGCAAGGCTAAAAGGTCTCTCTTATGGCGGTCCTTCCTACTCAAGGTGAAGTTTACTTTTTCACATCAAAAAGGCTTCTTATGTGGACTTTGCCTCCATTAAAACTGTCCAACTCCCTTCTTCATTTAAATTATATTCAGCATATCCTTATTACTCCTACTAGCAATCAGTCAGATTAGCTCTTCCCAAAATACATGAATATGCAAATTAACTCCTGGTTTCCCCCAGGTTGAAGTTAAATCTTTAGGCTTTCGGTTCCAGCAAACCCACACCAGACACCCCTTTAATAATCGGTGCATGTTCCTCACTAAACTCCCTTTTTACAACCAGGGCAGTTTCTTAACTCCCTTTTACATTTGAAAGGACTTTTCCCTTATCTTGATTTCTTTTCCATTCCATTTCTCTTACTACTAAAGGAGCTTGTTCATTTTTAGTGGTAATTCTAGACTTATGCTCATGTGGAGGGGCATAATCGAACGGGGACGACCATCTCTAAGGGCATCCATCTCTAAGGATGTTTCGGCGAAGGGACAGGGAAACCCGGATTATCGAAACAAGATGGATGTCCATCTTTCGTTTTGATAATACGGTCGAGGACGCCCAAATCTCAACATTTAGGTCAACCTTAGAGATGGTCAACCTTAGAGATGGTCTTCCCCAGTTTTCGGCGATAATGGAAACCGAGGACGCCCATCTCAAAAATGACCAAATCCAAGGCATTTGGTCGTGGGAGGAGCCAGCATTCATAGTGCACTGGTCTCCTCACATGCCAGGACACCAACCGGGCACCCTAGGGGGCACTGCAGTGGACTTCACAAATTGCTCCCAGGTGCATAGCTCCCTTACCTTGTGTGCTGAGCCCCCCCAGCCCCCCCTAAAACCCATTCCCCACAACTGTACACCACTACCATAGCCCTTAGGGATGAAGGGGGGCACCTACATGTGGGTAAAGTGGGTTTTGGGTGGGTTTTGGAGGGCTCCCATTTACCACCACAAGTGTAACAGGTGGGGGGGGGGATAGGCCTGGGTCCGCCTGCCTGAAGTGCACTGCAGTACCCACTAAAAACTGCTCCAGGTACCTGCATACTGCTGTGATGGAGCTGGGTATGACATTTGAGACTGGCAAAAAATGTTTTTTAATATTTTCTTTGGGTGGGAGAGGGTTGGTGACCACTGGGGAGTCAGGGGAGGTCATCCCCCATTTCCTCCGGTGGTCATCTAGTCAGTTTGGGCACCTTTTCGAGGCTTGGTCTTGAAAAAAAAAGGGACCAAGTAAAGTCGATCAAATGCTCCTGAGGGACGCCCTTCTTTTTTCCATTATCGGCCGAGGATGCCCATCTGTTAACCACACCCCCGTCCCGCCTTCGGTACACTGCCAACATGCCCCCGTGAACTTTGGTCATCCCCGCGATGGAAAGCAGTTGAGGACGCAAAAATCAGCTTTCGATTATGCCGATTCGGGAGACCCCGGGAGAAGGACGCCCATCTCCCGATTTGTGTTGGAAGATGGGTGTCCTTCCCTTTCGAAAATAAGCCAGTTAGTCTTATTTTTATAGGTCTACTACTATGCCCTACATAAACTAACCTACAAGGACATTGTATTATGTATACCACAATAAAGCTGTTACACGTGGTACTTGTTCTAGCATGAATAACTAATCCTGTCTGCTCATCCCTCCATTGTGGCCCTACAAGGGTAAGAGAACACCATTGACATTTCCCACATGGGGAGTGACCTCCCACTTGTGATGTCATGCCGTCTCCTTTTAATCAAACCTCTTTGGCTCTGCAGGCACTGCCCTTCCTCCTCCCCCTGCACATGTTGCCCATTTCCTTGGAAACCTATGCAAGAGGTGGGGTATGGCAGGGCCTGTCAGAACCTGCAAAGACAGCATCTCACTACCGCAGTGGTCAGCAGACGAAGGACATGGACAGGAAGGTGAGGGGGTGACAGAGGGAAGGATCTGGGAAGCACGATCAAGTAGGGAATGGGAAATTCTCTCCCACCCCCAGTTGCCTATGGGTGCCCAAAGTAATCTACTGTTTTGCTGTCACTGCTATTGTTCTTCACCACCCCAACTACCCGCTCCCCTTCCCTCATCCCCCCACTAGGAGACTGCTTCACGGCTATTGCCTGCTCTGCCCAATGCCTAAGCTGGCTGTATTAGAAGCAAAGGGTGCAGGTAGGAAAAGGTCTGCTGGCATAGGTTAATTAGTAAGAAAAATTCTCTTCCTTGCAGTTGAACAGTCTAACAGCATGATCTATTGTTAGAAATAATCTGTAAACCACAAGTCTTCTATTCTATACTATCCGATTTTTAGAATCTGCCAAATTCCATTAAGATTCTAAGCAGATAACAAAAAAAAAAAGAAGTTCTATATTTCAGAAGAATTACAACCAAAATAACACATTACCATATCTTATCTCATTTACATTACTTCATGTTTTCAAAAATATGGGTCTTTAAAGATTTCTGAAATAATAAGTATAACTAAATTTTACGTATCTGTAAGGGTAAATTACTCCAAACTTTCACTCCCTGAGTTCTCAGAACAAACTCTATAATCTTTAGGACAAATAAGCGACAATAGTATTCAATTTCTGTAGTTCTCACAACGTAGGAGGTATTCCTGCAGTCTTAAAGCTAATTACAGAATGTGTTTGGCCTCACAGTTTCCTCCTGTTTCTTTGGGCTTTGTTTAATGTACAGAGCTGCATACATCTAGTAGTGCTAGAGAAATGATAAGTAGTAGTAAAGTTCAATTGGAACCAGTCTTTGCTGGTCTTCTCAAGCTTTTGCTGAAGTATCCAATCTGGTTTTCAGGATATCCATAAGAAATATGCATGACAGATTTCTATGCACTGTCTCCCCTGCATGCAGATCTATCTCTTGCATATCCTGGAAACCAGACCAGCTCCAGGAATGTCTTGAGAAACACTGGGCTACGGTACTATGAGTCTTCAGTCACAACTATACATTTTTCCCTGTTGTACAATCCACCCTCTTATCCAGCCCAGACACAGCACCAACATTTATTAACCATGGGCCACGAAAAGCTGTTCTTCTAGTGCCTTGTACACGTGAACCCTGACCTTGACCTCTAGGCTAGTGTTTCTCAACACAGTCCTTGGGACACTCCCAGCCTGTCAGGTTTTCAGGATATTCACAATGAATAATCATGAGAGATTTGCATTCATTGCCTCCAGTGGTATGCAAATCTCTCTCATGCATATTCATTGTGGATATCCTGAAAACTGACAGGCTGGGTATGTCCTAAGGCCTGGGTTGAGAAGCACCGCACTAGATATTGTCACCATGTCCTATCTGAAGCTTACTTCGTATTGGAATTATGAGCAGTGCCTCTGCAGCATTCACAACCACAGACAGGCTAGAAAGCAGAACTGTCACTGAGCTATGCGGCCAGTCTGTCTCTACAGATTAACAATAATCTATAGAATTTATTGTAGGGGTTCTCAACCCAGTCCTCAGGACACACATAAGTACATAAGTACCGCCATACTGGGAAAAGACCAAGGGTCCATCAAGCCCAGCATCCTGTCTCCGACAGCGGCCAATCCAGGCTTCAAGAACCTGGCAACCCCCCCACCCCCCAAAAAAAAATTTAATAATGTTCAATAGACTTTTCCCTCAGGAATCTGTCCAAACCCCTTTAAATTCCATAACGCCAGCTGCTATCACTACATTCTCCGGCAGCGAGTTCCAGAGTCTAACTACACGCTGAGTAGGACCTAGGGGTCCTTTTACTAAGGCGTGCTGAAAAATGGCCTGCGCTGTTGTAGACGCGTGTATTGGACGTGCACAGGTCTATTTTTCAGCACGCCTGCAAAAAAAGGCCTTTTATAAATTTTTGCCAAATATGGACATGCGGCAAAATGAAAGTTGGCGCGTCCATATTGGGTCTGAGACCTTACCACCACCCATTGACTTAGCGGTAAGGTCTCACGCGCTAACCGTGTGGCAATTATCTACATGCATAGAATGACGATTAACGCCTGGTTTCCAATGCACGCCAGAAAATAAAAAGAATTTTCCGGTGCACCTAGTGGACGCACGTAAAAAAACAAGATTACCGCCCGGCCCACGCGTTGGGCGTGTGTACATGCCTACGTGGCTTAGTAAAAGGGCCCCCTAGTCAGGTTTTTAGGATAGCCACCAATCCACTGTATGCAAATCTGTCTGATGTATATTCATTGCAGATTTCCTGAGAAGGATTGGCTGGGTGTATCCCCAGGGCTGGGTTGGCAACCACTGCTGTACAGAAATGTGTAATAAGGGCTTATAAGGAAAGGGTAAAAGGAAGAAGAAGGGACTGATTAAGCACCAGTAGAAGACGATGACAAACTCAAGTACCTACTCTCAGAAACAGACCCTGTACAACATGGATATCCAACATGTAGTCTCTGTCACCTCCATTATAACTATGTAATTCTCTTTCCAGAATTGGTGATCAGCATTACGGAACATGTATGGGTTTTTATTTTTTAAAAATCAGGGATTTGTTTAATTTAAATTTGGTTTTTGGTTTTGGGGTTGGGGAATTTTTTAGGATTTTTGTAGTAATTTAGTTTTTTTAAATTTTTGTTTTTAAATAGGAGTTTTTGACAGGAGTGGGTTTAATAGGGTTAGGAAAGGGTTAATTTTTTTAATTCGACAGGGTAGGTCCGGGAGGGGAGTTGGAAATTTTTGGGATAGTTTTTAATTGGATCTGGGAATTTTAGAGGGGTTTAGAGAACTGTTCTCTGAGTCTGACGTCCTGCACGTACAACGTGCAGGACGTCAGCAAACAAATTGAAGAGCAGGAAGGACTGAGAAGACGTCGGCTGGCGGGGAGTGGGATCCCCCGCCAGCAAAAGTAAAGGTAGGCGGCGGCGGGGGCGGGTTCGCCGGGAGGGGGTCCAGGGGTGAATCTGCGGGGGCCCCGGCCCCCTCAGGCCCCACGTAGCTACGCCACTGCTGCAAATAGGTGGGAAAATGTGGGATACAAATGCTACAAATAAATAAATAAATACATGTGGAATGGACCATCTCAGATTTTTAACAAAACAATTTTTTTTTTTTACCTAGAAAGCTAGCATTCGTTTGAACCATTACAGACCTATTTGGTGCATATGAAGTCACAGTTTCAGAAAAGATTCACACATTGTGATTAATATATATCAGGCTAAGATATTAAGTATGTGGCTCCCATACACTGATTTCTGATCCTGTGCCTCACCTGTTGGAAAAAAACAGAATGCCCCTGCTTTAGAAGCTATGGGCAATATTATTGGCACTGTAAATGGGTGATCAGTGATTTAAAAAATGAGGGAACACAAGCTAATCTCTTTCCTTGGTGACAGTGGTGTGTGACACTCCAGTCTGCCTTGCCAGTGGTATCCTGGAAGCTGTTAGAAGTTCCAAGGCTCAGGGGATGAGACTGGAGAGCGAGTGCATTATCACCTTTACCCAGGGAGCCAAGACCCAAACTCAGTGCTGTGTGGGATCACTTTTTCCTCTTGCTACAATGATTTTCAACATTATTGGAACCATCTATAAAGTGGCACAATATTAGCTCATTTTATTCTGTTAAACTTTAGGGTGATTCCATTTGCATGCATTTCAGGTGTGCATATATTTAGATTTCTATGCAAGCATTTTTAATATTCTAGTTTTCTACTGCAGTGAGTTTTGGTTTGGCTATTTGCACAAAATCAGATGAATAATGGGCCTGTAATGTCTAATTAATCCTTTGTAACAGCTGTTAAGTTGAAACAAATCCCCCCTCCCCCTTCCACCTCTGGATCAGCTCTGCTCATAAACGTTTCAGAATTAATTTTTATCATAAACTCCACCACATAATCTGATCAAGTGCTAAGTGCATTTTCAGATATATGTGCATTTCCTTGTTATCCTTGGGGGTGTCAGTGGGGCGCAAAACAATCCCACTGTTTACTTTTTAAAATGCTTATGTGTCTGACCATTTGCTAATTCTTCAGGCATCATGTTTCACACTTGCAGTTTTGGCCTTGGATATATTTAAAATTATTCTGTCACTTCAAAGTCTAAGCATACTGATTGACATGCAATAGAAATATTGGTGTCAGTGCTGTCAGGAAGGTAAGTGACAGCAACACCTTCAGTCACAGGTACATTGAGCACATCTATACACCTTTCCCTACCTATGGCATTTTATACACAGATCAAGGAGTTTATAGAGCCACAAGCTGCACAATGAGTCATATGCAATCAAACACACATTTCTTCATGAAAGAAGTAATGTAGAGTTAGAAGTCTTGAGAAAGACGCAGGAAGTGCCCAGAACATAGGGCCAGCTTTAGAATTAGGTGGGCTAGGGTGGTGAACCATGGAGAAGTGCAGTGTCCTTGGCCCCAAGACTGACTCCCAAACTGATCCAACACAACCTGCTATTTCCCACTGTGCCTGCAATTCAAAACTGTTTGAGCCCTTCACCACCTGCCACCCTACCCCCACCTCCGCACTGGCAAAGCGGGAAATGATGTCACATGCAATCACTTGCTAGGAAAAGGAAGCAGCTGGTGCGTGGTGGCTATGTGTGACTGTTGGCAGCAGAGAGTGGCAGGCCCTTGAGCTCTGGCATGCACTTGAGGGTCCCTGCACTTGGTATCACCAAGGAGATTTGATAACAAGAGACGGCATGAGCCTATCTGGCCCATTATGTGGGCTGAAGCCAGTAGGCAGAGCTTGTTGCCCTATCAGTTTCATTGTTTTGGGTGTACCAAGATGGCAGCAGCTGCACGGGGGAACATTAAAACTTTCTTGGGTGGAGACCGGCTTCAGCCTTATGACATCATGCCATCTCCTGTTAACAAATCTCCTTGGTACTCACAAATCTAAAGAACTACAAAGCAGTAGCATCAGTGGAGGAAAAGAGGAAGCAGGGCCTGGCATAGCAAGTGAAAGGAAGAAGTAAAAATGATAATGGATACAACAGGGGTAGAGGGTAAGAAGGGATAGTGACATGCTAGACACAGATGGAACAAAGAGGAGAAGAAATGCTGGAAGCCTTGAGAGGAGGATGGAAGGGAAGGGAAGAAGAGTTGCTAGATATCTGATGGGGATAGAGTAGGGAAGGAAAGATGCTCATGTTAAGGGAGGAGGAAGGTGAGATGGATACGGATGCAGGGAGCAGAAGGGAACATGATGGAAACTTGGGGAAAGGATTAGGAAAAATCAGATTCTGGACACCTGGGGAGGGGGAGGAATTAGGGAAGGGGAGACACTGACCACCGTATGGGGTGTAGAGTGCAGAAGGAGAGATATTGGCCATCTGAGGAGGGATAGGGAAGTGATGCTGGTCATCTGGGGATAGAAAAGGGAAGACAGTGGACTAAATAGGAGTACTGGTCTAGTGTGTGTGGGTGGGGGGGGGGGGGCAATGAACCACCCCAGGAGAGGCAGGGAGGTGCACAACTGAAGGTTATTCTAGGATGTCAAATATCCTTGGGCCAGCCCTGCTGCAGCAGGTCAGTCCTGCATGTCTGGGAAACTTATACACCTTTTGTTCTAACATATTAAGCTGGTTATTGTACTATTTCATTTCCCCCTGAGCAAAACTTGTGTAAAGAGCCCTTTTTTAAAGATGGTCTCTGTCTTGGTCAACACCCACCAACTGATGTTTGTTGGCTGGCTAGTGACCAATTGGAAATCTGCTTAGAAGTTTTTTCTCCCATGTTGGGCCAATGGGGAAAATGCTGAACATTGAGGAAAAAGATCACAATAACCAACAGGATTTATGTGGTAAAGAGACATGGTCAATGATGAGCATAGCACTGTGAAACAAGGAGGAGTACTAACCTTGAGTATGATAGCAGAAGGGTTTGTGACCAATATTGGTTTAAAGGTGGAATTTAAAAGTGTAAAGCAGCACTATTCTCTTCCAGTTCTCTAGCAGTGGTGTAGCCATAGGTAGCGGGGTTCCACCCAATTTAGGCTTAGGTCCACCCAGCGGCGGCACACCCTTGCTGCAGCTGGCAAGGATCCCGAAGCCCTGCAAGCTAAAGACCTCCTTGGAGGTGCGCAGAACTCTATCCAGTGCAGCTTGGCAATTCGCTGCAGCTTTCTTGTACCACCTGACACCAGCACTCTGAGCATGCTTAGTGTTCATGCATGTGCTGGGTGCTGGCATTGGGCAGCTCAGGAAAGCTATTGCCAACTGCCGAGCTGCGCTGGAGGGACTTCTGAGTGTCTTCAAGGAGGTCTTCAGCTGACAGGGCTTGGGGATCCCCACCAACTCAGGTATTTAATATTTTGAGTTGAGATGGACACTGGGGGAGGGGAAGGCTACAGAGAGGATATTGTGCCTACCCATTTTGTCCATAGGCTTACCCACAATTTGAGGTGTGGCTACGCCACTGTTCTCAAGGGCCACAAGCAGTCAGACTTTCAGGATTTCCCCATTGAATATGTAGCAGGAGCCCATGATCCTATTAAATAACAGGATATACATTCTTGGATCCCTGCTCTAAAGTAGTACCAGTCAAATTAATGAAAGAGTGGACTATTTTTGGAAAACAATTACAATAGCAGCAGATCCTCAAGAATGGGAGGGAAAAATAAACTAGAATTGTAGGGAGGGACCTATTGCATTCCTTACCTACAGAGAGATCAGTAAGGAGAAAAATGCAGAGTACAGACTAGTGGGTCTTCCATCCTGAAGCACATCAAGACAAAGAGGCTAAGGAGGAAAAGTGAGGAAAAGAGAAAGACCAGGAATGGAGCCTGTTCCTATAAGTAAAGAGAAGATTGGAAGCCTGGAAGCCAGCTGAATCCTGGGGTACAAGAAGGAGAAAGGAGCGATCATCAGGGAGATATCATTCTATTCTCAAGAGAGATAAGCTGCAACCAGTTCCACATTCAAGTCAGAAAAAGTGTGAGTACATGCTGGAAGCCTGAGTGATAGGAGGTAGGACCCAAGGCCTGGTGCATCCCTCCTACCTATTCCAGTAAGGCTAAACGTGGGGAGTATGTGAGGAGCAAAGTCCTAGAGGGAGAAGAGAAGATACTTTCTTATGTACTGGACAACTGCATAGTCTCTGAGGAGCATGAGAGAGGAGTAAGAGACTAGAGACCAAGATCTATGTTGCATTATATTGTTATGTTATTAGAGATTTGTATCCAACCATATCAACACAAAACAGGTTCAAAGTGGGTCATGATATAGTACAATAAATACATCCTTCTAAACATAATTAGCAACAAAAAAGAAGAAAATCATACAAACATTACAATGATAGGTTTTCAGTTTTTTATGAAAGGCCATATAAGAAGGAATCAACTTTCTAAAGGTAATAAATTCCAAACCAGAAGCATTCGATAGCAAATAGATTTTTCATATACAGATTTAAGTGTAATTCCTTTCGTTGATGGAAAAGATAATAATAAACGGTCCTGATTACGACTCTTGTTGAAACCACCCAACAACTGATATAAAAACAGAAACCCTTCTGCACCTCTCCATGCAGAGTTTAAAAGACCAAACAACATAACAAACTCAATACGTAGGTCAACTGGGAGCCAGTGAAGATTCACCAGTAAAGGAGTAACATGATCGTATCTAGATTTGCTATATCTTGCGGCTGTATTCTGCACTAAATGAATTTTCTTCGTAAGTTTCATTGAAATTCCAGAATAAATAGAATTGCAGTAATCTATTTGGCACAGCACAGTAGCTTGCACAAGTAATCTAAAGCGTTGTTGAAGAAAATATGAACGAATCAGTCGCAACTGTCTCAATGTATAAGATACTTCTGAATTTACATAGTAATCTGATTCTCAAAGCTTAACGAGGAATCTAGTAAGACCCCCAATGATAGTCTCTAAAGCATTGGGGGTCTTACTGGAATCCTCATTAAGCTTTGAGAATCAAGTTAATATGTTAATTGATAAATTTTAAAAGAAATTCCACCAGATATCTATATGAAATCTGGGATAGATTCAGTATGCTGACCAAACCATAAAAGCTTGGGTTTTCTCAGTATTAAGTTTAAGCTGAACCTTCAAAGCCTATGTTTTAATTTTATTGATAGAATCTGTTAATGCTCTTGGGTGTAAATTTTGATCCAAATCAATCGGTAACAGGAAGGTGTCATCTGCATAGGAATAAAAAAGGTTCAAGGAAGAGCAACCAAAATGGTAAAAGGGATGGAACTCCTCCCATATGAGAAAAGACTAAAGAGGTTAGGGCTCTTCAGCTTGGAAAAAAGACGGCTGAGGGGGGATATGATTGAGGTCTATAAAATCCTGAGTGGTGTAGAATGGGTAAAAGTAAATCGATTTTTCACTCTTTCAAAAAATACAAAGACTAGGGGACACTCAATGAAATTACATGGAAATACTGTATTAGTAGTTAGTGTAACTGGGTTTAAAAAAGGTTTGGACAAGTTCCTGGAGGAAAGGTCCATAGTCTATTATTGAGATAGAAATGGGGGAAGCCACTGTTTGCCCTAAGTTTGGTAGCATGGATTATTGGCACTAATTGGGTTTCTGCCAGATACGTGTGCTGCTAGATGGACCATTGGTCTGACCCAGTATGGCAATTCTTATGTAGGAATAGAGCCATTCACCAGAACCCAGCAGAATATTACCCAAATAACTTATGTATATACTAGTAAAAAAGGCCCGTTTCTGACACAAATGAAACGGGCGCTAGCAAGGTTTTCCTCGGAGTGTGTATGTTTGTGAGAGTGTGTGTGAGAGTGACTGTGTGAGAGAGAGTGAATGTGCGAGCGTGTGTGTGTGACAGAGAGAGTGTGAGACTGGGTGCAAGTGTGTGTATGAGAGAGAGAGTGTATGTGTGAGAGTGAGAATGAGAGTGTGTGCCACGGGCCCCCCTCCCTCCCTCCGAGTTCCAGGGTCGCCCCCCTCCCTCCGAGTTCCAGGGTCATCCCCTCCCTCCCTCCGAGT
Source organism: Microcaecilia unicolor (assembly GCF_901765095.1). NCBI lineage: Eukaryota > Metazoa > Chordata > Amphibia > Gymnophiona > Siphonopidae > Microcaecilia > Microcaecilia unicolor. The sequence continues at coordinate 178,617,886 of NC_044033.1, forward strand.
TCCAGGGTTGTCCCCTCCCTCCCTCCGAGTGTCAGGGTATGGATTGGCCACTGTTGGAAACAGGATGCTGGGCTTGATGGACCTTTGGTCTTTCCCAGTATGGCAATACTTATGTACTTATGTAAGGTCACAAGGAGCTGCAGTGGTAATTAAACCCAGGTTGCCAGGATCAAAGCCTGCTACACTAACCATTAGGCTATTCCTGAACTCCATGGTGAGTAGTGGTGGCAGTTTCCATGCATGGTTATATCAAGAAATGGAACGTTCTTCTACGAAGACTCAGGGGATCTCCAAAACAGACCTGTTACTCAGATAAATCTTCGTTAACTTGATTCTCATCTCTAATCTGTACTCTACCTCTGTTTCCTATCACTGACACAGATCATCTCATTAAATGTACTACTCTATTTGATTTGTAAGTTACACTGAAACAATGTCAATTGGAAAATGTGGGATATAAATACTGAATTAAAATAAATATACCACCTTTCTGTGGTTACAATCAAAGTGGTTTGCATATTATACACAGGACCAGGAGGCCTTTTGTACCAAGGTATGGTAGTATACATTGAAGAGCTCCATCTCCTTAGCTGTAGTAAGCACAGACAGGTACCCAACTTACTGAGAATGTGGACTACTGAAAAGGTGGATCTCCAGCTCTTCAGTGTTATGCCGGCACCATTGTAACTCTATAGCCTGCCTTACTTATCCATATGTGAGGGGACTGCCCTCGTATCTAGGACTTGTGGAAAGAGATACAGGTTACAGCATGGCAGATCATCAACTCTGAAATCTCATTTACTATCTCTGAATTTCTGTTAGGAGGCAATTTCCAAATGTTGCTACCTAAAATCACTGATCGCTTCTAGTTTTAGGCTCATTTTCTGGCGAGGTGTGTTCTGTACGTACATGCCAAGATGTGATGATGTATATTTTACAGGTGGGCATTCACATGGGACGAGTTTGAGTGGAGATTGGGTGGAGAACCCACTGACACGCAGATTATAACATTTTATTATCTACATGCATTCTTTTGCAATCTAGAAGCTTTTGTTTGTTTATAGAATAGCCTTCAAATTACCCTCCACATACATAGTCTTTTGCTAGCAGTCTGCAGCATCTTCAACTCAAATACTTACACAAAGTATGAGACATAGAGGGGCATAATCGAATGGGGCGCCCAAGTTTTCATGAGGGCGTCCTTGCAGGACGGCCCTGCGAAGGGGCGAGGAAACCCATATTATCGAAACACGATGGGCATCCATCTTTCATTTCGATAATACGGTCAGGGACGCCCAAATCTCAGCATTTAGGACGACCTTAGAGATGGTCAACCTAAATGTTGAGATGGTCGATCTTAGAGATAGTCGTCCCCGGTTTTCAGCCATAATGGAAACAGAGGACGCCCATCTCAAAAATGACCAAATCCAAGCCATTTGGTCATAGGAGGAGCCAGAATTCGTAGTGCACTGGTCCCCTTGACATGCCAGGACACCAACCGGGCACCCTAGGGGGCACTGCAGTGGACTTCACAAATTACTCCCAGGTGCACAGCTCCCTTACCTTGGGTGCTGAGCCCCCTAAAACCCCCCCAAAACCCACTCCCCACAACTGTACACCACTACCATAGCCCTAAGGGGTGAAGGGGGCACTTACATGTGGGTACAGTGGGTTTCGGGTGGGTTTTGGAGGGCTCACATTTACCACCACAAGTGTAACAGGTAGGGGGGGATGGGCCTGGGTCAGCCTGCCTAAAGTGCACTGCACACACTAAAACTGTATACTGCTGTCATGGAGCTGGGTATGATATTTGAGGCTGGGAGGGGTTGGTGACCACTGGGGGAGTAAGGGGAGGTGATCCCCAATACCCTCCGATGGTCATCTGGTAATTTTGGGCACCTTTTCATGGCTTGGTCACAAGAAAAAATGGACCAAGTAAAGTCGGCCAAGTGCTCGTCAGGGACACCCTTTTTTTCCATTATCGGCTGAGGATGCCCATCTCTTAATCACACTCCAGTACCGCCTTTGCTACGGTGCTGACACGCCCCCGTGAACTTTGGCTGTCCCCACGATGGGAAGCAGTTGAGGACGCCCAAAATCGGCTTTCGATTATGCCGATTTGGGCGACCCTGAGAGAAGGATGCCCATCTCCCGATTTGTGTCGGAAGATGGGCGCCCTTCTCTTTCGAAAATAAGCCTGATAGTGTGGAGAAAATTAGTTGGGAACTAAGAATCTGACCACACACTTTTCTGGACATGTAGACACCCTTTCTGAACTCTTCTGCAACCTAAACAGAGATTTCTAACTTGAAAAGAGATAGGACTTCATAGCTCTGCATACTGTTTTTTCTCCCCCCCCCCTCCCCCAAATACATGTTTCCTTTCTATTATCACCTGATGTGAAACATCTGGCTAGAGTCTACTGTTGGTCAATGTGCATACTTGCTCAATTCAAGTTATTATTTCTGTATTGAATATGTTAGAGATGGTTGGGGGGGTGAGGGATAAACACATTATTTTTCCTTGTTTTGACTCTTGTTTATTTTCAACCATTACACAAGTGAAGCGAAGAGTTAATAAGAATTGGAATTTCTTTACCAAACTGCTTATTATCAATTTTCGGTCTCTGCTGTTTCCAATTGTTTGTGCCGGAATGGATACTCGACTTTTCTGACTGTACTGCGTTATTGACAAAACCTAATAAAAACCCTTGACATAGAAGTGTAGGATTTGCTGAATGTGTGCTATTTTTGTATATCATTTTCACTGTTATATACATGGGGATTCCATGATTTCACCCAGATCAGTTAGTCCTGGTATTGTCCTGCTGCATACATAGAAATGTAGTCTGACTAGACTGTTTTCTTGGGGGCAGAAATGGATACTATTAGGTTTCTAGCTCGTACAGAACAGGTCTACCATGAGCCTTCATTTAGAACCAGCAGGAGACTTCTCTCCCCTTTTTTAACCCTCCCTGCCCTCCGTCTTGCTCACCTGTCAGACTTTGCAGCAGCAGAATCCAGATGACAGCACTCTCTGCAAGTGTACACACCCTGAACCTCAGAGATGGTTGGGACACTCTCTTCACAGGGGTGGTGAGCACTGCCTCTGCAGCATCCACAGTCCAGTCGAGCCCAAGGAGCAGAAACCCAGCCTGAGAACTGAACCTATGTTTCCCACATTGTAATGCCTGATTCACCGGGGTTCTGAGGTTGACTTCTTTGATTGATATATCCTACTGTCTTCCTCACCTCAAATGGAGATGTAGCTCAGCTAGCTGGCAGCTTTGACAGAACAAAACCTGAAAATATCTTTTGCTTTTGAAATGGCATAGTATACAATTCTAGTGCTGTAAAAGAACCATTAAAGGAAGACAACCATAAGCTGACACAAACTTAGTCTGAACCATCTTTGAATTGATGGCATTATTGCTGGTGTTGTTCAAGGATTTTCCAACCCATTGTAAACTGTGACCCTTGGAGCAACTCAGATCCAATCCAAGGTGCCTTGCTCCTGTTTTCTACAACATCCAGGGCAAATTTGATTATTGTACAGTCAGCTCTCTATGGTGGCACAAGGTGTTCTGTCAACTTCTTAGTCATAAGAATATTAGGTTTTGCCAATAGAGATAAAGTGATAGCTTTCTAACAAGCCATTCTAAGTTAAGCTATTTCACTACCAGACTCAAATTGAGTTATGCAGGGAAAATGTTTGCCCAGCTGAGTAGCTCAGTGGCAGGGCTGCTGTGCAGGGCAGCCCATGAGGCATGCAGAGGGATGCAGAGTCATGTACAGAGCCTCATTGTGGGGCCTCATTTACAGAAGTTGCCAGATCAGTGACCACTAGGAAGCAAAGGGTAGTGCTGGCTGATGAGTCGCTTCTAAGGGGTACAGAAGTGTCCATCTCTTGACCAGATATAATGTCCTGGGAGGTGTGCTGTTTGCTTGGTGCCAAGATCTGAGATGCTACAGAGAGTTTTCCAAGACTCGTGAAGCCTATTGTCTTTTATCTATTGCTGCTCATCCATTTTGGCACAAATGATTCTGCTTGGTATCTCTCTGAATATACCAAAAGTGACTTCATGGCTCTGGTAGAGGGTGAAGCAGTCAGGTGCGCAGGTGGAGTTTTCATCAGATCTCCTGTCACCAAAATGTGCTTACTATGAATCTACTCGCTCTTCAGCTTTCTACTTTTTCTCACCTTCCCTCCCTCATCAGGTTGGAGTTGTCGTTCATAGAATTTAAGACATTACTGAAATCGTATTTTTTTGAACAGGCTTTTGGGCCTTCTGTTAAGGCTTCCTAATTCTAGGGTGATCTACCTGGCCCTGACAGCTTGCATGAGTTGCCTGAGATCCTTGACTTTTACTCCCTGGTATGGTGAGAATGACCTTTGTCTTTCCTGTTATTTATTGGCGTTCTTTTCAAATTTTCATGTTTTTATATTACGATTTATTGATAGTTGCTGTGACCTGTATGCAGAAACAGTGGAATATCAAGAAGTTTTAATAAGCATTAACATAAACAGTAAAGGCCAAAGCAGAGAGACTCACATCCTGAAGATGAATGCATGTCTTCATAGATGGTATCAAGTACATTTCAGCTTCCCAGACCATGGGATGATTTTCTAAATGCTGCTCAGCAGAGATGGTGTCCACCTATCAAAGAAGGAACGTAGTGTCTTCTGCAGCAGATTGAAGAGGACTTTAAACAAGGATTATTGAACATAGGTGAGCAAAGCTCCCTGGTAAGTAAAACATTAAATACCTCTATAGAAATGGGAAAAAAGGCAATATCTGGAAAGTTGTATATACTAATGCCCGTGGTAAGGCATTAGAAGCTATAATGAAAGATTCATTTAGATTTAGTGGTGGTCATTGAGACATGGTTCATGGAGAACATAATTAAGATATAGTTATACCAGGATATAATCTATTCAGGATGATCAGGATAGGAGGAAAGGGAGGGGGAGTGACATTATATGTTAAAGATAATATTAATATGACAGAATTACAGGACTTGAAGGGTAATGAGGAAGCACTGTGGGTTAATCTGAAAAGAGGGAATAGAAAATCTATTTACATTGATGTGATATACAGGCCTCCTTCACAGGCAAAAGTGGACAGAGATTTAACTGAAGACATTCAAAATACAGCTACGAAAAGAGAAGTACTATTAATAAATGATTTTATTATGCCAGATGTTGACTAGGGCATTCCTGTTGTGGTGTCATCTAGAAGTAGGGAGATCCAGGATCCTCTACACAGGGAGAACTGTTCCAGCAGTTGGTAATGGAACCTACACAGGAAGGGTCCATACTGGACAGTGCTGATGAATGGGGAGAATGTTTCTGATGTTACAGTGGTGATGTTTTATTATGACTTTGAGGTATATCAAAATAAAATTGAATTTGATGATCTGGCATCCAGTGACCACTGCCTGGAAAGGATTCATTCAAAAATGAAGGTTCTAGACTTCATAAAAACTATGTTTGTAGGGGAATACCTCAAGGAGATGTTAGCTGGATGAGAACAGGAAAGTAGTGAGCAAAACTGAAATGACATATTTTAAAGGACAACAAATCATTTTTAAGGAAAGTAAATAAAAGTAAGAGGAAAAGGGGGCTGCTTTGGTTCTCAAAAGAAATAGCTGAAAAGGTAAGGACAAAGAGGTTAGCTTTCATAAACTACAAGAGATCACAGAGAGAGGAAGACAGGCAACAATATCTGGAAAAGCTAAAAGAAGCTGGGAGAGTAGTCAGGTAAGCAGAAATGTAAATTAGAGGCTGACCAAAACTGCTTTTTTCAATTTTGGCCAAAACCGACCGCCACCAAAAATGTCTAAAAGCTTTTGGCTGAAACTGCAGCTGAAACCCATCACCTGGTTTTGGCCAAAACTGAAGCCGAAAACTCAAGTGTGAATGTGAACCAGTGAGGACTGCTGGGGATTGTCAGAGCTTGCAGTCTGCATCCCTCTGCTAAACCCACAGTATCCAAGCCAGAATATCCTATATAATAAAACGCACCTCCAACATTCTGAAGCTGACTGCATGGCTGAGGCATTCCTGCTCTCTGTATCCATCTCCTGAATTGACATCACGTACTTCTGGGTTTGTCACAAGCAGAAGTGACCAACCACACGAAGTTTCTCGGCTTCAGAATGTTGGAGGTGCATTCTATTAAATAGGATTGGTCAGTTCCTTGAAGCACAGCCAGAGCTCAGCGTCCTGCACAGTAACGCTCAGACACCAGAGAGAGAGAGGGGGGGGGGGGAGGTATCTCTATCACACACACACTCTCTCTCTCTCACACACACTCTGTCTCTCTCACAGTCAATGTCTTTCTCTCTCTCATTCTCACACACTCTATCACTTAGCCTTCCAAAGTTCCATAGGTTTCTATGGAACTTTGGAAGGCTAAGTGCTTTGAAAATATGCCTGTATGTCTCACACTGTATCACATTCACTCTCTATGTGTCACACAGTCACTCACACACTCTCTTGATCTCATACACTCAGTCTCACAGAGAGTCTGTGTTTCACACACACTCTTTCTCTCGTACACACTGTGTGTGAAACACATTCTCACACTGTGTCTCACATATGCACTTGCACACATTCTCATTCTCACACACACACTCTCTCTCTCTCTCACACACAGTCACTCTCACACTCTCTCGAACATACACACTCCGAGAAAAACCTTGCTAGCACCCGTTTCATTTGTGTCAGAAACGGGCCTTTTATACTAGTAATCATTTAAATAATGAAAGACCGTATTTTACCTCTAAGCAAAACAGCCTCCACATATGGACTGCAGCTAATGAAAACTGAAACTGAAAGCCATGGTGCTTTTACAATAGCTGACTTTGTGCCATACTCAGAACGACAGCTCATATCATAACTGCACAGAGAGACTAATCCCAAATTTTCAGGCTTAAATCCTACTAAAAGTTTGTATCAAAAGCATTTATTTGAAGCACTCTAATTACCTTATAAACTATTGTGCAAGATCATAACTGCATTACTTGCAATTGCAGTACAAAAAATAAATAAATACAAAGAGTACCCTCCCCCTTATCCAGTCCTTTGGGACCACTCCCGCCCCCTCCACCCCACCGTAGGCCCCCCTGGGACTCTCCTACAATCCCTGGTGGTCTAATGGTGTAGTCAAGGCAGGAGTGATGCCCAAGTCATGACAGTCATTTTGAGAGTAGAGCCAGAATGGGCAAGATGAACTGGGGATTGCTCCTGCATCAACTACACCTCTAGATCACCAGGGATGGTAAAAGAGTCCCAGGGAGGCCTACGGTGGGGGGGGGGGGGGGGGGGGGAGTGGTTCCAAAGGACAGGAGAATCATGGATGTGGTCTCTCTCCATAAAAGTGGAAGGAAGAGGTTGGGAACTATAGGCCAATGAGTCTGACTTCTGTGATAAATTAATGGAAATGCTTTTAAGACAGAGGATGGTAAGGTTTCTGGAACCCAAGAGATTGCAGGACCTGAGTTCCTGGTTTCACTAGAGGCAGGTCTTGTCAGAGAAATCTGATTAATTTCTTTGACTGTATGACTAGAGAGTTGGATCAGGGCATAGGAACCAACTTTTCAAAATTATTGGGGGTGCTAAGCCCAGTGGAAATAAGCCTTCCTTGAACACATACAAGGAATTTTCTCAATATTGGGGGTGCTCAAGCACCCACAGTACCCACAGGGTCAGCTCCTATGGATCAGGGGATAGTGTTAGACATGGTATACTTAGATTACAACAAAGCCTTTGCCAGAGTTTCACATAAGTGACTTTTAAATAAATTGAATGTCCTCGATATGATATGGTCCCTAAAGTGACTGACTTGGTTAGAAACTGGTTTATTGGAAGGCGAGAAAGGGTAGTAGTATATGGCGTTCACTCAGAGGAAAGGGGAGTTACTAGTGGTGTGTCGCAAGAACTGGCTCTTGGTCCTGTTCTTTTTAACATTTTTGTAAGTGGTATTGTGGAAGGGCTGTCTGGTAAGATTTGCCTCTTTGTGGATGTTACAAAAATCATCAACAAGGTAGACCACCCAGATAGTGTAAATATCATGAGAAGGGCTATAGTGAAGCTTGAAGAATGGTCTAGAATTTGGTAGCTAAGATTTAATGCTAAAAATTGCAGGGTCAAGCATTTGGGCTGCAAAAAAATTGAAAGGAAGCTCTGGAACGAGGTAGCCTAGGATGATGGTGAAAGGGGATGGACTCCAGGAAATACTTCTTTATGGAAAGTGTGGTGAAATCATGGAATGGCCTCCTGGTGGAGGTAGTGAAAACTGTACCTGAATTCAAGAAAGCACAGATCTCTAAGGGAGAGGAAGGATATCAGAGATCAATAGATGATATGGATGAAGAGACAGGACAGGCCATTTTGTGTCTATCTGTTGTCAGCAGGCCACCACCTTCAGGCCTTCCTGCAGGTATGAACTCAGCTGACCCTGGAAGGGCCCTTCCCTGGACACAGCACTACCAGAAGCAGACTCCAAAAATATGCTTAAGACTGCTTTATTCCATCAGCAAGGCCAAGACATTTCCTCTTCCAGACACAGTCCTTGGTTACAGCACATATCATCCCTTGTTCCTTCCCCCCGCCGGCCACAGTTTCTGGATACAGTTTAAACCATTCACTTCCCCAGCATGGCCTGATTCCTGGATACAGTTTTAAATCACTCACTGTTTCACCAGCATGGCAGTGTTTTGAACACAGTTCAAGTCACTCACTGTTGTTTTTTTTATTTTATTTATTTTTTGTTACATTTGTACCCCACGCTTTCCCACTCATGGCAGGCTCAATGCGGCTTACATGGGGCAATGGAGGGTTAAGTGACTTGCCCAGAGTCACAAGGAGCTGCCTGTGCCTGAAGTGGGAATCAAACTCAGTTCCTCAGTTCCCCAGGACCAAAGTCCACCACCCTAACCACTAGGCCACTCCTCCACTCCAGCATGGCACCACTTCTGGACACAGTTTAAATTACTCACTGCTTCCTAGCATGACATGACTTCTGGACACAGTTCAAATCACTCACTGCTTCCCCAGCATGGCATGCCTTCTGGACACAGTTCAAATCACTCACTGCTTCCCTAGCATGGCATGACTTCTGGACAGAGTTCAAATCACTCACTGCTTCCCTAGCATGACATGACTTCTGGACAGAGTTCAAATCACTCACTGCTTCCCCAGCATGGCATGACTTCTGGACATAGTTCAAATCACTCACTGCTTCCCCAGCATGGCCAGGTTCCTGGACACAATTCAAGTCACTACCTGTTTCTCCAGCCAGGTCTGACTTCTGGCCACAGCTGAAATCATTCACTGCTTTACAGCATGGCACCTCTCTCCCCCTTGAGTGGAACAGCTGCTTAACTTTTCCTTCAAGCTCTCCCCAGCCTTGAAGAAAGTTAGTTATGAATCCTTTCAACTTCTTCCCTTGTACCTGAGCTAGAGCAGCAATCTCCATGGGCTCACTTCCCCAGTCGTCTTGGGCTTGGATCTTCTCTCCGACCTCTTCTTTCTCCATAAAGGGCTCTTTCTCCATAAAGGGCTCCTCTCCCTTTATGGTCCCCAGCTGGTCCTCTCCCTCCTGATTATTCCTCCTCAGCCAATCCCCCTCCTCGGCGGCACAGACCATAGAAATCTGCCCAGCACTGTTCTTGTACTAAAAGTTCTGAAGTTCCCTTGCTTACCCCCAGGGCTTTGCAGGGGTTCTTGGGAACTGTAGTCCTCCTCCCTTCTCTGGCTCTTGGGAAACTTATGCCAGCATGGGGGTGTGGCTTCCCAACCCCTAGGATCCTGGGACTTGTAGTTGGAATCCCGGGTATGACACCTACCCATCTTGCTCCTCTCCCGGATCCCTTCTTCCCTGACCCTCGGGGATTCCTCACACTGTGGTAAGGGCTGAAAAGTACAGCCCATGAATATATGGTTCCAGAAGGAGTCCTGGTGCCCAGTCCTCTAGCTGAGGACTGTCCCTGACTGAAGTACAGCGGATTTGGAAAGGATATAAAACAAAGGAAAAATCTCCCAAATAATTGCATAGGTGAGTCAAACAAACAAGTAGAATATGAATTCCAATTCAATCAACAGAATTTTGGGAGCCGGTTGTTAAAGTAGGCCCTCTGTAGCTACTTTAACAACCGGCTCCCAAAATTTGGGCTCGGGCCCTCTCCTGAACTCCCTTGTAACTTTTCTGGCAGGGATGCCAAGCCCTGCCAGCCAAACAAATAGACCGCCGCTGCTCCCCACTGCTTGTTTCTGGCTCTGCACAGAGCCTGTTATTAAAAATCTAAACAGGGGAAATCCATGTAACCTGGAATTCAAACCAGGCTACACCCATTTTTCAGGTTCGTTATGGTTATGTTTGGATGAGCCAGGCTTGGGTCCCAGCAGTTTTGCTTAGTGCATACATTCAATCTGTCATATCCAGTAGCATCTGCCACTGAATTCATAAGCAAGAGGATACTTCACTTCCAAGAGGTGTAAAATCATCTTTCCCTCTCTGTTTTCTTTTCTTTTGTTTCTGGCAACAACCTGATTGCCTTTTTCAATTCCAGGGGAAATTAGATCTAGATAAAGCGTGATTGCATTCCCTTAGCTTTAAGCTGCACACCTATGGCAGATAAAAGGGCAGCAGAATTACAGAGCAGGGAGAGCTTAAAAAATTCTGCCCTTGTACAGACTATTTCTGTCCCCTCCATACACAAACCGTGAATTTATTTTTAAAGGCATATATTTTCCTCAGACACATTTGTATACAATCCAATTTTACTCTTGCATTGTCAGGAGATGAAAGGGATCAGTTTCCATGCACTAAACCCTCCTTAACTGTGATTTAAGAGATTTGTGTATTCATAGCTGCCAATTTAAGATCATTTCACCATGCTATTACAGAACTGTGGAACATGTCAATAAAAGAGGCCCATCTCATTGGCTTTTTTTCCCTTCTCACTGCCATAGCACAGATCTGGCCCAATCTTCAGCTTTAGCCCCAGCTTTCCTATTATCAGGGATGAACTTACCAATAGGCAAAATGATCAAGTGCCTATAGATAGCCAATATGGGGGAGGGGGAACTGTCCTGCTTGTGTGAATCACTTATTTTATACCAAACGTGGGCAACCTACGTCCCCGCAGGACCACGGGAAGAATACACAGAAAACATTATTAACCGGAGGTTTAGTGATTGTAAATACTGTATTTTGCAAATATTTTTAGAATAGCCACTCTAGCAGTAACCATCATTTTTAGTTAAATTTATATTTATTTATTTATTTATTTATTTATTTATCACAGAAGGTCTATGGAGCTCTGTGCATTTCAGGTTCAGATATTATGTAATGTTGCGGCCCGCTAGGGATAGTACTGATATTCATGCAGCTCTCTGTGTGTAAAGGTTGCCCACCCTTGTTGTTACTCTTTCTTGTTGCTTTCTATCCTGTAAAAGCCATGGTGAATTGCAGCAGCATCTAGAAGCTGTTTTGCTTCAACCAGTCTTATCAATAGGACCTGTTGCTTTTTGTAAATTATCAGGGGTGCTAAACCTAATATAAATTATCTCTCCTTAGGAAATTGCAGGAAGACCTTAGGAAACTGGAAGACCAGGTGTCACAAAACGCCTAGCCACCCACCTGGGGTTATCCTGTGGCCACTTAGAGGGTCTATTCCCAGCACAGCTCAGGTCCACCTGCACCTGTTGCTTGTGCTCTACCCTAGCACCCTCCTCCCACCGACTGGGTCTCAACCTCCTCTGGGCGAGTCTCCCACTCTCAAATTATCCCTAGTGATTTCTAGGTTACTGGAGGCCACACTCCCAGTGGTCCCACAATTCCCAGAAAGCACTCACAGACTGAACATACAAACCACCAAGATTCTTATCAGTCCAGACAAGCAGAGGCAATAAACTAAAAATTGTTAATTGTCTTAAAAATATTGAACAGAAAAAGTGCAATCAGGAAACAATAACAGGTAATGAAAATATGGATCAATTATAAAACTATCTAAACATTTGTTTACTTTCTAAAAAGAATCTGGGGAGATCCGAAAATATGCTGCTCACAGATTATCAAAAATAATTAATCATAGGGCCTCAGCAAACAGATCTGTCTCTCTCTTCTCCCTGACTAAGACTGAACACAAAACCAGTAACTTCTGGGTAGCTTCAAACTCCAGGCCAATCAGAGTCCAGAACAACAAGTTAAAAAAAAACTGGTCATATCTCTGGAAGTCTTTTCTCTGTAACAGCTTTAAGCATAAACATGTACCACCTGCTGGCCAAACTAGAGAAGTACACTTCAAGAATTAAGGCAGTTTTACAGACTTAAAAAACCCACTGTTCTGTCACACTGTGGATCCAAATGGTAGATGAAATTTAATGTGGACAAATGCAAAGTGATGCACATTGGGAAGAATAATCTGAATCATAGTTATCTGGTGCATGGGTCCACCTTAGGAGTCAGCACTCAAAAAAAGATCTAGGTGTCATTGTAGACAATAAGCTGAAATCTTCTGCTCAGTGTGTGGTGGCAGCCAAAAAAGCAAACAGAATGCTAGGAATTATTAGGAAGATCAAGAATATTATAATTCCCCTGTATCGCTCCATGGTGCGATCTCACCTTGAGTACTGCGTTCAGTTCTAGTCGCCATATCACAGAAAAAATATAGTGGAATTAGAAAAGGTTCAAAGAAGAGCAGCCAAAATGTTCTTATGACACAGTCAAGGAGTTTGCTCAATATGGGGGGGTGCTCAAGCACCCACAGTGCTGGCTCCTATGGCTTTTACCAAGCTAAAATGTTACATCGGGAGAAGGGGTCACCTGCCACAGGGCAGCCAGTCAAATTAATGCACTGCTGTGGTTACCTACTACTATAAACACTCTGAACTTGCCATGAATTGTTTTACCAATTTTGCCTGTGCTATCTGCACTGGGATGGTGGCCCATGCATTCTCCATCTTTACCATTACTTCCAAGTCAACCGCCCTTCCAGTTTCATGTTATAATCTCTTGTTCCAGACATTCCTTTGTTGCCTACTTGAGATGTTGTTTTCTTAAAACATCTCTTCAGTGCTAGAATTCACCTTACATGAATGTTACCATTGCTCTGTCACTATGCCCTATTCACTCAATTATTGTTAAACTCTTTGGTTATCTCTCAGTTAATGGAGAACTGATCGCTGTAATGTCAAGACAAGGGAGAACATAGCCTGAATTGAATAAACAGCATCCGTGAGGTCAAAGAGATGATTTTGTTAAAATAAACCAAAAAAGCCCAAAACATCCCAATAAACCAATGCGGCTATGGCTTGGCATGAATAATACATATGAAGCCCAAACAGTTCATTTTCAAGTGGTTTTCACAGCATGCAGACACTATTAAAGTCTTGAGCTAGGTTCTCTCTTTTAGGTCACCTTTAAAAAAAAATTAAGTTGGTGCCCATAATACATATTAATACACAATGCAGCTCTGCCTTCAATGTGATCCATCAAGTATTGATTTAATAACAGTGCTTAAGGTCTACTGCAAAGAAGATAATTTACTTTTTCTCAGGTCTAGAAACGTGTGTTTTTTGCCACAGTAACTTGATGGTGAGGAAGTTTGGGCCATAATAAACTACATCTTCATGCTGACATCTTTTTCCATGAGCTCAGAAGAGTTCAATATTCAGTGTCCTCCTCTTCCATACTGATCCCTTTGCCTCCTGACGACTTTAGGGGTGTTTGGCTTGTACTGTTCGTGCTATTTGCACGAGAAGCCTTTGGTGATAAAGTTGGCCAAACTAAAGCTAAGGAAGCAAATTCTATAGTGGCGCCCTGATGGCATGCTCTGAGCCCCAGTTCTATAGAGCTATTTGGGCGCCAAGATACCCTTACAGAATACTAGCATAAACCCTCATTGGCACATCTAAATTTAGGTACAAACATTTACATCTGGTCAATGGCAGGCATAAGTGGGTGCGACTAAGTGCACCATGTGATGCAAATAATAACAGTATTTTATGTCACATATGGAAATTGGCAACATGCCCAAGGCCCAACTACATGTCCACCCCCCTCCCTTTCACTCATACACCACAGCATGTATTCATTATTTTATAGATGTGTGGTCGCATAAGTGACCACATGGTTTGGACTCCTCAGAAAACACAGACAGGGGGTAGTGAAAGGTCTAAAGGAAATCTTTATTTCTGTACAAAGGGAAAAATAAATAGGCTTGTTTCTTCACATGTTCTGCAAGTCTCTCAAATGCAATCCTTATATTCTGTCCCCAAAAGGTTCCACACTTCACTATATACTGTTCTCCCTCATGAATCATGGCCCTTATAGCTTGTCCCAGACACAGCTCTCACAGGTTGAACAGTCAGTACTCAGAGTCGAATTCCAAGGAACTTCTCCTACCTTACTAGAATCTCTTCACACAAACTCAGAGTATCTCTCTTCACAAATCAGCAGTCTTAAATATTGATCCAATCTTTGAGGTGTCCAATTGAGCTTCCTCAGTATCAGTCAGGTTACACTTTTCCTGACCTGATATTTCAAGGTTTCGCTTCATTCTCTGCTCTTGAGATTCCAACTCATAACGCTCTTGAGGTAGTACGAACCCTGGGCTAGCAATCTGCACTTCATTCAGTTGCCTTTCCTTCCTCTTTCTCCTGGCCTCTCTCAGCTGCTCCTCAAGTGTTTTCTTATACTCCAGCAGCATAGCCTTTGCTCAAAACTCCTTCAAACTCCCTGAAACATTTCACGTCTTGTGACAATTCTGGCTGAAACTCCAACACGAAAGTCATAGGTTCACACTTTCTGAGAACTTCACATAATGTCCCTTAGCTGCTTCATGGTGGCTTCCTCGTAGGGCTGCAGCAACTCATTTAATACATTCGCATTCTTGGTGGTTGTTCTCCACAATTCGGGGACACTGGAGTGGCCTGACCAGTATTGAGGCGGTCCAGTTCAGTGTCCAAGAGTTTTGGAGAACAGTCACAAAAAGTGCGAGTATGCCCCTTTGGATGTTTGTTGGTCACTCAACCCACTCTTGGTTTGTCGTTGAACTGCTTCAGTAACCCCTCATGTTGCACATATACTCAGTTTTAGTGAAATTGAGCATGTGCGACACTTCACACATGCTCAATTTCATCAAAACCAAGCATGAGCAACATGAGGGGAAGCAGGGCAGGCAATGCAATGGAAAACAGCACTGGAGGAAGGCTTCTGCTGGTGGGGCTTGGGGACCCACGCCAGCCAAGGTATGTGGAGTTGTGGCAGGGGGCAGGGAGATGGGGCAAAATGTGCCACCCCACTTTGGGCTCTGGCCCCCCCAATCTTTGAAGTTTGGCTATAGGCAGGTGTGGCCCGAGCAAGCGAGGAGGGGAGGCAATTTCGACTGCGTGGGGGGGGGGGGGTCAGCGTCTGCATCCCAAGTGGGGACAACAGTGGCAGTGGCGGCGGCCCTGCCTTGGGCCCGACTTGGTCTCTCGGCGACCCTGGGTTCCATATTTCACTATATACTGTTCTCCCTCATGAATCAGGACTCCTGTAGCTTGTCCCAGACACAGCTCTCACAGGTTGAACAGTCAGTTCTTAGAGTCTCTTAACTTAGGTTCCAAGGAACTTCTCCTACCTTACTGAAATCTTCTTCATACAAACTCAAGGCAACAACGTCCACTTAGGCCGCTCCACTTCCCCAGTCCTTCCTCAGGTACTACAGCCAACAGGACATGCTAGAAGGATCCTTGCCCTCAGGGCATTCCCTTCCAGAGACTTCTTTCCTCAGGACCTCACCCTGGGAAGCATCTTGCTTTGGAACCTCTGTATCCTGTTCTGCTAAAGGGCTTTTGATTCCAGCCTGATCTGAGCCCCACCTGTCTGACTTGGCCTCAGCAGACTAGCACTACCTGTTGTAAGGTAGCTGAGCTGCACCAGTGCGAGGGAGCGTTCCTAAGTAAATCCTGCCTTGTACCACCCACTCCTTCATACTGCATTTTAGGCAAGTGGTACATTTCAGTGGACTTATGTGTGCAAGGCATGTGCCCAGCTATAGAATTACCCTTAAAATGTCTCACCAGAGGTATGTTAAGTTCCGGATAGGAACTGGCTGCAATATTCCACTCAGAGGCATTGCTAGGTGGGTTGCTTCACTCCCCCAAATGGATTGTGAATAAAATAGTGCCTGTGCGGATCAGCCCTTCAGCTTCTCACTGATACCTATTTTACAAAAGGTCTTCTTCCCCTGATATCACTGACTACACTTCTGGCTCCACTGCATACTTACATCCCTGCCTCTCATGGGTTTCCTATCTGGAAGGGTGCATTGGGGTGGGGTGGGGTGGAATGGAGAGCAGGGGAGGGGGGGTGGCTGATGCAAGGATTGAGAACAAGTGCCGGCTCGCAGCCCTGCTCTCAGTGAAACATTTTATCCAGTTCTGTGTCTGAGAGCAGCACTTGTAGAACACCTGTTCACATTGAGTGTTAATCACTAATGACTGGAAGCCATCATCATAAAATGTTCGTTAGGCGGCAGCCCCTATGAAAGAAGCCTGTGGACTGAGTCCACTGCCTGGTAGACAGGTGGTCCACCTTACTTAAAAAGAACAGCATCACCATTGCCGCTAATTAACACCTTGGATAATATCAACAGAGAGGACTGGAGTCAAAATGATCCTTCCGGAACAAGCTTCATGCCCTATATTGGGGAGGGGGAGGGGAGAGAGATTGAATAGGAGAAATCAATGCCACTAGCCATGTTGATCTTGTTCTGTGGTGGATGGCTATGTAAGAGAAACTTGCACCTGCATTGTGTAGGCTGCCTTTGCTGTGCAGTAGGACATGGCAGTGCCTGGAGTATGAGAGGGCAGCTTACCCTGCCATTATCTCTGCTGCACTTCTTCTGTGGAAGCCGTGAGGACTTGGGTTCCCTAGGCTGTCAATCCAACACCTTTCATGAGCACTTAATGCATTTTAAAGCAAGAGAAATTATACACCACATTAGGAAGATCAAAGACTGCAAGGATTAAAAAAAGGCACTCTGACCTGCTGAATTCCTCCTACTGATATTTTTATCATCCTGCTGAGAACCATGGCAATATAGACTTCCTTTCCTTAACCCTCCTGCCACCTTTGTTATGAGCCTGGAATAAAGTGCTCTGTTATGCGTTGCTCTATTTTTCTTCTATTTGTTATTTTAATAATTTAACAATGTGCCCCTGATGTGAGAGAAATTATCATCTTATGACAACTACCAAAGCTAAAAGTTATTACAAGATTGGATTATATATAACAAGCAGGGAGGATCTGACAGTAATTTTCTGCTTTGCAGATTCTTATATTTTTTTTTTGTTTGCTTATGCCATTGGTTATAAGCCACACCATTGCTGTGCCTGTGTCGCTGGTCTGGCAATCAAGCTACTGCTGTTTTTGTCTGTTGAACTTATGATTAGACTCAATTAGTGCTTTGCCTGGGCACATTAAACTGTCCCTACTCTCTCTGGCAGTTTTTTTCAAGTAAAGTATTGCAAACCCTGCTGTTAATATGCTATTTTTCATCCTTGCTATAAATATTAATTTACAAAACTCCCTGAAAATACCTTTATGGGTATCATCACATCCCCTGTCATTCATAAGAAAATCAACTAGGATCAACAAATATTCAAAATCATAGTCTACTATCAAACCAGTTGCTCATATTGATCTCATAGTGGGCAGTCTAAGGGTGAGGTCACACTTGCATTTCTCATCTCAGAAAGGGAATAAAGGTATATGGCCCCACACCTCGACATCCGGAATTTACACCTCTTCCAACCCACAAACACATCATTAGTTTAGACAATCAAATAAACAAAGGAGAAGTCAAAACCCCAGCAAACCAAGGGAAGTGAGGAGACACAAAAGGAAGATTCCAGGGATGTTGTTCTAAAACCTTTAATGCAGTCAAAATTCTCCAGTTGCCTACTATGTATCAGATTTGACATGGTAGTGTTTCGGCACAGGTGCCTGCATCAGGAGTCACAATACCTGTCACATCCAGCATTGCAATCCTGTAAGTGTTGATAGACTTAATATTAGCACTAACCAGCTCATTTTCGAAAGTGATCGCCGGCCGGGAGATGGCCGGCGATCTCGCAAAAGCGGCCAAATCGGTATAATCGAAAGCCGCTATTTTGACACCATCGCCGTTTTCCCGTCACAGAGCCAGCGAAAGTTCAAGGGGGCGTGTTGGCAGCGACGTGAAGGCGGGACATGGGCGGGGTTACGAAATGGCCGGCTTTAGCCCATAATGGAAAAAAAACCCTTCGATGAAGAGCATTTGGCCGCTTTTACTTGGTCCCTTTTTTTTCAGGTCCAAGCTTCAAAAAGGTGGCCGAACTGACCACATGACCACCGGAAGGAATCGGGGATGACCTCCCCGCACTCCCCCAGTGGTCACCAACCCCCTCCCAGCATAAAAAACAGGTTTCAAATACTTTTTTGCCAGCCTCTATGCCAGCCTCAAATGCCGTACCCACCTCCATGACAGCAGAATGTGTTCTGTCCTCCGACAGCCTTTGCCTGCTTGTGATGTGGCTCTGGAGTGAGTGTGGCACCTTTTCTGTTATTTGCACTGCAGAGTCACATCAGCAATGCATTGTGGTGGGTATAGGTATTGGTAGTTGGTAGGCTCTGCTTTTCCCCCTGCTTACTGGGTCAGAGTGTGCCCTGTTTTGTTTTCTGTTGTAGTCCATGCGGTAGTGGCCATTTTTGTAAGACAGTTTTAGATCCCTTTCCTGTGTTACCCACGTCAGAGAAAGTAGTTCTTACCTTGAATGGTGCTGAAAGAGGGCATTGTACACCATTGTGCCAGCTCTGACCTACTGCTAATCTTAGTACTAGGGGACTCTTTGCCAGTGGGGCACAACCTCTGATCTGCAATTAACTGTGAGTAAGCGTGCTTATTTCAAGAAAGGACTTTTTCAGAGAGATTAGTCTTCAGGTATGAACTGGTGTGCCAAAGTTATACAGCAGCAATAAGTCCTAGAGGCTGTATGCAGGTCCCTAGAGCAGTTTTAGTGGGTGCAGTACATTTGTGGGTAGTGGGTTTTTTTTTGGGGGGGGGGGTTGGGGGGCTCAGCTCCCAAAGTAAGGGAGCTATTCACGTGGGAGCTTTTCTGAAGTCCACCGCAGTGACCCCTAGGGAGCCCGGTTGGTGTCCTGGCATGTCAGGGGGGCCAGTGCACTAAAAATGCTGGCTCCTCCCATGGCCAAATGCCTTGAATTTGGCCGGGGTTTGAGATGGCCGACATAACTTTCCATTATTGCTAAAAAACAAAGCCGGCCATCTCAAACCCTGGCCAAATCCAATGCATTTGGCTGGCCGGAACCATATTATCGAAACAAAAGATGGCCGGCCATCTTTTTCAAAAATACGGGTCTGGCCAGCTGTTTGCGGCGCCGCCAAAATACATCGCCGGCCATGTATTTTGCCGGCGCCGTTCGATTATTCCCCTCTAAATCAACCAACGTAATAAGTCAAACCGTTTCGCTGAAAATGTGAAGGATAAGACTTCAGTGGTGCCTCTGCCTTTAAGTGCTCTTTAGGCAATCAGCAAATCACCATCACCAGTCAAAAATCTTCACCTTCCCTTCAGTGTTGAATTTTTCTATTTTTATTTTCTTGTTATTATGATATTCAATTACTCTGTTATTATAGTGTTTCATTACTGAACTTTATTTTACCATATTCATTCCCAACTATATTGGGAATGAATATGACATATTTACATACAACATCTGGCGCTGAGCAATGACAATATCCAGGATCCAGTGGTGTAACGTCTGCAGTGTGAATCTGGCAGCGGTTTACTTGTTGTACATCTAGAATACTTTCTGACTACTCTCCAAGTCCCAGACCATTGCTCCTCTGACCACTCATGCCCCAAGTCTTTTTCCCATCTCAGCTGGCATACAAGGTAATGTTTGATCTCATAAGCCACTAGAGCCTTGTACATTTTGGATAGAAATTGTTTTCTCTTGTTTTATGAAGACCCTCATATCTCATTAAGAGAAGAAAGAAATATTAATTTAAATGTTTCAAGAAGTATTCAGGCTGCATCCAAGGGAAGAATGGAATCACCACCCCACCAACCCCTCAGCCCATTGAAATCTGTTAGAACTCTCACATCCTGGGGATAGGTTAGCATTGTACAGAATTGGGGGTAGTGGAGTACATGCCTTCTGTCTCCTGTGTCCATTCAACATGTAACCTGGTGGGGGGCTTTTTTGGGGGGGAGGGGTTGTTTGTTACCTGGGTTTTGGGGAAGTTCCTGGCCCAGTCAAAATCACTGGTGGCCAGTGATGGGTCCTGTCTGGCTTTGGAGGCAGTTTGGAGCTTCTTGGGGGGGGGGGGAGCTGCACTGTTTTTGATGTTCCCCAACTCTGCCTGTCTGGGTTGTGCTGTTTCCCAGTCAGGCGCGAGCTAGAGAATGGCTAGTTTCGGCCTATGCAGGGGAGGCTCCAAGCATGCATGCCTTTTTGTGCATGCATGGTAGAGCTCCCAGGCCAGCATTAGGCCCAAACTGAAGCTGGACGGGGCCTCGATTTTTGAAGCACCCCAGCAGGAGTTCCACGATGGTTTTCTGCTACCGTGGGGGACCTCCAGGACCCAAACCAGTGGTGGAGGTCAAGTAAGGACCCTTCTGGGGACCTGCAGGTCACTATTAATGGTGTCACTAAGAAGGTTCTATCACCAGGGGATGCGTGGAAAACTCTGCAACAGCTGCAAGTAGATAATCTTCTGGAAGAAGCGCGCGCGGTAATACACAAAAGGACCAGAGACAGTTGGCACCAAAGTGGCAGCAAGTGCAGAATGGAAAGCCTCATGGGCACAAGGATCACCAGCAGCCATTTGGTATAGGAGGCACCAGATAGATCTACTACTTGAAGATGCCTGATTGTTTGGTTGCTGGGAGCCAGGCGATGCACTGAGCTCTGCCTATATTGGGAGTGATGGTCGGCAGGCAAGCATACCTCTGCTTGGGGCACACGCCCTGCAGCCTCTATGTTGTGCTATGTGAATTTATCTCACTGCCCTGGTGTGCTGGATGTCTGGACTGGTGTGTTGGTTATATGTGTGTGCTTGGTGGGGGTATCTGCCTTATAGCTCTATAGGGGTTTTTTGCTAATACGTGGGTTTCTTTTTTTCCATGCTGTTGGGGTCCTGGGAGGGGGAGTGTTTCTATAGCCCTTGAGCTGATGGGTACTGTCTTAATTTTTTATGCCCATGATCTTAGAATATGGGAGGGGCTGGATGGTGGGGGTGGGAAGGGGGATTGTCGGGGTGGAGGGTTGGGGGAGGGGAATGTTTGGGAAGAGGATGGGTGGAGGGCACAGATGGTGGGTCTATGTCATTTGATGAAGATGCTGGCTTTGATTTATAGGTCTGATGTTATGTGCCACTATGTTTGGGCTACTTACCTAAGTGGGCCTTATAGTGGGGTTGTATGTTAATATTGGCAAATTGAATGTGAAAGGTTTAAATTCCCCACACAAGTGTAGTTTGCTGTTTGAAGAGTGCAAGACATTGAGCCTGGGGACTGTATTCATTCAGGAAACCCATCTTCGGAAAAGTGGTGAGAAAATGTTTATCCATAAAGATTACCCTCATAAGTTATCCTTTTACGCACCTCTGAAATCTCTAAGGTCCTCTCAAGGAGCATCGCTGTCTATACCCTCATCAAAACAAATTGTACAATGTGATACCTGCCAGCGAGCTTTCTTAGGAGTAGCTCCCACACTCTGGAGTTTACTATTGGAGGGGCTACGTCTAACTCGAGACTACCTCTACTTCAGGAAGCAGGTGAAAGTCTGGCTCTTCTCCCAAGCCTTTAATACATACTAGGGTGACTGAGTATACACTCATTCTGCACCTGGACTAGTTTGCTGCACACACTGTAACTTAGAGCAGTTTAACTGTACAAAGAACTTGCCTTGAGTTTAGCCACCCATCTATTTATCTCAACTGACTCTGTAGCACCCATCTTGTCCCCATCTATATATCTGCACTTGGCCCCTCGGCTGCATGGCAGAAAAACATTAGCATCATATCTATGTTAATTGAATGGTTTTTTTGTTACATTTGTACCCGGTGCTTTCCCACTCGTGGCAGGCTCAATGCGGCTTACATGGGGCAATGGAGGGTTAAGTGACTTGCCCAGAGTCACAAGGAGCTGCCTGTGCCTGAAGTGGGAATTGAACTCAGTTCCTCAAGACCAAAGTCCACCACCTTAACCACTAGGCCACTCCTCCACTCTAATAAGCACTCTAATGCATGCTTATTTGACATGACATGACATCATATTATATCTCTGTTATTTGAATTTCAGTGTTGTTAAACTTAAAGGGCCCTGTTTACTAAGCTGCGCTAAAGGCGCCTTAGTGCTTTTAGTGGCCGCTAACCATTTGCCCGCGCGCTAACTGTGTAGGCGCCCACAATATTCCTATGGGCACCTACACAGTTAGCATGTGCTAATTTTGTGCACGTGCAAAAAATGCTAGCGCACCTTAGCAAACAGGGACCAAAGTGTTGTTAAAATGCCTAGATCTACCCGTTAGTTAAGGCGGTATAGAAAGTTTTTTCTAAATAAATAAATTTAATGTGTACATTTTTGATACTATGAGGGTCCCAAAAAACAACAAGGCAAGCGATCTGCAAGCTCTAACGTGGAAAGCACAACAGCAGATCAATGAGAGAAAACAAAACTTTATTGGTAGTACCATATATCAAAATGATGCCCGACACAGGCCTCCAGCATTGCAGTGGTAGCGCCGTAGCCATATCGGTGGATAACGGTTGGGGTCTTTTGTGCTGGTTTTTTTTTCCATGTTTCTCAAGAGCTGTGTGAACAATATCCATGGCAGTACGAGCATTCCATCACACTTTTGTTATTATAGCCCCTGAAGCAGCCCTTCGGGGCGAAACACGGCCTGTGTCGGGCATCATTTTGATATATGGTACTACCAATAAAGTTTTCTTTTCTCTCATTGATCTGCTGTTGTGCTTTCCACATTTTTGATACTATTTCATGGTAGTCTTATTATTAGATGTACCTCATTTATTGTATTATTATATTTGGTCATTTTTACTATTGTTAACAAAATTGTAAGTTTTTTGTTAAACTGTACCTGCTTTACACTGCCTTGAGTGAATCTCTTCATAAAGGTGGTTAATAAATCCCAATAAATAAATATGTTTTTTTGGGCTCTTCCAAAGATGGGGCGATAAAACGGGGAGATGCTATTTTGGTGCATAAAACCATTTTTTTTCCAACTGCATGCTGTCCATAGAGATGATGAGGGCCATCTCAAATGGTTATGGGGACCCTCTGAGGCGGGGGGGGGGGGAACCTGATATCTTCATCAACATTTACGGCCCTAACAACAACCAAAATTATTCCTGGCAACAGATTGGGGATAGGGTGTTTGCTGAAGTGGTAGGGCTTGTGTTGCTAGGGGGAACTTTAACTTTGTTCCCAACCCTAAGCTGGATAGATCTGTTACACCTCTGCAGCAGCCAGGATGACCAGGTCTTTTAAGAAATTGATCTGGGAGCACAAGCTTTCTGGTTTGTGGTGAACCCAACATCCCACCGCTAGAGAGTTTACATTCTACTCCCCGGTCTACGATAGTTACTCTCTAATTTACCTTTTTAGGGGGATAGCTTTTGGTTGTCCAGGGAGCAGAAGGCCAGCATAGATAATATTACATGGTTGGAGACTATCAGGCAGGAAATTGTGCAATATCTCCAGATTAATGGCACTGGTAATGTGGGGGACCCCATCCTGTGGGAGGGTATGAAAGCTGTGCTGTGGGGAGTGTTTATTAAGTGGGGGGCCAGAAAGAAAAAAGAGAGACAGGCAAAATAATTGGATCTTCATCGGAAATTAGCATCCTTAGAAAAGAAGTATTTAACCACTGGTACTCCAGCGATCTGACAGCTGATAAATAAGACCCAGGTTGAGCTGCAACATCTGCAGCTGGAGACTATAGAGTTCCAACTTTGGAAGCTCCAGCATTGGCTTTATGAACATGGTAACAAGTCTGGCAAATTGCTCGTAGCTAAGCTTTGGCGAAGGCAATTGGCCATGTCTATCTCAAAAATTCACTCAGAGAAAGGGAGCTCCTCACTAAGGAGAAAGATATTCATAAGAGATTGAGTTCTATATCAACTTGTTTCCTCAGGACTCCTCTATCGATGATGCCCAGATAGCTGCTTATTTGGATGGAATCCAGCTGCCCTGTCTTGCCAATACTGTGCGGCAGCTTCTAGAAGCTCCCATTTCTGAGCTGAAAATCTTGCTAGTAATTGAAGGGCTTCCCCCCTGCGAAATTGCTGGGTTTAGATGGCTTTATAAACAGTTTGGGGGGTGTGGCTCATATCGCCCAATTTCTCTTATAAATGTGGACTTGAAAATCCTGGCCAGAATCTTGGCGGATGGTGAATAGACTGGCTCCCCAAATGTCATTCTTGATTAACTCTGATCAGGCCAGGTTTATTCCTGGCCATCAGATTAGGGACAGCATTAACTGGGTTATACAGTTAATCTGGACGACTCAGCACACACATACACTTCTGCCATTATGATCACAGTAGATGTGGAAAGGCTTTTGACCGTATCCACTGGACGTTTGAAGTGCTGCAAAAGGTGGGTGTGGGACCCGGATTTTGTCATTGGCTAGCCACTCTTTATGTGAATCTAGAAGCTCATGTTAAGATGAATGAGACCTACATTCAGAACTTTTGATTGGGGCTCAACACATTAGAGATGCCCCTGGCATAGCTGTGGGGTCATACCCCTGAACTATGCTTACTACTTATGGGTCTAGAGAGCTACCCACTGGACCACTATAAAAATGATTGCTAACTGTTTGTTAGTGGCAAAGTGCGCCATTGCCAAAGAATGGATATCGAAAGCCTCCCCGACTAGTACAAGAGACTGCGCTTTGTGGTGTTGATGGAGTGGCTTACCGCTCTGCAGAGGAACACGATTGCCCAATACTTGTCTGGGCTCCAGTAATTTTTGGATAATACGCCTGCTCAGCAGACCTGTGATTGAAGACTGACAGCATTAATACTACTACTACTTATCATTTCTATAGCACTACTAGACATACACAGCACTTGTACATTTGAACATTAAGAGACGGTCCCTGCTCAAAAGAGCTTACAATCTAATCGGGACAGACAAACAGCCAAATAAGGGATAAGAGAAATACTTAAGGTGGGAATGATAAAACAGACATGAGTACTGAATAAGTACCTTAGAGAATCTACATTTAATTGGGGGAGGGGCTACTTAAAGATACAGCATCCTTTCAGTGAGTACAATTCATACTGGCTCAATGGAATGGGGTGACTATTTGGACTTGGATTTATTTATTTATGTGTTCTTGTATCCCACTGTTATCCAAAAACGGATTTCAGTTCAAAGTGGCTTACAATTTACAGTTAGGTGAAATTACGATTATGGTTCATAGTTAGGTCGTAGAAAGGACATTGATATCTTATAGAAAGGACATCAATAGTTTATATAATTAGATTTGGAATTTTTGAGGTAGGTTTTCATTTCTTTTCTGGGATGTGGTTAGCTGTAGAATTTTTAAAGAGGTAGGTTTCAGTTCTTTTCTGAATTGAAGATAATTAGTGATGCCTCTTTTAGCCTTTGGAATTGAGTTCCACACCCCAGATAACTAAATCCTGCTGTGTATATGATTTTGTAGGTTATGTTTCTGCAGTTGGTAGGTGGAGGAGTAGATAATCTCCAATTTCTGGGCTTGCATTCCTTGGGGACAGTTCAATTATATCTAGCATGTATTTAGGGGGACATGCCAAATAGTATCTTGTAAATGAGGATGCTAGCTTTGAAATGGAAATAGGACTTGATATACTGCCTTCCTGTGTGTTTTTTTTTTTGGCAACTACATTCAAAGCAATTTACGTAGTATATACAGGTACTTATTTATACCTGGGGCAATGGAGGGTTGAGTGACTTGCCCAGTCACAAGGAGCTGCAGTGGATCAAAGTCCACTGCACTAACCACTAGGCTACTCCTCAACTCTAATCAAGGCACTCAAGTAGACTTGCCTTGATTGGCAGCCAGTGTAGTATTCTGATCAGTGGAGTTACTCTTTCATATTTTGATTTCTTGAATATCAGTTGTTTTGTACACTTTGAAGTGATTTTAGTATGTTTTCTTGCATCCTACGTATACTGCATTGCAGTAGTCTAGTTGTGATAGTATTAGCGATTGTACCACTATCCGGAATGATTGTCTTGGAAAATAGTCTTTGATCCTTCTCAGTTTCCATAGTGTTTTGAAGCATTTTGATGTTACTGCTGATAATTTATTGTCCAGTGATAGATGTTTTTATCAAGAATTATTCCCAGTATTTTTAGTTGTGTTTCAATGTTTGATGGTCGATTGTGAAATTTGGTATGATATCAGGTAGTGTAGGCTTGATAGAATTAGGAATTTGGTTTGTCTCTATTTAGTTTGAGTTTTAAGGTTGTTGCCCAATGTTCCATAAGGTCCAGACCCGTTTTGATTTTGTCCAATATTTCTGTGATACTGTTATGAAAAGTTATGCCTGAGCTCAAGCTAGTAGGTTTCTGGCCGAGAGCACTTTCAACCTACTGTGGGGTCACTGGAGTCCTTTAGTATGGATGCTTGACAAGATATCCAGAGCCCCTAATTTAAGTAGTAGATCACCTGGACAGGATGATATAGACCCCAGAGTACTGAAAGAAGTCAAAAATGAAATTGTGGATCTACTATTCGTGATCTGTAACCTGCCAATAATATCATCCATAGTGCCTGAAGATTGGAAGGTGGCCAATGTAATGCCAATTTTTTAAAGGGTTTCAGGTGTGATTTAGGACATTACAGACCAATAAGCCTGACATCAGTGCTGGGCAAAATGATAGAAACTATTATAAAGAATAAACTTACCAAACACATAGACAAACATGGTTTAATGGGACAGAGTAAACATGGATTCAGTCAAGGGAAATCTTGCCTCTCTAATTTGCTTAATTTCTTTGAAGGTGTGAATAAACATGTGGATAAAAGTGAGATGTTTGATGTGGAGGTGCATTTTCGATATGATGTCTAAGTCTGAATTAGGGCATTTTACCAAAATCATCTCAATCCAAGGTCTAGCACTCAGCCATAATTGAACCAGAAAAATGTCTAAATATATAGCTCGATTATGGCTTTGAGCTAGACATTTTCAGGCTGAACATGTCCATCTGTAAGTATCAAATTTGTAAAAAAAAAAAAAAAAGAAAAAGTCCCAGGAAAAAATATAGAAAAACAAGCCATAGGGACATCTGTCTGGCAGCATTCCTAGTAAAGTGAACACACAGACATCCCAGCAGTGCAGAGGGGCAGCCTAGTAGTCAGTGAAGTGGACTTCATATAAAGGGACCCAGGTATAAATCCCACCTAAACCTCTTCATACTGTTTGGTGAACAGTCCAGGAACAGAGAAAACTTACTGTACCTCAAGGTCCACTATTACAGTAGCCCTCAGGCTTGCAGTTCATTTATATATTTAGGTACAAGAGGTATATCTGTATTCCAGGAGGGCTCACATATTGAAGTGAAATGAAAGAGTTAAAGTGGGAATTTCAACCCGGGTCCATTGTTCACTGTCCACTGCACTGACCACTAATCTACTCCATCCACTTGCTTGCTGCTTTCTTAGGAATGGCCATATCTTGGACTGTCATAGAGCTTATTTCTAATGTCAGATCTATGGGAGGCAGGAGGAGGTCAGTGACCTCTGAGGGATTAAGGGGGAGGGGGTTATTCCTCATCCCTCCAGTGGTCAGTAGGGCACTTTTTTCAGACTTAGCCATGGCTGAAACAGTTCTAGATAAAAGCTTCTTTTCTGCGCTGGACCTTTTTTTTTTCCATTATTGCAGAAAAATGTCCAGATTGTAAGTCCACCCAAGTCCCACCCAAAACATGCCTCCAACACCCCCCCCCCCTTGCTTTTTGGATGAACTCAGTGCAAAACGTCCCAATTCTGCCTTTTCAAAAATTGCAATTTAGACATTTTGACAAGAAAAACATCAATTTGCCGCTTTGTGCCACTTTTGAGACATTTTTCTCTTTTGAAAATGAGCGCCGTGGAGTAGCATAATCGAACGGGGACACCCATCTCTAAGGGTGCCCATGTCTAAGGATGTCCCAGCAAAGGGGCGGGGAAACCCGTATTATCGAAACAAGATGGGCGTCCATCTTTCGTTTCGATAATACGGTCGAGGATGCCCAAATCTCAACATTTAGGTCAACCTTAGAGATAGTTGTCCTTAGGTCGATCTTAGAGATGGTCATCCCTAGTTTTCAGCCATAATGGAAACCGAGGATACCCATCTCAAAAACGACCAAATCCAAGGCATTTGGTCATGGGAGGAGCTAGCATTCGTAGTGCACTGGTCCCCCTCACATGCCAGGACACCAACCGGGGGGCAATAATAAAAATGTCTTTTTTTGGCAGTGCTTCACTCAGCTGAGACACCTGGAAGTCTCTGAGCCAATCACAACACGTTCAGATGAGCTAAACGCGCTGTGATTGGCTCAGAGACTTCCAGGTCTCTCAGCTGAGTGAAGCACTGCCAAAAAAGATGTTTTTATTATTGCGGGAGGGGGGGGGGGGAATGACGGCCAAAATGGATGCCCATCCAAAAAAAATGTCCATTTTGGCAGTCATTCCCCCCTGCAATAATAAAAATGTCTTTTTTGGCAGTGCTTCACTCAGCTGAGACCTGAACATCCCTGAGCCAATCACAACGCATTTAGCCAAGCTAAACGCGCTGTGATTGGCTCAGAGACTTTCAGGTCTCTCGATAGATTTTCCAGCGTAAAGGCCATCGGAAAAGGTTAGTGCATCTCATTACAATAGGGTTTCTACACAATTTGCTCATCTGCATTCCGTTTTCGTTAGCTGCTACCGTCGTCGGAAAAAAGTCTTTAGTGCATGCCAGGGTTTACTACTTGCTCGTTAATGGCTCGTTAAGTTTAGTGCATCTGGCCCTGAGACTTTGTGATGGATATTTAAAGCTATGAATGTCTCGTGGCAAGGGGGTCTCAGGCACAGACTCTTTAGGGTTCTAAACTGTCCGGAGTGGCAGTTGGGAGGGTGCACTGATGAAGGATGGACATGAGTGAGTGTGTCTGTCTGACTGAACTTAAGGATAGGTTTTCTTTTTTTGGGGGGGGGGGGGGATTTGAACAGGATTCGAATGTATGTTGAGGTTGTGAGTGAAGTAGTTAAAATCCTGAGCCCCATGGTGGTTTTGGGCTCAAGACCGAGTGTTTATATGTGTGAGAAAATTAAAGGGGCTAAAAGGGTAATTGCTGGGGAAAAGGTGTGATTGAGAATTCTGAGTTTTTGACAACTAACAAGAGTTGCTGTTGGGACTATGCTATGGGTTGGGAAAATTAGGAATTTATGCTTATCTGTTTATTTTTTTCTTTAAATAGTGAACACAAACAGTTATATATGATGCAGGGCACATTTAGAAGGGAGCACTCACTTAGGGAGAGAGTTTCTTATTATTGGATTGTTAAAGAAAGGACAGTAGGGTGAAGAGGTACCTACCTGCATGACGTGGATTTGATGCCAGCCAACGCAAGCAAGAGAAGATGTCAATGAAACTGTGGACCAAAGTTAAGAGTCATCTGAACAGAGACATTAGAGACATAGAGGATCAAAGGTAGAAAGACATTGAAGAAAAGTAAAACTTACCGAATTCCGGAGCTGTCATCCTCATGTGGAATCTGAAGAACTTGTAAGACAAAATTTATTTACAAAGAATCATCCTCAGGAAGGAAAGGGTTACTTTGATAACTTGTTTATTTCATTATAGTGCTAAGAATAAGTACAAGAGTTAAATATCTGATGTTTCTTTAGAGTCTGGCATGATGTGTTGTTGATATGTTCTGATAGCTCTGTAAAACGAAAGACAGATCAAAAACTGCTGTTAATTTGCTTAAATGTTTATGAAAGAAAATATATTTTTATTGTTAAACTCCCCAGTTGACGTAAAATTTATTTGGGGAAACACCGTGACAAATATTAACATCACTCTGTTTATAGTGTAATACTTTGTTCCGCCACCAGGGGGCTTACATTTAGACACACCAAACACAATGAAGGGGACTAAAAGAACGATGAGATGATGTACCAAAAGATCTAAAAATGTATTAATCAACATCCAAGACTCGACAAAAGCCATGTTTTGGCCTATGCGGCCTGGCTCAGGAGTCTAAAAATTGAAAACTTTTAAAAAGGATAATGTGCTTAAAATAAGGTAATGTAATTAACATGACACAGTCAAGGGTACAAGTGCCTATAAACATGAATTTAAAACATAGTGGAGTGGACAATATTCATGGATATACAATCAAGCAATTACAAGAGCCCCTGGCAGAGGGACACATTGATAATTACTCTATTGTAACCAACAGGTTTCAAGAGATAAACAGTGGTCAAACTATGTGTTAATAACCCATAAGTTAGGGTACAAAATCAACAAGACAAAAAAATAAACAGATCTTCTAAGAGAAATAAAATTGCATAAATGCTTCTAAAGTATTTGCAAACAGGTTAAAAGAAACCCCTTTGATTGTAACCACAGAAAGGTGGTATATCAAAGCCCATCCCTAAGATGGACCATTGGTCTGACCTAGTATGGCTGTTCTTATGTTCTTGTGTTTTTTATGAATGATACATTAATTTGACAGTTAATAGAAGCAAACTACTCTCATTATGAGTTAATTCATTGGCTGCATTCCCAGTATGTGAATTTGTAAACTTAGGTTGAAAAACTATGGCAATATATAAATATGAATTGACAAGAAAAATCTTTTTGTCATAAGCTCTAAGCCCATGTATAGACATGGCTAACTAAGAAACTATGGAAAGCTATAAACTAGGTTTATGACCAACAATGGTACTGTACTCTAAATAAAAGGTGAAAACAAACCACGCTAAACAATATCTAAAAATAAAAACTGGTGCTGACAGCCAGCGTGTACTTAACCGCTGAAGTGACAAACTTGATAGTGTACTGAAGGTGGAGAGGAAAGGAAGTCAATCAGAGTGAATCAAACAGTGTGATAATACACACAGTTAAAAGTGAAACATATTAAAACCATGGTAACACCTCTATTTGACCTTACTCAGCAACATGACACCAACATAGTGCAAAAAAAGAAGAATGACTTATAGAATGCCTTATGGTATGCATGGGAAGACCGGTTCACTGCTAATATTCTAAATTATTCTTGCCTGAAACTCCTCGGCGTTACAATCGACCGCAACCATACACTAGAGAGCCGCGTGAAATCCACAACTAAGAAAATGTTCCACTCAATGTGGAAACTCAAACACATGAAACCATTCTTCCCGAGGGAAACATTCCGGAACCTGATACAATCAATGGTAGTAAGCCACCTAGATTACTGCAATGGAATTTATGCGGGATGCAAAGAACAACTCATAAAGAAACTTCAGACCACTCAAAACACAGCAGCCAGACATATTTGGAAAAACGTGATTCAAAAGCTCCAAGCCCCTCCATGAAAAATTGCAGTGGCTCCCAATCAAAGAACGTGTTGCTTTCAAAATCTGCACCCTGGTTCATAAGATTATCTACGGCGAAGCCCCAGGATACATGACAGACCTCATCGACCTACCAATAAGAAATACATCCAAATCAACACAAACATATCTAAACCTCCACTACCCAAGTTGCAAAGGACTCAATTACAAATCAACTTATGCATCCAGCTTTTCCTACATAAACACACAACTATGGAACGCACTATCCAAAGCCGTGAAAACAACATATAACCACCTAAACTTCCGGAAATCACTAAAAACACCTGTTCAAAAAGGCATACCCTACCGACCCTACTTAAATACCTGAACCCTGCAACACTACGAAGCCAAAAAACGTAACTCTTCCTCTATATGATTCCCTAATATGTTGTTCTACTTGAGTCTGATTCTACCATAACCTCACCGTGTAACTGTTTACACCGGAATTGGCGAACGCCTTTACGGTACTATGTAAGCCACATTGATCCTGCAAATAGGTGGAAAAATGTGGGATACAAATGTAACAAATAAATAAATGTCTCGCTGAACAATGTTTCAACATCTACAAAAAAGCTCCTAAAAAAAGAAACCACAACAAACTTAAAACAGAAAATACTCATACAAACCTCCCTTAGGGACAATAGAAAGATTTAGTCCGGGAGGCGTGACAAGATGGCTGCCTGACCGGTTGGCTGGTAAAACGCTCTAAGCAGTTTGGGCTACAATAATGAATTTCCTCAAACTCCCACACTCCAAACGAAAGGGAACGCTGAGGTTGCTTCCTCCGCCTACCTCAGCTTCTTCTCTGACCCAGCTGTCATTGGAGCGTTACTTCCCTGGTGCCTCCAGGACTCAACGGGGAGAGGATCCTATTGCAGGGACTTCTGTAGAAGCAGCGTCCCCGTTGGTAGAGGAAAACTCCCAATCTCCACCATCTCTCTCAACGATTCCTCCCTGCCCAGCGTCGAGAGCGGCCCTGGAGGGAAACCCCACTGACCCCGGAAGTGTGTCGGAAGGGGCGACCAGCGAGGACCCAGGCACGCAACAAGCGGCGCTGAAGGCTGAAGGAATTGGATTTCCTTCAGTGAAGAGCTCGGAGGTGACTCTGGAAACGCTATGGGGGATGTTAATCCGGATTAACTCTACACTTCAAAAGACCTCAGCTGACGTTGAAAACCTTAATGCTAAATTTGAAGGGCTAAAATTGACTGTAGACTCTGTCAGAGATGATTTAACAACACAAGTAACAATATTGCAAAAGGAAGTTGATTCGATTAAAGACTTTAAAAACGTGGTTATCAAGGATAATACAGATATAAGAAGGAAGATAGAGCAGATTGAAAATTTTAATTTATTTATCTGTAGCATTTGTATCCCACATTTTCCCACCAATTTGCAGGCTCAATGTGGCTTACATTTGCCGTAATGGTGGTTGCCATTACCGGATAGCAGAATTACAAAAGGCGTTGGATTAAGGTGCATACATACATGGTAAAGAAGAATACGTTAAGGTAATGTATATTGGCTCCTAAGTGATAGATTGGATTGTAACATACATTAGGTCATCGACTATAGGGAGATCATATTTGGCATATGATTACAGTGGTAGTGCTTGATCATTAATAGCAAAGAGGTTAATCAGTCAAGTGATAAGAGTTCAGTTTTTCTAGTTCATATGCAGTCTTATTGTTTAGTATTGAAGATGGATATTATTGGTATGCCTTCTTGAACAAATCAGTTTTCAATAGCCTTCGGAAGATAGGTCTTGTGTTGTTTTTATGGCCTTCGGTAGTGCGTTCCATAAGTGCGTGCAAATGTTGGAGAAACTGGTTGCATATGTGGATTTATATTTTAACCCTTTACAGTTGGGGTAGTGGAGATTGAGGAATGAGCGTGCTGATCTTTTTGCATTCCTAGTAGGCAAGTCTATAAGGTCTGACATATAGGCCGGTGCTTCCCCATGAACGATTTTGTGAACCAGGGTGCAGACTTTAAACGCAATTCGTTCTTTTAGTGGGAGCCAGTGCAGTTTTTCTCTTAGGGGTTTGGCGCTTTCGTATTTCGCTTTCCCAAATATGAGTCTGGCTGCTGTGTTTTGAGCAGTTTGGAGCTTCTTAATGATTTGTTCTTTGCATCCGGCATAAATGGCATTGCAGTAATCTAGATGGCTTAGTACCATTGATTGTACTAGGCTACGGAATACTTCCCTTGGGAAGAAAGGTTTAATCCTTTTAAGTTTCCACATTGAGTAAAACATTTTCTTTGCTGTATTTTTCGCATGGTCTTCAAATGTAAGATTTCGGTCAATTGTGACTCCCAGAATTTTCAGACTGTCTGAGACCGGAAGGGTGTAGTCTGAGGTGTTTATGGTATTGGGTTTGTTTGTGTTGTATTGAGAGGATAAGATGAGACATTGTGTCTTTTCTGCGTTTAGCTTTAATTGGAATGCGTCCGCCCATGAGTTCATTATTTGGAGGCTGTGTTTGATTTCACTTGTGATTTCGGTTATATCATGTTTGAACGGGATGTATATCGTGACATCGTCTGCATAGATGTATGGGTTGAGTCCTTGGTTGGATAGCAATTTGGCTAAAGGTGTCATCATTAAGTTAAAAAGGGTTGGTGAGAGCGGTGATCCTTGTGGTACTCCGCATTCAGGTTTCCATGGTGACGACGTTTTTGAGTTTGAACTCACTTGATATGTTCTTGTTATTAAGAAGCCTTTAAGCCAGTTTAGTACGTTTCCTCCAATCCCGAAGTAGTCTAGGATGTTCGTATTTGGTGGCTGACCATGTCGAACGCACTGGACATGTCAAATTGTAGGAGCAGTACATTGTTCCCATTTGCAATCAATTGTTTGAATTTAGTTATGAGGGTAGTTAGTACTGTTTCAGTGCTATGGTTGGCTCGAAATCCTGACTGTGATTCATGTAATATTGTAAATTTGTTTAGGTAGTTAGTAAGTTGTTTGGTTACCATACTTTCCATTATTTTGACTATCAGGGGGATGGATGCTACTGGTCGATAATTGGATGTGCCATTTAATTTTTTCTTTAAGTCTTTGGGTATAGGTGTAAGTAATATATTTCCTTTGTCCTTGGAGAAAAGTCCGTGTTGTAACATGTAGTTCAGGTGTGATGTAAGGTCTGTTATGAAGCGTTTGGGGGCGGACCTTATTAGGTTACTGGGGCAGATATCCAGTTTGGAGTGAGTTTTGGAGAATTTGTTGATTGCTTGAGCGATAGTTTCTTCGGTTAGCAGATCAAAGTTATTCCAGGTTCGGTCTGCTGGGTATTCACTGGGAGTTGGGTCCAGGTAGTCCATAAATTTTCTGTGATCAGTGGTGTTGAGTGGTAAGGTGGATCGAAGTTTTATGATTTTCTCATTGAAGTATTTGGCAAGCTTGTCTGCTGATGGGGTGTCTATGCTTTCTGTGGTAACCGGTGTGGTGTCTATTAGTTTATTCACGAGTTGGTAGAGTTTATGTGCATCTTGTAGTCTGGTCCTATTTTGGTTTTGTAGTATGCTTTGTCTTATTGAATATTTGTATTTTCTTTGCATTTGCTTCCATGCATTAAGTGTATGTTCGTCTTTCTTTTTTTTCCATGCTCGCTCAAGTCTCCTAACATGTGTTTTTAGTAATTTCAGTTCTTTGTTGAACCAAGGTATTGAGTTTTGTCTTCGAGTAGTCTTTTTTTGTAATGATGCAATTTTGTCTATTGCGTTCCTACATCTGTCGTCCCAGTTTAGTAGATAATGTTTGGAATCTGTTTGTGCTGTCCATTCATTGTTGTAAATCTGTTGCCAGAATGTTAGAGGGTCGATTTGGCCCCTCGTAGTATAGGTTGTTGGTTCTTGCCTGAGGTGTATCCCTTTTTTCCGCCATTGTAGGGTGAGGTTTAGTTTATAGTGGTCTGACCATGGTATCTCTGTCCATTTTGTATTTGCTAGTATTAGGTTTTGGTCTGAGGAGAGTTTGTATGTGATGAGGTCAATTGTGTGTCCTTTGGTGTGGGTGGCTTGCGTGCTAGGCCAGCTGAGGTCCCATAGCTGTAGGAAGTCTCTGCATTCACGTACATTGGTTGCATTATGGTCTTCTAGGTGTATGTTTATATCCCCAATTATGAGTAGATTGGAGTTAGATACACAGGTATTCGATATGAAATCCATGAAGTGTGATTGGCAATCCTGCCAATTACCTGGTGGTCTGTAAAGCAAGACAATGTTTAAGTTGTCAAGTAAGGTGGTATGGTTGATTCTAACTGAAGCGATTTCAAGTTTAGGTGTTATAGACTCGGCAGTTGTTGTTACGGTAAAGTGAGATCTGTAGATTAGTGCTAGGCTCCCTCCTCTTTTTTCTTTCCTAATAGACGCCTCAATCTCCGTTTTTAAAATTTTCCTAATTTATCAGGGGTAACTCCGATGGTTACACTTCGGAGATATTTGTCTGAAATATTGAAAATTCCTGCTGAGGCTATACCCCTGGTAAATAAGATACATTATATTCCTAAATCCAAAGGAGAAACACGAGGTGTGGATGAAAACGATATTCCTGATTTACAAAATATATCTGCTATTCTGGAGCAATCTTCTGAAATAATAATAGACAGAGCTACAATGATTGTTTCATTAGTTTTTGAGCAGGACTACAATACAATTCTAAGATTGTACTTTAGAAATTCTAAAGCTCAATTTTGTGGTTCTAAAGTCTGGATTTATCCAGATGTGACTAAACAAACTCAACAAAGAAGAAAAGCCTTTTTGGCTTTGAAACAAAAGACAATAGAAATTGGGGTTTCTTTTTTTTTTAGCATATCCCTGTAAATGCGTAGTTAAGTTGGGTCAAACGAAATATACTTATTTTTCGCCGGAACATCTGAAATCGTTTCTAGAGCTGAAACAATTGAGATAATGTAAAACTTGGAGGTTGGACAGCCTTTGCTTTTGTTTAAGTAACATTTATTTGATAACTTCTCTAATTCTTCACTTCCCCCTTCGCATTTGGGGTCTAAGAAAGGCTGTATTTGTTTTCCTAATGAAATAGGTTGAATTCTTTTCTTCTTTGTTAGCTTAAATTGTTTCTTCCACTTGAAAAATGTTGAGAATACTACTGTGCCTTTGTATTATTATTTGCCTGTATTTCCATTACAAGGATGTCCTTGTTCATTTATAATTAAAATAATAAATAAATAAATAAAAAGAAAGAAAGAAAGAAAGATTTAGTCCTTTTTACTTCCAAACACCTTGGATACAACTGAATGCTGAATCTGTTTATGAAGTCAAATGACGCTTAGGGGTCCTTTTACAAAAGCGTGCTGAAAAATGGCTTGTGGTAGTGTAGGCGTGGGTTTTGGGTGTGCGCCAATCCATTTTTTAGCGCACCTGTAAAAAAGGCCTTTTTTTGCCGAAAATGGATGTGCGGCAAAATCAAAATTGCTGCACGTCCATTTTGGGTCTGAGACCTTACCGTCAGCCATTGACCTAGTGGTAAAGAATCCGGGTGGTAATGACCTATGTGCATCAAAAGCCACTTGGCGCGCATCCGTTACGTGCGTCCGAAAACAAAAAATATTTTTCAGACGCGCATATCGGGCGTGTGGCAAAAATTAAATTATTGAAGAGCCACGCGGTAGTCGGGCGATAACTCCATTTTGGCGCGCATAGATGCTTACATGGCTTAGTAAAAGGGCCCCTAAAAGACTGGGTGTGAAATTTAAAAAGCTGTGGTAAAGAATGTGAATGACATCACTAAAATGTCATTTAAATATCATCGGGGTAAAAAGATAAAAATTTAAAACTGTAATAGGTCAACCAATTTTATTTATGTAAAGGATCGATCTGTAGGGACAAAGCATATAGCACTACAATTAAGCACTGTTCTATATTGTGAACCTGACTTTTCACAGACTTAGCTCATGTCAGTTTCCATACAGAGGTTTGTTTCTGTAACAGGCCTCAAGCACATTGCTGACACATCAAGGCTAACAGAAGCAAAACAAATCTTCACAACAACTTTTATTGACTGTGCTGGGGACCTTCATGGACAAAAGGAAAATATCTATTGCAGCAAAAGCCTGGTTAGGGTTACCATATTTTGTCCCCCCAAAAGGAGGACACATGCCTTGCCACCCCACACCCACCCCGCCCCTTTCACGCCCTCACTCTGCCCCCTGTCACGCCCTCACTCCGCCCCTGTCACATTTCCCCCTCCCCCCCTGTCACACAGCGAGACTAGCGGTAAAGCAGCTCACTTCAAAGCTCTATACATCATATTTTATTCCTTTAAATGTAACCCTTAGAGGGGCATTTTTGAATGAGGACAACCGTCTCTAAGGGCGCCCAACTATAAGGTCAGTGCCGTGAAGGGGTGGGGCAACACGTATTATCAAAACAAGATGGACGTCCATCTTTTGTTTCGATAATACGGTCGGGGACGCCCAAATCTTGACATTTAGGTTGACCTTAGAGATGGTCGTCCTCGGTTTTCAGCGATAATGGAAACCAAAGACATCTATCTCAAAAACGTCCAAATCCAAGCCATTTGGTCGTGGGAGGAGCCAGCATTTGTAGTGCACTGGTCCCCCTCACATGCCAGGACACCAACTGGGTACCCTAGGGGGCACTGCAGTGGACTTCAGAAATTGCTCCCAGGTGCATAGCTCCCTTACCTTGGGTACTGAGCCCCCCAACCCCCCCCCCCCCCAGGTCCGCCTGCCTAAAGTACACTGCACCCACTACAACTGCTCCAGGGACCTGTATACTCAGGGCCGGTCTTAGCAAGTGCGGGGCCCTATGCAGATCAATTTGGTGGGGCCCCATCCTAGACCCGCCCCACCGTAGCCCAGCTCCCACCCTAGCTCCACCCCATTGATAAGATTATTCCATTTTTAGAAAAAAATTTTATTTATGAAATTTCAAATAAAGACAAATGAAGCTAAATTTGTACAAAAAACCTGATTGAAATAATAAGCACAATGCTATCATGAAACCTCCCTTCCCCAGAAATTATTCAGTTCAAGTCCACTACAATTAGTAGTTCCAATTCTCATAACAAAGGAGAATAAAGGAAAAATATTAAGAAAAGATCCAGTACTTTCAAATTCCCCTATTACTCTGTAACCCATCAAACCAGAGAGGCAAGTAGCCAAAAAAGAGGTAAGTAAGTGTAAGGTTCCCATTAAACACAAAACCACAACACATCACTTAGGTATTTCCTGCCGGCATCTCGAGCTCGCTTTGTTTGACTCATAATATGTTCCTTATTTGCTGAAGGACATAAGGAAGGCAGGGTTACTTCTGATTTGTAACTAAACAGAAAATTTGATACAGTAGTCAATGTAAAATTAAATGTTTCCCCAGCAGCATAAAAGCAAAAATAATATAGATATATGCAATAAAAAAAAAATGAAATGAAAAGATATACAATAAAATAAAGTGATGTGTAAAATATAATGTACAATATAAAAGCATATAGACCACCAAGGTATTAAAATTGTTTTAAAATATACACCACAACTCTCTGACTCAAGAAGACTCTGACTCTGTCTGTCATCCATAATTGTCTGACAACATACAGAAAAAAAATAAGTAAAAATAAAATAGTCACAATTAATACCTTATACACCAATATACCAGCCATACGGAAAATGCAGACTGTCAACAATATGAAGCTAGCAAGGGATCATAATATCACAATTATCATGTAGTGCCACAAAACACCCTTTTAGAGGTAGTGTGTCATGATTTAGGCTCTACACCCTTTCTGATGTTTGGTGCCACCTTAGTAAGGCCAACACACAATCTCTCCACTGCAAAACACTATACACAAACTTGTGCAAAAACACACTCATAACCTTAACAAACCATAAACAGCACTAATTCCAAGGACAGGACGAGCTACAACCTTATGCGTGGCGTGGAAAGGCAACTGTAATTACACCGAGCTGTAAAACACTAGTGCACAACCCAGTGAAAAAAAAACAAAAAGGGCTGCAAACTACACGCTAGCAGAATACTGCACCTTCCTTGATCACACCTGAAAAACACATGAAGGCAAATACTGAACTGGAAAGTTACCTCAAGAAGTCAGACTCAGCATGCAGCAATACTACAAAAATTGAAACTTACATGAAAAATATCACAGATGCACATTTCCAAAAACTGACATATTCCAATTAATAAATCCTGAATAAAATAGTTTTTTCTACCTTTGTTGTCTGATTATTTAGTTTTTCTATTCACTTTGGAGGCAGGATGAGATGTAGTCCCTGAGTCCCTGCTGATCCGCTCACCCTCAGGTTTCTCCTCTCCCTGTCAATTCCTAGTGCCCATTCCATTTCCCCTCACTCTCACCCTCAAACCTTGGTTCCTTTTTTCTCTCCTCCTGCCATCACATTTTTCTCCCCCACCCCTTCACAATTCCCTTTTTACCTCTTTACCAATCAGTGCAATCACCTGACCTGCCAACCCAAAGGTCCATGATCACATCAGGTCTTTTTCTCCTCAAGCCCCAGCCATCTCCACTCTCCCTTTACTGCCTGCCTCTTCTTTCTAATATCCCAATCCCATCATCACAAAAATCAATCTCAAGTCACCTACCAGCACTCCAGCAGCAGCAGAGGCAGCAGCCTTCTTCACACAGCACTCAGTAGAGACAGGCAGCGTCAGCGACGATGGCTCACCTCACCACCTCCAGCTTTTCCTGCTCAGTGACTCCCGCCCTCACGATCCGGAAACAGGAAATACGTCATCAGAACTTCAGAAGGCGGGACATTGAGCGGGAAGCTGGAGCCTGAGGTGAGCCATCTGTCTGTCCTAGTCGTCGTCGCTGTCGGGGGCGGGGCTGTCGCTGCCTGGGCTGGGCCTAGCTCGCTAGCATCGCTGGATTCGCTGCAGTTAGTCGGGGGAGGCGGGGACAGTCTCTCGGGAGCTGACGGTGGACCCGGTGATCATGATTATGCGGATGCGGTCATGAGGCGAGCAGCGGCAGTCCGGCGGCAGAGGTCGGAGGCGCGAGGCGAGGCAGAGTTGAGGCGCGCCGCGCAGGGCCTCCTTAGGTGCAGGGCCCTATGCGGCCGCCTCGGTCGCCTCTGCCTAAGACCGGCCCTGTGTATACTGCTGCGATGGACCTGAGTATGGCATTTGAGGCTGACATGAAAATAAAAAAGGTGGGAATATGAGCCAGGCTATCCAAAGACTGGAACCAAACTGAAATTTTAAAATCAATCGTATTTAATAATTTTTAAATAAATGATAATAAAACTATCTCACATAAATATTGACTCGACACAACGTTGTGTTTCAGCCAGACGGCCTACATCAGGAGTCTTATAACTGAGATCACCTATGGAGTGAAATCATGGATTGATGTCTTTTTAAAAAAAAAATCTCTGATCATAAGTATAAATGCTGTAGACAAGAGCTTAAAATGGGTCTTGAAAAAGACCGTTTCAGAAACAGTCCATCTTACACTGAGTGCAGTGTAAGATGGACTGTTTCTGAAACGGTCATCACGGTTTCACTGCTGGTTGACACGTCCTACAGAAATTTCCATTTCAAAACAGTCTTCATCAGGGACGCCAGTGCTTCAGATTTCAAAAGGTCCTCCATCTTATCTTATCTTATCTTTAATAATATCTTTTCTATTTTTACTAATACCTAAGTTTTGTGTCCTTTCCTCTCAGTGTTTATAATTTGAACTGGTCTTAATATGGATTGCATGACCGGGAAGTTTGTGATCTAATCCCAAAGTCTAAAATTACCATTATTTGTCATATTTGTACCTCCTCTCTTTGTCAGTCCTCTAACGTGGTACGGTTATTGGTATTTAGATTTATGTTTAGTACCCACAAATCTAAATACCAATTCAAAAGCATTTGCATAGGTCTGCAACATGAATTTTAAAAAGAATCTATTTAACTGCACGCCGTGCCGCGTATATGTGGAACATAAAAAGAACTTAAAAATTACCCAAACACGCATACTTTGAGTGCATCCGATTGAACGGACACATAAACTGTGTTAAGTCTCATAGGAGTGTCCTTATGTACCTTGGATTTAATGAATCCTGTGTCAGAGACTGCCTACATTATTACACTACTGGAGGAATTTGATGGAGACCTCAGCAATATTTTACTTGTCACACTTGACATTGATGCGCTGTATACTAACATACAGCAGATGGAAGCCCTTTTAATCTTTGAGAACACATTGAGAGAAAACTACTTTGTTGTATTCCAAATTTTCTTATCATTTCTTTCACCACAATTGCCCTCACCTGGAAATACTTATCCTTTCAGAATGCATTCTACCAACAAATCCATGGGACTGCAATGGGCTCAGCAATGGCCCCTGACTTGGCTAATTTGTATGTAAACCTATAAAGCAGAAGTGGTGTTTTATAAGAGGTATATCGACAATGTATTTTTACTATGGAGAGGTGACGAGACAAGATTGATAGAATTTTATGAATGGCTCAACATGTGTGATAAGAATCTCTGTTTCAAGATTCAATATAATATCCAACAGATTTCGTACTTAGATATATTAATCACTAACCCCCTTGTTACAAAGCCAGGCTAGCAGTTGCCACACAGACCAGTAATGCCGACACAGCCCATTCAATTTGAAAGGGCTATGTCGGAATTACGCACTGGCAGCCGCTAGCGTGGCTTTCTGAAAGGGGGAGGTGTAAAACAAGTTACCGGTTTGTTACAAATGTCTATAAAAAGACAACTGATAGGAACACATAACTTCACTTTGAAAGCTTCCACAATCGAAGTCTGAAAACTAACCTTCCATACTCACAATTTTATGTCTACACTGACTTGGCACCAATTTTGAGGATTTTGAAATCCAGGCACGGGCATTGTCACAGTCAGTTTTAGAAAAAGAGGATATCCGGATAAATGTATTAAAAAGAGTCTGGAAAAGGCAAGAGCTCAAGATAAGCAATCACTGTTGACCAATAAGAGCAATAGGTGCAAACTAGATACTTGTATCATTTGCACCGAAAGGTTTTCTCAATTTCCAGGTAATATTGAAAAATTGGTATATTTTGGAGACACATTCCTCTTTCAAAGAAAAAAAACCAGTGATAGCATACTTCAGAAGCTTGTACCCTCAGCCCTGCCTGAAGTGACAATTGATGATGTGCAATAAACTGGACATATTTTTCAGATGCTCAGTGTGCAGACATGGTTTAGATCCTATATAATAATTCTCCCCTCCAACGTTCTGACT
This sequence comes from Microcaecilia unicolor, assembly GCF_901765095.1. NCBI lineage: Eukaryota > Metazoa > Chordata > Amphibia > Gymnophiona > Siphonopidae > Microcaecilia > Microcaecilia unicolor. Next base: position 178,660,778 of record NC_044033.1, read on the forward strand.
TGCTGCCTGGGACCGTGGCTCATTCTGAGTTGGTCTGCTAGGTTCCGTAGATCAGGCTGACATCACCGTAGCCATTATGATGTCAACTTCAGAACCCAGGAGAAAAAAAACATGCCTCACACCTGATCCATGTTCAGAGGAGGGTCGCTGGACATGGGTGGCTGGAGGGGGGGCAGGGGAGAGAGGAGGGTCACTGGACATGGGTGGCAGGAGGGGGGCAGGGGAGAGAGGAGGTTCACTGGACATGGGTGGCTGCAGTGGGCGCAGGGGGAGAGGAGGGTCGCTGGACATGGGTGGCTGCAGGGAAGCCGAGGAAAACCTTGCTAGCGTCCTTTTCATTTGTGTCAGAAACAGGCCTTTTTTACTAGTTTACAATAATGTGTTTATCCTATCACCAATAAACATACCCTTTGAAACATTTCTCCAGTTCTACCTTAATAATGGCTTATGGACTTAACCTCCAGGAATTTTTTCACTTTGCTCTGGGTATTCATTATTTCTTTTTATATGTTGGCCTATATGTTGATTCCATATAGGCCAACCCAAACCCTTTGTTCCACTAATCAAAACTTTATGGTTATTCCTTCACATTTCTGGATTTGTTCCAATGAAGCTAGACACTGTGGCCTGATATTCAGCCAGCGTCGATCAGTGTTTTGCTGACTGAAAATTCAATGTCGGGCCATGTCCAGGTACCAGAATAGAATTTCCAGGTTTCCAGAGCTGGCTAACGTATAGCCAGTTAAGTGAATATTCAGCACTTAACTAGCTATTGGTTACCACATAAAGATAGGGCAGATTTTTATGCGATCCTACTTATGTGGTTAACCTGGCCGGTTAAGTGCCGAGTATCGGCACTTAACCGGACAAGTGGAAACTCCGTTCTCAGAGTCCCCCCCTCCCCCTCCAATATAGCCAGTTTTTTAGTTCTGCTGTAACCAGTTATTTGCAGCAGCACTAACCGGTTGAGTGTCCCTGAAAATTAGGAGTTAGTCCCAAACAGGCAACTTAACCATCCAGGAGCCATTTTGGCCAGTTAAATTGCTTTGAATATATCAACCCCCTCAGTAGTTTTATCATCATTACCCCTACATTATGGAATAATCTCCCACATTACAGTCATCTGGTAATCTCCTACCAAATATTTTGAAGACTTAGGGCCCTGTTTACTAAGCAGCGCTGTAAGCACTTGCTTAAAATTATCGCATTCTAATGATAGAGACACCCATATATTCCTATGGATGTCTCTAGCGTTAGCACTCGGTAAAAATGCTAGCACACCTTAATAAACAGGGCCCTTAATGTTTTACACTGGCTTATCCACCTGATTGATTGATTGATGGATCTTTTCCACTCTGTGTCATAGTTCTGGACGCTGAAAGCTGTGCCTTTTACTCTGGGTCCGTTTTCTCTTCACTCCCTACCCTTATGATAAATTTGTAACCTAGGCTTCCTTATGGTAGGCATTACTTTTATTGTAAACTACCTAGATAATATTTTATAGGCGTTAAATCAAATAAACTAGCCCATCAACTTTTTAAAACTCAGCTACACCCAGGCACTCATTTTCAAAAGAGAAAAACGTCTCAAAGCAGCTTAAAGTGGCAGGTGGACATTTTTCTCGCAAGAACTTCTAAGTCGCAATTTTTGAAACTCAGGATTGGGACATTTTACTCCATCTAAATCGCAAGGGGTGTGTTGGAAGCGTGTTTTGAGTGTGCTTAAAATCTGGAAGTTTTTCAGTGATAAAAAGGTCCAGGACTAAAACAGAAACAAAGGCCCAGGTCAAAAAAGAAGTATATTTTTTTATCTAGATCTGTTTGAGTCAGGACCAGCTGACCACTGGAGGGATTAAGGTATGACCCCCTCTTAGTCCCCCAGTGGTCACTGACACCCCTTACACCCCCCCCCCCCCCCCCAAAAGATGTGACAGTAGATTCCAGGCTTTAAGACAACTCCAGATATTATGGCCATTCCTAAGAAAGCAGCAAGTGGATGGAGTAGGCTAGTGGTCAGTGCAGTGGACAGTAAACAACGAGAGCCAGGCTCAATTCCCACTTTTACTCATTACAGTACAAATATGTGAGCCCTCCTAGAACATAGAAATACCAGCTTCTGGGCTGTTATATTGGTGGACCTTTAGTTACAATAGATTTTTGCTGTTCCTGGGGGGCTCACTATACAATATAAAGGGGTTTAGGTGGGTCCCTTAAGTGAAGTCCACTGCACTGACCACTAGGCTGCCCCTCTGCACAGCTGGGATGTCTGTGCGTCAAGTTTACTAGGAATGCTGCCAGACTGATGTATCTTTGGCTTCTTTTTCTTCATTTTTCCTGGGACCTTTTTTTTAATGGTACTTATAGATGGATGTGTTGAGCATGAAAACATCTAGCTCAAACCTATAATTGAACCAGAAATTTAGATGTTTTTCTGGTTTGATTATGGCTGTGAGCTAGACCTTTCTGAGACATTTTTGGCAAAATGTCTCTGTTGAGACTTAGACGTCATATCAAAAATGCCCCTCTGTTTTTTTACACATCCTCTGGCAATGAGTTCCAGAGCTGAATATACGCTGAGTGGGAAAAAAAACATTTCTCTGATTTGTTTTAAAAGTATTATTATGTAATCTCATGGCACGTCCTCTAGACTTTGTACTTATTAAGGTGTAAACAATCTATTCACTTTTAGCCATTCCCCTCCACCCAAGATTTTGTAGATGTGTATTTTATTTATTTATTTGTCACATTTGTACCCCACATTTTCCCTATTTGCAGACTCAATGTGGCTTACATAGTACCGTAAAGGCGTTTGCTAAGTCCCTTCTGTTTTGAAGATCCTAACTTCTTTAGCCTTTACTCCCATCCCCTTGATCATTTTGGTCACCCTTTTCTGTTCTAATTTCGCTTCTTGCTTGTGGGGAATGCAGAATGATATGGGTCCGTGTGCAGACACTTAATGTGGGACTTCATTTACATAAACCAGTAGGAGATCAAAAGTGGAACTGAAAAGTGGGGTTATGTGCAAACAGTAGCTCTGGCCTACACTAAGCTGCTGAGGAGCTGGGGAAAAGGGGTAGTCACCTTCAGTTGTCTAGATGCCTGCATAGAAAGGTCTCTTTTTCAAGTATCCGCAACAAATATTCATAAAACATTTGCATAGGTTTGGGCTGCGGTTCATGTTATTTTGTATATTTTAGTTATCTTGGAAAGCAGTTCAGTTTATTTGTGACTGTTTAGAACAAGAGTTGCATACCCCAAAAGGGGTTACAAGAATCTACAGGAACCTATACCATGGTATGGGTGAATTACTTAATAACATTTTCCCCAGGATTCTGTATAGCGCGCCTAGAGATCCGTGCCGAAATCCAGGGGTATTCTGTAACAACGCATGCAACTTAATTGACATTGCTAGCAGCTCTTAACAAGCATTAATGAGCACTAATTGGTAATAATTAGAATTTATGTGCATAACTCGCTAAGCGTATTCTGTAATGAACTGCGCCTAAATTCCAATGCGTGCAGTTCAAAATGGGTGTGGCTAAGGGCGGGGAAATGGTCATTTCGTGGGCGTACCAATAGTTTAGATGCTGGGATATCAACTAAGCATGTTCTATATACTATGCCTAACTCTAAGCACTGCTTATAGAATACACTTAGGTGGAAATGTTTACTGTGCAGATTTTTTTTAGGCACCATATATATACAGGGGGGATGGGGAAAGGGAATGGGACTTAATATACTGCATTTCTGTGGTTTTTCCAACTACATTCAAAGCGGTTTACATATTATATACAGATACTTATTTGTACCTGGGACAATGGAGGGTTAAGTGACTTGCCCAGAGTCACAAGGAGCTGCAGTGGGAATTGAACCCAGTTCCCCAGGATCAAGGTCCGCTGCACTAACCACTAGGCTACTCCTCCACTCTGGAATCTGGCCCTGTATTTCACTGAATCATATTGATTGGGTGCAGTGTTAAAATTTGAGTGCAACATCAAAACATCAGCTGCAGACTTTTAAATGATGGGATAGTGCTTATTTAAGTGTGTGCTCTATCTTTTAGATTTTGTGGGATGGGACAATGCGGTGCTGAAAGTGTGGGCATGATCTGCTTACATACACTTTGCCTCAGGGGACTGCGAGCAAAGCAGAAAATGAGGTCACAAAAGGTGGGACTCTGCTCCATTTAGTCACATTCACGTGGAAAGTAATAAGCCTTCAGTGCATTGTGTTAATCTCCTCAGACTGGAAGTAACAGCTTTAGTTATTACTTTCAAAGGCCAAAAATTGGGAGGGAGTGATCTTGGCATGAACTCATGCCTCTTACTGTGGTTTATGATCTTTCTGGAATAGGTTGGGGATATGTATTTTAGGTTTTCTCGGTGGGGGGTCTAATTCAGATTTGTTTTTCTGGGTTTTTTTTCAGGTTTCTTTTTTTTGTGTGTGTTATATTGTGCTGAATTTGTCTGCTGGGGGTCGGTGACATTATTGCTTTCCATTCCATTTGTGATCGTTGTCTTTTGAGCTTTTTCTGCACTTTTGATTTCTATTCATTTCAAGTGGCTTACAAGTCAGATTCATTTTAGTGAACCTCAATTCTCCTGGTCTGATTCCTTGGGTAACTGTCTGAAGATTTATTTTTAGTAAAATACAGTTAGACCTTTATTTTATTTCTTTGGAAACTGAAGGCGCGTTGGTGCCATCTTTTGGCTAAACATAAAGCAGCAGCAAGTGGCATAAAGTTTATTGCCAAGTTCAAAACTGCTTGCATTGAGCCAGTCTGGTGGCTTTGGCATTGCTATTCAGAGGGTCCCCCAGCTCAATCTCAGACTTGGATCTTATGATACCTGGGGGTGGAGATACCTCAGCATTCACAGCTCCTGGAAGGGGATTGTGGCTTCTGCTTAAGGGTGGCACCTAGAGGACAACTTTAGGGCAGAGTATTGGAGGGAACCCTAATGCATGGTCCAGCACATGGTTCATAATAACAACATCCTTCAAGTCCAGTCATGCATAATCTTCCATACTTACTGCTCACAGTACTTTACTTTGCTTTGTAGAATTTAATCTCTCACTTCACCGAATAGCTGGAGGCAATTTACAGTAAAACAATCAAGCTGCAGAACTTCTAAAAGTTATCAGACTACATTAATTACATCTAAATCTAGTTAGCTCTTGCTTTCCCCCCAGATGAAACTTCTAAAAAAGCTTTTTGATAAAGCCAGGTCTTTGAGGATTTCATAATGTTAGGAAAGGCTTTGCTTTTCCTAATTACGAGGAATTGAGTTCCATAATGTCGGACTAGTGACTCAGAAAGCTCAAAGAGATATCCCTGGTATTTCACCCTGCCTGCTATTTCTAACAATCCCAATTGAGAAAATCTTAAATTTCTAGTGGGTTCATAACCAGATATAGTGTGCCCTCATCATGCAATATATTAAAAGTTAAACAAAGGGAATCCAGTGCAGTTCTGGCAATAGTGGTATAACAGGATCCTGCATTAGTTTTTCCAAAGTCAAATCTGGTGGCAGTGTTTTGAATGAATTGCAATCTATACAATTGATATTTTAGCAGTCCTCTGGAGATCGCATCCTAATAGTCTGTTCTAGACAAAGGAAATGCATGAAGCAGTACCACTAAATCCCCCAAACCCACCTCCCCACTCCCCCCATTTTCTATTTCTGTTGATGGCTCTCTCAGCTCCTCAGCTCGAAACCTTGGGGTCATCTTTGACTCTTCTCTCTCCTTCTCTGCTCATATTCAGCAGATCGCCAAGACCTGTCGTTTCTTTCTTTACAACCATACAAAGCAAACACTGGGCCTTCAGGATTGAGAAAAATGTTCTTTATTTATAATGGAGACCCGACATGGTCCGTGTTTCGGCGTACAAACGCCTGCATCAGGGGTCAAGGGACTCCTATAGGTCAGCAAGATAATAAGTTGACAAAGATGTGGAATGAACAATCAGGTTATATTACCTCCAACCCCATTCTCAAATCACCACCAGACTACGGCTTCAATTACAAAATTCAAAATCTGCCGCCACCGCCAGAAGAAAAACAACCCGACCCAGCATTATGCGCTATTTCCATGCTGAGTTTTCAGTACAGGAAAGCATTATAATGGAAGCAAGGTGCCAAAATGGCCCAAAAATGGCAGATCCATGCGGAACTACACTTACACACCGTGTTATGAAATATCACCTAAATGTTTCTGTGCAGATCTGAAGAGGAAGTGTAACGATGGGAGGGACATGGGTGGGTAAGGGGCGTTCTCTTAAAGCATGCAGTGTTATAGCATAGTGTGCGCAAACTGATCCACACTCATATATTATGTTTTTGATGTGAACATGATCTACATGCATTTTGTATTTGTTATAGGAAGTGTGTTCAGACTTGCCATTTGCTTTTTCCACATTGAAGAACCTGTTGGTAATGTATTGGTAATGATTTCAATTCAATATCTATGTGTTCATTTGTATACTATTCATATGATTTATTTGTTTTTAATATTTATGCTGTGCCGTCCACTCTCTCCCCCCCCCCCCCCCCCTGCAATGCTGTTTTTTGCACAACCAAGCATGAGTGACAGATAGATGCCCAACACCTGCGCATGGGCAGTTTTCACACATGCACAGAGGCCCTCCCTTGTGAATGCTAATTTGAACAAATAACCAGCACTGCAAGGGGGGAGGGGGGGTGAGAGTAGAGGAGATTACAGTGGCATAGTAATGCGGTGGGGTACCATATTCCCTTACTATACCATTGAGGGCCCAATGCACAAAGTTTACCATGCTTGCAATGTTTGCTTTAGGCAGGTTGTAACCTGTTTAAAGGAAATTATATTTAGTATCTAATGCACAAAGGGGTTCTGCGTCCCTTATACCATTCCAAGTAGCAGCTACCAACACTCTATGCAAATGCATTACAATGAACTCCTTTGTATTAAAATGAGCATTCCAAGCAATGCACAGACCTAAGCGCCTGTCTTTAACGTGCAAAATTTTATGCCTGTGTCCACAATATGGTAAACTAATACAAAACAACAAATGACATTGTGTACGTGGCTATGTAGCTATTACATTTTTGTATAAGAAGAGAATCCCTCAGAAACCTATCGGACCTTACGTCCTAGGTTTGCAACGGATACAATGAGAGCCGTTGGCAAGTTTCTATCATGGGGATTTCTAAACCCTTCTTGTTTTTACATTTTTCTAAGTGCTTAATGCTGTGTTTTTAAATTATGCAATTCTAACTAGAATCAATTTAAATCCAGGAAAGCGCCAATCAGATATAGTGCAACACTTAGCTTAAGTCCTACGGTGCCACCGTTTCACCGTTCTGTGGCTTCCTCAGGGACTGGCGTTGCAACTGCTTTTCATTCAGCTTTCCATAATCTAGAAAAATAAGATGGACCTGGATGGACAAGTTGCTAGACTACTTAGCTGGAGCCCAGTACCTGACCAAAATGGACCTTAGTTGAGGGTACTGGCAGATTCCCCTAATAGCTGGTGCTCAGGAGCGATCAGCATTCATTACTACATTTGGTCTGTATTAATTTACTGTGATGCCTTTCAGAATGAAAAGTGCCCCTGATACATTTCAGTGCTTGGTGAATTGCCTGTTAGATGAACTCCAAGAGCATGCTAGGGCTTATCTCGATGACATTGCTGTGTACAGTCAGACTTGAGATGACCATCTGATTCATTTAAGTGAGGTATTAGAACAAATTGGAGAGGCCCATCTGACCATCAAGTCCAGCAAATGTCAGATGGGGATGGCAGAAGTGTAATACTTAGGGCACAGAGTGGGATGTGGACAGCTAAAGCCTGAACCAGTTAAGGTGGAAGCTATACAAAATTGTTCCACTCCCCAAAACAAAAGCAAGTATTGGCCTTCCTTGGGACAGCAGGGTACTACAGTAAGTTTGTGCATCACTATAGCACCATAGCCAAGCCCCAGACTGACCTGACTAAAAAGAGACTGCCCCAAATTATTACCTGGTTGCCAGAGTGTGAAACAGCCTTCTAAAAATTAAAGACTGCATTGGCTACATCTCCCATACTAGTTGCATCTGATTACCAACAAAGATTTGTGGTACAGACTGATGCCTCAACATATGACATTGGGGCTGTACTCAGTCAAGTGAATAGCAAAGGGGAGGAGCACCCACTGTGTACCTGAGCCGCAAGCTCCTTGACATAGAGGTAGCATATGCCACTATTAAGAAAGAATGCTTGGCCTTAATGTGGGCCCTTTAGAAACTGCAACCATACCTGTATGGGCAAGATTTTAGTGTCATCCAGATCACAATCCATTGGTCTGGCTTAAAAGAGTCTTGGGAGAGAATGGGAAGCTACTCCGGTGGAGCCTGTCCCTACGAATGTACAACTTCACCATACAGCACTGGAAGGGCAGTGAACATGGAAATGCTGATGAACTCTCCAGGAAGGAAGAGCCAGAACTGCCCTGACACTGGACTGTTGAGACCTGACAAGTGGACTAAAGAGGCCACAGTCCAGGGTCTCTCTTAAAGAGGGGAGGTGTGACAAAACACTGGGTTTTTGAACCTGAAAACTGTATTATTTCAAGAAGTGTATTTCTCCTAACTGGCCAGCAGATGGCACTTGTTTTGAGTTTTAAAGCTGTTGCAGAAAAAGACATTTTCTCTTCCAGTTTCAGCTTATGGAAAAGAAATCTGTAGTGCCATTGGGCAGCTACTTTCAAAATTGATGCCCTGGGCTCTGATTGGCCATGGATTTCAAATCTAGCCTGGATTTTCCCCAGCCATTGCCAGAGAACGGAGAGAGAATGATCTCTTTACTGAGACCCTGTAAGCAGTTGTATGTTATAACCTGTGAACAGCTATATTTCCTGAACTCCCCAGGCACTACCCAGGTAGTAAACAAATGTTTAGATAGTTTTATAATTGATCCATATTCAGTTACCTCTTATTGCTTGTTGAGTTCACCTTTTTCTGTTCACTGTTCAGGTTCTGTGACTATAAACCTTATTTAATTTATTGACTCTGCTGTCCTGGGCTGAGTAAGAATCCTGGTTAATGGTTTTTGCTCTGTGAGTACTTTCTGAGAACTGTGGGACCCCTGGAGTGTAACCTCAGTGTCCTAGAAATCACCAGGGAATAACCTGAGAGTGGGAGACTAGCCCAGAGACAAGTGGGTGGTAGTATAGAGCATGAGACCAAGTGCAGGTGAGGCTGAGCATACCCTTCAGGTGGCCACAGGGTAACCCCAGGCGAGTGCTAGGCATTTCGTGTCAAGAAGTCTCCATGAAATTATGATTTTATCTGATTGTTACCTGGAAGTTATCAGAATAGGGTTACCATACATCCGGTTTTACCCGGGCATGTCCTTTTTTTGAGGACACTGCAGGGCATCCAGGCAGGTTTTGCCAGCCTGCCCATTTGTCCGGATTTGTGGGTAGAGCTGGAGGGTGTCCTATCCTCCCCTCCCCTCCTTTATCTTATTGTAGTGCCCTGGTGGTCTAGTGGCCTTTTTGGGGCAGGAAAGTCCCATCTTTTCTGACCTGCATGGCTGAAGACCTGTCTTGCTCCCAGTACCACTTCAAAATGGCTGCTGAGAGTTCAAACGGCGGCCTTGCAAGAGTTTCACAGAAGTCTTGCAAGGTCACTGCTTGAACTCTCGGCAGCCATTTTGAAACAGCACAGGGAGCAAGACAGGTCTACAGCTGAACAAGGGAGGAAAGAGGAGGCTCTTTTCTGCCCCAAAGAGGCCACTAGACCACAGTGAGGTACTACTACTACTACTACTACTATTTAGCATTTCTAGGTACGGGAGGGAAGGGGTACTGAATAGAGTCACGTGGGTGGAGAAAGGCTGGAAAATTTGGGAGGGGATATACATGGGGGGGGGGGGAGAGAGAGAATCTGGCTTTCTTTGGGGGGGGTCAAAGTGACAGGGGGTGGGGTGTGACAAGAGGCAGGGTGGGGCAAAGTGTGACAAGGGGCAGGGTGATATTTTGTGTCCTCTTTTTTCTTAGGACAAGTATGGTAACCCTATGAACAACTGTCAGAGACATGGCCTGAACCTAGCTAGCCACACTATGAAGGCATCTCCTGCTTTGCCTGTCTGCTGAGGCCTGCATCCATCTACTGAGACCTGTGGTTTGGCTTTCTACTGAAGTCTGCTCCAATCTGCATTACCATCCACAGAGACAGAGAGAGACAAAGAGTGCCTGACAGTCTTGCCTTCTCCTACCTACGGCCTTATCTCCCTGCCCCTGCTGCAGCTCCTGTGATCATCTTGAGACAGCACATCTCCACGATTGTCTCTGCCTTCATGAGAGTGAAGGAGCCACACATCATACGCCTATCTCTCCTCAGTCGATAAACATGCCCCAGTCCCGCCTTCGCTACGCCTCTGACACGCCCTCGTGAACTATGTTCTTCCCTGCGACGGACTGCGATTTGGGCACCCACGGGAGAAGGACACCCATCTCCCGATTTGTGTCGAAAGATGGGCGTCCTTCTCTTTCAAAAATAAGATGGAGGGTATACAGTGTGCATTATCTTTAACACTCATTATTCACCATCATTTTGGGTAACTTAGCCTAAGTTCATTATCTCTAATTTACACTATTTACCTAGCTGCCAAAATAATAATATCTGAGCCTTGTGTCCAGTTCTTTCAGTGATTATTTTGCGCTGTGTGAACTTGGATTTTGCTTTTGGAGGGACATCTGATTACACCTAATTATAGCTGCAAAGGTCTAAAATATAAATTAATATATGCTTCCAGTTTCTCCTATATAAGCACGCAAATATGGAATGAATTAACAAAATCCATAAAAACAATACATGACATAAATAATTTCTGAAAATTACTGAAAACTAACCTATTCAAAAAGGCATATCACAAAGATCCATCCTAAACACCAGTAAGAAATTTCCACCGGAACTACACAAAACGTAACCTTTAATTTTCTGATTGTTCAACCTAACCTATTCACGATTGAAGTTTATTATTTCTGTTTGTTCAAACTGATTTATCATGATTGAAGCTTATTATTTTTGATTGTTCAAACTGATTTATCACGATTGAAGTTTAATCTTATACCTTTTTACTTCTCAGCACGAAAATGAACTTTCTCTACCTGAATATCTAATCCCAAGTCACCTCCATCTTAACTATGTATTTTCTCTTTTCTGGAATTGGTGATCACCATTAAGGAAAAATGTAGGACACACTGAGCCTGCAAATAGGTGGGAAAATGTGGGATATAAATGTTACAAATAAATAATTAATTAATTACGTTCCAGAGTGCTATCTTTTATATTTTGTTACCTATGTATACGTCCTCTCATTGCCCACCCTTTTCCTGAGGTGAGGTAATTGTGTTAGCCTCACAGAATGGTCAACCAAATCAAAAGCTGCTGTTAAATCTAGAGAAGACTAGTGATTTTTACCGTTGTCTAAGTAATGAAAAATGGATGTAGTTGAACCTAGTAGAGTAGTATCAGTACTATGGGACACTCTGAACCCTGCCTGATGAGGGTGGAGCGCATTTGTTTTATCCAAGTAGTAATCGTTAAGCTGTTGAAGGATTCAATGTTTTGCAATTTTTGAAAGAAAAGGAAGTTGAGATATGGGCCGATAGTTGGTATGTATGGTAAAACTTAGTTTCTGATCCTTTGCCTTGGAAAGACACGTGCGATTTTCCAGATGTCAGGTATAAAGCCACGTTCAAGGCTCTTTGAGATCATTGACTGTAAAGGCGCAATCAGAGTATTTGCAAATTTCTTAACATAATGTGAGGGGAAATGATCTAAAGGAGAGGTGGTTATATGAACTGAGTGTAGGGTCCTTTTAACGTCAGATAATAAAGGAAGATTGAAAGAAGACAGTGAGCTGCCTAAACTAGATGGTTGATGAAGAGGTGAAGGGAGAGGAGAGGAAGATGGGGGAGAAGGAGGGAAAGAAAATCAAAGTGTACTTATCTTATTAGAAAAAATAGGCAGCCAACTCAGAAGCCAAGGGAGTTCCTGGAGAAGGATAAGGATTTGTTGGGGAAGAAGAAAGAGACTTCAAAATTCTATACTGAGCCCGCAAATAGGTGGGAAAATGTGGGATACAAATGCAATAAATAAAATAAATAAATATACATTTGTGCAGATTGGCAGGCATTAATAACCCGAGCTGAGGAATAATCTTTCTTTGCCTGAAATATTACTGATTTGATGATGAGGCCAATATTTTGAATTTATGTTAAGGAGCAGTGTTTACACCAAAGCCGTTCATGGTGACATAATTGTTATTATAAAAGAAGTAAGTTAGGAGTGAACCAAGGAGGAGAAAGACAGATTATTCTTGTTCTTAACAATATTTTGAACATAATAATGCCCTGTTCAAGAGAGAGGAAACATGCAGGTGATTGAGGGCGGAAAGAAGGATATGTAATCAGATGGAGAAGTTGGAAGAGGGTTGAAGGTTCAGCCTGGCAGTAGTAGAAGAGTGTAAGAACATAAAATAAAATACCCAGACAACAAAAAGTAGAAGAAAAGTGTTTTACTTTGAATTTATTAAGTGGAATATGTTAGCTTTGAGAAAGGGTTCAGGCACTGGGTACAAAGGTGGCACAAAAGCCAAGTTCTTTGCAGTGCCGTACCAAGGGAGGAGGCGGTGGGTGCAGTCCGGCCTGGGTGCACACCGCTGGGGGGGTGCTGCGCGCCTGTCCGCTACATTCGTTCTGTGCTCCCTCTGCCCCGGAACAGGTTACTTCCTGTTCCGGGGCAGAGGGAGCATAAAATGAACGAAGCGGACAGGCGCGCGGCACCCCACCCCCCCCCCCCAGCGGCGTGCACCCAGAGGGGTCCTTTTGCTGGGGGAGGGTCGCACTGCACCCAGGGGGCGGGGCGCATCGGCGATCCGCCCCAGGTGTCAGCCCCCCTAGGAACGCCACTGGTTCTTTGTTAGCTAATAGTCCCTAGCGACTTCTGTCTTGGTTACTCGGGGCCCAATGCACAAAGTTTACCATGCTTGGAACGTTTGCTTTAGACTGGTTGTAGCCCATCTAAAGCAAACGTTATTTAGCGTGTAATGCACAAAGGGGTTCTGTGTCCCTTTTATTGTTCCCCGTAGCACCTACCGACTACCCTATGCAAATGCATTACAACAAGCTCATTAGTATTAAAATGAGCAGTCCAAGCAATGCACAGACATTTCTGTGCACTGAGCACCTGGCTTTAACATGTAAAATTTTACTGCAGGGCTGAACCTGTTGTTATGGGCAGCAGTCTGCTTACACTGTATAGTGCAAGTAGACTGCTCCGCATAAGGTAGGCGCTCAAGTGCACGGACCCCCAATAACTTTTAGTTATCCCTTGTGGTTCAGCAGACCCCCTCCCAACCCATCCCCCACCTCCCTCAAACTTGAAAAATTTCTCAGGGGGTCCAGTCGACCTCCTCGACCTCCCCCTCCAAAGAATACCCAGGTGGCCCAGCAGACCCCTCTCGATCCCCCCCCCCCCCCACCCACCACCTAAAAAAATCCCTGGAAGGGTCCTAAGCACATATAAGGAAAAAACCTTAGGCCCCTCCCTGAGCATCACCATTTTGGAAATGGGCGGGCCTGAGGCAGGAGGGAGGAGGCAGTCCTCCTGCCTCCTACATAAAGGTTGGTAGAAGAATCTGGGGATAGAGGGAATCCCTCTAGATCACCAGGGCTTTTTAGTGGCCATCTAGGGGGGGGGCTCTACCCGGCCTGGCCTGGGACCTAGGTTGAGTCAAGGGGTCTGAAGGGTCCACTGAACTATCAACAATGCTCTTAGGGGAGGGCCAGGAATTTTTGTTTAGATGGGGGGGTCGAGAGGGGTCCACTAGACCACCAGGGTATTCTTTGGAAGGGGGAGGGAGGGGATCCTCCAGATCCACCAGGAAGTTTTTCAAGTTTGGGGGGGTCCACAGACTCCTCAGGAAGCTCTCACATTTGGCAATCAGGGGGTCCACTGGGCCACCAGGGCTGGAGACAGGAGGGGGTCTGCTGGACCACCAGGGAAGCTGTCAAGTTGCCAATGCACAATTGGCAGAACAGTCCTGTTCTGCACATGTGCTAGGTTCCCAAGTCACACAAAGGTGGATCCGTACATCTCATTCGCATGCCTTTGTGCATTGGTCGCTGTTTGCAAACTCAGTAAGTTCTCCTGTGGCCGTTAATATTTACGGGAACATTTATGCATCAGCGCCTCAGTTCTTACAGAGATATTTTTCTGTTGCTTGGATGTTACTCTGCTGTTGTTTGACTCATCATTGCTGTATGGTGAAACTCTAAGCATTGGAAATAGCTTCACTGATTGGATGAGCTGGATGCACTGATTCTGGCTGGATCAATCAGGCATTTGCTATCATGTGGCAGATAGCTGAACCACAGCAATGAGATAAAGCACAGGCAAGGCAGTAGAACCAGGATCAGTTAATTCTTTTTCTCAACAAGAAATGGTGCATCATTGGAATAGTATTCTAGGTAATGACTTGGAGAGAGCAGCCCCTTTATAGCAGATGAAGCTGACAGATAGGGTTAGATAGCCCTGGTTTAATGAAGCCATGCTAGCTTTAAGACAGTCAGTCCATCAGTTTGAACATGCTTGGCGTAAATCCAAGGAGAATGTATTAAGGGAAAATTGGAGGTCTAAGGTTAGGGTACATAAAAAGGCCATCACGGATGCAAATAAATCTTATTATATGAAACAGATTTTGGAAAGTAATAATAGCTCTTAGCTGTTTAAAACTGTTAATATTCAGAAAACTCGTCTGTTGCAGCTAATTGATGAACAAAAGGTTCCCTCTGCAAACATTCTTCCAAGAAAAACTTTGCTTAATTCAAGAGCACCTACTTCTCCAGCATTCAAAATCCACTAAGAAAGATAACCTAGGAAAAGCTGTCACCAGGGATAGAGGAGAAGACCATGATGATATCATCTTCTCAGGAATCCTTAGATGGGAAGCCTGGTTGAGAGGAGTTTGCTAAATTATTGGATTTAGACAGAAATTTAGAGGCCTTTTACTAAGCAGCAGGAAGCCCACTGCGGGGTTACCGCACGCCAATCTGGAGCTACCGCCGGCCCAATAGTTCCATCCCCAGTGCGTGGCATTTCTGGCACTATTTCCACATGGGGTTACCCAACAGTAATTGGGCAGCACCGTGCACTACCTGGTTACCACTGGGTTAGCGTGGGAGCCCTTACCACCACCTCAATGAGTGTCAGTAAGTGCCCCCCCCCCAACATGACCACACGGTAAGAGCAATCTTACCACATAGCCATGTCTTTTTTTGGCCTTTTTACCCACTGCAGTAAAAAGGGCCTCAGCGCGTGGTAAAAACGCTCCTCCCCCCATTAGCACAGAGCGCTTTTTACCGCAGCTTAGTAAAAGGACCCCTTAGTAGGCAAGTTTCCTAAAGGCGTTAGTATTATGGATCCTTGGCCAACAGTTTTTGAAGGAGATGCATAATGAAATGTTTTTCTGGCTGACAGGTGTGCTAAATGTGTTACTGAACACGGGAGGTTACTAAATTATTGAATCCAATTATGAAAAGAAATTCATTTGATAATACTAATATGTCACTTAAGCTTTCTTATGACCAATACTTCACTTAAGCTTATTGATGGAGTATGAGACACCACTGTGGCGGGAGTCAAGATAAGTAATCAGTATCTCTACAGAGCAGAGTAACATTTTGTAAAGCAATACATTTTTCTGAGACAGATATTCTCTGTATCTTTTTCTTTTTTTGAAACAGGCAATGATCTGCTGTCTATCCATTTGGACTAGATGTATTGAAATTTGGACATTTGTCGACATCTAATAACTATTTTGGACATTTATTGGTGTGGAATTGATATTATTTAACTTTCCAATGTGTGGAGTTTTTTTTCGGGGGGTTATATGATGATTCCCCGAGCTTTAGCCTTATAACCCGTTGTTTTCGGGTTGGCTGGGTGGCGATACTGAATTCCCCTGTTTTTCTCCACATTTTTGAGTGTCTATGTTAAAATTAAACAGCAGATCATTAAGTTCTGTATTTCAATATAATATTTACACAGGGCGTGTGAAACTGTGTCTTTGAATTTTAAATTTTAATACTAATATGTGCCAACTATAGACCTATCGCTAAACTGCCTTTTGTTGCAAAATTATAGGATGTTGCAGTGGCTAAACAGCAGCAAAATTTATTGGGGCCCATGTTTTACAAGAATCTCAGTCTGGCTTCAGAATATCATATAGTACCAAGATGGTTTTGGTGGCCATTTTAGAGCAACTTTGGCTATGGCTAGTGTTAATCTGAAAAGAAACTAAACAATCTTTGCCAGTGAAAGTATCTATTTATTATTTAGAAAGCCAGCAAGTGAGAGAGAAAATACAGAGCACACAAAAATCTATACAACAGATATTCTCTATGATTAGACAAAGAACAGAATTCATTTTATAGTATTTTAATGTACTGTATTTTCTTTCTTAGTTGGCAGTATCCTAAATAATAAATATAAGCTTTTACTGGCAAAAATTTGTTTAGAGTTTATTTTCAGATTAACAATTTGGGGGCGCATCCAGGATGCCCAAGTGCTCCCTGCCTGGACCATTGCTGAAGTACTGGGATCTTTCACCAAGGCACCTGATGGAAGGGGAGCTTGGCTTTGCAAATTTCCCTAGATTGGTGAAGACACTCCCTCACGGTAGTGTAGAAATAACTGGGCCCAGACTAGGAGGGCTGTGGGAGAAAGGGACCTAAATCAAGCACAATTAACATCAGATGGATTTGTTGTCACATTTCCTGTCTTTTTTGCCTTTTCTATCTGAGAAAAAGAAAGAGGAGAAACAGTGTTCTATCTGATAACCCAAAAGGACCCGGGAACTCCACGAGACTGGGCAAGGAGGTTCTGGTGCTCAGCAATCAGAGGTCTGTCATTTGGGGGAAAGACTGAGGAGTGGCCTAGTGGTTAGAGTGGTGGACGTTGGTCCTGGGGAACTGGGTTCAATTCCCACTGCAGGCACAGGCAGCTCCTTGTGACTCTGGGCAAGTCACTTAACCCTCCATTGCCCCAGGTACAAATAAGTACCTGTATATAATATGTAAGCTGCATTGAGCCTGCCATGAGTGAGAAAGCACAGGGTACAAATGTAATAAAAAAGAGTGCATTCATGGAAACAGCTCATTGCAGCTCCTATTTAGCCAGATTTCAGGGCGTGCTTGAGGGAGCAGCTCATTGCTAGTGTGGCACACTCAAGATAAAACCATTGGGATTCAGGTGGATTGCAGGTCACATCCAGAGGGACAGCTCATGCAGTCAACACACTCAAAACAGAAAAAGAAATGGGTACCCATGGAAATGTAGATATTATTGTCCCCGAGCAATAAATAAATAAATAAAAATTGGCAGCCTTTATAGATAAGCATTTTGATCTAGAGAGTTGTAGCTATTTGTTCAAGTGGAATTTCTATACTCGAGATAGCACTGCTTTGTGATTTCCTGTGAATGATATATTTAAACTTGACATTTTAATGCACCTATGCAGTGCTTTGGAGTCTAAAAGGGAAGTTTATATGAGGATGGAGTGAACTGAGTTTTAGTTCTCTGATCCTGGCCAAAGCAAACTGAATGTAAGACTAGTTAAAGTGGGATGTCCTTCTCATCTATTTGACCTGAGTAGATGTAGGGATGTGAGTGCTTTATGAAAGGAGGTTCCAAGCAGAAGTTATTTAGTCCCTTGAGGAGACTTCAAATCCCTTGCTTATGATACAGTGGGGGAAATAAGTATTTGATCCCTTGCTGATTTTGTAAGTTTGCCCACTGACAAAGACATGAGCAGCCCATAATTGAAGGGTAGGTTATTGGTAACAGTGAGAGATAGCACATCACAAATTAAATCCGGAAAATCACATTGTGGAAAGTATATGAATTTATTTGCATTCTGCAGAGGGAAATAAGTATTTAATCCCTCTGGCAAACAAGACCTAATACTTGGTGGCAAAACCCTTGTTGGCAAGCACAGCGGTCAGACGTCTTCTGTAGTTGATGATGAGGTTTGCACACATGTCAGGAGGAATTTTGGTCCACTCCTCTTTGCAGATCATCTCTAAATCATTAAGAGTTCTGGGCTGTCGCTTGGCAACTCGCAGCTTCAGCTCCCTCCATAAGTTTTCAATGGGATTAAGGTCTGGTGACTGGCTAGGCCACTCCATGACCCTAATGTGCTTCTTCCTGAGCCACTCCTTTGTTGCCTTGGCTGTATGTTTTGGGTCATTGTCGTGCTGGAAGACCCAGCCACGACCCATTTTTAAGGCCCTGGCGGAGGGAAGGAGGTTGTCACTCAGAATTGTACGGTACATGGCCCCATCCATTCTCCCATTGATGCGGTGAAGTAGTCCTGTGCCCTTAGCAGAGAAACACCCCCAAAACATAACATTTCCACCTCCATGCTTGACAGTGGGGACAGTGTTCTTTGGGTCATAGGCAGCATTTCTCTTCCTCCAAACACGGCGAGTTGAGTTCATGCCAAAGAGCTCAATTTTTGTCTCATCTGACCACAGCACCTTCTCCCAATCACTCTCGGCATCATCCAGGTGTTCACTGGCAAACTTCAGACGGGCCGTCACATGTGCCTTCCGGAGCAGGGGGACCTTGCGGGCACTGCAGGATTGCAATCCGTTATGTCGTAATGTGTTACCAATGGTTTTCGTGGTGACAGCGGTCCCAGCTGCCTTGAGATCATTGACAAGTTCCCCCCTTGTAGTTGTAGGCTGATTTCTAACCTTCCTCATGATCAAGGATACCCCACGAGGTGAGATTTTGCGTGGAGCCCCAGATCTTTGTCGATTGACAGTCATTTTGTACTTCTTCCATTTTCTTACTATGGCACCAACAGTTGTCTCCTTCTCGCCCAGCGTCTTACTGATGGTTTTGTAGCCCATTCCAGCCTTGTGCAGGTGTATGATCTTGTCCCTGACATCCTTAGACAGCTCCTTGCTCTTGGCCATTTTGTAGAGGTTAGAGTCTGACTGATTCACTGAGTCTGTGGACAGGTGTCTTTCATACAGGTGACCATTGCCGACAGCTGTCTATCATGCAGGTAACGAGTTGATTTGGAGCATCTACCTGGTCTGTAGGGGCCAGATCTCTTACTGGTTGGTGGGGGATCAAATACTTATTTCCCTCTGCAGAATGCAAATAAATTCATATACTTTCCACAATGTGATTTTCCGGATTTAATTTGTGATGTGCTATCTCTCACTGTTACCAATAACCTACCCTTCAATTATGGGCTGCTCATGTCTTTGTCAGTGGGCAAACTTACAAAATCAGCAAGGGATCAAATACTTATTTCCCCCACTGTATATGAGATTAAGGCAGGCAGTGAGTTCGTGAGACTCTTGACACTGGCTGTCTGTTGATGCTAAGTGTTAAGACTCTTAACCCAGGAAGCAGGGACAATGGGGGGCTCCCACCTGTTTAGGAACTGTCAGTCTTAGGAGGAGTGAGTAAAGAGCGACTGTCCGACCCTGATGTGAACCGTTCATATCTTTGTAGCTTTAAATGTAAATTTTTCTAAATCAGTATCCAGAATGTGAGTAGCCAGAGGCTGTGTAAGAATTTGTGCTTTCTCAGTAAAACATCTTTCCAGGTACACTAAAACTGGACATTTCTCCTTTCTAAGATGTCATTGCCAGATGTCTGTCTGAGAGAAAAAAAAAAAGTTTTTAAAAAAAGCTCAGTTTTGCTGCTATTTTGCTTTTTTAATGATAAATCTAGGGAAAGAAAAACATTTTGTTTTTCTTATCTAATGCAGTTATTCTATGTTTAAAGGCTGTATTTCTATGCAAGGCTGATGTAAATTGAAGGAAAATAACCATTATGAAAACTTATTATGCAGCTGCCTTTAGTATGTAAGTTTCATCATGGGGTTTAAAATTAATAATTATTTCAATGAACTACATATGTATGATATATGTGTGTATATGGATAAGAACTTGAGTTTTATAAATAACAATAGTTATGTATCCACTGTGTATGTTTAGAATGAATCTGCTTGATAATAATGTACTTTACAGAAAAGTCAGAATACATTTATGAGGTTCATTTTCAAAACACATGGACTTACAAAATTACATATGTTACTATCGGGCTCATTTTCGAAAGAGAAGGACGTCCATCTTTCGACATAAATCGGAAGATGGACGTCCTTCTCTCAGAGACGTCCAAATTGGTATAATCAAAACCCGATTTTGGATGTATCCAACTGCACTCCGTTGCAAGGACGTCCAAATTTCAAGGGGGTGTGTTGGAGGCATAGCAAAGGCGGGACTTGGGCATGCCTAACACTTGGACGTCTTTGACCCATAATCGAAAAAAGCAAGGACGTCCCTGACGAACACCTGGACGTTTTCACCAGGACGTGTTTTTTTTTTCCGAATAAGGCACAAAAAGGTGCCCGAAATGACCAGATGACCACCGGAGGAAATCGGGGATGACCTCCCGTTACTTCCCCAGTGGTCACTAACCCCCTCCCACCATCAAAAAACATCTTTAAAAATATTTCATGCCAGCCTGTATGACAGCTCATGAAAGTCCCAGGAGCAGTTTTATTGGGTACTGTAGTGCACTTCAGACAGGCGGACCCAGGCCCATACCCCCCCCCCCCACCTGTTACATTTGTGGAGGAAACATTGAACTCTCCAAAACCCACCACAAACCCACTGTACCCATATATTGGTGCCCCCTTCACCCGTAAGGGCTATGGTAGTGGTGTACAGTTGTGGGTAGTGGGTTTGGAGGGGCTCAGCATACAAGGTAAGCGAGCTATGTTCCTGGGACCATTTTATGAAGTCCACTACAGTGCCCCCTAGGGTGCCTGGTTGGTGTCCCGGCATGTCAGGGGACCAGTGAACTACAAATGCTGGCTCCTCCTACGTCCAAATGGTTTTTGACATGGACGTCTTTGGTTTCAAAAATCGCCAAAAGTCAGAAATATCCATGTCTAGGGACATCCAAATCTAAGGATGTCACTGACGGTATTTTCGAAACGAAAGATGGACGTCCATCTTTTTTTGAAAATACGGGTTTCTCCACCCCCAGATTTGGACGTTTTGCAAAGACTTCCAAATTGCAACTTGGACGTTTCTTTCGAAAATGCCCCTCTATGTAACTTTGTAAGTTTATGTGCTTTGAAAATGAGCACCTTTATATTTGATTTAATGGTTTGATATCTTAAGGATAAGAGTATTAGGGGTCCTTTTACCAAGCCACGCTAACAAGTGGCTGACGCTGGTGTCAACGTGTGGTTTTTCCGTGGGCTGCGATCACCTTTAGTGTGGTGGTAAAATGGCCACCTTGCCATATATTCTTGTAATGGCCATAGGTTAAGTTCCCCATTAGCTCACATCATTACTGCAGGAGCCCTTACTGCCACCTATTTAGGAGGCGGTAAGGGTCCTGCGCTGTTCCTGTGCTATTCAGGTAGCGCACGGTAATGTGCTCATGCTACCCAATTAGCACAGGTAACTCTAAATGCAAGAAATAATCAACTCAGCTGTTTTATCATTAATAGCAATTTTGCTCCTCTTTAAATTCAAAAAGCAACTTCAACTACTCTCCGACCAACTTCTTAAATTTTTTTCATTAGAAAATCTTCTTTATTTGTTGTTTCTTGTTTGTTGTATAATTTTCCTTTATTACATCCAATGTCTATAAAATTGCTTTAAAATCCTTCAATATCAGTGCAATTCTTTCACATCTTTGTGTGTGTGTGTGTGTGTGTGGGTGTGTGTGTGTGTGTCTTAATTAGCAGTGTACGGACGCCTCCACCCACATGCAGCATGGTTTGCAACAGGGTGTGGTCTGTTCAACTGGAAATTAAAACAATCAGTCAGAAGACTTGTACTAATTTAATAATATACAAAACAGAGCATAATCTCTACATACCTTAAAAACAGGGAAACTCACTCGTACTGCATCAGTGCCTTCCATATTGAGTCTTAGCACACCAGTAAACAGTCATATTTAAATGTATCACATGCCTCTGAACACCAATGAAGTTGCTAGTGGAGTGGAGGAGTGGCCAAGTGGTTAGAGGACCAGTCTTGCAATCCAAAAGTGGCCGGTTCAAATCCCACTGCTGCTCGTTGTGATCTTGGGCAAGTCACTTAACCATCCATTGCCTCAGGTACAAACTTAGATTGTGAGCCCTCCTGGGATAGAGAAATATCCAGTGTACCTGACTCACCTTGAGCTATGACTAAAAAAGGTGTGAGCAAAATCTAAATAAATGAATATTACCCAATGATGTCATTCCGTAAGATCACATAGCTGCAGTGCAATCTATTTCCAAATTCAAGCCTCCTGGGGTAACTGTTCCCAATGTATATATCCACCATTGTTCCTTATAATTAAGGATACTATCTACGTTACCTCCCTCTTTACCTAATTGAATTTGATCAATCACTCGCCATTTTATATCCATCCAATCATGTTGCAGCACAGGCATGCCTACTCTCCACCCATGAGTATGCCTTCTGCGCTAGAAAATAAAAAATATTTTCCAGTGTGGGATTAGTGCGTGCTGAATGGGAAACTACTGCAGGATGCCTCAGTGGATCCTACCATATTGCCTTTTAAGCACACGGTAAGCCCACATTAAGCCTAAAGTGCCCCTAAGGGTCCTTTACTCAAGAACACTTATTAACTATGGGGTCCTTTTACTAAGCCGCATAGACGCCTATGCACGTCCAACGCATGTTCATTTGGAAATACCACCCAGCTACCGCGTGGCCCAGGCAGTAATTCCATTTTTTACTAGCATCAAAAATTGTTTTTTAATTTTCTAACGCGCAGCACTAACTGGGCGGTAATTGGAAATGTATTGCGTGCTGACAATTACCGCCCAGTTAAAACATAGCACTAAGTCTCAGACCCAAAATGGATGCACGCCAATTTTTATTTTGCCGCATGTCCATTTTCGGCCAAAAAGAAAAAAAAAGGCCTTTTTTTACAGGCATACATCCTACACTAGCGCAGGCCATTTTTTTCAGTGCACCTTAGTAAAAGAACCCCTGTGTTTCTGAGCAACTAACAATAAAATGAGGTCAAGCAGAATTCTTTATGAAGGTTACAGAGGTGGAAATAAGTATTTGATCCCTTGCTGATTTTGTAAGTTTGCCCACTGACAAAGACATGAGCAGCCCATAATTGAAGGGTAGGTTATTGGTAACAGTGAGAGATAGCACATCACAAATTAAATCCGGAAAATCACATTGTGGAAAGTATATGAATTTATTTGCATTCTGCAGAGGGAAATAAGTATTTAATCCCTCTGGCAAACAAGACCTAATACTTGGTGGCAAAACCCTTGTTGGCAAGCACAGCGGTCAGACGTCTTCTGTAGTTGATGATGAGGTTTGCACACATGTCAGGAGGAATTTTGGTCCACTCCTCTTTGCAGATCATCTCTAAATCATTAAGAGTTCTGGGCTGTCGCTTGGCAACTCGCAGCTTCAGCTCCCTCCATAAGTTTTCAATGGGATTAAGGTCTGGTGACTGGCTAGGCCACTCCATGACCCTAATGTGCTTCTTCCTGAGCCACTCCTTTGTTGCCTTGGCTGTATGTTTTGGGTCATTGTCGTGCTGGAAGACCCAGCCACGACCCATTTTTAAGGCCCTGGCGGAGGGAAGGAGGTTGTCACTCAGAATTGTACGGTACATGGCCCCATCCATTCTCCCATTGATGCGGTGAAGTAGTCCTGTGCCCTTAGCAGAGAAACACCCCCAAAACATAACATTTCCACCTCCATGCTTGACAGTGGGGACGGTGTTCTTTGGGTCATAGGCAGCATTTCTCTTCCTCCAAACACGGCGAGTTGAGTTCATGCCAAAGAGCTCAATTTTTGTCTCATCTGACCACAGCACCTTCTCCCAATCACTCTCGGCATCATCCAGGTGTTCACTGGCAAACTTCAGACGGGCCGTCACATGTGCCTTCCGGAGCAGGGGGACCTTGCGGGCACTGCAGGATTGCAATCCGTTATGTCGTAATGTGTTACCAATGGTTTTCGTGGTGACAGTGGTCCCAGCTGCCTTGAGATCATTGACAAGTTCCCCCCTTGTAGTTGTAGGCTGATTTCTAACCTTCCTCATGATCAAGGATACCCCACGAGGTGAGATTTTGCGTGGAGCCCCAGATCTTTGTCGATTGACAGTCATTTTGTACTTCTTCCATTTTCTTACTATGGCACCAACAGTTGTCTCCTTCTCGCCCAGCGTCTTACTGATGGTTTTGTAGCCCATTCCAGCCTTGTGCAGGTGTATGATCTTGTCCCTGACATCCTTAGACAGCTCCTTGCTCTTGGCCATTTTGTAGAGGTTAGAGTCTGACTGATTCACTGAGTCTGTGGACAGGTGTCTTTCATACAGGTGACCATTGCCGATAGCTGTCTGTCATGCAGGTAACGAGTTGATTTGGAGCATCTACCTGGTCTGTAGGGGCCAGATCTCTTACTGGTTGGTGGGGGATCAAATACTTATTTCCCTCTGCAGAATGCAAATAAATTCATATACTTTCCACAATGTGATTTTCCGGATTTAATTTGTGATGTGCTATCTCGCACTGTTACCAATAACCTACCCTTCAATTATGGGCTGCTCATGTCTTTGTCAGTGGGCAAACTTACAAAATCAGCAAGGGATCAAATACTTATTTCCACCACTGTATATATTTGGAAAATAAAAAAAAATTCTACTTGTGTTAGACAGATTTTTTTTTCATGCTTTAAATGATGTCACTTTTATTGATACATATTAGATAGAAATGTCTTATAGGAAATGCAGTTTATTTGCTATACTTTTATGGTCCACAAACCTGCTGTGCAGTAATTTGGGAGTTATTTACATTCCATTAGAAACAGTTTGTCAAAGAGTGTGTTATGTATCCTAGGGGTTCTCAACCCAGTCTTCAGGATATGCCAAAAGCTAGTTTGGTTTTCAGGATATCAATGATGAATATACATGAGATAATTTGTATGCATTGCCTCAATTGTATGCAAATCCAAATTATGCATATTCATTGTAGATATCCTGAAAACCTGATTGGCTGGGAATATGTTGAGAACTGGGTTTATGTAGTGAAAAATAAAAAATAAAACAACTGAAAATATTTAATTTAACTCAGACAAGGCACTAAAGTTTTTGCTTTAGAGCAGCAAGGGAAAAATTAACAGAGAAAACGTTGATTAACATTGTAAAACTGTGTTTAAGTTGCTTCTTTTCTCTTTGTCATCTTCCTTTCTCCACTAGGGAAGGTACTGGATGGGAAAGTAATTTATTTATCTATAATCAATACCTAAACATGGGTCTTATTGTGGAAAAATTCCTTAGATAAGTGAACACAATGATCCATAATTGTAATTATAACACATCACCACTTAACCTTATATTCTGAATGCTCTCTTTTTATATATGTTTGCTTAATTTTACTATGACATCCTTGTTCTTTATGTAACACCAATTGTATCTTCATTCTGGAATGGCAAATGCCATGACAGAACATTGTAAGCCACATTGAGCCTGCAAATAGGTGGGAAAATGTGGGATACAAATGCAACAAATAATAATAATAACATATGGAAGGGAGCAGGGAGGACCTATGGATGATAAAGTGCATATGTGGTGTCTGTAATGTTCAGCTTGGTACTCAAGATTTTTTTTTAAAAAACCCAAACTTTGGCTCCCTATTTTTCTACAAGATTATGGATTTTCTTGTATATGGATGAGTAATGAACAGAATAGCTACCTCACAGGAGAACCAATGTGATGCCAGTTTACTTTTAATTTTATTTAAATATTGTCTAAATCCAGCAGATTCTCTGATACAAGTTTTTAAAAAATAAACAGTCCTCTCCAAAGAGACACCAACTTGTTGTGGTGGAAGGGCTTGTGTGATTTGATGATTTGGAGAACTATACTGTAGGGCCATCCATATCAGACAGGCCTCTGAGAAGAAACCAGATGAAGAGTGTTCCAACCTGCCGGAGGACTGAGATGGTGCCAGAAGAGTTCGTGCAGGACTGATCATCAGAGTTTTTCTTGTACTGATATGAAGAAGAGAAAGGGAACCCCAGACTTACCTATCCATGCCCGAGGACCTTCCCCACATTGTCCGGCAACTTTTGAGAATTGCAGTGGTCAGGGAAGAGCTTGAAATATACGTTGAAACTGATGTTCTCACCACTGCAACCTGGAACCACTCCAACTGGGAACTTGAGAGGGTTCATTGTCCAAGGAGTAAGGTTCACTGCTCCCATGGAGGGGAACATCCTGGCGGCCTCTTCCCTGGTTTAGGGGAATGAGAGAGTCATTGAGTGGAATAAATAGTGTCATTGACCTGAGATCAGCTTATTCCCTCTGTTGGTTAGTTGAGTCTAGATGCAGAAAGATCTGGGTCATTTCAGACCAGCTATTAGATGCCATTCACACAGTGGACTCTTCTCTACAGGTGATATCTTCATGATTATCTACATTTTAATTATAACTGCCAGTCTTGATTTGGGTGAGCATCGAGAGTTTGTGTGCCTGGATGATGGTCAGCATAAAGTGACTGGATTTGATGGTCCTTCTGGAGAATTCTTGGAGTTAGTGACTTTAAGAACTTTATCGCTAACCTTTCTGCTGGAACCTGATTGGATTATAGTGTTAGAATTATGCCTTGGATATATGAGGGATTTGTTTATGGGAGAGCTCAGTGCCTTTTCCTGGTTTTGTTTTGTTTTGTTTTTTTGACCCAGAAACCTTGTGTCCTGTTTTTGGGTGGGACAATTCATTTTTATAAAATTTCTTTGGTTCTGTTTTATATTTTATGGTGAATAATGTATTCTTTCCCTTGCCCCTAAACAGTTTCAAGATTTTTTTATATGATTATTATGAAGAAGGCTCACTGAATGTTTTGGCAGTTCCCATAATTAATCCTTAACCGGCTTGCTATATTCACTCCATTGCCTCTATGATATTAAGATCCTCTTTTACCAAACCACACTAGAGATTCTCACATGGCAATGCTGAAAAGGTGTTTAAAGTCGAATATTGGCAATGTGCAACATGGCCATTTTGCCATCTGAAGGGTCTCAGGTACTTTGCCAAAGTGACATCATTGAACCTCTACGTTACCACATAGAAGGATGTGTTATAGACTGTTGCTTAACAGGTTGATTGGTCTCTCAAACTTCAAGGGAACTTCATTGTTTGAGTCTGCAGTGTGTGTGTGTGTGTGTGTGTGTGTGCATGCCTGAGTGCATGAATGTTTATGGGTGTCTGGGTGTCTCTACAGCTACTGTTTGTCTGTGGTCTATTTCTATGATGTGTGACTGCTAGAGAAGGCAGGAGTGCTGTCCATATCATTGCTGCTGTATTTCACAATCTGCAGAGGCACACAAGAAGTGGAGAGGTCTGGTGCAGCAGATGTATAGGTCTAAGACACAGTTCATGGACCTCACCAGTAACCAGTGTATACACAGAGAACCCCTGTGATAAGGAGGCCATCAAGTACCTCTGTGGTAGGGTTACCATATTTTCTCCCCCAAAAAGGAGGACACATGCCCCACCCCTACCACACACACTGCCCTGCCCCCTTTCACACCCCACCCACCCCTTTCACGTCCTTGCTCCGCCCCTGTCACATTTTCCCCTCCCCCCTGTCACACACCCCTCACCCCCCTCCCCTTACCTTACTACTGCCCTGGTAGTCTAGTGACCTCTTTGGGGCAGGAAAGAGCCCCCTCTTTCCTGCCTGGAGCGTTGCCCTGCATGCATCCTTCCTGTTGCTGATCTCGGCGCCGATCAGTGGCGTTCCTAGGGGCGCTGACACCCGGGGCAGATCGCCAATGCGCCCCCACCCCCTGGGTGCAGCGAACCCCCCGGCGAAAGGACATCCCCCACCCCAGCGAAAGAACCCCCTCCCCCTGGGTGCACGCCGGTCAGCGTCGTTCGTTTCCATGTTCCTGTTCCAGGGCAGAGGGAGCATGGAAACAAACGACGCTGACCGGCGCGTGGCACCACCCCAGTGGCGTGCACCTGGGGCGGACTGCCCCCACCACCCCCCCTTGGTACGCCACTGGCGCCCAATCAAAATGGCCGCCGAGAGTTGAAGTCTAATGAGGTCACTTCAACTCTTGGTGGCCATTTTGAATCGGCGCCGAGATCAACAACAGGAAGGATGCATGGAGGGCAACACTCCGGGCAGGAAAGAGGGGGCTCTTTCCTGCCCCAAAGGCAGAAGAGGTCACTAGACCACCAGGGCAGTAGTAACTAAGGGGAGGGGAGGCTAGCAATGGCCCACCCACCCACCAGCCTGCCCGTTTGTCCAGAAATCTGGACAAACAGGCAGATTGGCAAAACCCACCCGGTTGCCCAGACATGTCCTCAAAAAGAGGACATGTCCGGGTAAATCCAGACATATGGTAACCCTACTCTGTGGGCAGCTGCAGGAAGATATGGAGATTAGTACTTGGAGGAGACATGCCCTGCCACTGTTAAGGTCAGTGCCGCCCTGGCTTCCCTGGACTCAGGAGCCTCCTATGGGAGATGGTCCAGGCCTCAGGCATCTAGATATCGGTGTAGTTATACGTTTGTTTGGTTCTCCTGTTGTCGGTTTCAGGACCTTTTGTTGAATTATTCATGCACTTCATTTCACAGCTCTTATTATTTGGCCATTGCACTTCCTTCATTTTTACACCGCTCACTTACTTTTAATAGAATCATACATACAAGGGCACTTCATAACAATATTTTTAAAATTCCCTTTCACTAGTCCCGACATAGATTCCAGTTTATTTTTAGCCACCCAATATGACATGCCATATATATATATATATATATATATATATATATATATATATATATATAAAGGCTTTGGGGTTTGTTTGTTTTTTAGTTTTCCCGCTGTAGGTTTCAAGAAGTCTTTGCAGTATCCCACAAAGCACAAAGCGTATTTCACCTTTTTGTGTTTATATTACATATGCACCGCCGTTCACTGTCTTCATTGCTTGCCTGTTGCGTTTTCTCAACCACACACCTTTCTCTACACGGTTTATTCACTGATTTGGATGTTTATTATACACACTCGCATTTTCAATGATCTCCACTTTCCGGATTCATTTAGTTTACCCTATCATGTAGTTTTAGCTTACTTTTGTCATGCATTCATTCAGTTGTCTTCATTGCTTTAGTTTAGTTTGTTGTTGTAGCACAATCTGACATCCCTACCTCAGTTACAGTAACTCACTCACTCTGTTGGTTTGTTAGATTCTTTACCTCCTTTTGTTCTGTGAATCCTAATAACATTGTACCTTCACTGAATGCTACATTTCTTGCACTGTGTTTGTCAGGGTGTGTACTGTATTATTGTTCTTTTATTTGTTCAACATACTTTTCAGTATAATTGATGGATCTTCATTTATAGCACCTCGAATATTGTGTTCCATTCTGGTCGCTGCATCTAAAAAAAGATATAGTGGAATTAGAAAAGGTGCAAAGAAGGGCGATGAAAATGATAAAGGGGATGGGACGACTTCCCTATAAGGAAAGGCTAAAGCGGCTAGGGCTCTTCAGCTTGGAGAAAAGACGGCTAAGAGATGAAATGATATTGGTCTATAAAATAATGAGTGGAGTGGAACGGGTAGACGTGATGCGTCTGTTTACGCTTTCCAAAAATACTAGGACTAGGGGACATGCGATGAAGCTACAAAGTAGTAAATTTATAATGAAGCGCAGAAAACGTTTCTTCACTCAATGTGTAATTAAACTCTAGAACTCGTTGCCAGACAATGTGGTAAAGGCTGTTAGCTTAGCAGAGTTTTAAAAAGGTTTGGATGGCTTCCTTAAGGAAAAGTCCATAGACCATTGTTAAATTGGACTTGGGGAAAATCCACTATTTCTGGGATAAGCAGCATAAAATGTTTTGTACTTTTTTGGGATCTTGCCAGGTATTTGTGACCTGGATTGGCCACTGTTGGAAACAGGATGCTGGGCTTGATGGACCTTTTTTCTGTCCCAGTATGGCAATACTTATGTACTTATGTATTGTTGTTTTACCTTCAACCCCCTGAGTGGCTATGGCTCCTCACCCAATCCTCACTCACGCTGCTACATATGGTTTTGGCAATGAGATATGAAAGAATTCTTTAACCTCTAGGGCTCTGGGCATTTTAACAGCACCAAACCAGGAATTTATTTATTCATATAGATTTGTTTACCGCTTTTATGAAGGAATTCACTCAAGGCGTTGTACAGCAAGTCAAACATAAGCAATAGATAATTACAGTACTAAACATATTCAAACAACAATACAAAGTATGGCATAGTATACTACTTACAATGTCAACACAATATGCAATAAAACATTTTAATAGACAGCATAGGGTATAAGCAAAAATGGAACATATAGATACAGAGAGTAAGAGTATTTTCTAAGGGGATGGGATGACCTCCCTATGAAGAAAGGCTGTAATGGCTAGGGCTCTTCAACTTGGAGAAAAGATGGCTGATGGGAGATATGATAGAGGTATATAAACTAATGAGTGGAGTGGAATGGATAGACATGAACTGCTTGTTTATTAGGACTAGGGGGGGCACACAATGAAGCTACAAAGTATTAAATTTAAAACGAATCAGAGAAAATATTTCTTCACTCAACGTGTAATTAAACTCTGGAATTTGTTGCCAGAGAATATGGTAAAAGCAGTTAGCTTAGCAGGGTTTAAAAAAAGGTTTGCCTAACTTCCTAAAAGAAAAGTCCATAAGCCATTATTAAGATGGACTTGGGGAAAATCCACTGCTTATTTCTAGGATAAAACAAACAATTGTGCCTGTGCTCTGTCGAGCATCAAAATATAACAAAATGTTTAAACACACATGAATACAAGTGTATTGCTTCTTCAGCTTATTGAGAGTGGAGTAGTCTCATATGTAACACACGATAAAGATTATTTGATTTTTCACCCAATGACTGGGTGTATTATCTGTGTGTATTGTCTAATCATTGACTGAACCTCCACCACCCTTTGCTAATCTTATATGTAAAGATATATTTCTGTTTGTCAATATGCTAACATCTAATTTTATGTAGCACTTAGTTTGAACAAGTTGGTGCTCTTAAAACCCCGACAGGTCCCCGTTTCATGGTTACTTTCTCAAGGGGGAGTCACCAGTTCTAAAACCAAAAACAAGATGCAGCATAAAGTTACTTACAAAATAGTTCTAAAGGCATATTAGTTGTATAATTACTTGTATTCTAAATAAAATTGCTGTTAGCTTACCAAGTAACAGTCTCAAGTGCAACTGCAGCATTACTCTGTCTCTCTCAAAAATGGCCAGGGCTCTTTTTGTTAGTGCTCAGCCATGCCAGCTGGTTGTGAAGCTAGCTTCAAAATCAAAGTCCTTAACACAGTCTTCAAACTAAATAAAAGCCCTGTCTAAGACTAGTATAGAAAACTGCCACTGTTGATATTCATCTTGTATGTCTCGAGCCAGCACTCCTTGATTAACCATTTGTTTGTGGCAAAAGTTTTAACATATCAAAAGATTTTTCTATATATTAGGAAAAGGAAAAAATTGAAAAACATTGAAAAAAATATGTTGAACTTGGTGCCTATTAATCACTCTAGAACTGATATGGAAATATTCCAATACCAGTGTGCGTGTTTGTTATAAACCATACAACCAGAGACAAGGACTGAATAGCTCACTTCTTATATTGAAAGGGGAATGTTGTGTTAGAAAAAACAACTCCACTGTGTGTAAGTGTTCAAACCCCTTGGTTCTATAGTATCCAGTGTAAAAATCCAAAAGGTTTCACGCTGTAAAATTTTTCTGTTTAAATCACCTCCTCTAGTGGAGGGAATCACTTGTTCAATCACCATACATTTAAGATCTTCGATGGTATGATTTTGCGATGTCCAATGTTGTACCATAGGTGCTCCAAAATTTTGTGCAGTAATTCGTGAACGGTGTTCAATCAGTCTCTCATGTAGTGACCTCATTGATTTCCCAATATAATATTTGTCACATGGACATTTAATGTAGTAAATAATGCCCGTGGATCGGCATGTAGTTCTGCACTTTAATTTATAACTCCTGCCGTTGCAGACGAAATCTGTCCCTTCAATGGTTGTGGGGCATGTTTTACAACGAGGTTTCATGCATTTAAAGTGGCCAAAGTTGCCTACGTTGTCAATGGGAACCATAGGTAAAACCGCTGGACTTAAAATTTCTTTCAGATTTTTGGAACGTGAAAATGCCATCCTGATGTTATGATTTGTGAACACTGGATGTGCTTTAATGATGTCCCAATGGCGGCGAATAATAGCAGCAGTAGCCTCTCCACCCGGAGTGTATCTTGTCACAAAAGTCATGATCTGTCCATCATGTTGTGTCCGTGGTGGAGATTGAAGCAATAATTCTCTGTTGTTGTACTTGGCTCTGGTGTAGGCTCTCTTGATGGTTTTGTGTGGATAATTTCTCTGTAACAACTTAGAACCAAAAGATTCAGAATGTGCTTTGTAATCGGCATCTGTAGTACAAATACGCTTAAAGCGGAGAAACTGAGAAAATGGAAGACTTCGTTTTAATGCTTTGGGATGGCAACTGCTGTATTCTAAAAAAGTATTCCGGTCAGTGCTTTTAACAAATACATTGGTAACAAATTGCTTCTCTGCAAGAAGAATCTCAACATCAAGAAAATGTATCTTGGATTCTGACCACGTTAAGGTAAATTGGATTCTGGCATGACATTGATTCAGCCAACTATGAAATGACTGTAATTGTTCGATACTACCATACCACACAATGAATATATCGTCGATGTAACGTTTCCATGTCCCTAGCATGTCATTGTAAGGAGATCTAGCTAACCATTTATCTTCAAACTGAGCCATAAAAAGATTGGCTAGAGTGGGAGCGAATGTCGCTCCCATAGCCACACCAGATTTTTGTTTATATAACTCATTTTGAAAGCAGAAAAAATTACTGCATAATGCTATTTCTGCCAGTTTACACAAAAAATCAGTGGGGACTTGATGTGGACTGGGACGATTGTTTAAGGTTTCACCAATAACTTCTAACAATTCATTTTGAGGAATCATAGTATATAGAGATTTTATGTCAAAGGTTGCCATAATAATATGTGAATCTGGTAACTGTATATCCTGCAATATATTAAGAAAATGTATAGTGTCCTTAATGTATGTGGGAGTTTTTTTCACCACGTCTTGAAGGAACGTATCTACTTGGTAAGCTAACAGCAATTTTATTTAGAATACAAGTAATTATACAACTAATATGCCTTTAGAACTATTTTGTAAGTAACTTTATGCTGCATCTTGTTTTTGGTTTTAGAACTGGTGACTCCCCCTTGAGAAAGTAACCACGAAACGGGGACCTGTCGGGGTTTTAAGAGCACCAACTTGTTCAAGCTAAGTGCTACATAAAATTAGATGTTAGCATATTGACAAACAGAAATATATCTTTACATATAAGATTAGCAAAGGGTGGTGGAGGTTCAGTCAATGATTAGACAATACACACAGATAATACACCCAGTCATTGGGTGA
Organism: Microcaecilia unicolor; assembly: GCF_901765095.1. Lineage (NCBI taxonomy): Eukaryota > Metazoa > Chordata > Amphibia > Gymnophiona > Siphonopidae > Microcaecilia > Microcaecilia unicolor. The sequence goes on from NC_044033.1 coordinate 178,694,394, forward strand.
AAAATCAAATAATCTTTATCGTGTGTTACATATGAGACTACTCCACTCTCAATAAGCTGAAGAAGCAATACACTTGTATTCATGTGTGTTTAAACATTTTGTTATATTTCTAGGATAAGCATCTTAAAATGTATTGTACTGTTTTGGGATCTTGCCAGGTACTTGTAACCTGGATTGGTCACTGTTTGAAACAGGATGCTGGGCTTGATGGACCTTCGATCTGTCCCAGTACGGCAACACTTATGTTCTGATGTTCTCTTGATGTTGCAAGGCAGAGAGCTCAGCCTCTATGGTTCTGCTGTCCAGCTGTGAACAAATCTTGTATTACACATAGAAAAGGCTTGAAGATCAAGTCAAAGAACATTTTTAAGATGCATATAGGTCAGCAGGGATAGTACCATGGATTGAAAAGAGACATTGGAATCAGCAAATTGAATAGAACTATAAACATCTTTCCCTCCAAGCTGGAGCTAACAGGAAAAAAAAATTGCAATTTCTTTTTAAAATCTAAAACCATGAAATGGTCATTTTATATCAACTGAATACTGCAGGCCAGTTTTTTTTTTTTTTTAATGTTTGCATGGATACATGTGGAAAGTTACTTTTCCAGTAACTTCACTAGAAGAATTGAGCCGAAGAACGATTACAGGAGACATTTTCTGGGGTTATATAAATGACAAGAATAAACCACACCGCTGCAAAAAGAATCCCAGCTAAATTCTGTTTCCATGGCAACGTTAGGCTGAATTAGACTGTCACCCATGGAACACCAATGCTAGCATTACGAAAAATAAATGTCAAACTGGATTGCCAGCAATTGGTTTTTCTGTGCTGGAGAAAGTTACACTTTCATTTCAACAGCTTTAGATAGATGGCAATCAAACGATAATCCTGCTTCTGCAGGTTTATCACTGAAAGGGAGCCTGAAACCGGAGCCATATTCAAAGGTAGAGGGCTTACCTAACAGGAGTCTTCTCACAAACTAGGGCATTGCCGTTGGGTGACTTTGCTGCTGCTCTTCTAGGGTATGTATGTCCTAGGAGGTGAGAGGCTGATAGGCACAGACAGGGACCTTGGGGTGATGGTGTCCAAGAACCTTAAAATGAAAAAAAAAACAGTGTGACAAAGCGGTGGCCATAACCAGAAGGATGCTAGGCTGCACTGAGAGAGGAGTAACCAGCAGAAGAAAGGAGGTGTTGATGCCCCTGTACAAATCCCTAGTGAGGCCCCACCTGGAGTATTATGTTCACTTTTGGAGGCCGCATCTAGCTAAGGGTGTAAGACTAGAAGCAATCCAGAGGAAGGCAACAAAAATTATATGAGGTTTGCACCAAAAGACATATAAGAAAAGACTGGAAGACCTGAATATGTATATACTCTATGAAAGGAGGGACAGGGGAGATATGATATAGACGTTTAAATACTTGAAAGGTATTAATATAGGAACAAATCTGTTTCAGAGAAGGGGAAATGGTAAATCTAGAGGACATGAACTGAAGTTGCAGGGTGATAGACTTAGGTGTGATGTTGTGTTGTTGCAGAGACCAGGCATTTAAGTTGGATCGGTAAGGTATGCCTTTTTAAACAGGTTACTTTTTAGTGTTTTCCGGAAGTTTAGGTGGTCGTATGTCGTTTTCAAGGCTTTCGGTAATGCATTCCACAGTTGTGTGCTTATGTAGGAAAACTGGATGCGTAAGTTGATTTGTATTTAAGTCCTTTGCAGTTTGGGTAGTGCAGATTTAGATATGTTTGTGTTGATTTGGATGTGTTTCTAGTTGGTTGGTCGATCAAGTCTGTCATGTATCCCAGTTCTTCACTGTAGATAATTCTGTGAACCAGGGTGCAGATTTTGAAAGCAATGCGTTCTTTGATTGGGAGCCAGTGTAGTTTTTCACGGAGAGGTTTTGTGCTTTCAAATCGCGTTTTTCCAAATATAAGTCTAGCTGCCGTGTTTTGGGCGGTCTAAAGTTTCTTTAAGGTTTGTTCTTTGCATCCCGCATAAATACCATTGCAGTAGTCGAAGTGGCTTAGTACCATTGATTGTATCAGGTTGCGAAATGTTTCCCTCGGGAAGAATTGTTTCAGGCGTTTGAGTTTCCACATTGAGTGGAACATTTTCTTTGTTGTGGATTTCACTTGGCGCTCTCTAGTGTTAAGTTGCGGTCCATTGTAACGCTGAGGATTTTCAGGCTTTCTGAGATAGGGAGGGTGTAATCTGGGGTGTTGATACTTGTGGGGTTGTCCGCGCTGTGTTGGGATGAGAGGATGAGACAGTGTGTTTTTCTTTATTGAGTTTTAGTTGAAATGCATTTGCCCATGAGTCCATGATGTTCAAGCTGAGCGTGATTTCGTTGGTGATTTCTGTCAGTTTATTTTTGTAAGGAATGTATATTGTGACATCGTCTGCATAGATGAAAGGGTTAAGGCCTTGGTTGGATAAGGACTTGGCTAGTGGGGTCATCATTAGGTTGAAGAGGACCGGAGAAAGTGATGATCCTTGTGGTACTCCACAGTTTGCTATCCACGATGATGATATGTTTGAATTTGAGTTTACTTAATATGTCCTTGTGGTTAGGAAACCCTTGATCCAGCTAAGTATATTTCCATCAATTCCAAAGTTATCTAGTAATCTTATTAATATATTATGGTTTACCATGTCGAATGCACTAGACATGTCGAATTGGAGGAGAAGGATGTTTTTACCTATTGCTATTTCCTGCTTGAATTTGGCTAGGAGAGTGAGTAGTACTGTTTCAGTGCTGTGGATGGGGCGAAATCCTGACTGTGATTCATGTAATATTGAGAATTTGTTTATATAATCTGTAAGTTGTTTGGTTACCATGCTTTCCATCAGTTTGACTACCAACGGGATAGATGCTACTGGACGGTAGTTAGTGATTTCGTTTGTATTTTTCTTGGTATCTTTTGGTATCGGGGTGAGTAGGATATTGTCATTTTCCTTGGGGAAGAGACCATGCTGAAGCATGTAATTTAGGTGGGATGTGAGGTCTGCTATGAAGCAGTCAGGGGTGGATTTCTTTAGGTAGCTGGGACAGGTATTTAGTTTACAGTGAGTGTTGGAGAACCTGTTAATCGCTTGGGTAACTGTTTCGATGGTGAGGAGGGCGAAGTTTGACCAGGTTCGGTCAGCCGGGTATTCTCCAAAGCTTGGGTCCAGCTCATTAAGGAAGTTTTTGATATCAGTATTGTCCTGAGGTAGCGTGTTGCGTAGGTTTACAATTTTTTTATTGAAATACTTAGCAAGTTTATCTGCAGATGGGATGTCTGTATTCGTTGTAGTGACCAGGTTGGTGTCTAGTGGTTTGTTTACGAGTTTGTATAATTTATTCGTGTCTTTGTAATCTATCCCTATTTTAGTTTTATAGTATGATCTTTTGGTCTGTCTTATTGCATATTTGTATTTTCTTTGTATTTGTTTCCATGCGTTGAATGTATTCTCATCTTCTGTTTTTCTCCATGTTCGTTTGTGATTCCTGGATTGTGTTTTTAGCTTTTTCAGTTCAGTGTTGAACCATGGTATCGCGTTATGCTTGCGTGAGGTTCTTGTTCGTAGGGGTGCTATTTCGTCTAGTATGCTTTTGCATCTTTTATCCCATTGTAAGAGGTAGTATATGGAGCCTGTTTGTGCTGTCCATTCGTTATTGTATATCAGTTTCCAGAATGTTTTTGTGTCTACTTGGCCTCTTTTGCTGTAGGATGTGTGTTCTTGTATGCGGTGTCTGGGTCTCGCAGATGACAAGCTGTATTCGGATTGGCTGGAGTAGGCTTTGACTGCAACTCCAGTAAGTGGAACATAAGGACAGAGTTGAGTGAACTTCTATGGTCTATGTCCTAGAAACACCAAAGAAAGACTTGTGATAAAGTGTATATCATCACATTCATTGTTGATTTAATCATGAATTGATAATGAGTGTGATTGTTGGGCAGACTGGATGAACCATTCAGGTCTTTAGCTGCCGTCACTTACTATGTTAATATGTTTCATTTGAGAACATATGTCCTGCTGTCCTCAGAGAATACCTGCTTCGGGTGAGTAACTTTGCTTTCCTGTCTCTAATAAAGAGTTATTCCATATTGGCATGATCATCATGGTCATTATAATTTTAATTTAAAGGCTTATATACTGCCCTTGTGGAAATCCACTTGACAGATTATATAAGGAGGAGGGGAAAGGGGAAATGGGACTTGATATACCACCTTTCTGAGGTTTTTGCAACTACATTCAAAGCGGTTTAGATATATTCAAGTACTTATTTTGTACCAGGGGCAATGGAGGGTTAAGTGAGTTGCCCAGAGTCACAAGGAGCTGCAGTGGGAATCGAACTCAGCTCCCCAGGATCAAAGTCCACTGCACTAACCACTAGGCTACTCCTCCACTCCTGGTAATTGAGATGGGACTGATTAAATTTCCATCTAGCATGCAAGTTATAGAATAGTATATATCTGTACAGAAATAAAAGAGTTAAAGTGCTGAAAACCCACTGCACTGATCACTCAGCTATTCCTTACACTTCCTTGCTGCTCTATTAGGAATTACCCAAAGCTGTCAGACCCTGATATCCACTGTCACGTTCTCCTCTTACTGAGGTGGGAGGATGTCGTTAACCACTGAGATTTGAAGGAGGGGTCATGCCTTCATCCCTCCAGTGGTCAGCCGCTCAATCAGGGCAACGTTTTGTATCCTGGATGTGATTAAAACAGATCAAGATAAAAGCATCCTTTTTTGCCTTGGACATGTGATGCCCTAGTTTAGGTCTCTCCCTAGTCCCACCCCAAACATACCTCCAACATGCCCCCTTGCTATTTGGATGAACTGCAGTTTAAAACGGCCAAATTCTGCCTTTCGAAAATCACAATTTGGACGATTTCAGCAGACGGACATTTTTTGGCCGTTTTGAGACATCCATCTGCTTTGAAAATGAGCACCACTGTGTTTCATCCTAATGAGGTGAAAAGAGGACTTGACGATGCAATTGATTCACCTGGTAGCCTTTAGCTCTCAGCCTTTTTAGACGCCTCATGTGATATTCCTGCGAGAGACACCTTTTTGGTCTGCTTTTCTTTGGAGGCTCATAAATTACATTTGAGAATCATTTTGTTATTAAAAAAAAAAGGTTTCTTTTTGTGGACAGATTTCAATATACACCGATGTATACTATTCAATATAGTAGGAAACATTTTCTTGCTTTAAAAATCTTGGGTATTTGCACTGGGTGCAGGAATAGATACAACTTATGTAGAAAATGTTCTTTTGATAAATATATAGATGCATAATTTCCTTTGTGAGGCCTTTTTACAGTAGACTGCCTGGACTATACTAGAGCAGCATTTGCTAACCAATGCCCTGCAGCAAACTCACAGGGGTGCTGCGGAGGGAGAGGCATAATAAGCACACGCTCATTGGTCTCCTGTTCCTGTGTGCCGAGACCCAGATTGTCGCGTGTTTCATGCGTTAACTCTGCTCTGTCTTCGACCACGAGTTGGGTCTTACTTCCTGTGACACGAAGAAGGACCTGACCCATGGCTGGCGGCAGAGCAGAGTTAATGCATTAACACACAATAAGCCCGGGTCCTGGCGCACAGGACCAGGAGATAGACCAAGGGAGCACAGCTGAAGCAGTAAGCTACCTACTTATAGCTTTTTTTGGGTAGGGTTTCAAAGATGACGGATGACATGTGAGCCTTGTGCCTGATATTGCTTCTTTCCACTGTTATCTGGACTTTGTAATTTCTGTTTACTTGTGCTTTTTTTGGTTTCATAAACCACCCTGATGACCTTTCAAGTTTGAAGTGCAGCCTAATATCTTGCTATAAATGAATGAATGAATTGCGCTTAGTAATTATAAAATCATCAGTCAAAAACCTTTTTTTTCTGATTATATATTTGCAAATCTTTCCAAAAAATGCTCTTTTAGACTTTTTTTTTATAACATTCTTAGTGATATAAATTGGGTCCCATCCAACAGTGGCCAGCATTTTGTATAGCTTCAGCAGAGATTTTTATGGACTCTGCCATCAACTTTTTTCCCCACAATACCTTTTTTTTGGGGGGGGGGGGGAGAAATGTGTGGCAGGGGTGAGGACGCTGTGAAAATTTGCATGGACACTGGGGGTCTTTTACTAAAGCTTAGCTGGAGTTATCTGCAGCAGGGCCCATTTTATTCCTACGGGTGCTGCTGCAGATAACTCCAGCTAAGCTTTAGTAAAAGACCCCTAAGGGCAGCACGAACTGAAAAAGTTTGGTAACCACTGTACTACAGAAAAATATCAAAGTATTTTATTTTGTATATATTTCACCTTGGAAATGCTGTTAATAGGTTAGTTAGCAAGTAATATGAGCAACTAAACCAGCCAATTTTAGCAATAGTTTCAAAGTTCAGATTTGCTAAATAAGATGCATTTCAGTTATCATACAGAATATAAATTTGTAAGAATGTTGTTTTTTTAAAATTTTTTATTATTTTTGGAAACATTACGTCAAAGAAACTTTGAAGCAGAAAAACAATGATATAGAAAACACAAGCTTATAAACTAAGCATAAAAATAAATAAAAATAAATAAATAAATATCATAATATTACAGCCAACTAACAGGGAGAGATCCAAAAATTGGAAATACCAGAAGGAGTAGGATTATAAAGAAATACCTAAGAAAAGAGAAAAAAGAGGGACTAGACTACTAGTCTTCTACTTATTGTCCCATTTTGAACTACCATCTGTGGAATGAATAGACCCTTTAGACTCCAGAAAAAAGTCTCAGCTGAGATGGTTCATAGAAAATATATTCCATATTAATCCAATTCATACATTTGCAAGGGAAATACAGTACAAATCTGGCCTCCAATGCTAATGCCTCCCATCTGAGGGCCAAGAACTGTTTCCTCCTAGCCTGAGTTCATATGCAAATGTCTGGAAAATTCTGAAGATTACATAAAAACCACAGAAACGACTGAATAAAAAAGAACAAGTGGTTTATTAAAACAGTTACCCGACATGGCCACGTTTCGCCCTCAGGCTGCATCAGGGGTAAAAAAAAACCTACAAGATAAAAAACATACAAATTGAATCTAAAGCATCATTATAAATCAAAACTTATAAACAATAACTCAAAAAAGTATTAAATATTTAAAATCATATTAAAACTATAAAATAGTAAAACAATAAAAACAGAGAACTTTAATTTAAAAGAACATTAAATATAACAGCAATCAAAGTTTTAAAAGAATATATACTTACAAACAGGCAACAGGAGACCATAGTGTGATAGTGTATGTGAAGGCAGAACAAATAAGTCAATGTGTTATCCATAGTGACATACTATTCAATGAAACATATAATTTCATGTGACTTAGGTGTTCAAGTGCTCATATTGAAGATTTACAGAAAGTACTTCTCTACATACCTAGAAGGGGTGGGTAACAGGGTCTACCTCTAATAGTAAAAAAATCAAACCACCTGAAATGTGGAACATATGACAGAATCTCAATGCTTGGTGTTGATGAAATAGTGGGTTTGTTACGACAGACATCAGCACATCCTGTTCACGATAGCTAGAGGCATGATAACGGTCATATCTGCAAACTACTACAAACCAGTTTTTGCTGGAAATATAAGAATAACTGTAGGAAAACATGGCGGAGCCCTATGTACGTGGAGGATTGCTGATTGGGTGATATATGAGGTGGTCCTCTGTGATGAGAAGGGTATATAAGTGACTGCTCATCTAAGGAGCCCTGAAATACGCCTCCTGGACAAGTTAAGAGTTTTATTTCCTTGCCAGGGCCTATTTTCCAGGGGGGGGGGTGTACTTCCCCCACCCCCGTGAGGACTAAATCTTTGCAGCTAAGAATCTTTCATTCTTCCTTTTTCTTTCTTTTCTTTTTATATTTCTGATCTCCACAGTAATGCCTATGATAATGTAGTAATTTTCCAAACACTATTTAGTTATACCCTGATAGTTAGGACCTGAATTGTTTCTTATTCTTTCTACAACCTTTCATTCTCTAACTTTGTCTTTTTTTAGTCTGATGAGCCTGGGTATAATAAAAATAGCTTCTCTGTACTTGTATACAAACTTATTTCCTATGCTTCTGTGGAGAGTAATAAAACTTCCCTTTTTCTGTCTTTTGGTCTCTGTCTGACTTTTTCTGAGAATAGCGTAACAAATGCAGCATTACAGATAAAACCCCTGAGTTTTCCTCTCCACTTCAGCATTGAAAAACTGAAACAAGGAAAAGGAGGAACACAGTTTCTCAGTAATGTCTCACTCCTAATGTTCAGTTCTTCTGCAGACAATCAGATTTACCTAGACTGCATCTGTATAAATTCCTGGTTTCTCCAACAAATACAAGGCTGAAAATTACTATGTCGTTTTGTCATGACCTGATAAAAGCTGCAGAGCTTGCAAGGCTTAGTGACAAATTTATTAAATTAGTCAAATAAAAAGCTAATCACCTACCACTCGTTTGCTGACCTTTATTTCTCTGTATTCGAGTGGATGGACATGTCAACCTTTCCACTTTGGTTTAGAAAGAGAAGTGGCTCCCCTTTGGGCAAAACATTTCCTGACAAATTTCTGCTCATATTTGGTGACAAGGCAGAGGCTTTACTTGGCCCTGAAATTATATCCATAGTTGTCTATCTTGGATAAACCACTTAAAGGAACCAGTTCTTCTATTGCTAGAAGAAGCTTCCTTTAAATATCTATAGTGAGTGAGCTGGAGAAAAGGGGAACCTAGTCCAGGCGATATTCAGCACCATTTAATTGACCAGGAATGGCTAAGCCCTAATAGCGTGAGATAGCTGGCTATCTCTGCTGAATATTAGTGCTTAGCACATAGCACTGAGGGGTCCTTTTACTAAAGTGCACTGAAAAGCGGCCTGCGGTAGTATAGGCGTGGGTTTTCAGTGCACGCAGATCCATTTTTCAGTGCGCCACAAAAAAAATGCCTTTTTAAAATTTTTGCCAAAATAGGGAGAGTGAAACAAGACAAGGAGTTCAATTAAACAGTAAACAGAAAAAGAACGTGGTATTAACCTGTTTATCCCCAGATATTACTCATCTAATTCATTATTCCACATTGATCATCATTTAGTGGTCTAAGGAAGAGAATAGAATTACCTGATTGAAATAATTCCTATATATTACCTTCTCTGTATTTCTGGCAAGTTGTTTTATCGCTTGTAAAAAATTTTAAATGGTTATAAATAAAAAAAAATTTTAAACTTTTTTGCCAAAAATAGACGTGCGGCAAAATAAAAATTGCTACGCGTCCATTTTGGGTCTGAGACCTTTCCGCCAGCCATTGACTTAGCGGTAAGATCTCACGCGTTAACTGGGTGGTAATGACCTAAGCGCATAGAATGCCACTTGACGCTTGTCAGAAAATAACAATTTTGTTTTTTTGTACGTGCATAGTGGATGCACGTCAAAAATAAAATTATTGCAAGGGCCACGCAGTAGCTGGGCGGTAACTCCATATTGGCGCGCATTGGGCACACGTAGGCACCTACACGGCTTAGTAAAAAGGCCCCTGAAATAGCTGTATCATGCTATATAACCGGCTAGCCACAAATATTCAGCTGCGTGACTCATTTTCCGCCAGAGTCGCTATGCTCACATTAGCCCTCTCCTCAAGTCACTTCACTGGCACCCTATCCGTTTCCGCATTCAATTCAAACTTCTCTTACTGACCTATAAGTGCATTCACTCTACCGCTCCCCAGTACCTCTCCACTCTTGTCTCTCCCTACGCCCCCACTCGGGTACTCCGTTCTGTGGATAAATCTCTCTTGTCTGTCCCCTTCTCCTCTACTGCTAATTCCAGACTCCATTCCTTTTATCTCGCCACACCTGCCTGGAATAGACTTCCCAAGCTTGTACATCTAGCCCTGTCTTTGGCCGTTTTCAAATCCAGGCTAAAAGCCCACCTCTTTAACGCTGCTTTCGACTCCTAACCACTACTCACTTGCCCTGCACCCCTTTTCATCCCCACTTCTTTAATTCCTTTTCCTCTTAGTTGTTCTGTCTGTCTGTCCTATTTAGATTGTGAGCTCTTTGAGCAGGGACTGTCTTTTCATGTATGGTGTACAGCGCTGTGTATGCCTTGTAGCGCTATAGAAATGATAAGTAGTAGTAGTATATCTCTGGCCAAGTTTAGCAGCCAGATAGGACCGCCTAAATAGCAGCCCTATCTTTTGCCGCTATAAACTTAACCAGCTAGCGCTGAATATTAACTTGGTGGTTAAGCTTAAACTGACTGAAAAAACCCGGATATGGCATTGAATATCCAGGCTTGGCACCGATTTCAGGAGTTAGCTGGCCTGCCTCCTACAGGCTGAATATCAGCTACCGGGTCGGGGACATAATTCAACATGACTCACGTTTCGCTTAAAAAACTGTTTCAAGAAGAGTCCCCTGCTTAAAGTCAGCGCCTGTTAACTGGTCAGTGTTTTACCGTGGATTATGTCCCCAACCCGGCAGTGGAATATTAACTTCAGATGAGTATTTAATTTAAAAATTATACACCTAAAAAGGCAAATAAATGTTTAAGCCATTTTGGAAAATTACAAATATTAGTAAAAATATAAATCTTTTCCTGTGACGCCAATGATGAGGTTTGGTGTTGTAAATCTCACTGTGCTTGAAAGTTGGTTTTTGGCGAGTTACACCGCTGAGGCACACAGTAATGTTCATTATTGCTTTTGGGTTCTTGACTTGGTGTTTTATACCACATGCATATCATATGCTACGAGTGCAGGTGCTGTGTATCTTGGTGGGGGAGGGGAAGACATCTTAAAACGGAACTTGGTGAGTAAAATGTAATACTTCTATTGGATTGTTAGTTCAATCATGAATTGATAACTGCTGGGCAGACTGGGCGGATCGTGCAGGTCTTTATCTGCTATCATTTGCTATATTACTATTATTCTAGTGCGTACTTGTAAAAAGGGCCCCAAATGCGCTAACAAAATTGTTGTTTGAATATTTTTACTGCTGTAATTTCTATTGCTTATGTCTGGCTTATTCTTGCTGCACACCACCTTGAGGGGGGTCTTTTACGAAGCGGCGATAAACCTAACATTGGCTTACCACTCGCTAATCCGGAACTACCGCCAGGCTACCATAGCAGCCTGGCGATAGTTCCCACCCCCAGCACATGCCATTTCCAGAGCTATTTTGTAGCATCAGTGCAGGGGCGTAGCCAGACCTCGGCGGGAGGGGGGCCAGAGCCCGAGGTGGGGGGGGGGCACTGTTTAGCCGCCTCCTCCCGCCGCTGACTCCCCCACAACTTTGGATCCCTGCTGCCGCTGCCACAACTGCAACCCCCTGCCACATTGGACCCCCCGCCACCGCCCGCCCACTCCCCGCCCCGCTGCTGCATCAGGTACCTTGTTTGCTGGCGGGGGTCCCCAAACCCCACCAACTGAAGAATTTTCTTCAGCGCCGGTCGACTCTGGCGCCTTCATTGTGGGATCATCTGTTTCTGACGCCTTACGGTGCAGGACGTAAGGTGTCAGAAACAGATGCTGAAGAAAATTTCGGCTGGCGGGGTTACCAGCAAACAAGGTACCTGATGCAGCGGCGGGGCAGGGGCGGGCGGGCGGTGGCGGGGGGTCCAATGTGGCGGGGGGTCGCGGTTGTGGTGGCGGCAGCAGGGATCCAAAGTGACGGCGGGGGGGGGGGGGTGGTGGGTCAAATGTAGAGGGGGCCAGGGCGTAATCTGTGTGGGCCCATGCACCCGTGGCCTCACGTAGCTACGCCCCTGCGTCAGTGTTTACCCAGCAGTAATCAGGTAGTGTCGTGCGCTGCCCGGTTACCATAACACAGGAGCCCTTACCGCCACCTTAATGGGTGGCGGTAAGTGCTGCCCCCAAAGTGGCCAAGTGGTTCACTTGCCGCACGGTCATTTCTTTAAAAACAAAAATATAGCCTTTTACCCACTGTGGTAAAATGAGGCCTCAGCGCGTGTCAAAAACACACACTGATGCCAGCGCAAGTCTCCTTTCACCGCAGCTTGGTAAAAGGACCCCTGAGTGAATTCCTTCAAAAAGGTGGTGAAGAAATCCTAATAAATAAACAAAATCAATGGACATTCCTAATAGGCAGCAGAAGAATTTAAATTAGTCCAAAACAAAGATGCCAGAACACTCATTTGTATTTCCTTGGCTTCTCTTCTTATTGCCCCCGCCCCACACACCACAGTATGAATTGTTTACTATCATCATACTAACCATCTTATTGTATTATTCTCACAGAGAGACCTACTCTATTTGGGGGGGGGGGGGCATTTTTTTTTCTATCTCCACAGCTCGCACCTTTATCCCTTTCTCATCAATGTTGACATTTCTCCGTGCAATGACATTTCTCGGTCCCTGGCAGACTTTGCATCTAGCAGAGAAAAAGATCTCCATACATTAATGAATTCTTCCCTTTTATTTTTCTTTTATACAGGCTGCTGATCCCATAAAGTAAATTGGACATTTCTTTCTGCACTATCTGATGGTCAGGCACTGGCTAGTGGAAAATAAGTTTCTGATGAAGTCCCCAGTGAATAAGTGGCTATGTAATAAAACCTCATCATTATTATTAAATTTATAACTCACCTTTTCAGAAAGTTCAAGATGAGGTACAACAATACACATATGAAATGAACACAACTATTACAATAATAATGTAAAAAGAATCAAATGCAGCAGGTTAATAAAAACATTAAATAATAATAAACAGGATTTTATATATTCTCATGATACTTAGCTTAGGATGGTTAACAACAAAAGGAGACATTTTGCAACTCTAATTAGCAATACACAATCCAAGAATGTGGTTATTCTAGATAATATAACTCAGACTGAATTGAAAGTACTTAATAAATAACCAAGCTTTCAATAACACTTGAAATCTCATGTAGTCTGTTTATGTCTAATCTTGATGGACAAAGAATTCCGTAGACTCAAATACTGAATAAAAGTTTCTTTCGAGTTGAAACCAATCGAGTAAAAGAAGCTGCTTGAAGTTCAAACTTGTTCACATGACTTTCACATTTAGATACTATGTAATAATGTAAAAGGCGTAGGCTTTCAAACACAGTAGGAACTAAATGGCGGAGTTGAGATTCACCCTCTAGAGAGGAATCAATCCAAACCCCCAAACTACGATCAGTAGTCTGGAGGAAAATAGGCTTAACATCCAGCACTGGGCCAATTAATAGTCAAGGATGAGTCTTCCACTGAACATTCCCACCCACCCACATTAGAATTGTTTTTCAGTATTCAGTTTGATAAGATGTCTATTCGGCCAAACTGAGTTATGTTTGAAACAAACTTTCATGAAATGAAGGTCTCAAATATTGAAGAGGAGACAGGGAAAATAATTTGGACATTATCCATATAGATGTACTAACAAAGATCCATATCTGTAAGATCTGTGCCTAAGGACTTCAAGAAAATGGGACTGTTTATATACTAAATGCATCTGCATTCTTCTTTCTCGCCCCCATCTTTGGAACAACCTTCCACCATACATCACATCTGAGCTGTCGCTGTCTAAGCAGTGGCATTCCTTGGTCGGCTGCCACCCGTGGAGGATCGCCGCTGCACACCCCCCTGGGTGCAGCGTCATCCGTCCCCCCCCCCCCCCGGGTGCTGCGTCCCCCCCGGCCCCTCCCCCCAGGTGCATTCTTCTTACCTGCTAGGGTGCTGGGAGCAGTCGTGCGGCTGTCAGGTCCGCTGGTTATTTACATGTAGACATGCACTCCTGTCCATGCCTATCCCAGAGAATTCAGTCCTCAAAGGCTATGCTCCTCACACTTTTCGAGGTCAAACCCCCTTGTGGTCTGACCTCCCTGCAGAGTGATCCTTTGCATTGGCACCACTTTGATGCTGGGATGGGCACTCTCTGGCTCCAATCCTACACTCCCAGACTTGGTCTTTCCCTTACCCACACCCCTAGAGCTCTCCTCAATCGCAATTGCCACTTTGTTGAGCCACAACTGTCCTTTACAGCCAGTAGTTGATCGCTCTTATTTGGAATTCCCTTTACTCCTTCACATCAGTGGCAGGGGACCATCAGGCAATCAAAGGTCATGTGCTTTCATGTGCAACTCTTTTTATTAACTCCTAACTCCTCCCAGAACTGTCACTCTACAGATCACATGGGCACTATCTTTCTGCACTTTATTTTATAAACACTCCCATGGGATGGGCCTCCTCCCCCAAGAGACCTCCCAATCACTCCCACCAGTGACTCTCTACAGGGACTTACTCTTTTCAGTAATCCCAATTTAACCTGGGATTACATAGGGAATTGTTCTCTTCTTTTTTATTTCCCTAGTGACTTGGGAACATAGTGTCATTGAAAGTTCCTGTCATGACCTCCAGAAAAAAAAAAGCCATGGGTAAGACTGTCTCTTCTCCCTGCACCCTAAAGATCTTTGTCATTACAAGCCAGTTGCAGTGGCTTCATCTCTTTACATTCAGAAATAAATGATGGAAAACAGGGGGTCATGGACGAGATATATCGCCTTTCTGTGGTACAATCACAGCAATTTGCATATTGTATGCAGGTACTTTCTCTGAAACTACTGGGCTTACAATCTAGGTTTTTGTACCTGGAGCAATGGAGGGTTAAGGGTCCTTATATTAAGCCCTGGTAGCGTTTTTAGCTCACGGTAGAAATCAGCTGGTGGTAAACGCTGAGCGATTTCTACCGCAAGCTAAAAACGCTACCGTGGCTTAGTTAAAGATCCCCTAAGTGACTTGCCTAAGGTCACAAGGAGCTACAGTATTGGGCACTTAATATTGGACATGCTGGATTATTTTTTATATAACCAATGATAGAACCATAATTAGCCTGGGACAGAATAAATGAGAGGATTGTGAACAAGTGTGTTTTGAGGTCTTTTTCTCCACCATACTTTGGGTCTATAGATTCAGTTGGCAAGACAATACTGCAACACAGTTGGTAGAAGAACTTTGGTGATTTCCTAGATTTAATGAAAATTTCTCGAGGCCTGATTGCTCATTCACATCAAACGAGTAGAATATGTTGTGTAGACCTGTGAAATTCTACTTGAATGCATTTTGATTTATTTTTGGAAAGCAGTATATGAAAAAATAGACAAGGATGTGAAAAAGTTTACAAACTACTGCAAGTGTTGAGAACTCTAGAAGAGTGAATGAATGTTGTTGACAGATGCCTTTCCTTGAACCAAGGTAAATATTGTAGCACTATGCAGAAATATAAAATGTTAATACTAAAGACCACACACAACTCATAATAAAAGGGGGAACAGCACACTAATGCAAAATTGCTACATCTCCAACTAATTCAGTTTCTCCCAACATCAGGCACAATGAGGGTAATCCTATAAGAAATTACACAGATTTAGCAGCAGGACCACATATAAACGCTGATATTCCAGTCACTTATACACATAATATTATTATTAAATGTGAGTGAAGGAGCGGCCTAGTGGTTAGATGGAGCGGGTTGTGGAGCGGGAGAACTTTGTTCAATTCCCACTGCAGCTCCTTGTGACCCTGGGCAAAATCACTTAATTCTTCATTGCCCCAGTTACAAATAAATCTTAGATTGTGAGCCCATTTGGGTCAGAAAGTACCTGAACAGAAAAGAACACGTATAAGAATGAATTCAGGTTAATGCTGCCCAAACTCCAACCTCAACAAATTCAAGTAACCTCAAGAGCCTTCTGAAAAAGCCAGGTTTTCAATTTACTCAAACAGTTTTAAGGACAATTCGCTTCTGATCGACAGGGGAAGAGAATTCCATGTGACAGGTGCCATGAAAAAGAACGCACTAAGACGCATACTTTTTAACTGTGCATCAAGAGGGCCAGGAAAACCTGCACATCACAAGGGTCAGGCAAAATTAAATGATGGTCATTTATGGATCTGAGAACCTACCCATGAGAATAAGGGATAGTAAGCAACAGTAAGTAACCCAGGGTGCCACAATGATAAGCTTTAAAAGTTAAAAGAAGTTTAAAGATGATGCAAAATTTATCTTGTTGGGCAGACTGGACGATCCGTACAGGTCATCACCTGCTGTCATTTACTATGTTACTATATCCACTGGTAGCCAATGATGTTGTTTTAAAGATTGTTATAAGAGCTAATTTCTGTAAATTACACAAAAAAAAAAACCCCACACAGCTGAATTTTGCAGCATCTGTAACTTCTTGAGGATAAACTTTGGCAGCCCTCAAAAAACAATATTACAATAATTTAATCTAGACATAAACAATGAAGTAATGAATTAATGAAACACAGTATTATCAAAAGACATCTAACTGAATGAAGTTGTCGCAAAATAAAATAACATTACTTACAAACAGTAGAAATATGAGGTCTATGAAAATAAATAGCAATAATCTGGTTATACACTATACTGTAAGCACACTCCTATTTTGAGTGGGCCCACAAGTACATCAGTTATAGAATACTCTAATTTATGTATACAGTGGGGGAAATAAGTATTTGATCCCTTGCTGATTTTGTAAGTTTGCCCACTGACAAAGACATGAGCAGCCCATAATTGAAGGGTAGGTTATTGGTAACAGTGAGAGATAGCACATCACAAATTAAATCCGGAAAATCACATTGTGGAAAGTATATGAATTTATTTGCATTCTGCAGAGGGAAATAAGTATTTGATCCCCCACCAACCAGTAAGAGATCTGGCCCCTACAGACCAGGTAGATGCTCCAAATCAACTCGTTACCTGCATGACAGACAGCTGTCGGCAATGGTCACCTGTATGAAAGACACCTGTCCACAGACTCAGTGAATCAGTCAGACTCTAACCTCTACAAAATGGCCAAGAGCAAGGAGCTGTCTAAGGATGTCAGGGACAAGATCATACACCTGCACAAGGCTGGAATGGGCTACAAAACCATCAGTAAGACGCTGGGCGAGAAGGAGACAACTGTTGGTGCCATAGTAAGAAAATGGAAGAAGTACAAAATGACTGTCAATCGACAAAGATCTGGGGCTCCACGCAAAATCTCACCTCGTGGGGTATCCTTGATCATGAGGAAGGTTAGAAATCAGCCTACAACTACAAGGGGGGAACTTGTCAATGATCTCAAGGCAGCTGGGACCACTGTCACCACGAAAACCATTGGTAACACATTACGACATAACGGATTGCAATCCTGCAGTGCCCGCAAGGTCCCCCTGCTCCGGAAGGCACATGTGACGGCCCGTCTGAAGTTTGCCAGTGAACACCTGGATGATGCCGAGAGTGATTGGGAGAAGGTGCTGTGGTCAGATGAGACAAAAATTGAGCTCTTTGGCATGAACTCAACTCGCCGTGTTTGGAGGAAGAGAAATGCTGCCTATGACCCAAAGAACACCGTCCCCACTGTCAAGCATGGAGGTGGAAATGTTATGTTTTGGGGGTGTTTCTCTGCTAAGGGCACAGGACTACTTCACCGCATCAATGGGAGAATGGATGGGGCCATGTACCGTACAATTCTGAGTGACAACCTCCTTCCCTCCGCCAGGGCCTTAAAAATGGGTCATGGCTGGGTCTTCCAGCACGACAATGACCCAAAACATACAGCCAAGGCAACAAAGGAGTGGCTCAGGAAGAAGCACATTAGGGTCATGGAGTGGCCTAGCCAGTCACCAGACCTTAATCCCATTGAAAACTTATGGAGGGAGCTGAAGCTGCGAGTTGCCAAGCGACAGCCCAGAACTCTTAATGATTTAGAGATGATCTGCAAAGAGGAGTGGACCAAAATTCCTCCTGACATGTGTGCAAACCTCATCATCAACTACAGAAGACGTCTGACCGCTGTGCTTGCCAACAAGGGTTTTGCCACCAAGTATTAGGTCTTGTTTGCCAGAGGGATTAAATACTTATTTCCCTCTGCAGAATGCAAATAAATTCATATACTTTCCACAATGTGATTTTCCGGATTTAATTTGTGATGTGCTATCTCTCACTGTTACCAATAACCTACCCTTCAATTATGGACTGCTCATGTCTTTGTCAGTGGGCAAACTTACAAAATCAGCAAGGGATCAAATACTTATTTCCCCCACTGTATATACAAACTAGGCCTGAGCATTTACACCAGTTCTAAGGCTGGCGTTGAGTGTTTGCACTCAATTACTCCATTATGATAGTATTCTAGAAAGCAGGGCCTCTTATGTAGGGAAAACACTTCAGCCCTAGACGCTGGAATAGGAGAGCCAATCAGACTTAGATATAGGTGCAACCAGTAAAAATCTTTATTGGTATCTCACTAAGCCAATACAAAATAATTGTTCTCACTGGAGTAGGTTGTCACCCAGTAGCCAGATGCACAAACTGAATAACAAAACTGCTCAGCAAAAACTTTCTTAGCCATCACATATATACAGTTGTAAGTATTGTTTCTCCTAAATCATGTGATTTCTCCTAAACTAACTTATGGTCATATATAGATTTTCCTGTTTCCTTCCATCGCACAATATAGTAATATACAAAAATGGCAATTTCCTGTATTCTACCATCCTCTCCTACTTGTGTTCACATGCACACTTTGTGGCAATTGGCTAATTCTTTATCAGTAGCGCGTGATCACAGCATGCAAAAACCATGTAGCAAGCTAGTATGAAACACCTGGTGTTCTTCCTCTCTGAACACATATTTCCGTTGGAACATCTTAGAGTCTGCAGAGTCCTCAGTCTCTCATCACCATCAAGGTTATATCCATGTGTATCTGCCATATATGGGCCCCATAGCCTCAGTTCCTCCTAAGTGTCACCTTGATATGTAACATGTACTTTCCATTTACTGAGAAATCACTGTAGCTTACATGCAGCTGCAGGAAGAGACTAAAAATATGCTGATAACAGCAAGGCTAGGAAAACTGAGGGCTAGCAGGGCCATATTACAGGCCTAGTATAGGAAGGAATATACACTTAGCAATTGCAGGGCGCTGCGCAGACCAGTTCAGTGGGCCCCCCCACTCCCCCCTGCCTGTACCTGCTACCATAACCCATAATTTATCAGAGTTTAAAAGGAGGTTTAGAGCTCTCTGAACCCCATCTCACCCCATACCTTGATGTGCATCCACCACGTTTCAGTACAGAGCGGCAGACAGCGACAGCGATTTTCATATCCCATCAGCTGCCGAACCCAGAGCCTCCTCACTGTTGCACCCCACCCTTGTGGAAGCAGGAAGTGACATCAAAATGGGGCGGGATGCAGCAGCAAGAAGGCTCTGGGCTCGACAGCTGACGGGACATGAAAATCGCTGCCGCTGCCTGATGCTCTCTACTGAAATGTGGATGCACATTAAGGTACAGAGCAGGGAGGTGTTCCGAGACAGGAGGACAGACATGCCAGAGATACGGGGCCCCTAGGAGCGCGAGGCCCTGTGCAACTGTCCTTGCGATATTCCTGACTGGCCCTGCTAGAAAGAAAAGTAGGTACCTGTTTTTCTTCATAGAATCAGGGCTAAATAGGTGTATTCACAGCCCTCTAATAGAATGACTCAATACACTTTCAGAGGTTGTTTGTATCAGAGGTCCACAACTCAGCCTAGTTTTCAGGATTTCTACAACAAATATGTATGAGGTCTATTTGCATGCAATGGAAGCTGTGAATGCAAATATATCTCATGCATAATCATTATGGAAATTGGGTTGTGGACATTGAGGACTGGGTTTGAGGACCCTTGATCTAGATCAAGGGTTCTTAGCCCAGTCCTTGGGACACAACTGGTCAGTCAGGTTTTCAGGTTATCCATGACGAATATGCATGAGAAAGAATTGCATGCACTGACTTCATTTTATACAAATCTCTCTCACACAGTCATTGTGGGATATCCTGAAAACCAGACTGGCTGAGTGTGTCCTGGTGAGAAGCCCTGATATAGAGGGAAATTTAAGCCTTCCTACAGATATTTCATTTTTAAAGGGAATTGCTTTACATTTTTCTAGGGCTACATTTCAGACATAGGCTGTACAAACTGTAAGGCTGTTTATAGCAATTCTGCATGCTGTTTTAGATTCTTTCGTTTGTAATTTTTTAGTTTGCATTTTGTATTTCTTATCTTTTCATTACTTTTTATGGTATGTTATTTATTTTTGTTCCCACTGCAGCTCCTTGCGACTCTGGCCAATGGAGGGTTAAGTGAGTTGGCCAGAGTCACAAGGAGCTAAATTGCACAATTAATCGCAATTAAAATTTTAATCGAAATGCAGCCCTACATTTTTCCACATGGATTAGCTGCATACAAGAGCCAAAAGTCACTGCTGGCTCTGCGTGTCCATTTTTAGACTCAGAAGCACAGAAGTGAGGATCTGCAAACACAAAGTAGACCAGCAAGCGTAGAAGTATGCAATTTATTCAAACCAAGCACCCGACATGCCCATGTTTTGCCTCTTCAAGCTGCATCAGGGGTATGCCTAAAGGGGAATATAAACACACCTTTCCCTATTCTCATACAATCTCAGCACTCTACAAATGGGAGTTAACTTGCTGGTGAGGAAAAATGCTGCTGCTCCATTTCTAGAGTGCTAAGAATGTATGAGAGTGGATCAAGGTACAGGCTAGGGTGATGGGAGGATGTTGGTTGGAAACTCTGGCAGCCTGGTACATTAATACTGTAGACCGGTTAGCAAAATGTTCAAGATAGAACTAATATAACCAAATAAAAGGACTCACTTTTGGATGAACAAATCTTCTCTGCCTGGTGTAGTGGGAGGGGACGAGGAGAAATTAAATGTAATTGAACAAAGTCCTCTGGGCTTAGTAGGAACAGAGGAATAGCCCAATACGTAGAGTAGTGGGCTGAGAATCAGAGAGGCCAGCGTTCAGATCTCACTGTGGCTCCTTGTGATCTTGGTCAAGTCACTTAACCCTTCATAAAATTTGATTGCAAGGCTTCTGAGGACAGGAAAACACCTACAGTACCTGAATGTAACTCATATCTTGAGCTCAGGGGTGGACTGAGCATACAGGCAACCGGGCAGTGCTTGAGGGCTCAGAGGCTCTGGTGATCCAGAGGCTCCCCCCCCCCCCCTGCAAACTACAGCCTCTCCAAGTCCCAACTTAAAGGGCCCTGGTAGTCCAGTGGCCTCTTCGGGGGCAAAGGTAATCTAAGTTCTTTTCTGTGAACATGGGTGAAAGTTGTTTTAAAAAAAAAAAAAACCCCAAACAAAACAGCAGAACTGGTCTGCCCAGGAAGTCTTGGCAGCCATTTTGAAAAAACGTCTGGGTTGGGTACTGCAGCAGCATGGAATGAGTGGGGATCTGTCCTGCCCCCAAAGAGGCCACTAGACCACCAGGGTCCTTCAAGATAGGACCAGGGAGGACACACTAGTGTGCAGGGGTGCAGACAGTGCCAGGGGGGCCCCAATGACCCTTACCTCATGGGGCCAGAGCACTGTCAGTCCATCCCTGCTTGAGCTACAACTGAAAAAGGCATGAGCTAAATCCAAAATCCCTTCCCTTCCAATAGGAGCTAGTCAGAAGAGGTTTCCTGGTATCTATATAACTCTTGATGGTTACAGCTTCAGTTTCTCATTTATTCTGCTCCTGACTCAGGAATCTGAGAACTTGTTCTGATAAACTGAGAACTTACTAGAATTTTAAGGCCTTTTGGCAAAACACTCTGGTGTTGGAGATCATTCTCTCCAGTAAGAATTCACTGCCACAACTTGTGGCTGCTTGAAGGTGCCTCTGGCAATTCCAGTACAGCTACTGGCACTAGAAGGGTTACCATGGATACAGAGGAGATTAAATATAAGGAAAGTACAGGTTGACATTGCTGCAAATGTAGAGGACAAGGATAAAGAACAAAAGGAATGAGTAGGATAATGAGTATTACTGTGGGTGCAGAGGGCATGGATTAAAGAACAATGGAAAAGGAAGTATAATAAGAACGTTAGGGTTGCCATACTGGGATAGACTGAAGGCCCATCAAGTCCAGCATCCTTTTTCCAACAGTGGCCAATCCAGGTCCTAAGTACCTGGCAAGATCCCAAAACAGTACAATATATTTTTTGCTGCTTATCCTAGAAATAAGCAGTGGATTTCCCCTCAAGTCCATCTTAATAATGGCTTATGGATTTTTCTTTTAGTAAGTTATCCAAACCTTTTAAAACCCCTCTAAGATAATCGCTTTTACCACATTCTTTTGCTTGAATTCCAGAGTTTATTTACACGTTAAGTGACGAAATATTTTCTCCAATTTGTTTTAAATTTACTTCATTGTGTGACCCCAGCCCTAGCATTTTTGGAAAGAGTATTCACGTCTACCCGTTCTACTTATAGACCTCTGTCATAGCTCCCCTCAGCCGTCTTTTCTCCATGCTGAAGAGCCCTAGCCGATTTAGCCTTTCCTCAAGGGAAATTGTCCCGTCCCCTTTATCATTTTCATCGCCCTTGTCTGTATCTTGTATCTTTTCTAATTCCACTATATCTTTTTTGAGATGTGGTGACTAGAATTGCACACAGTATTTGAGGTGTGGTCACACCGTGGAGCGATACAAAGGCATTATAATATCCTCATTTTTGTTTTCCATTCCTTTCCTAATAATAACTGGCTTTCTTAGCCACTACAAATAGAATACTAGGTATCATTAGCAAAGAGTAATGGTTATTACTGGGGAGATAGAGGATATGATGTGACAAATGATGGACGGAAGATGATGGAAACAATCTGTAGTCTGTCCTCCACTAATGAAAACTGGTCTCAACTTAGCCTTGGCAAATTACTGATCAATTTCTAATTTACCTTTTCTGGCCAAGGTCACCGAAAAGATGGTGGCTCAACAAGTTACATTGTTTCTGAATGCTCTTCACCCAAAGAAAGGGCCACAACAGAGACAACATTGGTGGCTATGGTTAATATAATATACACATTCCTGAACGGTAGAATGGAGGTCCTTCTAATGCAGCTTGATCTGAGCTCTACTTCTGATGTTGATCAGAATCTCCTTCTGGCTTGGTTAGAAGAGGTCAGTGTCACTGGATGTGGACTTAAATGGTTTCAGTCCTTTTGCCAAATCAGACAACCAGTCCTCTGTAGTCGACCCTGTGCAATGTGGGTTCTTCTGGGCTCAAATTTAGCCCCCACTCTGTTTAATATATTCTATGCCACTCTGATACAGGATTTGCAGTTTAATATGTATTTCTTCCACCATTTTGATCCCAGATAACTAAATCCAGCCATGTAGCTGGACTTGTAACATAACATAGTAGATGACAGCAGAAAAAGACCTGCACGGTCCATCCAGTCTGCCCAACAAGATAACTCATATGTGCTACTTTTGTGTATACCTTACCTTGATTTGTATCTGTCTTTTTCAGGGCACAGACCGTATAAGTCTGCCCAGCACTAACCACACCTCCCAACCACCAGCCCCGCCTCTGCCATCCAATCTCTGCTAAGCACCTGAGGATCCCTTCCTTCTGAACAGGATTCCTTTTATGTAGGTTATGTTTCTGCAGTTGGGTAGCTGAAGTAGTAGGTAGCTTCTGGTTTCTGGGCTTGCATTTCTTGGGGATAATTCAATCAGGTCTAGCAAGTAATCGGGAGACACGCCGAACAGTGTTTTGAAAGTTAAAATGACAGCTTTGAAAAATAATCTTGCTTTGACTGGGAGTCAGTGTAGAATTTCAAGCAATGGGGTTGCTCTTTCATATTTCAACTTTCTGAATATCAGTCTTGCTGCTGTGTTTTGAATGGTTTGCAGTGATTTTAGTGTATTTTCTTTACACCCTATATATGCTGCATTGCAGTAGTCTATCGTTGATACTGCATTGTGACAGTATCAACGTTGCACTATTAGATGAAATGATTGTCTGGGAAAATAGTACCTAATCCTTCTCAGTTTCCATAGTGTTTTGAAGCTCTTTGATGTGAGTGCTGCTACTTGATTTTCAAGAGATAGACGTTTATCAAGAATGACTCCTAGTATTTTTAGTTGTGTTTAGATTTGGTATATTTGTTGGTCAATTGTGAAGTTTTGGTAAGACGTGGGATTGTGCGGGCTAGACAGGACCAAGAATTTGGTTTTATCTCTATTTGACACATTTGTGAGCACCAGATCCAGCATCGCTCCCTCCCTCGTGGGTTCCGTCACTGTTTGTCTAAGCACAGCACTTTGAAAAGCATCCACTATCTCTCTACTTCTTTCTGATTCCACAGATGCAACCTTCCTATCTACATCTGGCAGATTGAAATCTCCCAGCAACAGCACCTCTCTCTTCTTTCCCAACTTTTGAATATCTGTGATCAGATCTTTATCTAGTTCCTCTGATTGTGTCGGAGGTCTGTAGACAACACCCACGTGGACAGAGGTTCTATCATCTCTTTTTAAGGTGATCCATATCGCTTCTTCCTTTCCCCAGGCCCCTGTCATTTCAGTCGCTGCGATATCATTTCTCACGTACAGAGCTACTCCTCCACCTTTACAACCATCTCTATGCTTCCTAAATAGATTATAGCCTGGTATGTTTGCATCCCATTCATGGGAACCATTGAGCCATGACTCCGTGATTGCAACAACATCTAAGTCTGCCTCCAACATCAGGGCTTGAAGGTCATGAACTTTATTGCTTAGACTACGGGCATTTGTGTTCATCGCTTTCCATCTACATTTCAGTGGAATTTTTATCTTCTGTTTAGTTTTTTTGTTTAGTCTCACTTCCTGCTGTGTTGGTAAGAAGTGATTTGCTAAGATTGTTGTTTTCATTGCTTTCTTTTCTGCTGTCGCATCTTGTCTTTAGCTTTAGCTGGGGGTGAACACTTGAAGTGACCTGCCTCCATATGCCACCCCTGTCTTCTAGTTTAAATGCCTAGAAATATATTGTCTGAATTTCTCCCCAAGGATTTTTTTTCCTGCCACAGTGAGATGCAGCCCATCGTTTACAGTATAGTCTTTTGTTTTTCCATGTATTGCCTCATCCTTCTATGTACCTAAATCCTTCTTGGTGACACCAGGCTTTGAGCCAGCTAGTGAAATTCTCAGTACTTTGCAATCTTTTCTCTCCCTTTCCAAAAGTAGGTAGTACTTCAGAGAAAGCTATTGTTTGTATCAAAGATTTTAACCCCTCTCCCAGCTCCTGAAAAGCTCTCTGCACGGCAAGTGGGATATTACTGGACAAGTCATTTGTTCCCACGTGGATAACAACATAAGTGTTTGATTCCTTAGTTTCTTCTCTGATTATAGAGATTATTTGCTTGGTATTTGCTTGGTAGCTGAAGAGCCTGGAAGGCATTTCACTTTTCATGGCCCCTTGAACTGTGTTTCAAAGTTAATGCCTCTGATAATGGAATCCCCTAGTAGCAAGAGTTTCAACATTAGTGATTTGGGGGTGTCTTTTCTCTTTGGGCACTTAACCACCTCCTTATGATTCCCCAATGTGTCTGTCACACATGAACTTTTACTATACTACTATATCACTTTGTATTTGTTCATACCAAAACTGGCGATCGCCATTAAGGTACTATATAAGCCACATTGAGCCTGCAAATAGGTGGGAAAATGTGGGATACAAATGTAACAAATAAATAAATATCTTTTTGTTTTACCTTCATTGCTTTTGCTTCCACCTCAGTTCTATTTTCGGGGACATCACTGTGCTGTAATGGAGCAAAGGAATTCTGTAGGGGCAAAACTTGTGAGGGCGGATGCTTTTGTGCCACATAACGTAGTCTGCCTGAGCCTACTGTGAACCATCCATTCTTAGGTGGTTTTATCCTTTGAGGCAGTGGTGAGAAGTTGGTATGATTCTGTGCAGTCCTAGACGCTGCTTTAAGTGCATCCAATTCCTGTTTTATTTTACTGAGCTCCTGTTTTAAACTAGCAAGCTGAAGACAGATAGGACAAGCTTTAAGTCTCCAGATGATTGGCCTTGAAACTAAAGCACCACAATTATTACAGAGAATAAAAGTCATCCTGATTGGTTGAAATGGGTATGAACAGGTGTACTATGATGGGGTTAACAGTCTGCAAGATTGCCTGTGTGTGACTGAGAAGTAAAGTTAATGAGTTGGAATGGCTTGGAATGCCCTCCCATGGGAGGTGGTGGTGGTGATGAAAACGGTAATTATAGCAGTTTCATTAATGTAAAATGGAAATGTATAACCAGTTGGGAGACTAAGTTTTTGGCTTTGCCTAGGACTGGCAGAACCTTTTCACAAAGTTAGAATGCTAAAAGACTAGAAACAGTTAGAAAAGCCTATCCTCTATCACAGCTAGGCAGGAAAGGAAAGAGGGTATTATTTTTTTGTTGTTTTTTTGGGAGGGGGGGGCAGGGTTAGAAGACAGAGAAGTGCACCACAATACAGATTCACAGGACAAATTAAGCAATAAGCATTAAATTAAAGAGACTATCAGGTAGGTAAACCTATAGCCAAAAAGTTGAGAAATTAGAATAAAATAATCAGAAATCACTTAGCAGTATTTTGGTTCAGGTCCAGCACATGGAATGCTCATATCAAGAACTAAAGCTTATATCTGTGTTATTACGGGTAGAATTGCCTAATGGGGGTAATATACCTGAGGTTTTGATCACCAAGGAACAATGATTTATATATAAGTGGAACACTGTATACCCCAATGGTCTAAACCACGAAGTCGAATGGTTATAGTTGAATGGCCCTTTATTTTATGTAGTGAACGGATAGTGATGTAATCGTGCAAATTATGCACCACGAGACAAGTTAAGGTGCGTCAAATCTACAATCTATTTAAACATCCAGTTCACATAGAGCATTGCTGATGATGAGTAGAGTTTGGAGTTCCCACAGGGTAAGTGGCCAACTTATTGTTCCATATTAGCTTTATAGCATTTTTACGTTTATAAGCAATTTTTAAGATATAAGCTTTAGTTCTTGATATGTGATTTTTTAGTTATTCCTCCTGATGAAGACCCGTTGAAACTCAGCTGGAACTATTAGTGAAACAATTGCGGTCAGCTAGAGTCGAGGACTAATAAGATGGGATGTACATATTTGTTCACTTTTTGACACAAAACAGTGGTGCTGTCAGGTTATGTGATGTTGGAAATCTGTGTATTACCCAAGAATATGCGAATTAAGCAAGTTAGGAAGTTGGTTTTTTTTGTTGTTTTGTTAAAGCATGTGTGTGTGTGTGTGTGTGTGTGCGTGAGACTAAGGCAGCCCGCTATTTCTTTTCTTTACCTGGGGTATTGTTTCCTTGCATCAGTTGTTCCTCCATGTGCAGTCTCTATTCAGAATTATGAAGTGCTGATATTGGTGAGGAGTCTGTGTCTGCACAGGTTGCGCACCGGAGTTTGTCAAACAAAACCCCTAAGAGAGAAACTCCATTGGCTTCCAGTTAAAGAACGTTCAGTGTTCAAAGTTTGCACCCTGGTTCATAAAATCATCCATGGAAATGCTCCAGCTTACATGTCAGACCTTATCGACTTGCCACCCAAGAATGCTAAAAGATCAGCATGCACATTCTTGGGACTTCAATTTCCTAGCTGTAAAGGTTTAAAATACAAACTATTGCATGCGTCCTGCTTTTCCTATATTGGCACGCAGATGTGGAATGCACTACCACTTGATTTGAAAAATATTCACAACCTTATTAACTTTCAAAAATCACTGAAGACCTTCCTTTTTAACAAGACTTACCTTAATAATCAATAATAGAAACTTCAAAACATCACTACTTACTTGATAATCTGTCTGTTTTCTGATTTATTGAATTGATAATATCCATTGTTACACTTGTTCTTTTTTGTAACCAATTATCTATCTACTTCTGAATGGCGCTTGCCATATTGAAATATTGTAAGTCACATTGAGTCTGCAAATAGGTGGAAAAATGTGGGATACAAATACAACAAATAAATAAATAAAATGTCTGTTGGCGGTACCTGACTTTGTCCACGACGGGGTGCCTGTCGTGGATGGGGCTTTCATATTGGGAATGGTGCCGCTGGGTTCAGGGTTCACTGCCTGTGCATTGACCTCTCTCGGATTCAGCACCTGGCCTCTCTCCAGTCTCAGCATTGAGAGATCACATGGGACAGATGTCCAATCTGGTGCCGACATCCTGGCTGCACTCCATTGTGCGGTGCTGGTTGCGAAAATGGGGCTCTAGCTGGCAGGCTGTGAGATGGGAAAAGTCTGTGCTCTGACAGTTGAGACTTCCAGTTATTTGGTGTTTGGCTTTTGTGCGCCCACCAGCATTCCGTTCATGGTCCACTGCATGGTGCTGGTCTTGCTGATGGTAGTCCCGAGGAATTGGTGTCTGTGGGACGGGAGAAGTGAGCACTCCAGCTGTTGGAGCATTGCAGTGAGGTCTTGCCCTGTGGGATTCTGAGCATCCATCAGCTTTTGGCGGCTCTGCCTCTACCCTGTTCGGTACCTCAGGGTCAATAGGGCAGAGATCGGCATACCAGAGTCCCTTCCACCTCCAAACGTGGACCTGACCTCGCTTTTCCCAATATGATTGGCATCAGTTGGTTCTGTTCATGCCCACGCTTGTCCCAGCATGATCTGGGCCCTCACACTGTGCCCAGTCTAGACACGAAATTATCAGGGTCTGGGAGCTAGTTGGCTCCGTGCCCACCTAGCTGGCGACCATCTGATAAGAATAATGTCTCTGTCACCTATATCTTTGGCAGTATTCTTGAAAGATCTATGCTTATATGGCTGATGTATGTGTATTTCAAATTGTTTAAAGCAGTTGTGTCACCCTTCTTTTGTTAATGTACACTGTATGAAAAATTTGAATGTACTGTTAAATTAAACTTTGAATATGGAAGTGTCATTACACAAGCATGTGAATATTTAACAATTTACACTAATGTACATTTATTTATAAAGTTTTGATTAGGGATGCATTTTAATTAAAAATGTTAATTGTGATTAATCACACAATTAAAGGTATATTATTTATTTACCACTGCAGCTCCTTGTAACTTTGGACAAGTCACTTAACCCTCCATTAAGCGAATGCTACATACCTGTAGAAGGTATTCTCCGAGGACAGCAGGCTGATTGTTCTCACTGATGGGTGACGTCCACGGCAGCCCCTCCAATCGGAATCTTCACTAGCAAAGTCCTTTGCTAGCCCTCGCGCGCCTGTGCGCACCGCGCATGCGCGGCCGTCTTCCCGCCCGAAACCGGCTTGAGCCGGCCAGTCTCATATGTAGCAAGACAAAGACAAGGGAAGACACAACTCCAAAGGGGAGGCGGGCGGGTTTGTGAGAACAATCAGCCTGCTGTCCTCGGAGAATACCTTCTACAGGTATGTAGCATTCGCTTTCTCCGAGGACAAGCAGGCTGCTTGTTCTCACTGATGGGGTATCCCTAGCCCCCAGGCTCACTCAAAACAACAACCATGGTCAATTGGGCCTCGCAACGGCGAGGACATAACTGAGATTGACCTAAAAAAATTTACCAACTAACTGAGAGTGCAGCCTGGAACAGAACAAACAGGGCCCTCGGGGGGTGGAGTTGGATCCTAAAGCCCAAACAGGTTCTGAAGAACTGACTGCCCGAACCGACTGTCGCGTCGGGTACCTTGCTGCAGGCAGTAATGAGATGTGAATGTGTGGACAGATGACCACGTCGCAGCTTTGCAAATTTCTTCAATAGAGGCTGACTTCAAGTGGGCTACCGACGCAGCCATGGCTCTAACATTATGAGCCGTGACATGACCCTCAAGAGCCAGCCCCGCCTGGGCGTAAGTGAAGGAAATGCAATCTGCTAGCCAATTGGATATGGTGCGTTTCCCCACAGCCACTCCCCTCCTGTTGGGATCAAAAGAAACAAACAATTGGGCGGACTGTCTGTTGGGCTGTGTCCGCTCCAGGTAGAAGGCCAATGCTCTCTTGCAGTCCAATGTGTGCAGCTGACGTTCAGCAGGGCAGGAATGAGGACGGGGAAAGAATGTTGGCAAGACAATTGACTGGTTCAGATGGAACTCCAACACGACCTTTGGCAAGAACTTAGGGTGAGTGCGGAGGACTACTCTGTTATGATGAAATTTGGTGTAAGAGGCCTGGGCTACCAGGGCCTGAAGCTCACTGACTCTACGAGCTGAAGTAACTGCCACCAAGAAAATGACCTTCCAGGTCAAGTACTTCAGATGGCAGGAATTCAGTGGCTCAAAAGGAGGTTTCATCAGCTGGGTGAGAACGACATTGAGATCCCATGACACTGTAGGAGGCTTGACAGGGGGCTTTGACAAAAGCAAACCTCTCATGAAGCGAACAACTAAAGGCTGTCCCGAGATCGGCTTACCTTCCACATGGTAATGGTATGCACTGATTGCACTAAGGTGAACCCTTACAGAGTTGGTCTTGAGACCGGACTCAGACAAGTGCAGAAGGTATTCAAGCAGGGTCTGTGTAGGACAAGAGCGAGGATCTAGGGCCTTGCTGTCACACCAGACGGCAAACCTCCTCCATAGAAAGAAGTAACTCCTCTTAGTGGAATCTTTCCTGGAAGCAAGCAAGATGCGGGAGACATCCTCTGACAGACCCAAAGAGGCAAAGTCTACGCTCTCAACATCCAGGCCGTGAGAGCCAGGGACCGGAGGCTGGGATGCAGAAGAGCCCCTTCGTCCTGCGTGATGAGGGTCGGAAAACACTCCAATCTCCACGGTTCTTCGGAGGATAACTCCAGAAGAAGAGGGAACCAGATCTGACGGGGCCAAAAAGGAGCAATCAGAATCATGGTGCCTCGGTCTTGCTTGAGTTTCAACAAAGTCTTCCCCACCAGAGGAATGGGAGGATAAGCATACAGCAGACCCTCCCCCCAATTCAGGAGGAAGGCATCCGATGCCAGTCTGCCATGGGCCTGAAGCCTGGAACAGAACTGAGGGACTTTGTGGTTGGCTCGAGATGCGAAAAGATCCACCAAGGGGGTGCCCCACGCTTGGAAGATCTGGCGCACCACTCGGGAGTTGAGCGACCACTCGTGAGGTTGCATAATCCTGCTCAATCTGTCGGCCAGACTGTTGTTTACGCCTGCCAGATATGTGGCTTGGAGCACCATGCCGTGACGGCGAGCCCAGAGCCACATGCTGACGGCTTCCTGACACAGGGGGCGAGATCCGGTGCCCCCCTGCTTGTTGACGTAGTACATGGCAACCTGGTTGTCTGTCTGAATTTGGATAATTTGGTGGGACAGCCGATCTCTGAAAGCCTTCAGAGCGTTCCAGATCGCTCGCAACTCCAGAAAATTGATCTGTAGATCGCGTTCCTGGAGGGACCAGCTTCCTTGGGTGTGAAGCCCATCGACATGAGCTCCCCATCCCAGGAGAGACGCATCCGTGGTCAGAACTTTTAGTGGCTGAGGAATTTGGAAAGGACGTCCCAGAGTCAAATTGGACCAAATCGTCCACCAATACAGGGATTCGAGAAAACTCGTGGACAGGTGGATCACGTCTTCTAGATCCCCAGCAGCTTGAAACCACTGGGAAGCTAGAGTCCATTGAGCAGATCTCATGTGAAGGCGGGCCATGGGAGTCACATGAACTGTGGAGGCCATGTGGCCCAGCAATCTCAACATCTGCCGAGCTGTGATCTGCTGGGACGCTCGCACCCGCGAGACGAGGGACAACAAGTTGTTGGCTCTCGCCTCTGGGAGATAGGCGCGAGCCGTCCGAGAATCCAGCAGAGCTCCTATGAATTCGAGTCTCTGCGCCGGGAGAAGATGGGACTTTGGGTAATTTATCACAAACCCCAGTAGCTCCAGGAGGCGAATAGTCATCTGCATGGACTGCAGGGCTCCTGCCTCGGACGTGTTCTTCACCAGCCAATCGTCGAGATATGGGAACATGTGTACCCCCAGCCTGCGGAGTGCTGCTGCGACTACAGCCAAGCACTTTGTGAACACCCTGGGCGCAGAGGCGAGCCCAAAGGGTAGCACACAGTACTGGAAGTGACGTGTGCCCAGCTGAAATCGCAGATACTGTCTGTGAGCTGGCAGTATTGGGATGTGTATGTAGGCATCCTTCAAGTCCAGAGAGCATAGCCAATGGTTTTCCTGAATCATGGGAAGTAGGGTGCCCAGGGAAAGCATCCTGAACTTTTCTTTGACCAGATATTTGTTCAGGGCCCTTAGGTCTAGGATGGGACGCATCCCCCCTGTTTTCTTTTCCACAAGGAAGTACCTGGAATAGAATCCCAGCCCTTCTTGCCCGGGCTCGACCGCATTGGCGCTGAGAAGGGCGGAGAGTTCCTCTGCAAGTACCCGCTTGTGCTGGAAGCTGTAAGACTGAGCTCCCGGTGGACAATTTGGAGGTTTTGAGGCCAAATTGAGGGTGTATCCTTGCCGGACTATTTGGAGAACCCACTGATCGGAGGTTATGAAAGGCCACCTTTGGTGAAAAGCTTTCAACCTCCCTCCGACTGGCAGGTCGCCCGGCACTGACACTTGGATGTCGGCTATGCTCTGCTGGAGCCAGTCAAAAGCTCGCCCCTTGCTTTTGCTGGGGAGCCGAGGGGCCTTGCTGAGTCGCACGCTGCTGACGAGAGCGAGCGCGCTGGGGCTTAGCCTGGGCCGCAGGCTGTCGAGAAGGAGGATTGTACCTACGCTTGCCAGAAGAGTAGGGAACAGTCTTCCTTCCCCCAAAAAATCTTCTACCTGTAGAGGTAGAGGCTGAAGGCTGCCGGCGGGAGAACTTGTCGAATGCGGTGTCCCGCTGGTGGAGCTGCTCTTCCACCTGTTCGACTTTCTCTCCAAAAATGTTATCCGCACGGCAAGGCGAGTCCGCAATCCGCTGCTGGATTCTATTCTCCAGGTCGGAGGCACGCAGCCATGAGAGCCTGCGCATCACCACACCTTGAGCAGCGGCCCTGGACGCAACATCAAAGGTGTCATACACCCCTCTGGCCAGGAATTTTCTGCACGCCTTCAGCTGCCTGACCACCTCCTGAAAAGGCTTGGCTTGCTCAGGGGGGAGCGCATCAACCAAGCCCGCCAACTGCCGCACATTGTTCCGCATGTGTATGCTCGTGTAGAGCTGGTAAGACTGAATTTTGGCCACGAGCATAGAAGAATGGTAGGCCTTCCTCCCAAAGGAGTCTAAGGTTCTAGAGTCCTTGCCCGGGGGCGCCGAAGCATGCTCCCTAGAACTCTTAGCCTTCTTTAGGGCCAGATCCACAACTCCAGAATCATGAGGCAACTGGGTGCGCATCAGATCTGGGTCCCCATGGATCCGGTACTGGGACTCGATCTTCTTGGGGATGTGGGGATTAGTTAAAGGTTTTGTCCAGTTCGCAAGCAATGTCTTTTTTAGGACATTGTGCAAGGGAACAGTGGACGCTTCCTTAGGTGGAGAAGGATAGTCCAGGAGCTCAAACATTTCAGCCCTGGGCTCGTCCTCCACAACCACCGGGAAGGGGATGGCCGTAGACATCTCCCGGACAAAGGAAGCGAAAGACAGACTCTCAGGAGGAGAAAGCTGTCTTTCAGGAGAGGGAGTGGGGTCGGAAGGAAGACCCTCAGACTCCTCGTCAGAGAAATATCTGGGGTCCTCTTCCTCTTCCCACGAGGCCTCACCCTCGGTGTCAGACACAAGTTCACGGACCTGTGTCTGCAACCGTGCCCGACTCGACTCCGTGGAGCCACGTCCACGATGGGGGCGTCGAGAGGTAGACTCCCTCGCCCGCATCGGCGAAGCTCCTTCCGCTGACGTAGTCGGGGAGCCTTCCTGGGAGGCGACGGCAGCCGGCATCGCACGCGGCACCGACGCCGGAGACCTCACCTCGGGCGATGGGCCAGCCGGCGCCACGCTCGACGGTACCGGTGGCGCAAGCACCGCCGGTACCGGAGGGGTAGGGCGCAATAGCTCTCCCAGAATCTCTGGGAGAACGGCCCGGAGGCTCTCGTTCAGAGCGGCTGCAGAGAAAGGCATGGAAGTCGATGCAGGCGTCGACGTCAGAACCTGTTCCGGGCGTGGAGGCTGTTCCGGGCTGTCCAGAGTGGAGCGAATCGACACCTCCTGAACAGAGGGTGAGCGGTCCTCTCGGTGCCGATGCCTGCTGGGTGCCGACTCCCTCGGCGACCCAGAGCTCTCGGTACCGACACGGGAAGGGGACCGGTGACGATGCTTCTTCGACTTTTTGGAACGAAGCATGTCACCGGAGCTTCCCGGTACCGACGAGGAGGACGTAGAATCCAGCCGTCGCTTCCTCGGGGCCGAGGCCGAAGGAGGTCGGTCTCGGGGGGGCTGTACCGCAGGAGCCCTCAGGGTAGGGGGAGACCCACCCGAAGGCTCACCGCCACCAGCAGGGGAATGGACAGCCCTCACCTGCACTCCAGACGATGCACCACCGTCCGACGACATCAGCAGACGAGGTCCCGGTACCACCGACGTCGATGCAGCTATCCGATGTCTCGGCGCCGATGCAGAGGGCCGATGCCTCAATGCACTCGATGCACTGGCGGCCGAGGATGAAGCTCTGGACGCTGAAGACGTCGATGCACACGATACCCCCGGTGCCGATGCCGACGAAGAGCCCGAGAACAAAACGTTCCACTGGGCCAATCTCGCTACCTGAGTCCGCCTTTGCAAAAGGGAACACAGACTACAGGCCTGAGGGCGGTGCTTGGCCCCCAGACACTGAAGACACGACGCATGCCTGTCAGTGAGCGAGATTACCCGGGCGCACTGGGTGCACTTCTTGAAGCCGCTGGAAGGCTTCGATGTCATGGGCGGAAAAATCACGCCGGCGAAATCAAAAGTCGAAATGACGAAAGTGGCACCAGAAAAAGTTAGAGAGAAATTTCGACCGAGGCCTAAGTGAGGCCTACCCCGACGACGAAAGAAAACGTACCGGGGCAAAATCTGAAAATACGGGAAGGGGCAAAACGAAACCCGAAGGGCTTCCGGAGCACTTCCCGAACAGTTTAAGGATTTTCCGAAGAAAAAACACGTCGAAGAAAAGGACGCGCGAGGTCGACTTTCCGGGGCTCGACACGGCGAAAAAACGACCGTACCGAGTGCGGACAAAAGAAGACTGGCCGGCTCAAGCCGGTTTCGGGCGGGAAGACGGCCGCGCATGCGCGGTGCGCACAGGCGCGCGAGGGCTAGCAAAGGACTTTGCTAGTGAAGATTCCGATTGGAAGGGCTGCTGTGGACGTCACCCATCAGTGAGAACAAGCAGCCTGCTTGTCCTCGGAGAACCCCAGGTACACAATAAGTACTCCGTTCTGTTGATAAATCTCTCTTTATCTGTCCCCTTCTCCTCTACTGCTAGTTCCAGACTCCGTTCCTTTTATCTTCCTGCACCTCACACCTGGAATAAACTTCCTGAGCCTGTACGTCTAGCCCCCTCTTTGGCCGTTTTCAAGTCCAAACTTAAAGGTCACCTCTTTACCACTGCTTTTGACTCCTAACCACTGCTCACTTGCCCTGTCCTTTTATCCTCACCTCTTTATTCCATTACCCTCAATTGTTCTGTCTGCCTGTCTGTCTTATCTAGATTGTAAGCTCTTTGAGCAGGGACTGTCTTTTTTGTGTATGGTGTACAGCGCTGCATATGCCTTGTAGCACTATAGAAATGATAAGTAGTAGTATATACTATGTAAACCGCTTTGACTGTAACCATAGAAAGGCAGCATATCAAATCCCATCCCCCTTCCCTAAAGGGGTGATAATCTTCCTCCTTCCCACCTCCAGATCCACCATCTCTCGCTTTCTCAAATTTCCCTCCCTCCTCTTCCCCAGGTCCATTATCTTTCTCTCCCACTGTCCAACACCTCTCCCTCCCTCCCCTTCTATGAGCAGCAACACAAACTTGATGGTGAGCAGAACCAAGCTTTTCTCATGGCTTCTGGAGCTCACTGCCTTAGTCATAGATTCCATTGGTGACCCCTACAGTTCTGCTTGCGGTCTGCAGCTCACACTTCTCCCCCCACCCAGGATCCAGCATCTGCCCCCCCCCCCCCCCTCAATACCCCTGCTAGTCTACCTTAAAGATAGTCTTCTGCTGGTCCTGGGTGTGGCAACTTTGCACATATGCTGCCTTTGGCCTACTTTTTGAAGCTTTCCCTCTGGCCCATCCTGCCTCCTCTGACATCACTTCCTGTTTCTGCTTGGGCAGTACAGGTCAAAGGAAAGCTTTGGACCAGTCAGCAAATGTGCAACAACACTGCTGCTAGTGAGTATCAGCAGAACAACACCTTTAAGGTAGACTGGCATTGAGGGGTGGGGGGCCAGTATAGATGATGTTGAATCGCAGATGAGGAGAAAGATTAGATTGCACTGACAACAAGAGAGTGGAAGAGAGCAGAAGAGATGTTTTGAGGAGACAGGAGACGCTGGAATATGATTACTTTTAACAATCGTATTTAATGCGTTAATCGCAGTGTTAACTGCAATTAAAGTGCAGCCCTAGATTGTATGTATGATTTTTTTTAGTTATGATTTTATATATTATGATTTGCTTTTATCTTATTATTTTGTGTGTAGTGCTGTTTAACAGCTGCCCCTGACAAAGCCATATAGGCGAAACGTGTCCACGTCGGGCTATGGTTACATTTGAGCATAAGAGAAGACCAAGAATAAGGAGAGACAGAGGATATATGGCAAACTATAGATACAAAGGTTTGAACATTGCTTAAGTTTAGTAAAGTTGTGCTAGCTGGGCCGGGTCAAAGATGGGGAATAGCTGGTATTTTGTCATTCTCTTCCAGTCCTATAGTCACCAGGATAAATATGTTATTTTACTGAAACAACATGGGGGAGCAGAGGGAGTTTTGGCAGTGTGTGATGCCATGGTCAGAAAATGTCCTACAATGGCCAGGACCTGTAATCAAGTCTCAAATTGAAAGAGAAATGAAGAGGAACATCTTTTTCCTTTTTCAGAAAATTAAAACAATCATCTTGTCTGAGTCTGGGTTGGATAGGCCAGGCTGGACTGGAAGGGATAATATGACTGTAGTATAGCTAGGGTGGGAGGGAGAGGGAGAAGAAAAGTGAGTTGGAGTAAATTTGGTGGGGATGAGGTGAAGTTGGGGATGAAGAGAGACTGGTGGGACAATCAGTGCTTCCCTAGCTCTTCCTTTAACCACAAGTCCTTCCAGTATGTGCACTACCATCTGTGCTCTACATCTAAATACAGCCTGGTCAACTGTGTCCATGACCCTGCCATACTTCTGAGTACCCCCAATCATTTTGAAAAGTTGGATCCTATGACTAAGCTTATGGCTCACAAAGCAGGAGGAAAATGCTTGGCACAAGAAAAATGCAGTAGAAGTTCTCCACTTTCCTCTGCATAATTACCGCTTAAAGAACCCAGGTTTCTTCAAAAGGGTTTCAAGAAGTCTGCAACTATTCGTAAAGTTCTAGAAGTTCAAGGAAACACCTGAGTTTTTGGTTTCTGAACCTGAAGACAGCTGGTTTTGTCAACAAAGGTAAGAACTCTGTCTAAAAACTATGGGGCTCTTTTACTAATTTGCACTAAGCCTTAAAATGGGTTTAGTGTGCTGACAAAGGCTTACCGCAGGAAATGCTGAAGTGTCCTGCAGTAGATTTCCTGTTTACATGCGCTAATCTCAGAATATTTATTTTTTGACGTGGACGTGTCATGGGGAGAGTGTGGGCAGGGACGTGTTATCCAGATAACCAGTTAGCATGTGGTAATTTGAGCATGCTAACTCGAGGTTAATGCAAGAGCACTCAGCGCCTCCGGTAAGAGTTCCTGCGTTATTTTCACTTGGTGTATGCTGACATTTAGCATTGTAATGCTGCAGCAAGACTAATAGATGGTTGTAAGTGATGGGTATATAAAATAATGAGTGGAGTGGAACCGGTGGATGTGACGCGTCTGTTCACGCTTTCCAAAAATACTAGGACTAGGGGGCATGCGATGAAACTACAGTGTAGTAAATTTAAAACAAATAGGAGAAACTTTTTCTTCACCCAACGCATAATTAAACTCTGGAATTCGTTGCCGGAGAACGTAGTAAAGGCAGTTAGCTTGGCAGAGTTTAAAAAGGGGTTGGACGGTTTCCAAAAGGACAAGTCCATATACCACTACTAAATGGACCTTGGAAAAATCCACAATTTCAGGAATGACTTGTATAAAATGTTTGTACGTTTGGGTAGCTTGCCAGGTGCCCTTGACCTGGATTGGCCGCTGTCGGGGACAGGATGCTGGGCTCGATGAACCTTTGGTCTTTTCTCAGTATGGCATTACTTATGTACTTATGGATCACATTACACCATTTCTGAAAACACTTCACTGGCTACCTGTACAATATAGGGCTAAATTTAAAACTCTATGCTTGATCTTCAAGGTCCTTCAAGGAAATGACCCAGAGTACTTGAAGACCAGGGTCTCCCACTACTCTCCTCCAAGGTCACTAAGACCTTCCCAAGGAGTTTCCCTAACCATACCCTCGCAAAGGACACCACTGGATGTGATACCCGCAAGCGAGCCTTCTCCAGAGTAGCCCCCATGCTCTGGAATGCACTCCCTGAAAGGCTTCGCTTATCACAAGACTGTCTCGACTTCAGGAAGCAGGTGAAAGCTTGGCTCTCCAACCAGGCCTTTAACGGAAGAAGTAACTAACTTGCTAGTCACACTCACAAGGAGTGACACTGGCTGCACATTGTGTAGCAGAACTTGCTTTTCCATGCCTACCATAGCTAATATTATTCAAGCACCTTTCTGATGTCAATTGCAACTTTCTTTAAATTAGTCCCCTTATTTTCTAACTTCTGTTCCTCTTTCCTATCTATACATTCCATCTTTGCTTACACCCTATGCTGTGTATTAAAATTTCTTATTGACATTGCAATATCGCATACTATGCCATACTTTGTATTGTTGTTTGAATATTTTTACTGCTGTAATTGTCTATTGCTTATCTTTGACTTATTCTTGCTGTACACTGCCTTGAGTGAATTCCTTCAAAAGGGAATAAATAAATCCTAATAATAAGTAATTAGCACACGATCTGAAAATAAAAACAGAAAAAAAATCTTTTTTTAGGGACACACTAAAAAAAAAAAGGGCTTAGGGCCTCTTATCAAGCTGCGCTAGCAGTTCCCGAATGGCAATGCTGACGAAGCCCATTCAAAATGAATGGGCTTAGTTGGCATTGCCACATCAGGAACAGCTACTGCAGCTTGATTAAAGAGGCCCTTAATGTGCAGGAAAGTCCCGCACTAGGATGTGCTAAGCCCTTTTCATAGTGCATCTTACTAAATCAACCTATGCATCCAGTTTCTCCTACATAAGCACGCAACTATGGAATGCACTACCAAACGTCATGAAAACAATACACGACCTAACAAACTTCCAGAAATCATTAAAAACCAACTTGTTCAAAAAGGTATACCGATATAGGTAAAAAGTGGGATGTTTGACCACGGAAATACAAATCCTGGAGACAATATCATAGAAACTTCTTTATTGAAGAAAAGACTCGACACAACTGTTGTGTTTCGGCCTACAGGCCTGCATCAGGAGTCTATAAAAACATAAATCAAATAAATCTTTTCTATAAAAACATAAATCAAATAAATCTTTCTATAAAAACATAGGCCGTAACACAACAGTTGTGTCGAGTCTTTTCTTCAATACTTACCTACATCTGTGTTTTCCCGTGGGGCATTCGAGTTCTCCGCTTGATTGCGGATTTTTTTTTAACAAAAAGGCATACTAAAATGATCCAGCTTAGGTGCCTGAACCCTGCAATACAACAAAACTTAACTCTTCCTCCTTGATTACCTAATTTACTCTGACACTCATGAACTCTAATGCAATACCACTCTGTATGTCTCATACTGGAAGTGGCGATCGCCATCACGGTACTATGTAAGCCACACTGAGCCTGCAAATAGGTGGGAAAATGTGGGATACAAATGCAACAAATAAAATAAAAATAAAAGGGCCCCTATGTTTTCAAAAATGAAATTTCTTCCTTCTCAACGATGCAGACATTTGAAGTAATGCCAGTGCTGGACTCCGAAGCAACAAGGAGAATGTAACATGAGACTGAATATCAGCTGCCACAGTTAAACCAACGGTAGTCTAGTCAATACCAACATAACTGTGACTGTATTGAGTGGAGTCACACACACACACACAAACGCATTTAGGTTCAATTTTTCAATTTTTATTTATAACAATATTCTGTGTTATTTAAGTTGTAAAGTAATCCAGCAAAAATTATTAAAACATTTTTATTTCCCTCCCGCCCCCCAAAAGGATTGAGCCACATGCATTTACACTATAAAATCTCTCTTTTTGTTCTTCTGTTTTCTTTTAAAAAATGCATGTAAGAGAAACTAAGACAAAAAAAATGATTGTACTCCTTTCTGATAAAAATACAGAAGCACATGTTGTATTGAATATGTTTTAGTGTTTGGGTAAGCACAGCTTTTGTTCTTTGTATTTTCAGATACATGCATTAAATATGGCTGATAAACTCCCTGCTCCTCCTCCCCAAGAAATAATTACAAAAAAAAAAAAAAAAAAGCAGCATCTCAGCAGAAATTATAGCAAGCTGAGTTTGATAATGCTTCGGACCGAGCTGTCTTTAGCAGCAAAATGCTCTAAGGAAAAGAATCATAAGTCCATGAATTGCTTACTTGAACAAAACAAAAAATTAAACCTTTCTTCGGAATGTATTTAACATCATTACATGTTAAAACATAAAAACATCTTAAAAAGCTGAAATTTCAGAACTCTCTAAAACAAAGTGTTTTAAGACGCAGCTAGGGCCATGGTTATGGGATGGGGGAGAAATAAGGAAGGAACACCCTTTCTTTAAAGTGCCTCTTCAATGAGAAACAACCTGCTAAGAACGAGACACGGCTGGCTGTGCACACGTGTGTAACCTAATAGATGACGGCAGAAAAAGACCTGCGCGGCCCATCTACATGGCCGGTAACTGCAAATGGGCAGAGTTAGATGTGGTTTCCCAGATCAGAGGTGTGATTTGGGGAGAGTTCCTGTTTAACGCCTTGCAGCTGGAATCCTGAGATCTGGGGCAGGGAGAGGCATGTGCGGGGTATTGACATAGGTAAATAAAATGTATGTTAGAAGGTGAGTGAAAAATCCATTTTTCACTCTAAGCTACAAAATTCCAACAATCTAGTTTTAAGATGAGAACCTGCTCAAAAATGCCCAAATTGGAATTGCCCTCTTGCCCTGCAGCCATTACAGTCTAAAACTGGCTCCTTTCTACCTTTGACCTCTAGCTCATTTTCTACACAGTTTCTTCATAGTAAAAATTGAATATTAAACTATATATATGCTCTTTCCTGACATTTCACACATACTACTGGTAATTGTTTGATAAGGTCTGCTTAGAAAAGAATACATTCCTAACTTAGTTTGAGGAGACTCAAGTGTATAAAACAATTATTATTAGTAAACTGTACCGTGAAAGTCATATCACACAGCATCACATAGGGAGCTAGAAGGTATCATTTTTATAAACATGACCACTACAGAGTGACACTTTTGATGAACTTACCAGTTGGCTCTTTACATAATAAAATGACAAAATCCTAAATGTTTTATTTTTTTTTGTTTTCGATTCTTATGTTGAAAATGCACTTTAGTTGGCTGTTGACCTCCATTTTGGCTATGATCAGGGTTGCCATGTTGGTTTGCCAAGCAAACCTCTAAGAGCAGGCCTTGTTATGATCCCTCAAGACTTTCCCACCAACCTCAAAATGGCAAACTCCAATTCTTGGCTGTCATGCCCCAAATGTAGAACAAGACAACCGTCAGAAGTGGTGGTCAGGGGAAAGGTGGGGACACAACCAACTTCCTAAACCTCTCTTCGAGAAGACAAACTGTGAAGGCCTTGAGCATTCACTTGGCTGAAGCTGGCGGCAACCCACAAAGCCTATGAAGCGCACATTCCTTTGATAGTACTTACACCCTTTTGTTCTTAAATGCTGAGAATGGCCAAATGACTCTATCCAAGCCAGCCAGTGCCACACGATTAACCGTAACATAATAATAATTAAAAAAATATACAATACTTCTTAAAAACAGAAGATACATTTTTCAATTTAAATTTTTTTTAAGTGTGCAAGAATAAAGAAAACAATTGCTCTAGTGAGGTTTAAAATGTCTTAAATGAAATAAGGGAGCCTCTTTGTTCTGGTCCTTAAAAACTTACCCCCTGAAGTGTTAAGAAAAAAATAAGATAACAGTCTTGATTTTAGCATCCAGCCCTTTCAGCCTTTTCCTTCTTTCTCGTTTGCTTCATCTCTCAACTTCTGACCTCCCTCTGATGTTTTAAAATGTGACCCCCCTCCCCTCCCTTGGTTGTGTGATACCATTTCGCCATCTGTACAAATTCCAGCATCACACGGAAGGCAGCGGCAACAGGGAACAATATAGATTCCAAAAAAAAAAAAAAAAGAGAAAAACATTAAAGAAAATATAATACTGTGATCACATATAAAAGTAGTCCTTCATTTGTACACTTTATACAGTGTTCTTTATGTCTATTTTTTTTCCATTTTTTCCCCATCTTCACAAATGTAATGCAGCCACTTGCTCTACGCTAGGGGATCTCCAAGGTCATCCTCACCACCTCTTGAAAGCAGTTCTCTCTTCTCATCTGTGCTGGCTAACGAATTTCGGCTGTTGTGGGCTCCCATGTATAATGTTGCATAAACTGGATTTGTGAAATTTGTAGGCTAAAGGGGAAAAGGAAACAAAAGGAAAAATAAAGAGGTTAACGAAGTGAACTGGAAAGAGAAGGCAATGTCTTTGTATACTTTAGAACAGGGGTGGGCAACTCCGCCTACCCAAGGGGCACACACTGGTCAACTTCAAGATGTCCCTATTGAATATGTATGAGAGAGGATTTGCAAGCATAGTAGATTCATTAGAGTTATCCTTACAACCTGACCTGTTTGTAGCCCTTGAGGACTAGCATCTTAGAGTAAGGTCAACATTATACTTCAGAGGGAATACAAAAATATCCAGACTATTCGGGGCAGATGCACCTGGTAACATGAAAAGTCACACTTGTAAAGTAGCCAGGGATAAAGGGAGGTTCTGAAACAGTAGGCAAACTATGCCATATATAATAAATGAACATCTGGGACACAGCAGAAAAGGTTCAATTCCCTCTGCAGCTCAGTGTGACCCTGGGCAAGTCACTTACCCCTCCGTTGCCCCAGGTATAAAATACTTAGATTGTGAGTCCATTTAGGGACAGTGCCAGTACCTGTAATGAAACTGTAAACCACTTAGATCTAAGTATTATATAAATACTTGGAAAACAAAACAGCAGATCAATATAACATCCAAAGATTTTATTAATGATACTATATACCAGAGAAATGCATTTCTCTGGTATATAGTATCATTAATAAAATCTTTGGATGCTATATTGATCTGCTGTTTTGTTTTCCACGTTGGTATTTGCAGATCGTTTGCCTTGTTGTTTCTTGGGACCCTTATATAAATACTTTAAATAATGCAGTGACATGACAGGTCATCAAAAGACCCCTCCCCCCCCCCTCAAAAATGTGCTTCCTGTGAAAACACTGCTCAGCAGAAACGGTACCTTCTTAGGTACCCCCATCCCGCTCTCTGTTGGAGTTCCCCAGGGATCTGTCCTTGGACCCCTTCTTTTTTCAATCTACACCTCTTCCCTGGGCTCGTTGATCTCATCTCATGGTTTCCAATATCATCTTTATGCTGATGACACCCAGCTGTATCTCTCCACACCAGACATCACTGCGGAGACCCAGGCCAAAGTATCGGCCTGCTTATCCGTCATTGCTGCCTGGATATCCAACCGCCACCTGAAACTGAACATGGCCATGACCGAGCTTATCGTCTTTCCACCAAAACCTACTTCTCCTCTTCCTCCACTCTCTATCTCAGTCGATAACACCCTCATCCTCCCAGTCTCATCTGCTCGCTACCTCGGAGTCATCTTCGACTCCTCCCTCTCCTTCTCTGCGCATATCCAGCAGATAGCCAAGACCTGTCGCTTCTTCCTCTATAACATTAGCAAAATTCGCCCTTTCCTCTCTGAGCACACCACCCCGAACTCTCATCCACTCTCTCATTACCTCTCGCCTTGACTACTGCAACCTACTCCTCACTGGCCTCCCACTTAGCCATCTATCCCCCTTTCAGTCCGTTCAGAACTCGGCTGCACGTCTTATCTTCCGCCTGGACCGATATACTCATATCACCCCTCTCTTCAAGTCACTTCACTGGCTTCCGATCAGGTACCGCATACAGTTCAAGCTTCTCCTACTAACCTACAAATGCACTCGATCTGCAGCCCCTCCTTACCTCTCTACCCTCATCTCCCCTTACGTTCCTACCAGTAACCTCCGCTCTCAAGACAAATCCCTCCTCTCAGTACCCTTCTCCACCACCGCCAACTCCAGGCTCCGCTCTTTCTGCCTCGCCTCACCCCATGCTTGGAATAAACTCCCTGAGCCCATACGCCAGGCCCCCTCCCTGCCCATCTTCAAATCCTTGCTCAAAGCCCACCTCTTCAATGTCGCCTTCGGCACCTAACCACTACACCTCTATTCA
Organism: Microcaecilia unicolor; assembly: GCF_901765095.1. Classification (NCBI taxonomy): domain Eukaryota; kingdom Metazoa; phylum Chordata; class Amphibia; order Gymnophiona; family Siphonopidae; genus Microcaecilia; species Microcaecilia unicolor. Next base: position 178,738,922 of record NC_044033.1, read on the forward strand.
GGAAATCTTGACTGCCCCAACTTGACATTTCGTCCTTTAGATTGTAAGCTCCTTCGAGCAGGGACTGTCCTTCTTTGTTAAACTGTACAGCGCTGCGTAACCCTAGTAGCGCTCTAGAAATGTTAAGTAGTAGGAGGAGGAGGAGATAATGCTATTGTTCATCTTCCCAAAACCTGAAATATTTATTTTGTTGTTGTTGTTATTACCTTATCTGGATCCAGAGCAAAGTTTGCATCGAGCAGCTCACCCACATCGTCATCCGGCTCTCCTTCATACATCTTATACGTGGGGTTTCCTATTTCCACGTTCATGGCGCCGTTCGTCATCCGCTGGTGCTGGAATCCTTTGGCTCTGCAACAGGAAAAACAGGACAGCGGTACATGAACTACTGCAGCCAAGCTTTTAGGAAACCAAGCTTATTTGAAGAAGTTACATTCCTAGCGTAGACTCAAGCTATGGCAAAACACCACCGGCAACAAAATCAACAATATGAAACATTTTAAGTGTGTTCAGGCAACACACATATTCTAGTTTGAAGGCTGAGAGACTTTAATCCAAACTGAATGACAGTTTAAGCCTTTATGCCTATGAATCATCTGTTATATAGCAGGGTTTTTTTTTTTTATGTAATCTTTTTATTAATGAATAAGTGCATATCACAAATGACAACCAAATTCTGTAACTTCAATACACCTTAGCCAACAGTATACACCATTTGGTATTTTAACATCAATTTTTCATTTTCCTTAACATACAAAATAAATGCTCTTCAATAGAATGTGATGGTCATTACCTAAACATAACATAACTATTCCCAGCCTCCAATTACATCAGATATTTTTGATCCCCTAAACTCCCCTTATCCCCCCTCCCCCCCACCCATCATCGGTACAGAACATATCCTCATTAAATTCCTTTCCATTGTTCATACACATGCCATATTTTTTGGAATTGTTGTATTTGCCCTTTACGGATAGCTGTCAACTTTGACATTTGATAGAGATGGTGCAGTCTACCTTTTATTATCTGCATTTTGGGGACTTCTTTCTGTCTCCAGGCTTGAGCTATCGCTATTTTAGCTGCTCCCAGGAGATGGATAACCAATTTATGGCAATGTATAGGGCTCTTCCCCGGACGTGCATTCAGTAAGCAATACTGGGCTTGAGCTGGGTATTTTATCTTTAACATGTCAAATATCATATCTAGAATCTCGGTCCAAAACCCCTGAACCCGGGGACAATCCCACCAGATGTGCCAAAATGTCCCTCGTCCCCCACATTCTCTCCAACAGTCTGTTGTAATCTGTGGATAAATTTTATGTAGTCGCATCGGCGTATAATACCATCTATACAAGATTTTATATCCGTTTTCTGCCAATGACTGGGCCACGGTCAGTTTCAACAGATGTCTATATCCAACCGCCCACCACTCCTCCGAGTACTGTGTCCGGAGATCCTCCTCCCATCTCCTCGTATAAAAGCCTTGGGGCGACGAGAGGAGGAGTAATGCTCTATACAGTCGTGTTATGCTACCTTTCCCATCTCCCCCTCTCATCGCTTGCTCCAACCCTGTCTCAGTCAGTTCTAGTTCATCCCTGGCTCGTTTCAAAATGTAACTCCTTAAGCAGACATAAAATACCAGATCTCTTTCCTCTAGATCAAACTCTTCCTGTAAATCTTCAAAGGATTTTATTTCTCCATTACTCCATAGCTGTCCTAGTCTATCAAGCCCTTTCTTGGCCCATATTGAGTACGTTCTCTCTTCTTCTCCAAGGGGGAAGCCCGGTGCACCTCGTATAGCCGTCTGTAGAAAGTACTTTCTATCTGGAAACACCTTTCTCCTAACTTGGAGCCATGTATTTAGTAAGTGTTTGAGACCCATCGGGACTTTCCCTGCTGCTGCTAAGATCTCCCTTCCCGGGCCCCATAGTATGTCCCTCAGGTATCGGGTCCCCAACCACGCTCTTTCCCAATGTAGCCACTTCTTGCTGTTCCTTGAATCCCACCCCGCTAGAATCCTAAGTTGTGCTGCCTGGTAATACAGATAAAAATTAGGGACTCCCATTCCACCCTTTGCTGGAGTTTGAAACATCATACTCCTTCGTACCCTTGGTGGTCTCTTTCTCCAAATATATGCAAACATTTTCTTATTTAATTGTTGAAAGAAGGTTCGGGGAATCGGCAATGGGAGTGCCAGAAACAAGTACAGCAATTTAGGTAGAAGCATCATCTTTACGGCCTGAATTCTACCTAGCCATGTTATTGTTAGGCCTTCCCATCTGTCCAGCTCCTCGAACAACTCCCTCAGTTTCTTTGGGAAATTTTCCTGGACTATGTTCTCAATCCTAGATGTGACCATTATGCCTAGATATCTGATTGTTTTGGTTGCCCATTGAATTGGATATAATGCTTTCAACCTCTGGGCCTCATCCTGAGGCATGGTAAGATTAAGTATCTCTGATTTATTTACATTTATTTTAAATCCCGACATCTTCCCATATTGTTGCAACTCCTCCATCACCTGCCCAAGCGATTGTACAGGATGAGCCAATGTCATCAGCACATCATCAGCGAAGAGCATAATCTTATGCTCTCGCTTCCCTCTAATTACTCCCCGTATATTCCCATGCTCCCTGATCTTCTTAGCTAAGGGTTCAATTGAGAGTGCAAAAAGCAGAGGAGAAACTGCACAACCCTGTCTCGTCCCTCTTCCCAGGTTCAGCAATTTCGTGTGGGAGCCATTTATTTTTAGCATTGCCATAGGGCTTGTGTATAATAATTGTAACCACTTTAGAAACCTCCCTCCCATTCCTATCTGTTCTAAGACTGTAAATAAAAAGGACCATTCCACTCGGTCAAAGGCCTTTTCCGCGTCAACCGAGAACAAAATTACTGATTCTGTCTCATCAGACGCCTGCTGGATGATATGCAAGAGGCTTCTGATATTATCAAACGTCTGTCTGCCCTCAATAAATCCCGCCTGATCATCATGTATAATATGTGGTAACATTTTTTGCAACCTATTTGCAAGGATTTTAGTGAAGATTTTATAATCAATATTTAATAGCGATATGGGCCTATACGAGCCACAGCTCATGGGGTCTTTTCCCGGTTTCTGTATTAAGACTACTTCAGCCAGTCTCCAGGAATATGGTAACTCCCCTGCCTCATCAAAAGATGTTATTACCTTCATATAGCAGGGTTTTCAATGAGCTATATTCTGAAGCTAGGGAAGATAATTTTGTAATAGGCTCCCTAACTTGTGCAGTTAATATATGCATATACTACTTCCATTTTCAAAGGGAAAAGTAAGAACAGGCTTTGCCTTTGAAAATCATTCCCCTGAAAATAACAACATCATGTTATTTAGTATGCAGAAAACTTGAGCGAAAATGTATGCGTATCCTTTTGTACACGGCAAGGAGGTACCCACCAAAAGGTGGAGTTGCACTGAACCCCTACGTAAGTCAATCAGGCGAAAAGGAGGAGTAAGGTGAGCTAGCTCTTTCCAATCGCCTAACCTTTTGTACACACCACGGAGGTGGAGGCAGGACAACAGGAGCAACAGCTCCTCCGTTCTGTCTTGGGCCCGCCCGGAACAAAATGGTGGCGCCCAGGCCCTGCCCAGTGCATATTGGGATGCACTGGGTGGGGCCAAAAACCACGAGTTTTTTTTTCTTCTATGGTGCTTAGCCCTGCCCAGTACATCCCAGAATGCACTGGGCAGGGCCTGGGAGCCACCATTTTGTTCTGGGTGCTGAGGCTGTTGCTCCTGCCCTCCTACCTCCACCTTGCAAAGGTACAGGGATGGGGAGGGGAAGGGTTCAGGGTCGGGAAGGGGGTGTGCATGCAAAGGGAGAAGGGTTCTGGTTTACTGCACCACCAGGGAAAATTTTTTAAAAAGATTTGGGGGGGGGGGGGGGGGTGTCAGTGTCCACTGGACCACCAGAGAAATTTTTAAAAAATTCAGGGAGAAGGGGGCACTGGGAGGTGAGAGATAGGAAGCACAAACAGGCAGCCTTTGCAGCTGTCTTATGCTTCCCTCCTCTCCAACAGCTCCAGAGCAGTCGTAAAATATGCTCATTAAATTATGGTCGCTGTGGAGCTGTGCATCTCCTGGAATGCACATTAAAATACTAATGAGCTCATTAGAATACATCTGCATGGGGTTCTCAGTGGCTGCTAACGACACTTGTTAGAGCCATGGAAAATCCCTTTGAGCATTCCTAGCTACATAATCGCTTGCTTTAGACTGGCTAGAACCAGTCTAAAGCAAACGTTAATAAAATGGTAAGCTTTGTGCATCTGGCCCTGACTCACCTACTGACAGGAAGAGAGCAGCAGTGTAGACAGAACAGTAGTTTTGGGGGACCTACAGTGATGATGGGTAGGCACCAGGCACCCTACTCCTCTGCTGCCCCTTTCCCTCTTGTCCCCTCTTAACTCTTCCCCCCCGCCCCCCCGCACCACAACCAAATTAAAATAAGCTAGTGAAGATCCCCAAGCTCTGCCAGTTGTAGAAATCCAGAACCTGTCCGGATCACCTGAAGTGCCACTTTTAGCAGTTTAAAGTTCAGTTTTCACACATGCTCAGGTCATACACAGGACCTGAGCATGCTAGTGGTGCTGGGTTCAGCAGTGGAACTTTGAGCCACTGACAGCCATGTTTTTGGTGATCTGGGCAGGCTCTTGATTTCTCCAACTGGTGGGGTTCAGGGACACCTGCTAGCTACCAATAGGTGTGTCTCGCTGCTGAGGGCCTAAGGCAAAAGTGGACAGGCTTGGGCCCAAGCCCATTTTTGACTATGCCCCTGGAAAGGAAATATGATTAACTGGGCAGAGAAAAAACAGCAGCCAAGGAGCTCTGCCATGGCAATACCAGTATTACACTCTTAAAAGCTAGTAAACGTAGCCAGAGCCCACAGAATCAGTATAGTTTTAGGGATTTTTTTTGTACTTTTATCATTGTGGTAAGTTCGAAAACTGCTCACTTTAGGACAGTGTTAAAAGGCTCTTTTAGGTTCTTTTGTGAAAATCCCTTTTCAGTCTTTTCATTACTCATGAATAGGTGATGGAGACAAAAACTGTGGTGGCATTTTTTTGTTACATTTGTACCCCGCGCTTTCCCACTCATGGCAGGCTCAATGCGGCTTACATTAGCACATGAATAGTATAAAAAACAAAACTTAGGATTGCATATGCATTTACATATCAAGTGGTGCTTAGACAGCAACTCTAGCTGTATCAACTAAGGCCGGTGCTGGGCTGGCTTGTACGGTCCGAGTTCCACATATAGCAATCTGGTTTAGGATGGACTGGAGAGAGCCTCGATGGAAACTCTAGTAATCTGGAGTGCGAGGACAGTGCCGGGCAGACTTTTATGGTCTGTGTTCAGCAAATGACAAGACGGATTTGGATAGGCTTTGACGGAAACTCCAGTAATTGGAACATAATGACAGAGCCAGGCAGACTTCTATGGTCTATGTCCCAGAAACAACAAAGAAAGACCATGATCAAGTATATAATATCACGTTCATTGTTGATTTAATCTAGAATTGAGAATGAATGCGAGTGTTGGGCAGAGTGGATGGACCATTCAAGGTCTTTACCTGCCGTCACTCACTTACTATGATAAACTATTTGTATATTTTTGTTTTCAAGTAGGAGAGGGGGTGTGTGTCAGTGTTTTGCATGTCTGAATTCTGTTTGCTCCAATATATTTATTTAACACATTTATACCCCACATTTTCCCACTTAATTGCAGGCTCAATGTGGCTTACACAATGTCGAAAAATTAAAATGCAAATAGACAATATAATAGTAATCCTGTAAGTAACTTGAATATAAAGCAACAGATGTAGTAAATATACAGAGTACTGCTTACTTCACCATCCCTGCGCCTTTACTTGGTCAAGAGCTTTCCCGTCCCCATAATGCATATGTACCAAGCTGCCAAACTTACCCGCTCATTCTGTGTTTATACCAGAACACAGCTCCGGCGATGAGGACAATGAGGAGCAGCAATACGATAGGGATCACAATTGAAGCCATTTCTTTATAAAAAAAACACACACACATACACAATTTTTTTTTTTACTGACCACAAGAACTATAAAAACATTTCCTTTGTACAAATATGGTCTAGCACAAATTTCAAGTAGTCATAGTAATGCAAGGATAAAGCACTTAGAGGGAATTTTCAGTCGAACCTAGCCAGGTTTTCAGCTGAAAATGTTAAATCTAGCTGATTACAATTTAGCCAGGCTAGGTTTAACATGCTCAGTCCTGGATGTCTAAGGACTCCAAGGCAGCACTGTAACGTCAGGAGCACTTTGGACTCTTGATACAGGCAACCACATCCCTGGAGCACAACTCTGAGGGGAACACTGTTTAGGGCCTACCGTTCCCCCACACATAGGAAGAGATGGGTTTGCTTTCTCTTCACTCTTCACACATTTCTCCAGCCACCAGGACACAAAAGGGTCAATATTCAAAAGCATTTAAGTGGTTATTTATCGGCTCTAGCCTCATAAATGCTTCCTTTTTTTTTTTTAAACAGGTAATTGTGGACATATGGGGTAAATTCTACATTGGTTGTTAAAAGTTACCAAAAGACTGGGTGCTAAGCTGGTACTGTACAACGGCCGAGTTGCATGCATGCATCTGTTACAGAATACTAGCTTCAGTCTGCAGTTAGACACCAGACTTTAGGTGCGCCACTTATGCCATGTCTATGGCTGGCATTTGTAAATGGTGGCAGTGCCAGTGCAAGGGTTTCTGGCATCCCCTTGGAAACCTATAAATTGGCACCCCCTGCAATGTTTGTCTTCACCCCATCCTGTCCCATGGATCCAGTCCAATCCTCCCCTCCCCGTCAGCGATTCACAGGAAGAGAGGCTGTCTCTGTGGCCTTCCTTCTGCTGTGTCCCGCCCTCTCTACTTCCTATTTTGACGATAAATAGAAAGTTGCAGTAGAGAGAGCAGGATGCAGCAGGAGGAAGGCCACAGAGACAGCCTCTCTTACTGTGAATCACTGCCAGCTGCAGGACCCTGTATGTGAGACCTGCAGGGAGAAAGATGGGAAGGGAGGAAAGGATTTTTTACTGCGGGAACAAAACTCTTTACCTTTCCCTTAGGGCGGTAAAAAGTTTTGTTCCCGCATCCGCAGCGATTGTTGGCATGACAGTGCCCTCCAAATGCCAGCGCCCCGTCGCGCTTACTGGGTTGCACTGACTCTGGGTGGTGGCTAAATGCAGCACATAGGCGTGTAATTGCAACTGTTCTATAAAATGCACGCAAGAGCAGTTGGAACACCCATGACCTTGCCCACGTGAACACCCCCTTTGCAGTCATGCGCTGGAAAACACAATTGCCCAGGCATAGAATAGCACTAAGAGCACTTAAGTAAGGCACCTAACTACCATTTCCCACCCAGTTTGGTGCTTAACTACCATTAGCTTCCATTTCAGCACCAATCATTAGGCATCTGATTGGCACACTATATAGAATTACCTCAATAAACTGCTATATATTCGAGATTATCCATCTGATAAGGGGGGGTGATTTAGACGTATACCCCCCCCCCCCCGGATTCTATATATGGCATCTGAAAATCTGCATGGAAACCGAAGTGTATTCTATAATGCTGCGCATAACTTAATTGGTTAACTAATTACTAATGAACCGTAAATAAAATAAACTATCTAATCAGTGCTGTTAACTGGATGTTAACAAGTAATTAGCAGCTGTAATTGGCATTGAGATTTATGCACACAGCTCGTTAAGTGTATTCTAGAATGTGGTGTGCCTAAATTCTAAGTTGCATAGTTGAACAGGGGGTGTGACCATGGGAAGGGAAGGGGCGTTTCTAAAATCTATGCACATTATTATAGAAATACACCCAAATCTGCGTCTAATTTAGGCATTGGGATTTATACCAAGTAAAACGTGGCCTAAATGGATGCAACCAAAATTAGTCGCGTGGTGAGCCACTCAGCGCATTCTCTATACCACGCAGAAATGTAAGCCTATTCTATAAAACTTAGGCATACTTTACAGAATTTATTTATTTATTTTATTTATTTATTGCATTTGTATCCCACATATTCGTAGACTCTATGTGGCTTACATTGCTCCGTCATGGTATCACCATGACTGAATAAACATACAATTAGTAATTATATAAGAAACATGGGAAATATAGTGTATAAAAGTAACATGTATAGAGAGAACATTAATGGAATAACAGATGAAAACGGTACTGTACTAAAGTTCAGATGATGGATCATTATGGTATGTTTTGTTAAAGAGGTGGGTCTTCAAGGATTTCCGAAAGTTGATTAGATCGTGCATTTTTTTCATAGGAGTTGGTAGTGCATTCCATAGCTGCGTGACTATATAAGAAAAACTAGATGCAGGTGTCAGTTTATATTTTAGTCCTTTACAGCTTGGGAAGTGGAGATTTAGGAATGTGCGAGATGATATTTTGGAGAATACACATAGGCGTAATTTTTTTTCCGTGCAAATTTTTCATGCGCCGTATACAGAATCTAGCCCATAACTTATCCCCTCCAGATTCTATATGTGGCGCCTATTGTGAGTTTTTGGTGCAGAAAAGTGTTCTAACGGATGCAAGGTGCAGAAAGGGGGCAGATCCATTTACAGAATAGCACTTAAGTGTTTCCGCATGGATCTGCAAAGGGAGCATAACAGTGGGAGGAATATGTTAAGGGGTGTTCCCTTAACATGTGCACTGGAATTTATACCTGGGTTTCATCTGGTGTAGATCCTCACGTCCAAAGTTGAGCGCAGATGCCGGAGCACCCTTTACGCAATACCATTCAGCGCTGGTTTCTTTCACTGCTGAATTTTGAGCACCATTCACTGAATCCAGCCCTATCCCCCGGATTCTATACAGCACAACTTAAGTTGCGCACGCAAATCCAGTTGTATTTTGGATTTGTGCCCCCCCCAAAACTTAATTAGTTAACAAGCCAATCAGCGCCAATAATTGCCACTTAATTACTGACACTAATTGACATTAATTAGAATTTACGTGCACAACTGCCTATAAAATAATGAGTGGAGTTGAATGGGTAGATGTGAAGCGTCTGTTCACGCTTTCCAAAAATACTAGGACTAGGGGGAATGCGATGAAGCTACAATGTAGTAAATTTAAAATGAATTGGAGAAATTTTTTCTTCACTCAATGTGTAATTAAACTCTGGAATTCGTGGCCAGAGAATGTGGTAAAGGCGGTTAGCTTAGCGGAGTTTAAAAAAGGTTTGGGCGGCTTCCTAAAGGGAAAGTCCATAGACTGTTATTAAATGGACTTGGGGAAAATCCACTATTTCTGGGATAAGCAGTATAAAATGTTTTGTACATTTTTGGGATCTTGCCGGGTATTTGGGACATGGATTGGCCACTGTTGGAAACAGGATGCTGGGCTTGATGGACCTTTGGTCTTTCCCAGTGTGGCAATACTTATGTACTTATGTATTCTATAACATGATGCACGTAAATTCTAAGTTGCACAGTTGAAAAAGGGGCATGGCCATGGACGGGTCGTAGGCGTTCCTAAAATCTACACGTGTTATTACAGAATACACCTGGTGCACGTAAATTCTAATTCAGCATTTACACTAAGTTTTACTTGCTGTAACTGCCTGTGACTAAATTTAGTCGCTCATAAGGGCGTGTGGCGTATTCTACAAACTGTGTAGAAATTTAGGCTCATTCTATAAAGTATGCCTAAATTTAGGCACTGAAACTAAATACGACTAGGCATATTCTGTAGAGTATACCTAGGTGTATTTCGTTTGGGTGCCGAGTTTTTAAGCATGATATATAAAATTTAGTCCAATATGTCTAAGTGGTGATATTCAGCCACTAAACTATATGTTAAGACAGCCAAGTGGGCTTCACAAATAGGAAGAACATGAATAATTTGAAATGTTTAACACAGGCTGCCCAAGTTATACAAGTATACTCAGTAGCATCACCTGAATGGATAGCGCCACACCCAGTGCTTTTTTTGAGGGGGTACTTGGGGGTACTGAGTACTGGCACCTTTTCCATTGTCTGCTAAAATTGACCCATGGTCCCCAGGTTTTAATGAAAGAGCTCAGGCTCTACACACCAATTTTGCCTTGTCATACATTCTGTGACTGGTTGCAGGGGGCCTGGCTATTGTGGGATGAGTCTCTCAGTGATCACCCCACCCCTGAAGGGAGGCCTAGTATTTGAGTACCGGCACCTTTTCCACTAGAAAAAAATGCACTGGCGCCACCGCATCTAGGTATAATCTGAAAATATGTGGGTTAGATGTTTCAAATGATATGGCTATCAGCCTCTTAATATATCTGCAACACTTTACTGAAGGGACCAATCCTGTTTTGATGCTGGGAGAAGCGGAGGCAGGGTCTGGGAGAACCTTCTCAATAGACTGGACTTGAGGGTGATATGGGAGAGGATCAGGAAAGAACAAATTTGTGGTCACATCAGGACAAAGGAGGGAAGGAGGGAGAATGGGCAATGGCAACGTTATTTTAATATGGATACACAGTAAAGTGAGATCAGAGTTGCAAGGGAAGGCCGGTGAGCTCTAGCCAGTCAAATATAAGTCTGTTATTGCAGCGGATACTGTAGATTTGACAGGTCCAAGTTAAGCAGTTCACACTGAAGATCAGCACTAGCCACGTAACTTGTTTCTCTGTCCAAATTTGACTGGTTAATTTAGCATGCTAAATTTAGCCCATAAGCTCAGTCAAGATTTAAAGGCCAAATTACGGCAGATAATCAAACATCTGAAATAATCTTAAATTATGTCTAGACTACTTTAAATATCAATCTCCTTAGTGCAGGGGTGGGCAGCCTGCAGGCCAAGCGGCATGCCACTGAACTCTATGCAGCCCACAAGACCACTGGATGTACATTATCCAGAGATTTGGTGAGTTTAAATACCGCATTTCACAACAGCCACGCTAGTAGTTTTGTTTCCATCATTTTTAGTTACATTTTTACTTATTTATTCATTTATCCCAGGTGGTCTGTGGAGCTGTGTACTGTGCATTCTGGCATTACATAATGTCGCAGCTCGCCAGTAACAATACTGTGTATAAAGGTTGCCCACCCCTGTCTTGCGTCTGCAAGCATTACTCAGTCCCACCTACAAACTTTGTACTAACCTATACTTGTTAATAAAGGGCTTAAGAAAATGTTCCAAGGACTCAGCTGAGCATGGCTGTAGTTCCAGAACGTGAGTGTGTGTATATAAGCAGATTGCATCAATTTGTACTGCTACTTGCATTAAGTATGTTTTGTCACCAATATCTCTTTCCTGCCTGTCTCAATATGCTTCTGAATTCCTACTTCATATACTCTCACAGATTTCCATGTTCTACTCCAGGTGTTTTTTTAACAAAATGCATTTTTAGGCTGAGCAGGTCTCTCCCGGTCTTTTAGGTGTCTAGCTCAGCTGGAAGCTGCCTGTATGGAGCAGAGCACTGCTGTCAGGTCCCTCTCCAGGTTATTTCTCAGGCTGGAAAAGATTATTCAGAATCTGCCTTGACTGGACAAGTTTTAATGGAATATTGTACATTTCGGTCCTGTCAGCTGCTTAGAATGTCTGCTTGCTATATTGCACGCCTCGATGCTGCTTTCGGCTTATTTCAGTATCTATCATGCTACATCTGTTTGGAAAGTAGAAACTTTGGGGTTTTTTTTTGTAGAACCAGAAAACTGACAAAGAAATGTATGCACGTACTGCCATTCTTTGGTTCCATGGTCAAAACTTCCTCACATCTCTGGCCTCTCAACTGCGCTGTGCACCTGAGGGACAGAAAGAACGCAGGTAAGCAGGTGACACAAGGTGCAAATGCTTCAGGAGAGGCAAATCTCCTCAAGAACATTAAATCAGAAGAAGAAGGGGAGAGAAGTTTCACACTCTTGCATTACTTACTGGCACTCTGGCATCTGTGACTTGGCATTCATTGTACAGGTCCCTCCATTCATGCAGTAGTTATCACAGTTCAGGCAGCTGAGTGCTATCCTGCCATCCGGACAACTGGGAAAAAAATTATATAGGGCAAACACGTTGGTACAAGACTGGCTTCTATCAAGCAGGGGTGAGGGGATAGGGGGTAGTAAGAAAATATAATGGGAAAGAAAGAATACAGATGCAAAAAAAACCAAAACAAAACTGAAAGGAAATGGAGATGAGATATGAATGGTGTGTATCTTAGGAAAGAGCGAAAGGGAATTGGACTTGATATACTGCCTTTCTGTGGTTACAATCAAAGCAGTTTACATATTATATACAGCTACTTATTTTGTACCGAACGCAATGGAGGGTTAAGTGCAGGGCTGTTTTTGAGGGGGTACTGAGTACCGGCACCTTTTCCATTGTCTGCTAAAATTGACTTATGGTCCCCAAGTTTTAAATGAAAGAGATCAGGCTCTACACACCAATTCTGCCTTCGTCATTGATCCTGCGACTGGTTGCAGGGGGTCTGGCTATTGTTAGGTGGGTCCTTCAGTGATCAGCCTACCCCTGAAGGGTGGCCTGACATTTGAGTACTGGCACCTTTTTTGCTAGAAAAAGCGCACTGGTTAAGTGACTTGTCCAGAGTCACAAGAAGCTGCAGTGGGAATCGAACCCAGTTCACCGGGAGCTGCACTAACCACTAGGCTACTTCACTCTTATTCATAATACCCAAAGTAAACATAACACACTGAGCAGGGCTTGCTCAACCAATGGGCAGCCCAGGCCTTTGCCCGTGGTCAAAACAGAACAATAGATCCTGACATCATAATAACTCAAAGAACAATCAACGTGTTGTTTTACCTGCAGGGAGGTGGGAAATTTTAAACAGCCCCATCTACTGGTAAAGGGGTGAGGGGAAATTGTATTGAAGGATGCCTATATAGAATGTCATAAATGCAACACAGGCAGTTATGTGCTTTATAAAACAGAAGCCCAAAACCAATCCTGGCAGAGCACAAATTCACATCTGCTCCAAAGGAGGCCTAAATGCATGTGTGTGAACACACTAATATTAGAAAATACATCTCCACCCCCAAGAATGCCTACGCATGGATCCAGCTGTGCAACTGTGTAAGAGTCCTATTCCACCTGTAAAACACGTTTTACATTTATAAAATTATCTCCCATTATGAATATGCAGTATTTGGTCATGTAAATCTCTGAACAGCTGAAGTTATCTGTTTTAAAACAAGAATTGGGGCTCCAGGCATTCTTGGGCCAGCTAAAAAGCATCAGTTTTAGCGGCAACGTTCAACCACTAAACAAAGAACCATTTAAGTGGTGGATTTCCAGTGGTGCCACTGAAACAGATAGCACCGGCTCACAATCTGTACAAAAGTTAAGGGGATAATAGTGTTATATTCTGTATGTTATTATCTTCATTCACTTATGGTTTGTAAGCCACATTGAACTTGAGTCTATTCCGGGCTAATGTGGGGTATAAATGTCATGAATATTCATTTAACTATATGCGATTGGCCCATGGCTGAGAACTGGCCTCACAAAGTCTAGTTATGCATTTTTACAGGATTTATTTCCCGCCTTTTTGAAGGAATTCACTCAAGGCGGTGTACAGTAAGAATAAATCAAACATAAGCAATAGACAATTAGTGCAGTAAAAATATTCAAATAACAGTACAAAGTATGGCATAGTATACTACTTACAACGTCAACACAATATGGAATAGAACATTTTGATAGACAGCGTAGGGTATAAGCAAAGACGGAACATACAGATAGGTAAGACAGTATGAGGATTTAGAAAATAAGGTGATTAATTTAAAGAAAATTGCACATGAGGTCAGAGATGGTTGCTGAGTTTAATTATCAGAGTTTCAGAGCCTGAAAGATAAAGGAGGAGAGAGTGGAAGGTTAAAAGGATTGTGTAGCACGCCTACTGCCCTTCCGCTGGACCTGAATATTGATCAGCTGATTCCCATTGACTTTTCAAGAGTTCCTTGGTCATTTCTCATGACAAATGCAGCAAGTCACTGCTTAGTAACCAGCGGGTGCCCCCTCCCCCCTCCATGCTTACATGCATGTGATCTCTCCATTTTGCTTGTTGATATTGCATTTGCCGTCCTTGCAGCGTGTGCACTTGTCAACCTCGCACTTGGACCCTTCGTACTGCGGCGTGCAGCGACACTGTTTGCTGCCGTTGACAGTGAGCTGACAACTTCCCCCGTTCTCACAATATCCAAAGCACACCCCTAGCAAGGAGAGCAGAGGAATCGAGTGAACAGAGCTTACAAAACGTAAAGGCTCAGGGCAGCCTCTGCAAATCATCTAGACCCAATGTTTTAGTACAGGATCTTCCTGGTACATGCTGCATTAGTTTAACATGCTTCCCTGTACTGTTCCCTCCTCACGAATTATGTGGCTGGTCGTAGCCATTTAAGTCAGCAATGTGATTATTTTTTTGGTTAAGATATATAAAAATCAGACATGGATTATTTTTAACAACGGTAAAATTAAGATGGTTGATTTACTTATATTCTGCCTTTCTTAAGGTGAACACAAAAGTAACATGTAATTGGCATACAACACAATCAATAAAAGCATGAAAAAAAATCAAATTAAAATCAGCAGCTAACAGACTATCACTGCATAATAATAAAACACACTTTATATGTTTTTGATTTAATTAAAGTACAGTATCCAGCCTTCACTACTCCGACCATCCGGCATATCCAACAGACTGATGGCTATGCCGGTGACATCAGACATGCGGTGACATCATCGCATTTATGTCTATTAAAAATCTTTGTTTTAGAACAATTTTTGAAAATTGGGAATTCTATGTCTTTGTTTATGTAATGTTTTCTGTATTTTCGGACACTTCACTTATCCAACAACGGGTCGGTCCCATTTACGTTGGATAATCAAGACTGTACTGTATTTACTTTTCTAAACCTGAGCTCAGTCAAGTTACTGTATATTCAGGTACAGTAGGCAGGCTCTTACTCCAAAGGACCTAGAATCCTAAGGCTAGATTTACTAATGCATGTTAATATGACGATATACACAGCTAGTAATGCAGGTTAGTAAACTAGCTCTAAATCTCTACCTGTGGCAACAAAGGGTGAAGTGACTTGTCCAAGGTCACAAGGCACTTCAGAAGGGGAGACAGGGTTTACCTAGTTCTCAGTCCCACTACCCTAATCTCTAAACTACTTCTTGGGCAAAAGTTCTTTCATGTTCTACTGTCTTATTCCCATGTTCACCTTTCGTGAAAGTCCTAAGTTTAGGTTAATAATTGTTTTGTTATGTAATATACAGATACTGGTGTCCTTTATGTAAGTGTGTTTTATTATCATGCAGTGATAGTCTGTTAGTTGTTTTTAATTTGTTTTATATTATTGTTTTATTTGATTTTTTTTCATGTTTTTATTTATTATGTGTTACATGTCAAAATTACATGTTACTTTTGTGTTCCACCTTAAGAAAGGCAGAATATAAGTACATAAACCATCTTAATTTTACATTGCATCTAGCTGGGTACAATGAGATACAGTGTCTCTAACTCACAAAACACAAGTATCTCCTCAACAGTGCATGTAATAACTGGCTCTTATAGTGGGAAAAGTACATTCAGTTACAAATGCAGGCCATTTCCCGCCTTACTGAATTGGCACTTGTCTCCAGTGAAGTCAGCGAGGCAGCTGCATTTGGGCTGGTTGCCCTGGTTGACGGTACACTTGGCATTGTTTTGACAGTAGTCGGCACACACTTGCTGGTTACAAGTTGGACCAGTGTATCCGGTCAGGCAGCGGCATGTGGGATTTCCTGCAAAACAGAACCGAGGTAGAGAAACATTAGCTGGCTTTCTATACGTGAATGAACAAAAAAAGCAACACTGAGCCTTCAAGACTGGGACAAATAAAGTTCTTTATTAATGTGTACGCTGTATTACCCTATCTGTGTTTCTATATGTGAAGCCTGAATTCACATTAAGTGTCTATGTCGGATTTGGTTCAGCTGAAACAAATATGTCCCAAATATGCACTAAAAATGGTTGGTGTCAATAATTATGATAAGCAGCTGCTGCCTGCATGGTAGGTTTTTATGAGCCGTAGTATTATTCTGAGGCTTCCTCTTAGCTTATAAATCAATGGTTCCCAAACCTGGTCCTAGAGACACCCCAGCCAGTCAGGTTTTCAGGATACCCACAATGAATATTCTTGACAGAGATTTGCATGCAGTTGATGGAGGCAGTGCATGCAGATCTCTCTTATGAATATTCATTGTGGGTATCCTGAAAACCTGACTGTCTGGGGTGCCTCCAGGCCCAGGTTTGGGAACCACTGTTATAAATATATATCTTTCAATAATTTTTGTTGCATTTTTGGGACATATTTGAAGTGTATTAGACTTGTTTTATATTTTTGTTTTTTTATGTAGGATTTGAGACAATTTCCAAAATATTTCACAAAAGGCTTCCTAAACACACAGCCTTTTGTAAAATACATATAAGGACATCAGTTAAGTGCCAGCAGGGAGAGCCATTTTAGCTAAGATGACCTCTCCAAAAAAAAGAAGTATCATTTGTGGTTTTGAACATGTAACTGCCGGCACGTCCATAACTAGGTGCATGGGTGTAGGTGTTGGCACTTCAAGTGCCAGATTTTACAAAACTGGACATCCACAATTGGCCAATTAAGGAGCCAAATAAAATAACATTTCTGTTTTAAATATTTGAGCTGGTTTAAAACATCAAAAATTAAGTTCAACTGTCCCCTCAATGACCCCTCTAGCCTTATCCAAGTGAGAAATTAACTGATACCTGCTCCAGTTGTGCTATAGGTGTTAACACCGATGTCTAGATATTTTTAAAGTACAGCATTACCACTGCAAAATCGGAAATATACTCATACTTCCAGCTCAACCAAACCACACCCATGACATAGCGCCTTCCAAAAGGCACACTGCATAAACAGCAGCCTTCTGAAAAAGCTACTTAAACACGCTGGTCACTTTTAAACACAATACTCTCTCCCCCTCATCTGTATTCATTAAATATCCAGAAAATGAAAAAAAAAAAAAAAAAAAACAGGAGGAAAAGACTTCATTTAGACCTTCACTCACAGACTTGGAACTAGATATTTCCTCTACATGTGGTTGGTCAAAAAGTCAGCACTGGTCTAAAAACCTCCTTTCACCATTGTTGAACGAAACTAAAAAATGAAAATTTTTTTTTAATATGATTTTTATTAATGACAACTTTGATCTTAAGTACAACCTTGAACAATACCACGTTAACCAACAAAATTTCCAACGATCCTATTAACAGTTTGTCAATTTACATTTGTCATCATTAGTTTTCCCCCTTTTATCCCCCCACCCCTCCCCCCCACCAACTCTATCATTCAACAAATGAAAATGGTGACGTATGGCTTAGTTTTAAGCGTATTACTTAGCTTTTTAGCATGGCTTGAAGTGATTGTCGGCTGCTCTGTTTATATCTGGGCGCTGTAAATGCTGCAGTTCCCGGTAGTTTAATAAATGCAGATGAGAGAGAGAGTATTGTACTATAAGACCATATGATAACTATAGAAGTTTCTCTACTGCATATATATATATGGTAAGAGATCCATAAAAATAGTTGGTTGCGTTTCACTTTTAAACAGGGCTAACGAGGGGGGAGGGGGAGGGCAAGATTCCCCTGGGCCTGTCTCTCTTCTACTCCTGACAGGACCCAGGTGATCCTGTCCCAAAAGGAGCAGGAGAGAGAAAACTCTGGCACCTGGCCCTCCCCCCTCCTCCTTTGAGGCTTGGGGAGGAGCAGGTATATAGGGCTTCAGGGCCTCTGGTTTGGCTGGCAGGGGTCCGCAGGGCCCACCAGCAGAAGCCTTCATCCAGCTCTGTTCTCCACCATATTGTCTGCCCTGTGGCCTTCCTCCAGCGCTGTTCTCCGCCGCATTGCCTGCCCTGCGGCTGCTTTTTGGAAAAGCAGCCACAGGGAAGGTAATGTGGTGGAGAACAGCTTCTGCTGGCAGGGCTTAGGGACCCCCACCAATCAAGGTATGTGGAGTTGCGGCAGGGGGCAGGGAGGTGGGGCAAAATGTGCCGCCCCCCCCCCCCCCCAATTTTTGTAGTCTGGCTATGTGGAAGTCCTGGAGGGGGGGGGGGGGGGCGCGGAAGTGGCAGCCCTGCTCCGGGCCCGGCTCAGTCTCTCATTCGGCCCCCGAATGTAGCTATTTACATGTATGTCTTTTCGATCTGTCCAGGTGGAAAAATGTAATTTGAAAGCGCCACACCCCTCCGAGAAAAACTGCATTGGCTCCCAATCAAAGAACGTATTACTTTCAAAATCTGCACCCTGGTTCATAAAATCATCTACAGCGAAGCCCAGGGACACATGACAGACCTCGTAGACCTGCCAACCAGAAACACAACAAGATCAGCACGAACATACCTAAATCTCCACTACCCAAGCTGCAAAGGACTCAAATACAAATCAACTTATGTATCCAGCTTTTCCTGTATAAGTGCACAACTATGGAACGCACTGCCAAAAGTCGTAAAAACAACGTATGACCACCTAAACTTCCAGAAATCACTAAAAACAAACCTGTTCAAAAAGGCAAAACCCACCGACCCAACTTAAAAAACCTGAATCCATGCAACACAACGAAACCAAAGCTGGTAATGGCCATAAAATAACTCTTCCTCGCTACGATTCCCTAATGCGTCAGTCACACATGAACCTTATTCTACCATAATTTCACTTTGTATTTGTTCATACCGGAATTGGCGAACGCCTCTACGGTACTATGTAAGCCACAATGAGCCTGCAAATAGGTGGGAAAATGTGGGATACAAATGAAACAGATAAATGTAAAAGCTGAGCAAGCAGACCCTCCTCAGTGTGCTGTAGTAAGGGCCTTATTTTTTTTAAAGGTTATGCGCCTAAATTTACGCTCCCAAATTAAGAGCATAATCTATGCTCCAAAGTAGATTACTCTTGCAATTTAGGAGCATAACCTTTATAGATTAAGACCCTAAATGTTAACTATAGAAAAATCTGAGCAGTATTATAAAAGTGGGAATAGCATGCAACACTTTACATCTAAAGGAAGCACCTCTCTGCTTCAAGACAAACCTGCTCCTTTCGTGTGATCATGAAGATTGTAATACAAAGCATATTAGCATGTTGCATATTAGATTCTTGATGTAAATTGCACTAGTTGCAAATTAGCATTTAATTGATAAAAACTGCAATGAACCCAGATGGGGTATTTAGTGGTATATAAAAGCCCTAGTTTGATTTGATGCAAAAAAAAAAAAAAAAAAGAGAAAACAGGAAGGAAAGGAAGAGGAAAGGGAGAAACACAGAAGAGAATGAAAAGAAGAGCTAAGAAACTAAGACAAAAAAATTGAGTCTGGAAAAAAGAAAACATTGAGAACTGCACAGACCAGAGGAGCAAACTCAAGAAACACACCACAGGAGAGTGGAAGGTTTTCTACCCGCTTACCTGAGGGAGAAGCGGCACAATTTCCACCGTTCTGGCAGTAGTCTCGGCACTGGTCAGTTTCACACTTCTCACCAGTGTAACGGGGCTGGCATCTGCATTTTGGCTGTTTTCGGGCATTGAGAAAACAGCTGCCACCATTCAGGCATTCTAGGTTACACGTGTCTGGACTTGTAACTAATATAATTGGGGAGAAAAAAAGTACAATAGGTTGGAGCTCTCTTTCCCCAATTAACAGGAAACAGTTTTCTTGCTTTAAATAAATAAAACCTACTTTGAAGCACTAGACAACATTCCTTTATCCCTTTCATAATACTGCCCCCCCCCCAAACAAGGTACAATAATGACCATTAAAGAGAAGACAAAAGTGAAACATAAGGAGGACATTGTGGGTTGGTGACATTTTCAGTGGACCATTTGCAAATATAAAACAGAAGGGGTTCGATACTTACCTGGTAGGTATTTTCTTTTAGTTTTTTTTCTTATTGTAAGTCGTGGAGGGGCATTTTCAAAAGGGATGTCCATGTTTTGATATGGACATCCTCGCAAAACGTCCCGATCCAGGGGCGGGGAAACCCGTATTTTCAAAACAAGATGGATGTCCATCTTTTGTTTTGAAAATACCGTCAGGGACGTCCAAATCCTTAAATTGGTCATCCCTAGACTTGGTCGTTGGCGATAATCGAAAGCAAGGACATCTATCTCAGAAACGACCAAACATGGGAGGAGCCAGCATTTGTAGTGCCCTGGTCCCCCTGATATTCCAGGACACCAACCGGGCACCCAAGGGGGCACTGCAGTGGACTTCATAAATTTTTTAGTATCAGGGGCCACATTTAATATTTCATAATATTCGGAGCGCCAAGACATGTGTGTGCACACGTGAGCACATTCATACATTCTCTTTCTCTCCCATGCTACCCTATCCTCTTTCTCTCTCATATATGTACCCCCCTACTTTCACCCATTCTCTTGCTGTCTCTCGTTACCCCCCCCCCTCCAGCCTTCACTGAATACACTCTATGAATTAACTGCAAAAAAAAAATCAAAACAATGAAACAGTATTCCGGAAATATATACAACTATGTTAACATTTGGCTCCCAGACAGGCCTAGCTCCCTAGTCCAGCATCGGTTCCAGTGAGCAGTTTAAAAAAAAAAAAATAAAAAAGAGACATTTTGGTAATAGAGAAACCCTGAAATTCAAATCCCAACATTAGCCATTGTATATAGGCATGATATCAGCATCAGCTCTGAACTCTACTATTTAGGAATGATTTTAGGTGTGCAATTTAAAACTCTATGTCTGATCTTCAAGGCCCTGAAAGGAAATGGCCCTGAGAACCTGAAAAATAGGATGATCCTCCACACACCGCCAAGGACTTTCACTAACCACACCCTCTCCAAAAGACATTACACGATGTGATATCTGCAAGCGAGCCTTCTCCAGAGTAGCCCCCACACTCTGGAATGCACTGCCTGAAAGGCTGCGCTTAACACAAGACTATCTCTACTTCAGGAAGCAGGTGAAAGCTTGGCTCTTCAACCAGGCCTTTAATGGAAAGGGAAAGGGAAATGGAACTTGATATACCGCCTTTCTGAGGTTTTTGCAACTACATTCAAAGCGGTTTACATATATTCAGGTACTTATTTTGTACCAGGGGCAATGGAGGGTTAAGTGACTTGCCCGGAGTCACAAGGAGCTGCAGTGAGAATCGAACTCAGTTCCCCAGGATCAAAGTCCACTGCACTAACCACTAGGCTACTCCTCCGCTCACTAGAAGTAACTAACTTGCTAGTCTCACTCACACACACTAGGAGTGACTCAGTCTGCATATACTGCAGCAGGGCGTGTTTATCCACTCCTACCCTAGCTGAGATAATATTTAACCATCTCACTTACCTCATGTGCAACTTTCTTTAAATCAATCACTTTACTTTCTAACTCTTCCTACTTTCTTACCTATCTATATGTTACATCTTTGCTTTACCCTTCGCTATCAATTATAATCAGGGCTTTTTTTGAGGGGGTACTTGGGGGTATTGAGTACCAGCACCTTTTCCATTGTCTGCTAAAATTGACCCATGGGCCCCAAGTTTTAATGAAAGAGCTCAGGACCTACACACCAATTCTGCCTTGTCATAGACTCTGTGACTGGTTGCAGGGGACCTGGCTATTGTGGGGTGAGCCCCTCAGTGATCACCCCACCCTTGAAGGGTGGCCTAGCATTTGAGTACTGGCACCTTTTTTGCTAGTAAAAATGCACTGATTATAATGTTCTATTACGTATTGTTTTGACATTGTAAATAGTAACCGCTCCTGCAGTTCCCTTACCAAGTAGTATGCCATGTCATACTTTGTATTGTTTTTGAATACTTTTACTACTGTAATTGCCTATTGCTCATGTTTGATCTATTCATACTGTATACCACCTTGAGTGAATTCCTTCAAAAAGGCAGTAAATAAATCCTAATAAATAAATATAGTTTTTGACAAAGAAAACATTTTTTAGTGACTAAAACATAACTTAGCACCCTGCCAGACACCGCCTTCACCCTGTCTTGTTCCCCTCACCCCTGGCCTGGTCAGTGGGACAGTTGAGCTTCAGGGTTGAGAGGGCCCAGGTGGGCTTCGGGGTACACCTGGTAGTGCCAGGTCCCTCCCCTTCCTCCCCTATCAGTGGTGCTGTACTCCCTTGCCTCAAGATACACAGAAATGTCCAGCCTTCTAAAAAAAAAAAAGCTAGAAACAGAAGCAGCTTTCCCTTCTAAGGCTGAGGTTTGTTGCTTGTGATAGGCAGCTGTTGTCACCAAGATCATGAAACGCTGCTCCTGTTGTGGAGGCCGGAGAGCAGTGTCAAGCACCTTTGACAGCTATGCTCGGGCTTTTCTTCAGCATTTGCCTCCCGACGCCATTTTCTTCTTCTCCCCACTTGGGCACATCGGTGAATTGCTTCCCTGCCATGAGTGGCCTGCAGAAGCTCCAGGTGAAGTCCTCAGATAGGATCCGCTTCCCTGCCATAACTGGTTTCTCACAAGGTTAAGCCGCGTGGCACCGGAAGTTGAGACTATTCCTGTGGTATCAAGTCCTGAGACTTGATACCGTAGGAACAGCCGCAACTTCTGGTGTCACACGGCTCAAACACGTTGTGAGACCAGTTGTGGCAGGAAAGCAGATCCTCAGGACTTCACCCAGAGCTTCTGCAGGCCACAAAAAAAAGAGGTTGGCAGGCCGTAGGTTGGACAAGCCTGCATTAGAGAGTTCTGGGTTGAAGTTATCAGATGCACTTATCAATTTGGCTGGCATGAGACTTTCCTGTATCGAAGCCTGGTGCACACATAAGATCTACAATTCTGCTTTGCTAGGCATTTATATAGTTCTTGAAGTTAAACGCAGGCTGGTGATCTCTTTATCCTCTCTCCAAGACAGCTGCTGGTAGGCTCTGGGAATGGGGAACTAAGCTAGTGATGTGGCACAGGACATGAGGTGCTCAGACCTATGTAGGTAAGGAAGAAAATGTGGAAGTCCCCTGGCAACTAACATGCATTTTCAAGCATGCAAAGGAAGAACACCATCAGCCTATGGACTGGGGAGGCTCTGTGAACCATCAGGCACATTCATTCTGAGCTGAAGGGCATACACAGCAGCCATTCATGTAATCAAACTCTTTCTGAATAACATTAGATATTCAAAATTTCATTTAAAAATCCCTCATAAACTACACATGATTCAAAACCTTCATGCCCTAAAAAAGGTCTTCTTGGAAGACGATACATTAATGTATCTTCCTTAACCTGTACAAGGTCAAGCAACAACCAGGATGACATAATATTAACATGATCCTTTGGGTCACAGAGAACGTGTCAGCCACATACCATCCGGTGAAACTGTGGGTAATGGGATCACAATGCAAGTTCCATTGTCCAGCCGCCGGCCATTTGGACAGGTGCAGACTGGGCCGCTTGGACTCAGCAAACAGAGCCACTCACACTTTTTCCTGTCACATGGATTTGTCACTAGAAGAGAATATAGATTTAAAAAAATGTTTTAATGGTTATCTTGATGCATTCTCCTGTTCAGTATGTGCTCGCACTCAATGAAAAATTTGTTTGTGTCTCTGGACACAGAATCAGCAGGACCAGCAAACACTTTCTCTTGGACAGGACACACGGCACGGAACATTACGCTCACTTGATGAGCATGAAGGAATGACAAGCTACAGAGAGTTTTAACAAGAGACACATGGTGGTGTGCATGGCAGTAGGTAAGTCAACTGATGTTGGACGTGCCAACAATTCTTTGCAAATCTCAGTTGTACTTTTGGTTTCCCATTTTTATGTTTCAGTATATTTTATTCAAAGAAACATCTACGTTAGGGAAAAATGGACAATTAAACAAACACAATATTGCTTTATCAACTTAAAGATCTATTCAGTTTAACATTAAAAGTGCTACTCTTCCCTCCCCTGTCCAACCCAACCCCCACCCCTACTGTTGATATACAAGCTGAAAATACCAGGAGGCTTAACTCTTTGGTTTCCTATTTTTATATAAGTTCTATTTTCTGGCAATCTTGTGATTGCTATAAAAAAACACATGGGTGCAAACAGAAGACTGACTAAATGGCCTCTCTAGCTGCTGAGATGAAAAAGGAAGGACTGGGTGAGGTTTTTCCACTTCTATCATTTCACCTGAAAACCTACATGTTTGGGGAACAGTGGGAGGAAGGGATCTACAGAGTTATGTGCAATACACACACAGAGTAGATCACCAAATAGGTCTGGTGATCTACTCTGTGTGCACATCATGTCTGGACATGGCATGGAAGACTGCTCTTTTTCGTCCCACCTTTCCCCTGCCCCTCAATTCAGAACACTTATCCAAGCAGGCATGGGGGTTATGGTGGAGGCTATGGTCTATGTCTTTGGGATTACCCTGGCAAGACTACCCTGCAAGAATTTTCTTGTCTGAAGTCAGCATGGCCGAGTGGTAAGTGGTAAGTATGGGGAAGGCAATTTTCAGAGCTATTTGAAAACTCTCCTCCTTGCAAGTTCTGTTATTTACCTGCACTGAAAATCCATAACTATGTGCCTTGTTTTTCCTGAGAACATCTCATACATTGTACAAGAGATGTTTCACAGTTTGCATTTTCAAACTAGCACAACATTTGCAGGGGAAAAAAAACTACCTACAGACTTACATCAATGTGGACAGCATTTAAATTACCCTCACAGAGGGAAACTTAACTTTAGAGCAGGCCATCTAACTTGTAAAGGCAGTACATGGATAATTTACATCAATTTTCTAAGACAAAAATGTGCAAATCTCATGGAAAATCCATGCACATAATTCAAACCTGCTCTTTGGTATGCACAAAAGCTGAGAAACTTTATATGCACACTTTTGAAAATCAAAAGTGTGTGTGCAAGGCCAAAATCCATCACTGGGAGTGCTTCTGCTCATCACAAGTAGAAGTACAGATGAAATAGCATTAAGCACACAGTTATACCTGTATATAGTCTGGGCAATTTTATAACAAGTCATTTCTACAGAGAGGCTTTTAAACCTGTGCAGTACGCTTGATTTTAATACAGAATAGATAATAAAGGATAGAAGGAGTTGTTTGGGAGAAATAACACTGCATCATGAAACACAGTTACTGGACGCACTTCATTGTTAATATACACAGATGGCCATTTTTGAAAAACATCTGTCTGGCATCATTTGTACAAAAACGGCCACGCAGATGTCCCTGCAGAGCAGAAATGCAGCCTAGTGGTCAGTGCAGTGGACTTTAAACAATAGGACCCTGGTACAAATCCCACCTTAATTCCTTTATATGTTTATTTCATCTTATTGAACCGCTTTTTTAACATATAAATCAAAGTAATGTAGAAAAATACATAATAATTAATAAAAATGAAAAGAGCTTCAATAAAAACAGGAAAGAACCATTCACAAAAAAAAAAAGAAAAAAAAAATCAGAGACATACAGTTCCATCTGCTACACATCTGCTTGGTGCTACTACTCCCATTTACAGGGACACTTAGGATATAAAATTATTTTAAAAAGTGGGTTTTCAAAAGGACTTCACATTTTTTTAAAAAAGGGGTTCAGATCACATAACCGGAGGAAGGCCATTCCACAGGAAAGGCACCAAAAAGTAGAAGGCCCTTTTCCTTCTCATTTTATAATAGGCCTGTCTAGGATTAGGTAGGACAAGCTCATAGTCACTGTTCTGAGCCTCCAGGAGCTGATAAAAACCCACTGTACCTAAAGGTATACCACTACAGTAGCCATCACGCTTGCAGGTGTCTTATAAATTCAGGTACAGAAGGTATTTCTGTGTTCCCGGAGGGCTCACATATTTGTACAGAAATAAGAGAGTTAAGGTGGGAGTTACGCCTGGGTCCTGTTGCTCAAAGCCCACTGCACTGATCACTAGGCTACTCCTCACACTTCCTTGCTGCTCTGTTAGGAATGGCCATAATACCCAAAGCTGTCCTAGAGCCTGGTATCCACTGTCACTTTCACTTCTTAGTGGGGGGGGGGGGGGGAGGAGGTCAGTAAACCACTGGGAGATGAAGGGTCATTTCTTCATCCCTCTAAGTAGTCAGCTGCACAATCAGGCACCTTTTTGTACCCTGGATGTTTAGGTTGATTTAGCACATTGTATAAATACAGGTGTAGCCTATTTAATTCCATAAATATTCTCCAGTGTGACACTGATTCGGGAAGGGACGTAGGGGAAAAGAGGGTCCTAACCAGCCATGTTTATTTCTCTTTCACCTTGGTAAACTGTACTCTTTGTATGACAGATTTCACTAGCTGAGACTGAAAAACTCACAATAATAAACCTTCTTCACAAACACAAATCTCAAATAAAATTTCCATGCTATAATCTGCTTGATGAGGTGTTATTGGATTCATAACTCTGACAGGAGGCTCTTTAACCCCATCCTTCTCCATAAAGGCCTGTATACATATGCATATATCTACAATAAGTTTCCAAAACATAGATGTTTATGGGAGAAGCAGAAAACCAGATGTCTATAAATTAATTAGCACTGCTCATTTTGTTTTAGTCAGCACAATATTCACAGCTCTGCTCTGGAAGTACAGCTACATGAGGAAACGTCTTTTAACAAATTTTAAAATGCTACTTTGTGACAGCAGAGTTATCCTCCCAAAGAAAATTGCATTTTATTTCCCCTTTGCTGTTTCTAAGAACTGGGCCACAATTTTAGTTTGTGAAAGTGACAGTCTGTGTAAAGTTAGATTTGGTGCTGGGCAGTGGTGTGTTGGTAAATTTTTAACAACAGGCTCTCTCCCTGCTCCACCTCTGTACCACCCCCTCCCCCCAAATTGCAGAGCTGGCTATACCCGGGGAGAGAGCCTGGGGGGGGGGGGGGGGGGGGGCAATGCATTACTCCAAGAAAAAAATGTTTTTTTTTAATGCTCCCAGGTTCCAATCTAATTCATGTTTAATGTGGGATAAAATGCCATAAATAGGTAAATAAATAGATAGAAACTTTGAATGTTGAGCACCTGATTCTCATAACATGATGTCTGTTTTAGAAGCCCTTTACCAGGAGAAAAAAAAATCTCTGCACCAATATAACAGGGTTAGGGTGTCCCTATAACTAGCCCCTCTAAATGACACACAGATTACAATATATAACAAATTACTACTCTACCTATAAAAAGTTATTCCCTTATTATACTTCCTCTGCATACATCTGTATGCACAAGCTGGAATGTTTGAAAATACAACTTTTTTTTTTTTTATAGTATCCTCCCTACTGTCCATGATCCCACCCCACCTCACCTAGGTTACTCCAGATCTCCTCCCCGTTCCCCCCAGTGAAAAGTTATTCCCTTATTATACTTCCTCTGTGCACATCCATTTGCACAAGCCGGCATGTTTGAAAAAACCTTTTATTTTTAATAGCATCCTCCCTACGGTCCCCACCCCACCTACTCCAGGCCTCCTCCCCACTCCCCCGAGCTGCAGGGTCCCAGCAGATACCTAAAGGCAGCCACCCTGGTGGTCTAGTGGATTCTTCAGGGCAGGAAAGATCCCCAGTCTTTCCTGCCCGCTGCTGCCGCTGACCCTCCTAGCCGCATCATCTTTAAAATAGCTGCCGAGACTTACAAGGGCGGCCTCGCAAGACTCCAAGTCTCGCGAGGCCACTGCTGGAAGTCTCGGCAGCCATTTTTAAAGAGCACATTTTAATTAAATTTCAATCATAAAAAACTTTTATTTTTTTACTTATCTTTAGAATATTTACTTAGGACTGTCACCTATGGCTGATGCAGACATGTAAATGTAAGGTGTGCCGATAGCGTTCTATAAATGTGCCCAGGTTCCACTGTAGAAGACTCCCACTGCATGTACTCAGGGGGAGGGGGGCTAAATGGAGGCACCTAGTTGTAGAATTGCCTCCCATAGCATCTGTAAACAAGGAGTGGAGTCAGAATACACTAAGGTAATGTGCGACTGAAATCAGTCTTTATTTTATTTATTTGTTACATTTGTATCCCACATTTTCCTACCTATTTGCAGGCTCAGTGTGGCTTACATAGTACCGAAAAGGCATTCGCCAAGTCCGGTACAGAAACAAATACAAAGGGGATATTGTGGTCGAATAAAGGTACTTGTGTATCAGGTACAATGGGGGTTGATGAGAGGAAGGGTATTTAGAGGCTTATTTTCAAAGCACTTAGCCTCCCAAAGTTCCATAGAAACCTATGGAACTTAGCCTCCCAAAATGCTTTGAAAATATGCCTCATAGTGTCCATTACGAGCTTTGGTTTTGCTGTGTTGCAGAGTGTAGGTATTTATGTTGGGTCGGTGGGGTATGCCTTTTTGAACAGGTTGGTTTTTAGTGATTTCCTGAAGTTTAGGTGGTCGTAGGTTGTTTTCACCTCTTTTGGCAATGCGTTCCATAGTTGGGTGCTTATATAGGAGAAGCTGGATGCATAGGTTGTTTTGTATTTAAGGCCTTTGCAGTTTGGGTAGTGGAGGTTTAGGTATGTTCGACAGGACAGGACACGTGCACTGTGTTTCGGCTTGGCAGCCTGCATCAGAAGTCTATAAATAAAGTTTTGGCTGGTGCAAGTTTCAGATGTCAATCGCACAGGGGATAAAACCAGCCAACAAATACTGCAGCACATCTGTCTTAATGAAACCATCAATTAACACAGATTCTGGAAGAAATACAAAATAACTGGTGCCCAAGGCGGGACACTATTACAACGCATCACCATTGTTTTGTACTGCTACCAGAATTTCTGATAATTTGGTAGTTTAATTAAGCCAGATATGCCATGGTATTGGTTAGCTGTTTCTGTCCTCTGTGCAATTGACACTTGCAACTTGCACAAGCCGAAATTCTATTTATAGAGTCCTGATGCAGGCTGCCAAGCCAAAATACGACACTCGTGTCTGGTCATGTCAGCAAAGTCTGATTTCACTCGCACATTACCCTAGTGTGTTACGATTCCACTCCTTGTTTAGTTTTGGTTTTACTCTTGTGGAGGTTTTGGATTCCCCCCCCCCCCTTGCTGCTTCCATAGAATCTGTCAGTGATGTTCTCCACATATGTTCAGTACTACCACTTATTTTTTTTTTTTTGTTACATTTGTACCCCGCGCTTTTTCCCTCTCATGGCAGGCTCAATGCGGCAGGCAATGGAGGGTTAAGAGACTTGCCCACAGTCACAAGGAGCTGCCTGTGCCGGGAATCGAACTCAGTTCCTCAGGACCAAAGTCCACCACCCTAACCACTAGGCCACTCCTCCACTTATTCACATTGTGGTGCTGAATATACTCTTTTTTTTTTTTTTTTTTTTTAATTGGTCAGGGCCAGCATTAAACACTCTCACCACTGAACACTGTGCCATGTCAACTCCTGTGGATCTTTATTTATTTTACTTCCTGGGCAGGAACCTGAGGAAGTTCTCCAGCCCCTCATCAAACGGTGACAACCAGCCATTCCCCTATTTTCCTTCAAAATGTTAACACATGCCCTGAAATTATGCCACCAAAATCTTTTCAAGAAAAGGACTGAAGAACTACTAAAAAGAAGTGGTAAAACATGAAAATAGACATATCTGTAAGGACTCCACAGCACCACTAACCTTCTGGTTGTTTATACTGGTGGTAGAGAACAACATCTGTGGCATGGTTTATTCCAGATGTTAAGCTGACGACAGAATCATTGCCAAACTTGTGCACTTTGAAGATGACATTGTTGATGTATGTTACCCCGTAAATATAATCTTCAAAGATATCGATGCTGAATGGATGATTTAGCCCTACAAAGAAAAACAATTTAGAATTAAGCACTTTTGCTAGGACAAATCTGATCTTGGAAAATATACAATTACTTTTTATGTTCAATATTTTTATTGAGTTAGTTTACAGAAGAATAACATTGAACAAATCAGAGCTTGAATAATATTATACATACGGAAAAAATATAAAGAGTGAGGGGGAAAAAAGTGTGTGTGGGGGGGGAGGGTAAAGAATCCAATGCTTTTCAACACACTTCTTTGAAATAAGCCAGGAGCGGAGACCACTTCTCCTTGTATAGGAGTGTTTGGAGTCCCAGCTCAATCAGAACCAGGGCAAGGTTCTGGCCCCAAGAGCCTCTAATTCCTTATGATCCAGGGGTTTTTCCTCTGCTATATATCCCCTGCACAACTGGCCTTTAAGGGTTGTGAATGCTATAGCCCACACCATCCTCAGCCCTGGTTGGCCCAGGGAGCAGAAGACCTGGGCCAGGAGTCAAACCAGTTCACAGAATCAGTAGCATGGCTTACTTTTTTTTTTTTTTTTCAGATAAGGAATGCATTTAGACCGTTTCCACGCTGATGTCTTAAGCAATACAGATTTGTTAGTTGTGCCTTAAAAAATGTAGTGCACACAAAATGAATCTGTGAGCATTAAGAAGTTCTACTACATGTTAAATAAAATATTATTATTAACATGAATGTGTGATGTCAATGAAAAAGTGTCCCAATATCAGGAACAAAGGCCTTTCCCTGTTTACTATCCCCAAGCTATTTTTGTTGGATCATTTGTTTTGTTTAACTAAAAATCCTGCAAGAACTTTGCTTTTATTTCTTTCTTATATACCACCTGCAAGCCAAAAAGCTATCAAAGAGGTGTACATTCTTTTCCCATCTTTGTAACAAGTGAATGCAGCTTAATGTTGGAAAGACGCCACTTGTGCCCTAGAATGAATGGTTGAGGTGCCAGTTAATTGTCTGCTAATGAAAACTAATCACTTACATATAGGAGAGGTATGAATGGGTAAGACATTTATAATCTTGAAAGGTGCATACAGACATGACAGTCTTTTAAAAAAAATGAGGAACTATCACTGTACCTTTCTTGCTGTCAATGGCCACGACTGGATCCGTGCCATTGAAGTGAATGCTGCCAATAACAGAGAGTTTGGCATCGGCCCAGTACAGCCTCTCATTGAAGTAATCCACCGCTAAGCCTGCAGGGGAAACAAAGATGCCTATGACTCTGCCGGGACAGCCCCTTCCTAAGCATTACCTCAGTTGGGATCATTTCACATGCTTTGCAGCTGATGGTGCTAACAAAAGAACTGCCCTTTATCTTTCCAACATACTTTTAAATATCAAAATATTATTGTTAACACAGTATTTTCAAAGTAGTGTAATCCCTTTACAGGCTGCTCAACCATTGTTTCTTCACCAACGGTCTTTTTAAAGACCAGTTCATGCTCTTTTTACAAGAAGTATTATCAATGACAAACGTGATCGTCAAGTATATGTATCAAGACTCCTGAGGCAGACGCGCAGGTGCCGAAACATGGTTCCGTGCCGAGTCAATATTAATAAACTTCTATAATTTCATTCCAGCATCCTGACTGTTTCTCGAAGAGCCTGATCCAGTTCCAATTCCTTGTTCCTGGATTCCCTCATTCTAAACCAGACCCTCTCTTTCCCTTTTTCCAGAGCTTCCCCCTAAATAAGGTTCAGTTATTACCTTTAATCATGAAAAGCTAGCAAAACAAAATCCTCCATCAGGATTCCACCTACATGCTAGAAGTAACTTCAGTATGCTTGATCTAAGGTGATGATTCTCTGCTCATACACAGATTATAGGCAAAGCCAAGGAAAACATGTCTTTCAATTTGATTTTGTGAACCATTCTAAGATACACTGAAATAACAGCACATAAAATACCAAAACAAAACCAACCTCCTCCGGTGGAATTTTGAAATGAGAAGGGAGCCAGGGTTGAGATAAAGACACCATAGGCTTACCTGTAGGCCACTGTATGTTGTCTTGCACCAGTGTCTGTCTCAGTGTCCCGTCCATAGCCGCAGTTTCAATTTTAGGGTGGTTACCCCAGTCAGACCAATACATTGTTCTTAAAGATGAAACCAGAAAAATGCAAGTATTGATACTCCAATCAGACTAATTTAGTCTGCACATCTCTCTTTCATTTACAATAAATGGACAATGCCCTATACTGATGCCTATTTCCACTATCTTATTATTTTTAAACTTGTGTGCAACTGGGAAAATTACACATACAGATTAAAAACAGGCTGAGTCAGTGTGATCCTTACGGGAGAGTGGGAGGATAGTTACTCTCACAAGCAGCCAGTGTATTGTTACCTGCTGCTGCCTCTTCCTGGGGAGAACCAATGGAGGGTGTGAAGGAGACAAAAAAAAATGTTTGTGGGCAGAACAGAGACTGAAGGGGGGAGGGGAAGGAGGAGGGACAACAGTGGCCTCAGTTTTACAAAAATACACAGCTTCCCTCTCACACAAAGCACCATCTATAAGCCTTGCCGCTAAGTCACACAGTCAACCTCTTTCACACAAGCGTACTCATATACCTCCTCATGTTTCACAGGCACACGTGCAAATGTTTTGGAAATCTACACTCCATTTGGAAACATGGAAAGTAATTTAGTAACACTGCGTGAAGCAGGTGTTTCTCAAGCTGCTCCTGGAGTAACCAATAGCTGGTCTGGTCATCAGGATATCTACAATGAGAGCAATATTCAGCTTGTAAACCACTCGAAGCAGCGGGTTGAAGTAGCCCTGGATATTCAATGCTGGGGCATGCGTATGTGTGCTGACCTGGAAGTTAACCAGGCACCGGATGATATTCAGGCTGGTGACCGGTTAACTCGGTAGATGAAGTTAGGACAGCCTTTTCAATGCCATAACTTTATGTTCTTACTTAGACATTTGGGGCTAGATTCTACATACAGTGCCTTAAAAATCGGTGCAAACAAAAAAAATGCCTAGATGTATCCTATAAACTATACCTAAAGTTAGGCGTGGTTTATAGCATACGCCTAGCACCCATCTGTGCAACTAAATTTAGTTGCAGGCATTTACACCAAATATAACTTGGTGTAAATGCCTATATTTATTTATTTGTTGCATTTGTAGCCCACATTTTCCCACCTATTTGCAGGCTCAATGTGGCTTATATTGTTCCGTCATGGCGATCACCATTTCCGGAGAGATACATGTGGTATTACATTAAAGTTCATGATTGACATAGTAGATTAAGCAGTCAAGAACAAAGAGTTCATATTCAGAATGAGAGATAAAGTGGTATTGCGTTAAAGTTCATTCGTGGTAGAGTAGACCTTGGTAGTCGAGTATAGAGAGTTAAGTTTTATCCAGTTGTGGTTTGAGTTTCGTTGCCTGGTATTTAGGATGGATCATTGTGGTATATCTAAGCAGGCGTGGAGTGGATGTATTCTGTAACAGCGCGCATAGTTTTCAGAAACGCCCACAACCCGCCCACTCCACGACCATGGCCACGCCCCCTTTTCCAATCTGAGTCTTAGAATTTAGGCGCATCACTTCACAGAATATACTTAGAAAGTTGTGTGCGTAAATTCTAATTAGTACCAATTAGTGTCAGTAATTGCTTGTTAAGTGGCAATTTTCGGCGCTAATCAAAATACGACCGGATCTGCGCGTACAACTCAAGTCGCACTACATAGACTCTGGGGGTTGGTGGACAGACTAAGTTTGAGCTCTGCTGACGCAAGAGTTTTGAGAATGCTCATGCAGTTCTGGCACGCTTAAGAGTCTCAGTCACGCTGCCTCACTCTCCTCGTTGGAAATGAGTAAGGATGGCCTATGCTTGCTGTGCAATGTGTCTCCTGTTATCCTGATCAGCCTCCTCCAGTCTCTTATAAATGTCATCCTTGTTGCTTAATCTGCAAGTTGCTCAGGCCCAGGATGAGTAGGGCAAAAAAACTCTCTCATTTCAAAGTTACTTATGCAAAATCAAAATAGTATTATAAACAGCTTGCCTCTTACCCTCTCTGTGGATCTACAACTATGGCATGGGGTTCGTCAATCATGCCCGAGATTAACGTTTTGCAATTCTCTCCCTTCATCTGAGCCACTTCAATAACATCACGCCCTGAATCTGTCCAGTAGATATTGCCTGCAACCCAATCAACAGCAATTCCTCTGGGCATCTTAAGACCTGGGATCTGTAAACAGAAAGAACATATTGTGTTGAACCACAGCGCCATTCTATTCAATGCTGCTAATCCATTTATTTGAAAATCGACCACCCTTCCTGCAGGTGAAAGTATGTCCTGATGGTTCTTTGCATTGGTGCAATAGTTATCGACCTCTCTTTTATTGTGACACACCTGACAGACAATATTCACATGCATGACACACTAAACATTATAATTTGCAGCTCAACAAAGGATAAAACCCTATATAATCATTTAATTGTTGATAAGAATGATGTAAGGGAAATATAGATGCAAGGATGATGTCTGTCAGGGTAGAAGAGAGAGTTGGGCTTTAACATTTTCATCTGGGGCTGGTGACAGAAGTAGGGACCAATTATGGAGATTTCAAGTACCTGACCTTCTTAATTCTCAACCCACCCCAACCTACAACATAGTTGTTAAGAAAAGCAAATGCATGCTGTCAATTTTTGGTGACACCTCCCAGCTGTTGGTGACACACTGGTTGAAAACCACTGCGTTAGTGTGAATAACTGCTCTTTATTGCTCTCTAGAACCTGCTGCCCTAGGCAATCACCTAGTCTTGAGAAATGATTAGGCTGGCCCTATTTTCTTAGAATGTGTGATAAAACAGTGGGTTCCCTAAGCCTGTGAACAGTATTATTTTTACTGATGACATGTATTTCTACTAACTGGCCAGCAGATGGCACTTGTTTTGTGCTTTAAAGCTGTTGCACAAAAAGACTCTTTTTTCTAGTTTAAGCTTATGGAAAGGCAATTTGGAGTACCATTGGCCAGATACTTTCAAAGTTTGTGCTCTGGGCTTTGATTGGCCCTTGAGATCAAATCTAGCCAGGAGGTACTAGATTTCCCCCAGTCTCAGCCAAGGAGTGGAGAGAGAGAAAGATCTCTTTATTGAGGCCCTGTGAGCAGCTATGTTTTCTGAACTCCCTCGGTACTATTCAGTTAGTAAACAAATGTTTAGGCAGTTTTATAATTGATTCATATTCAGTTACCTGTTATTTTTTGTTGATTTCACCTTTTTTTGTTCACTGTTCGTGATAGTAGACCTATAGTTTATTAGCTCTGCTGTCCTGGACTAACTAAGAATCCTGGTGGTTTGTTTTTTTGGGTCTTTGAGTGCTCTCTGGGAACTGTGGAAGCCCTGGGAGTGTGGCCCCCAGTGTCCTAGAAATCACCGGGGAATAACTTGTAGGTGGGAGACTCGCCCAGAGGCAAGTGGAACCTAGTGAATGGGGTGGAGGGTTGGCTAGTATAGAGCACATGCCCAGGTGCAGGTGGGCCTAAGCAGTGTTGGGTTAACCCTAAGTTGGTGCTAGGTGTTTTGTGAGAGCATGGATGGGCCACTCAGAAGCATTCTGTAAAAGTCAAACTCATTTTTTTCTTTATCCTTCCCAAATAGCACTCCCAGTTTTGAGGGCTGCAGAGAAGCCCTTTTAAGACTAGTCCTGGGTGACATGGGTGCTATAACACTAGCAGCTGCCTTCCTTCCTCTCCTACCTACCAACCTCACGAGACAGAAGACTGGAACTTGAGTCTTCTGCATCCCAGAGAAGGGTTTCTCATATTTTTAGGTTGAATCCCCCCCCCCCCCCCCCCCCCAATTTCATCTCTGTAATACTTTTAGCTTCTGTCACTTCAACCATAAAACTGGTAAAATTAGCTTATTTTTTTTTTTTAATTATAGTACAATGTACTGCTTATATTAAATCAAACATACTTATTTTTTCACATGACCTTAGGGACCATTTTATTTAGTTGAGAAGAGTAGCTTATGTGTGTATTTCTGCTTCCCACCCTTCGGGGAACCATTACTACAAAGCACAATGCTACAGCCTGAGGCTAGACACAGCTCCATTAGGGCATTCAATTACCAAGGTTTTTTTTTTCCTTTTAATTTTGCATGTATTTAAATTTGCATTTTAGAGAAGGTCTTAGGACTTCAGTGTGTATAATCAATCTAGATATTTATTTCCATTTTTTGAAGGAGGAGGTGTAAAAATGTGTGTTAGCAATAGATAAAAATGAAGAACAGATGTTTTTTTTTAATCCCCTCTGGATCTTGCAGTCAAGGAAATCTGCAACACATTGAAGTATCCAGACATTGCTTGTAGCCACTAATACAATTACCAAGGATTTGCCAGTCTATTCTGATGGCTCTCTTAATTGGCAAAGAGTAAGGCATTCCCTTCTGCAGGGTAGGGCAAGCACCTTCCATGTGACCAACAGTAGAAACACAATAGCTTGGTTTTAAAAAGAGAGAAGCAGTGTTGCCAGGGCTGCGGATTTCCCGCCCAATTGGGCTCCTTTCCACGACCCGCTGCGGCTTTTTCACGCTGCGTGCGGGTTGCGGGATTTTGGGCGGCTTTTTCTTGATCCGCCAGCGTTTTTTTTCACCCGCTGCGGGTTGGCTCAGTTTTCCCACGGCCGCGGCCAGTGGTGGCGGGCTTAATGATGTCATTGGTATGCAAATGGCCTCGTTAATATTTATTGATGTCATTCATATGCAAATTGACTCATTAATATTTATTAATGTCATTCGTATGCTAATTGACTTTGTGCGGATTGGGGCTGGTTTTGAGCGTGAACAATTTTTTCCATCTGGCAACACTGGTCAATAACCCATAACACAAAGAAGCTTGAGTATAGGAGTTAGGCTGTTTGACATGCTTCTATGGTGCAAAAGTTCCCCCTCATATAGGCAGATGCTCAGAAGCAAATGCAGGCTCTAGAGGCCATTAGCGCTGAACTAGTGCCCGAATTTGCTACTGCAAAATGTTCAGAGTCGGCAAGTGCGTGAAATAACAAGCTCGCCGGCTCTGAATGTAATGAGCATGCAAATGCATGCTAAAGAGGGTTATTAGTATTCATCCCCCATGCTCAGTGGGCAGCGCGCCAAACAAGGGCACTGCTCCTGTGGCAAAACCTATGCCAGCTCAGAGCTGGTGTTAGGGTTTGCTAGGACATTTGGGAGGAATGGGGACACTCTGTTCAGCATGCATTTCAATGCATCCAGGCCCCCCACCCCCCAAACACATAACCCCCCCCCCCCCCCGATAATACCTAAAAACCTGGTGGTCCAGTGGGACCCTTAGTAGACCCCCCCCCACCCACCTGAGGGGTAGTCTAGTGGTTTAGTGATAGGCCCGTCCCCTAAACCCCCCATACTTCAGAACAGGAGGAGGAACTAGTATTCCCTCCCTTCCTCCTGTAGGTGCTGCCCCAAAATGGTGGCGCCCTGCCCGGTGCATCCTGGGATGCATTGGGCGGGGCTTCACTACCATATAAGATGAAACTCCCTTATATGGTAGTTAAGTCCCGCCCAGTGATTTCCAGGATGCACCGGGCAGGGCACCACCATTTTGAGGAGGTGCCTCCAGGAGGGAGGGAGGGTGTGCTAGTCCCTCTTCCTGGTTTGAGGTATGGGAGGGTTTGGGGGGGGGGCTGGAGGGTCCACCACTAGACCATCAAGCTATTTGGTATTGTTGGGGGGGGGGGCTTATGTGTTTTTGGAGGGTAGGGGTCTTCAGGTCCACAGGACTTCCAGGCCCTTTGTGTTTGGGGGGGGGGGGGGGAGGGGGTTATGAGGGTCTAGAGGTCTACCAGACCACCAAGGCTTAGGTTTGAGCCCGAACCTGTTAAACCTGTTCTGCAGGAGGATTGTGCCTTAAGCACATGCCCAGGCACAATCCTCCCGCAGAAGTCCCCCTATGACCAATGCTAATAACATGCCTAAATTTGCACGTCATTAGCGTTGATCACTGGGGAGTTCATTCCCCGCGCTGTTCCAAACATCAGTTCTCAGCAAACAGGCTGAAATCCAACCCTGATACTGCCACTCACAGAATAGCAGTGGTTTCAGTATAAAAACAAAAACGGACAATTCTTATTAGCTATGTGCATATAGTTACGTGCTCCATATACATGTAATTGCCAAGATAATCGGCACTTACTTGTGTATGTATACTACACACTAGTCTATCAAATAGTGCATAGGTGCATTAGTACATAACTGCAGGCGGGATAGGGGTGTGACTCCCACATATAGCTGTCTAAGCTATGCGTATATTTTATCCTCAAGTGTCTATATATGGCGCTCAAGGTTGTGCATGCAAATTTGGGAGTGAGCCCAATTTGTGCACACAATTTAGTTGAGTAAAAAGCCAATTAGCACCAATAATTGGGTGCAGGGGCGTAGCTAAGTGGGGCCACGGGGGCATGGGCTCCTGGTGATTTGGCCC
Source organism: Microcaecilia unicolor (assembly GCF_901765095.1). Lineage (NCBI taxonomy): Eukaryota > Metazoa > Chordata > Amphibia > Gymnophiona > Siphonopidae > Microcaecilia > Microcaecilia unicolor. The sequence goes on from NC_044033.1 coordinate 178,777,211, forward strand.
TGGCCCCCCTGCCGCCAACCCCTTCGACCCCCTCCCGCCACCAACCCTCGCCCGCCGCATACCTTTGCTGGCGGGGGTCCCCAACCCCCGCCAGACAAAGTTCTCTTCTCCGGTGCGGCCGCGTTGCTGATCTGCAAGGGCAGGCTTCTGTTTCTGTGAGTCTGATGTCCTGCATCAGACTCATAGAAATGGAAGCTTGTCCTTGCAGATCAGCAACACGGCCACGCCGGAGAAGAGGACTTCAGCTGGCAGGGGTTGGGGACCCCCGCCAGCAAAGGTACCCACCGGCGGCCATGCACTGCCTCCACTTTATGCAAATCTATCTCATGCATATTCATTATGGGCACCACAAAAACCTGACTGGCTGGGTGCGTCCCAAGGTCTGGGTTAAAAATTCCTGATCTAATCTTTATATATGTTTACTTGGCACTTGTAATACTGCCTTTCAAATGGAAAAAATAGTGGTTTACATAACTTAAAAAGGCAAATAAATGAAAGGAACAAATACCTATCTAACAGAACAGAGGTCAAGTAATCAGGACTTTTCCCACTGCCAGAGCCAGTCCCCATGAGTTTATCCAACCCAGAAAGGCCAGAGCAAAAAAAGGAGCTTTTAGCCCCACTTTAAATTTAGGATATGAGAGTTCAGCCCAGAATTAACATAGTAAACGAGGGAGATAAAGACCTGAACGGTCCATCTAGTGTGCCCAACAGTCACACTCATTATCAATTCATGATTAAACCAACAAAGAATGTGATATAAAATACCTGACGTGAATTCCAGAGGACAGGAACCAAGAAAAAAAAAAAGGACTATGACAAGGTGATGCAAACTGAGCATGGTAGACAGAAGGAATGGTTAATCACTGTTCAAGAACTAGGTCTCGCACAATAAATAGGATTAGTTAAACGAAAGGCCACACAATGACAGCTGAAATCTATTGGCTGGTCAGAAGAAAACAGAGATCTCACACTCACATTCAGATCAGTGACTCCACCCTCTATCTGCCGCCTGTTCCTGTTGGAGGATGTGGAAGATGACATGTGCAGCTCTCGGTATGAAATCTTGCCAGTGTGCCAGTTGGTCCAGTAGATCTTGTTGCCCTTCACGTACACGTCCATGGCGTCGATGCGGACGTTCTCATCTCCCTGGAAGGCCTGTTCGTAAGCGGAGTTGGGATTGAACGGGTAGATGCTTCGGATCTCATTATCATCGGCGATATACAGGACGTGATGCTCAACACCTAGGCATCGGAGTACGGGTGGGAGAAGGGGCAGAGATTAGGAGTATAAAAAATGCTGAAATCACTTGATTAATGAACCCTAATCTTTTTCCTGCAAGAGCTACCCCTTCTCCTAATACCCTAATACTCAACGCTCAACCCCCTCCAGCAATCTCCTGTTGCAGATGGGTGAGATTGTACAGAAATTCTGTAGAAATTATCACGTGGAGGGGCATAATCGAACGGGGACGACCATCTCTAAGGGCGCCCATCTCTAAGGACGTCCCGGTGAAGGGGAGGGGAAACCCGTATTATCAAAACAAGATGGGCATCCATCTTTCGTTTCGATAATACGGTCGGGGACGCCCAAATCTCAACATTTAGGTCGACCTTACAGATGGTAATCCCCGGTTTTCGGCAATAATGGAAACCGAGGACGCCCATCTCAAAAATGACCAAATCCAAGTCATTTGGTCGTGGGAGGAGCCAGCATTCGTAGTGCACTGGTCCCCCTGACATGCCAGGACACCAACCGGGCACCCTAGGGGGCACTGCAGTGGACTAACTGATGCACTAACTGAAAGGAAAAAGGTATGCAGTGGTCACTAACCACCTCCCACCCCGAAATAAACAACTTTAAAAACTTTTGTCTTTTTTTTTTTTTTTTTTTTAGAGTGTGGGTGAAGGATGTCCTTCGCGACGGCAGTTGAGGATGTCCTTCGCTATTTATTTATTTAGATTTTGCTCATACCTTCTTCAGTAGTAGCTCAAGGTGAGTTACATTCATGTACACTGGATATTTCTATGCCTCCATCCCTGCAACAACAGTTGAAGACGCCCTTCGCTATGGCAGTTGAGGATGTCCAAAATGTGGATGTTTGTGAGAAGGACGTCCATGCCTGGATGTTTCTGTGAGAAGGACGTCCATGCCTGCTATGCCTCCGACACCCCCTTTATTTATTTATTTGGATTTTGGATCATAAGTAGCAACAGTAGGATTTGAACCAGTCACCTCTGGATTGCAAGACCAGTGCTTTAACCACTAGGCCACTCCTCCACTCCACTCCCTTGAAATTTGGCCATCCCTGTGGGGGGGGGGGGAGGGCAGTTGAGGACGTCCAAAATGTTTGAAAGAAGGATGTCCACGCCCTCATTATGCCTCCGCTGACACACACATACTTTCCCCCCAGGGACCTGCATACTGCCCCCCCCCCCCACAGGAATGGCCAAATTTCAAGGGAGTGGAGTGGAGGAGTGGCCTAGTGGTTAGAGCACTGGTCTTGCAATCCAGAGGTGGCCAGTTCAAATCCCACTGCTGCTACTTGTGATCCAAAATCCAAATAAATAAAGGGGGTGTCAGAGGCATAGCAGGCATGGGCATCCTTCTGACAGAAATATCCAGGCATGGTCGTCCTTCTCACAAACATCCACATTTTGGACGTCTTCAACTGAGGCATAAGGATGTCCTCAACTGCCGTTGCAGGGATGGAGGCATAGAAATATCCAGTGTACTTGAATGTAACTCACCTTGAGCTACTACTGAAAAAGGTGTGAGCAAAATCTAAATAAATAAATAGCGAAGGACGTCCTCAACTGCCGTCGCAGGGATGGAGGCATAGCGAAGGAGGTCCTTCACCCATACTCTTAAAAAAAAAAAGGACAAAAGTTTTTAAAGTTGTTTTTTTTCAGGGAAGGAGGTGGTTAGTGACCACTGGGGAAGTCAAGGGAGGTCATCCCCGATTCCCTCCGGTGGTCATCTGGTCATTTAGGGCACATTTTTGTGGCTTGGTCGTAAAAAAAAAAAAGGACCAAGTAAAGTCAGCCAAGTGTTCGTCAGGGACGTCCTTCTTTTTTCCATTATTGCTTGAGGACGCCCCTGTTAGGCACGCCCCAGTCCCGCCTTCGCTACGCCCCCGGGAACTTTGGTCGTCCCCGCGACGGGAAGCAGTTGGTGACGCCCAAAATCAGCTTTCGATTATGCTGATTTGGGCGACCCTGAGAGAAGGATGCCCGTCTTCCGATTTGTGTCGGAAGATGGGCGTCCTTCCCTTTCGAAAATAAACTAATCAATAGAAATAAAACAAAATAAAACATGGAAAAGAAAATAAGATGATACCTTTTTTTATTGGACATAACTTAATACATTTCTTGATTAGCTTTCGAAGGTTGCCCTTCTTCGTCAGATCAGAAATAAGCAAATGTGGTAGATGACAATATATATAAGTGAAACATCAAAACATAACAGTGACAGTCTACCAGGGTGGGGTTGGATAGGAACATCAAAGCATTTCAGTGACAATCTAACAGGATGTATTTACATTGGTGTGATATACAGGCCTCCTTCATAGTCAGAAAAAATGGACTCAGATTTAACCGAAAACATTCACAAGATAACTATGAAAGGGGAAGTACTATTGATAGGTGTTTTAATATGCTAGACGTTGATTGGGGCATCCCTGCTGCAGGGTCATCTAGAAGCAAGGGAATCTTGGATTTGCTATAGGAAGAATTGTTCCATCAGTCGATAATGGAACCCAAGTTGGATGGAGCTATTCTGGACCTGGTGCTTACAAACAAGGAGAATGTTTCTGATATTATGGTGGGTGATCATTTGGCATCTAGGGATCACCGAATGGTGTGGTTCAATATTAAGACACGATGAGAGGGCTTATTCAAGATTGAAGGTTCTAGACTTCAAAAGAACTTTGTCAAGATGGAGGAATACCTCAAGGAAGAGTTAGTTGGATGGGAACAGCAGAAGGAAGTAGAACAGCAGTAGGCAAAATTGAAAGGAGCTATTTTAAAGGCAACAAACCTTTATGTTAGAAAAATGCATAAAAGTAAGAGGAAAAGAAGGCTGTTTTGGTTCTCAAATATAGTAGCTGAAAAGACAGGCAAAAATATCTGGAAAAGTTAAGAGAAGTTGGAAAAGCTGCCAGGAAAGCAAAGTTGTAAATGAAAGAAAAGATAGCCAATATGGTAAAACTGATCTTTCTCAGGCTTTTCTTACTGAGAAAATAACTTGGAAATGATGAAAAGTAAGACGTAAGCCATGTAAAATTAAACTAGAAACTAAGAGAGAAAATAGAAACATTACAGCATACTTGGAAAAGATTCAAAGTGCAAGATCACCAAAAATGACATTAAGTGAAGAAAATCATTTGGCAGTAACAGAAAAGTAAAGAGATTGGGCATGCTGCACAGGAAAAGCAGTGCATGTCCAGAGAGGAAAATTGTTTTTGCAAAGCTCTGGAAGAAGTGGTCAGGTTTGACACCTTCAGGGCGACAGGGAATTGCTTGTCCTCAGGGAAGGTTATCAATAGAAATCAAACAAAATAAAACAAACCTTTGGAATACCAACACCTCAGGGAAGGGAAACTGCATGATCATCATGGCTGGTAGATGGCCAGCTACAGTAGAGTTTCTGGTTCCCTGCAATTCTGTGGGGAGCAGCAAATTCTGTGGCAGCTGCCAGGGTACTTCAGGAAACTAAGGACCCCCCCTGACTATACATATCCCTAGTTTAGGCTAGCTGTAAAGCTAGAGAAGAAAAATTTTGCATCAGCGCAGTTTATATTTCACAAAGCTCCTGTTGGTAACGTTAATTCCTTATTTTCAGAGGCACTTACGTTCTTCAAAAGCTTCTGGGGAGAGGGGAGGGGAGATCAAATGTTACCTTCTGCCTTACAGCCGTGATGAACCTTTATGAAGTTCTTTGAGCAAGAGCACACATGAGAGCCTTTGGTGTTGTTGCAGATCTGGGAGCAAGCACCGAACTTCAAACATTCATTTATGTCTACAAGAAAGGCAGAAAACAGAGTACTGACCCTACTGTCGATTAGCCAATCACCTCTCCTGCTGTCATCTCTCCCCAGTCATTAAATCCCAGCTCTTAACTGCCTTATTACTGCCTCCACTTGGACATCCCCCTCTGCTTTCTGAATCTCCTTGCAGACAAAAACATGAAGAGTAATTCTATCGTCCGGGAATCTGCATTTACATGTCCCTTGCACATGTAAATGTATAGAATACTAGCACTTAGGTGCAAAACTGTACACTTACACATTAAAGTGCCAGTGGGGCCACTATAATGGTGCACCTAACTTGCATAACAACCACAAAAAGTGGAAAGAACACAAAGGTCCCATAGGGCGGATAGAATCAAACAACAAGGAGGGAGAACTGGATCAGGCTCTTCAAGAGCACACTCAGGACGCCGAAATATAATTATGGATGTTTATTTAAGCTGACTTGACATGGAACCATGTTTCGGCAAATGCATGCCTGCCTCAGGAGGCTTGATACGTATACTTGATAATTATATTTATCGCTGATGATGCTTCTTGCGAAAACAGCATAAGCTGGTCTTCAGACAGAGAGTTGGTGAAAGAAATAATTGTTGAGTAGCATGTGAAATGCCGACATCGTGCTACTCAACAATTATTTCTTTTACCAACGGTCTTTCTAAAGACCAGCTCATGCTCTTTTCGCGAGAAGCATCATTAACGATTAATGTGATTATCAAGTATACGTATCAAGACTCCTGAGGCAGGCGTGCATTTGCCGAAACATGATTCCATGTCAAGTCAGCTTAAATAAACATCCATAATTTTATTCTGGCGTCCTGAGTCTGTTCTTGAAGAGCCTGATCCAGTTCCCACTCCTTGTTGCTTGGTTCTTTGCATCTAACTTGCATAGCAAATGCAAGGAAAGCGTGTACATGGGTGGGACTCCCACTCACATGCAAAACACTAAAGTTACACACGATGGGTGGTGCAACTGTGGACATGTGAATGAAAACACACCGATACTGGGTTATGCTAATATTCTGTACTGGAACCTGAGTGCCCAAGTGTCCTTATAGAGTAGGTTCCTTTTCCCAGAGATGGTCACATACAGAACTGAGGGCAGAAAGTAAAAAATAGCCTAAGACTCATGCTGATAACTGGGACTTATCCTTGGCAGTGAAGGCAGGAGTAACCTGGCAGACTGGGTGGGCCAATGGGTCTTTTTTTCTGCCACCTACTTCACTGCTATGTTATAGTCTGCGGTAGTGAAGGATTCCACAGTACTTACATAAGTACATAAGGTAGGAGGTGACCGCCACACTGGGAAAAGACCAAGGGTCCATCGAGTCCAGTATCCTGTCCACGACAGCGGCCAATCCAGGCCAAGGGCACCTGGCGAGCTTCCCAAACGTACAAACATTCTATACATATTATTCCTGGAATTGTGGATTTTTCCCTAGTCCATTTAGTAGTGGTTTATGGACTTGTTCTTTAGGAAACCGTCTAACCCCTTTTTAAACTCTGCTAAGCTAACCGCCTTCATCACGTTCTCCGGCAACGAATTCCAGAGTTTAATTATGCGTTGGGTGAAGAAAAGTTTTCTCCGATTTGTTTTAAATTTACTACACTATAGTTTCATCGCATGCCCCCTAGTCCTAGTATTTTTGGAAAGCGTGAACAGACGCTTCACATCCACCTGTTCCACTCCACTCATTATTTTATATACCTCTATCATGTCTCCCTCAGCCGTCTCTTCTCCAAGCTGAAAAGCCCTAGCCTCCTTAGTCTTTCTTCATAGGGAAGTCGTCCCATCCCCGATATCATTTTAGTCACCCTTCGCTGCACCTTTTCCAATTCTACTATATCTTTCTTGGGATGCAGCGCAAGAGATGTAATTTATAAACATATCGTACTCTACTTTTCACAGAATTTGGATGCAAAGCGCGTCCAACACGATCCCTACCTTTGCATGAGTTCTGCTCTTGAATCCTCTGGAAACCTTTTTTGCAGGTACAATAAACAGAGTTCTGAGATTCAGTGCACTTCGCCTCATCACCACACAGAGCCATATTAGACGCACAGCTTTGGATTTTCGGAACTGCAATACAAAATTACAATTACTTATCCATCTCTATCCCTACGTCTACAAATATATATGTTAGGGAATGACTTTCATTAGTGTATATTCAGTTCATCGGCACAGCTTAAAATGTTTAGTGCACTCTAAATCAATTGAACACTCGTTCATCCATGAATTAACACACACTGAGTAGATTAGCGCAAAAGACCAAACTGAAACGAACCAAAAGGTTTTCCCCTATGGACATCCATAATATATATATATATATATATATATATATATATATATATATATATATACACACACACACACACAGACGTGCGCATATCCACTCACCCACCCCAAGGGTGACAGAACTTATAGGAGAGTATTTTATTAAGCTTTTTCTGTAAAACCTGCCTTACACATGGCTAAAGAGATAGGTGCATGGAAAACTTTTGTCTGACCTACCAGTTGGTATTCCCAGGGATGTAGTTTAGGTGGAATGAAGGCAGAGCTGTGATGTTCATGCATATTTTATAAAATATTTGAGTATGCACAAAGGGACTAATTCAATAAAGAGCCACCTAGATTTGGGTGACAAGTATGCACAGAAATGCCAGTACTCTAGTCATTTCCATGCATATGTAAACACACATGTGGGTAAAGACTACAGTCTCTACAAAATACAACATCGCACAGGTATGGTACCCCGCTATTTTCATTAACTTCATTGGCTCCCTGTAAAGTTCTAGATTCGGTTTAAAATCCTTACAAGACTCTGCATAAGGGTACTCCGGATTATCTTACAAGCTTAACTGTATCTTATGTGCCACCTCATCTATTACGCCCAATCAATGATCCCAGACTGATCTACCAAGTCCCAATAGGGGCTAAGTTGGAATCAACAAGGCATAGTGCTTACTTCTTTCTTGCACCTAGCTTATGGAACAATCTGCCTCTTTCAGTTTGATCAGAGACATCTTATAAGCAATTTAGAGTCAGTCTAAAAACACATTTTTTCATATAGCTTTGGATGATGCGGGAATGCTGGGAGGGGCGCAGTGGTGGCGTTGCAATGAATGTCGACATGATTGTTGACAAAATGGTGTGAGAAAATGGGTTTTCAGGCCTGTCAATTGTAAATAAATAATTTCATGAAAATGTATTTCTTCTAATTGGCCAACAGATGGCACTTGTTTTCAGTTTTAAAGCTGTTGCAGAAAAGATTACTCTCTTTTCCAATTTAGCCTTGAGAAAAGGGGAACTTGCAGTACCATTGGCCAGATACTTTTTCAAAGGTTGATGCTCTGGGCTCTGATTGGTTCTGGACTTCAAATCTAGCCTGGAGGTACTGGATCTTTATTTGATCTCAGTGTGGGGGTACAGAGGAGAAACATCTCTGTCCTGAGCAGTGTTGCCAGGTGGGCGGTTTTACCGCCCAATTGGGCGGTTTTCCGCGACCCGCCGCGGGAAATTTTTGCCCGCGGCGGGTTGCGGTTTTTTGGGCTGGTTTTTGTGCTTCGGGCGGTTTTTTTAGGTGGCTTTTTCGGCCGCGGTGGGCGGGGTTAGTGACGTTTTTGGGCGGGGTTAGTGATGTGGGAGGCGGGGTTAGTGACGTGGGAGGCGTGGTTAGTGACGTGGGAGGCGGGGTTAGTGACGGGGGAGGCGGGGCCGATGACGGCGGGGGCGGGGGTGATGACGGCGGGGGCGGGGGTGATGACGCGGGGGCGGGGGTGTCAGGGGCGGGGTTTGAGTTTGGGCGGGTTTTGGGCTGGATTTTGGGCTCCTTTAGGCTGGAAAAATATTTTCCACCTGGCAACCCTGGTCCTGAGATTCTGTTCAAAGCTTGTTAAGTTCCTGAACTCCCCAGGTGCTACCCAGGTAGTAACAAGTTTTAGGTAACCAAAACAAGGATCAACATTAAAGCTGTTGTTGTTTGCTGTACTTTTCCATCTTGTTTTTCAAATGTTCACTGTTCAAATTTGTCATGATAATAAATCAATTCATTTATTAGCCCTGGACTGACTAAGAATCCTTGTTTGTGTTTTTGTGTGCTTTCTAGAAACTTTGGGACCCCTGGAGTGTGGGCCAAGTGTCCTAGAAATCACTGGGGAATATCTTGATAGAAATGATAAGTAGTAGTAGGGTAACCCCAGGCAGATGCTAGGCATTTCATGACAAATGAATTCTATCTTTCTGATATAATTGTGTCTATCCTGTTTTTATTGGAGTTTTTATTCTAGCTTCTGATTTCTAAGTATGTACGTCACCTCGATTTGGCCTTGGCCAAGATAGGCAATTCATCAAGTTTTAAATAAACATAAATGACAATAGTCCAGACATGTGCTATTCTGTGAGCACATGCCTGTTCATATGGGTGGGACACACAATTGCTTTCACAATCTAGATGTGAGCATGCACCTCCCATCTCTATGACCTAATTGCTCAGGCCTAAGACCATCCATGTGTATCTGAGCTGTTACTTTTCTGCTCTTTATTACATTATCTCCATAGAGTACATGCCCACATTCATACCTTTCTTCAGAGCATGGGCATTTGCATGCCACTGAAGCTGGATCTGAAAGCCTATTTTATAAAAGCACATAGTTGCCTGCATGCCTTTGTAACATTTATGGATTTCTTATATAGGTGTGCTCTAATAAAATTACTCCCATAATGATGCAAACAGGGCCAGTAATAACAGGCTGCCTAACTTTGCAGCAAGCATGTGCCTAAGTTGCATCAGCTTTAAAAGAGAAAGTACAAACCTACTTTCCTTTTGGAAATTACCTCCACTGGCTACTTAGAATGCACAAATTTGACAATCTTTACATGCATGCTTTTGAAAATTCTAACGAATGGGTGTTAAGTCCACACCCTGCTCCAAGAAGCACCTGTGGTCATTGCGGGGTAGCCTGCCGAGACAGCAAAATGGCCTTACTCACATACGTTACCAGCACGTGTTCCAGATAATTCTATAAGAAGCTACTTCCACACACATAAACCCCTGCTTCATACATGTAAATGGCTTTCAAAAACTGCCTCTACAATGGCACTAGGTCAGTGATTCCCAACCCAATCCTCGGTACATTCCTAGCCATTCAGGATACCCACAATGAATATGAATAAGAGAGATTTGCATGCAGTGGAGGCAATGCATGCAAATCTCTCTTATTCATATTCATTGTGGGTATCCTGAAAACCTGACTGGTTGGGAGTGTCCCAAAGACTGGGCTGAGGACCCTGATCTAAGGAAACATTTATGGAAAGGGTGATGGATGTGTGGAACAGCCTCCCAGCAGAGTTACTGGAGATAAGGATTGTAACTTAATTCAGGTACGTACAAAAGATCTCTGAAGGAGAGGAAAGGATTTTAGAGCTTAGTATTTGGTATGGAAGGGTAAACTACATGGACTATCTTCCATCATTTTCTCTGTTATAGGTTTCTATGTTCTACGATAATTGACCACTAGGCAATACAGAAAGCGCTATAGGCTGCTCGGGTTCTCTTGTTTAGAACAGAGTAAAGAGCAGGTAGACAAGTGAGAAGCCCAGAATTAAGTATATAACTCCAACAGTCTGCCAGTCAGACCATATGCCTGCAGCCACTGACTTTCTGAGCACTGCTTTTCATCCGAGCCATCTCCGCAGTCATCGAAGAAGTCACAGCGCTTGCTGAAGGGGATGCACTCCTTGTTCTGGCACTCAAACTCGCTCTTCTCAGGATCACATCTCTTGCCCTTTCCAGCTGACGTCTCTGTTGGTAGGTAGGAAACTCAGTGGTCAGATGAAGACACAGCAAAAACCTTTAACAAAGACCAGCTCAGTATTACAAAGTACTTGCTCAGAGGGCAGCATTCCAGCTGCTGGGGCCTAAAGCAGGTCTATGCGCTTAGCCATTGCCAACCCAGTCCTCAGGGCACACCTAGCCCCATCAGGTTTTCAGGATATCCACAATGAATATGCATGAGATAGATTTGCATGGAATGCCTCAATTACATTCAAATCTAACTCATGAATATTCATTGTGGATATCCTGAAAATCTGATAGGACTAGGTCTGCCCTGAGGACTAGGTTGGGAATGGCTGACTTATCTGGATAGTACCACTGACATTCGTGACTGCCCCAGCACCGTACAGATTGGGGGGGGGGGGGGGGGGGGCGGCAATTCTATAACTGGGTGCCTCAATACTGCATGGGGAGAACCCATTCTATAAAGTAGGGGGTGTCCAACCTCAGCCCTTGAGGGCTGCAATCCAGTCAGGATTCAGGATATGCAATGACACTGTGATACCCCAGATGAGGGTTGTGGGGTGGCCCTGTGAATAACACAGCCAGACAGATATATAAATGTGAAATAAATGGTTTATTTAGCTGAGCCTTGAGACCTGTTACTTCACAGCAGGGGCGTAGCTAGGTGAAGCCACGGGGGCATGGGCCCCCACAGATTTAGCCCTGGCCCCCCTACTTTCACCCCCCCCCCCCCGCCGCCAACCCTCCCCCGCCATCAAGTACCTTTGCTGGCGGGGGTCCCCAACCCCCGCCAGCTGAAGTCCTCTTCAGCGCTGGTCTCCGGCACGTTGCTAATCTGGATTTTGAGGGTTTTTTTGCAACTACATTCAAAGCAGTTTACATATATTCAGGTACTTATTTTGTACCAGGGGCAATGGAGGGTTAAGTGACTTGCCCAGAGTCACAAGGAGCTGCAGTGGGAATTGAACTCAGTTCCCCAGGATCAAAGTCCACTACACTAACCACTAGGCTACTCCTCCACTTAGGCACCTCTGTTGGCACTTGTGTGTAAGTGCTGGTATTCTGTATATGGAAGTACACAAAGGTTGGGGGGGGGGTGTTGAATAATTGCACAGTTATAGAATTTCTACTAGGGTGCTCGGGTGGTACATGGGCAGTGCCAGAAATTATCCACATAGTGGTAATATGGAGACGGCTATCCAGATAACTTTAGGAGAGCACAAAGTTCTCCTAAAGTTACCCAGACAGCCATCTGGACAGTGGTCTCAATGTCACCATGATCCGGACAGCAGCAGTGCTCTCCGTTCTATCTATTCACTGCCAGCAACTGTCCAGGTACCAGTGCTGAAGACTCAGATTATATTTAAATGCCGTGGCTGGTATTTAAAAAAAAAAATGACAGCTGTGGTATTTAAATACTGACCCGGCCATTTACAGTCTCCAAATGTTCTGGCACCTGATGCAGAATTGCACAGGCTTTTGAGATTAAGCCAGGTACGAGACCAAAACAATGAGCAAACATATCAACGTGCTTATTCCAACTGTGAAGCAGCACTCAGGAGCCCAAAGCAGGAGCTCTGCAGAGTTAAATGAACAGAGCCGGTTACAGTGGAAGCTACATTACATTCCCAGGCTGCCTGAACTCTGCTACTTACCGCAGTGCTCCTCATCGGTGCCATCTCCGCAGTTATCGACCCCGTCACACTGACGCCCAATCCACAAACACACCCGGTCATTCCTGCATCTGAACTGTCTGTTGGGAGGACACTGGAATTTCACTGTACACAGATGAAAATGTAAAGAACAAAGAAAAAGTACATCAGTGCACAATGTCTGGCCACCGAGGCAGAGCGCTGGCAGTACGGAGGTAGCTTTTTAGCGGGCTGTACAAACCACAGTGTTTAACACATCTGTTTCACAATGAGAAAAATCAAGGATAAAACAGTGGGAGAAAATATACTGCTGGGCATAATATACACAGTCCTTCATGCTGAAATCTGGTCCATTCCCCTGCCCCCCCCCCCCCCCCCCACCTCAAGTTGTAATCCTAGTTTGCTACTTGTATACTGTTTTGACCAGAAAGCTTGCTCCTGCTCCATGTTTTCTGTTGAGAACTCTCTATATGTTTATTGGCTGATTGAGATACCACCTTTCGTAAAATCAGCCTATAATACGTGGCTTTAAAACTGCACAATCACAAGATGGTGGGTCAAGACTGTACATCTATCTGATCAATTACTGAAGAATAAAGAGTTTTCAGAAGCTTGGACTTCACTTTTTGTCCAATTCTTCTTGGCTCATTTTACTTCCACTTCTTTTGGCTTTTGAAGTCAGAATGATTGAATATTTTAACACCCAACAGAAAGGACTTAACAAGGATCTGGGGTTCCTAGCCCATTATAAACCATAAAGCTGTATTTCTCTGTTGATCACCCCACCCCTCACCTATCCACACCCATCCTGTTAGAATATCAATGATATGCTTTGATGTCCCCATGCATACCTCCTACCCACCCCCATCCTCCCACCCTGTCAGACTGTCATAGTAATGCTTGAATGTTTTCACTTATATACACTGTCAGCTAGCACATTTGCTTATTTCCGATCTGATGAAGAAGGGCAACCTTCGAAAGCTAATCAAGAAATGTATTAAGTTATGTCCAATAAAAAAGGTATCATCTTATTTTCTTTTCCATGTTTTATTTTGTTTGATTTCTATTGATAACCTTTGGCTTTCTTGTAACTCTATGAGGAGCCACTTAGATTTAGGTGGCAAGTACGAATGAACAAGCCAGTATTCTAAGTTACCTACGGGCTTATGTAGCACAAATTGTACATAAATGTCAATCATCTGGCTACATGCTATTCTATAATACACGCCAATCTCAGGGATTTTGGGGGTGGGGGAGTTATCAACATGGGTTACTATTAAGATGGGTTATTGGCAGACTGGGTTAGGGAAGATAAGAATAGCCATATTGGGTCAGACCAATGATCCATCTAGCCCAGTATCGTGCTTCCAATAGCGGCCAATCCAGGTCACAAGTACCTGGCAGGAACCCAAATAGTACCAACATTCCATACTACCAATTCCAGGACAAGTAGTGACTTCTCCCATGTCCATCTCAATAACAGACTATGGACTTTTCCTCCGGGAACTTGTCCAAACCTTTTTTTAAACCCAAATACTTATCTTCACAATATAGGGTCATTAACATTGATGCGGGCTCCTGGGATTATGCTTCACTCTCTGAACAGCAGGAATGGGGAGTGGAGGGAGGCAGGGGTTCTATAGAAACACTGTTAGAGGGGATGGGTAGTGGAATCTTAGTAATATACTGAAGAACTGCAGTATGTCATTTGATTATTGACACCTATGATAATGTTGAATATTAAAATCAAAAATAAAGTTTTGAAAAAAAAAGGGTTATTTTACAACAAATCATGCTATTTTGGCAGAGGGTCCCATTATAACCTGTGGTACAATAACCCATCTTTACACATTTACTTTCCTAAACTAGGCACAAGCATTGACACCAGCTCTAAGTAAGTTCTTGCACACAAAAAACATTCACCCGCACTTGGCCAGTTATGGTAGAGTTCTGTAAAGAAAAGTAGGCCCTGGAACAGGTTACTTCCTGTTCCGGGGCAGAGGGAGCAGGGAGCTAGTGGCAGTCGACCTAGGATCGCCACTGACTCCATTTTATAGAACTGCATGTAGCTGGAATACTGACATTTATTCGCACATATGCACACACATGTACATATATGCTGGTACTGTGGTCTCCTTGAGTCTAGTCTTTCCAGCCCTAGTCCTTGGTCAGTGGCGATGCATCTAGGATCCTGCTAGAACCCGGAACAATGGACCCTAAATCCAGTCACTTCATGAAGACTGGGTCTCTGCCTCCCCTCCCCACCCCACAGGGGCTCTATGACCACAACCTCTGAAGCATCCCCTGCCAACTCAAGGACCAGACGACGGGATGCTGCAATCACATCCAGCTCCTTCTTCATGGCAAAAGCAGCAATACCATTGAGTCATCAGGCCAGGCCAGAGCACTTTTATTAAACAGGAAACCATCCCATGAAGCTTTCAGCTCCAGCAAGGCAACAGAATTCAACCATGGCATCTGAGTCCCCAAAGCCAGATCCATATCAGATGCTGGGTAAAATATCTTCCTTCCTGGCACCATCGTGCCAGTGTTTAAAAGGATGTTATCTCCAGAAAAAAATGAAACCAACTTACAACACATTTCAGGGTTTTCATCTGAATTGTCTCCACAGTCATCTTCCCCATCACACTTCCATGCCAGCGGTTTACAGAGGGTGTTGTTACACTGAAACTCATCCAAGGGACATGTCCGTACTGCTGAAAAAAATAAATATTTCATCCTCTGCACAATATATCAGCTCCTATGCTTTTCCTGCATGACACCACTTTTACAGAGTTACTACAAAATCCTAACACTCAATTCAAAGTGAGGCAATGCCCTGGGCTGGCTTACACATTAAGCAGGCTAGGCAGGTTGCCTAGGATGCAGGCTACTGGGGGCAGCAAGGAACAGCAGCAAGGTCAGCAAAACAGATCCTGACTGCCACACATTAAGTTAATAAACCATCAGCTCATTTTTGTCTGTACATTTTTGTGTACACATCAAATCCTGTTTTTCACTTTGGCTTTGTTTCTTTTTGCATTTCAGGATTCTTTTTTCATTTTTTTTAATGATCTGGTTCCACTTGTGTCTGCACCTCTGAAAGGTCCTGACTAGCTGGTTTTCAGCTTTGTTCCCAGGGCTGTGGTGCAGGGAACCGGAGCGGAAGGGGCAGCAACAGAAGAGTTTTCAGTGTTTGCTGCATATTTCTATTTCTGATGTGTGGCCCTTTATTCTGTAACTTGCGAGATCCTGTGTTCTGCATGTGTTAACCTCAGGTTTGCTGCTAATACAAAGTTTTCTGCGCAAGAATCTGTAGTTGTCTAACTAGCTGTGTTTTCACAATAAACGAGTTAAACACATTTGTTTAAAATAATTTATAGGCTGTCTTACTTTTTCTTTTGGAACATTCAATTTTTATTGAGCACAGGAAAGAAATAAAACTGACACATCAAAAAAAAAAAAAAAAAAAAAAAAAGGTCATTCCAAACCCATTAACTTCCCCCTCCCCCTATATCAGTTAAGATCCCATAAGCCCTATCCATAGAACCCTCCCTCCCTCCCATTTCCATATACACAAGAGAAAGATTTCTGGTATGGAACACTTACCAATTGAAAATTACAAATCTCAGATAGGCCAAGCCCCCCTACTGGGAAACTTCAAATTCCAAAAGGGTACAAATGTTAGTGAAACCATAGGAGCCAACTTTTCGTAATTATTGGGGGTGCTAAGACCAATGGAAATAACCCCTCCCTTGACACATACAAGGAAGTTTCTCAATATTGGGGGTCAGAGTAGGCTCCTATGAGTGAAACCAGTTCTGTTACTTCCCCCTCCACAATACACAGTCTACCCATGGTAACCTAGGCCAGCAAGCTCCCCTATTGACATCATGTCCTGGACGGGCCTCCCCATAAACTAATCACCTTTTACCTGAGTACTTCTTTTCACCCCCCACCCCTCCCCAAACCTCGTTTACGAGCGTGCACAGTGCTGAAAACAGGACAGGGTGCCAGGCAATGTGAGACCGGCATGGGACAAACGCTTTAGCTGGCGGGGGTTGGGGACCCCCGCCAGCCAAGATACCATCCAGTGGCGGTGGAGGGGAGGGGAAGTGGCTGCGAGCAGGCGGGGAGGAGGGAGGCAGAAGTGGCAGCGGGAAGGCAGGCCAAAATGTGCCCCCCCCCCCCATCAAGGTCTGGCTACGCCTCTGTTTCACTGGTCTTGGCAACATGGCACTGTCATATCCCTCCCTCTGCCTTCTGTATATTTTAATATTTCTCTGCTCTCTGACCCAAGTGCTGGACATACGCTCGCTGCTCCACATAAGGACTCTGTTCAAGCAAACTTACAAAGGCAGCAAAGATTACCCAGGAACATGCCAGAGTGGCCTACAAATAACCACTGGAATTTTCTGTGTGTGCAGCATGCCGCACTGCTACCGTGGAATGGGGTGAACCAGGATCACTTTACCTCCTGTGCCGCAGTTCTCTTCATCGCTGCCATCTATGCAGTCCACGTCGGCATCACAGCGCCACCGATGAGGGATGCAGTGTCCATTGTTGCACTGGAACTGATCTGCCTCGCATCGCATGACACAGTCTGTCTGCATTGGGGGAAAGGAAGAACAGGGTAGATAGGGCAGTCTTTCTCAAAAATCATCTTGTGTAAATGAGCGTAGCTGGCTTTTAGAGTGAGGTTCATACTGTAGACAAGCACTTATTGGTTTCTGTGCATCTGTAGCAAAGTTTATGTCGTGATCTAAGATGAAATAGGAGAGAAGTGAGAAACCAAAGCAAGATTTATCATGTTTGGAAAATGTCTCTTAAATGATTTACCCACTACCCTTTTGTGGTCATCAGATTTATATTTTCCCTAATGTGTCAGAGTTCACAATTGCAGAGGAAAGCGTTCTTAAGGTTTAAGCTAGAATTTTGGAGAAGGGGGCTCCACTTTCTTTTTAAAATTTCCCTGCAAGTGCACAGACACTTATTCAGGAAATATGTATCTCTATTGATCCTATTCAGTTACGAATCTTTTCTCAAGAACACGCTGTTCGATGTTTCCTTATATTTCTTTTAGGTGAATAATAGGATTTAAGGGTTTTAGGATATAGAGTACGGCAATCCCTGGGTTTTTGATCTCTTCCTTGTTTTAAAATGGATTTCATTTTAGTCTGTGGGCTTTCTCTCCTCACAATGCGGCCTGGTTTTACTGGAGGGATTTTGATTTCTCATTAAATTCATGAATATTGCTGTACCTTCATCTACATTTGCTTTGGCTTTATAATTATGTAAGTTTTATTAAAAGTTTCTAATATAAAAATGAAATGATTTATCCATATCAAGTATATAGGGCAGTGCATATAGTGACTCCTGTAGGTCTCACTGCTATTCCTCAAGGCTTCTTACACCCTGTTGATGTTAGACTACTAGCCTTCTCCACCCCACATACTCTACTGTTTGAGCTTACCGACGTATCCATAAAAACCACTACTCTACATACTCCTGCCAGAATTCTGTGTGACTGCGGAGTGCAGAATTTGCACAGAATTCTCGTGTCGCGCAGAATTCAACATTTCCACACAGAATCCGTGTAAGGACAACCCCCCCCCCTACCGCTCAACCTACTGCAGATGATTTTTTTTATATAGTGGTGTTAATCTCTACTTCACCTCCCCTAAACTCCTTACCTCGTCAGACCCATCGATACAGTCATGGTCTCCATCACACCTCCATCTTCCAGCAATACATCGGCCGTTAGCACAGGAGAATTCACTTTCAGAGCAAGGTCTTGGTGCTAAGGGGAAAGAGTAAACCCATATACAGAATAAACAAGGTAAAAAACAAACAAACAAAAAAACTTGTTCAAGTAATTAAAAAGTTACAGGTGTACTTTTTTTTTTTCCATCTTTGCTCAAAATTTTCATTCCACAATCAAGGATAAAGCATTTACATTTGGGAAGCAAGCAGCGCCTTCTAAAACAGTTTCCCTGCTCCCATCCACCCCAAGGGACTGGTTGGGGAGCAAGGCTTGTTATGGCTTGTACTGGACAGCGGGGAGGGAAAAAAAATGTCAGAAAGAAAGAATACATCCATTTTAGAAAAGCAACAGGGTATACATAATAGAGAAAAAAGATCGAGGTTGCGCATACACATTAAGATGGCTACAAACTGAGTAGACTAATCTATCTGGTATTTTTTAGTATTTTTATCTTAACTTACAATTTGCTTCACAAGCTAAGGACCTGCACTAGTCTGGTTTTCTAAGCCACATTAGAAGAATTACAGAATACTAAACAATGGCACTGAGAACATTATACCATCTGACAATCAACTAAGAAACTGGGCATGTTTCAATGCTTCTGACCACACCCATCAAGGACTCAACAACTGGAAGGAGCACCCCTCACCCCCCCCCCCCCCCCAAAAAAAAAATCTGCAACATAAATAGGAATGGGTCGATCGTTACCACTTAAAGCTATTTTTTATCCCTGCTCAAGTGAATCATAAAAATATCGGACTGTAATGTAACAAAAAATGCTTAATCAGCTGGCTTGAAGATGTCTTTCAAAATTGCAACAACCCCCCCCCCCCCCCCCCCCCCCCGCAATTAGCCCATTTTCATTAGCCAAAAAGTGCAGCACCAACCCTCTCTCACCAGTAACAGCCTGGATTTTTTGGTGCGTTATAAACCTCCCCATAAGGAATATTCCAATTAACAATAAACAGTATAACAAAAGCTTTATCCTTAGAGGAACATAATTGAATATTCTGCTTCAGACCAACTATGTTATAACTACTTTGCTCTCGAATGTGGCTTCCAGTTTCCCCCCAATTAATGAAGCCTGTGGTTCCTTTTAGGATGCAAGTTATCTTTTAAAGCAAAGTAACCAGGATGTACCATATTTTAATATTACAACTCTCAAGGGGTCTTTGACGAAAAATTAGTGCGTGTGATCTGCAGCAGGGCCCACAGGAATAAAATGTGTCTTGTGGCTGATAATATGCCCTAACCTTTATCTCCTCAATACCTAAACCTCCTTCCTGTGTCACTGCAAACATACTCCAATCTCCCAGAGTTTAGAGAAAGATGAAAGATCACAGAAAAGTGCTGGGAATTGCAGAAATCTGGGATTATTAGACAAAAACAAATGAAAGGAATCTGTGCTGAAACATGAGCCATGCACGGGAAAGGCAGCAGGTTGGACTGTTCGTTTTTGGGTGTAATGATGACTTATGGTGTTAAGAAAGATCGTGAACTCCCTAAGATGATTTGTATTTTAGTACAATTCAGATTTAAAACATGGATTAGACCCTAAAGAAGAAGAAAGCACACATATTTAAAAATAACAGACAAAAGGGAGATTTTTCGATTAGACATTCAACAAAATATTTCAATAGTAAGTAGTCTTGTGTGAAAGTATGTGAATGCTTTTGTTCTGTAACTGGTGGCATCTTCTTAGGCAGCAATAAATAAACATTTCCTGAAACTGCTGATGAGTTTCACATCACCATCCTTGAGGAATTTTGATCCCTTCTTCCATACAGAACAGTGTTACCTTTCATATTTGAGGGTTCCCTTGTGCGAACAGCTCACTTCAGGTCTCGCCACATTTCAGTAGATTCTAGGCTTAGACTTTGGCTTGCCTAATCCAAAATAAAATCTATTCTGCTTTAGCCACTCTGTAGTAGATTCACTTGAATGTTTAGGGTTGTCATCTTGCTATCTGACCTACTTTCAGCTCAACTTCAGCTCTAAGACAGATACCCAGAATTCTCCTCTGGATCTTTCTGCTATAAAGTAGAATTGAGGGGTCCATGAAGGAAGGCAAGACATCCAGACCCAATGTAGCAAAGTGGCCTCACACTACGTTGCCTCCGCCAGGAGGCTTGACAGTTGAAATAAGGTTCTTACTTTGTAAGGCAGTGTTTGGTTTTTGCCACACAATTTTTGTTATTGAAACCAAGTTCAATTTTTGACTGCTCTGTCCAGAGAACATTATTCCAGAAGACCTGTGGGTCATCTAGATGCTCTTTGGTGAATCTGTGGCTGGCAGCTTGTTCATTTTAATGCACGTTTTTTTCTTCCTAACTATCCTCTCAGAAACACTGTTTTCCAGATGGCTGACACATACAGCCTTCACATCAGCTGTGGCAAGAGAAGCCTACAGATCTTGAGATGCTAGTCTGGAGTTCTTTGTGACTCTGAGGATGATTTTTTGGTTTGCACCTGGAGTGATCTTAGCAGGACACCCTCTCCTAGGTAGAGTCGCTGTAATCTTCAGTCAACTTCTTCCATTTATAGACCATTTGACAGTGAATGAATGGCATCCCAAATGTTTAGAAATACAGCCGTAATCCTGTCCAGACAGATTACGTCAAGTACTTGTTTCATAAGTTCTCTGAAATTTCTTTGGATCGTGGCATGTAAGTTCCCACTAACTTATGGTGAAGATCAAACTCAAACCCTTTTGCAGTTTTTCATAGGTCAGGATGTCCAAATTCAATCACGCAAATTTACTCTGCAGAGTGGTTTATTTGTAACCCAATTGTTTACGTGCCCGATTCTAATTAACCAATTCATTGTGCTAAGGAAACTAGGGGGGTCTACATACTTTTTCATGAAAGGATACTTGGGGGCCCTTTCAGTGAAGTGTGGTACGCTTTTCCACTTACTGCATTTTATTTATTTATAATTTCTTATAGACTGCTTGCAAGCCCGAAGACTATCAAAGCGGTGTACATTCAGGTACTATAGGTAATTTTCTATCCCTGGAGGCCTCACAATCAAGTGACTTGCCCAAGATCACAGTGGGATTTGAACCAGGCTATTTTGGGGTTGTCAGCCTGCTGTTCTAACGAATATTAACATGCAATAAGTGCAAAGGCTGTGAGGAAATCATAGAGGACATGTCCAGCAAGTCCTCTGCAGTTACTGCACAGAAACTTTCTTTACCATGCGTGAACACTGTTTGCAATTAACGTGGATGCCTTAATGCCTCCTTGAGGGGGGGGGGGGGGGGGGGCAGTGAACGCATTTGCTCTAGCAGCACCAATGACAGCGTGCAGTAAGTATCATGTGTCAACTGTGGTGTGCAGACCATGCCATAAACCGCCTGGTTCCTGCCCCCTAACACAGCATGCAGTTAACACATGAATTAGCACAAGTTGTCATGTCAGTCCAGTGACAGCGCATGCTAACTGGCACATTAATTGCTTATTGCACTTTACTTAAATCATTTGGTTGAATATATAATAAAAACATATCCTCTTTGTCTGTGTTACCTGTTCAATGAGGTTATCTTTCTCTCTCATCATGGTTTCAATAAGGATCTAAGCATGTTCTGAGGATAAATTGTGCTAACATACAGGCCATCCTAGGGGCTTCACAGATTCTCTCAGCACTGCATATACATATATGTCTATATTATACATTACACACAGATATATAAGTCTATAGATAGATTGATATAGATAGACAGATACAGATATAGATATAGACAGGGATGGAAAAAGACGTAACTTTCTATGTGGCCCAAATGTAATTTCCTAGTTCCGGGCTAACAGAGCCCCTGCAAGGTCGTGCTGTGCTTCTAGAGGTAGAGATACTATTAATGGAGGAGAGAGGAGGCGTGGGAGAAGACAGACTAGGGGAAGGAAGAGGAGGAGGAGGCTAGGAGTGGAGAGGTTGCGGGCAGTGCCGGCTTAACCTATGGACCAGGTGAGGTTCTGGCGCCAAAGGGCGCCAAATACCTAAGCCTGTGATGTCATTGGCCCTATAGGTTAAGTAGGCCCAGAGCTTACCTGATGGTGTTGTGTGTGCAGGAAAAAAAAGAACAGCCAGCAAGCCCCTTCCTCTTTCTGTCTCATGCCACATTCCCCTGTCTACCTTTAAAGGCAGTTTTCCCCTCCCAAATACAGACAGCGTTTCACCTAATACTACCCGCATAACCACCCCGATGTCTTCCTTCTGCTGAGCCCCGGCCCCTCCTCTGACATAACTTCCTGTTTCCACAGGGGCGCAGGAGAGGGAAGACGCAGGGGCTGATGTGGACAGCATCAGGTGAAATTCTGTCGGTATTCAGGAGGGGGAAACGGCCTTTAAATACAGGCCGGAGGGGGGGGGGGGGGTGGCCTGGACGGCTGTGCCAATAGGGAGCACGCTAATGGGAGGGTGAAAAATCAAAAGTTGGCTCAGGGTACCATGATCCTTTGTGCCGGCCCTGGTAGAGGAAAAAGAATCTGAGAGAAGGAAAAAGGAGGGGGGAGGATGAAGCTAGGAAAATATAGCAAAGGGAAGAAAAAGGCTAAACTCTTTCCTTCAAAATAAACAAATACACCAAAACAGAGAGCTCATTAAAAAAACAACAAAGTTTGTAAAGAGAAACTAGCTCTCTTGGCTCCTAACAATCTTGGCTGGAGCATACCTTTTCTATATATATTTTTCCACCCCTGTTTATAAATATAGGTACATAACAGAAGATGGAAGAAGAACATACCAATATAACATGGATAAATTTATCTGGCAACAATTTAATAAAACGCTATAATGATAAGTACGATGGAAACCTACCTCTGGATGCCCCATTACGACAGTGTTAAAATGGAGAAAAACATAAGATGAGGTGAAATGATACAACTCAAAATACACAACATGAAAACAGCCAGTTTCTAGACTAGAAGTGGAGGAACAGTGAAGAAAATGATGCGTCACTTGGCTCACCTTTTACAGCAAGTAGAACCACATCCATGAAACAAATCCTGGCTATTTACTGAGAATGTTACACAATTTAAAACTTTCTGCTTTCATTATAGCAAGGGGGAAGAACTGGGGGCAGATTTTTCACCTAATACTCCAAACTTAGGGGGGGGGGGGGGGGTGGAAGGCAATTCCTGTTAAAGGCGGCTAGGAACAAGTTGGAGCCATGGCACACTTTGTGTTAACAGGAGAGCAGGTGCATTTCATACTCTTATTGGGAGTGGTATTGAAAATAAACAGGTATTTATACACATAAGTTTGGTCTGTATAAATTGCTTTGGGAACCATTCAATAACCAGGGTGCTCCCTTTTAGGCACCACGATGTCACGCAATGACAACCTATTCCATGACAGCACCTGGGCACCCAGATTCTGTAATAGAATACTAGAGCAACCTGAAATTGACATGCCTTCAGTGTTACATATAACCATTGCCATACTGGGACAGACCGAAGATCCATCAAGCCCAGGATCTTGTTTCCAACGGTGGCCAATTCAGGTCACAAGTACCTGGCAAGAGACCAGAACAGTAAAACAGATTTTATGCTGCTTATCCTAGAAATATTACCCGTGTAGGACAACAGGCTATATCGGCAGACTAGCAAATCGGAGACCAGCGTCATCACAGATAAGTGTGGCTTTAGCATTTAAGACCGTATTGCTGCATCACCTAACACCTAGACTCATATGAGAGTATTAACCAACGTGCAAATATCAAGTGAAATTAGATCACTCCTTCAATAAATAACTAAATAAATCAAGAAATTGCTATTAAGATTTAAAATATTGGAAGGAGGGGGTCTATGATTGTAAGTGTCACGCAATAAGGGTTCACCTATATTGGTGTCTAGAATTACCCTAGTGACTGTATGAGACTTTCCCTGATCACACATGTCTCGATTAACTCTCTAGTTTATCTCTACTACTTTTTGGTATTGATATCCTAGAAATATGCAGTGGATTTTCCCAAGTCCATCTTAATAATGGCTTATGGACTTTTCTTTTAGGAAATAATTTTTTAAAACCCTGCTAAGCTAGCTGCTTTTACCATATTTTCTGGCAACGGATTCCAGTTTAATTACACGTTGAGTGAAGAAATATTTTCTCAGGTTTGTTTTAAATAAACTACTTAGTAGCTTCACTGTATGCCCCCTAGTCTTAGTATTTTTGAAAAGAGTAAATAAGTGATTTACCGTTCCACTCCACTCAGTATTTTATAGACTTCTATCATATCTTCCCTCAGCTGTCTCTTCGCCAAGCTGAAGAGCCCTAGCCACAGCCACTTTAGCTATTCCTCATAGGCAAGTCATCCCATCCCCTTTATCATTTCCGTCACCCTTCTCTGTACCTTTTTCTAATTCTGCTATATCTTTTTTCAGATGCAGTGACCAGAACTGCACACAGTATTCAAGGTGCAGTTGCCACATGGAGCGATACAAAGGCATTATAACGTTCTCATTTTTGTTTTCCATTCCTTTCCTAATAATTCCTAAAATTCTATTTGCTTTCTTAGCCACCACTGCAGAATGAGCAGAGAATTTCATAGCATCGCCAACAATGATACCTAGATCCTTTTCCTAGGCAGCAACTCCTAATGTGGAACCTTGAATCATGCAGCTATAGTTTGGGTTCTTCTTTCTTATATGCATTACTTTGCACTTGCTCACATTAAACATTGTCTGCCCAGACTTCCAGCCTCGTAAGGTCCTCTTGCAATTTTTCACAATCCTCTCGCAATTTAACAACTTTCAATAACTTTGTGTCAACAGCAAATTTAATTACCTCACTAGTTATTCCCATCTCCAGATCATTTATAAATGGTCCAAGCACAGGCTCCTGGGGAATCCCACTATCTACCCTTCTCCATTGAAAATATTGACCATTTAAACCTACTCTCTGTTTTCTATCTTTTAGCCAGTTCTTAATCCATAATAGGACATTATATCCCATGGCTTCCTAATTTCCTCAGAAGTCTTTCATAAAGTATTTTGTCAAATGCCTTTTGAAAATACAGATACACTGTATTGACCAGTTCACCTTTATCCACGTTTATTCACCCCTTCAAAGAAATGTAGTAGATTGGTGAGGCAAGATTTCCCTTGACTAAATCCAAGTTGGCTTTGTCTCACTAATCCATGATTATGTATATGCTCAGTAATTTTGTACTTTATACTACTGTCTACCATTTTGCCCGCCACTAGCATCAGGCTCACTGGTCTGAAATTTCCCAGATCACCTCTAGAACCCTTTTAAAAAATTTAGGTTACACTGGCCACCCTCCAATCTTCCAGTACCACGCTGGATTTTAAAGATAAATTATATATTACTAACAATAACTCTGGAAGTTTATTTTTTACATCTTTCAGTACTCTGGGATGTATACCATCCAGTCCAGGCAATTTGCTACTCTTCAATTTGTCAAATTGCTCTATTACATCTTCCAAGTTTACAAAGACTTGTTTCAGCTTCTCTGACTTATCAGCATTGAATATCATTTCTGGCACAGGTATGTCTCTCACATCTTCCTCAGTGAAGACTGAAACAAAGAATTCATTTAATGTCTCCGCTAAGGCCTTCACTTCTCTGACTGCCCCTTTTATCCCTCAGTCATCTAGCAGTCCCACCGATTCGATTCTTTTACTGGCTTCTTGCTTCTATTATGCAGTGTATTTTTCTAGCAAAAAAGGTGCCGGTACTCAAATGCTAGGCCAGCCTTCAGGGGTGGGATAATCAGTGAGGGACCTACCCCACAATAGCCAGACCCCTGCAACCAGTCACAGAATTTAAGACAAGGCAGAATTGGTGTGTAGAGCCTGAGCTCTTTCATTAAAACTTGGGATCCGTGGGTCAATTTTAGCAGACAATGAAAAAGGTGCCGGTACTCAGTACCCCCAAGTACCTCCTCAAAAAAAGCCCTGCTATTATGTTTAAAAATGTTTTTACTATGTGTTTTTGCCTCTTCAAAGTCTCTCTTTGCCTTCCTTATCAGCGCTTTGGATTTGACTTGCCATTACTTATGTTGTTTCTTATTATTTTCAGTCAGATCCTTCTTCCATTTTCTAATGGATTTTCTTTTGGCTCTAATAGCTTCCTTTACCTCACTTTTTAACCATGCTGGTTGTCATTTGGTCTTACTTGCTCCTTTTTTAGTACATGGAATATATCTGGTCTGGGCTTCCAGGACAGTATCTTTGAATAGCATCCATGCCTGATGTAAATTTTTGACTTTTGCAGTTTCCTTTATAAAAATTAAATACTAACATATTGGATTTCCTGTGTGTACTTACTCCGGAGTTTATAGCAAATCTGATCATGTTATGATCACTATTATCAAGTGGCCCCAACACCATTACCTCCTGCACCAGATCATGCGCTCCACTAAGGACTAGGTCTAGAATTGTTCCCCCTCTTGTTGGTTCCTGAACCAGCTGATCTATAAATCAGTCCTTGATTTCATCAAGGAATTTTACTTCCTTAGCAAATCCTGATGTTACATTTGCCCAGTCAATATTAGGGTAATTGAAATCACCCATTATTATTGTGTTACCCAATTTGTTATCATCCCTAATTTTTGATAAAATTTCTACATCTGTCTGTTCATCCTGGCCAGGTGGACGGTAGTACACTCCTATCACTATCCTTTTCCCCTTTACACATGGAATTTTTATCCATAGGGATTCCAAGACATATTTTGTGTCCTGCAGAATTTTTAATCTATTCGATTCAAGGCCCTCCTTAACGTATGTGACCCCTTCACCAATTCGATCCACCCTATCACTGCGATATAATTTGTACCCTGGTACGACACTGTCCCATTGGTTACCTTCCTTCCACCAAATCTCAGAGATGCCTATTATATCTATCTTTTCATTTAGTGCAATATATTCTAACTCTCCCATCTTATTTCTTAGGCTTCTGGCATTTGCATACACACATTTCAAACAATGTTTGTTGTTCCTATTTGCAACTTGCTCAGCAGTTGACAGTGATAATTTGCAACCTTTAAAATATGTCTTCTCTATATTTAAAGACACCTGCAGGTCTACTATGGTCTCTCTTGCAACCTCTCTATTGAAATGCCCTATCTTCCCTGTTTTGGCGATATCTTTTAAAGATACCTTGTTCCGAAGCACGCGCTTTTGAATGAATGACTGTTGGCTTTCCCCCAGCCGTAGACCTAGCTTAACTGCGGCCACGTAAATACGAAGGGCCCACGTAACTTACTGTATTCTATAAGTTAAATGCCTAAGTGGGAGCCATGCCCATGCCCATGCCATTCCCATGCTCCACTCATGTGGACACTCCCTTGTATTTACACACAATCCCCCGGATTCTATATATGGCACCCAAAATTGCGTACCGAAACTTGGCGAGCATCAGGCTTATTCCGTAATTGTGCGTGCAACTTCAATGACAAATGAGCAGTTAATAGGCAATAACTGGATGCTAGCAATTATTATTATTTGTTGCTTTTGTATCCCACATTTTCCCACCTATTTGCAGGCTCAATGTGGCTTACATTGTTCCATCATGGCGATCGCCATTTCCGGAGTGAGAGATACAAGTGGTATTACATTAGAGTTCAAGGTTGACAGAGTAGATTAAGCTGTCAAGTAAAAAGTTCATATTCAGAATGAGATAAAATGGTATTGCATTAAAGTTCATTCGTGGTAGAGTAGACCATGGAAGTCGAGTATAGAGAGTTAAGTTTTATCCAGTTCCTGGACTGATCAAAAAGACACACGCGCGGTTATTGGTGTTAACTGGCAACAATTTGAGGGGCCCTTTTACTAAGGCGCGTAGGCGCATTCAACGTGTGTTAAGTGGCACTACCACCCAGCTACCACGTGACCCGGACGGTAATTCCATTTTTGACGAGCGCCCAAAACACACGGTAGAAAATATTTTCTACCACGTGGTGTTTACTTGGCGGTAATCGGCAGTTTACACACGCTGACCACCCGGTTAGCGCATGAGACCTTACCACCAAGTCAATGGGTGGTCGTAAGGTCTCACCCCAAAAATGGTCGCATGCTGGTTTTAATTTTGCCGCATGTCCATTTCTCGACACACAAAAAAATGCCTTTTTTCCAGGCGCGCTGAGCAAATGGACCTGTGCATGTGCGAAACATGCGCCTACACTAGCGCAGGCCACTTTTAGGAGCGCGTTAGTAAACGGGCCCTTGAATTTGTGCAGGCATCTTTGTAGTCAGTATTATATAATGATGCACGTGGATCTGAAAAGGGGGCGTGATCATAGGTGGAGCCAGGGTCGTGGGAGGGGCCAGGGGCGTTCCTAGAATTTAACACACTATTATAGAGTAAGGCAGGATCTGAACCTAATTTAGGCGTGAGGATTTCCAGGTTTCAGTTGGTATAAATCTTCATACCTAACACTGAGCGTAGGTCCTGGCACTGAGTGCTATTTTATAAACAGAACCCAACTTTGAGTACCGTTTATAGAACAGCAGTTAGCACTCATTTTTTTTAGTATCCAAATTTAGGCACCACTTAAAGACTTGTAAGTGGCACATACAGATCCCTGGCGGAATTACAGAAGCAATTCCGATGAGCGTTATGAAAGGGATGTGCCATTAATCCTCGATCAGGGAATCAGGAATGTTACCCCAGACAGAGACAATGGAACAAGCCAAGGGACCTTCCACTTTAAAGGAACAGTACCTTCCTAAACCTCACATGGAGGATAACGGTTGCCATGGGCAAAAATACCCCTATATGTAACAGTCTGTCACACGTGAGAAGAAATCCGCCAAAACACGGAGAACTCAAACGCCCCACGGTAAAAACGAGTGGGTAAAAAAAGTGGGAGAGCGACCAAGGATACCAGAAACTGGAAGATGTTCGTTAATAAACAACTTTATTAATAATTTGAAGACTTCAAATTATTAATAAAGTTGTTTATTAACGAACATCTTCCAGTTTCTGGTATCCTTGGTCGCTCTCCCACTTTTTTTACCCACAGTCTGTCACACACCATGTCCATGTTATCATTTAGCTTTAAGAAGGCAAACATACTGCAGCTTTCTTCATCTGAATTGTCCCCACAGTCATTATCATAATCACACTGCCAGCGTCCCGGCACGCAACGATTATTCTTGCAGCGGAACTGATAGGGTTCACATGTTCTCTCATCTGAAATATAAAAACAAACAGGAAAACAAACTTTTTAATACAGTACATTAAAACACCTCTCACTCTTTATATATATATTGGAGGGGGAAAACACACCATTATGTCACATCATAAGTATACATGTTTAGACTTTTTTCATGTTCTAAGATTCCAAAAAAATCTTGGCTCTTGGCTTTGCTCCTTGTTCAGGGGATAGGCCTTGTTTCCCCACCTCCCACAGCTCCAGGCTCAGCCTCCTTTCTCTGCCATTTGGCTCCATTTTGGGTGTTGGGCCTATCCTCCCACCACCCACAGCTTCATCATTCTTTCTCTGTCAGGTTTCTTGTTTGGTGGTGGTGGTCTGTCCTCTCACCAACTGCAGTTTATTCATGGCTCTTCCTTCACCAGTAATAAATTCCTATGTAAATGTTAGCATATGCACAAACAAATGCATACAAACGGACAGAGACAGATGTATGGATGAATCCTCCCCAACAGCCACTAGCGCTTATGCGAGATGCCCCTAAATAAGTAACAACCTGTTACTTCTACAGTGCAGACTGTCAAACGAACAGACCCAGAACTTCAGATATGTTTGTGTGGTCAAAGGGTTCATTTTCAAAGCACTTAGACTCACATAGTTCCATACGTTACTATGCAACTTTGTAAGTCCATATGCTTTGAAAATGAGCACCTAAGTTACCCAGCAAATATAAATGCTGCAAACCAACCCCACACTTACCGCATTCTTCTTTGGGCTCATCAGATCCGTCCCCACAGTCATCCTCGCCATCACACTTCCAGCGCGCCGGAATGCACCTTCCAGAATCCTTGCAACGGAACTCATCCACACCACACGTCAT
Organism: Microcaecilia unicolor; assembly: GCF_901765095.1. Taxonomy (NCBI): domain Eukaryota; kingdom Metazoa; phylum Chordata; class Amphibia; order Gymnophiona; family Siphonopidae; genus Microcaecilia; species Microcaecilia unicolor. The sequence continues at coordinate 178,807,447 of NC_044033.1, forward strand.
CTGAGCTGAAATACAGAGAACATAACGCATTCAGTCACATACACACACAAACACAACCAATTCAAGAATTATTCTTCAGCACTGAAAAATAATCGGAGAGGTACATACTCTTAGCTGGTCCAGCCACTGCACAAATTTACACAGCATAAATGCTTCTCAATGACACAGGTATCCATTTAGGGGGGAAAAAAATCACAGATCCTACGTAAGTACAAAAGTATTGCCATACTGGGGCAGACCAAAGGTCCATCAAGCCCAGTATCCTGTTTCCAACAGTGGCCAGGTCACAAATACCTGGAAAGATCCCAAAAAAGTACAAAACATTTTATGCTGCCTATCCCAGAAATAAACAATTGTGCCTGTGCTCTGTCGAGCATCAAAATATAACAAAATATTTAAACACACATGAATACAAGTGTATTGCTTCTTCAGCTTATTGAGAGTGGAGTAGTCTCATATATAACACATGATAAAAATTATTTGATTTTTCACCCAATGACTGGGTGTATTATCTGTGTGTATTGTCTAATCATTGACTTAACCTCCACCACCCTTTGCTAATCTTATATATGAAAATATATTTCTGTTTATCAATATGCTATCATCTAATTTTATGCAGCACTTAGCTTGAACAAGTTGGTGCTCTTAAAACCCTGACAGGTCCCCGTTTCGTGGCTACTTTTTCAAGGGGGAGTCACCAGTTCAAGTAACTGTCTCAAGTGCAACTGCAGCATTACTCTGTCTCAGAGTAATACACCCAGAGTAATACACCCAGAGTAATGCTGCAGTTGCACTTGAGACAGTTACTTGAACTGGTGACTCCCCCTTGAAAAAGTAGCCACGAAACGGGGACCTGTCAGGGTTTTAAGAGCACCAACTTGTTCAAGCTAAGTGCTGCATAAAATTAGATGATAGCATATTGATAAACAGAAATATATTTTCATATATAAGATTAGCAAAGGGTGGTGGAGGTTAAGTCAATGATTAGACAATACACACAGATAATACACCCAGTCATTGGGTGAAAAATCAAATAATTTTTATCGTGTGTTATATATGAGACTACTCCACTCTCAATAAGCTGAAGAAGCAATACACTTGTATTCATGTGTGTTTAAATATTTTGTTATATCCCAGAAATAAGCAGTGGATTTTCCCCAAGTCCATTTTAATAATGGTCTATGGACTTTTCCTTTAGGAAGCCGTTCAAACCTTTTTTAAACCCCACTAACCGCCTTTACCACATTCTCTGGCACTGTAATTCCACAGTTTAATTACACGTTAAAGTGAAGAAAGATTTTCTCCAATTCATTTCAAATTTACTACTTTGTAGCTTCTTTGAATGCCCCCTAGTCCTAGTATTTTTGGAAACAGTAAACAGATGCTTCACATCTACCCTTTCCATTCCACTCAATATTTTATAGACCTCTATCTCCCCTCAGCTGTCTTTTCTCCAAGCTGTAGAGCCCTAGCCACTTTAGGCTTTCCTCACCTTTCTCTGCACTTTTTCTAATTCCACTATATCTTTTTTGAGATTCGGTGACCAGCCTAAAGAAATACAATTGAGAACCCCTAAACTGGAGCCTGCAAAGTAGAATGCTCCCCCCCCTACACACACACACACACATGACACGAGAGCTGAACTGTACAAATTTTTAGATTTGTCTCTCTCTGAACACAGAGCTGCTAAGCAGAAATGGAAAATGCCAGACTGGATTGTAAGTTAACATTTGCTCTTTGAAAACTACATAAAGGCAACAAAATACACAGCCCCATCCTCAGATGGAGGCGATAGGATGGCCCAAGCAGCAGGATAATGGGACCCCACACTGAAATCCAAAACCCTAAAGGCCAGACATGCTCCCCCTTTCCCCTCATCCATCCTTCCAACTCAACAAGCTTTCCTCCAATTGGGATCCCACCTCTGTCTAGTACCTCTGATCTGAAATACCCTGCATGGCCCTTCATATGAAACGTCCGGAAACTGCTGTGCACCACGTCAGTGTCACTTTATTAAAATAAACACTAGGTGGAGTGGGGAAACATATTTTGCAATTCAATAGTAGATTCTAATAGGTTTATATGGATCAATATTTAAACACCACGGCAAGTGTATAAAACGCCGGCCGTTATCTGTAGAAGTGGAGTTGCTGACTAGAAATAGACAGCACTCACCACCAGTGACTACACGAAGAGCAGTAATATTTAGCTGCTATTCAGACAGGAAAGCAGTTTCAGTGAAGACAGCTTTTTTCTAGCCCAACTTAAAACTGCTTAACTACACAGATAGCGACTGACTATCATTATTATCCACTTTAATTAGGCAGAATGCCCTCGTTGTGACCCAGTATGAATACTGCCGGGGGGGGGGGGGGGGGGGGGTCAGAGAAAACTTACAAACAGCACTCTACAGTATCACTGAAAATTAATAGATATGGGACTTATCTTGAAAGGAAATCATGCAACCTGACAGCTGCCAACTAGCCTTCTCTGGAGTAGGTTCCACGCTCTGAAGCACACTCCCTGAAAAGCTTCATTTAATACAAGACTAACTCTACTTCAGGAAACAGGGGAAAACTTGATTCTTCTCTCAGGCCTTTAATGGAAGCAGCAACTAGCTAGTCACACACACAAAACCTAACATTAGCTGCTCACACTGTAGCGAGACTTGCATATCCACTCCTCCTCTAGCTGAAATCATTTTCGTACACCTTTTCTGATTTTGTGTGCAATTTTCTTTAAGTTAGTCCCCTTATTTCAGCTGGGACGCCAAACGGGTCACAAAGCTAGCATTTGGGGGGGGGGGGGGTACCCTCTCCATAGGTGTATCTTATTCTGCACCTCCAGCGAAGATATGGCTGTGATTATGGCCACAAGAAGACTGATACGCACTGTCTTATGCTAAAAAGATGTTTTAATGTCTATTGTATTGACATTGTAACTAGCATACCCTGCTATACTATGTACTGCTAACTGAATATTTTTACTGCTGTAATTGTCTGTCGCCTATGTCCAGCTTATTCTTGCTGTATATTGCCTGGGGTGAATTTCTTCAAAAACGCAGGAAATAAATCCTAATAAATAAAATAAAAAATTATCTGCTTAGCGGCTGTTGCAATATGGATAAATCCTTTGGAATTTAGGGCCAGAGGTTAACAGGAAAAGGACCGGTCCAGTTAATAGAGAACCATTAAAACTCTTACTGGAGTCTAATCTTTACTGTACGTGCACAGCCAATAATTTAAGGACCTGAGAAGTACATTTCTTGCTAACATATGTGAATAATTGTCCAAGGATTTGGTGTTGTCCACCATATAACAGAACCTTTCACCACATGATGTTACATAGAACACTTCAAGGTCTGCAAAACAATATAGGCAAAATCCACTGGGATAATAGTATAACTGATGATATCATTCCAACTAGATTACTGCAATGCAGCATACGTAGGATGCACAGAAAACATACTAAAATCACTGCAAATCATACAAAACACAGCAACGAGACTGATATTCAAAAAAAATCAAAATATGAAAGCAAAACTACACTGGCTCTCAGTTAGGGACAGACTGTTGTCAAAACTAGTACTCGTTTTCAAGCTTCTGTTTGGCATGGCTCTTGACCTCATGCTAGACTTGATTGAACTGTCGCCGAGAAACAGTCCAGAGACCAGAAGTTATGTATTACTCCATCTGCCCAACTGCAGAAACATAACCTACAAATCCATCTACACGGCTGGATTCAGCTACCTGGGTTCCAAATGGTGGAACTCGATGCCCAACGACGATAAGAAGCATCACTGAGTACCTTCAGTTCAGGAAAGGCCTAAAAACCTACGTTTTCAAGAAATTCTATGGTCAACCACATACGATACAAATGTCTGACATTGAATGTAATGTAATGATGATAATACAATGATTGTAATGTAATGTAAAAACACAACAGAATGTACTAATAACCGAAAATTGTAAACCACATTGAACCGAAACCTGTTTTTGGATAACTGTGGGATATAAGAATGAATACAATAAATGAGTAGTTGGGAACAGGGTATACGGTGGAACCGCAGAAAATTCTCATTAAAAACAAAAACTGTCGATACTAATATTTAACCAATGGTTTTCATTTCTAGTCCTCGAGAGTTGTGAATGGGTCAGGTTTTCAGGATACCCCTAATGAATATGCATGAAAGATTTGAGAAGCCCTTTTACAAAGGCGCATTAGATGTTGCGCATGTGCAGAACGCGCCAAAACAAGACTACTGCCAGGCTACCACACCCCCCTGGAGGTAATTTCAGATTTGGCTCACGCCCATACTGCCTGGATGATTTATTTTATTTCCTCCCACGTGCATCATTTCTGGTGGTAATCTGCTCTTGATGCGTGCTGACCAGTCACCGCATGTGTAGTGCACGAGCCCTTACCACTAGATCAATTGGCGGTGTTAAGGCCGGTTTTGAGCGTGCACTGGTTTCAGTTTTACCGCAGGCCCTTTTCCCGTCCCATTAGAAAAAAGTCCTTTTTTGCAGACGCAGTCAAAACTGGCCCGGAGCTCGCTCAATACACGCGCCTACACTACCACAGACCATTTTTTACTTAGTAAAAAGACCCCTGAATGGCTACTACCACCATTATATGCAAATTCTCTTTCATGCATATTCATGAGGGATAGCCTGAAAATTGACCTGTTGGTGGCTCTTGGGTGAGGGGTTCCAATGGGTTTACCAGATTTTGGAGTGAAAAAGGGACTGTTTAATGAATTCATAAGGGTAATAATGTAGAGATGTTTCTTATTTTGGTGCAATAACTTTAATATTAGTCTCTACATGTAACGTCTTGTTACCTCCAGCTAGCCAGAAAGATAACTTTCTCATTTTTTTTTAAACATCTTGAACATGTGTTTTTATGGTCATGGAAGACCAGTAAATAAAGAGTCTTACTGCAATTGGCAGGCTCATCGGATCCATCCACACAGTCATTGTCTCGGTCACAGACCCAGACTCTTGGGATGCAGCGCTTAGTAATCGCACACTGGAACTGATTTGAAGCACAAGTCACCTCCGCTGGGCAAAGAGCAAAACAGAAGAAGTGGAACACAATGTACTTTGTAAACAGTCATATCATAGATATCTGACCCATCAGCTGGAGTGGAGGAGTAGTTAGTGTAGCAACCTGAGAATTCCCACTGCAGCTTCTTGCGACTCTGGAAAAGTCACTCAACCCTCCATCAACCCAGGTACAAAATAAGTATCTGTATATAATAAGTAAACCGCTTTGATTGTAACCACAGAAAAGTGGTATATCGAATCCCATCCCCTTTCCCTTTCATTTTATTGTTTTCCACTTGGAATGAGCAGTAAACTGTAAATTTGAAATCAATGTAAGGGTAATTAGCAAATTATTTATCCATACATTTTCTCCCTCCACTTCCCCTCCTCCTCCCAACACAGTCTAGCAGGTAAAAATAGGGGCTATGAGACCTGGGCGCAAAAAATTGCACCCCTTCCATTGGCTTCCTATGCAACATGGGTGGGGCGGGGAGTGCATCAGCAGCATTTGAGGGCATGTCACACAGGGCACATGCCGGGCTTGCTACACTCCTGGGCAGCAATGTAAGCAGGCTGCTTCGGCAGCCCCAGAGACCTTCCCTCAGCTGCGTCCTACCCTCTTTGAAGCAACTTCCTCTTTCCTAAAGGGCAGGACATGGCTGAGCGAACGCCTTCAGAGCTGCTGAAGCAGCCTGCTTACATTGCTGCCGTTGCCCTTGTCACGACACAAAGGAAGCTTTAAGTGCTTGCAGGGGGGGGGCAAGGAGTAGGTGCTGTCATTCAGAGGGGGCAAGGAGTAGGTGCTGGCATTGAGGGGGGCAAGGAGAAAGGAGTAGGTGATGGCATTGAGGGGGCAAGGAGAGAGGATAAGGTGCTGTCATTGAGGGGGGGGCAAGGAGAGAGGAGTAGGTGCTGGCATTGAGGGGGGCAAGGAGAGAAGAGTAGGTGCTGGCATTGAGGGGGGGGCAAGGAGAGAAGAGTAGGTGCTGTCATTGAGAGGGGGCAAGGAGAGAGGAGAAGGTGTTGTCATTGAGAGGGGCAAGGAGAGAGGAGAAAGTGCTGTCATTGAGGGTGGGCAAGGAGAGAGGTGTAGGTGCTGGCATTGAGGGGGGCAAGGAGAGAGGAGAAGGTGTTGTCATTGAGGGGGGGCAAGGAGAGAGAGGTGTTAGGTGCTTTCATTGAGGGGGGCAAGGAGAGAAGAGTAGGTGCTGTCACTGAGGGGGGGCAAGGAGAGAGGAGTAGGTGCTGGCTTTGGGCAGACAAAAGAAAATTAAGATAAAACTTAGAATCTATCTGGTTTACCCAATTAGTTTTTTCCTTTACCAAAACCTGAAGCCACACTTGTGTGATTAAAAGCTACTTACGGCACTCTCTCTCATCCTCTCCGTCCCCACAGTTATCCTGCCCGTTGCAGCGGAATATGCCAGGGATGCAGCGGTTGGTGTTTGTGCATTTGAACTGGCTGGGGAGGCAGACGTGTATATCTGTATTGAGAAGCAGAGAATGAGGAGAGCTTAAAGGAGGAGGCTTGTAACTATTCGGACTGTTCAAAATACCAATTGGCCACTTTCATGCTTTTACTGCTCGATCTTTTGGTCGTTTTTACCTTTTGAGTAAAATGTGCTGAATCTTTTTGTGGTGCCTCATGTAAAAAAGGGCTCAGAACCTGCTCTTCAGCAGGTACTGTGTGAGTCCTATACCAAGGGTTCTGGGGATGTTGTCAAGGCGGAGGGAGTCCCAATCATCAAGCACTAGCAACCCCTAGTGGCTAAACTCTAGGTGCAAATGTACTGAATTTCTCATGGAGCTACAGTCTGTGGGCAGAGAATGACACGGGGCCAAAGTTTGTCCCTTCCCGTCCCCGTGGTTCTGTCTCCATCCCCGTCCCATCCCCACAAGCCCTGTCCCCATCCCTGTGGACTCTGTCCTCATCTGCAGAAGCCTCGAACACATGCTTTTATATTTAAATATTAAACTATAAAAAGGAACAATATGCTGTGCAACTGTTGTTTATAAATCACAAATAGAAAACAATAATAACAACAAGCAACTATAATACCCCCCTCCCACCACCACAACCACCCTCTACCCTTCCAACCCCAACAATAGCTGACTTCTACTACCCCAAGGAATCCTAATCCACCCTCTTAAAATGTCCAGGGGTACAAAATACAACCACCTCTATAAGACCTAGCGGGGAAGAAATATGCCCAATGAAGCACTGCCATTAATTTTTAATTTGTGGCTAAATAAGTCATCAACAACCTCAGGATTCAGTCTAGCTCTCCTGTCTTCCACAGTCCTTGCTGCAATAGAAAATGTCTTCTCAGAAGATGTGCTGGTAGAAGGAATGTACAGGATCCCCCATGCAAATTTTACTTTTGCTTGTTTTTCCAAGCTGCAAAGTCTAAGCCTATTGGAGGGGGGAAGAATATAAAAATGGGAGGAAGAGGCGAATCCTGGATAATTGGGAACAAAGACTCTTGGTGCTGTAGCCCCAGCAGACAGAACCCTCTCTGAGCTACGTAGAGTCTGCGTTTCCTCTTTTAACCAGTGGCTGGCCAGCCAGCCTATGCCTCCGATAACACAACCAGCCAAACCTTGGCTGCAGTGACACTAGTGGGAAAATGGCATCATTACATTTTCCTCATGCACACTCCCACCTCCATAACACCCCAGGCGAATGCCCACTCCTTCCCACGGCCCTGCCAGCAGAGGCCAATTGTGAATGAGAAAAATCCAAAGAATGAAAAAGAGGAATTTTTTCGGTGAAAGGAAGACAGATAAGCTTCCAAAAAAGAAGGCATGGTAAAAGCTGAAGAAAAATGTGTGAACCCTTTTTTCTACGTTTTTGACTTATTACTCCACGTAATCATATAACAAATGTAATCAAAACCAAGACAGTAGGGTAAAAACAAGAATAGGAGTTTTACATTGAGGGGAAACATCACAGCTTGTTTCCCTACGTTAAAACATTTAAATGATGACATCGGCCTTTGCACGTATTTCCTAAGGTATGATATTAAAATCCATTTGCGTCCTCCTCACATGTGAGCCAAGGGACTTAAACACACAATCACTGCCTTCAGCAGCACCTCTCTGAACACCACACTCACTCTCTCCTCCCCCCCCCCCCCCCCCAAAAGATGCCCATGCTCACCACAATTGGCTTCATCAGAGTTGTCCTGGCAGTCATTGTCACCATCACAGATGAAAGCTGGATTGGTGCAGATCCCCGTTGAACACTGGAATTGTCCTGGTCGACATTTAAATTCAGCTGTGTGACAGGAAGTGGAGAACAATATTATTTTAAAATTGATTTGTACACAAAGTTGCTTCTGACTAGTTATCACTCCAAACTCCTCACATCGAACTGCGTGCGTATGGTATTTTGCTGATTTTCCAGGTTACTTTATACTTTGGGCTCAGACTTTCTGGATACATGCAAAGCTGTCCTGGATTTGTGCTGCCTAAACTGGAACGTTCAAATAAGAAATGTATGAAAATCTGCCCAAATTGTACTTATAGTAAATGTACCAGGGATGAGTCAGCTACTGAATAAAAATAAAAACTGAGGGATTGATAGTCGAAGCAATTTCACCAGCCAGAAATGGCTCCTGACAGGTTAAATTGCAAATTCGAGGCTGCTAAATTTCAAGGACACTTAATTGGTTAGTGCCGCTGGAAATAACTGCTTAGCGCAAAACTGAAAACCGGCTATTTTGGGAGTGGTTCAGGGATGGAATCGACACTTGGTTGGTTAAGTGCTAATGGCCGGGCATTGATTTTCTGGGTTTAACGCCAGCGGTGGTCAGGAAAGCATTGATCACTGCTGGCTGAATATCAGGCCCTAGAAGTGACTTCACAGTACACAGTGGGGGAAGTGCTGTGGAAACTGAAGGAATTATTTTAAATGGAAATTGGGAAAGTCACTGAAAGGCGTAATTTATCAATGTGGGCTACCATTAAGAGGTGTTATTTTACCACTAAGTTGTGCTATTTTAGCACTAGTCCCACTTTATGCAATGAGACCTAGTTAATAAATATTATATTTTAATAAACTAAACTAATAACTGGGATGTCATACCGCGAGCGAGGATAGGCCTGCACAATAACACAGCTGGACAAAGTTCTAAAACTGAAAATAAGTGCTTTATTAACAGAAAACTGCAGGCCTGTTAAACAAGGTGAAAAGTCTCTTTGGTTTAACAAATACAGTCTTATCCAGGTCCTGTGGCTGACAAGGCCCAAACAGTCTGAGGCTGTTGGCTGCAATGCCCTAAACACAGCCTGTAAGCTCTTCTTTTTTCCTCTCTCTGAGGTCCAGGTCTGGCTCTAGCCAGACCTCAAGACAAAGTTTACAAGTCTCAAATCTCAGTCACAGTCGCTAGGCACAAGTTGTAGAGGCATACGGTGGGGCTCAACTCTTCCTCCTCTAGGCCTCCTTAACCCCAGTCTGGCCCTACTTTTTATACTTTCTCTTTCCTGTACCTTTGGCTCCATCTCTCCCATCTCACTTCCTCTCTGGGCTGGACTAATGGGTTTAAAGTGGCTCAGGGTACCTGAGGGACTATCCTTAAGGGTGAGGGGTGGTGTTCTGTATACCCCCTCACATGGGGTTAACAATAAAACAACACATTTTAACAGTAGCCTACACTGGTAACAGCCTGTCCCCCTATGTAAAATACATTATTGCCTTGGTTTAGGTTATACTAATTACACAAGTTCAGTTTTCTTTGTTGTGCAAAATTCACAAATATCAATCGCAAGTGTTATCAGAATTGTTGTTTTTTGTTTTGTTTTGTTTCTGTGTTGAACCAACTGTCAAAATGGGGAAAAATGTAGTAAAGAAAAATACGTGAAGACATGAGAAGGCAGCAGACAGGGAAAGCTGATGAACTTAGGCAATTTGTAAAGCCCAAGTTAGTGGACATTAATCAGTGAGCAAGTCTCATCTTCCTAACCGAGGTCTCCATATCCACTAAACTTCATGTCTCCCCTTATACTGAAAATCACTAAACAGTGCTCAGTAAGTTGAAAGGTATGACAGTAACCCATCTAATTTATCTTCCCCCTCCCACAAATTTTTCCGTTCTAAACATTCCCACATGTCACACCACTTTCTTTCAATGAAAACTTTGCTATAGGTATGTCGCACATGATATTTAAATACAGTAGTCAAGGAATGGGTAAGTGGTAACTCACGACAGTCCTCAGGCTCATCTGAGCGGTCTCCGCAGTCATCCTCTGTGTCGCACTTCCACCAGAATGGAATGCACTTGTCATTCTTACACACAAACTATGAATAAAAAGGTACAAGATGAAGGGCAAAGATAAAATGGTGGGAACTGATCCGATGGGGTCTGTCAAGAAAAAGCAGCCAGGTTACCAAGAATTGGGCTGATATTCAAATGGCGTTTATACCACCACCAGCAGTCAATGAATGTACAATTTTGCTAACCATGTATTTTCAGTACTTATATGCATAATATCAGGCTGAAAATACGACTGCACAGCTCAAGGAGATTTGATGAACAGGAGATGGCAGGAGCGTGCTTAGCCCATTACCTGGGCTGAAGCCAGTAGATGGAGCTTGTTGTCCTATCAATTACATCGTTTTGGGTGTACCAAGATGGTGGCAGCTGCACTGGGGAAAATGAAAACCTCCTTAGGTGGACTAGCTTTCAGGTTTGTGATTTCACTCAGTTTCCTGTTCCAACAAAGCTCCTTGGCACAGTCTCATATTATCCATATAATGGCAGCAATGCTATAATCTAGGTGCCCTTATTTATTTATGTATGTATGCCACAATTATCCAAAAATGAGTTTCAGTTCAATGTGGCTTACATTTAACAGTTGTTAGATTATATTTACAAGGTTATATGATCCTTTGTTTTACAGTGGTTGGCAAGATAACTATTAGTGTGTACGGAATACTCACTGGGTTCCTTGAGAAGGTATGTCTTTGTTTTTTTCTTAAATGAAAAAATGTGTTACAGTTAGAGGTTAGTACAAGTATTGTCATACTGGGACAGACCGAAGGTCCAGCATCCTGTTTCCAACTGTGGCCAATTCAGGTCACAAGTACCTGGCAGGATCCCAAAACAGTACAATACATTTGGGTTTCCCCCAAGTCCATTTTAATAATGGTCTATGGACCTTTGCTTTAGGAAGCCATCCAAACCTTTTTTAAACCCTGCTAAGCTAACTGCTTTTACCACATTCTCTGGCAATGAATTCCAGAGTTTAATTACACGTAGAGTGAAAAAATATTTTCTCTGATTCGTTTTAAATTTACTACTTTGCAGTTTCGTTGCATGTCCCCTTGTCCTAGTATTTTTGGAAAGAGTAAACAAGCGATTCGCGTCTACCCATTCCACTCCACTCATTATTTGATAGACCTCTATCATATCTCCCCTCAGCCATTTTTTCTCCCAGTTGAAGAGCCCTAGCCACTTTAGCCTTTCCTCATAGAGACATCATCCCATGCCCTTTATCATTTTCATCACCCTTCTCTGTACCTTTTCTAATTCTGTAGGAGTGGAACGCCGGATACTACTCGAATACTACTGACCAACAGAACAACCTCATGTTTTGTGCATACTGATGGACTTATACTTATGCATACTACCTCTACTTTTGCCTTTTGGCCATACTTTATGAATGCACTGGACATTTGTGCCTTACCCAGTTTTGCTGTTTACTAATGCAAGACAGAATGCAGGGCTATTAGATATACAGCTTGTAACAGTAGTAGCAAGGCTTACACAAGACCAGCTTGCATGTAGGCGTCATATGAATAGATGACCTTGGAGGGTGTAGACACCCCCACCCTGCATCTCTGAGCCTAACGAATCTTATCTCCTGTGCTAGAAAGGAGCATTGTGTGTGTAGAAGAAGACACTAAGTTTCGTTTTCCTTGCCAGTATCATTTCAGTATTATGACGTGTGTGTACTGTGAACTACAAATGTATACTGTAAGAACTACAAATGTTCGCTGCGCATGTTCACTGTGATGTATAAGGGGTCTAGTGCGCAGGCCTAACAGGGAAGTATAAATGTAAGTGTCAGATGATTTATGACACACAGTATCCTGAGAGAACTCAGTGCTGTTCATTGCTAGCAATAAAGTTGCATTGCTTTGGAACCAATTTGGCCTTTTGTCTTCTGATTCACTAGCCTGTTTCATTGGCGAGCCAGCTAGGAGTGTTTACAAAAGGAAAATCGGATTATATTCTTTCCCCTCCCCCATTGCGGTCAGGTCGGGTCATCGATCCCCTCCCAAGAAGGTGGTGAGTGGCCACCGCTGATTTCAGCGTCCATCTCCCGGAGGAGGGCCGATCAATTCCGCCTGACTGGAAAGGGGTTGTGTGGTTCCGGCAAGGCACCTTTTCTTTGACTCCGGAGAGAAGCGCACCGACGGCGCGGCCTGCGACCCCAGCGGACAGGCGAGTATACTCAACGTAGTGACCGGCCCAGTAAGGACCGAAGAAGAGGCATGATCACCCTCTTTTAGCCAGTGACTAATACGGACTAGGTCCCGAAACTCACTAGGCTCGGGCGAAGAAACCGAACAGGAGGGTTTCTTGTGGCGTATGAAAGTGTGTGAGTGGGCTTGCATTTCCGGACCGGGCGACCGCGTTCCGGTCAGGCCGAGTGTTGACCCTTCTGTGTCCGGTGGAAAGAGACCCCTTACTCCTCCACCATCCCTTTCCTCCTTTGTCTGTGGTCTCTCCTTTGGCACTCAGATTAGGATGGGCGGGGGTGGTTCCACACCTCTAGACTTAATGACGGAACACTTTAGCGAAGTGTTCGACCAAGATAAATGTAGTAGGGCCGGGATGATACAGCGATGTCAATTTATGTGGCCAGGGTTGGGGATCGCTGAATGGCCACCGGAGGGGTCATTTGAGTATGAGAAGGTGGCGGCGGTTATGGACATCGTTATAGTTGAGGGAAACCCAGGCTGTCCTGAGGACATACCGTATATAGAAGCGTGGTTGAATGTAGTCCGGAACCCGCCGGACTGGGCCCAACGTAAGGTAGAAAAAGCTGCCCTTATGGTGGTGAACCAGAGAAAGGGCAGGAAAACTAAACTTAAAGCCCTGCAGACCCATGCCTTCACTCTCCAAACCCCGGCAACCGCTGCCGTTCAGAAGGCTGCAGAGACCGCCCCCATAAGGCCGACAGCCCCTAGCATTGAAGCCACCGAGACCACGCCCCGTGCTACTATTGCTAGGACAGAGACCACGCCCCGTACTACCAACACACTTCCTAGAATGAAACCCCCGAAGGAAACCCGAGGGAAAGTTCAGGGCTTGCCCGAAAAGGTGCCTCTGAAGGCCCCGATACTTGCTACGACGGAGGCGTACGAAGACGATATTGCGCCACCTCCATACGCCCCCATATACCCCGACTTCACGGGCCTGGCAGAGGGTCCGGATAACGCCGAGGCTTCCGAGTCAGAATCGGATGCCGGAGAGACTTCCCGACCAGGCTCACCTGAGTCAACTGGCCCCGCAACCTCACGGAAGAGCAAACGGGTTGTGAAGAAAATCACTCGGTTTCCCCAATCGAGTCCAAAAAATGCCCTCCCTTCCAGCCGCGGGGCGGGGATTACCAACTTATACCCAGTCCGACTATCTATCACCTTTACCCCTAATCCGGCAGAAGAAGGGGGCCAGCCCATTGAATCGACCGTCTACAGCCACGTTCCCTTCTCCAGTGCCGACTTGTACAACTGGAAATTGCATGGGCCCTTGTACGACCAGAAACCTGAACAGCTGGTAGAATTGGTGGAAGGCATCATATATAGTTATAACCCGACATGGGGTGACCTTAGGCAGTTGAGCGCCCACATTCTAACCACTGAAGAACGCCGCCTCTTACAACAGAATATGGAACAAGCTGTCTGGGATGCGAACCCAGGCCATGCCAGCATACAGAACCTCATAGAGGCGGAGGCGCCCACCGCTGCCCCTGCGTGGGATTATCGAACCGCCGAGGGTCAAACCGTCATCCGCCAGTATCAGCAGGCGTACCTGGCAGCCCTTAAAAAGGGAAAACAGAAGGTTACCAATATGGGAAAAATCCATAGCGTAGTCCAACTGAGGGACGAAAGCCCAGGGGACTTTCTTGAACGACTTATGGAGGCATTTAGAAGGCATAGTCCGATAAACCCCGAAGACCCCAAGAACCTCCCCACAGTGGTTATGAGTTTTGTCAGTCAGTCAGCACCGGATATACGAAGAAAGCTACAGAGAACGGAGGGGTTCGAAGGGATGAGTATCAGCCAACTGAAAGCTATAGCTGATCGCGTTTTCGGATACCGCGACCAGAAGAAGACGGAAGCCCGGAAGGAGTCGACCAGACGGATGCGGGAGAAGGCAGATGTGTTGGCCACGGTACTGGAAGAACGCCTAGGGTCTAGACCACGGGGCAGAGGAAGGAGCCGAAGGGGGAGAGGAACACGGTCCCCCATAGGACGTAACCAGTGCGCAAACTGCCAAAAAGAAGGGCACTGGTGGGCTGACTGCCCGGAGAAGCCACGAGACCAGACGAGAGAGGAGGAGGACGACGACCGCCCCAGAGGTCCCAGACGAGGCCGAGGCCGAGGACGTGATGAATAACAGGAATGGCAGATGGCCCTTGACGCCACCCGGGACCATACTGCATGAAGGGACCGGGAGGGCAGAGTCCCCACTGACCCTCTGGTGGAGATCCGGGTGGGGACGCAATTAATGAAGGCCTTACTAGACACTGGGGCCCAGCGATCTGTTATCACCACTGCCATAGCCCCGGCCACGAAAGAAACCATACCGATTGTGGGGGCCTCCGGGAAGTCACTCACAGCTCCCCTCCTCAAGGAACGCCAAGTCCAGATCGGAGGGACGATGGTGTCTCATCAGTTCATACATATCCCCGGATGCCCAGTCCCCTTGATTGGCCGAGACCTACTTTGCAAGCTCCAGGCCACCTTGAAGTTCAAGACCACGGGTGAAGTGGAAGCTCACTTTGAAGACCGACCAGTGACGCTTGTCTGCCCTGTGAGAGAAGAATGGAGGCTGCACGCCCCCCCAATTGCAGGCCCCGACGACTGCCGTTACGCCCAGGATACCCCTTTTGCTCAGCAGAGGCGAGCCTTAATGGATGAGGTGCCTAACGTATGGGCAGAAGTGAATCCCGGCGAACTGGCCGTTAACGCTATCCCCATCTGGATTGAACTTAAGCCAAATGCTCAAGTCGTCAACCAAGGACAATACCACATCCCTTATGCAGCCAGGCATAGTATGCAAACTCACCTACAGAAACTCCTCCAACAAGGGGTCCTCAAACCGATCAGATCTGCTTGGAACACCCCACTGTTGCCCGTTAAGAAGCCAGGAACATCAGAATACAGACCTGTCCAGGACCTGAGGAAAGTCAATAACCAGGTAGCCGACATAGTTGCCCTTGTACCGAACCCTTACTCCATTCTAGCCCAAGTGCCAGCCCAGACCAAGTGGTATAGTGTCATTGATCTGAAGGACGCCTTCTTCTCCATCCCTCTTGCTGTCGACAGCCAGAAGCTGTTTGCTTTCACGTGGGAGGATCTACAGACTGGGATTAAGCAGCAATTCACATGGACCCGGCTTCCCCAGGGATTCAAGAACTCGCCCACCCTCTTTGGTGATCAACTTGCCCAGGACTTGAAGATGTACCAGGACGAGTACGGGCCGGTCGTTCAATACGTGGACGACCTACTAGTGGGCCGTGAAACGTACACGGACTGTGCAGAAGCTACCCTTTACCTCTTAAAAACCCTGGAAGCTCAGGGGTACCGAGCCAGTCGGAAAAAGGCCCAAATATGTGAGATCGAAGTCGAGTACCTGGGTATTCGCCTCCGAGAAGGAACCCGAAGGCTCGGTACCCCCCGGACTCAAGCCATTCGCAATCAACCCACTCCTGCAAATAAGAAGGAATTGCGGGCATTACTAGGGGCAGCTGGATACTGTGGAATCTGGATCATTAACTTCGCTGTTCTAACCCAAGGCTTGTACGCCAAATTGAAAGGACCTGAGCTCGAGGGCCAAAACCTCCAGTGGGAGAAACACGAACTGAAAGCCCTTCAAGACCTCAAGGAGGCCCTTGTGGCCCCACCAGCGCTCGGATTGCCGGATGTGACCAAGCCGTTCCACTTGTTCATCGACGAAAAGAAGGGATTGGCACTTGGAGTCCTTACCCAACTGGTCGGCACCTGGCAACGCCCGGTCGCATATCTCTCAAAGGGCATGGACAACGTGGCACGGGGATGGCTGGGGTGTCTCCGAAGCATAGCGGCGGCCTGTCTATTGATACACGAGGCCAATAAACTCACGTTCGGCCAAACACTCTTTGTGACTACCCCCCACACCATCCGTGGCCTGCTCGAGAGCCACGGACCCAAGTGGATGACCAACTCCCGATTGGTCAAATACCAGGCCCTCCTGTGCGAAAATCCGGAGGTACGGATCCTGGACACAACTAACCTCAATCCCGCAACTCTCCTCCCGGCCCCTGAACCGCCACTCCATGACTGTGAAGAGGTAATGGCTACTGTGTATTCTAGCAGACCTGATCTAAAGGATCAGCCCTGGCAAGGGGGTGTCATCTTGTTCACCGACGGAAGCAGCCAAGTGATAGAGGGAACTCGAAGAGCTGGCTATGCTGTTGTGTCTGAAGACCACGTCATCGAGGCTATGGCTCTGCCGCCAGGAACATCAGCCCAGAAAGCGGAACTGATTGCCCTCACCAGAGCCCTCCAGTGGGCTGAAGGAAAAGTTGTTAACATCTATACCGACTCCAAATATGCCTTCCTCACTCTCCAGGTGCACGGGGCCTTATATAAAGAGAGAGGATATCTAACTGCTGAAGGGAAAGGCCTCGCAAACGCCACTGAGATTTGCCAACTACTCGAGTCAGTGTGGAAGCCAACGAAGGTAGCCGTGATGCATTGCAGGGCCCATACCGGCCGTACGGATCCTATCGCCAGGGGAAACCAACGAGCGGATGATGCCGCAAAAAGGGCTAGTCAACTCCCTTATGTCTCTCATTCCTCTGACCCCGTACTCGTCGTTCACCTCCCCACAGAGACCCCCATCTATACCCCCCAAGAAACTGAATGGGCCCGACAAGAGGGCCTGGAATCACGCAATGGCTGGTGGATACTACAGGATGGGCGAATATGGATACCCGAAGCCCTGGCATGGACGGTGGCTAAAGAGGCCCACAGCCGCACCCACCTGGGCAGGGACGCTCTGGGGCGCCTGCTCGAGAAGACCTACTACATCAACAAGATGTCCCTGTGGACTAAAAACGCTTCCAGTCAATGCGCAACTTGTGCCCGGAACAACCCCAGGACGGGACCCGGTCCTACACTGGGATATGTCCTCCGTGGCACTAGCCCGTTCCATGTCTGCCAGATTGACTTCACACATATGCCTCCAGCGCGGGGCTACAAAGCCATCCTTGTCGCCGTGTGTACCTACACCGGATGGATTGAAGCCCAGCCCACCAGAACGGAAATGGCTAAAGAAGTCACCTCCTTACTGATTCATCATATCTTACCCAGATACGGTCTCCCCAAGCAGATAAACTCCGACAACGGGCCTGCATTTGCCAGTGAAGTAACCCAACAGCTCAGTACGAAGCTGGGCCTCGATTGGAAGTTACATTGTGCTTGGAGACCCCAAAGTAGTGGAATAGTGGAGAGAGCTAATCGATCCCTGAAGAACCAGCTCGCTAAGCTATGTCAAGAAGCTAAAGCCAAATGGCCCGACCTACTTCCACTGGCCTTGCTGCATCTTAGGTGCACCCCTAAGGCTACCGGCCTTACTCCTTACGAGATGATGTACGCCAGGCCACCACCACTACCCTCTTTTCCTGACTGCTTGCAGATACAGGGCGAGAATTCCTTAGTGAAACAGATGAAGGCCTTACGCGAGGTAGTGCAAGACATCCAGCAGTACACTGAGAGGGTAGGTCCCCTAGTTCTCACTAGTCCTACACATCAGTTCAGGGTAGGGGAGGAAGTCTGGGTAAAGGAGTGGGATGAATCTGACTGTCTAAAGCCCAAATGGAAAGGGCCCTCCTTTGTTCTCCTAACTACCCCAACCCTAGCCCTGTGTGGATACATTGGACCAGGCTGAAGCCCGCTGCACCTACTGGTAGCACCCCTAAACTTTGGACTGCTCATCAACATCCTGACGCTCCACTACGGCTGACCCTAAGGAAGACGTGAACCAGATCCATGCCTACCCAGCAACAGAAGCTCAGCTATTGGACCCACTGTGTCTTTGGCTCCCTGTTTATTGCAGCCTTCATCTTGGGTCTCATCATCTTCCTACTGCAAAGACTGGGATGCCTTCCCCCAAATCTATGATGCTGTATCCACTCCTCTTACTCCTCCTCTGCCCATCCTCCAACCAGCCTCTTCCCCTGAGTCAGAACTGCACTGAGTGTTTGCGCTTAGTGTGCCATCGCATAGAGGGGGGCTATCACCTGATCACCACCCTCATCCATCAGTCGCAGCCCCCGGAAGGTGATTGCCGATCCCTTCTGGCTTGTGCCATTACAACTCCGGCTGGACTCCAGCAGTTTCACAGGTGTCTCCAGGGCAATCTCACTATCTGCCACAGTCCAGTCAAGCCACGATACTACAATGTCACCCTCAGTGTGGGCCTCCCCCAATACGTCGGTTCTATGGGAGTCCAGGGAGATGGTATCCTGTATTACGTGAATTCTACCCGCATTATTGCAGGTGGTACTCAAACTGTGGCCACCCTTACCTTTGACGTCTGCGCTGCTATCGACAGACACCCCTGGTCCCACAAGTGCGGGAGTCTAGCTTGGCGCAAGGCCTACGCAAATGATCACAAGTATGTTTGCCCCCTTACCTTGGACGGAAGATATGGGTCTCCTTGGTCTTGGTTACCTTGTGCTGCAGACACCCGGACCTCGGGATGGGAGCGAGTGTGTGCCTACACCGGAGGCGGTTACCCTGGATGTCCCGGCCTAGGTGAAATTCGCAGGGGCTCCGATAACACCGTGCTCCTTGAATGGCCGCTGAGGGGACCGGAGAGCCCCTGGAGACAAACTTGGGGATTTGGCATCGATGGGGCCGGGACGGACCCCATAACCTTCATCACCATTAGCCAGAGCCTCGAGCAAAAGACACCCACACACTATCAGACCACGGTTGTCGGGTACCAGGACGTGTTCGATGAAATTGCTCGCGCTGAGGAGGCAGCGACTAAGTTCCCCATTTCTCCCGAGGCTCGGAACATGTTTCTCAACCTCGCCGAAAATATTGCTCTCTCCTAAGGAATTGCCAATTGTTTCGTCTGTGGAGGCACTGATATGGGTGAACAATGGCCCTGGGAAGCGAAGGAGGTTCGCCAGCATATGTGGGACGCCCTTAACACTACCAACATTACCTTTCCCCGACGTCCGAGACCCTATGAGTGGGCCCTGCGGACCAACATCATAGGGACCCTTTGCGCTAGCAGGGCTCCCTCAAAGCGTTATTCCGTTCCAGTGGGAGATTCCGCTTGCACAGGAGTCCTCCAGTTTAATGGAAGTCGTACCACGTGGTGGCAAACGGACAACTTGCCCGTTCCGGTGCCCATTTGGACTGAACCCACACTAAATACAACCTGGACATACGGGGGAAACGCCTCTCTTAAATGGGTAGCTCCGGAGGGCTACTACTACATTTGCGGTCGCAGGGCCTATGAACAGCTCCCCGCCCGCTGGTATGGTACTTGTCTTTTGGGCACCGTTCGCCCTAGTTTCTTCCTTCTGCCTCTGCGCGTCGGCGAGACGTTAGGTATCCCCCTCTACATGGAAAAGGGGCCTGGTAACATTGGCAGACGTAAACGGTCCCCTCCAGACACCAAACCCAAAGTCCAGATAGGAGACTGGAAGGACAACGAGTGGCCGCCAGAACGTATCATTCATTACTATGGACCGGCCACATGGGCTGAAGATGGTACATACGGGTATCGTACCCCTATCTACATGCTGAATCGCATTATCCGCCTACAGGCTGTGCTCGAAATCCTTACCAACGATTCGGCCTTTGCCCTCAACATCCTAGCCCGCCAGAACACTAAGCTCATTACCGCAGTTTACCAAAACCGCTTAGCTCTTGACTACCTCTTGGCCCAGGAGGGGGGGGGTGTGCGGAAAATTTAACCTCAGTAATTGCTGCCTACAAATTGATGACCAGAGCCATGTCATCAGAGAGATAACTGACCGGATGGTTAAGTTGGCTCACGTCCCCGTCCAAACCTGGAACAGCGCTTGGGATTGGACCTCCTCCCTAACCAACTGGCTGCCGACCTCCGGGAGCCTCAAGGGCCTCCTCATTATGGGTGGCCTGTTTTTGCTGTCCTGCCTATTAATTCCTTTGTCTCTCCCCTTGGTTTTCAGGTGTCTCCGCTCCACCATGGAAAGTATCGCTGACTGCCGGGCTGCTGCCCAACTTATGGCTCTGCAAATGTACTTCCCCATCCCCCAATCGGATGAAGCAGAATCTTGTGGCTGACGCGGACTTCTGTCCTCCTGAGTCAATTCATGGGCCACTACCCTTGTGCCAGCACAAGACCGGCTACAAAGGGGGGGGGGATTCCTCTAGGGGCCCTCCGTCTCAACCCCGGCGAAGTAACCAGCGGCTGCGCAAGGGCCTAGGGCTCCTTCTTCTTGCCTCCTTGCTAATGCTTCTTGTCTCTCTTTTCCCTTTCAGGGTTCTGGGAGTGATACTCTCCATCAGAATGACTGTTCTAGTATCAAAAGGGGGGAATTGTAGGAGTGGAACGCCGGATACTACTCGAATACTACTGACCAACAGAACAACCTCATGTTTTGTGCATACTGATGGACTTATACTTATGCATACTACCTCTACTTTTGCCTTTTGGCCATACTTTATGAATGCACTGGACATTTGTGCCTTACCCAGTTTTGCTGTTTACTAATGCAAGACAGAATGCAGGGCTATTAGATATACAGCTTGTAACAGTAGTAGCAAGGCTTACACAAGACCAGCTTGCATGTAGGCGTCATATGAATAGATGACCTTGGAGGGTGTAGACACCCCCACCCTGCATCTCTGAGCCTAACGAATCTTATCTCCTGTGCTAGAAAGGAGCATTGTGTGTGTAGAAGAAGACGCTAAGTTTCGTTTTCCTTGCCAGTATCATTTCAGTATTATGACGTGTGTGTACTGTGAACTACAAATGTATACTGTAAGAACTACAAATGTTCGCTGCGCATGTTCACTGTGATGTATAAGGGGTCTAGTGCGCAGGCCTAACAGGGAAGTATAAATGTAAGTGTCAGATGATTTATGACACACAGTATCCTGAGAGAACTCAGTGCTGTTCATTGCTAGCAATAAAGTTGCATTGCTTTGGAACCAATTTGGCCTTTTGTCTTCTGATTCACTAGCCTGTTTCAATTCCACTATATCTTTTTTGAGATGCGGTGACCAGAATTGAACACAATATTTGAGGTGAGGTTGCACCATGGAGCGATACAAAGGCATTATAACATCCTCTTTTTTGTTTTCCATTCCTTTCCTAGTAATACCTAACATTCTATTTGCTTTCTTAGCCACTGCCACTCACTGAGCAGAGGGGTTCAATGTATCAACGATGACGCCTAAATCCCTTCTCCAGTCGGTGACTCCTAATGTGGAACCTTGCATTACGCAACTATAATTTGGGTTCCTCTTTCCCACATGCATCACTTTGCACTTGTTCACATTAAACGTCATCTGCCATTTAGATGCCCAGTCTATCAGTCTTGTAAGGTACTGTTGTAATTTTTCACAATTCTCTTGTGATTTAACAACTTTGAATAGCTTTGTGTCATCAGCAAATGTAATTATCTCACCAGTTACTCCCATCGCTAGATCCTTTATAAATATGTTAAAAAGCATTGCATATTTTCATTTTGGCATTATTCCTTCATTGTTGGACAGCCTAACAAGAACATACGGCTAATTTAGGCACTGGTCATACCTCTAGCCATACGAGTCCAGAGTATTGCTGTCTAAGTGATTTTCTTTCATGCTAATAGTGCCTACAGACCCAAGAAAGTCAGAATGCCCCAGTCTCTGGTTGTGTTTTGTATTTGTGTTGTGTATTGTTGTTCCAGAATGATTAGTGCAAGCTTCACTCATAGAATTTCATGAAGAGGTAGGTCTTTAGGTCTTTTCTGAAATGGAGGTAGTTCTTGATGCTTCTTATGACTATGGGAATTGAGTTCCACCATTTTGAGCCCAGGTAGCTAAATCCTGCCGTGTAGGTGGACTTGTATAGTATGTTTTTGCAGTTGGGCAAACCTCTGGTTCCTGGGTTTGCATTTCTTGGTGATAACTTGATCACTCCCTGCTCACATCTAGAACACAAACATTTAAAACATAAAATGTATTGAACTTTTTTGGGATCTTGCCAGGTATGTGTGACCTGGATTGGCCACTGTTGGAAACAGGATGCTGGTTAACACTGGGCTCGATGGACCTTTGATCTGTCCCAGTGTGGCAATACTTATGTACTTAGCCCGTCCCTCATCCAGGCCGGGGTATCAAAAAACCCATACATAATCAAAAGATACAGAACAGACATAAAATACAATAAAATTACAAAAAGAATACAATATACAACACCTGCAAGGAGTCCATACTAATGAAGTTCATCCATCTTATCAACCACAAGCCTGATAAGCCTAGTACAGTAAGAAATCCTTCTTTTAAAAGTAGACAAGGAAGCTTCAACTTTACGTCGCAAGGGCAGTCTATTCCATTCATCAGACCACAAACAGAAAAAGTACCAATTCTGGTGATCTCCAGTAGTAGATTTTGGAGTGCAGGGACAACAAGTTCATGTTCATGCTGTGATCTCAAGGATCGAGAAGGCAGGCACCACCTTACAGCATGACGCAAATAATATGTACAAAGCTTAGTGACGCTTACATGTAGTATGTGTACACTTACCCATGAAAGTGGCAACGGGGCACCTAAACGCTTGCAAAGGGATGTACACAGACAGAGCACGGGTGCCGCTTCCTACACAGATAGCACTGCTGAATATACAGATTAAATGCTGAAAATCTGGCCCAATGTGTTTTATTATTATAATTATGCTTTTAAAGCTGGGCAAGGACTCTGAGAAATTTAATGAGCAGGAAACGAAGGACAGCTGGACAAACCACTGGTTCAACAAATCTACTTTATTCTTCAGTCTCTACACACGTCCAGTATATTTCCTACACTTGTACTCCTGTTCGGTCTTCTGTGGGATTTTTCCTGTTCAGCTACTGTTTGGACACTGTGCCTGTCACATATGATTGAGGCAGGGGAATAGCCAGACCTCACGGTTGGAGGGGGCCAGAGCCCGAGGTGTGAGGGGGCACATTTTAGTCTGCTGCCCCCCGACCGCCTTGCTGCCCCCCCCCCCCCCCGCCACACCCCACAGCAGCAAATACCTTTGCTGGTGGGGGTCCCCAACCCCCGTCAGTCGAAGCCTTCTTAAGTGTTGGTCTCTGGCGCCGCCACGTTCGCTGCCCTGCTCTTTCTTCCTCCTGACGTCCTGTGCACGCTCCTTTAAGTGAAACTCAGCATGCTCAGTTTCACTTAAAGGAACGTGCAGGATGTCAGGAGGAAGAAAGAGCACAGGGCAGGGAACGCGGCACTCCGGAGACTGGTGCTGAAGAAGGCTTCGGCTGGCAGGGGTTGGGGACCCCCACCAGCAAAATCAGGGGCCCGGATGAAATTTGGGGGGGGGGGCCCAGGCCCCTGTAGCCCCACCTAGCTACACCACTGGATTGAGGACCAACTCTGTGGCATGTGGAGGAGTCTGGGTTCAGTTACTAGGTCGGGTCTTCTGGTTTCCAAAGGAAGCAATCACAGCCTGTGGGAAAGAAGCTCAAGGCAACATGCACAGATGACCCCCTAGTGGCAGGATTTAGGGTCCATGATTACAGGGTTCCTGGAGGAGCTCTGGTGCCTGGTCCCCAGCTGAGCACCATCAATGACTGGACTAAAATGAGTTGGGAGGGAACAAACAGGGAAAAAATTCTCCAGGTGGTTGTGAATGTAGATCTCAGCCCTGGTTGTGTCTGAGATGGAATCTCCAAGGAGTAGGAGAAAACTGCTGGGTCAGAAAATCCCAAACGAATTACCTTGTTAATAGCTGGTGACACTCGGTGCCCCTGTGAAATATCATGAATGTCGTCTCACCGGTTGCTAAGCTGGCAGTAAAGGAATAAAGCGTTTATTACCTGGCTAGCGGTGCAATTGGAAACGCAAGTCTTGCCGTCAGAAGCGAGGTAGAAGTTGGTTGGACAGGCACATTTGTAGCCACCTCCCGGAGCGAGGAGACACAGATTGCTGCAGCCTCCGTTATTAGTTTTACAAGGATGGTTTGGAACTGGAGAAAAGGAAGCATGCACAAGAATAACCACAAGGATAATTTCATAAGAGAGCACTTTGTATCTTTATAGAAAATTAACACAAATCCTGCATAAATCACAGTTATAACGAACCTCTGTACATTTACAGCAGTTTGGAAGCAGGCGTTAAGTGTGTACGCATATTTATAAAGTGCATGCATAAACAGTGACTGTCCACAGTCCACCCAAAACCCATTCCTGGACATGCCTACAACAAAGCTGTGTACAATTATATCACAAGGAATTTTTTTTAAGAGGCATTTCATAGGCACCCCTTATAAGAGGCTTGAGGAGGCTAAAACTCCCCAGCCCAATCACAACCTTCTCCTCCTCTCTTGGACCACTGCTTCCCCTCCCCACCGCCTGTCTGCCTGCCTGAACCACTGCCTCCCCCACTCACTAGTTGGCAATAAACAGAAAGCTGTACATGGGGCCACAGAGCTCTGCATATCGCTGACAGCTCTGCTGGTCCCACCCCCTATGATGCAACTTCCTGTTTGGGAAGTAACAGCAGAGCTGTCAGTGGCATGCAGAACTTCATAGCCCCATGCAAGGTTTCTTGTTTATTGATGGCCAACAAATCAGGGATGCAGCAGACTGGGCAGACAGGAAGCACAGAGGGGAAGCTCCCAGTTTGTTTTTCTTTTTTAATGAGGCTTAATAAGCTGCATTTTCCAACGTGTGGATCAACACTGTTTACAGTAAAAATATATAACATAAAACATAAAAGAACTCCATTAAATAGATAAAAAAGAATCTCATTCATTCAAACAAGGAATTAACATTCAACCCAAGGCTCACACCCCGCAAGCTGACTGTGGGTTGGCATCACCGAAGGTCAATTTAAAAAAGTGTGCTTTGAGTAAAGCCTTGAATTTGGGAAAAGAGTGTTCAGAACGGATATTGAGTGGAAGATCGTTCCAGAGTTTTGGGACACGAAAGTAAAAAGCAGAGGAGCACGTGGACTCATACTGGGCCAGCTTTGGATTTGAAATAACTAATCTATTTGAGTCTAGAGATCTGATAATGTGGGATGGGGTATATGGAATAATAGGAAAGCTGACCTGTGTGATATAACTTATGGGTGAGGCATAACATTTTACGTGGAAAATGCATGGATAACCAATGAAGACAAATAAAAAGCAGAGTTAAGCA
Organism: Microcaecilia unicolor; assembly: GCF_901765095.1. Lineage (NCBI taxonomy): Eukaryota > Metazoa > Chordata > Amphibia > Gymnophiona > Siphonopidae > Microcaecilia > Microcaecilia unicolor. The sequence goes on from NC_044033.1 coordinate 178,833,123, forward strand.
ATCAAAACAGCAAGCATGGTAGAGTATGCGAACAGTGGTGTTTTGAAAGGTCTGAAGTCGTCTTAACTGAACAGAAGCAATGCCTGCAAATGCTGCACTGAAATAGTCAATACGAGAAATCACAAGGATAGGAATGTGTGAAATGAATCAAAAATCAAGAGCATAGGTAATGAAGTCTGTGCAGAGTAAATAAACCAATTTGAAGAGTATGTGAAATATGTTGATGAAACGATAGCTTAGAGTCAAGTAATACTCCAAGATACCAAAATACTATCGCCCCATCTCCCTTTCCTATCCAAGATACTGGAACGTGCTGTTCACTGCCGTTGTCTTGACTTTCTTTCATCTCAAGCTATTCTTGACCCACTTCAATCTGGCTTTCACCTTCTTCATTCGACAGCGCTGCGTATGTCTAGTAATGCTACAGAAATCATAAGTAGTAGTAGTAAAACTCTAAATGAATATAAAAAAGAATTGGCATATGTGAGGGCTGAGACAATGGATCAGTGATCCAGCAAGTACCAGTTTTATCAGGACTGAGTACAAGCTGGTGATCTTTTAGCCATCAAGCTAGAGAGGTCAAACATTTCTGAAGAGGTATAAGAAGTATGTGGTCGGGGGGGGGGGGGGGGGGGGGAGGAAAAAGAAAGGGGAAGAGAGGGAAAGAGAGAGAGAGAGAGAGTGTAGGTAATGATGGAGGTATGAAATTGGAAGAAAGATAGAAGATGATGGACAAGGCAAGAGACAGAGGGGCAAAGCTAGTTAGTTGGAGGGAGGAAGAGACAGGGGCGATGCTGAATGGTGGAAGAAGAGAGGCTAAGGGGTAACGATAGAGTGAGGAGAGAGAGAGGGAGGGGCAATGCTGGATTGTGGGGGAGAGACAGAGGTGCCTTGTTGGATAGGGAGAGATAGAGAAGAAATCCTGGGTGGTGTGGGGAGGGAAGAGAGACAAAGAGGTCATGTTGGATATGGAAAATAAAGACAGGAGATGTTGCATGGCAGGTGGAGAAAGAGAGAGACAGATAGAAGATCCTGGAAGGTATGGTGGGGTGGAAGAGAGAGAGAGAGAGAGAGAGGGAGGAAATCCTGGATGGATGGGGGAGGGGAAGAGATTGAAGAGATGCTGTGTAGCAGGGGGGAGAGAGACAGAAGGGTGATGTTGGATGTGGAAGAGAGAAACAGAGAAGAGATGCTGTATGGCAATGGAGAGAGGGAGGAGATGCTGTATGGCAATGGAGAGAGGAAGAGAGAGAAAATACACATAGACAAGGATCATGGATGGTGGGGTGGGAGAAAGAGAGGAGATCCTGGATGGCTGTGAGGGGAGACAGAAATAGATCCGATATGGCTGAGGGGGAGTTGAGAGAGAAAGACACACACACAAGATGCTGCATGACTTGGATGGGAGGAAGAGTTAGTGAAAGACTGAGGAATAAGAGGCAGAATGGGAGGGCCTGGGTAAGGGAAAGAGATGGAAAGCTGTAGATAGACTGCTAAAAAAAAAAGAAAAAGGAAAATGAAGAATGAATTACGTCTGAGTGGTCAGAGACGCAGAAAAATGGAAGAACACGGAAAGGAAAATATCAGTACCAGAGTTGGATGTAGTGGAAGATGTGAAGAAGATATGAGAAGAGAGAAAAATGATAAATGAACAACAGACTATGGAAAGAGTTAAGAGAAGACAGGGAAAAGAGTAACCAGAGACTGCAACCTACATAATTAGAAAATTTAAACACCAAATAGCAAAGGTAAACAAAAATAATTTTATTTTTAATGTAGGGTGAAATAGAGGGGCATAATTGAACAAAAACGTCTATCTCCATGGGCGTTTATCTCCGAGAACGGGTCCGTGAAGGGGCGGACCGAACCGTATTTTCAAAAAAAATAGACGTCCATGTTTTATTCGACAATTTGTGAGCTGGGCGTTTTTGTTTTTCAGTGATAATGGAAAATGAAAGCGCCCAGCTCAAAAACGAATAAATCCAAGGCATTTGTTCGTGGGAGGGGCCAGGAGTCGTAGTGCACTGGTCCCCCTCACATGCCAGGACACCAACCGGGCACCCTAGGGGGCACTTTTACAAAAACAAAAAAAAAAGGTAAAAGAGCTCCCAGGTGCATAGCACCCTTCCCTTGGGTGTTGAGCCCCCCAAATCCCCCTCAAAACCCACCGCCCACAAGTCTACACCATTACTATAGCCCTAAGGGGTGAAGGGGGGCACCTACATGTGGGTACAGTGGGTTTGGGGGGCGGTTTGGAGGGCTCCCATTTACCAGCACAAGTGTAACAGGTAGAGAGGGGATGGGCCTGGGTCCACCTGCCTGAAGTCCACTGCACCCCCTAATAACTGCTCCAGTGACCTGCATACTGCTGCCAGGGAGGTGGGTATGACATTTGAGGGTGAAAATAAAAAGTTGTGAAATGGCATATTTTGTGGTGGGAGGGGGTTTGTGACCACTGGGGAAGTCAGGGGAGGTCATCCCCGATTCCCTCCAGTGGTCATCTGGTCATTTAGGGCACTTTTTGGGGCCTTATTCGTGGAAAAACAGGGTCCAGGAAAAGTGCCCTAAATTCTCGCTAAAATCGCATATTTTTCTTCCATTATCGGCGAAAGGCGCCCATCTCTGATTGCCCGATAACCACGCCCCAGTTCCGCCTTCACCACGCTTTCGACACACCCCCATCAACTTTGTCCGCATCCGCGACGGAGTGCAGTTGAAAACGTCCAAATTCGGCTTTCGATTATACCGCTTTATTCGTTTTTGTGAGATAAACGTCTATATCCCGATTTGGGTCGCAATATAGGCGTTTTTCTTTTTCAATTATAAGCTGGATAGTGTGGTAGCTGTGTTAGTCCATACTAAAGATTAATAAATAAAAATAAAACAAAAAAATGTCAAACAAGTTGCCAACTTTTTATTGGCCTAAATACATTTTTTGACTAGTTTTAAGAGGCCTAAACCTCCTTCCTCAGGTCAGTAAATCCCAAAAAGCTAGTCAAAAATTGTATTAAATTAGTTCAATAAAAAGGTATCACCTTATTTTCTATTTTTGTTTCATGCATTAATTTTTATTCTATCCCCCTGTTTACTAAGCTGTGGTAGCGGCTGCCACACGGCAATGCCAACACAGCCCATTCAAAGTGAAGACTGGAGGGTGACCAATGGAATGACAATTTTTAAAAAAGGTCCCAGAGGTGATCTGGGAAATTATAGACCAGTGAGCCTGACGTAGGTGCCGGGCAAAATGGTAGAGACTATTAAAATGAACAAAATTACAGAGCATATTCAAAAGCTTGGATTAATGAGACACAGTCAATATGGATTTAGTGAAGGGAAATCTTGCCTCACCCATCTGCTACATTTCTTTGAACAAACATGTGGATAAAGGTGAGCCGATCTATATTGTGTATCTGGATTTTCAAAAGGCATTTGACAAAGTACCTCATGAAAGACTCCAGAGGAAATTGGAGAGTCATGGGATAGGAGGTAGTGTTCTATTGTGGATTAAAAACTAGTTAAAAGACAGAAAGCAGAGAGTAGGGTTAAATGGTCAGTATTCTCAATGGAGAAGGGTAGATAGTGGGGTTCCCCAGGGGTCTGTGCTTTTTAACATTATTTATAAATGATCTAGAGATGGGAGTAACTAGTGAGGTAATTAAATTTGTTGATGTCACAAATTTATTCAAAGTTGTTAAATTGCAAGATGATTGTGAAAAATTACAAGAGGACCTTACGAGACTGGGCATCCAAATGGCAGATGATGGTTAATGTGAGCAAGTGCAAAGTGATGCATGTGGGAACGAGGAAAACGAACTATAGTTATGTGCTGTAAGGTTCCACATGAGTCACCAACTGGGATGATATGCTGAAACTCTCAGATCAATGTGTAGCGGCTGCGGCTAAGAATGCAAATAGAATGTTAGGTATTATTAGGAAAGGAATGGAAAACAAAAGTGAGGACGTTATAATGCCTTTGTATCACTCCAATATTGTATGCAATTCTAGTCATCGCATCTCAAAAAACATATAGTGGAATTAGAAAAGGTACAGAGAAGGGTGACGAAAATGATAAAGGGGATGGGACGACTTCTTTATCAGGAAAGGCTAAAGCCGCTAGGGCTGTTCAGCTTGGAGAAAAGACGGCTGAGGGGAGATATGATAGAGATCTGTAAAATAATGAGTGGAGTGGAACGGGTAGACGTGAATCGCTTGTTTACTCTTTCCAAAAATACTAGTACTAGGGGGCATGCAATGACGCTACAAAATAGTAAATTTAAAACAAATCAGAGAAAATATTTCTTCACTCAACATGTAATTAAATTCTGAAATTCTTTGCCAGAGAATGTGGTAAAGCAGTTAGCTTAGCAGGGTTTAAAAAAAGGTTTAGATAGCTTCCTAAAAGAAAAGTCCATGAGCCTTTATTAAAATGGACTTGGGGAAAATCCACTGCTTATTTTAAGGATAAGCAGCATTAAATGTACTGTTTTGGGATCTTGCCAGGTACTTGTGACCTGGATTGGCCACTGTGGAAACAGGATGCTGGGCTTGTCTGTCCCAGTATGGCAATACTTATGTACTTATAGAATTAATGCACCAGCAGCCGCTAGAGCGGCTTAGTAAACAGGGGAGTTAATTTTTGAAATTTACATCTGTTATCTTTATAATTTGCACAGGACAAAGGGACATGTATCACAATTTTTATTTCTTTGGTGTTGTACTGTATGCAGAATTTGTTATCTTGGGCTTTCAGTTAAATTTTTGTCCACATATTTCTATTTTTCATTTGTCATTACTTATTCTTTACTTATGAGGGCCTCTCTGTTTGTATGTGGAAAAAAAAGGCCAGGTATTGTGTTATCAGTTATCACTGAATGTCTGAATATGATGGATCTGTACTAATCTCACTTGTTCAGTTTTCCCAATAGGTGTATTGATGTCCTATTGCAATGTGTACGGTTCTGCCTTTTAATAGGTAAGCCCTTGCTGTGTGACTCCTGGAAGTTAGTACAAATATAGTACAGTAGATTTGCTTTATAGGTTCTGAGGGGAAGGGCCCATTTTATTCCTATGGGCCCTGCTCAATATAGCTTGAACTAAGTTTTAGTAAAAGACCCCCTGAGTGACTTTAAGGTTTTGTATTACTTTTCAATATGCCTAATATTAGATTCTGGATTTAGCTCATAGCATTCTCAGTAGTAGCTCAAGGTGAATTACATTCAGGTACACTAAGGCCCAGATGCACAAAACTTACCCTAGTTCTAGCCATTCTAAAGCAAACGTTTATGTATCTAGTAATGCACAAAGGGGGTTTCTGTGGCTCTAAAGTGTGCCATAAAGTGTGCCGTTAGCAGCCACCAAGAACCCCATGCAAATTTTTGTATTACAATGAGCTCATTAGTATTCTAATGAACTCACTCATAGTCTAATGTGTATTCCAGGGGATGCACACAGATCCAGAGCAGCTGTAATTTAACAAACAAATTTTATGGCTGCTCTGGAGCTGTTGGAGAGGAAAGAAGCACCTCCAGGTGCTCCCCCCCCCCCCCCCCCCCCAATTTTTTTTAAATTTCTCTAGTGGTCCTATGAACCACGACAATCCTCCCTCCACATTGTGTTTTTTAAATTTCCCTGGTGGCCCAGCAGACCCTGACCCCCACGATCATTTTTTTTTTAATTTCCCTGGTGGTCCAGTGGACTGCAACCCCCCTCTGAACCTTTTTTAAAAAGATTTCCCTGGTGGTCCAATGAACCAGACCCCTTTTTTTCCCATGCATACACACCCCTCCTTCCTATCCCCACCCCCTCCCTGTGACATCCCCCTCCAACCAGTATGACCCCCCGAAACTTTTTAAAACATTACCCTGGTGGTCTAGTGAACCACAGCCCTTTTTCCATACATGCACATCCCCCCTCCTGACCCCACTGCACTCGCACCCCTCCCTATACACTTTTAAGGGCAGGAGCCTCCACCTTGTTATAAGATAAAGGGAGGGATACAGGTGGGGTTGGGGGGGTGCATGTGTGGGAGAAGGAGTACGGCTCACTGGATCACCAGGGAATTTGTTTTTTTTTTTTTTTTTTGGGGGGGGGGGGCAGGGTCCACTGGATCACCAGGGAAATTTAAAAAAAGTGTGGGGTTGGGGAGGGCCTGGTGCATTAGAGCTGCCATATGCATTTGACAGCAGTGTCAATGTATCTGACAACTTGGACTTGCAAATAGCGAGCAATGCACAAAGGGGGATCCATGTAGTTCCTTTGCATGTTATCCCCTTTATACATTGCTAGCTGTTAGTGAGGCGCTAAACTTTACCAAGGTTGCCTGTGAATCGGGCCCCTAAGTTTTTCCTGTCCCTGGAGGGCTTATAGTCAAAGTTTGTATGTGCGGCAATGGAGGTTTAAGTGACAGGTCTAAGATCTCAAGGAGTGGCAGTTGGATCTGAACCCTGGCATCCCTGGTTCTCAGCCTGCTGCTGTAACCATTAGGTGCAGCTAATACAGATAATACATAATCCAAACATGTTTGGTAACAATAAACTGAAGGGCAGTAGATCTGAAACCTGGTGGCCATTTGGCAACCTACTAAGACAAGGGTTCTCAACCCAGTCCTCAGGACACACCTAGCCAGTAAGATTTTCAGGACACCGACAATGAATATGCATGAGATAGATTTGCATAGAATGGAGGTAGTGTATGCAAATTTATGCCATATATATTCATTGTGGATATCCTGAAAACCTGACTGGCTAGGTGTGTCCCGAGGACTGGGTTGATATTGAGAACCCCTGTACTAAGACAATGACGGGCAAATGACTATCAGCCAGTAACCACTGCATTTCTGTCCAGTGCTGTTGAACATCACATAGCTAAAAGGAAGATGCTGGATTGGGGAGGTAGAGCTGACTGGAAGTATTAAAGTACTGGCGTATATTTCCTGAATGCTGCAAATATTATTCTGTTTAAAGTGTACCATTTTGGTGATTTATTTTTATTTTTGTGGCACATAATTCACTGGAGTGTGTTCAGTATACATATTATCATCAGTAACAGAGGAACTGAGGGGTGGGGAGAGGGAGCTGGTGCAGCTGCACCACAGCAACATAGTGAAGAAGTCCTTCTCTGATGTATCCAAACGTGCCCCCCCCCAACAGGCACAGGTGCCATGACCCCAAATATTTAAATTTGTCCCGCCATACCTCAACCCACCATGCATTTGCCTCACCCCACTTTAGCTAGCCTCCTCGAACACCTGAGTCACCGACCGCCTATGAAGCATTTCACGCACATGCATTGGTATATACATGAGAAATGCCTTTTAGCGAATGCTACATACCTGTAGAAGGTATTCTCCGAGGACAGCAGGCTGATTGTTCTCACTGATGGGTGACGTCCTCGGCAGCCCCTCCAATCGGAATCTTCCTAGCAAAGTCCTTTGCTAGCTCTCGCGCGCATGCGCGGCCGTCTTCCCGCCCGAAACCGGCTCGAGCCGGCCAGTCCAGTATGTAGCAAGACAATACACTTCAAGGGAAGACACAACTCCAAAAGGGAGGCGGGCGGGTTTGTGAGAACAATCAGCCTGCTGTCCTCGGAGAATACCTTCTACAGGTATGTAGCATTCGCTTTCTCCGAGGACAAGCAGGCTGCTTGTTCTCACTGATGGGGTATCCCTAGCCCCCAGGCTCACTCAAAACAACAACCATGGTCAATTGGGCCTCGCAACGGCGAGGACATAACTGAGATTGACCTAAAAAATTTACCAACTAACTGAGAGTGCAGCCTGGAACAGAACAAACAGGGCCCTCGGGGGGTGGAGTTGGATCCTAAAGCCCAAACAGGTTCTGAAGAACTGACTGCCCGAACCGACTGTCGCGTCTGGTATCCTGCTGCAGGCAGTAATGAGATGTGAATGTGTGGACAGATGACCACGTCGCAGCTTTGCAAATTTCCTCCATGGTGGCTGACTTCAAGTGGGCTACCGACGCAGCCATGGCTCTAACATTATGAGCCGTGACATGACCCTCAAGAGCCAGCCCAGCCTGGGCGTAAGTGAAGGAAATGCAATCTGCTAGCCAATTGGATATGGTGCGTTTCCCTACAGCCACTCCCCTCTTGTTGGGATCAAAAGAAACAAACAATTGGGCGGACTGTCTGTTGGGCTGTGTCCGCTCCAGATAGAAGGCCAATGCTCTCTTGCAGTCTAATGTGTGCAGCTGACGTTCAGCAGGGCAGGAATGAGGACGGGGAAAGAATGTTGGCAAGACAATTGACTGGTTCAGATGGAACTCCGACACAACCTTCGGCAGAAACTTAGGGTGAGTGCGGAGGACTACTCTGTTATGATGAAATTTGGTATAAGGGGCCTGGGCTACCAGGGCCTGAAGCTCACTGACTCTACGAGCTGAAGTAACTGCCACCAAGAAAATGACCTTCCAGGTCAAGTACTTCAGATGGCAGGAATTCAGTGGCTCAAAAGGAGGTTTCATCAGCTGGGTGAGAACGACATTGAGATCCCATGACACTGTAGGAGGCTTGACAGGGGGCTTTGACAAAAGCAAACCTCTCATGAAGCGAACAACTAAAGGCTGTCCTGAGATCGGCTTACCTTCCACACGGTAATGGTATGCACTAATCGCACTAAGGTGAACCCTTACAGAGTTGGTCTTGAGACCAGACTCAGACAAGTGCAGAAGGTATTCAAGCAGGGTCTGTGTAGGACAAGAGCGAGGATCTAGGGCCTTGCTGTCACACCAGACGGCAAACCTCCTCCATTGGAAGAAGTAACTCCTCTTAGTGGAATCTTTCCTGGAAGCAAGCAAGATACGGGAGACACCCTCTGACAGACCCAAAGAGGCAAAGTCTACGCTCTCAACATCCAGGCCGTGAGAGCCAGGGACCGGAGGCTGGGATGCAGAAGCGCCCCTTCGTCCTGTGTGATGAGGGTCGGAAAACACTCCAATCTCCACGGTTCTTCGGAGGACAACTCCAGAAGAAGAGGGAACCAGATCTGACGCGGCCAAAAAGGAGCAATCAGGATCATGGTGCCTCGGTCTTGCTTGAGTTTCAACAAAGTCTTCCCCACCAGAGGAATGGGAGGATAAGCATACAGCAGGCCCTCCCCCCAATCCAGGAGGAAGGCATCCGATGCCAGTCTGCCGGGGGCCTGAAGCCTGGAACAGAACTGAGGGACTTTGTGGTTCACTCGAGATGCGAAGAGATCCACCAAGGGGGTGCCCCACGCTTGGAAGATCTGGCGCACCACTCTGGAGTTGAGCGACCACTCGTGAGGTTGCATAATCCTGCTCAGTCTGTCGGCCAGACTGTTGTTTACGCCGGCCAGATATGTGGCTTGGAGCACCATGCCGAGACGGCGAGCCCAGAGCCACATGCTGACGGCTTCCTGACACAGGGGGCGAGATCCGGTGCCCCCCTGCTTGTTGACATAGAACATGGCAACCTGGTTGTCTGTCTGAATTTGGATAATTTGATGGGACAGCCGATCTCTGAAAGCCTTCAGAGCGTTCCAGATCGCTCGCAACTCCAGGAGATTGATCTGTAGATCGCGTTCCTGGAGGGACCAGCTTCCTTGGGTGTGAAGCCCATCGACATGAGCTCCCCATCCCAGGAGAGACGCATCCGTTGTCAGCACTTTTTGTGGCTGAGGAATTTGGAAAGGACGTCCCAGAGTCAAATTGGACCAAATCGTCCACCAATGCAGGGATTTGAGAAAACTCGTGGACAAGTGGATCACGTCTTCTAGACCCCCAGCGGCCTGATACCACTGGGAGGCTAGGGTCCATTGAGCAGATCTCATGTGAAGACGGGCCATGGGAGTCACATGAACTGTGGAGGCCATGTGGCCCAGCAATCTCAACATCTGCCGAGCTGTGATCTGCTGGGACGCTCGCACCCGCGAGACGAGGGACAACAAGTTGTTGGCTCTCGTCTCTGGGAGATAGGCACGAGCCGTCCGAGAATCCAGCAGAGCTCCTATGAATTCGAGTTTCTGCACTGGTAGAAGATGGGACTTTGGGTAATTTATCACAAACCCCAGTAGCTCCAGGAGGCGAATAGTCATCTGCATGGACTGCAGGGCTCCTGCCTCGGATGTGTTCTTCACCAGCCAATCGTCGAGATATGGGAACACGTGCACCCCCAGCCTGCGAAGTGCCGCTGCTACCACAGCTAGGCACTTTGTGAACACCCTGGGCGCAGAGGCGAGCCCAAAGGGTAGCACACAGTACTGGAAGTGGCGTGTGCCCAACTGAAATCGCAGATACTGTCTGTGAGCTGGCAGTATCGGGATGTGTGTGTAGGCATCCTTCAAGTCCAGAGAGCATAGCCAATCGTTTTGCTGAATCATGGGGAGAAGGGTGCCCAGGGAAAGCATCCTGAACTTTTCTTTTACGAGATATTTGTTCAGGCCCTTAGGTCTAGGATGGGACGCATCCCCCCTGTTTTCTTTTCCACAAGGAAGTACCTGGAATAGAATCCCAGCCCTTCTTGCCCGGATGGCACGGGCTCGACCGCATTGGCGCTGAGAAGGGCGGAGAGTTCCTCTGCAAGTACCTGCTTGTGCTGGAAGCTGTAAGACTGAGCTCCCGGTGGACAATTTGGAGGTTTGGAGGCCAAATTGAGGGTGTATCCTTGCCGGACTATTTGGAGAACCCACTGATCGGAGGTTATGAGAGGCCACCTTTGGTGAAAAGCTTTCAACCTCCCTCCGACTGGCAGGTCGCCCGGCACTGACACTTGGATGTCGGCTATGCTCTGCTGGAGCCAGTCAAAAGCTCGCCCCTTGCTTTTGCTGGGGAGCCGCGGGGCCTTGCTGAGGCACACGCTGCTGACGAGAGCGAGCGCGCTGGGGCTTAGCCTGGGCCGCAGGCTGTCGGGAAGGAGGATTGTACCTACGCTTACCAGAAGTATAGGGAACAGTCTTCCTTCCCCCGAAAAATCGTCTACCTGTAGAGGTAGAAGCTGAAGGCTGCCGGCGGGAGAACTTGTCGAATGCGGTGTCCCGCTGGTGGAGAGACTCTACCACCTGTTCGACTTTCTCTCCAAAAATATTGTCCGCACGGCAAGGCGAGTCCGCAATCCGCTGCTGGAGTCTATTCTCCAGGTCGGCGGCACGCAGCCATGAGAGCCTGCGCATCACCACACCTTGAGCAGCGGCCCTGGACGCAACATCAAAAGTGTCATACACTCCTCTGGCCAGGAATTTTCTGCACGCCTTCAGCTGCCTGACCACCTCCTGAAAAGGCTTGGCTTGCTCAGGGGGAAGAGCATCAACCAAGCCCGCCAACTGCCGCACATTATTCCGCATGTGTATGCTCGTGTAGAGCTGGTAAGACTGGATCTTGGCCACGAGCATAGAGGAATGGTAGGCCTTCCTCCCAAAGGAGTCTAAGGTTCTAGAGTCTTTGCCCGGGGCGCCGAAGCATGCTCCCTACAACTCTTAGCCTTCTTTAGGGCCAGATCCACAACTCCAGAGTCGTGAGGCAACTGGGTGCGCATCAGCTCTGGGTCCCCATGGATCCGGTACTGGGACTCGATCTTCTTGGGGATGTGGGGATTACTTAGTGGCTTGGTCCAGTTCGCAAGCAATGTCTTTTTCAGGACATGGTGCAAGGGAACAGTGGACGCTTCCTTAGGTGGAGAAGGATAGTCCAGGAGCTCAAACATTTCAGCCCTGGGCTCGTCCTCCACAACCACCGGGAAGGGGATGGCCGTAGACATCTCCCGGACAAAGGAAGCAAAAGACAGACTCTCGGGAGAAAGCTGTCTTTCAGGAGAGGGAGTGGGATCAGAAGGAAGACCCTCAGACTCCTTGTCAGAGAAATATCTGGGATCTTCTTCTTCTTCCCACGAGGCCTCACCCTCGGTGTCAGACACAAGTTCACGGACCTGCGTCTGCAACCGCGCCCGGCTCGACTCCGTGGAGCCACGTCCACGATGGGGGCGTCGAGAGGTAGACTCCCTCGCCCGCATCGGCGAAGCTCCCTCCGCCGACGTAGTCGGGGAGCCCTCCTGGGAGGTGGCCGCAGTCGGCACCGCACGCGGTACCGACGTCGGGGACCCTCACCCCGGGCGATGGGCCAGCCGGCGCCACGCTCGACGGTACCGGAGGCGCAAGCACCGCCGGTACCGGAGGGGTAGGGCGCAATAGCTCTCCCAGAATCTCTGGGAGAACGGCCCGGAGGCTCTCGTTCAGAGCGGCTGCAGAGAAAGGCATGGAGGGTCGATGCAGGCGTCGACGTCAGAACCTGTTCCGGGCGTGGAGGCTGTTCCGGGCTGTCCAGAGTGGAGCGCATCGACACCTCCTGAACAGAGGGTGAGCGGTCCTCTCGGTGCCGATGCCTGCTGGGTGCCGACTCCCTCGGCGACCCAGAGCTCTCGGTGCCGACGCGGGGAGGGGACCGGTGTCGATGCTTCTTCGACTTCTTCCGAAGCATGTCACCGGAGCTCCCCGGCACCGACGAGGAGGACGTAGAATCCATCCGTCGCTTCCTCGGGGCCGAGACCGAATAGGGTCGATCTCGGGGGGGCTGTACCGCAGGAGCCCTCAGGGTAGGAGGAGACCCACCCGAGGGCTCACCGCCACCAGCAGGGGAATGGACAGCCCTCACCTGCACTCCACTCGATGCACCACCGTCCGACGACATCAGGAGACGAGGTCCCGGTACCACCGACGTCGATGCAGCTATCCGATGTCTCGGCACCGATGCAGAGGGCCGATGCCTCGATGCACTCGATGCACTGGCGGCCAAGGATGAAGGTCTGGACGCTGATGACGTCGATGCACACGATGACCCCGGTGCCGATGCCGACGAAGAGCCCGAGAACAAAACGTTCCACTGGGCTAATCTCGCTACTTGAGTCCGCCTTTGTAACAGGGAACACAGACTACAGTTCTAGGGACGGTGCTCGGCCCCCAGACACTGAAGACACGAAGAGTGCCTATCAGTGAGCGAGATTACCCGGGCGCACTGGGTGCACTTCTTGAAGCCGCTGGAAGGCTTCGATGTCATGGGCGGAAAAATCACGCCGGCGAAGTCAAAATCCGAAATGACGAATTTGGAGCACCAAAACTTTAAGGGAGAAAAAATCTCGACCGAGGCCGAAAAGAGGCCTACCCCGACGACGAAAGAAAACTTACCGGGGCAAAACTGGAAATACGGGAAGGGGAAAACGAAACCCAAGGGGGTTTTCGGAGCACTTCCCGACAAATTTACAGAACTTTTCCGAAGAAAAACACGTCAATATAAAACGGACGCGCGAGGTCGACTCTCCGGGGCTCGACACGACAAAAAACACAGCCGTACCGAGTGCGGACGAAAGAAGACTGGCCGGCTCGAGCCGGTTTCGGGCGGGAAGACGGCCGCGCATGCGCGGTGCGCGCGGGCGCGCGAGAGCTAGCAAAGGACTTTGCTAGGAAGATTCCGATTGGAGGGGCTGCCGAGGACGTCACCCATCAGTGAGAACAAGCAGCCTGCTTGTCCTCGGAGAAACAAAGTTACCCTCCATATCTTACTTGGGCAAAAAGAAGGTGGGATTAAAGGCAAAGTTAGGTCAGGAGAAGCAATAATATGCAAACTTTGGCTTCAAAATTACACACTGCTTTTCAGAAAAGAAATATCCACAGAAAAGGCAGGTGCAGAACTCTACAGGTGCCTCTATCCTGAGCAATTTTCAAACAGAAAGAAAGTGCGTACTTTCCATTTCAGAACGCCTGCAAATTCTGCGGGGAAATGTATGTGCAGACTTTCGAAAACTGCCCCTCCCTAGAGTACAGAAATCACCCTGACTGCTGAACTGAGTCATCAAGAGCAAAGAATCAATAAATTCCGCTATCAACCCTGTCACAATCTATTCCGCTCCCTATCAGGATAAGCCATAGTGAAAAAAACAACAAATGTTCCTGTATCCAGAGAAAATGGGATCATTACCCAAAACACTCCTGCTCAAGAAATTCTTTTTTAGCAAGCAAAATCCTGGCAGAGCGTTTGGGGTTTCATTTGCTTCTTTAATTTGCTATAGTGATGGACGTAGAAGTGGTCTGAGTGGCAGTGCCAAGACCCTTCCTTCTGCATTCTACAGGCAGTCTCATAGCACAACCAATTAGATGCATAAACAATATGCCTGTATTTATCAACATATTTTTCCAGCTCCATTTTTACCAATGAGCAAAGAGGGCAGCTGCCCCAGGCCCAGCCTAAAAGGGAAGCCCATAAGGAAAAGCAGCCTGAGCACAGGACCTGCTCTGGATCTTCCTTCTCTCCCTTTCCCTCTCTCCAGTGCAGCTGCTTTCCAGGGATAAAACCAGCATAAATGTATACAGCTGCCATCAGCCAGTGCCACTAATGGCTCTGCTAGTCCCCCCCCCCCCCCTTCCGACATCACTTCCTGTTTCTGATGGACTGGATCAGGAGAGCCAACAATATCATGGACCGATGGTGGCTTTGTGCTACTTTTTATCCCTGGGAAGCAAGATAAGTTGTGCTGCTGAACTAAGGAGAAGGGCAGAGGGAAAGGGCACTATTGGATTTTGGGGAGAGGGGCTGGCGACATCCAAAAAACTTTGCCTACAACCCTAATGGAATGGAGGAGTAGCCTAATGGTTAGAGCAGTGGGCTAAGAACCTGGGGAACTAGGTTCAATTCCCACTGCTGCTCCTTGTGACCCTGGGAAAATCACTTAACCTTCCATTGCCCAGGTACAAAAACTTAAGAATGTGAGCCAAGTAGGGACAGAAAACGTAACTGCATGTAATATATGTAAACGACTTTGGTAGTACTCACAGTACAGAAAGGCGGTATATCAAATCCATGACCCATGGGTGGTTAATACAGCCTGGTTGGGAGGCGGGGATAGTGCTGGGCAGACTTATACGGTCTGTGCCCTGAAGAACACAGGTACAAATCAAAGTAGGGTATACACAAAAAGTAGCACATATGAGTTATCTTGTTGGGCAGACTGGATGGACCGTGCAGGTCTTTTTCTGCCGTCATCTACTATGTTACATGTTACATTAAGAGGAGGAAGTGTGCTTATTTTACAATTTCATCCCAGTGAGCTTCCACAATCATCACAGAGCTCTTCAGTTATAAAGGAGCCTAGAAAAAATGTGTTAGGCGCTTACGTACCATCTGGCTGCCGGTAGGAATGGTAGATATGGATGTCCATGGGTCTGTGAAGAGTGCTGATGAGGACAGACTTGTCCGCACCAGTGCTCTTGTGGGCTCGGTTGATAGACTTGGTCTCCCAGTCCGTCCAATAGATGTAATCCTCGAAGAGGGTCAGAGCAAAGATGTGAGGGATATCCTGGCTCAGTACTGCAGAGAAAGAACAGCTTAAGATCAGTGGCAGATAAGGGGATCAAATTAAAATACGACAGTGTGGCTGTGAATTTCATATGTGGTGAAATGTAGTAGCAATAACTGGTAGTAGAAAACATATAAACACTGATCTGGAATTCTATCATCATATTTCTCTTATATGAAGCTGAAGTACTGTATATTTGAACTGAAGTCGTGGCAGCAGGACAGGCAATTCTCCCACCCTCCCCCTCAGGTTCTTGGAAGGGGGCAGATACTGACTGCTCCCCCCCACTCAGTCTACCACAGGGAGCCCTGGGGGCAGAAAGGGCTCTTCTGGGTGCTTGAAAAAAATGTGCAGAAAACTTGAAAGAACATGGGCCAAAAACAAAACCATATGGAGAAAAGCTATAAGATAGTATACAAATAACATTAAAAAGGCAAAAGCAGAGCACTGCAGCGCATATGCGAACCTTGAACAGACAAATAGGAAAAAAAAATATTCAAATTCATGAACAAACTACTGAAAACCCAAGACATATTGGCATCAACTGAAATACCACCAACTGCAGATAAGCTTGCACAACACTTTAAAAACAAAATAGCAAACACAAGACCAAACCTAGCAAATTCACAAACATCCACCATGAACTTTCTATAAGATTATGAAACAAACATCCACACCGTAGCAGACAGAACCTGGTCCACATTTAAATCCCCCCGAACTAACCACAGTAAAGAAGCTACTGACAAAATACGCACAAGCATACTGAAGGCTAGACAACTGCCCTAACTACGTGATGAAAGACTCACCTGAATGGGTCATCGAATGCTTCACCAAACATATCACATACATGCAGTGCAATTTTTCCTAGCAAAAAGGTGCCAGTACTCAAATGCAAGGCCACACCCTTCAGGGGCGGGGTGATCACTGAGGGATCCACCCCACAATAGCCAAGTCCCCTGCAACCAGTCACAGAATCTATGACAAGGCAGAATTGGTGGGTAGAGCCTGAGCTCTTTCATTTAAAAACTTGGGGTCCATGGGTCAATTTTAGCAGACAATGGAAAAGGTGCCGGTACTCAGTACCCCCAAGTACCCCCACAAAAATAGGCCTGCATACATGTTTGCAAAAGGACAATTCCCAACAGACAAAGCCGACATAGTACTAACACTAATCCCCCAAAACACAAAAAGCAAAATTGGCGGCATCACAAACTACAGACCAGTGGCTTCAATACCACTACTGACAAAAACGATGGAAGGCCTTGTAGCACAGCAACTAATGGAATACATGACACAATTATCTTTCACAACTCCCAATCAGACTTCAGACCACAACACAATATCGAGACAATCATAACCACCCTGATATTGAAATTCAGAAGCTTAATATGCCAAGGAAAAAACATACTATTACAATTCGACATGGCAAGTGTGTTTGACTTTGATCACACAACACTAATGACCTTACTCGACAACATGGGAATCAACGGAGCAGTAAAACATGGTTCAATGGATTCCTAAGGCATGGACCTTATGGAAAACTGGGCAACAACTTTCAAACTAAAACTAAACAGACACAAAACAAAATTCCTGGTTCTAACCAGCCCATGCAACCCCACATCTTACCAATACTTCAAAATAAATCATCAAACATACCAAATCGAAACACAACCAAAAATGTTAGGAATTATCCTCAATAAACATCTATCGCTGGACAGTCAAGTATCGGCAGTAACATCAAAATGCTTCAAAACACTAAGGAAACTGAGGATAAGAGATTATTTTCCCAAACAATCATTCCGGATAATGATACAATCGACAATACTATAACAACTGACAATGCAGCATAAGTAGGGTGCAAGGAAACCACACTAAAATCGTTGCAAACCATCCAAAACACAACAGCAAGACTAATATTCAGGAAATCGAAATACGAAAGAGCAACTCCACTACTCAAAACACTGGCTACCAATCAAGACAAGACTACTTTTGAAAACGAGTAGTCTTATTTTCAAAATACTATTTGGAATGGCACCTGAATATATGCTAGATATGATTGACCTATCCCTAAGAAATGCAAGTCCAGAATTCAGAGGCTACCTACTCCTGCACCTACTCAACTGCAGAAACATAACCTATAAAACCATCTACACAGCAGGATTTAGCTACCTGGGCTCCAAATGATGGACTTCTATTCCAAAGGCCATAAGAAGCATCATTTAATTATCTATTTTTTTTGAGACGTTTCTAGTGGCCAATATATATAGTAATATATATTTTTTTATGTTTGTCATCATGGTATCCTTTTTTACCCCCTTTTTCCCTTCCAAGTATCATGTTCATGTATTCAATTGAGACAATATGTTTCTATATACATTATTTGTGGTTTTATATATGTTTTAAACTTGTTTTAATATTGTTCGTTATTTTAGAGCCCCTGACGCAGCCCTTGTAGGCGAAACACAGTCTGTGTCGGGCGATTATTTTTCTAATAAAGTTTCAACTATACTACTGATTGATCTGCTCTTTTTTGCCTCCACATTGGATTTTGTGGATCGTCTGCCTTCTTGTTTTTTGGGACCATTCTTTACCAAAGGCCATAAGAAGCATCACTATCTTCAATTCAGGAAAGAAATAAAAACCTACCTTTTCAAAAAAAATGTATAACCTAACACCACAAAATATCAACACACCACCTCTACAAATCTACCTCATCAAAACACCTCAGAAAACCACACAAATAATTGCCCCACTGCTATCAACATCCTAACTCACTAACAGGCTTATTTTCGAAAGTGATCGCCGGCGATCTTTCGACATAAATCGGGAGATGGCCGGCGATCTCTCAAAAGCGTCGAAATCGGTATAATAGAAAGCGGTTTTTCTGACACCATCA
Source organism: Microcaecilia unicolor (assembly GCF_901765095.1). Lineage (NCBI taxonomy): Eukaryota > Metazoa > Chordata > Amphibia > Gymnophiona > Siphonopidae > Microcaecilia > Microcaecilia unicolor. The sequence continues at coordinate 178,851,334 of NC_044033.1, forward strand.
CCGCGCCGGCGAAAGTTCAAGGGGGCATGTCGGCAGCGTAGCGACGGCAGGACATGGGCGGGCATGGGCGTGGCTACCAGATGGCCAGCTTTCACGGATAATGGAAAAAAAAAAGCGTCGTTAAGCAGTATTTCGCCGGGTTTACTTGGTCCTTATATTTTCACGACCAAGCCTCAAAAAGGTGCCCCAACTCACCAGATGACCACCGGAGGGAATGGGGGATGACCTCCCCGTAGTCCCCCAGTGGTCACCAACCCCCTCCCACACTAAAAAAATAAAAATAAATACCTTTTTTGCCAGCCTGTATGCCAGCCTCAAATGTCATACCCAGCTCCCTGACAGCAGTATGCAAGTCCCTGGAGCAGTTTTTAATGGGTGCAGTGCACTTCAGGCAGGCAGACCCAGGTCCATCTCCCCCCCTACCTGTTACACTTGTGATGCTAAGTGTTGAGCCCTCCAAACCCCCCCAAAACCCACTCTACCCACATGTAGGTGCCCCCCTTCACCCATAAGGGCTATGGTAATGGTATAGAGTTGTGGGGTGTGGGTTTGGGGGGATTTGGGGGGCTCAGCACCCAAGTTAAGGGAGCTATGCACCTGGGAGCTATTTGTATATTTTTTAAACATTGTTAGAAGTGCCCCCTAGGGTGCCCGGTTGGTGTCCTGGCATGTCAGGGGGACCAGTGCACTACAAATGCTGGCTCCTCCCATGACCAAATGCCTTGGATTTCGCCGGGTTTGAGATGGCCAGCATTTTTTTCCATTATCGCTGAAAAACAAAACCGGCGATCTGAAACCCCGCGAACTCTGCCATTTGGCCGGGCTAAACTGTATTATCGAAAAAAAAGATGGCCGGCCATCTTTTTCGATAATACGGTTCCGGCCAGCTGTTGCGCCGCCGCCAAAATAGATCGCCGGCCGTTCGATTATGCCCCTCTAAATCTACCTCACAAAAAACCCTACAGACAACAACATAACTTAAGGTCCTACTACTTCAAAGTTACCCCTCCGAAAACTCTAAAGATAAACACACAGACTATTGAAGTTCTCTCTATGGAAGTGAAAAATTATTACTGCAATTCTCACCTATAATGTAAACTGTAAGACACTTTGAACCAAAACTTGATTTTGGATAATAGTGGGATACAAGAATGCATCGGTATTATACTCCTGTGAAATTAAAGACTATGTTCCCCAACAATGCTACTTGTTGATGGTGCTTACAGGCCAAGGGCACCTTTTATCATATTTGGTGGGAATGTGTGTGTTTTCAACAATATTAGACTCAAGTGGTTCTAGGACTCACCTGTATTTTGGGTACACCATTTTCACTTACCCCTAAGGCTTGTTTGTTGGGACTAAGTAATACACAGGTTAGACTTAAGAGGATTTGCTTGGCAGCAGCTAAAGCACAAGCAACATCCACAGTATATTTTACATGCCCAGACATGCACATGCACAGAGCACTTGAACTTCTCCTCACCTGTGTGCCTGTTGCTACCATCGAGGCTAGCAAACTGAATGTAGTCTTCTCGAGCATCAGCCCAGTATATCCTGCTGTTGACATAATCCAGGGTAAGACCATTGGGCCAGGTGATCTTGCTGTCAACAATCACACTTCGGTTGGAGCCATCCATGCCTATCTTACCGATAAGCGAGTTGTCACCCCAGTCTGTCCAGTAAAGGTACCTAAGTAAGAGAAAACATCTCCTGTTAAATGAAATGTTTCTGGCGAGATTCACTTTCTGATTTTTTTTTTTAAGTCAAACAGAGAGAGATACGAAGTACAAAACAAGCAATCCAAAACAAAAAGCACCAAGAGTCTTCAAGACCGGAAGATGTCCTTTAATTGATATAAGTAGAAATAGTGTACAAAATAAGGAAAGGCTAGCCCACCAGCGGTACTCCAAATAGTGATAGTTGAACTTCAAAGCAGTCAAAACTCTTGTTTATTTCAAAGATACCAAAACGCCAGAGTTTTGACTGATTTGAAGGTCAACTACCACTATTTGGAGCCTCGGTGGAAGGCTAGCCTTTCCTTATTTTTGAAGGTTACTGACTTATGACCCCTGATGCAGGCACTGTGTGCCGAAACATGGCCTGTGTCGGGTCACTGATGAACATTATTTCTACATCTATCAATTAAAGGACATGTCCCGGTCTTGAAGGCTCTTGGTGCTTTTTGTTTTGGGTTTTATTTTTTTTAACTACATTTGCCTGGGACACACAGGAATGGATGTCAGAAAACACAGTAGTTGTCCAAAGTCATGCTAGCCCAAAGGGCCAGCATTAGCTTAGAGAGCCTAGTGTTTCAGGCTTTTTAATTGGGAGGGGAGGTAGTGTTCATGGGACCTCTCTCAGCCTACATGAAAATACTGAAATTCTTACCCGTTCTGCACATCGACCACGAGAGCCCGGGGTTCTCTCAGGCCCGAGTTTACCAGCACAGTGCGATAAGCTCCATTAAGTTTGGATACTTCAATGGTATCTCTCCCTTTGTCGCACCAGTAAAGGTTCCCGCCAACCCAATCTACTGCCAATCCATCAGGATTACTTAAGCCAGTACGATGGAGAATCTGAAATAGGAAACAGGAAACATGATTTATACATCTATTTCCAAAGGCAGAAATCCTGTTGCAAGGAAGAGCAGAGCTGAAGAGTGACTTGGTGACTTGTACACAGAACTGCTGGGCTACCAAATGGCCATGTTTTGCTAAGTGGAAAGTTTGAATAAATAAACTTGGCCTAAAAAAAATAAGTAGATAAATGGTACAAAGATCAGCAGTCTTGAATCCCTTCTCCTGAGATATAGGACAATCAAATGCCCCACTTGCTGACTTTTGATTCAAGAATGATCTGACCTGTGGTAATGATGGTGATGTAATTTATTAATTATCACTTAGAGCTACCGTTTAAAAATCATATTGGGACATGTACTAATTATATGTCTGAGTGGTGATATTTTCTAGGTTCCTGTATATACAGCTTAGGATTTTACCTGGATTTAGACCACAGGAAAATGCAGCATTTGCTTATATCATAAGTTACTAAAGAAAGGACTGGGAGTAGGGAGACCACTAAATTGTTGAGTGCAGTTTTGGGCTGTCTTTCAGCACACGAACATCAAGCTTATAACAAGATATGCCTAAGAAGCTTTGATGCTTACTTTGAACACTTTCTAAACACCCAGCCCAAATCCAACATCTCAAAGTGCTTTGCCATGTAGGGGAAGAAGGAATAAGAGCCACGTGGAGCAGCCACACCGACCTGAACGTCATTCCCGTTGATGTTCATTCTGCGGATCATGCTACCCTGAGTAGTGACATCGGTCCAGTAGATCATCTGCTCTCTGTAATCAAAGTCCAAAGCCACAGCATTGTTCAAGCCCTGTAGAGGAACGTGTCAAAAGCAGCAGGTGTAAACTCTTTCAGAAAAGAAATCTCCAGATTCCAGCTAGCTCCGCATTTTAGCAGGGACTGAGACCTGCTGGAGCCCAGGGCAAAATTTTGAAAAGGGGCCTCAAAGCCCATTGAAAAGTTGGACTTTTCAGCTTTGGGCAGGAATGGGGCCTGGAGGCCCAGAACAATTGCCCTGGTTAATGCCCCCCTTATTCTTACATCCACTGCTGAATACGAACAGTGCTGATGCATCAAACCTGGCATCTCCCCCCCCCCCCCCCCCCACCCTCGCCCAAGCTCTTTCACTCCTGCTTTTATTTCAGTTGTGTGACCTGGGCCACTGGTTGCATAGAAATCCACAGCGCTTCCTCGTAGGCTCAAAAGTAAAAAAAAAAAACAAAAAAAAAAAACAAAATCCCAAGTCTGCGCCAACACTAACAGTAATGAAGGAAAATGTGGTGTGTTACCACTATAGGAGAAGTTTTGAACTAATATATTAAAAACAGAATCACAAGGATTGTTATTACCAGCGTGGCCACTGTACAAAGCTGATTTTAGAGAAGAAAAGAAGGATGTGTATGAAAATCAAACACAGATCTGTGTGTTACAAAACACATTTCTTCCTGGGAAACATTAAGGTGATTGTGAGAACTATGAAGGTAGGTGCAAGTCCACAAGTACCTTAACCTGCGAACCGTAAGCTAATTCTGAAAAGGAAAGCATGTGCACATTTTCCCTTTGAAAATGAAAAAGCAAAAAGCACTCAAACAGATCTCTTTCCGCTTTTTCTGTGGATATACTTCCCTGGAAAAATACAGTTTTGAAAAAGCAAACTCTGCCCTCTTCAACCCCTATCCACCAGAATTTAAATCCACATCTAAGACTGCTTCCTCTTGCCATGGGTAGAAGTAAGCAGGTTGCTTTTCCCCACACATGCATTTTTACTCAAGAGAAGAGTGAGCAATTTTCAGACAGAACTGCATTTTTGAAAATTGCTCTCTCTATCTGTAACACTGATCAACAGACTGAGCACGCCGTGTGATCTGGTCACATTAAATACAGCAGAGCTTGTTGCGGGGCTGTCACTTTACCTGTTTCAGCAGTGTGTAGTTGGTACCATCCAAGCTGAGCCTCCTTAGGTAATAGCGATTTGCGAAAATCAGGAAAGGTTCCTCATCTAGAAGAGAAGACAAAAGATGGAGAAAGACAACACACAGCTGGTTAAGGGGAGAATAAACTCAGTTAATCAAAAAAAAATGCAGAAAGATCATTTTGGAGCCACACCAACGAGTTGTTCATTTCATCATCTTCCTCGAGTTGTTCATGCCTCAAGCAAAGGCTTGGCCTACACAAACCACTGCAGTTCCTTTCCAGATCAAATGCAAGCCCAGCTGATTAGTTTGCACTGCAATGGATCGGTACCAGCTCATGGATTCCATAGTACTGACTTCTACTAGTGCACATACTGGTGAGCACAGGGTCGGCAATCTATGGTACACATGATACAAGATAGCATGCTAATATGTTTTGTGTGGCACACATGGTCGGTGTTGCTGGCTGGGGATATCCGCACCTGCCAGCTAAAGATGTTCCCTCTGCCTGAGCCCCCCACCCCCCCAGCTATCTCCACAGTGGTGAAGTTGGCGATATGCTTCCAGCTGCTGAGACTGGACCCCTGCGCATTCTCAGTTCATGAACTGAGTATGTATGGGGAATGCTGGCATCAGCAGCTAGAAGCACACAGAGAAGTACCCTGCCAATCAGATGCATAGATGGGGGGGGGGGGGGGCAAGCAACATCATCTTTAACGGGCAGAGCTTGGGCATCCCCGCCAGCCAAGGTATTAATTTTCATGTAGGGAGGGGGGAAAGAGAGAGGAAACATGTGGTGGAACGTGATCATTCATTTTAGTTAAATCTGGAACACAATATATAATAGGTAGCAGACACCTGGCATAGCCTTATACAGTTAACCTGAAAGAATACCAGAGACCCAATAGGGCCAAACATCTTCTAAATATTTGACAGCTTTTACGGTACCAGTCTAGAGGAGGGCACAAACACAAACCCTGTTCATTCTGAGCCATTCCAACACAACAACAAAAATACAGCACTCAGCTTCTCTCTCTTGATCAACACCTTTCCTTAAAGCAGTGGTTCTGAAATCTCTCTGTGAGGACCCATAGCCAGTTAAGGTTTCCATGACATCTGCCATGAATATGCACGAGAAAAAATCTCTCACAAATGTATTCGCTATAAATATCCTGAAAAACTGACTGGCTGTAGATCCCCCAGACAAAAACAAAAAAAAAGGCAAAGATCTGCCACAGAAATAGCAAACCAAAAGAAAAAAAGCAGATCAAAAAATACAAAAAGCAGAACAAGAGGGTAACAGAATACAGTGGGGGAAATAAGTATTTGATCCCTTGCTGATTTTGTAAGTTTGCCCACTGACAAAGACATGAGCAGCCCATAATTGAAGGGTAGGTTATTGGTAACAGTGAGAGATAGCACATCACAAATTAAATCCGGAAAATCACATTGTGGAAAGTATATGAATTTATTTGCATTCTGCAGAGGGAAATAAGTATTTGATCCCCCACCAACCAGTAAGAGATCTGGCCCCTACAGACCAGGTAGATGCTCCAAATCAACTCGTTACCTGCATGACAGACAGCTGTCGGCAATGGTCACCTGTATGAAAGACACCTGTCCACAGACTCAGTGAATCAGTCAGACTCTAACCTCTACAAAATGGCCAAGAGCAAGGAGCTGTCTAAGGATGTCAGGGACAAGATCATACACCTGCACAAGGCTGGAATGGGCTACAAAACCATCAGTAAGACGCTGGGCGAGAAGGAGACAACTGTTGGTGCCATAGTAAGAAAATGGAAGAAGTACAAAATGACTGTCAATCGACAAAGATCTGGGGCTCCACGCAAAATCTCACCTCGTGGGGTATCCTTGATCATGAGGAAGGTTAGAAATCAGCCTACAACTACAAGGGGGGAACTTGTCAATGATCTCAAGGCAGCTGGGACCACTGTCACCACGAAAACCATTGGTAACACATTACGACATAACGGATTGCAATCCTGCAGTGCCCGCAAGGTCCCCCTGCTCCGGAAGGCACATGTGACGGCCTGTCTGAAGTTTGCCAGTGAACACCTGGATGATGCCGAGAGTGATTGGGAGAAGGTGCTGTGGTCAGATGAGACAAAAATTGAGCTCCTTGGCATGAACTCAACTCGCCGTGTTTGGAGGAAGAGAAATGCTGCCTATGACCCAAAGAACACCGTCCCCACTGTCAAGCATGGAGGTGGAAATGTTATGTTTTGGGGGTGTTTCTCTGCTAAGGGCACAGGACTACTTCACCGCATCAATGGGAGAATGGATGGGGCCATGTACCGTACAATTCTGAGTGACAACCTCCTTCCCTCCGCCAGGGCCTTAAAAATGGGTCGTGGCTGGGTCTTCCAGCACGACAATGACCCAAAACATACAGCCAAGGCAACAAAGGAGTGGCTCAGGAAGAAGCACATTAGGGTCATGGAGTGGCCTAGCCAGTCACCAGACCTTAATCCCATTGAAAACTTATGGAGGGAGCTGAAGCTGCGAGTTGCCAAGCGACAGCCCAGAACTCTTAATGATTTAGAGATGATCTGCAAAGAGGAGTGGACCAAAATTCCTCCTGACATGTGTGCAAACCTCATCATCAACTACAGAAGACGTCTGACCGCTGTGCTTGCCAACAAGGGTTTTGCCACCAAGTATTAGGTCTTGTTTGCCAGAGGGATTAAATACTTATTTCCCTCTGCAGAGTGCAAATAAATTCATATACTTTCCACAATGTGATTTTCCGGATTTAATTTGTGATGTGCTATCTCTCACTGTTACCAATAACCTACCCTTCAATTATGGGCTGCTCATGTCTTTGTCAGTGGGCAAACTTACAAAATCAGCAAGGGATCAAATACTTATTTCCCCCACTGTATATGGTTTATTACAAGGTTACCGACGTGGCCACGTTTCGCCCTCAGGCTGCGAAACGTGGCCACGTCGGGTAACCTTGTAATAAACCACTTCTTCTGTTACCCTCTTGTTCTGCTTTTTGTATTTTTTGATCTGCTTTTTTTTGTAGATCCCCCAGGACATGTTTGAGAACCACTGCCCTAGAACCTATTATCAGCTTAGCCGCTGAATTTTTCATCTATAAAAATCATATCCAGCTTTCATTTCAAGTTCCTTGGTGCTGTGGCCATGACAGCCTATATTGGCAAAATGTTCCAGAATCTCACTCTATTGAATAAAGAGTGTCCTCACTCCCCCCCCCCTCCCATTTCATCTGAACTTACCCTTGTTTTGTGGCTCCTGGTGTGAAAAGGATACCTGCTGCACCTCTGCGGGGTCCACCAATTAATTCAAATTACAGTACCATATATATTCTGACCTGCAGTTACCTTTTCCTGTTGGGTATGGTGACAATAATCTCATCATGGGTAAACATCAGTGCTGTTCTGCAGCTATTTGGAATTAGGTTACAAGTAATTGATTACAACTCAGTCCTGATAAACTGAGGTGCTTTTGCACAGAAATCTATCTGTTCCATAGAAATCAATCTTAGACTGCAAGGTTTTCTAACAGTGTTTTCTTCAAATTCAGAGAAATTCAACAAACAAAACCTTATTTCAGTGAACGGACAGGCTTTGGCAGTTGTCAGCCAGTGATATCCAGGCTGCATTATGAGTATGTCCCCTAGGATGGGCTCCCAGTTTGAATTCTGCAGTGTCTGCTGTCAATGCTAGTGGGGTGATCCAATGACATCAATCCCGAAGGCTAGGTTTCGGCTACCATTAAACAGGACCCGGCAGACCAAAGTACAGTCTAGCCTTTACAGATAAATGATTTTAAACGCATGTCCCTATGTAGCTACCTCCCTACGTTCCTATTCAATGTTTAAGACCTTAGGATGAGAGGCATTCGGTTATGAGGAGGTCAATTTTTCAGCTGGCGTGGTCAGTGGATTAAGTTAAACATATCCCATTGAGGTTTAACTACACTCCTCTTCTCTATCATCTTTAATTGATTAAATTTTGTCTGGCCAACAAACAAAAAGTAACCAGTCTGCGGTTGGGAAATTTGAAAAAAAAAAAAAAAAAAGAAGAAAAATCTGTCTTGAAAACATCCATAATTGCTTGGACAACTCTATTGGACATTGACCTAATTAATTTCTAGGATCTATGGCAATGCTTCTCAACCCAGTTCTCGGGCACATCCAGTCAGTCGGGTTTTCAGGATATCAGCAAAATGAATAGGCATGAGTCAGTGCATATAAATTTCTCATATGCATATTCATTTGTTTGTATTTGCATTAGCCCAATTTCAAACATTTTTGTGTCAACTGGGTAATAAATTCTGAAAATAAATGCACAAATTCATTGCTACAGTGTAACGAAACCCTGGTCATGTTGAAATTCCTTTTTCAAAGAAATGAATATTTGTGACGACCAAGACATTTCAACAGCATCTTTCCAGCAACTGACTTACCTATGGTGGCTTTACAGCCCGTGGTGTCATTCGGTTTGGTCTCATATCCCTCCACACACAGGCAGTGATAGCTTCCTGGGCTGTTGATACACTTCTGACTGCATGGGTACGTGGTTGTACACTCGTCTATGTCAATGCATGTTTTCCTGTCATCCTTCAGTCTAAACCCAGGACGGCACCTGCACTGCAGAGTTCAAGACAAAGAAGTTAACTTGGGCGGGGGTGGGGGGGAGGTGGAGGCACAGGGGCAGATATGGAGTGTAATTCCTGACCTAAACAAAACAAAGACGTGTTCAAATTTGAAGACTACACTTCACAGGGACACACTATTGAGGATGGATCTTTAGGTGCCTTTTCAGACTTTTTATATAGGTGTCCTAGGTAAAATCAGGTCCCAGAAGGAAAACTGAAACAATAGACAAAGATGCTGTACTCTATCCACTCCTCTTCCCAATAAGTATTTCTAGATTATAATCCCCTTGGGTTATGTTTCGGTTTTCCAACATCTGCTTTGCAGCTTCTTGAATGAAATGTATTCAGTCTAGCGGTAGTACCAAGAGTATATTTATGGATTTATTTGTATTTTTTTATTTTTATTTCAACATTTGCTATAGCTGAGGACAGGCCTAAGCAGTTTACAGACTAATAAAAAGGTGAGAAAAGAACTACAACATCAAACTGGAAAACAAACAACTTCAATAAACAAAGTCAAACTAACAAAATTAGGCATGGCAGAGGAAGGTCGAAAAACAGGGGAGGGATGATAAAAGAAAGGAGAAAGGAGTTTACAGACTAATAAAAAGGTGAGAAAAGAACTACAACATCAAACTGGAAAACAAACAACTTCAATAAACAAAGTCAAACTAACAAAATTAGGCATGGCAGAGGAAGGTCGAAAAACAGGGGAGGGATGATAAAAGAAAGGAGAAAGGATGGTGGTCTGATAACCTACCACTAGGGGTCACTGTCCAGGCAGAGTAGAAGTGATTGGAGATGGATCCTGTACCCATTAGACACCTAGGTCCCCAGTAAAGCCAGGGATGGGACTGGGAGGTGGGGTTGGGGGATCTTAATATAGATGGAGAACAGGATTCCGGGGGGGGGGGGGGGGGGGGGGGGGGGGGGGGGGGGGGGGTGGGGTCCTAGATGTTGGTGGGTGGGGGAATAGTGAAGGGGGTGGGGGGGTGGACGCCTTGTGCGAGTGATCAGGATGGACGACTTGTACTCCTGAATTAAGGTTTGTGCCAGAAATAGGGAGCAGCAATTATAAAATCTGCTCCCACACACATGTGGGCTATACTACTACTACTACTACTAATTATCATTTCTATAGCGCTACTAAATGTACGCAGTGCTAACCCCCCCCCCCCCCCCCTCACACACACACCCAGTGTGCAGCTTTTTAAAATTACTGCTCCCATAATGGGAACATATCAGCAAAGAGTCCTGCACGTCCTTACATGTATTTTACAAGAGGGCCTTCATTTGGTAGAATCCCTTGTAAAATTCAATTGGAATTGTCCATGCAAATTCCTCTCCTCTGAGTCCTACCTAAAATCTGCCTTCACATGTCCTACATAAAAATGAAATCAGAATGGGTTTGAGAAAGGAATCACCAGGGAAGAGACCTACCAAATATTTACTGCCTTCCTTGGATACTACAAAAATACAGACACACATTCAATGGACGGTATCAGAATGGAAATCCATTTCTGCTAATCAGACATCACATCAATATCATGACATCTGTAATGCCAGACTAATAGTGGAACAGGGTCAAGATACTACTCCCAGCTCCCATTCTGCTCTTAAAAAGAAAACCAAAATTATACCCATTTTAACCTTTCACTCGTTCTCAAACTTAACGAAAGCAAATGAAGTCTAAGGTCTCAACCTTGTAGCCAATTTTGAGGTCCTCACATTCCTGGGTACAGCCGCTGAGCTTCTTGTTCAGACACTCATTGATAAAGCAGTTGAGCTCGTCCGAGCCATCCTTGCAGTCATCGTTATTGTCACAGATCAAGCTCTCGGTAATACAGTTCCCATTCTTGCACATGAAGAAGGACTCGTTGCACTTGTTTTCTGATAGACATACAAAGGCGACTGTCATTACAGTTTTCTGCTGATTCCCGCCCATTTGTTATATAGCTTGGATTTTGCATTGTAAACTACTTTAGTGTATAGCAAAGACAGTATAACAGGTCAGTAAACTAGAAAAACTGCACAGAAATTGTCATAGAAATTGTTTGGTGATATCTAGCATTATGAATAATATTCTTACTTTAAAATCTATATAGCCTGTCTATCTAAAATTCTATCAATTTAAGGGGACCTCACAATATACGTGTGGGGACTTATATTCAGTTTTTCAGATTGATTTGTCCCAAACACTTCAACTTATATGTAGTACACAGTCCGATTTAACACAATCATCATCTTTAGCTTCATAAACGATTTTTTTGTACGGGGATCATCAGAATATTTAACAGCAAGACCCATTCTGGAGCAACAGTCCCATAGTTTATGGCACTGCATACATCTTCATGGATCACCCGATTTATTTTAAATCTCTTTTTTTCTTTTATCAATATTCCTCAGTCTCTCCTTATGCTTGATTTAAAATTTTGAGATGCTTATACTTAACTTTGGCAGCACTTTTCCATCCACACTAAACCTCCGCCAACATGGCCAGGTTTTGTGTTCCTTCATCAGGGAAGAGGTTCGCATCTCCTTTTCGCTCTTGCATATATGAAAAAAAAATGGCCGCCATTTTTTTCATATATGCAAGAGCGAAAAGGAGATGCGAACCTCTTCCCTGAAGAAGGAACACGAAACCTGGCCATGTTGGCGGAGGTTTAGTGTGGATTGAAAAGTGCTGCCAAAGTTAAGTACCATTACTACTACTAAGTACTATATATAAGCATCTCAAAATTTTAAATCAAGCATAAGGAGAGACTGAGGAATATTGATAAAAGAAAAAAAGAGATTTAAAATAAATCGGGTGATCCATGAAGATTTTCTCAACCTGCACTTCCCCAGCTGTAAAGGACTAAAATACAAGCTGATGCATGCCACAACCTTCTCTTACATGAGCACGCAGCTATGCAATGCACTACCTACAGACCTGAAAACAATCGCCGAAACAACTATCTTTCGCAAATCTCTGAAGACATATTTCTTCAACAAAGCCTACAATGAGAACCGATAACCTCACTAATCCACCTCAGCAACCCACTCAGTTATGAAAACCCACCTTCCACAACTACCCTAATCATTCCCTTCCTTCTTCTCTCTTCCCTTACTTAATCTCTGCACAATACTAAATGTATCTGTTATCCTGTAATGACAATGTTAACAAAACTATGTAAGCCACATTGAACCTGCAAATAGGTGGGAAAATGTGGGATACAAATGCAATAAATAAATAAAAATAAAGATGTACGCAGTGCCATAAACTATGGGATTGTTGCTCCAGAATGGGTCTTGTTAAATATTCTGATGATCCCCGTACACAAAAATCGTTTATGAAGCTAAAGATGATGATTGTGTTAAATCGGACTGTGTACTACATATAAGTTGAAGTGTTTGGGACAAATCTATCTAAAATTCTAGGCAGAGTACAAAAACATACACAAAAAAAATACAGTCAAACAAACAAAAACAAAACATCAAACAAGTCAAACTAGAAACACTACAGAAATTGTCAGTCACAGAAATTGTTTGGTGATATCTAGCATTATGAATATTATTATTATTTTAAAATTCTAGACAAAGTACAAAAAAATGCACAATAAAATACAGTCAAACAAAAAAAAAAACCCCATCAAACATTACTTCAAATTGTTGTTAATATCTGTCCAAAAAAATAAAAATTAAATATCAAAAGTTCACTGTACATTGTGAAAATTTTAAAGAGTTAAAGACAAACAGTCATAGAAATGAAAACCATTACTACTACTACTAATCATTTCTATAGCGATACTAGATGTATACAGTTCTGTACACATTATATACAGGTACCTTCTCTGTCCCTAGAAGGCTCACAATTTAAGATTTTTTGTACCTGGGGCAATGGAAGGTTAAGTGACTTGCCCAAGGTCACAAGGAGCTGCAGTGGGAATTGAACCCAGCTTGCCAGGATCAAAGCCTGCTGCACTAACTATTAAGCTACTCCTCCACTCAAAACCAGGGGATGGAGGGGGGATGAATAACTAATAGACAGTCTGACTTGAGGAGAGATTGCCATTTATTTCTGCCAGAAGCTGCGAGTGAGCCATGGGGATCTATTATGCATGTCTTGCAAAAGACCCATATTGCCAATTGTGAGACAGACTACTGGGCTCGGTGGACTACTAGCTTGACCCACTATGGCATTTCTTTTTTTCTTATGTTACATTGGTGGGTGTGCCTAGAAGACTGCAACTCGTATGTGAGAAAGAGAGGGAGAGATTCGAGCTAGAATAAATTTGCAAAATCCACTCATGATTTAAGGAGCACGCACCAGAACTGGTACAGCGTGGATTTTTTGGAGCCTCATCTGAATGATCATGGCAGTCAAACTCCCCATCGCACTCCCACTGAAGGTTCAGGCACCTGCCGTCTGCACAGCGGAATTCCTGGGGGCCGCAAGTTGAGTATTCTACCGGGCATAAGGATAGACAGCGTGGTTAGATTTAACAGGCAGGAAATGGAACACAAATATGAGTTTTGCAGAGTTATTTTGTATGCAGATGTAATTAAACGAAAGGCTTTTCACTCAGCTTCCTTCCCCGCCCCACCCTGTCCCCACCCCTGAGATGTACCACATTCTGGGCTCTCATCAGATCCGTCGCTGCAGTCATGGTCATGGTCACAGACAAACTGTTTGGGAATGCACTGCTTGTTCTGGCACATGAATTCTCTGGCACTGCAAGTATTGTTAAATACTAGGAGGAAAAGAAGGGGGAAAACGTTAGCAGCTGACAAATGTTCAGGCTACCAGTGAAGAATCTATACATGAAGATAGGAATAGGAACTAATAACGCAATCTCAGGCTAATGTTCTCTGCTTTATGAGACAAAATAGCAGAAAAAGCACAAGGAGCCTTCAAGAACAGAGGAGCATCAAATCAGTACTTTATTAAGCAGACCTGACACGGTCGGTGGTTTGGCAAAACATCCACAGCGGAGGTTCGTTGAGAGAAGGAAGATCACATTGTGCAGGAGGCTTTCACTGCTTTTTGGTGCACTGCATTGATTGCAGGCGCCTTCTTTGTTTAAGTAAGATTGTATCTTTCCACTGACTGATTAATATATTTGTTGACTGTTTCTGCACAAGACCCCTGAAGCAGGCGGTTTCACCGAAATACGGTCCGTGTTGGCTCTGCTTAATAAAGTACTGACTTGATGCCCCCCTATATTTGAAAGCAGCTTGTGCTTTTTTTATATGTTTTGCACTGTTTGGGTGTGCTTTGGATTACATTTTTTCTGCTTTATGGGGGCAATTCTATAACTGGAGGCCTCCATTTAGGTGCCCCGGGGGTAGAACCACTGAGAAACCAAACCAGGCCTGGGGCATACAATCTTGAGGGCGTCTCCCCTCCCCGCAGGCTTCCCTACCTGGCAGTAGCTTACTGCTCACTCAGTTTGTCTCCTGCTCCTGTGTGCCGCATTATCGCGTTAACTACTCTGCCAAGTGCCAACCACAGGTCCTCCTTCCTGCTGCGTCCCCTTCCGCCTATGCAGAAATAGGAAGTAGTTCCCATGAGAGGCGGGATGTGGCCAACAAAGCAGATTTAATGCAATAACCCGGGCACACAGGAGCAGGAGAACTAATCCAGCTTTCTGCCCGTGCCTGCCACTGGAAGCCTGAAGAAAGCGACTTTTCTATTGCAGGTGCCTGGGCCCCCCTTGGAGACCGGGCCAGGGGGAATCATGCCCCCCTCTCTCTCAGTGACCTTGCCCGTTGCGGGGGAGGGAGGTGGTAGGAGTTTATTCTATAATGGAACCTAGAAGTCTGGCATATCCTGGTACAGGCACTTGTAATTATGCCAGCTATAGAGGAGGTGTCCGTACAAGCACCTGAATGAGCAAGTGAAGTGTGTCACTTACAGTACTCTGAAAGCTATGCATGTAAGTGGAAATCCCACTTGTGTCTCACCCATGTGTACACCTTTCTTAAAAATACGTGCATATTTATAGCTAGCACTTAGGCAGAACGCTGGATGTATGCACATGTATGCTAGGATTCAAAATATATTTGCATGTTAATGCATGTGTAAATCTTAGCACCTAGTTTATGGAATTGCCCCGTATATGTATCAGTACTTTCCAAACACTTACCCAATATGATCCCATTTTAAACACTTAAAAGGTTGCATGATCCTATATGACAAAAAAATTAGCAAATCTCCACTCCCCTTCCCATCTACTCCCTCCTCCTCCTCCCCCACATCCCCAAAGCACAAAGGCGGCAGCAGCAGCAAAGGTGGTGGTAACAGTAGCAACAGTCAGCACTGGGCCCTTTGTGTAGGGTGTTCTCACAGACTCCAGTACACGACGTGGGTTTCCAGAAAGCTCACACAGGAGAGAACAGGGTCTGTGAACATTCATCAACTCTCAGCCTCCATGCTGACTGCTAGTACTGGTCATAGGTCATAGTGGAGTTCCAGAGGGTGTGGGAGGAGCCCTGTTTCTGGGGCTCCCATCTACTGATCATGTTACCCCCATTTGGGATCCCAAAGCACAATTTGGAAACCACTAATTTATAGAATCTCAAACCAGTTGACCGTGGACAGCACTGGAACCCAAATTAGCGGATAGTCCAGATTACTAGGAGCACCTTACATTCAGAATTGATTACTACAAGGCAGGGCAACTTGGTAGACGCCCACAAGATAACTCTGGACACGACCAGGGATATCAAAGCAAACTTGGTCAACAAAAGCAATCACAGGGAAAGTAGAGAGCTTATAGCAGACTCTAATCTCTTACCTTCCCACAAAACAACTTACCACAACCTGCCTTGATGTTCTCATCTGCACCATCCTGGCAGTCCGGTACCCCATCACAGAGCCAGTGCCGTGGAATACACAAGGGACTACCAGGACACTGGAAAGACTCAGGACTACAAGTTTTCGTTTCTGCAAATGCATAAAGTGGGATAAGGCTGTCACGATGTAAATCTGCCTAGTTTAAGGCTTTTCCAATGTTACCCAACCTCCTTCTTGCTCTCCTCAACAATCAGCTTCCCCGTACATTTCTCTGGATAATTTATGTTACAACCTTAAGTGATGCCATCATCCCACACTGAACAACACTGGCAGGAAGTACCAGGTCACATTCTCAATTTAGGAATGCTTTAATCTTGCCCTCCTTTCCAAATAAACCCCTGATCTCCAGACGTCTATTGTATTTTCCAAAACAGCAATAAAATACACACACTGATTAATAAAATGTGCTGAACTGCCCTTCCCACCATGGTTTAATCAAGATAGTTTACAATTACAGAGAAAAGGTTAACTATACTCTCTATACTTGACTGCTTAATTTACTCTATAATTTACTCTATCACGTATGAACTTTAATGCAATACCACTTTGTATTTCTCATCCCGGAAATGGCGATCGCCACTACGGCATAATGTAAGCCACACTGAGCCTGCAAATAGGTGGGAAAATGTGGGATACAAATGCAACAAATAAATAAATAAACTAATTTCTTTTAAAATTAAATCTGCTACCACTGTTCCTTGTCTTGGCAATGAGTCAGCAGTGTCCATGAAATATCAGCTATATACAAATCACAAAGGCACTTTCATCACTGTCTTCTCAGGGTCAAAAGTAGAATAACGATGTCCGAACAAGAGGTTCCCTCTCCTTTTCTAATTCTACCACACTCAGCTGCAAACACTACTCTCTGATTTTCAGAACAAGGACTTGGCTGCCTCATTCCCCCCTATGTGCTGTGAATGTTTCTGCTCCAAGTGTTAGCCACTCGGGCAGCCATCAGGGAGAATCACATTTACTTGGAGTGAAAACATGACTGGAACGTACGGCAGTGGCTGCCTTCATCAGATCCATCACCGCAGTCATCTGTTCCATCGCAGACCCACTGCTTAACGATACAGCGATGATTACTGCACTCAAACTGGACAGATGTACAAAACTTATCTAGGAAAAGAAGGAACAAAAAGAACGAAAGATCACATTTCCTTGAAACCTCTGCTGGTTCTGGTACACTCAGGTGAAAAGACGTGAAGGGCAATTCTTTTTTGTAACTTTATTTATCAACGAGCATATGAGCTGCACAACAGTGCAAAGTGACTCATCAGCAGAACAGTGAACAAACATTTCAAAACAAATACCCAAAGACTTCAGCAAGGAATGAGAGGAGGGTCCACAGGGGGAGAGAAGGGGGCCTGGGAGATTCAAAAAGTTTTGAAAGAGCAGTTGAACTGTGAAGGGCAACTATATAAGCTGATGCCTGCTTGAGATTAGGAGTCAAATGTGTGTACAGAATACTAATGCTTAATATATCATTGGCATCAATAATTGGCATATTCTTAATAATCACTTAAAAAAAAAGAGCACTTAGCTTCAAAAAGAGCAAACCACATGATTATTAAGAACATAAAAGAATGTTAAGAAAATGAAAAAAAAAATGGACCTATGAAGACTGGAAGCTTATTAGATCCAGTCGTATTTATACCTCCAGTGATTTCATTTTCGTTTTTATTTTGAGTAATTTCCTGGAGTGATAAGTTTGTGTAACTTACCATATATTTATGCACTGAAAGTTCTTCAAAGTATGCACCAATATCACTTAGTATATAAAAGCAAGGGGGGCACAGCTTGTGCATATGAAGAACTGGGATAAACGCTCTCTCTCACCAGGTACTGAAGCAATGTTCCAGAGACTGAAATGGCTTGCCCTTGTTGACATATCACCAGCCCACGGTCTGAAGTAACTCCAGTTCCCTTGCAGTGTTCTGTACATTCTTTTGCAGCGAGGATGCTCTGACCAACCAATCACCTAAATATGGATGAATTCTGACTCCTCTGCACAAGGGAAGGCTGCTACAACCACCACCACCTTTGTGAAAGTTCTGGGTGCCATGGCTAGCCCAAATATCAAAATAGTGGCTGAGAATCGTAAAGCATAGAAACCTTTGATGTGAAGGCCAGTTTGGGATGTGCAGATACACCTTTTTCAGATCTACAGCCCTTGGTCACTCACCCAGGCATCCAGACACTATCACTAAAAGAAGGGTTTCCATCCAAGATGAATCTGAAGGAGCCCCCTTTTTTTGGGAACAATTAAATAAATGGGAATATATCCCCAATCCTGTCTTATGTTTGAGTACAGGAACTACTACATCCAGTCTAAAAGATTTTGTAGGGTTGAGCAAACCGTTTGTCTCTTGACTGATACTTTGCACTGAGATTCCAAACAAAAAAAATCTTCTAGAAGGTGCAAAAATTCCAGCTTACAGTCCTTCTCTAATTACCTCCAGCACCCACTGATATGATTTAGTCCTGGTCCACTCCTCAAGAAAACTGGACAAGTGTCCTCCTATTAACAACTTTGAGTAGTGGACCGTTACCCCATTGTTGAGAAGGATGAGAGGAACCCTTCTTGTCATTATGAAAGGAAGACTGTCTGGATTGATAACATGACCTCTGGGGAGCACTAGATTAACCTTGCCTATAGGATTTAGCCCTCCCTAAAATGTACTGGACTTGACCTAGAACGACAGGAGGGCTTGGACTACAGTCTGATAATCTCTGAGGCTTTGGCTCACTAAGATCCTTTACCAATTTCCTCAGGTGTTCACTAAAAGGTAACTTCCCTATGGAAGGCAACTTGATAAGATACGACTTCAAGGTCACATCTGCAGATCAATTTCTAAGCTGCAAGAGACATTGTGCTGTAAACAGCCAAAGACATATCACATGCGGAAGCTCGAATCCAATCATAAGAAACATAAGTCAGATAAGGTAAACTTGGCTTCTAACTGGGTAAAATCTTACAGCTGCAGCGGGTTCAAGGCTGGGGGCTAGGTACGGCACCCCACCACCACCCCTTACTACTAAACCAAGCAAAGACCTGCCGGGCAAAATAGGCAGAATACATTGAAGCTTAGAGAGCGATAGCTTCTACATCAAAGGATGGCTTCAAGGAAGACTCAATCCTGAGATCCTGGACGTCTAAGAGCAGCCCCACCTTTGATGAGAATGGCAGCTTATCTTTTTCTTCTGGATACAATGGATAAAGCTTAGACATGTCTCGGACAATGTGTCCCACTCCGCACTGATAGCCTGGCTTTCTAATGGTTTGCATAATAGGATCTCTAGGGACAGGAGACGTCTGCAAAGGAGGAGGAGAAATGCTGTGTCTCCAGAGATTTAGTAATAAGCACAGGGAGATCCTTTTTACAAAATGGTCTGATCACTGTGGGGTTAGTTCCCTCATCCACAGATAATTCCCCACCTTCCAAGAACTCCTTAAGACACAAAGTCCTAGACCCTTATAGATAGTGCCAAGGAAGGAGACTGGTCAGAAGGAGGAGAAGCTACTGAGTCAGAATCCCAGTTCTCAGAACAGTTCAACTTAATGCGCTTAGAGAATGGAAGAGATAGACTGTAGAAGGCTGTGAGGATTTGTTCCCCTTTAAAAGATAAGCTAGATGCATCAACAAGATAAAATCAGCAGCTTCTGCAGGATTTTCAAGCAGTATGTGACTCTGAAGTCCTCTTACCCTGTGCTGAGTGTAACACTGCAGAATCTGAGGGCCTCGCAGCTACTGGAGGAGTTTTCAGTACAAGCTCCACTAAGGCAAGAGACACATGAGAAGACAAAATGGCCACCATTCTTATAGTTTCTGTGAGATCGCAGGCCAGCAGCAAGGTAGCCAAACTTTCTCCCTGATGGGTAGACTCAATCCTCAAGCCTCTCCTGTGCCATCTGAATGGCCTTCTCCCTTCTCTGACTGCAACTTGGCATCTGTCTTCCTCCCTCCTCTCCCCTCCTGGCTGGCCCTCTAAACACTGTTGCGCATCGCTGGCAGATAAAGCAGTGAATGCTGCCTCTCTTTGGCTGGTGAAGCCTTCCCTCAGCCGCATCCAGTCCTTATGATGCATCTTCCTGTGGGTGGGATGCACTGAAGAAAGGATCCACCGGCCACAGAGAAGCAGCATTCACCGCTCTCTCTGTTGGCAATGTGCTGCAACGCTTGGAGGACCGGTTGGTGGGGGGAGGGGATGGAGGCCCGGCAGGGAAAAGGGAGAGATGCTAGATTTGGAGGGAGAAAGATCTGAAGCAAAAAAGAGGGGGAATTGAGGGGGACAGCAGAGAGAGACCTGGACCAAATGGGAGGGAGAAGAGAGGGGGCAGCAGAGGGAATTGAGAGTGCGAGTTGATGGACCAAACAGAGGGAGTCAGAGAGAGGTGCCAGACCAAGGAAGGTAGGGGTGCAGGAGGAAGGGAACAGAGGAGGGAATCTGGACATGTGGAGGGACAGGGACACAGAACAGATAGGGACACACAGGAAAGTTAGAGGATGGACAGAGAATAAATGTCAAAATGACAGGAGACTCTGGAGAGAGTTGAGAAAAACAAAAGAGAGACACTAGGACTAAAGCAATGTTCACACAATAAAGGTAGGAAAAAGCATTTTTTTTTCCAATTGAAATATGTCTGCTTTGGGAAATGTGCCTTCCTCCTCCCCCGAAACCTAATGGGGGCCCATTCAGTCCTACCTATGCCACTGGTGTTTGGATCTGGGAGACTATTTAGTGTAGGCACACAGGTATCTATGTTGGCTTGGCACATAGGTGTCCAGTTATAAATCACCCTAAAAAGGGCTGTGAGTGGGGGAGTCATCATCTTCAGCCTGGACACCTGCACTTGATCTCAGCTGAAAGAACATAAAGCAATCATTTTTCTAAGATTTTCAATCCAGGCCTCTATGCCCTAGACAGGATTGAGAACACTTACCACAATGGGTTTCATCTTCTCCATTCTCACAGTCATTCTCCTTGTCACAAGTCCAGCTCATTGGGATGCATCGCCCACTTGGGCAGGCAAAATAATTTACTGTACATTTTGGTTTTTTCATACCTAAAACACAGGATACAAGAAGCGAAAAGAAACCTTTAATTTAAGCTGAAATCAAAGAACCTCTCTTAAAAAAAGGAACCTAATTCCCAAGGTTCAGTTTTCTTGGTAGACACACTCTGGCCGATATTCAGCTGGTGGTGGTCAGCATTTTTTTGTCTGATACTGTCTTTATTCAATGCTGGATTGTCCATATTCCTTTAATTTTTAATTTAATTTCTACAACCATTTATCACATCATTTAGTTAATGTTTTGAATAATTTTGGTATGTATATAGTTATTTTATTCATTTTTAATATATTTGTGTTTGATTAGCTTGTAATAATGTTTTAATATCTACTATTGGATGTATTTATGCCATGCGTGTTTGATCAGCTTTTAACAATATATTTAATATGTAATATTTGCTTTCATAAGGAATTGTGAGGTAAAATGAGTGTTTTTTTTTTATTTATTTTTATCCATAATATTAAGGTTTATGGTCTTTTTAAATAAGTTTGCACTTCTTTGGATCATCCCCCATGTTTCAGCATGCAATGACATCACTGATGCGTGATAACATCATTGGAACGCATGTTTCGAAATGCATAATTCCCACAGAATTTTGTACATTTTTCTAATGATAAAATTACCAGACCAGTGTGAGTGTGCTAATTTTAGGCTGCCCTTTTAGAATCCCTAATTGTTTTTTGTTTTTGATGTGTCTTTTAAATTATGCCGTTTTGATGCACTTTGTGTGCAAGGAGACTGACAAAGGTTTAATAGACTTTCCATCAGCTCCACATCTATCAAGTGAGGCATTATACCCTTAAATATTTTTTAGTTTGTTGTGTCTTCTTAGACAGATTTTTGCATGTTAGCTGTGACCCCTGACCTTTACCCAGACTGTCCAAGAGCAAGTAACAGCACAGCTGTAGCAGATTCACCACGAGCTGCTGCATGGAGGAGTGGTATGTGTGTATTACTTTCTTTTTTGAGCTGATCAATCAGATGTTTCTATGGATTATTTTCAGTATGGGGATGGTTTTACATTCTAATGACGATTTTTATTTGCCCTTAGCCTTCAACCACTAGGTGATATTTGGATTACACCTTTTGGGTACGTGAGTCCATTTCACCTCCTTTCTAATTGGATGCATGTTTTGGGGTTTTTTTTTAACTCATATGCAAGGCTTTAAGTAGTTGCATGTTTGATTGTCACATTGGTCATTAGAGCCGACTTTGTGGGTGCTGTGGGTGCTTGAGCACCCCCAATATTGAGAAAATTCCTTGTATGTATCCAGGAAGGGGTCATTTCCATTGGGCTTAGCACCCCCAATAATTTTGAAAAGTTGGCTCCTATGACATTGGTTTTCATATACATGTCTTTGGCTTCAATCTGTGGTTTACCATTTGATTATTTATTTATTATCTAGTTGCATTTATGAGTTTTTTCATTTATACTAGCATGTTTTTTATGTACCTATTAACAGATTTTTTTTTTAATAGCCTCTGAAATGACTCTTGTGAGGGCAAAACATGGACATGTCGGACTTTTAAGCATTTATGTATTTATGCTTTTATGTGTGGTGAATAAATTTTGGACTTTTTCTATCATTGATCTGCTGTTTTGACACATAAAAATAGGACAGATTTTTATGTGACTCAATTTATATGGTTAAGTGCTAAATATTGGCACAAAATGCATAAGTTCCAACTTTGCCCCAAGACTGCTCACAAATTATCTAGTTTCAGCTTAGGCTCTAAACCAAGGGTGGACTGGGGTCCCAGTGCCTCTCTCCCTCCCTCCACACTACAGCCCCACAAACCTCAGTGGGCCCTCTCCAGGCCTACTTTGAAGGGCCCTGGTGGTCTATTGACCTCTTCAAGGGCAGGAAAGAACCTCAATCTTTCCTGCTTGCTGCGCTGCATCTTCAAAATGGCTGCTGAGACTGCCAAGACCCATGAGATTGCACAGGAAGTCTCAGCAGCCATTAAGAAGAAGCAGTGGGCAGGAAAGAGTGGAGTTCTTTCCTCCTCCCTGAAGATGCCACTAGACCACCAGCACCCTTCAAGGTAGGCCGATAGGGCTGTAGTGTGCAGAGGGGGTGCTGGAAACAAAGGTGGGGGTGAGGGCTCAATGCTTGGGGGCCCAGATCACTGCCAGTCCGCCCATGCTCTAAACCAGATATTCAGCAGCACAATCTGGTTACATGCTGCTGAATATTCACAGACAAGTGATTTAAGTGGCCAGGAGCCTTCTCTGGCTGTATGTATCACTTTGAAAATCAGGCGGATTGTTTCTCTGTGGCAGCCAGAGGATGGTAAAGGAAAGGAGATACACATGCCCCATACGTAAAAATCCAAAGGAGCATCCTTGGTAGTCTGGAGAAGCAGCAATCACAGAGGCTGGAGGCATCTTATAGCCTAACCAATTTATTGAGGCATGACCTCACACTTACCAGGGCAGTTCCTTTCATCAGAGAAGTCCCCACAATCATTTGAGCCATCGCAAACCCACGAGGGGGCATAACACAGTGATGTCTTCTCACACTTTTGGAAGGTTACTCCTTTCACTCCAAGTTTAAAATAGCTGCTGCAATCAGTGATGTCTAAGAAAGAGTAACAGAACACCTCAAGCATAAATTTAAAACAATAATCACCCTCTTGAACTCTTACAAGCTGAACAATAATCTGCTGTAAGGTTTGAAGATAGTCCTTAAAATTTTAACTACATTTTGAAGTATGTGCACTGACTTCCCAATGAGAGTCCATAGTTCAAATTTTGTAAGTTTTTTGTTGGGATGTTTTGTAAGATAGGAGTTGTCTGTGTTATGGAGGAGATGGGCACTAGAATAAGCAAAAGCAATCTCAAAATGGCTGCTTAGACCTCCTGTGGTAGTCTTGCAAGGCTGCCACAGGAAGTCTTGGTGGTCATTTTGATTCAGCTGTGGCACCAGGCAGGTACAAGTGAGCTTCATTCCTGCCCTAAGAGGCCAGTAGACCACCAGGGCTTGTTAACCCTTTAGTGTCCAATGTTCCCATCAATCTGTTCTCATATGGCTTATTACGGGAACATTGGACACTAAAGGGTTAAGGTAGACCTGGTGGGGGGGGGGGGGGGAGGCGGAGTGCTTCAGTTTCCACATTTTCGACAGAAACCCAAACCCAGATTTTTTATTTTGGGAAGGGGGAAGGGGAGAGTGTGGTGTGTGTGTGTATATATATATATATATATCAAAATTTCAGAAAGCCGCTATATGTACTAGTAGATGTTTCAGACAGAGAATCAAGGGGGAATGATGTAAGTGTGGTTTGGGCAGAACAAAAAATTGTACGTGTATTTCCCATTTTACAATGGAAAACATGTGTATAATGACAAAGATTTCAGTATTGGTTTTGGCATCAGCTCCGAAGATAGAGCAACCAGTAATGTACCCAGAAAGGAATTTTAGAGGGTCAATTATAAATGTAGGTGGACACCCATTTCCTCATTCTTCCCTCCTCCTGCTCCCTTATCAAAAGTAAATTTAAAATACCTTAGCTGTCAGGAACCCCCAAAACCCTGCCATCTGAAGAACTCTGGAGTCTACCACCCCAAGTAACAAAAGCGCAGTGATCAATGGCAGAGCTCATGTTACTAGCATTAGTGGCTCAAAGTACTGCCATTGACTGCTGCACTTTTCAGACCTGGGGTGGTACACTCTGGATTTGTTCAGCTGGCAGTGCTTGGGGATCCCTGTCAACTACATTAATGCTGCACCCAGCAAAGCAGAGGAGCACAGGAGAGCTATGCCCCAGAGAGCATCTATTATAGAAGCGCTAATTTCGGTAGGAATTCCCCATTTTTTTCCTTTTAGCCTTCAAAAAGGGAAAAATAAATTTCACAGATTCACTTAATTGGCCACACTTATGCATCTATCCCCTAATATTCAGTGCTATTTAACTGGCTAGGAACAATTAAACGAGAAAACATATGTGGACCTCTTTCATACCTGGACAACTTGTAGAGAACAAGAGATATGCAGGAAGCACAGCGCTGCGTAACCCTGGCAGCGCTATAGAAATGCTAAGTAGTAGTAGTAGTAGTAGATCGACAGTCATTATTTGACCCATTACTTTGCACTGACTAAACATTTTAGAAACTTCGAGCGGGTCTCTGGAATTGTGGGAAGGACTAATAGAAAGAAAATTATCAGGTAAGACCTAATTTCTCCTTCCATTACATAATTTCCCACTATTCCAAAACATGTGGGATATTCCAAAGCAATCCCTAGAGTGGGTGGGATCCTGACGCAGCTGCCCCGAGGACCAAAGCCCCAAAAACTGGCTTCCAAGCGCTTTGAAACGCCCACCCTGCAGTGCCTAGCAAAGGTATGCAGTGTCAATTGCATCACTACCTTGCAAATATCCACCAGAGACACACTAGGGTAGTCTTCACCTAGGATGTCTCCTGATAGAATGAGCCCACAAGGCCTGAGAAGCCTGCTTCCTCATAAGCAAATAAGCTGACACAATAGTCTCCTTCAGCCATCTAGCAATTGTGGGCTTTGAAGCCATGAGGCCAACCCTCTGTTTATCAAAAAAAACACAGTCTGTTCAATTTGCGAAACTCATTTGTGACTTCCAGATTCCTAATGAGGACTCTACGCACATCGAGAAGCTTCAAGGAAGAAAATCGAGCCTCTTCATCCTTTCTGCAAAAGAACGGAAGCTCCACAGATTGGTTGAGATGAAATGCTGACCCCACTTTCGGAAGAAAGGAAGACACCGTGAGCAGGGAGAACACCACCTCCGAAAAGCAAAGGGATCCTGACAAGAGAGAGCCTGAAGCTCTGAAACCCTATGTGCCGACAACAGCTACCAAGAATGCTGTCTTTAGCATTTAGATCTTTCTAGAAGGCCTGCTAGACTGGCTCAAAGGCGCCTTCTGAAGAGCTCAAAAGACTAAACTAAGTTTCTTCTCTGGAAATGGCATATGAAAGAGGTCACAAGTGGCCCACTCCCTGCAAGAATTGAATGATATCTGGGTGAGCTGAAGAAACGTCTTATGTGGTTGGCCCCTGAAATAGGCCAAAACCGCACCCTGAACTTTTAGAGAACCCAATGACAATGCTTTCTTAAGACCTGCTTGGAGAAACAATAGGATGTGAGCGCTCTGAGCAGGGAAGGAAAAAAGTCTGCAATCAGAACACCAGCCCTTGAATGTCCTCCATGTCCTATGAGGAAAGGTGAAAGTGGCTAGGGCTGTTCAGCCTGGAGAAAATACGGCTGAGGGGATTGGAAAGGGTAGACGTGAATCGTTTGTTTACTCTTTCCAAAAATACTAGGACTAGGGGGAATGCGATGAAGCTACAAAGTAGTACATTTAAAACAAATTGGAGAAAATCTTTCTCCACTCAATGTGTAATTAAACTCTGGAATTCGTTGCCAGAGAATATGGTAAAGGCAGTTAGCTTAACGGGGTTTAAAAAAGGTTTGGACGGCTTCTTAAAGGAAAAGTCCATACACCGTTATTAAAATGACTTGGGGAAAATCCACTGCTTATTTCTGGGATAAGCAGCATAAAATGTATTGAACTTTTTTGGGATCTTGCCAGGTATTTGTGACCTGGATTGGCTACTGCTGTAAATAGGATGCTGGGCTTGATAGACCTTTGGTCTGTCCCAGTGTGGCAATACTTATGTACTCTCGTATATGCCATGGATGTAGAGCGTTTCTGATATTACATAAGTACATAAGTATTACCATACTGGAACAGATCGAAGGTCCATAAAGCCCAACATCCTGTTTCCAACAGTGGTAAATCCAGGTCACAAGTACCTGGCAAGATCCCAAAACAATACAATACATTTTATGCTGCCTATTCTAGAATGGTAGCAAAGACCAAATCAGAATAACCTTTTCGTCTCAACCGAGCCCTTTTGAATAGCCAAGCCATAAAACCAAAGGGGTACGGATCCTCCATGAACACCAGCCTTGCTTCAGTAGGCCACATACCTGAGGAAGATGGAGAGGATCCCTGTCTAGCAGTCAAATTAGGTCCCATCTACCAAGGCTTCTGTGGCCAATCTGGGGCTACAAAAATTATTCGACCCCGGTGCAATGCGATCCTTTTGAACACGTGGCCTACTGTTGGCCATGAAGGGAAGACATACAGTAGATGT
Organism: Microcaecilia unicolor; assembly: GCF_901765095.1. Taxonomy (NCBI): domain Eukaryota; kingdom Metazoa; phylum Chordata; class Amphibia; order Gymnophiona; family Siphonopidae; genus Microcaecilia; species Microcaecilia unicolor. The sequence continues at coordinate 178,878,520 of NC_044033.1, forward strand.
GTCTCCAGCCAGGGCTGCAATAGGGCATCGATCCCTAACGAGCCCTGTGCTTTCCAACGGCTGAAGAACTTGGGTATTTTTGGCATTCCTTTTCATCACCAAGTCCAGAAGCAGAGAATCCCATCAGTCCACTATCAGGTGAAACCCCTGGCTGGATAGTTCCCACTCTCCCGGCTCAAGGAATGCCTGTTAAGAAAGTCCACCAGCACATTCCAGGACCCCGTGATGTGAGATGCCGAGAAGCAGATAAGATTTTTCTCCACCCAACTTATGAGGGAGGCTGCCTCCACTGCCATTGAACGACTGCAGTTTCTGCCTTGCTGGTTGATATGTCACCACCATCGCACTGTCAGAGAAAAGTCAGAAAGGGGCCCCCACTAGAAAGAGAGTGAAGTCGTGTAAAAAAATTCCACACTGCCCTGAGCTCCAAGTGATTTATCAACCACTGAAACTCCTGGTCCACCCAGGTGCCCTGTGCCAGATGGATTTTGTAATGAGCTCCCCAGCATAACTTGCTGCCATCCGTTGTCACCACCTCCCATTGTGTTATCAGAAAGGGAGCTTCAATGATCAAATGCCTGGGTGATAGCCTCCACTACATTCTCCGCCTGGCAATCAGCGTCCAAGAAAGATGAAGGTCATACTTCTGTGACACCAGAGACCATTGGCTAAGAAGTGATTCCTGTAATGGCTATAGATGAGCCCTTGCCATGGTAACACTTCCATCACTGCTGTCATTGACCCCAGAACCTGGATATAGACCCTGAGCCTGCCTTCACTGTTGAACCAGCATCGACCTCCTGTTCTCCATGAGGAAGATCCTCTCCCATGCTGTGTCGAATAGGTGCAGTGGCCATATGGGTACATACAAGTACACCTACTTGAGACCGGGGACAGTGAGAAATTCTCCAGCTTAAACAGAGGCTCGACTGCTCATAGTGTCCCATACAAAAGCAGGACATTCGGAGGCAGTGGTTTAGACCTTTGAGATCTAAGACCGGACGAAAGATGTCTTTCTTATTTGGGAAAATAAAGTAGACAGAGTATCTCCCTTGTACCTATTTGGCCTGAGAAACTGGAACAATGGTCCACAGCACCAGCAATGAATCTACTGTGGCCTAAACCTCAACCGCCTTGCTTCCCTTTCGACAAGAAGGCTGCAAGGAGAAGCAGACCGGGTAGGATAACCCCAACTGGTAACCTTCTGTAAGAATATCCAGAACCCACTACTCTGATGTGATTTTGGCCCATTCCTCTTGAACCTCCTTAACACACCATCCCACCAGAGGAAGAGAAGAGTGGACCAGCCTCGCATTATTACGAACCTCTGGAGGCCGTGGATGCTCTAGCTGACTGAGAGGAGGACTTCCTGCCTGCACAAAATTGGACCAGTAGAAAAGCACTCAGAACCAGAGGCTGAAAAGTCCAACCACCTGCTGGAGATAGAAAGTACTGAGGAGCCAGACTGGATACCAAGAGAGATATGTCTCAGCTCAGTTTTCAGTTCCCTATCTCTACCTGCTAGTTGATGGACACAACTATCCCACAGGTTCTGGAATAGTGAGAAGTTATATAATAGAAATTTACTTTATTTATCAGCTTATATCTTGCATTGTCCACAAAATCTAAAACATTCATAATAAACATGTGCTTTCAAACCCTACTCCACAAACAGTACTACAACCATATGGAATAAAGTCGTACACAGTTTGAAGGAAGCCCAGATATGGAAGTTCTCCCCACAGGCTGCAAGGACAGCTTCCTTGCTTCTTCAAGTTCAAGTTTATTCATGTTTGTTATACCACATATGGGGGTACCATTTAAGCAGTTTACAAAATCTACAGGAAAGCTCCTTCACATTCTGCCAGGAAAAGTCACATAGACTGCTGCTGTTTCATAGAGTTGCTGGCTCTCCAGTTCTCTTTGCTTAACCTTATACAACTTATTTTACCTCATGGTCATGCTGTGTCTACCCATTTGCCTCAAAAGGGGCTGCATGGACAGGAAACACAAGTAAGATTTCACTTAGAAGATAGTCATTAATTTTAGATACATCAATAGAGTTATAACAATACCATCAAAAGCTTTTTATTTAGTGTATGTTGTTGAGAATCAACTCTTTGGTCTCCATTGGAGAGTGTATGATGTTCTTGTGTCCCGTTTCGGTGCTGTACAGGTCAATGGTAGAGACAGGATACAGCTAGTAAGTCTATCTAGTCCTGGTCCTCCAGAGCTATGAATATGCAAGGAGATATTGACATACCTCCTGCATATTCATTGAAATCCAGACTGATCTGAAGCCCTGGAGAACCAAAGTTATCCACCACTGATCTCTGCCAAATTTTGAGCCAATCCTGGCTTTACATTTCCATTCTATTGGATTTTCAGTGCTTAGTGTTCATAGAGAAAGGTCAAGCATGCGATGGGGTTAAAAAAAAAAAAAAACCCAAACAGCCCAGTCTTCCCCTTGCTGACTTGGAGCTATCTGGTAATCCCTGAGGATTACCTTGAGTGTTAAAAAGAAGTCTGGATTTCATGATATCTACAATGAATTTTTCATCAAGCATACCTGCATGCACAGGACACAAGAAGAAGATTACTTGCTTAAATTTTGCTCCCCTGAAAAAAAATCAGGCCTGTCTGCAACTCTTCAAGCTCAGTATTCGCGTTCCCTGCAATGTGCCAGTCCTAAGGATCAACATTATTTCAGTATTGTGGTCTCAAGTGTGACAGGAATTAGACACCCGCACAACTCTGGGTGATGAAACCTGCCAGGTACCCTTCAATAAGGGGTCTGAAAAGGTCAGGACTTACTGCAGTTCATCTCATCAGAGGCATCATCACAGTCAATGAACTGGTTGCACCGGCTCATGTTGCCAATACAGCTCCCATCTCGACACCGAAATTCTTCAGCCGTGCAAGCGGTCGCTGTAGAAAATGAAACAGCACTGGTAGAAAAGTGCAGGGGCTTGTTTAAAGTACATTGCTATAACAAATGGATGCCGCCCAATGTACGGCCTGCAGCAGTAAACGGCGTCTGAGCCACTCACACCGGTGGGTGGTCACCTGGAAGCTAACTGGGGCGCTGGCTGATATTCAGACCAGTGCCCAGTTAACTTCACCACATAAAGTTACGACAGACTTTTTGCTGTCCTGAATTTATATTTAATCGGTTAGCGGACTGAAAATTGTAGCTAACCGGCTAAGTTTGCGCTCTGCCCATGCCCTGCCCACCCCTAACCTAGTTAGTTTGGAGATGGTTGGTTAGTAGGGATATTCAGCGGGATAGCCCTGGACAAGTCATTTAAAAAGGCCAGGAGCTTCTCCCTGGCTGTTTAAATGGCTTTGAATATCAAGCCCACTGTTCTTGGAAGGTCTGGGGCTGTAAACGTACACGGTTATGCAATATATAAGCAGATGCTGCTCTCCTTCTGTATGTCAAAAATACAGAAGAAACCTGTCCGCAAAAAACAACAATAATCGAAAACAGCGAAGATGACGCAAAAAAGGAAAAAATGGAAAAGAAAAATAGACAGAAGAAAAAAAACAAAAAATAATAAAAAACAGTAGAAAAAAGAAATCAAAAAATTAAAAAATAGAAAAATGTACACGAAGAAAGAAAAAACTCAAAAAATAAGATTGAAACCAAAATAAAAAAATAATAAAAATCAGAAAAAGACGACACAAGCAAAATGAAAAAAATGAATAAGTTTATTAAGGTGATATGACTCGACACAGCTGTGTTTCGGCCCAACTGGCCTGCGTCAGGAGTCTGTTACACCATGTATGTGTTATCTGGCAATATCAGTCCTGGTAGAGTATTCAATTAAACACACCTTTGTTTGATAACACTCTACCTTTAAAAAGGCTGTGTGCACGGTTTGACAAAAATCGTTATAGAAGATTTTGGAGCGGAAATGTATGTATATCTCATTGAAAGAAGCTGCAAACCAACTTGGCATTTGCTGGCAATCGATTGCCAGCAAATGCCAAATTGGTTTGCAGCTTCTTTCAATGAGATATACATACATTTCCGCTCCAAAATCTTCTATAACGATTTTTGTCAAACAGTGCACACAGCCTTTTTAAAGGTAGAGTGTTATCAAACAAAGGTGTGTTTAATTGAATACTCTACCAGGACTGATATTGCCAGATAACACATACATGGTGTAACAGACTCCTGACGCAGGCCAGTTGGGCCGAAACACAGCTGTGTCGAGTCATATCACCTTAATAAACTTATTCATTTTTTTCATTTTGCTTGTGTCGTCTTTTTCTGATTTTTATTATTTTTTTATTTTGGTTTCAATCTTATTTTTTGAGTTTTTTCTTTCTTCGTGTACATTTTTCTATTTTTTAATTTTTTGATTTCTTTTTTCTACTGTTTTTTATTATTTTTTGTTTTTTTTCTTCTGTCTATTTTTCTTTTCCATTTTTTCCTTTTTTGCGTCATCTTCGCTGTTTTCGATTATTGCTCTCCTTCTGTAAACATAGTCACTTTCCTATAATGGGGGTTTCTCCATGGACAGCAGAAGAAAGCAGACATATTTGGTGACAGGTTTCCCCTATCGAACTGGGCAGTTAGCCGAATCCTTTTACCAAGTGTGGCTAAATTATCCTCTGTTCATGAAGAGCCGCAGATTTCTTTAAGCCTTTACTTCTAACCTACACCCCTCCTTCAATTACTAGACAGAGATCTTTCTCTGCTGACACCTACTGTGCTACACCACCACAGTTAAGTTTTATGATCCAGTGAGCATCTTTCTGAACTACAACCTACGCTGTGCTTTAAACAGCCACCAGGGGTCACACTAAGAAAAGTGATTGGCTCTCCATGTTACAGGCTCTAAGAGTATTTCTTCAGCAACACACCCATTCTGAGATGCAGAACCCTGAGGTGGGAAAGAAGACACTATCTCCTTGCTTATCTAAGCATCATAACTGAAGAACTTCCAGAAATGTTCCAGCATTCCTGATATTTGTTAGACTCAGCTATGTAAAATGATTTCCTGTCAAGACCACTTAAAATGTAGGGATTATGCCTGGGACCATCTGGTGTTTTTAGGCATGTGCTACAGGGGTGAGAGAGGTTTAAGATGTGAGAAACGAAATAAGTTGTATGACTCACCATTGCAAGGCACTTCATCAGATTTATCTCCGCAGTCATCATGCCCATTGCACCAGAGTGAGCTGGAGATGCAGCGTCCATTCAAGCAACGCAAGAAACCTTTCTTACAGTGACGTGTGCCTGCAAGGAGCACAATTACAAGGTCACTACACAGGAGACCGCGTCTACGTTAACTGCCGAGGAGCAGCAGCACTTGTTGTTCTGTGAATGCGGTCACTCTCCCCATGCAAAATAGTGCAACACAACACCAGCAGACCCTGAGAGTATGACAGCTTCTCGCAAAATGCACTGCACCTGAGAACACAGAGTGGCCTAGTGGTTAGAGCACCGGTCTTGCAATCCAGAGGTGGCCAGTTCAAATCCCGCTGCTGCTCCTTGTGATCTTGGGCAAGTCACTTAACCCTCCACTGCCTCAGGTACAAACTTAGATTGCGAGCCCTTCAGGGACAGAGAAATATCCAGTGTACCTGAATGTTACTCACATTGAGCTACTACTGAAAAAGGTGTGAGCAACATCTAAATAAATGCGTGTCAGATAAATGCTTGTTTGGACCTGGAGTATGGAGGAGTGATATGGGAGGCAGCAAGTGTGGAAACTTCTCCAGCATAAAAGCCATCTCAAAAATCCTAAAATTAGCATTTAGTAGTCAGGCTCACTTTGGGCATCTAGTTGTGTAAAATTTGGCATTTCATGCATTGGTACTGACAGTCATAGGATGAAAAATCACTGCTTACTGGTGTAAATGCCGCAACTTACAAATCCAAAGCCCTAAGCAGGACAGCCGAGAGACCCATCTGGGCCTGGGGCAGGACCGGACCACTGCGCTGTGCCCCCTCCCACTCGGGCTGCTGCCGCACCCACCACACTGCCCCCCCCCCACTTGCACCACCCTCCACACTCAGATTGCTACCGCGCCACTGCACCAACTTGCCCCACCCGCCCCCTTACCGTCTGCTGCTATCCTCTCCTGTTCCTGCTGCGTTAATGCAATCATCCGGGTCCTGGATGGCACGCAGCAGGAGAGAGACCAACCTCCTTGAGAGGTATGTTAGAGTTGTGGATGAGTAAAATAGAACTATAGGAGAACTTGGTGTACAATATTGGGAGTATTGTGAAAAATATTATTATCTTTTTGATATTCATAAAGAATTGATATTTATTTATGGTAGTTACTTCATAAGAGGGATATTTAATTTTAGTAACTAGATAGAAAATTTAGGAATCTCATTGTAGTAGTATGCACATTCATTAGGGACATCTTGAAAACCCAACTGGCCTGTGGGTACCTAGGACAGGTTTCAGTACCCCTACATGCACTCCGCTCAAACTTTGCCCATGCGTACGTTCACCTTCAAACTACAACCATCACATTTAGATGCCTTTTTATCAAATAGCATTGAGCTGGAATTTTGGCATTTACACATGTGTGCACATATACCAGCATTCTCATTTATGCATGTACTTGGCACCTCATTTATAGAATTACCTCCTTACCCTATCATTCTAGAATCTTGCACACCAAATTCCACGCTTACTGCCAGATTCTATATATTGTGCCCAGTGTTCCGTGCCGAAATCTAAGCGTATTCCATAACAATGCACATAACTTAATTGAATTAACAAGCCAATCAGCGGTTTTTAAGAGCATTTAAGCTATAATGAGCCGTAATTGGCAATAATTAGAATTTATGCACATAACTTACTAAGCATATTCTGTAATGAACAGTGCCTAAATTCTAAAGTATGCAGTTCAAGAGGGGCATGGCTATGGACGGGGAAATGGGAATTTCGTGGGCGTTCCCAAATTTCTGCGCGTTGTTATAGAACATGGCCCAGTCCTCGTAAATCTATGCGCAGAAGATATATGCTACATTTTCGTTGGTATAAATGGAGGCACGTAGATATAGGTACTCGGATACCAACTAAGCGTATTCTATATGCTGCGCCTAAATCTTACAGAATACGCTTAGGCGGGACTGTTTTCTGCATGGATTTTTTTTTTTTTTTTTTTTTTTTTTATATATATATTTATTGATGACCGATAAGAAAAAATTGAACAAGTCATAATAACATCCAACATGATGCAGATTACATTGAAATATATAAGTCCACCAATCTTAATACATTAACTCTTCGTTTTCCAGTCATCATCATACATTTTATCACATTTTATTTCCCCTTCCCTTCCCTCCTTTCCCCCCTTCCCTCCCATGTTCAACTTCAATTCAACAATTATTATCCATTAAGTACTCTACTACGTGCCCGTGGAGTTAGTGTGTTTAGAAAGGGCATCCAACATTGAAGATACTGTTCACCTCTTTGTGATGCCAGATCTAATGCTTCCTTTCTTTCCATTGCACTAAGCGAGATCATATTTGCTCTCCAATGTTGAGTGGATGGTGTTTCTTTCTGCAACCACAATTTAAGTATTGTCTTTTTACCCATCATCACTGATCGTCTCTGGAAGTGTCGAAGGCCAACCTTACTGGACCCTTGGTTTGTAAATTGTTCAAATAACAACCTTGGATGGCTCTTCCAATTAATCCCCCACATCTTTGATACATGTAGACATATCTGAGACCAGAATCTCAATACTGGCGGACAATGCCAGAACATATGTCCCATATGTGCTCCCTGCCTCTCACATTTTGGACAATCATCTTGTGGCCTCAAAGTTGCTTTAAATGCTCTGTGTGGCGATATATAAAGTCTCATCAAGAATTTGTATTGCATTTCTCTGATTTCAATAGATCCAAACTGCTTATAACATAACTGCAAACAGGTCTGTATTGTAGTGCTCCCTATGGTGCAACCCAGTTCTTGTTCCCACTTCTGTGTTAATTTTGTGTAGTGTGTCATAGACATAGCCTCTCGTATCTGTAAGTGATAATACTTTAATGGTACTGATTTCTGGGCCTCCAAGTCATAAACCTCTGTTATTTGTTCTCGCACTGTAGTTTGTAACGATGACCCTGGGAGGGACCGAATATAATGTTTTAATTGCTCATATGCCAAGAAATCTCTTATCTCCATCCCCTGGCAGCCCTGTAATTCCTCTTGGGACTTTAACGTTCCATCCCTCCGCAAAACTTGAAACAAAAAGAAAATACCTGCTGCCCTCCATTTACAAAATGTTAAAGAAGAGCTCCCCACTGGGAAATCTAGATTCCCTCCAATCGGTAGGAAGGGCGTAACTTTCCCATTAAGACCAAGGAGTTTACTTAACCATACCCATGTTTTCTGAAGTGGAAGAAACAATGGTTTAAGATATGTTGGTGTTGTCACCTTACTTGGTCCTGCGTGCAACCAAAAACTAAAATGTACCTCCTGAAGCATCTTACACTCTGATTCTGGGTATGTGAAATGTGACGTTCCTCTAAACCAATCTGCAATATGCCTCATGCACCCCGCTACTGAGATCCATTTAATATTGAGTGCTCCCAATCCTCCTTTTGCTCTCGTCAAATATGTTTGTTGCATACTGACTCGAGCTCGTTTCCCATTCCATAAAAATTGCTTTAACAGTTTATATAGGTCTAGTTCTTCTTTACGGGTCATAAATAACGATAACACTTGCACTATATACGTCCATCTCGGCACTATAATCATATTGTATATTGCAATTCTACCAAAGAGTGAAAGGGTAAGTTTTTGCCACATCATTAAGGTTGTTCTTGTCATCTCCCACAAAGGTTCTAAGTTGATTTTATGTATGTATTCTAAGTGTGGGGAGAGATAGATTCCCAAATATTTGATTTTTTCCATTCTCCATTGTAATGGGAATATCCCTACCCATCGTGTTTTTATTTCTTTTTTGGTCGGTAGTGCCACCGATTTTTGTGTGTTTAATTCAAACCCAGAGATATAACTAAATTCCTCCACTGCTTCTAATAGATTAGGTAAAGAATTTTGTGGGTCCGTCAATGTAAGTAATATGTCATCAGCAAAGGCTAATATTTTAGTTGGCAATTCCGGTATTGCCACTCCCGCAATCTCGGCATTCCTTCCCACTGTTCTCAAAAAGGGTTCAATATACAACAAGAAGAGCAGAGGCGACAGGGGGCATCCCTGCCTCGTGCCCCTCCGTATTGGGAATGCCGGAGATGCCATACCATTCGCTAATATATGTGCTGTTGGCTCAGCATAGAGGGTAGACACTGCTCTAAAATACCAGCCATCCATGCCCATATATTTCAAAACTTCAAATAAATAGCCCCATCGCACTTTGTCAAATGCCTTAGCTGCATCCAAGCTTACCAGCAACAATGGCTCTTTCGAAATCTTACCATGCGCCAACGCCAATAGTGCCCTGCGAACATTGAGGCCTGGGTGTCTTCCCCTTACAAAGCCCACTTGATGGTCATCCACAAGTTGTGGGAGATGTTGTGCTAACCGATCCGCCAGTATTTTAGCTAATATTTTCAAATCTACGTTTAGTAAAGATATTGGCCTGTATGCTTCTAGATCTTCTGGTGACTTCCCTGGTTTCGGAATTAGAGTTATAAGCGCATCATTCGTTTTTGGGAATAGGTTTCCCTGCTCTATGGCCTCCTCAAAATATTTTGTTAATGGTATCATTATTCTATGAGCCAACATTTTATAATATTCTGTTGAGAACCCATCAATCCCTGGGCTTGTTCCCCCTGAGAGGGTTGTAATTACTTTTTTTACTTCCTGTAAACTTAGTGGGGCATTTAGCTGGGCTCTCATCTCTAGTGACAACTGTGGCATCCCTGAGTCTTCCAGATAGTCTTGGATCACTGAACCCTCCACCTCCGACTCCGCTTTATACATTCCCGAGAAATAGTCTTGGAACAATTGCAATATCTCTGTTGGTTTATGCTTCCTGGTACCATCTATAGTTTTTAACGTGTGAATGAAGGTCTGTCCCGTCCATACCTTTGTTAGTCTTGCTAATAGCTTTCCACTTCGATTCCCAAATTTATAATAATGGAATCGTCTATGTATCAATAATTTTTGTGTCTTCTCGTGAATTAACGTGTTTAGTCCCGCCAGATCTGCCATCATTTGTTCATAATGTGTTTCAGTTGGATTATTTTGGTGATTTCTTTTGGAGCGCAGATATTGGCGTTCTAATTGTATGATTCCTTGTGCTATTCTTTTGTTTCTACCCGCCACATAGCTGATGATATCCCCCCGGATAACTGCCTTCGATGCTTCCCAAAATAATCCCGGTGTATCTTGGTGTTGTTTATTCGTCTCTGTATATGTTTCCCATTTCTTCTCTAAGAATGTTCGAAAATCAGGATTGTTTAGTAAATAGGCTGGAAATCTCCAGCGCCTATATTGTTCCACTGGAGGTCCCATTGCTAGTTCCACCCAAATTAACGTGTGGTCTGATATTGCCATCGGGCCCACCTCCGCTTCAAGCACCATGGGAAATAAGGTATTGCTTATCAAGATGTAATCTATCCGTGACCAAGTCTTGTGTACTTTAGAGAGATGTGTGTAGTCTCGCTGTGTCGGATGTAAGAGACGCCAGGGGTCCACTATTTCTAACATCTTGCACAAATAGTCCATTCCCTTGCCCTTTCTCATCGCTCCCCAGGTCATCGCCACTGATCGATCCATGCTAGGATCTAAGACTTGATTAAAGTCACCCATTAGTATCCATGGTGCATTGTCATATTTGAGTCCTAGTTGCACCAAGGTATGTAAGAATTTCGGATCTCTTGTATTTGGTCCATATATTCCACAGATATAATAGTCATACCCCAAATAATTTAAGTGGATTAATATGTATCTTCCATCTGTGTCTTTTTCTACCAGCCTGGACATGCCGGGGATGCCTCTTTTTATAAGTATGGCCACGCCCCCTTTGCGACCTCCCACAGATGAGTAATAACAATCTCCCACCCATTGTTGCTTCAATTTTTGGTGTTCAGAATCAGAGAGTTTGGTTTCTTGTAAACATGCTATTGTTGCCTTGTGTTTCTTTAGGTGGGTCAAGATCTTAGATCTTTTTATTGGAGAGGTTATCCCCGACACGTTCCAGGACACTAAGCGTACATTTGCTGGCTTAGCCATTACCTTTATAAATAAGTGTGTGCAGATATACTCTTAACCATTTCCAAGGCTCCGGGTCCCCCAGCCTGGACCTTTCACCTTCCAACCTGATTTCCACTTCATGTGCGGATCGATACCTTATATGGTACTTTAGGAACCTTGGCTTAAATTGTCCCTCCCTTCCCTCCCCCTTTTTTTTTAATCTCCCCCCCCCCTATCTTATTATCCCTTCCTTCTTGTTGTCCCTTTTCTAGCGTGTTTGTTGTCTTACACACGGGTCCGCTTGATGCTCCCGGAGCTTCACCCCTTCCCCCAAAGTATATATTTAAATATTCTTATATTCCTTTGAACTTTAACAGATCTTGTAACAATTAACATTTTAATTATACTTATCTGAAAAATAAACTTTTTGTCCATTACTACTGGCACAGTTCAGAATCTGATCTTCTATTCTTTGTAATTCCCTTTATGCGTCAGGTCCCTTTCAAATATTGAGTAGAGAATCATGTTCCTTCTTCTGTTGAGTTTATCCAGCTCATGGCAGCTTCTGCTGTTTCAAAGGCTTTCCACCCGTTGCTCGTTTGTATCCTCAATATCGCAGGATATTGAAGCGTAAATCTTTGTTTCTTTTCCACTAGTTTAGAGCAGGCCGGCGTAAATGCTCGGCGTCGCGCCGCCATTGTAGCTGAATAATCTTGAAATATTTTAATGGTGCCTCCTTCGAATTTCGCCTCTTCTTTGTTGCTTTTGTACAAACTAAGTATTGTAGCTTTCTGGGAGTATCGATGAAATTTAGCGATAATCACTCTTGGCCTAGTACTCCTCGTTTGTTTCTGGCCTGTTCTATGTGCTCTGTCCAGGTGAATTCCATGTCCTTCATTAGCTTCAGGAAATCTCGCTTGCAGCCATGTTTCCAGCGTGGTTTTTATATCCTTGTCAGCCAATGTTTCAGGAAACCCTACAAATCTCAGGTTCTCTCTTCTAGCCCGGTTTTCTAGCTCGTCCAGTTTTTCTTGATATTCTCTGGTTGCTTTTTCCAGGTTTGCTATACTTTCCGCATAGTTGTTCTGGACGTCTTCTACCTCTGAGACTCGCGTTTCCAATTCACCTGTACGGCGAGATAACTCTGAGGTAATTGCCGTAATTCCAGCAATTTGTTCAGCCAGTTGGGTGAAACGAGAGTCTAGCGCATGTACTACTGACTCCGTAAGTTCCACCACTAATGCATCTGTAGGCTTCTGCGGCGGTAAAGCAGACGGCGACGTCGGCGCCATTTTGTTTTCCGCTCCTCGAAGTTTATCTTCTTTTCTTTTAGAGGTTTTTGCAGTTGTTGACATCCCTGCTTGAACTAAAAATTTGTCCATGCACTCCTGCTCCTTTATCGCTGTTTATGTTGACTTTTGAAGGACTATAAGCCACTGCAAAGGTGATTTTAAGGGTGAGCTCCGGAGCTGACGATGAGACCCACGTCCACCGTTGCTTACAGCATCACGTGACCCCCCCCTGCATGGATTTTTTTAAAGCACCATATATAGAACCTAGACCTTAGCGTGCATAATTGCAGGAACAAGTTATAGAATACCTACAGTTACAAATTACCTAACAATCAATTATTGGTCATACTTGGTATGAACTGGCGCTGATTTGCAGTTACATGTGTAACTGCATTTAGTTGGAATTCTATAACCTTAGGCGCAAATTCTATAGCGTGTAACTGCAAGGGGGGTGTGGACATGGGTGTGGAAGGGCATGTCCAGAACTTACCCGCTAAGGTTATAGAATACCCAACAGTTATGCGCACAACTGTGATATTTAAGCACGGGCATTTACACGAGCCACTGACAGGATGTAAGCAGCTGAGCTTCAATACTGGTAACTGTGGACTTATGTTAGTATTTTAAAATGTTAAAAAACAGCAAGGCAGATGGTCTGCCAAATCCAACGTGGAAGATAAAACCAAAAGGCAGACCTTGTGAAGAACACAGACTTTATTAGGAAATTAAAAGCTCCCAGGAGTTCAACATTCAGTGCCCGACATGGCCATGACTGACTACTGAACGTTTCCAGGAATAGCAGCATTGTGTGTCATGTTTTATCAGTTGGACCAGCCCAGGTGACTTTTGAAGTTTTACACCAGCTGGTAACTACTGCCCCCCCCCCCCCCCCCCCAACGCAGCCTGTAATTCTGGCGAAACATAGCCATGTCGGGCATTGTATGTTGAACTCCTGGGAGCTTTTAATTTACTAATAAAGACTGTTCTTCACAAGGCCTGCCTTTTTTTGGCTTTCTCTAGTATTTTAAAATGGCAGTTATGTGCATGGTTATTGATGCAGAATTTATATTTAGTACACAGAAACATGGCACCAGTCTTTCAGTTTAAATACCAATTTACTTTTGAGGGTGATCATGTTACATAACCGAAAGCAGCAACGGAAGAAAACTTACTACAGAAGGATAGTTTCTCATCCGATTTGTCTTTGCAGTGGGGGAATTTGTCACAGGTCAGGCTGTAGCTGATGCAATCTCCATTCCTGCATTCAAATTCATCGTGGCTGCAGGTTGAATTAGGCGCTGGAAGGCAACGTAACATTGTCACATGGTGCCAAGCAATCCTGCCTCTGACTAAATAGTCCAAAGTGAAGTCTCTGCCCAAGTTAAAACCCTTATTTCCACAGCAATGTAAACCCCCTGAGGGTGAGAGGGAAGGGAGTCTGCCATTGAGCAATGGTGATACCCAGGGGCTAGATACAGGACCCATGATAGATGAAGGTTTAGCAGCATTGAAAGAAGCTAAGAAATGCCTGTTGAGTGAAGGCATCTAGCAGCAGATTGAAGTTTTCCCTGACACAGGAGTAGGGGCCACGAAACACTGGCCACATCGGAACAAGTTATATAAGACTGTAAAAGATAATGAAATTGTGGTTACCTTCAAATTGAGATAAGTGCATTTGCACTAATTATTTTAAGTAAAAGAAGCTGCTTGGTACTTAGCTGTTCCCATTGAGACATTTACATATAAAAATGAGTAGGTTTTTCAGCCAATGATTGAAGAGAGGATAACTTGCTCTGTGGTAGTTACTCCATTTTCTGAGGCTTTTCCTACCCCTTTAATTAACCTTAAACAATTCTTAAAATATAGTTTTACACATATAAAAATATTGTGAACAATCAGAGTACAAAATATTGTTATTGTGTGGGGACCTATTGGAAGAATAGCAGTTTGCAGTGAGATTTTCAACATTTTTTCATTTCTACAGGAACGCCAGTCTAGATTTTTTCATTTCTACAGGAATGCCAGTCTCTAGCTGTTGACTTTGCTTCTTCCCAGTTGGTAAATAAAAAGCAGAAACTACCAGTGGTAATAAATCAGATGAAACCTATAGCACTACACATGCATATCTTTTAAACATTTCCCCAAGTTGAGACATGAGACAATTTGAGGAAATGTAAAAATATCAGATTTGTTGCACGGATCTTATTTTTCAAATTTTTCACTTTCATTCTAATATCAGTGAAATCCTTCACCAATACAAATTGTAAAGAACTAACTCGGTCCAAGTTTTTTTTCAACTTGTTCAACTTTAGCTGTAACATGAGTTCAATCCAGAATACATTTATCAACCTTGTCCTCAACTCTCTTCACTTCCTGAGCCAGGATATTAACATGAGGAATATGCAACTTGCCAAGTTCATTCAGTGTTTCCCAGATGACCTCAAGAATAATTTGAGCTGGATGATTTAAAAGGAATTGAGGTAATACAGCTCCAGAGGTCTATTCATCTGTAGACTGCTCAACAGACCCTCCTGACCCACCAGTTGCCACCATACTTCTTGCTGTAAGGTTCTTAGTTCTTCCCAGCTCCACTATGCCGACACAGGATTGAGTTGCTTTCTGCGGTGTCTCAGGAAAGAGACCTGCTCTGATCTCACCTCCTCCAGGTGACTGCAGCTCGACTTCTCTAGTTGGGACACTATTCCCTGAAGCAGCAACAAAGCTGTTGAACGATGGCTCAGGAAGTGGAGGTCTTAATTCAGGAGTCAGCAAGGTGTCTTGCCCTGGAGAAAGATCCATAGCCCCTCCTTCCAGGGTTTCCTCAAGCAGGTGTTTCATTCCAGACTCTGGGTCATCTGTTCACCACACAAAGCGATCAATAGGTCCCATAACAGAAGCAACACCGGGCTTGGAGGGATGAGCTGGGTCTTCCCACGGCCTTTACCCATACCGAAAAATTGCAAAGGTAAAAGAGCAGTGAACTTGGCTCAGGCTAGCATCGCCATCTTAGTTCTGCCCTCTAGACCCCCAACCATCAATTTTAAAGCATTCGAACTCCCATGACCCCCACCCCAAAGAAAAGTGTCTCACCTTTACGTGACCTACAGAAGTCATCCTCTAGCGTGGGGCTGGAAGTGGGAGGATCTTCAGGGTCACTAAGACAACAAGGGCAGGGATTGTCAAGCCTGGTGGGTGGACATGGGAGGGGCCAGTCCTGGTGTGCAGGGCCCAGAGTTGACAAGTGTCTGGTTTTGTACAAATGTGGTTTTTGGTTGCCCACATCCGCCAAGACCCAAGTAACGAGGGGGAATCTCAGGATAAAGGAGGAATTTGTAGCACTTGGTGGATGAGACCCCTGCTATAAGGCAGTGGGTACCTGCAGTTCGGTCACCAGAGGGGGGAGTCTTAAGGGAAGGAGAGCCTGGGGGAAAAGACACCCCAGGTAGGAGAGAAGTGAGAGCGGAGGAGCCTCACTTCTGGTGGGACATTTGCTGGTGCTCAGAAGAACCCTGATCCAGGATGGGATAGAGAGGACAGGAAATAAAGACAGAAACTGATTTATGACTTTATCAGTTTGACCTGTATCCAAGGAGTTGAGTTTGAAGATGCCCTGAATCTGTATATAACAAAGCATTTATGAACTGTTTTTCCAGTTATTGTTCAGTAAAGCAAGTTACAGTTGAATCCGGAGGTGTGGTGTCAAATTCTTTGGGAGTGAAAGTGGACTGTAGTGAGTCCAAAGGTAAAGTCTCCCTTCAGCCTACCGGGAATCCGGAGCTGTGGCGTCAAATTCTTTGGGAGTGAAAGTGGACTGTAGCGAGTCCAAAGGTGACATCTCCCTTCGGCCTACCGGGATTTAACCCAGCCCCACCTTGTGCCCAGCTCATCTGAGAATCCAGACTCTTTGTGTGTACTCTTGTCCCGGGTTCCAGAACCGGAAAGTTTAACTGGTGGCCCCAACTGAGGTGTGGGCAAGGGTTACATTTACATTTAATTACTAAGCCCCTCCCCATACCATTCCCTCACCCTAAACCGCTATAGATATTACATTACCCCTCCTGTTAATTCTCCAGCCTGGATCACTCCTCAACTGCCTTTCAGCAAGCTACTGAATACATTTGTCATTCCTCCACTAACTCTCCCATAAACATTTTATAGAAACTTCCCATTAGCCCATCTATGCCCAGAGCTTTTTCCCTTGGTAGATGTTTTTAATCATCTCTTGGATGCAAAGTTGATACTTGGGCATTCAGTTGCTCTAGTGCTTCCTGAGATAATATTGGGAAATTTACAGCTGCCTCTCTCACCTGACCTTCTCTATCATGTATTTTCTTGTAGAATTCCACAAACTGTTTCTATGGGAGGCGGACCCCCCCCCCCCCCCCACACACACACCCTTGTTATGAGATCCAGTGCATCACAGACTTTTAGCTTGTAAACATCTGCAATGTATTGTGCACTGAGAAACTTTCCCTGACAAGCCTGCCTTGCATCTAAGAAAGAATCATGGCCATTACCTTGACATTGTAACCCAGAGAGATATCTGGGCCAAGTCGGAGGCATGCAGTAACCTTGGGCAAAGAAATTTTGCTGATTCAGCAACAGATTGCTTGAAGCCTCAAAAATTGGAGGAATGTCCAAGTGATGTCAAAGACATTCTTGTGGTTATCATATCTCTAGCAAATGGGCATGGAAAACAAATCAAATTTCAAGATGCTATCATGACTTAGAGGACTCTTCTGATACGATTTCGATAAAAGATGCAGCTGGAAGGCACAGATGAGCTCTTGTATCCTGTACATTGTGAATAACACCACGTCACAACCAAGATCAACAACCATCCACCTGCATCGTCAGCTGCCTATAGACACAACCCAATATCATCAGACTAAGGATGTATGCCTTTGCTTTATTCTAAAAGCCTATAATCATTTTGGGTTTTAGGCGACAGTCCACAGAAGCAGGGAGTGTGTGTGTTAATCCATCTGTCATTCGTTTATTTTATCATTCCACATATTGGTATTAGGAAATTCAAAATTCTAATCTTTGATTCCTTTTCTAGGCTAGATTTCTTTTTGATCAGGTGGGAAGTTATTTCCAGGGTGCTTCATTCTGAGTTGGGGATTATTATGTGATCTGATCACTCCCCTGTGGAACTCCATATGAGTGGGGCAGGATGGGGGATTAAGTACTGGAAGCTAAATGACACGCTACTGTTGGAGGAAGGTGTCTTTCACCAGCTTAGAGTGGATATTACTACTTACTTTGATTTAAATTTTCCCACAGCAAACCAATTCTTTTTAATAAAGATATGCAAAATAGGCTGCTTGGTCACAGGAGGGAATGGTAGGGGAGTGGGGAGGAGGAAGGTTTTTTTTTTTGCTTGTTTGTTTGTGTGATCTACATAGCAGATCAACAGTTTGGGTTTGAACTTGGCACTCTCTAGTAGGGTGGATTTGAGAAACTCCATGAATATGTTGGCTACCACTGGGGAGAGGGGGAAACCCATCATTGTGCCTTCTGTTTGGGCATAGTACTGCTCTCAATATTGAAAAAGTGTTGTCTTTAAACAGAATGCTGCTAGTTTAGCCTATTCTATCAGTAAGTACTCCATGTGTTTTTCTAGCTTCTGGTTTATGACCTGGATTGCTTTATCGACTGGGACTTTGGTGAAGCGGGAAACCACATCAAAACTAACCAGAATGTCTATGTCGCTTAGTCGCAGGCCATTGACATTCGAGGCTAAGTCATCAGTTAAAGTTCTTAATTCTCAGGTCACTTAGCATGCTACAGGGTGGGTTGGAGAGTTAATTGATGTTGCAGTGGAACATCTGGTTTGTGGATCTTGGGTAGGCCATAGAATCTGGGGGTCAGGTGGTTACATTGCTTCAGACCGGATGCAGCATTGTTTATACACCCTGTTATTTCTCTGTGAATTTTTTGGGGTAGGTTGTTGGGAAACAATACATGTGCCCTCTGCTAGGAGGTTGAGGTTGGATATTTGTTGATGGTAATCTTTGGCATCCATTACTACAGTCATGTTCCCTTTGTCCACAGGGAGAATCACTAGGTTCCGTCATTTTCTTAAGGATTTTAGAGCTAGTCGTTGTTCATGTGGTAAGTTGTGGTGAAGTGCTTTGATTCAAAGTAACATCCTGGTGATATGATCAGCTTGATCTTCAGGTAAACCAGTGAAAGCACTCTCTATTCCAGTTATGATGTTTTTGTTGTCAACTCCATTCAGCTTTATCACAAAATTTAGGCCTCCTGACTAGAGGGAAGTTGTGGCTTGACCCAGTGCCTGAACCGGTTAGATTGATGACAGTATTGGTTACAGTTCTAGGTTTTGGTTGTGGTGGTTGTTGGGCAGATAGTTTTGTAAACTTTCTGCATTGTTTGGATCTGGCCTGTTCAGAGGCTCAGTCTACCTGGATTGTCAAGACACAGTCTAAGACCCTTCAGTCTCCTTCACTGAGTTGACTGGCTAGGAGGAGATGCAGTTGGTTTTCCAGGTCTGCTAAGAGAGCCACAGCATGATGGCTGAAACATCGGTTCCACTTACTCCGACGCGACAAGACCTAGACAACTGTAACAATTAGGACTGGTTAACTTCAAGGGGGAAAAGAAATATTGGTAGTTTGGATTTATGGTGTTTGACTTGCACTGTGAAGGTGTTACCTTTGTGCTAAACCTGCCATCTTCTATTGTTATTTCTAAATATTCCCACAGCGACATCATGCCATACTGTGGGACGCATTTAAAGCTATTATTCAAGGACGGTTAATTATGTGTAGACAGTAGAAAAAGAGCAGAAAATTGAGAGCTTGGGCTTCCAGCTGGATAGGAACTCAAGGCTCTGTTACAGGGGGGGGGGGGGGGGGGGGGGAGAGAGATTGATGATTGGGACTGGAAGTTACTGAAATACTTCGTGGTGGCAGTCAGATGTGAAACTGCAGTGTGCTGGAAGGGACTCAAGAGGCCTAGCTATGTATGTTATTGTAACAAAGTCAGCAATTACTACCAGCTGAATAAATTGACAGCTTTAAAATACGGGAAGATGCAAGAGATGGAGAATAAGTGGGTCAAAAAGTTGCAACATTAGTGTATATTTTATTGCACATAGGAACACAATATGCATTTGTTTCTTCTTCTTTTGTTAAAATGCACTTGCCTCTTAGGGGTATGGTGTGTGGGGTGTGGGTGCAAGGTACATTATGGGCGGGGTTGTTATAAAACTGGAAAAATTTAGATATGAATGAAGCAGTAGAGGTTTATTAAGTGTAATATTTTTGCAATGCAAATTTGTACTGTTCTGTGATTCCAATAAAGTTACATGTAAAAAAAAAAAAAAAAAAAGAAGGTCTGAATGAATTCCTGGAGGAAAAGTCCATAAGCAGACAAGAAGAGAGGCGATGAGCTGCACTCAATAACAGCAGCAAACAAAAGTAGACCAACAATACAGGCATTCTGGACAGATTTATTAATACAAATATCTGACATGGCCACTTTTCGCCCTACATCTGCTTCACTAATGAGGAAGTGCTGCAATATATTTAGAGACATAACTATTAGGGGAAAGTTGGGTATTTTCCCCTATGGTTTCTAACCACTGATGCAGCCTTAGGGTGAAACGTGGCCACGTCAGGTATTTGTATTAATAAATCTGCCCAGCACTCCTATATCTTTGTAAAAGTCCATAAACCATTACTAAGATGGACTTGGGAAAAGCCACTGCTTATCCCTAAGGGTTAGCTGCATGGACTTTTGCTACCTTTTGGGATCCTGCCAGATGCATGTGACCTGGATGGCCACTATGGATAGACCTTTGGTTTGACTTAATTAAAAAGATGCCTCCATCCCACGCACCCCCACCTTCTGAGAGCCCTAGTCAGATAGACTTATCAATCTTTCTAAACCCCCATGTAGTAAAGTCAGGTTTCTGTTCTTGGCTTTTCAGTCAGTTTTTCGAATATCACTCTCTAAGCCACAGTTTAAGAGATGTCCGCAATATAAGGGGAAAACGTCTCGACTGGACGCCCATGATTGGTGTGTGAAGCGTATGTTCAAGTGTGCCAGGATGTCTCCTCAGGCCCGGTGAATTGGGGAGCTGAAACTCAATTTTGCAAACGAGCATTGCTCCAGCTAAGTTTGCTATTCACAAGCAAAGTACATCGGCAGTTACCACAAAAACTAAGCATCTGGTTGATGCTGTGTCTTCAATAAGTTTGACATTACTGGCTATAAGTCAGTCTCTGAAACAGGTCAAAACCACAACTTGAACTTTTAGAGAGCACAACACCAATCCTTTCTGAAGGCCTGCTTGGAGAAATGCTAGGATTTGCATGACCTGAGCAAACATGGGAGAACGCCTGCGCTCAGAACACCAGCCCTTGAACGTCCTCCACACCCTTGCATACACCATAGATGTAAAGCGTTTCCAAGTCTGAAACAAGGTAGCAATGACCGAATCGGAACATTTTTGTCTCAACCGAGCCTTTTCAATAGTCAAGCCGAAAGACCAAAGGGGCACAGATCCTCCATAAGCATTGGACCTTGCTTCAGTAGGTCACATACCTGAGGAAGATGGAGAGGACCCCCATCTAGTAGTCAGATCAGGGCCGTGTACCACAGACTCCGCGGCTACAAGAATTATTTGAACCCAGTGCACTGTGATCCTTTTCAACATGCAGCCTACCATAGGCCAAGGAGGGAAGACATATAGTAGATGTGTCTCCAGCCTGGGCTGCAGTAGGGCATTGATCCCTACACCAGCAGGCGAGCCCATCAGCGGAAACACCACTTAAGTGCCTCCACAGGAGTTGCCATTCTCACAGACTGTCACAAGCACAGCACAACATGTCCCAAGTAGTGAGTCAGGATCCCTCCCCTGCACCAAGTAGAACTTGCATCCCTCTCGGCGGTTCCAAGTCAGACTTACCACTGCCAGCTGCTCTCCCCAAGCTCATAGTCTCCATAAGCCTTACCACTGGTAAGAAATACTTCTTAGGACTGATACTCTGTCCCATGCTCAACAGCAAACCTCTTTCCTTCTCATTTCTTTTTTTTTTTGTTTTCTTTTGTTTTGAGGTTGTTTTGCTGAAAAAGAAGAGCTCTACTGGGGACCAGCTGACCAACTGGACCAGGAGAAAACACTCAGAACCAAAGGCTGAAAAGTTTGTCCATCCACCTGCTGGAGACAGAAAATACTGAGGAACTGGACTGGATGCTAAGAGAGATATATCTCAGCTCAGTTTTCAGTTCTCTGTCTCCACCTCCTCATTGATGGATAAGTATCCCACAGGTTCTGTAATACTGATAAGCTATGTAATGGAAGATGCAATTGCCTCATAATCAGTTGTGGTAGAGTCAGGAGGTTCAAAGTATCTAAGCCACACTCACCCACCCATCTCAATCCAAGCTGAAGTACACTTGGTACAGACTTGTAAGTCTAACGGACTAGGGTTCTAAGGAGGTATGTGGGATGGAGGCATCTTTTAAACTGTAGCTGGGAGGTAAGTTCCAATGACACCACCAAGAGTGTGGTGACAGTCTGGCTTTGGATTCTGCTGTCTACGGAAAACGGTAAGCAACTTCTTTTTCTTTTACCTTTACTAAACTGCCCTTCTTAATGCCCTTTACTAAACATTCCCACTTTTATGCAACTCAGA